>NC_067246.2:188895896-190145896 GCF_019359855.2 Lolium perenne | reverse complement strand
CTCATGGATAGTGTCAATGTAAAGTAATATAACAAGTGCAATATGCAAGTATGTAGGAATCAATGCACAGTTCACACAAGTGTTTGCTTCTTGAGGTGGAGAGAAATAGGTGAACTGACTCAACATAAAAGTAAAAGAAAGGTCCTTCAAAGAGGAAAGCATCGATTGCTATATTTGTGCTAGAGCTTTTATTTTGAAAACATGAAACAATTTTGTCAACGGTTGTAATAAAGCATATGTATCATGTAAATTATATCTTACAAGTTGCAAGCCTCATGCATAGTGTACTAATAGTGCTCGCACCTTGTCCTAATTAGCTTGGGTTAACACTGATCATCATTGCATAACATATGTTTCAACCAAGTGTCACAAAGGGGTACCTCTATGCCACCTGTACAAGGGTCTAAGGAGAAAGTTCGCATTGGATTTCTCGCTTTTGATCATTCTTCAACTTAGACACCCATACCGGGACAACATAGACAACAGATAATGGACTCCTCTTTTAATGCTTAAGCATTCAACAACAGTTAATATTCTCATAAGAGATTGATATTTTATGTCCAAACTGAAACTTCCACCATGATTCATGGCTTTAGTTAGCGGCCCAACTTCTCTAACAGTATGCATACTCAAACCATTTGATTGTGAAAACCGCCCTTACTTCAGACAAGACGAACATGCATAGCAACTCACATGATATTCAACAAAGAGTTGATGGCGTCCCCAGGAACATGGTTATCGCACAACAAACAACTTAATAAGAGATAAAGTGCATAAGTACATATTCAATACCACAATAGTTTTTAAGGCTATTTTGTCCCATGAGCTATATATTGCAAAGGCGAATGATGGAATTTTAAAGGTAGCACTCAAGCAATTTACTTTGGAATGGCGGAGAAATACCATGTAGTAGGTAGGTATGGTGGACACAAATGGCATAGTGGTTGGCTCAAGGATTTTGGATGCATGAGAAGTATTCCCTCTCGATACAAGGTTTAGGCAAGCAAGGTTATTTGAAACAAACACAAGGATGAACCGGTGCAGCAAAACTCACATAAAAGACATATTGTAAACATTATAAGACTCTACACCGTCTTCCTTGTTGTTCAAAACTCAATACTAGAAATTATCTAGACTTTAGAGAGACCAAATATGCAAACCAAATTTTAGCAAGCTCTATGTATTTCTTCATTAATGGGTGCAAAGTATATGATACAAGAGCTTAAACATGAGCACAACAATTGCCAAGTATCAAATTATTCAAGACATTTTAGAATTACTACATGTAGCATTTCCCGATTCCAACCATATAACAATTTAACGAAGAAGATTCAACCTTCGCCATGAATACTATGAGTAAAGCCTAAGGACATATTTGTCCATATGCAACAGCGGAGTGTGTCTCTCTCCCACACAATGAATGCTAGGATCCATTTTATTCAAACAAAAACAAAAACAAAAACAAACAGACGCTCCAAGCAAAGTACATAAGATGTGACTGAATAAAAATATAGTTTCAGGGGAGGAACCTGATGATGTTGTCGATGAAGAAGGGGATGCCTTGAGCATCCCCAAGCTTAGACGATTGAGTCTTCCTAAAATATGCAGGGGTGAACCACCGGGGCATCCCCAAGCTTAGAGCTTTCACTCCTCTTGATCATAGTATATCATACTCCTCTCTTGACCCTTGAAAACTTCCTTCACACCAAACTTCAAGCAAACTCATTAGAGGGTTAGTGCACAATAAAAATCCACATGTTCAGAGGTGACACAATCATTCTTAACACTTCTGGACATTGCACAAAGCTACTGGACATTAATGGAACAAAGAAATTCATCCAACATAGCAAAAGAGGCAATGCGAAATAAAAGGCAGAATCTGTCAAAAACAGAACAGTCCGTAAAGACGAACCTGGAAGGGGCACTTAACTTGCTCAAACGGAAAAACTCAAAACTAATGAAAGTTGCGTACATATCTGAGGATCACGCACGTAAATTTGCAGATTTTTTTGATTTTTTTACAGGGACTTCTGCGCGAATTCGTGACAGACAGCAATGCTGTTTCTGTGCAGCAATCCAAATCTAGCATCAACTTTACCATAGAGACTTTACTTGGCACAAAAACATGATAAGGAGAGGTTGCTACAGTAGTAAACAACTTCCAAGACTCAAATATAAAACAAAGTACTGTAGTAAAAACATGGGTTGTCTCCCATAAGCGCTTTTCTTTAACGCCTTTCAGCTAGGCGCAGAAAGTGTATATCAAGTATTATCAAGAGATGAAGCATCGACATCATAATTTGTTCTAATAATAGAATCATAAGGTAACTTCATTCTTTTTCTAGGGAAGTGTTCCATACCTTTCTTGAGAGGAAATTGATATTTAATATTACCTTCCTTCATATCAATAGTAGCACCAACGGTTCGAAGAAAAGGTCTTCCCAATATAATGGGGCAAGATGCATTACATTCAATATCCAAGACAACGAAATCAACGGGGACAAGGTTATTGTTAACCATAATGCGAACATTATCAACTCTCCCCAAAGGTTTCTTTTTAGCATTATCAGCGAGATTAACATCCAAATAACAATTTTTCAATGGTGGCAAGTCAAGCATATCATAGACTTTCTTAGGCATAACAGAAATACTTGCACCAAGATCACATAAAGCATTACAATCAAAATCATTGACCCTTATCTTAATGATGGGCTCCCAACCATCTTCTAACTTCCTAGGAATAGAAGTTTCAAGTTTTAGTTTCTCTTCTCTAGCTTTGATGAGAGCATTTGTAATATGTTTTGTAAAGGCCAAATTTATAGCACTAGCGTTGGGACTCTTAGCAAGTTTTTGTAAGAACTTTATAACTTCAGAGATGTGGCAATCATCAAAATCCAAACCATTATGATGTACAGCAATGGGATCATCACCCCCAATGTTGGAAAAAATTTCAGCAGTTTTATCACAAGCAGTTTCAGCAGTTTTAGCAATTTCAGGCAGTTTTGTACGCTTTGCACTAGGAGTAGAAACATTGCCAACACCAATTATTTTACCATTGATAGTAGGAGGTGTAGCAACATGTGAATCATTATCATTACTAGTGGTGGTAATAGTCCAAACTTTAGCTATATTATTCTCTTTAGCTAGTTTTTCATTTTCTTCTCTATCCCACCTAGCACGCAATTCAGCCATTAATCTTATATTCTCATTAATTCTAACTTGGATGGCATTTGCTGTAGTAGTAATCTTATTATCAATGTCCTTATTAGGCATAACTTTCAATTTTAAAAGATCAACATCAGAGGCAAGTCTATCAACCTTAGAAGCAAGAATATCAATTTTATCAAGCTTTTCCTCAACAGATTTGTTAAAAGCAGTTTGTGTACTAATAAATTCTTTAAGCATGGCTTCAAGACCAGGGGGTACACTCCTATTATTGTTGTAAGAATTCCCATAAGAATTACCATAACCATTACCATTAGCAGAAGGATATGGCCTATAGTTATTACCAGAATTGTTCCTATAAGCATTGTTGTTGAAATTATTATTTTTAATGAAATTCACATCAACATTTTCTTCTTGAGCAACCAATGAAGCTAAAGGAACATTATTAGGATCAACATTAGATCTACCATTCACAAGCATAGACATAATCACATCAATCTTATCACTCAAGGAGGAGGTTTCTTCGACAGAATTTTCCTTCTTACCTTGTGGAGCCCTTTCAGTGTGCCATTCAGAGTAATTTATCATCATATCATCAAGAAGCTTTGTAGCCGCCCCCAAAGTGATGGACATAAAGGTACCTCCAGCAGCTGAATCCAATAGGTTCCGCGAAGAAAAATTTAGTCCTGCATAGAAGGTTTGGATGATCATCCAAGTAGTCAGTCCATGGGTTGGGCAATTCTTTACCAAAGATTTCATTCTCTCCCATGCTTGAGCAACATGTTCATTATCTAATTGTTTAAAATTCATTATGCTACTTCTCAAAGATATAATTTTAGCGGGAGGATAATATCTACCAATAAAAGCATCCTTACATTTAGTCCATGAATCAATACTATTCTTAGGCAAAGATAGCAACCAATCTTTAGCTCTTCCTCTTAATGAGAAAGGAAACAATTTTAATTTTATAATATCACCATCTACATCTTTATACTTTTGCATTTCACACAATTCAACAAAATTATTAAGATGGGCAGCAGCATCATCAGAACTAACACCAGAAAATTGCTCTCTCATAACAAGATTCAGTAAAGCAGGTTTAATTTCAAAGAATTCTGCTGTAGTAGCAGGTGGAGCAATAGGTGTGCATAGGAAATCATTATTATTTGTGGTTGTGAAGTCACACAACTTAGTGTTTTCAGGAGTATTCATTTTAGCAATAGTAAATAAAGCAAACTAGATAAAGTAAATGAAAGTAACTAATTTTTTTGTGTTTTTGATATAGAGAGCAAGACAGTAAATAAAGTAAAGGTAGCAACTAATTTTTTTGTGTTTTGTTTAAGTGCAGCAAACAAAATAGTAAATAAAATAAAGCAAGACAAAAACAAAGTATAGAGATTGGATTGTGGAGACTCCCCTTGCAGCGTGTCTTGATCTCCCCGGCAACGGCGCCAGAAAAAGAGCTTGATGCGTGCAATTAGCACACGTCCGTTGGGAACCCCAAGAGGAAGGTGTGATGCAGACAGTAGCAAGTTTTCCCTCAGAAAGAAACCAAGGTTTATCGAACCAGGAGGAGCCAAGAAGCACGTTGAAGGTTGATGGCGGCGGGATGTAGTGCGGCGCAACACCAGGGATTCCGGCGCCAACGTGGAACCTGCACAACACAACCAAAGTACTTTGCCCCAACGAAACAGTGAGGTTGTCAATCTCACCGGCTTGCTGTAACAAAGGACTAACCGTATTGTGTGGAAGATGATTGTTTGCAGAAAACAGTAAAGAACAAGTATTTGCAGTAGATTGTATGCGATGTAAAGAATAGGACCGGGGTCCACAGTTCACTAGAGGTGTCTCTCCCATAAGATAAATAGCATGTTGGGTGAACAAATTACAATCGGGCAATTGACAAATAGAGAGGGCATGACAATGCACATACATGATATGATAAATATAGTGAGATTTAATTGGGCATTACGACAAAGTACATAGACCGCTATCCAGCATGCATCTATGCCTAAAAAGTCCACCTTCAGGTTATCATCCGAACCCCTTCCGGTATTAAGTTGCAAACAACAGACAATTGCATTAAGTATGGTGCGTAATGTAATCAATAACTACATCCTTGGATATGGCATCAATGTTTTATCCCTAGTGGCAACATCACATCCACAACCTTAGAACTTTCTGTCACTGTCCCAGATTTAATGGAGGCATGAACCCACTATCGAGCATAAATACTCCCTCTTGGAGTTAAGAGCAAAAACTTGGCCAGAGCCTCTACTAATAACGGAGAGCATGCAAGATCATAAACAACACATAGGTAATAAATTGATAATCACCATAACATAGTATTCTCTATTCATCGGATCCCGACAAACACAACATATAGCATTACAGATAGATGATCTTGATCATGTTAGGCAGCTCACAAGATCCAACAATGAAGCACATAAGGAGAAGACGACCATCTAGCTACTGCTATGGACCCATAGTCCAGGGGTGAACTACTCACTCATCACTCCGGAGGAGATCATGGCGATGAAGAGTCCTCCGGAAGATGATTCCCCTCTCCGGCAGGGTGCCGGAGGCGATCTCCTGAATCCCCCGAGATGGGATTGGCGGCGGCGGCGTCTCAGTAAGGTTTTCCGTATCGTGGCTCTCGGTACTGGGGGTTTCGCGACGGAGGCTTTAAGTAGGCGGAAGGGCAACGCAGGGGGCCACACGAGGGCTCCACACGCTAGGTCGGCGCGGCCAGGGCTTGGGCCGCGCCGCCCTATTGTGTCGGCGCCTCGTGGCCCCACTTCCTTTCCCTCTCGGTCTTCTGGAAGCTTCGTGTAAAAATAGGCCCCTGGGCGTTGATTTCGTCCAATTCCGAGAATATTTCCTTACTAGGATTTCTGAAACCAAAAACAGCAGAAAACAGCAACTGGCTCTTCGGCATCTTGTTAATAGGTTAGTGCCGGAAAATGCATAAATACGACATATAATGTGTATAAAACATGTAGATATCATCAATAATGTAGCATGGAACATAAGAAATTATCGATACGTCGGAGACGTATCACAACTCCATCCACTCTGCGATGAAGTCTGGTAGAATTTGCGACTTTATTGCCTTTCTTTTTTCATACGTGATGTCCCGAGGAGAAAGTTCTATTCCCCAAAGGGAGACACGACCTGTAGCTTCTGGATTGTTGAGTATATTGGATAAAGGCGCCTCATTAACCACTATTATCGGATGCACCGAAAAATAGGGCCGCAATTTTCTTGCGGTTGTGAATACTCCATATGCTAGTTTTTGGTACTCCGGGTACCTCTGTTTTGAAGGTGATAATACTTCACTAATGAAATATACTGGCCTCTGCACTCCATGGAGTTTTCCTTCTTCTTCTCTTTCAACAACTAGCGCCGTGTTGACCACCTGGGGTGTGGCCGCAATGTATAGCAGGAGGGGTTCCTTCTCTTTTGGCGCCACCAAGATTGGGGGTGTCGAGATTGCGCGTTTAAGATCCGCGAAAGCTCTATCTGCCTCTTCATTCCACTGGAACTTATCTCCTTGCTTGATTAGGGCGTAGAACGGTAACGCCTTTTCTCCCAGCCTGGCGACGAATCTGCTTAAAGCTGCGACTCGCCCAGTTAGCTGTTGTATTTCTTTCAACTTTGTTGGCTTCCTCATTGTTACGATAGCTTGGATTTTTTCGGGATTAGCTTCGATCCCTCTTGCTGAGACTAGGAACCCGAGAAGTTCTCCTGCAGGGACGCCGAAAGAACACTTCGTCGGATTCAACTTGAGACAAAATTTGCTGAGGTTGTCGAAAGTTTCCTTCAAGTCCTCGATTAATGTTGCCCCCTTTTTTGATGTTATGACGACATCATCAATGTACACTTGTACGTTTTTCCCAATCTGTGTTGCTAAGCATTTCTGCATCATCCGCTGATATGTTGCTCCCGCGTTTTTCAGACCAAAAGGCATTGTTTTATAGCAAAACACGCCGTAAGGTGTGATGAACGATGTTTTAACCTCGTCCTCTTCTTTCAATCTGATCTGGTTATAACCAGAATAAGCATCCAGGAAGGAAAGACGTGCGCATCCTGCCATGGAGTCGATAATTTGATCGATCCTCGGGAGGGGAAAGTGATCCTTTGGACAATGTTTGTTGAGACACGTAAAGTCGACACACATGCGAAGGACTTTAGTGTTTTTCTTTGGGACCAACACTGGGTTTGCGACCCACGTGGCCTCTGTATGCAGCTCCTTGATGAAACCAGCTTCTCTCAGTCGATCAATCTCCGACAGCATAGCTTTGCGGTTTGGTTCCGAAAAACGCCGCAAAGGTTGTTTGATTGGTCTCGCTATTGGATCCAAGTTTAGGTGGTGCTCGGCAAGTTCCCTGGGTACTCCTGGCATGTTAGCTGGACACCATGTGAAGATTTTCCAATGCTCACGGAGGAACTTGACGAGCGCGCTTTCCTATGCGAGGTCCATGTTTGTTGCGATGGACGTCGTTTTCTTCGGATCTGTCGGGTGGATCTGCACTTCCTTAGAATCTTTTGCGGTATTGAAATTTGATTCCTTGTTGGGCCTCCCTACATCTGGCAGCACATCATAATCAGTCATGAGCCTTGACGCTGCGTACTCTGCCTGCATCCCGAAAGTTTCTGATAGTCGATGAAAATCTTTGTCACATTTATCGGCCAGCGCAAAGCTTCCTTTGACTGTGATTGGTCCCTTAGGTCCAGGTAACCTCCAAAGCAGGTACGTGTAATGTGGTACCGCCATAAATTTGGCATATGCTGGTCGTCCCAACAAAGCGTGATACTGCGACGGCAAATCTACAACTTCAAATTTCAACCTTTCTATCCTGTAATTTTCTCGGGTCCCAAACTGAACATCGAGATTGATCCTCCCCAGTGGGTAACTTGGCTTCTCTGGTGTGATGCCGTGAAAACGTGTGACGGTTGGTTTCAAATTTGCTAGGGAGATGTTCATCTTCCTTAGCGTATCTGCGTACATAAGGTTTAAACTGCTGCCGCCATCTATGAACACTCGAGATACGTCAAATCCTGCAATTACTGCTGGTAAGATAAGTGCTAATTGCCCTGGTCGAGGAACTTGCTGTGGGTGATCCGCTATTGTGAAGCCGATGTCTTGCCCTGACCAATTTAAGAACTCAACCGTTGGTGGAGGCATCTTCTCTGCAATAAACACTTGCCGCGAGATTACCTTTTGAGCCCTGTTAGATGGCCTAGCTTTCTGAATCATCGAGACCGCGCCATTGTTGTTAGGATCAACATATGGAGGTGGTTGCGGTGCTGCCGCTATTCTAAGCTGATGTCGATTTTCGTCCGTGATTGCGGGAGGAGGTGGTAAGTGGATCTCACTCCTGGGCCCCTGGGGGTTTCTGTTTACTGCTTGAGCATTGGCTATTCCTGCGACTCGCAACATTGCCTGAAAATTGTGACAATCCTTCTGCAGGTGTCCTGACTGCCTTTTCCCATTGCTATCGAGATAAAAATGCATCTGGCACGGCCCGTTCATCATATCTTCGGGAGTTACGAAAGATCTCTGAAACCTTGACCCGCTATTTTGCCTGTTATCTCTATTGTCGCCTTGCTGTGTATTACTTCTTTGGTAGTCATCTCTATTGTTTCCTCCATTGTTTCCCCGAAAACCAGCTGATATTTGGCCAGGTGCATCGTAACTCGAGAATTGTCGAGGAAATCGGCGTCTATTTTAAAAATTTCGACTGCGGTCCTCCTCTGGGGACCTATGTCGTTTGTTATGTACCGCATCTTCACCATCTGCCCATCTGTTTGCTATTTCCATTAGTGTTGATACTGTCCTTGGGTTTGTCCTTCCCAAGTCCTCCACGAAATCTCCTCGTCGAACTCCTGCTACAAACGCATCTATCGCTCTCTCGTCAGATATATTTTCTGCCGAGTTTTTGATGATGTTCCACCTTTGGATGTACTTCCTCATTGATTCATCATGCTTTTGTCGACATGACCTCAGCTCCTCTAGTGTCGCAGGTTTCTTGCAGGTTGATCGAAAATTCTTAATAAACACATCCTCAAAACTCTCCCAGCTGTCGATGGACCCTGGGGGAAGCTTCTTTATCCACGATCTGGCGGCTCCGCTCAGATGTATTTGAATGCTCTGCATGGCTGTTGCTCTGGTTCCGCCTATCAATTTTACTGTCTCGAGGTAGTCGACTAGCCAATCCTCGGGATCTTGCAGGCCATCGAATTTCTTGAAACTATCAGGTAGCTTGAACCCTGATGGAACTCGAGTTTTTCGGACCCGTCATGTGAAACACGGGAGTCCACACATATCTTCTTCAGCAAGTTCTGGTGAATGCCGACGTTCCCTTCTTTCTTGTCGTGCTCTATCCACTCTGGCCTGAGTCGTTGTGTCTCTGGCTCCACTTGCTCTCAGTGGATCTTGCACTGCTGCGGTAGGTCTCAGACTATTTTGCCTTGCAGTTCCTTCGGGAGTTGTAGCTGCGAACGCTACTCCCATGGCTCCACATCCTGCCATGGTCATGTTATACAACGCTTCTCTTGGATCTCCGGGAGGTGGCCTGGATGCTAAGATGAAAGCTTGTGTCGCCATGTACCCTGCTTCCGGTGTTTTTGGGATAATATTCCCCCTCGTGTCGATTGACATAAAGGACATGTCGAGGTTTTGGATTAAAGTCTCTCTTTCGGCCTCCGGTATATTTTGTAACCGAGATCTTGCTCTCCTCCGAGATTCTCTATGACTATCTCCCGAAGTTCCTGATTGTCGACTTAACTCCGCTCTTCGCCTGCTTTACGCGGAAGCTGCCTCCTTTCTTCTATTCAAAGCAGCTGTCTCTTTTTCCAATTCTCTTCCAGCTCGGGCGAGCCTATACTGGTAGGCCTGTAATTCTTCGACCGTAGCAGTTGTCTCCATTGGTTCAGAACCATCCATAGCTCTTGCTGCTCTATCCCATGCTGCTTGTGGATGTTGAATTCTAACGCGTGGTGTAGGCCCGACATATTTAGTGCCTAAACCTCGCCTTAGGTCAGAGGGATCGACATATGGATTTTTGACAGAGGAGAGCGGAGGAGCGGCGCGAGCGAAAGGACTAGAGGAGGAAGACGACGCCCTTATATAGAGGTGCGGTGAACCGTCACGTCGTTGGATTGAAAGATTGCGCCACAGATGGTGTACACGTGGACAAGGGGTAAACGGTAATTTCATATAGACGAGAAAGTGCAGCAACTACAGTACGTGCGCCAGGAAAAGCGGAGGACGTGTGTCCCCCACTTGCGCGACATGTCAAACTGATGCAAAATTTGGGCCCACAAGCTAGAGAGAGAGAGAGGTTCTCGCGATTTCTTGATATATTGATCGTGGCTATCATCAGCAATAACGTTATCGTGGTAAGAGAAAATCTCGGATACAACGGGTTATAAGAATGGCGACAGCACAAGATTGCTTTGGGAGCTTTTGAACAAATACAAGTTTTTGCCCAAATGCTCGGGGGCTACTTTGGAAAAAAAAAATTCGAGTATGACAAAATAGAAATGTCGAGAGCCTATGACCAAATACAAGCATTTGTTCATAGCCTCGGGGGCTACTTCCATCGGGAGCGCTGGTCGCGCACCCGATAAATATGAGAAGTTCGAGACAGAATGAAAATATATTGACATGAGGCAATAAAGTGTTGAGCCTACAACCAAGCACAAATCCTTGGCTGTAGCCTCGGGGGCTACTCCCATCGGGAACGCTGTTCGCGTGCCTGATGAAATTATAAAAAAAAAGAGAGAAGAAGAAGAGAATAAAAAAGGAAAAAAGAAGAAGTGAGCATATTTCGAGTTATACAAATAACTCTACATATACTCTCATCGGGAAAGCAAAATAAGTCATACATTGACTCGATAAAATGTGCTATTCCAGCAGCCGAAAAAACACTCGACAATATATTCTCAGAGCGCCAAAGTAGCGAACAAACTCTGAATGCCGCAAAACATTGCGAAGGTAAGACCCCATATCCGTTCTGAGTGGCGTAGCGCCGTCTCTGACGTCGGTTTGCTAATTTTTTCCGTATCAACAGATACGAAGAAAAATCCTAACGGACGCGTTAGGTACCCGATAAAATATGACTGGGACTCGATAGAATGGTAAGACCTTAAGCGGCACCTGTCGAAGTTTACACCAGTATCCCGAGATCATGTCCAGGGACGTGATCTTGAAGTAGGTTTTTGCGGATTGCCACTAGAGCAGTTAACTAGTACCTGATCCGTCAGATGAACTAGCCCCAACTACCATTATCCCTGTACAATATAGAATTGCATATTTAAAAGATATGTGATAAAATTCGGCAGATGTATTGAACGAATATAAAGTTGGAGATTTTTCCCTGACTCTACGATTCAAGAAAAATCTCGGGGGCTACTGACATAGGCATCCCCAATGGGCCTGCCAAAGATGGTACCCGGGGTTTACTGAAGGCCCACGACCCGAAGGATAAGAAGATTCGGAAGCCCAAGATACTGTTAAGAAAAACTAGAGTTGTATTAGGAAAGGATACTTGTAATCTTGCGGGACGGGTTGGAAACCCTCCCGGACTCTGTAAACTTGTGTATTACGAAATCCTCGGCTCCACCCCATATATAAGGGGGAGTCGAGGAACAAAGAGAGGATCAAATTTACCGTCAACACAGCCCTAGTTTTATATTCGTCGAGTACTTTTCGGCTGAAACCTTCGAGATCTACTTGTCCTCTACATCCAACAAAACCCTAGTCTACTACTTGTAGGCATTGACAAGTTGATACCTTGTCACCATGCATAAGTTTTGTGCATTATTGTATGAGATTGCCATGATGTTTGCTTGTGTGCATATGTGCTACAACCTAAAACCCTCACTTGATCCTTTGAAGATCACCAAGCAAATCAAAAAGGAAGAAAAGAAATAAAATAGAAAAATCCCAAAACCCTCACATATGGTTTATGCCATTTTTGCAATTCTTCAACCTAGACCATTTTGACTTACACCATTAGTTGGATAATCGTATTAAACACTTATAAACACTTTTGGAATCAAAGAAACTCAAATCAAATCAAGTTTGAAATCAAATTGTGCTCACATGCACTAATGGTCAAATCTGCCAATTTTAGCCTGATGCCTACTTTGAGCCTCTCTATTTAGAGATTTTCAAGCCAAACAATTCCAACTCTTTGCACCTCATCCAAGACCACATCAAAGTGAACAACTTTGGTAAAGACCACCCCTGTAAATTCATCCTAGATCAAAAAGTATGCTCAAGCAAAGTTGGAACTTTTTCACAGATTCAACATCATACTCAATTTAAAATTTTGTAATTCTTTTTAATTTTGAGAACCACCACTACCATTGTGTGTCCTTGATCATATGAAGCAAGTCCAACAAGTTTCATTCAAAATTTTCAAAATTCAATTCATGCGGCCATTACATCAAACACCTTGTGATCAAATCCAAACCAAATCAAATTTTCACTATTTGGCCCAATTCTGGTACCACTTGTTTTCTCCTTGTCCCCTGGTCCCCTCTAGCCCTAAGCCATGGCATTAAAACCCTAGAGAAGGGCAGACATGGCAATGCCATGCCATGCCGGCCACCTCTCCCATGTCACCATGCAAACCCTAGCACCTCTCCACTCCAACCATGTCCAGCATGTCCCTCTGACTCTCCTTGATCTCCTAAACAAGCTGGTACACGCCGTTGGTCGAATGATGGACGACAAGGCCCAGACCAGCACGCGCCCGCGATGCCCTGGCGCGACAGGATCGGCATGGCCACATCGCCGTGTGCACGGCAGAGCGCGCCACAGGAACGCGTCGCCTCGTCGCCTAGCAGCACCCCCGGACCCCCTCTCTCGCCCAGCGCTTCACCACTGCACCCTGAACCCCGCTAACACGCCCAATTCGCCGACCCACGCCCGCCGTCGCCGGAGACGAGAATGAATTCCGCCGCGGACGCGCAGTACACCTCGACAGCCCGACCAATTTAGGCACCTCCCAACCGCGCCGTTGACGCTAGAAGGACCGCCAGGACGTGCTGAACAGGATGCCGCCCTCGCCTGCCCCTCTAGCTCGCCGCAGCGCCCACCCCATGGTCGACCTAGCCGCAGCACCTCGGTCCCCTTCCGCCATTATAAATAGATGCCTCCCCTTGTTCATTTCTTCACACCAGCTCGCTCATCTCACCTCACTCGACCTCCTCGACCACCTCCCCGCCTCGATTAGCCACCGTAGCCAAGCAATTTCATTGCCGGAGGCCGCCAGTACCGCAGATCGCCGCCGTCGATTGGAGCCGCCCCAGGACGCGCCGACGGTACCAGGAGCTTCGCCGTCGTCTACACCTTCATCACGCTGTTGGGGGGATGACCCCCGGTATGCCAAAGGCATGCCAAACCGGATGGTTTGAGCCATCAAGATACCGGTTTAAAGTTTATTCCGGGCTGTGAAGCCAAGCGATTGGCTAAGTAAGTCTATACCGGTATCCCCAGGAGGGGTATGCCGGAAAGAGCTAAGAAGGTACCGGATAACCGGTACAGGCTACACTGTAGCACGTCGGCAAGACTGGTCAAAGATTCTCTCAGGAGCTAGAGGACAAAGATGAGCGAAGCACTTCAGCTTTAATCGAAGCTCTGGACCTAAAGCCGATGGTGACGTAAAAGGTACGGAGGACGTCAGCCTCCTTGATTAAAGATATCGGTGACGCCGGTAGCTAAAGAAGCTTTGTAAAGTAGTTTGTCTATTCAAAGATGCCATTAGGGTTTTGACGTGGGCATAACCCTTCGGGTACTCGACATTACCATAACCGGTGCAAACTATGAAGCTGGACCAGCACAAGGACTCGACGAGCTGGACCCGCAAGGAATATCAACTTGGACAGCAAGGAAAGAAGACTCCAATACGAATCCTACCAGGACTCTTGTAAACCCTAGCTTGGCTGATATATAAAGCCAGGCAGGGGCACCCCTTAGGGATACACACAATCAGAAACATAATTTTAGAGGCAACACGCCTAGACACCGCAACCCGCGGATTAGAACTACACTAGATCCAACAACTCCGCCTATGGCGGCCCCCTGTATACATATATTCATATAGTGGATTGCTAGCAGGACGTAGCGACCCTCCACCGCGGGGGCGTGAACCTGGGTACGTCGTGTACCGCCTCGCTCCCGGAACTTCCGTCGTCGCCTTTCTCTAAAACCCAAGCCCCTCATGGTGGGCATTACCGAGGAACCGCCTCGTCAATTGGCGCCGTCTGTGGGAAACGCAACGGCTGGATTTTGTAGTCCGGGCGGGATCATCATCTTCAACGTGCAGATCACATCTGGTCTTCAGCGACAACAATAAAAGTTTCAATTCACGGTGGCTTGGTCTCGGCCGCGGGATCTATTCTTCGGTCATCTACATCAACTCGGCAGTAACAATTTGCGCAGCTTGATACCTGAGCATGCTAGTGCGGCAATTGTCCGTCGGCTTCACGGTGCATGAACTAACCGGCGAGTGCATCCTCGTCGCAGAGTTAGTCTCGACGTCTCAAAACATCTGCAGATTGTTTCGTATGAAATTCAGCCATTACAACTGGCCACCGGATCAAGTCCCGAAGACAAAAAAGACAAGCCAAGGACAGCAGCAGGCGTGCCGTATGCATGCAAGTCATATGACTCAGCCATCAAGTATCAAAAAGAAGAAGCGGAATCAATCAAAGCTCCTAGGTTGGGTCAAACCTCCAGGTTTGAGTCTCCACGCCGGATCCGATCAAGCAGTCAAATCAACCTGTGTGCAAGTAAACACAAAGGAAAAGAAGTTTAAGCTAGTACATGGATCAGCAAGAAAAGCGATGGATCAAGCATCAGTACGTGTTTGGAAGAAATCAAAAAAGGAAACATATAAAGAGTTCAGGTCTATTTCCAAATAAGGCAAACGTACGGGGAAATCAAGTCTATGCAGTACAAGCAAGTAACAAGTACATCCGGTTTAGATCACGGTCGACCCGATCGGAACAAGCTTCGACTGCTTCACCGCACACAGTCGCCACGCTCGGGAGCTCGCTTGTTGCATCGCGGACTTGATATATTCGAGAGCTCGCCCGTCGACTGCTCTGCTCGGTCGACCGCGCCCGTCATGGCGCACTCGTCTTACTCGGAAGTTCGCCGGCCATGGACCCGACATCGCGGACCCGATATATTCGGGTGCTCGCTCCGTCGACTGCTCTGCCCGGCTGACCGCGCCCCCCGTCACGCACTCATCATACTGAGGGTCGTCTGTCTTGGACCCGACATCGCGGACTCGATATATTCGGGTGCTCGCTAGCCGCGGATCGGCCATATCAACTGCGACCTCTTCATCAGCCACGTCAACCAAGGCGCCGCATGGGCTATTTTGGATGGCGCAATTACTTCAGCTGCGCCCGCCGCACCGACTATCTCGGATGGTGCAATTAATTCAGCTGCGCTCGCCGCACCGACTATCTCGGATGGCGCAATTACTTCAGCTACGCCTGTCGCATGGACTATCTTTGACCCATAGGGAGCGCCGGTTCGCTGAAACCCAAGAAGACATGAAGACTATTACTCCCATCGGGAGCGCCGGTTCGCTGGAACCCGAGAAGACATGAATATTATTACTCCCATCGGGAGCGCCGGTTCGCTGGAACCCAAGAAGATATGAAGACTATTACTCCCATCGGGAGCGCCGGTTCGCTGGAACCCGAGAAGATATGAAGATTCGACTATGCTCACGGTCCCTTGAAGATTCGACTGTGCTCACGGTCCCTTGAAGATTCGACTGTGCTCACGGTCCCTTGAAGATTCGACTGTGCTCACGGTCCCTTGAAGATTCGACTGTGCTCACGGTCCCTTGAAGATTCGACTGTGCTCACGGTCCCTTGAAGATTCGACTGTGCTCACGGTCCCTTGAAGATTCGACTGTGCTCACGGTCCCTTGAAGATTCGACTGGGCTCACGGTCCCTTGAAGATTCGAATGTGCTCACGGTCCCTTGAAGATTGGACTGGGCTCACGGTCCCTTGAAGATTCGAATGTGCTCACGGTCCCTTGAAGATTGGACTGGGCTCACGGTCCCTTGAAGATTCGACTATGCTCACAGTCCCTTGAAGATTTGACTGTGCTCACAGTCCCTTGAAGATTCGACTCGGCTCACGGTCCCTTGAAGATTTGACTGTGCTCACAGTCCCTTGAAGATTCGACTGGGCTCACGGTCCCCTGAAGATTATTTCGGGGACCTTTCTCTTTTCCTTTGCTATAGATGCCTCAAAGAGTGCCGCAAATAGCAAGGATCATGAAGCAACGAAGACCTTGCTATTTTCCTTTTCTATAGATGCCTCAAAGAGTGCCGCAAATAGCAAGGATCGTGAAGCAACGAAGACCTTGCTATTTTCCTTTGCTATAGATGCCTCAAAGAGTGCCGCAAATGGCAAGGATCATGAAGCAACGAAGACCTTGCTATTTTCCTTTGCTATAGATGCCTCAAAGAGTGCCGCAAATAGCAAGGATCATGAAGCAACGAAGACCTTGCTATTTTCCTTTGCTATAGATGCCTCAAAGAGTGCCGCAAATAGCAAGGATCATGAAGCAATGAAGACCTTGCTATTTTCCTTTGCTATAGATGCCTCAAAGAGTGCCGCAAATAGCAAGGATCATGAAATATATATAAAACAACCCACGTTCGATATTTTACTTATGGAAATATCAAAGAACAACGGGCTCATCGGCAGAACATACATCGGTTGAAAGCAAAGTTGCACATACAACGGGTTTAGCAAGACCTGCAACACGAGCTGATCACTCAAACAATTTGCTGACCAACGAATACAAAAATGTTTAAACGGACAATTAAGATTTGCCCCTACAAGATTTGCCAACGGCATCAACACGGTACAAATACATACACATGTATCTACCGAAAAATAAGTGTCAACTACGCAATCCAAACGCGGATGAAGTAGCTAAACTATCTATTTACAATAAGGAAAGTGACCCTGAATCACCCTCGACAATCACTTCCATCGGGAGCGCTGGGCGCGCACTTGATAAAATCATCGGCTCCTCCTGGGCCATCATCCGAATCATCGGCTCCTATGGGCCATCATCCGAATCATCGGCTCCTCCTGGGTATCATCCGAATCATCGGCTCCCCTCAGGGCCATCATCTCAATCATCGGTTCCTCTGGGATATCATCCGAATCATCAGCTCCTATGGGCCATCATCCGAATCATCGGCTCCTCCTGGGTATCATCCGAATCATCGGCTCCCATCAGGGCCATCATCTCAATCATCGGTTCCTCTGTGATATCATCTGAATCATCAGCTCCTATGGGCCATCATCCGAATCATCGGCTCCTCCTGGGTATCATCCGAATCATCGGCTCCCCTCAGGGCCATCATCTCAATCATCGGTTCCTTTGGGATATCATCTGAATCATCAACTCCTCTATCTATGGCATCGTCAGAGTCATCGGCATCAAGTTCTCAGAACTTGAAAAAGTCTACGGTGTTTGACTTAGAATTTTTACACCCTATACATAACTATTTCATATTTATCTACAGGCTCGGGGGCTACTCCCATCGGGAGCGCTAGTCGCGCACCCGATAAAAAATATGGCAACCTCGCCAACAAAGAAGAATAAAGTTGAAGACATCGGCATCAACAATCAAGATCTTCGAGTAGTACAACTTGAGTCTATGTGTGGCTGCAAGCACCCGCCCATAGACTCGGGGGCTACTTCCATCGGGAGCGCTTCGCGCACCCGACAGAAAGCTACTTCGACTCTACATCAAGCACAAGATTCAACAGATGATCAAAACATTCGGCGAAGGCAACTTTAGTCCCTGCCCGAAGCTTCACTTCAGCCAGACACTCGGGGGCTACTGACGTGGGCATAACCCTTCGGGTACTCGACATTACCAAACCCGGTGCAAACTATGAAGCTGGACCAGCACAAGGACTCGACGAGCTGGACCCGCAAGGAATATCAACTTGGACAGCAAGGAAAGAAGACTCCAATACGAATCCTACCAGGACTCTTGTAAACCCTAGCTTGGCTGATATATAAAGCCAGGCAGGGGCACCCCTTAGGGATACACACAATCAGAAACATAATTTTAGAGGCAACACGCCTAGACACCGCAACCCGCGGATTAGAACTAGACTAGATCCAACAACTCCGCCTATGGCGGCCCCCTGTATACATATATTCATATAGTGGATTGCTAGCAGGACGTAGCGACCCTCCACCGCGGGGGCGTGAACCTGGGTACGTCGTGTACCGCCTCGCTCCCGGAACTTCAGTCGTCGCCTTTCTCTAAAACCCAAGCCCCTCATGGTGGGCATTGCCGAGGAACCGCCTCGTCAGGTTTCCTAGGGTTTCTTCCCCTGTAAGCCACCCTCTCCCCTATATAAGGAGAGGGGGCACACCCCATCGCGGGCAGGTACGATCTTGTATCCAAAAACCTGTAAGCCCTTGTGATCAATGAATAGAAAGATCTGAAGGGGAGAAAAGCTCTAGTGTTCTTCTTCTTCTACCTCTGGCCAAGGCCAAGTCCTTAGGAGATCCATCCGGAATCCATCCCATCCTTACCAAAAACCCTCACCCGAATCCTCTAGCGCCCATTCGGCCCCAACTTAAGCCATCCTATGGCATCTGTCTGTTCACCACGACGACAGTTGGCGCCCACCGTGGGGCAAGAAGCGGCGCTTGCTGGAGTTCATATTCGGGCGGGCATCCTCAACGTCTCCGGCGAGCGGGTGGTGTCTGCGCTCGTGGAACGCATCTACTCACTGGACTTCATCAACGACAACGCGGGCTGCTTCGCCAACGGCGGTGTCTTCCCCAAGAACGGCCGCGTCATCGAGTTTGGCAGCCACCGCGTCTACTTCGGCACTGTCCCTGTGCGCCAGCGCCTCTCGCCGGTGTTGGTTGTGCACGGGCCGCGCCGCTGGTAGCGTGGAGGTGATGATGGCAGGCGTGACTGACGCTGGCAAGGAGACCGCGGCGGAAGGCGCAGGGCAAGCAAGGTCCATGCGCACGGCCAAGCCGCCAACCGAGCGCGACCAGGTGGTTGCGGGTACATCTGCACCGCCACCGGAGACTCCTCTCCAAGCGGCGATGAACGTGCTGGCAACGCCCCTGGCGCAAAACATTGATCCGGCAGCGGCTCAGGCGGAGCTGGAGGCGCAACAACAGAAGCTGCTCCCCACAGGCGCGAACATCATCCGGGCGCAGCGCGAGTTGAACCTAACCCTACGTGAGTATAATGCTGCCCATGGCTTTGCTTTTGTTAGCGCTCAGGTAGCTAGGATGCTGGAAAACTGGCTTAAGGCTCGCAATCTAGATCAGGATTTGCGTAAGGAAGTTCTTGCCGGCAAAAGTACCTCTGCATCTTTGAGCATCATAGAAAAACCTAAGTACAGTAACCCGGATAAAACCATAAAAGCTGCTAGGGCTGCTGTAGAGCTGTGCGATTCGCTTAGCGGAGATGCCCTAGCCAAGCAACAAGAGCGAGTTAGGGAGTTGTTTGACATGATTCAGGAACAAAATGCTGAGCTTGCTAGAGCAAACAAAGCTGCGGCATCAAAGTCTGTGCGTTCAACGAAGAATGCCGGTAGCAAGTCCCATGGGCAGGCATCGTCCCCCCATCCGGACAGAAGAAAAGAAAAAAGAAATGAATGCGCATCAGTTGACTGTGTACGATCCGGTTCTTGCCGGAAAACAACAAGCCGGGCAACACGATGCCGGTAGAAAAAGCCAAGGGGCAAATCGAGGCTACGCCAAAAGAGGCTATGCCGGAAACAATCATGCCGGTAGACATGAAACCGGGCAAAATTATCGAGCTGCAAGGGCAGCGTACGAAGAAGAGGAAATGCCTCCACCAAGGTACCGGCAGGCAAGGGCCGCGGTACCGGAACGTTACGATGAAGCTGATTCGACAACTGAAAGACTTACAACCTACCGGAACCCGTTGGGGGAACGCGTAGGAGAAAGATGCTTAACAGACCGGGCTGCGAGGCACCGGCTGGACAGAGTATATTTATCTGAAATGATCGAGGCAGAAGGTCCTCTAGGCCCAAAATGCTTTGGTCCAAGGATCATGAAAGAGGAACCACCGGTTCGCAACTTCCAGTTGCCTCGTGACACAAAAACATATGATGGCACCACTAAGCCGGAAGACTGGCTCGCGGATTACGTGACCGCGGTGTACGTCGCTAGCGGCGGAGGAACCGTAACTGGTGGAGGAAACCGGCGTTGGGCCGTGAGAATTGTACCATCCTTTCTGGTAGGACCGGCACGAATCTGGATAAATAACTTACCGGCAGGAAGCATAAACGGCTGGTTGGACTTTGAGGAAGCTTTTGTGAGTAACTTCAGCAGCACATACCAGAGGCCCAACAGGCCGCAGCAGCTCGCCTTGTGCGTACAGCGCCCAAATGAAACAGACCGGGATTACCTGACCCGGTGGAATTCCACAAGAAACTCCTATGAATGGGTGATAGAGGCGCAAGCCATTGCTTGGTTTTGCAATGGATGCCGGAGAGGTTCGCCGTTGTGGCAAAAGCTGCAGCGGAACATGCCGGTAACTTTGGTGGAAATGATACGTGTGGCAGATAGCTACGCATTGGGAGACCCAATGCAACCGGCAGTGCAAGCCGAACCGGCGCAAACAAGCCACCCGCGCCAAGATCAATACCGGGATAACCGGCACAACAAAAGAAGGGAAGATTTTCCGGATCGAAGGTATGGTCCGCAGCAAGTAGCCGCGGTGCAGGATAATTCCGGCTCCAGCGGAAGTCAAAGGCAAAAAACCGGATCGCAGCCATGGGCGGGTCCTAAAAAACAATGGGTTGAAAAGAAGCCGTGGGGAGAGAAAAAGAATTGGCAAGATAATACAAGATACACCATGGAATCAGCAATGGAGCAACCATGCCGTTTTCACACTCCAAATCCGGCAAGGCCGGCAAATCATTTGACAAAAGATTGTTCCTGGATCAAATACTTGATGTTGAAAGGTGCGGTAAAAGATGCGCAAGCACAAGGCTGTTCTACGATACTGCCAACCTCGCAAGACATGTTGCGGCAACAACTGCCACCACCACCACCGCTTACCGGAGCCAACGCTGTACCGGTACAGCAGCACCAGCAAGTTCATCAGGTGGAGGATGGCAATGACCAACCGCCACCACCGGCAGCTTTAGGCCGGAACGTTTACAAGGACCCGCATCTGTGCTCTATTGTGTTCGTTACTGACCCAACCGACAGGCAAAGCATGCATCACCGTTACATGGAAGTGAACGCGGTGATGCCAGCAGTTCCAAAATACATGCTGTGGTCATCAGGAAATCACCTGGTCATTCAAGGATCACCCCAAGATCATGCCAAATCCGGGTGGTTACGCTCTTGTCGTGGACCCAATCATGCATGGGCCAACGACTCGAGTCAAGTTCAGCAAAGTACTGATAGACAATGGAAGCAGCATAAATATCATGTACCGGCACACCATGCATACGCTGGGCATAACAGAGAACATGCTGCAGCCAACTCGCACAACGTTCCACGGAATCGTTCCGGGCCTATCATGCGCGCCGGTGGGAAAAGTCCGGGTGGATGTATCGTTTGGAGGACGTGATAATTGCCGGGTTGAAAACATTGAGTTCGAAGTGGTGGACCTAGACAGTCCTTACCATGCTCTGCTGGGGAGACCGGCATTGGCGGCGTTTATGGCCACAACTCATACGGCATATCTTAAGATGAAGATGCCGGCACCTCGTGGACCCTTAACTCTGGTGGGAAACTACAAAGTCTCACTGGAAACCGCTTCCGCCAGATCAAACCTGGCAGAATCCCTGGTGATCGCAGAGGAAAAAGAAGGATGCAAACTACGGTTGCGCTGGCTCAGTCCTCACAGTTGAGCTTAGCAGCAATGAGTGGAAACTTGGGCACACCGGCGTTCAAGCCAACCAAGGAGACAAAAGACATCGTGCTGGACCCAGCTTACCCGGAGCGTACCGTTCGTATCGGTGCCGGCCTGAATGAGGCATAGGAAAGCGCGCTCGTCAGCTTCCTCCGTGAGAATCGGAATATCTTTGCCTGGTCTACTGATGACTTGATAGGTGTTCCGAGGGAGCTGGCTGAGCACTCTTTGAACGTCCGCAAGGATGCTAAGCTGGTGCGACAACCCTTACGCCGGTTCGCTGATGATAGGAGAAAAATCATTGGAGAAGAGGTGACAAAGTTACTTGTTGCCGGTTTCATCGTAGAGGTACTGCATACCGAGTGGCTAGCCAATCCGGTGCTGGTCGAGAAGAAAAAAGAGGAGGAACCCAAAGCTCCAAAGGTGTGGCGCATGTGCATCGACTACACCAACCTGAACAAAGCTTGCCCAAAAGATCCTTTCCCTTTACCACGGATCGATCAAGTGATTGATTCCACTGGTGGTTGTGAGTTGTTGTCTTTCCTGGATGCTTATTCCGGTTTCCACCAGATTCCCCTGAAAAAGGAAGATCAAATAAAATCTGCGTTCATTACCCCGCACGGGGCTTATTGCTATGTCACTATGCCTTTCGGTTTGCGCAACGCTGGTGCAACGTACCAGCGCTGTATGCAAAAATGCTTGTTTGATCAAATTGGAAAAAATGTGCAAGTCTATGTGGACGATGTCGTGATAAAAACTAAGGTAAAAGAAACCTTGATCGATGATTTCCGGCAAACATTTGATAACTTAAGAAGATTCCGGATGAAACTCAATCCGGCAAAATGCACCTTCGGTGTCCCTGCCGGCAAACTGCTTGGCTCTCTTGTATCAAGCCGGGGCATTGAGGTGAATCCGGTAAAAATCCGAGCCATCGAAAGAATGACTATACCATAGGATCTGAAGGACGTGCAAAAGTTTACCGGAAGCCTGGCATCGCTAAGCCGGTTCGTAAGCAGATTGTGAGAAAAGGCTTTGCCGCTCTATGCTTTGATGAAAAAATCCGATACTTTCGTGTAGACCCCTCAGGCAGACGCAGCATTTAAAGAGCTAAAAACAATGCTAGCCACTACACCGGTGTTGGCTTCACCTTTGGAAAGGGAACCCATGTTGTTGTACATAGCAGCAACCAACCGGGTTGTAAGCGTTGTGGTTGTGGTGGAAAGAGAAGAGGAAGGAAAAACCGTGCAGATGCCGGTATACTACCTGAGCGAGGTGCTCTCCCTCTCAAAACAAAACTACCCACATTTCCAGAAAATGACCTATGGCATGTTCATGGCCGCCACGAAGCTTAAGCATTACTTTGAGGAACACCCCATGAAGGTGGTGAGTGAGGCACCCATTTCAGATATCATGTGCAACAAAGACGCTAGCGGCAGGATTGCAAAATGGGCAATTCAGATATCACCGTACGTACCGGTATATGAAAGAAGAGATGCCATAAAATCGCAAGCCTTGGCTGATTTCCTGGTTGATTGGGCGGAAATGCAATACAAGCCGCCGGACCAAAAAATAGAGTACTGGAAGATGCACTTTGATGGATCCAAACTCAAAGAGGGTCTGGGTGCCGGTGTGGTACTCACCTCACCAAAAGGAGATCATCTCCGGTATGTTTTGCAAGTGCATTTCAGGGCATCAAACAATGTCGCTGAATACGAGGCTTTGATCCATGGACTTAAGGTCGCAAAAGAAATCGGTGCACACCGGATCATTTGTTACGGTGATTCAGATCTTGTGGTGCAACAATGTTCCGGATATTGGGACGCAAAAGATGCCAACATGGCCTCATATCGGTTTCACGTGCAAAAGATTGCCGGCTTCTTCGAAGGGTGCGAGTTTCACCATGTGCCACGAGCGGAAAATGAAGCCGCGGATGCTTTATCCAAGCTGGGCTCATCTAGGCAGGAAATTCCTCCCGGAATAGCCTTGGCACACTTAAGAGTACCATCGATCAAACTGAGCCCGAAATCGGAGTTAATTTTCATACCGGAATCACATGTAGTACCAATGGATATTGATGAAGGAAACCCGGGGACTGTTCCGGCAAACTCGGGGACTGTTCCGGTAAGCTCGGGGACTGCGGCGTCCATACCGGAGGAAGCAATGCTAGTGGATAGCATGGAGATAGACGTACCGGTATTCCTGGTTCGAGAAGCACCATCTTGGGTTAAACCTATTAAGGAATTCCTGATCAACGGCACCTTGCCGGTTGACGAAAATGAATCAAGGAGGATGGAGGTCCAAAGCATACACCATTATCAATGGTGAGGTGTACAAGAGAAGTGTTACCGGTGTCCTCCAAAGGTGTGTGGAACCGGAAGAGGGAAAAGAAATGCTCGTGGAGATCCACCAAGGAGAGTGTGGGCATCATGCGTCGTCAAGGGCGTTGGTGGCAAAAGTGTTTCGGCATGGGTTCTACTGGCCCACTGCTTTGGAAAATGCTGAGAATTTGGTAAGAAAATGCAACGGGTGCCAGAGGTACGCCAAGCAAAATCATACCCCAACATCCGGTTTGAAAACCATACCATTAACTTGGCCGTTTGCTGTTTGGTGCCTTGACATGGTTGGCCCATTCAAAACTGCAAGGGGAAGCATGACCCACATCTTGGTGATGGTGGATAAGTTCACCAAGTGGCTGGAGGTAAAGCCTATCGCGAAATGTGATGGGCATACGGCGGTGAAATTCCTAAAAGATGTTATCCTGCGGTATGGATACCCGCATAGCATCATCACTGATAATGGCTCAAACTTTGCCCAAGGTGAATTCAAGCGGTTCTCTGAGGATAACAACATCCGGTTGGATTTGTGCTCGGTGGCACACCCACAAGGCAATGGCCAAGTAGAAAGAACAAATGCGCTGGTGCTTTCCGGTATAAAACCAAGGCTCATTGAACCACTCGAAAAGACACCGGGCTGTTGGCTTGATGAACTGCCATCAGTGTTGTGGAGCATAAGAACGACTCCGAACCGGTCTACCGGATACACTCCATTTTTCATGGTTTACGCGGCAGAGGCCGTGATACCAACTGACATCATGCATGATTCACCAAGGGTTCAGCTCTATACCGAAGAAGAGGTAAAAGAGGCCCGAGAAAACGATGTGGACTTGCTAGAGGAAGCAAGAGAACTGGCTTTGGAAAGAATAGCCATTTACCAGCAAAACCTCAGACGCTATCATAGCCGGAAGGTTAACCCGAGGGTGTTCCGGGAAGGAGATCTGGTGTTACACCTAATGCAGCGCACTGAGGGACGCCACAAACTCTCACCTCCATGAGAAGGACCGTTCATTGTGAGCAAGGCTCTGCACAATGATGCCTACTACCTAATCGATGCACAGGAATCAAAGAAGGGAAAGGCGGACAGGTCAGGAGAAGAGTCCAAGCGTCCATGGAACATAGCCTTGCTGCGTCCTTTCTATTCCTGAAGATGTGATGTAAGGAGTTCTTTTTGTACCTTATATGCTATGAATAAAAGATGTCGGAAACTCGAATGAATCTCGGGGACTACCCCTACTAAAATTGCATGCAATATGTTTATTTTTTCAGTTTACCGCTTGCTTGTTGAACATTTTTTCTTTCCGGTTTAGTAACGTGCTAAACCTACCGGATTCTTCGACTCTGCTGCTGTCCGCAACCCGGCTTCATGGTAAGCAAGATAAACCGGTAGGAATTAAGCACGTGAACCACGAAAAGAGGGAGTGGGAACGAACAGTCCGGAAAAGTTTAACTAACCCCGGTTATACCGGTTTTTTGTGAAAATTTCGAGCTATTTCTAAGTTCAAGAAAGTGCTTGCTTGGCAAAAGAACTTTGTGTCTCATACGCCAAAACACCCAAAAGAGGTAGGCAGAGCCAGAGCAAAAAAACCAAGTATGCATCGGATTGGATGCGGAAACAATTCCGGAAGCTTCGCAGTGCAAGATAAAAGCAAACAATAAGTAAAACGCAAAGATAGCATATAAACTTAATTTAATAAGCTACCGGTTAAAAAGACACCGGCATAGAAGTTGTAGCACAACCAAAAGAAATGCTAAGTTTTATCTTACAACTTAAACCCCTGCATTCCGGGGTAGAATTTAACGGGCTGAAGTTTTTGAGACATTCAGGGGCAACACATGCATAACAGGAGAAATTTAAGCAACAGGGGGCTGCGGGCCGGCCTCAGGAGCTTCCGGGGGAACGTCTCCTCCTTCCGGGAGAATGTCGCCTCCGCCAGCTTCTTCATCCTCCTCGTCCTCGACTTCTTCTTCGTCGTCGGAGAGTGCATCCTTGACGTCGGGAGGAGTAGGGATGAAGGTGCGCACATGGGCGAACTCCGCTATCCGATAGGCGCGGTCCTGGCGCTTGGCGGTGCAGGTTGGATCCGTGTCGGTGGGAGCGTCGGCGCGGAGGCTATGGAAAGCGTCCAGGTCCAAGTCATCATACCAGGAGCAGGCGATGCGCAGCGCCGCATCCACTCCGGCACGAGCCGCCGAACACTTCCACTCACGAATCCTCCGGTCGGCGTCCTTCAGGCGGTTGGCGGTGAGCGTGACGTTGGCAGGCACTGGCTCCCCAGGCCACATCACTTTACAGATTTGGATAGCAACTTCCGGAAGGTCAGCAAGATGCCGGTCCACGGAACGCATGTGCTGGACCCGGGCGGAGAGCGCAACTAAGTGGTCATATGGATCCCAGGGCGCATCCGGGTTGGCCATTTCTTGTGCCGCCCTGCACTCCGCCACCTTCTTGTGGGCATGCGCTTGGGGGTCCGGAAAGAGCCCTACAAGAAAAAAGAAAAAAGATAAGGACATGCTACCGGAAAATATAAGCTTATAAGCAAAAAGAGAAGGGAAAGAAAAGAGGCTTACTGAGGGCCAGCGCGTCAGTCTGTACAACCAACCGGTCGTACTCCTTTTGTTCATCATTCAGGAGAGCGAGCCGGTCTTGCGCAGCCTTCCGCGCCACGGTCTCCTCCTCCATCTCCGCCCGTAGCACAGCAGTGGAGTTCGTGTACTCCTTCAGGGATTCATCCAGTTTGGCCTGTGCTGCGGCTTTGGCCTCCTTGAGCTCCCGCGCGTGCCAGAGCTCAGCCTGCATGGCCTGCTCCTTCACTTCGCGGTGCGCGGTGATGAGCTGCTCCTTCTCAGCTGAAATCCGGAAGGGTCTTATTAACAAAGAGAGGTCCGGTATGGTAAAAGATGCAAAACAAGAAATGGTACCTTGAAGCATGGTGAGCTGAGCCTTGAGAGCCTCGAGGGAAGCTTCCGGGACAGCTGATGCGCAAAGAATTTATAAGTACTGAGAGAAAAAATTCCGGTAAAAAGAAGCCGGAGGCATAGAAATTGACCTTGGCACTTAATGTGAGCCTCGGAAAGCTCCCGGTGCTCCCACAACAGCTCTTCGAAGAGCTGCTTCCGGATGTTCAGCGTGCTCTGTTCGAGTTAAAAAGGTTCGGTAAAAAAGATGCCGGCAAGGAAAACAAAGTTTCGCGCTAAGTGCTGCGCTCTAAAACCCGAAACTCGGGGACTGGCTATGCCGGTTTTTAATCTTTACAACAAAGTTTTGCGCTAAGTGCGGCGCTCTCAACACGAAACTCGGGGACTGGCTATGCCGGTTTTGGATCTTTACAACAAAGTTTCGCGCTAAGTGCTGCGCTGTCAACACGAAACTCGGGGACTGGGAGATTATATATAATCTTGAGAGTCTGGAAAGAAAACCGGCAAGGATGTAAAAGAGGTTGAAGTTGTGCAGCTTACCGACACGTTGGTGCTGGCATCGTGCCACGCATTGTCGAACTCCTTGGCCGCACGCCGCAGCTGGCCAAAGTGTTGATCGATGCTCCGAGGGCCAGAGGGATCGACCACCGGCAGCTTGTCCTTGCCGAGGCCGCGCGTCGCCGGCGTCAAATCCGCCTGATTCCACTTTTCAGCGTAATCGAGCAGATGGCCAAGGTCAGCTCCTCCGCGGTGGAACTCGGTAATCCGGCCTACTTGGGCGGAGGCCGTTTCACCGGCCACAACGGCGGCGCGGCCGGCGTGCAGAGCTAGCGTCTGCGAACCGGAGGAAGGAGCGGTGGCCGCGGTCACCACCGCAGCAAGTTGCTGGGCGGTAAGCTTGCCGCTCTCTGGCGGTGTTGGCTTGGAGGCCGCCGGCTTGCCGGCTGAGGTTGTCGGAGGAGGAGAAGTTGGCGTAGATTTGGTTGGCGCAGGAGCCTCAGGAGCGTCCTTTGCTGGAACAGAACTTGCCGGCTCGGAAGAGTCCGGCGCGGCCTTGGAGGGGGAGGAGTCAGCAGGAGTCTTCTTCTTCTTCGGGACAGAAGGAACCTGGGGTTCCGTCCTCCCGGCGTCTTCAGTGCCGGCGCCGATGTTGCTGGCGCCGGTGTCTTGGGTCTCTGGAGGGGAGACGAGGTCCTCCTCCGCGTGGTGATCTGAAGGTGTAGGGGCCCCGCGCCCCGCACTTGTGGTGCCTCCCAGAGGGGAGGCAGAAGGGTTGCCGGTACCAGATGGTACCGGGCTTGACTGAGGAGGAGGTGAGGTCCTCGCGGTTCCCTCGGAGCTTTCCGGCCTCATGCCGGAAGCGCTGTTGGAGATCTTGAGCGCAGGACTGAAAAAGATAAGAAAAAAGGAAATCAGAAAAAAGCAACCGGAAAAGAAACTCGCGAAACAAAGGGAAAAGAGAAAACGGAAGCTTACCCGGAGGAAACCGGCATCTCTCGGGAGCGGTAGCGCTTCGAGGAGACCTTCTTCCCGCCGATAACTTCCTGCCGGGAGCGCTTGGCGGGAGGGGCTTCGCTCGGGCCGGCGTTAGGCGCCGGCGCCTTGTGCTTCTGGCCCCGGGAGGAGAGCTTCTCCAAGAACTCATGGCCAACCTCGGCCTGTATCGGTATAGCGCGCTCCACAACCTGTGGGTTGGCGCTGGCTGAGGGAGCATCTACAGAAAAACAGTACATGAGGAAGCGAAAGAACAAGATACCTCAAGAATAGTGACCTCATCGTCGAAACCGGAAACTTCAGTTGAAAAGTTACCGGGGCGCGAGGTGTGGGTGCGGCCCATCTTGTTCTTAGTCCAGACCACGTAAGGGTCCGGGTCTACTTCGTCCAAGTAGCGCCTCTCGCAAGCACCTCGAGCTTCAGCGTCGATGCGAGGAAACCTGTCAACACCCGGATTTTTAAGTCCAGATGCCTGTTATGGCATACATCGCAATCCCAGGAATATTGTTGTTGCGAGACATAACAGTTGAATATCATAAGTCATCATTCATTACATACCATAGTCGTCTTACAAATTCGGATCACATGATCCATATTACACAAATAGTTGATCTATTGATCAACGAACAAACACAAGTTCATAGCGGAAGCGTAAGATAGAAGGGACTCTCTAGTCCACAGGCCAACGCTTGACGTCAGGAATAGTCCTAGTTGTCGTAGACGTCCTGCTGTCCATCCTCTTCATACTGCTGTTCCTCTTCATAGTCTGGCCATTTGAATAGCCATGGACAAAGCCGTGAGTACTTTAAAGTACTCACAAACTAATACTAATGTAAGTACCAACAATTCTAGTAAGGGGGTGCTAAGCTCTAGTTTCTTTTGCATAAAGCCAATTTTAGTTCACAAGTAGTTGAAATAAAGACTCTTCATGTGCTAACTAACTCAAGTGGGAACATTAGTGTCATTCCCACAACTCAGTTGTGTTTTCAAGTCAAAGTCACCATTTCAAGTTCAAATCACAAGTCACCCTTCACATGTCACATTTTTGAAAAGTTCTGATGACGGAACAGTATGGCCTTTCCAACCGTCCATAACCATGGACGCGGCTATTCGAATAGTCATACTCTCTGTAGAGGTCGTACACTTGTTGTTGCCATTGAGGTGGTTGTTGTTGTTGTTGCCATTGAGGTGGTTGTTGTTGTTGGTGCGGTTGCCGTTGTTATTGTGGCTGTTGGTGTTGTGGATTGGTGGGGCCATCTGAATATTGAGGTAGATGATAAGATAAGAGGGAAATTTCTAGGGTTTGTTTGAGTTAAAGTTCAAAAGTTCAAAACTTGAAAACTTGAGTTGTGTTGAGGGGGTAAAAACCAGCAACACTTTTTCATTCATACCAAACATCACACATTACAAATCTAACACACCGTTGGTTTGAAGAACCATTCATTCGCTCTACGATACAAGGGGATCCTGATACAACTCACACATATTTAAGTGCTGGAGTGATACTACTCTTCCGGGTGGATTCTTCGTCTTCACGGGTGATGTGCTTGGCGAGAGGCGAGGGCGTTGTCCAAATCCCTGCGGGTTTTGTACAGCCTGAAGTCCTGGTGTGCTACATAGTGGTTCCTCTCCGTGTGTGGTGGCATGGTCATCGATCTTCCCATGGAGTCATGTCTTGGGTAGTAGATGAAGCGAGTGTTCTGGATCTTGTTATCATTTTGTCCACACAGACGGGCAATGGCTTCTTGCATAGCTCTGACTAGTCCTTCCTTCCAGGTGCTTCCCGTTACAGAAAACCATATGGTTTCCCATATCGGGGCTCCATGCTTTCTTCGTAGATCTGTAGAAACTTCCCACCGAGGGGGTCCTCCCAACTGATCATTGAGAGGTGTTCCGAAGAACTCGGGATACGGGTGTCCTAGATATTCCACTAGTTGCTTCAAGTCTTCCTCGAACATCAGGTCTCCTCCGTTACCAGGCTGATAGAACTCCCATTGGTACTCCATCTGTGAGCAATTAGGATAAGTAAGTTAATGAAGTGATCAAGTGTGCAAAATTTTATGTAGACTTACCAAGAAAGGTAGAGCATGGGTTTCTTATTTTGGAAAAGATCTCAAGGGTAAGAGTGAGAATAAGTTTCATAAATATTCACTTCATTGGTTTTGAAACTAAGTTTTTCAGACGTCCATTCTAACTAGGGTTTCCTAAGGTCAAACAATGGCTCTGATACCAACTTGTCAACACCCGGATTTTTAAGTCCAGATGCCTGTTATGCCATACATCGCAATCCCAGGAATATTGTTGTTGCGAGACATAACAGTTGAATATCATAAGTCATCATTCATTACATACCATAGTCGTCTTACAAATTCGGATCACATGATCCATATTACACAAATAGTTGATCTATCGATCAACAAACAAACACAAGTTCATAGCGGAAGCGTAAGATAGAAGGGACTCTCTAGTCCACAGGCCAACGCTTGACGTCAGGAGTAGTCCTAGTTGTCGTAGACGTCCTGCTGTCCATCCTCTTCATACTGCTGTTCCTCTTCATAGTCTGGCCATTTGAATAGCCAGGGACAAAGTCGTGAGTACTTTAAAGTACTGGCAAACTAATACTAATGTAATTACCAACAATTCTAGTAAGGGGGTGCTAAGCTCTAGTTTCTTTTGCATAAAGCCAATTTTAGTTCACAAGTAGTTGAAATAAAGACTCTTCATGTGCTAACTAACTCAAGTGGGAACATTAGTGTCATTCCCACAACTCAGTTGTGTTTTCAAGTCAAAGTCACCATTTCAAGTTCAAATCACAAGTCACCCTTCACATGTCACATTTTTGAAAAGTTCTGATGACGGAACAGTATGGCCTTTCCAACCGTCCATAACCGTGGACGCGGCTATTCGAATAGTTCTACTCTCTGCAGAGGTCGTACACTTGTGCCACAACATTTGCAATAATCCGTCAGGGTTAACTGGCCCTGATTTATCACACTCCGTGTGCGGACTACCAACCATAACCTTTCACTTACATACCCTAGTATAGGCATCTCTCCCCATGAGCTTGGCCTCCCAGTGAAGACCAACTGTCAACCTGGGAACTGCACAGGGCTTGGGCCAGACATTCACCTCATATTCACGTCATATCACATCATTTCATATTTCTTTGGAGGCAGCCCTTTGATACGTCTCCGACGTATCGATAATTTCTTATGTTCCATGCCACATTATTGATGATATCTACATGTTTTATGCATACTTTATGTCATTATTATGCGTTTTCCGGAACTAACCTATTGACGAGATGCCGAAGGGCCAGTTGCTGTTTTTGGTTTCAGAAATCCTAGTAAGGAAATATTCTCGGAATTGGACGAAATCAACGCCCATCATCTTAGAATCCCCGGGAGCTTCCAGAACACCCGAGAGCCGCCAAAGAGGGGCCACAGGGGGCCCACACATGGTGGCGGCGCGGCCCAGGAGGGGGGCGCGCCGCCCTAGTGTCTGGTGGCCCAGACCCTTCTGACGCCGCCCTTCCGCCTACTTAAGGTCTCCGTCGCGAAAACCCTATTACATTCAACGAAACCAGGGAAAACCTTCCAGAGCCGCCGCCATCGCGAAGCCAAGATCTGGGGGACAGGAGTCTCTGTTCCGGCACGCCGCCGGGACGGGGAAGTGCCCCCGGAAGGCTTCTCCATCAACACCACCGCCATCTTCATCAACGCTGCTGTCTCCCATGAGGAGGGAGTAGTTCTCCATCGAGGCTCGGGGCTGTACCGGTAGCTATGTGGTTCATCTCTCTCCTATGTACTTCAATACAATAATCTCATGAGCTGCCTTACATGATTGAGATTCATATGATGATGCTTGTAATCTAGATGTCATTATGCTAGTCAAGTGGATTTTACTTATGTGATCTCCGGAGACTCCTTGTCCCACGTGTGTAAAGGTGACAGTGTGTGCACCGTGTGGGTCTCTTAGGCTATATTTCACAGAATACTTATTCGCTGTTATGAATGGCATAGTGAAGTGCTTATTTATATCTCTTTATGATTGCAATGTGTTTTGTATCACAATTTATCTGTGTGCTACTCTAGTGATGTTATTAAAGTAGTTTATTCCTCCTGCACGGTGTAATGGTGACAGTGTGTGCATCGTGTAGTACTTATCGTAGGCTATGATTGTGATCTCTTGTAGATTATGAAGTTAACTATTGCTATGATAGTATTGATGTGATCTATTCCTCCTTTCGTAGTGTGAAGGTGACAGTGTGCATGCTATGTTAGTACTTGGTTCGGTTATGTTGATCTGTTATGCACTCTAAGGTTACTTAAATATGAACATTGAATATTGTGGAGCTTGTTAACTCCGGCATTGAGGGTTCGTGTAATCCTACATAGTTAGTGGTGTTCATCATCCAACAAGAGGGTGTAGAGTCTAGCATCTATTTATTTATTCTGTTATGTGATCAATGTTGAGAGTGTCCACTAGTGAAAGTATGATCCCTAGGCCTTGTTCCTAAATACTGCTATCGCTGCTTGTTTACTGTTTTACTGCATCTTTACTTCCTCTAATATTACTACCATCAACTGCACGCCAGCAAGCACTTTTCTGGCGCCGTTACTACTGCTCATATTCATTCATACCACTTGTATTTCACTATCTCTTCGCCGAACTAGTGCACCTATTAGGTGTGTTGGGGACACAAGAGACTTCTTGCTTTGTGGTTGCAGGGTTGCATGAGAGGTATATCTTTGACCTCTTCCTCCCTGAGTTCGATAAACCTTGGGTGATCCACTTAAGGGAAACTTGCTGCTGTTCTACAAACCTCTGCTCTTGGAGGCCCAACACTGTCTACAAGAATAGAAGCACCCGTAGACATCAGGCACTTTTCTGGCGCCGTTGCCGGGGAGGAAAGGTAAAAGACACTCAGACTCCGGTCCCAGGTAACTAAGTACTTTTCTGTTGCCGTTGTGTGTGTGCTCGAAGCTATTTCCTTTAGATCCTGCAATTGCATCTTTTTGTTTCTTGTTTACACTAGTTAGGCATAATGAACAACAATGAGCTTCTTATTCTATTTCCTGTTTTAAGACATGGATGGTTTGATGCGAAAATTAAAAAACCTATGGAACATATTAGTATGAACACTTTGAATACCATTGTTGCTAATGATATAGAAAGTTCTAAGCTTGGGGAAGCTGGCTTTGATGAGCATGATATTTTTAGTCCCCCAAGCATTGAGGAGAAAATTTACTTTGATGATACTTTGCCTCCTATTTATGATGATTATAATGATATTGGTCTTTTAGTACCGCCTGTTATGGAGGATAAATTTGATTATGATTACAATATGCCTCCTATATTTGATGATGAGAATAATAATGATAGCTACTTTGTTGAATTTGCTCCCACTACAACTAATAAAATTGATTATGCTTATGTGGAGAGTAATGATACTTTTATGCATGTGAATAAGAATGCTTTATGTGATACTTATATTGTTGAGTTTGCTCATGATGCTACTGAAAGTTATTATGAGAGAGGAAAATATGGTTGTAGAAAATTTCATGTTACTAAAACACCTCTCTATATGCTGAAATTTTTGAAGTTACACTTGTTTTATCTTCCTATGCTTGTTACTTTGCTCTTCATGAACTTGTTTATTTACAAGATTCCTATGCATAGGAAGCATGTTAGGCTTAAATGTGTTTTGAATTTGCTTCTTGATGCTCTCTTTTGCTTCAACTCTTATTTCTTGCGAGTGCATCATTAAAACTGCTGAGCCCATCTTAATGGCTATAAAGAAAGAACTTCTTGGGAGATAACCCATGTGTTTATTTTGCTACAGTAGCTTTGTTTTATATTTGAGTCTTGGAAGTTGTCACTACTGTAGCAACCTCTCCTTATCTTATTTTATTGCATTGTTGTGCCAAGTAAAGTCTTTGATAGAAAGGTTGATACTAGATTTGGATTACTGCGCAGAAACAGATTTCTTTGCTGTCACGAATCTGGGCAGAATTCTCTGTAGGTAACTCAGAAAATTATGCCAATTTACGTGAGTGATGCTCAGATATGTACGCAACTTTCATTCAATTTGAGCATTTTCATCTGAGCAAGTCTGGTGCCATTTTAAAATTTGTCTTTACACACTGTTCTGTTTTGACAGATTCTTCCTTTTATTTCGCATTGCCTCTTTTGTTATGTGGGATGGATTCCTTTGTTCCATTGAATTCCAGTAGCTTTGGGCAATGTCCAGAAGTGTTAAGAATGATTGTGTCACCTCTGAACATGTGAATTTTTGATTATGCACTAACCCTCTAATGAGTTTGTTTTGAGTTTGGTGTGGATGAAGTTTTCAAGGGTCAAGAGAGGAGGATGATACAATATGATCAAGAAGAGTGAAAAGTCTAAGCTTGGGGATGCCCCCGTGGTTCATCCCTGCATATTTCAAGAAGACTCAAGCGTCTAAGCTTGGGGATGCCCAAGGCATCCCCTTCTTCATCGACAACTTATCAGGTTTCTTTTCTTGAAACTATATTTTTATTCAGTCACATCTTATGTACTTTACTTGGAGCGTCTGTGTGCTTTTGTTTGTGTTTTTGTTTGAATAAATGCTTGTGTGGGAGAGAGACACGCTCCGCTGGTTCGTATGAACACATGTGTTCTTAGCTTTTAATGTTCATGGCGAAGGTTGAAATTGCTTCGTTCATTGTTATATGGTTGGAAACGGAAAATGCTACATGTAGTAATTGATAAAATGTCTTGGATAATTTGATACTTGGCAATTGTTGTGCTCATGTTTAAGCTCTTGCATCATATACTTTGCACCTATTAATGAAGAAATACATAGAGCTTGCTAAAATTTGGTTTGCATAATTGGTCTCTCTAAAGTCTAGATAATTTCTAGTATTGAGTTTTGAACAACAAGGAAGACGGTGTAGAGTCTTATAATGTTTACAATATGTCTTTTATGTAAGTTTTGCTGCACCGGTTCATCCTTGTGTTTGTTTCAAATAACCTTGCTAGCCTAAACCTTGTATCGAGAGGGAATACTTCTCATGCATCCAAAATCCTTGAGCCAACCACTATGCCATTTGTGTCCACCATACCTACCTACTACATGGTATTTCTCCGCCATTCCAAAGTAAATTGCTTGAGTGCTACCTTTAAAATTTCCATCATTCGCCTTTGCAATATATAGCTCATGGGACAAAATAGCCTTAAAAACTATTGTGGTATTGAATATGTACTTATGCACTTTATCTCTTATTAAGTTGCTAGTTGTGCGATAACCATGCTCCTGGGGACGCCATCAACTCTTTGTTGAATATCATGTGAGTTGCTATGCATGTTCGTCTTGTCTGAAGTAAGGGAGATTTACCACTCATTAAATGGTTAGAGCATGCATAATGTTAGAGAAGAACATTGGGCCGCTAACTAAAGCCATGAATCATGGTTGAAGTTTCAGTTTTGTACATATATCCTCAATCTCATATGAGAACATTAATTGTTGCTACATGCTTATGCATTAAAGAGGAGTCCATTATCTGTTGTCTATGTTGTCCCGGTATGGATGTCTAAGTTGAGAATAATCAAAAGCGAGAAATCCAAATGCGAGCTTTCTCCTTAGACCTTTGTACAGGCGGCATAGAGGTACCCCTTTGTGACACTTGGTTAAAACATGTGTATTGCGATGATAATCCTGGTAATCCGAGCTAATTAGGACAAGGTGCGGGCACTACTAGTATACTATGCATGAAGCTTGCAACTTGTAAGATATAATTTACATGATACATATGCTTTATTACTACCGTTGACAAAATTGTTTCATGTTTTCAAAATAAAAGCTCTAGCACAAATATAGCAATCGATGCTTTCCTCTTTGAAGGACCTTTCTTTTACTTTTATGTTGAGTCAGTTCACCTATTTCTCTCCACCTCAAGAAGCAAACACTTGTGTGAACTGTGCATTGATTCCTACATACTTGCATATTGCACTTGTTATATTACTTTACATTGACACTATCCATGAGATATACATGTTATAAGTTGAAAGCAACCGCTGAAACTTAATCTTCCTTTGTGTTACTTCAATACCTTTACTTTGATTTATTGCTTTATGAGTTAACTCTTATGCAAGACTTATTGATGCTTGTCTTGAAGTACTATTCATGAAAAGTCTTTGCTTTATGATTCAGTTGTTTACTCATGTCATTACCATTGTTTTGATCGCTGCATTCATTACATATGCTTACAATAGTATGATCAAGGTTATGATGGCATGTCACTCCAGAAATTATCTTTGTTATCGTTTACCTGCTCGGGACGAGCAGGAACTAAGCTTGGGGATGCTGATACATCTCCGACGTATCGATAATTTCTTATGTTCCATGCCACATTATTGATGATATCTACATGTTTTATGCATACTTTATGTCATTATTATGCGTTTTCCGGAACTAACCTATTGACGAGATGCCGAAGGGCCAGTTGCTGTTTTCTGTTGTTTTTGGTTTCAGAAATCCTAGTAAGGAAATATTCTCGGAATTGGACGAAATCAACGCCCAGCATCTTAGAATCCCCGGGAGCTTCCAGAACACCCGAGAGCCGCTAGAGAGGGGCCACAGGGGGCCCACACATGGTGGCGGCGCGGCCCAGGAGGGGGGCACGCCGCCCTAGTGTCTGGTGGCCCCAGACCCCTTCTGACGCCGCCCTTCCGCCTACTTAAGGTCTCCGTCGTGAAAACCCTATTACGTTCGATGAAACCAGAGAAAACCTTCCAGAGCCGCCGCCATCGCGAAGCCAAGATCTGGGGGACAGGAGTCTCTGTTCCGGCACGCCGCCGGGACGGGGAAGTGCCCCCGGAAGGCTTCTCCATCAACACCACCGCCATCTTCATCAACGCTGCTGTCTCCCATGAGGAGGGAGTAGTTCTCCATCGAGGCTCGGGGCTGTACCGGTAGCTATGTGGTTCATCTCTCTCCTATGTACTTCAATACACTAATCTCATGAGCTGCCTTACATGATTGAGATTCATATGATGATGCTTGTAATCTAGATGTCATTATGCTAGTCAAGTGGATTTTACTTATGTGATCTCTGGAGACTCCTTGTCCCACGTGTGTAAAGGTGACAGTGTGTGCACCGTGTGGGTCTCTTAGGCTATATTTCACAGAATACTTATTCGCTGTTATGAATGGCATAGTGAAGTGCTTATTTATATCTCTTTATGATTGCAATGTGTTTTGTATCACAATTTATCTGTGTACTACTCTAGTGATGTTATTAAAGTAGTTTATTCCTCCTGCACGGTGTAATGGTGACAGTGTGTGCATCGTGTAGTACTTGGCGTAGGCTATGATTGTGATCTCTTGTAGATTATGAAGTTAACTATTGCTATGATAGTATTGATGTGATCTATTCCTCCTTTCGTAGTGTGAAGGTGGCAGTGTGCATGCTATGTTAGTACTTGGTTTGGTTATGTTGATCTGTTATGCACTCTAAGGTTACTTAAATATGAACATTGAATATTGTGGAGCTTGTTAACTCCGGCATTGAGGGTTCGTGTAATCCTACACAGTTAGTGGTGTTCATCATCCAACAAGAGGGTGTAGAGTCTAGCATCTATTTATTTATTCTGTTATGTGATCAATGTTGAGAGTGTCCACTAGTGAAAGTATGATCCCTAGGCCTTGTTCCTAAATACTGCTATCGCTGCTTGTTTACTGTTTTACTGCATCTTTACTTCCTGCAATATTACTACCATCAACTGCACGCCAGCAAGCACTTTTCTGGCGCCGTTACTACTGCTCATATTCATTCATACCACTTGTATTTCACTATCTCTTCGCCAAACTAGTGCACCTATTAGGTGTGTTGGGGACACAAGAGACTTCTTGCATTGTGGTTGCAGGGTTGCATGAGAGGGATATCTTTGACCTCTTCCTCCCTGAGTTCGATAAACCTTGGGTGATCCACTTAAGGGAAACTTGCTGCTGTTCTACAAACCTCTGCTCTTGGAGGCCCAACACTGTCTACAAGAATAGAAGCACCCGTAGACATCACCCTTGGCATAACCCTGATGACGCTTGTTTAGAGGGAACCCATACTAAGATACATAAACTTCCAGTTAAGCCCTACCCATATCAGGTATTGTGGGGGTACTTGCAAAATTGGAATGGTATCGCATCCGAACCCAACCATCAGTTTTTGTAAAGTTCACCATGTCATTCACCAATCATATTCACCTTCAAAATCTTTCAATAGAATGACTCATCATTCCAAGGTTTTCGAAGTCATTTCATTTCACATATTCCCATCTAGAGTAGTCAATTTTTAATTTAGCACTAGCATCTAAGTATGAGGGGTGCTAAGTAATTTGCTTTGCTTCTAGGCTAATCTTGAGAAATCGATGCGAGATCTATTCGGACCACAAGAGTCTGAAGTACATTTTCACACAGAAGGAGCTGAATATGAGGCAGAGAAGATGGATAGAGTTAATCAAGGATTACGTATGGAAATTCACTACCACCCCGGCAAGGCCAATGTGGTAGTGGATGCCCTGAGTAGACTGCCGTGCCAGTTGAATTCCATGATAGCAGAAGAACAACCTAGCCTATACCAAGAGTTTGAATAGTTTAGACTGGAACTAGTTAGTGAAGGGTTCCTAGCCAGCATAGAGCTTCAACCCACCTTGATTAGCCAGAAGGAAGAAGCCTAGAAAGGAAATGTCAGCATTGACGGAATCAAGAGCCAAATTGCAGCAGGGAAAGCACCTGGATTCACCGAAGATGAAGCAGGAGTTCTTTGGTACAACGGACGCCTATGTGTGCCATCAGACTCAGAGTTGAAGCAAGTTATCCTGAAGGAAGCCCACGACACCCTAAACTCCATTCATCCCGGAGGAACCAATATGTATCAAGACTTGAAGGAACAATTCTGGTGGCATGGAATGAAGAGAGAAATTGGAAGCTACATCGCCAAGTGTGATATCTGTCAAAGAGTCAAGGCGGAACATCAGCGACCCGCAGGATTGCTGCAGCCACTGCAGATTCCAGAATGGAAGTGGGACTCAGTAGGAATGGACTTCATCACAGGTTTGCCCAAATCCAGCAGAGGAAATGATTCCATTTGGGTAGTGGTCGATAGATTGACCAAAGTAGCTCATTTCATCCCCGTCAAGACCACATACCAAGGCCCGAAGTTAGCTGAGTTATACATCTCCAGAATAGTCGCCCTGCACGGAACCCCGAAGTCAATTGTGTCAGATAGAGGATCGCAATTCACCTCAAGATTCTGGCAGAAAGTACATGAAGGACTAGGCACCGAGCTGAATTTCAGCACCGCTTATCACCCGCAGACCGATGGACAGACTGAAAGAGTCAACCAGATACTCGAAGATATGTTGAGAGCCTGTGTACTGGAGCATGGATCTAAGTGGGAAGACTGCCTACCTTACGCAGAATTCTCGTACAACAACAGTTACCAAGCCAGCTTGCAAATGGCCCCCTTTGAAGCCTTGTACGGAAGGAAGTGTCGTACCCCTCTAAATTGGTCGGAAGTCGGAGAGAGGCAAGTCTTTGGACCAGATGTTCTTCGAGAAGATGAAGAGAAGGTGCACAAGATCCGTGAATACCTCAAGACTGCTCAATCCAGACAGAAGAGTTACGCCGACAAGAGACGCCGAGAGATGACCATCGAGATCGGAGATTTTGTCTATCTTAAAGTATCCCCCTTAAAGGAATGCAGAGATTCCAGCTCAGAGGAAAGCTTGCACCCCGATATGTTGGACCCTTCAGAGTCCTGAGTCACCGAGGAGAAGTATCTTATCAACTGGAACTGCCAGAAGAAATGACGGCCGTGCACGACGTGTTTCACATCTCCTTACTCCGGAAGTGCTTAGAAGTGCCCGAGAAGACCGAAGTTTTCAAGAACATCGATCACAGATCGGTGGATATCAACAAGGACTTGACGTACCGCGAAGTGCCTATTCGCATCCGGGAAGAAGCTTTCAGAACCACTTGCACCAGGAGTATCAAGTTCCTGAAGATTCAATGGAGCAACCATACCAAAGATGAAGCCACTTGGGAGCAAGAAGACTATATGAAGAAGGAATACCCAGATCTCTTTAGTACCTAATTTTCTTGACGATCTCGGGACGAGATCTTTTGTAAGGGTTGCATGCCATGTGATGTAATTCCTATGAAAATTATCGAACTAGGCTTATGAAGGTTTTATAGAAGAATCATGGTTCATGCAAGATAAATAACAAACTAGGTTATAATGGCTCCATTTTGTACAAAGATGTGCATCTTGGCATGACAAACAACTTTCCTAACTAGAGTTTTTGTTTTTATTGTCTACACTTATGATGTCTGAAAGGATCGTATGCCGCACCTAGAGGGGGGGTGAATAGGTGCTAACCAATTTTTAGTTGTTTTTCAATTTAGGCTTGACACAAAGGTAAATTCTCTAGATATGCAACTATGTGAATTTACTGTAACACCCCAAAGTTCAAATCGATGAAGACAAGAAGTTTCCAATTCTCAAATTTTGGAACCAACAAAAACTTTGAATTGCATATAGTGCCATGCATAAGGTTTGTGCATTATTGTATGAGATTGCCATGATGTTTGCTTGTGTGCATATGTGCTACAACCTAAAACCCTCACTTGATCCTTTGAAGATCACCAAGCAAATCAAAAAGGAAGAAAAGAAATAAAATAGAAAAATCCCAAAACCCTCACATATGGTTTATGCCATTTTTGCAATTCTTCAACCTAGACCATTTTGTCTTACACCATTAGTTGGATAATGTTACTAAACACATGTAAACACTTTTGGAATCAAAGAAACTCAAATCAAATCAAGTTTGAAATCAAATTGTGCTCACATGCACTAATGGTCAAATCTGCCAATTTTAGCCTGATGCCTACTTTGAGCCTCTGTATTTAGAGATTTTCAAACCAAACAATTCCAAATCTTTGCACCTCATCCAAGACCACATCAAATTGAACAACTTTGGTAAATACCACCCCTGTAAATTCATCCTATATCAAAAAGTATGCTCAAGCAAAGTTGGAACTTTTTCACAGATTCAACATCATACTCAATTTGAAATTTTGTAATTCTTTTTAATTTTGAAAACCACCACTACCATTGTGTGTTCTTGATCATATGAAGCAAGTCCAACAAGTTTCATTCAAAATTTTCAAAATTCAATTCATGCGGCCATTACATCAAACACCTTGTGATCAAATCCAAACCAAATCAAATTTCACTATTTGCAATAGTGTTTGGCCCAATTCTGGTACCACTTGTTTTCTCCTTGTCCCCTGGTCCCCTCTAGCCCTAAGCCATGGCATTAAAACCCTAGATAAGGGCAGACATGGCAATGCCATGCCATGCCGGCCACCTCTCCCATGTCACCATGCAAACCCTAGCCCCTCTCCACTCCAACCATGTCCAGCATGTCCCTCTGACTCTCCTTCATCTCCTGAACAAGCTGGTACACGCCGTTGGTCGAATGATGGACGACAAGGCCCAGACCAGCATGCGCCCGCTGATGGCTCGTGAAGCACACGTCCGTTGGGAACCCCAAGAGGAAGGTGTGATGCGTACAGCAGCAAGTTTCCCTCAGTAAGAAACCAAGGTTATCGAACCAGTAGGAGATGAAGGCCACGTGAAGGTTGTTGGTGAAGGAGTGTAGTGCGGCGCAACACCAGGGATTTCGGCGCCAACGTGGAACCTGCACAACACAATCACAATACTTTGCCCCAACTTAACAGTGAGGTTGTCAATCTCACCGGCTTGCTGAAAACAAAGGATTAAATGTATGGTGTGGAGAATAATGTTTGTTTGCGATGAACAACAGAGAACAGAGATTACAGTAGATTGTATTTCAGATGTAAAAGAATGGACCGGGGTCCATAGTTCACTAGTGGTGTCTCTCCAATAAGATAAATAGCATGTTGGGTGAACAAATTACAGTTGGGCAATTGACAAATAGAGATGCACTTACATATATCATGATGACTACTATGAGATTTAATTAGGGCATTACGACAAAGAACATAGACCGCTATCCAGCATGCATCTATGCCTAAAAAGTCGACCTTCGGGTTAGCATCTGCACCCCTTCCAGTATTAAGTTGCATACAACAGACAATTGCATTAAGTACTGCGCGTAATGCAATCAACACAAATATCCTTAGACAAAGCATCGATGTTTTATCCCTAGTGGCAACAGCACATCCACAACCTTAGAACTTTCTATCACTGTCCCAGATTCAATGGAGGCATCAACCCACTGTCGAGCATAAATACTCCCTCTTGGAGTTACAAGTATCAACTTGGCCAGAGCCTCTACTAGCAACAGGGAGCATGCAAGAACATAAACAACACATATATGATAGATTGATAATCAACTTGACATAGTATTCAATATTCATCGGATCCCAACAAACGCAACATGTAGCATTACAAATAGACGATCTTGATCATGATAGGCAGCTCACAAGATCTAAACATGATAGCACAAGAGGAGAAAACAACCATCTAGCTACTGCTATGGACCCATAGTCCAAGGATGAACTACTCACGCATCAGTCTGGAGGCGAGCATGGTGATGTAGAGCCCTCCGGTGATGATTCCCCTTTTCGGCAGGGTGTCGGAGGCGATCTCCTGAATCCCCCGAGATGGGATTGGCGGCGGCGGCGTCTCTGGAATTTTTCTCGTATCGTGGCTCTCGGTAATAGGGTTTTCGCGATGGAGAGAATATATAGGCGAAGGGGCAGAGTCGGGAGGCGCCCGAGGGGCCCACCCCATAGGGCAGCGCGCCCAAGGGTGGGGCCGCGCCCCCCGAGGGTGTGGCCGCCTCGTCGCCCCTCTTCGTCTCCTCTTCGGACTTCTGGAAGGCTCCGTGCAAAATAAGACCGTGGGCTTTTGTTTCGTCCAATTCCGAGAATATTTCCTGTGTAGGATTTCTGAAACCAAAAACAGCAGAAAATAGGAACTGGCGCTTCGGCATCTTGTTAAGAGGTTAGTGCCAGAAAATGCATAAAAATAATATAAAGTGTATATAAAACATGTTATTATTGTCATATAACTAGCATGGAACATAAGAAATTATAGATACGTTTGAGACGTATCAAGCATCCCCAAGCTTAGTTCCTACTCGCCCTCGAGTAGGTAAATGATAACAAGGATAATTTCTGAAGTGACATGCTACTATATCATAATCTTGATCAATACTATTGTAAAGCATATGAAGTGAATGAAGTGATTCGAAGCAATAGTAAAGATAATGACTAAACAACTGAATCATATAGCAAAGACTTTTCATGAATAATACTTTCAAGACAAGTATCAATAAGTCTTGCATAAGAGTTAACTCATCAAGCAATAGATTCTTAATAGAAGGTGTTGAAGCAACACAAAGGATGATTAAGTTTCAGCAATTGCTTTCAACTTGTAACATGTATATCTCATGGATAGTTGTCAACATAAAGCAATATAACAAGTGCAATAGGTAAACATGTAAGAATCAATGTACACAGTTGACACAAGTGTTTGCTTCTAAGATAGAAAGAAGTAGGTAAACTGACTCAACATAAAGTAAAAGAAAGGCCCTTCGCATAGGGAAGCATGGATTACTCATGTGCTAGAGCTTTTTATTTTGAAAACATGGAAACAATTTTGTCAACGGTAGTAATAATTCATATGTGTTATGCATAAGACCTCTTATAAGTTGCAAGCCTCATGCATCGAATACCAATAGTGCTCGCACCTTGTCCTAATTAGCTCGGATTTCCATGGATTATCATTGCATTACATATGTTTCAACCAAGTGTCACAAAGGGGTACCTCTATGCCGCCTGTACAAAGGTCCAAGGAGATAGATCGCATTTGATTTCTCAGTTTTGATAGATCTCAACTTGAGGACATCCATACCGGGACAACATAGAAAACAGATAATGGACTCCTCTTTAATGGTTAAGCATTCAACAACAGATAATATTCCCATAAGAGATTGAGGTTTAATGTCCAAACTGAAACTTCCACCATGATACATGGCTTTGGTTGGCGGCCCAATGTTCTTCTCTAACAATATGCATACTCAAACCATTTAATCATGATAAATCACCCTTACTTCAGACAAGACGAACATGCATAGCAACTCACATGATATTCAACAAAGGTGTAAAAAGTTTTTAAGCTATTTTCCGCTCAACAAGCAACTTATAAGAAATAAGATACATAAGCGACATATTCAATACCACAATAGTTTTTAAGCTATTTTCCCATGAGCTATGTATTGCAAAGACAAGGAATGAAATTTTAAAGGTAGCACACAAGCAATTTACTTTGGAATGGCAGAGAAATACCACATAGTAGGTAGTTATGGTGGACACAAATGGCATGAGTTTTGGCTCAAGGTTTTTGGATGCACGAGAAGCATTTCCTCTCAGTACAAGGCTTTGGCTAGCAAGGTTGTTTGAAGCAAACACAAGTATGAACCGGTACAGCAAAACTTACATAAGAACATATTGCAAGCATTATAAGACTCTACACTGTCTCCTTGTTGCTCAAACACTTTTACCAGAAAATATCTAGACCTTAGAGAGATCAATCATGCAATCCAAATTTCAACAAGCTCTACAGTAGTTCTCCACTAATTGGTTTAAAATACATGATGCAAAAGCTTAAACATGATCTATGAGAGCTCAAAACAATTGCCAAGTATCAAATTATTCAAGACCATATACCATTTACCACATGAAGCATTTTCTGTTTCCAACCAAATAGCAATCAACGAAGCGGTTTTCAACTCCGCCATGAACATTAAAAGTTGAACTAAGAACACCAGTGTTCATATGAAAAAGCGGAGCGTGTCTTTCTCCAACACAAGGAATGCTAGGATCCGATTTTATTCAAACAAAAAAAATAGACGCTCCAAGTAAAGCACATAAGATGTGACGGAATAAAAATATAGTTTCACTAGAGGTGACCTGATAAGTTGTCGATGAAGAAGGGGATGCCTTGGGCATCCCCAAGCTTATATGCTTGAGTCTTCTTGAAATATTAGGGATGAACCACGGGGGCATCCCCAAGCTTAGAATTTTCACTCTTCTTGATCATAGTATATCATCTTCCTCTCTTGACCCTTGAAAACTTCCTCCACACCAAACTCAAAGCAAACACATTAGAGGGTTAGTGCATAATCAAAAATTCACATGTTCAGAGGGGACACAATCATTCTTAACACTTCTGGACATTACCCAAAGCTACTTAAAGTTAATGGAACAAAGAAATCCACTCAACACAGTAAAAGAGGCAATGCGAAATAAAAGGCAGAATCTGTCAAAACAAAACAGTCCGTAAAGACGAATTTTTTAGAGGCACTTAACAGGCTCAGATGAAAAAGCTCAAAACTAATGAAAGTTGCGTACATATCTGAGGATCACGCATGAATTTTTGCAGCATTTTACGAGTTACCTACAGAGAGATCTACTCAAATTCGTGACAGGTAAAAATCTGTTTCTGCGCAGGAATCCAAATCTAGTATCAACTTTACTATCAGAGACTTTACTTGACACAACAATATGATAAGGAGAGGTTGCTACAGTAGTAACAACTTCCAAGACACAACAAAACAGTAATAAAAACATACATGGTTTATCTCCCAAGAAGTGCTTTTCTTTAACGCCTTTCAGCTAGGCCCAGAAAGTGCAAATCAACTATTATCAAGAGAAGAAGCATCAACAGAGGTGTTTGGAGTTTTCTCAACTATGCATTGTATCATATCTATGTAAGAAACTCCTTTTTCATTACCTTTAGGCTTACTATCCTCCTCAAATAAATTTTCAAGAACAATCCAATCAAAATTCTTTTCTAATGCCTCATGCATTCCTATGAGTTTATAAGGTATTGGTATTTTAATCTTCCCCTCACAATTGGCTTTATTAGTGTATCTTAGCCTATCTTTTTCCCTCTTTTCAAGGATATTTGCAAAATTTGTACAAAATCCTAGCATCTTATGTCGAATAAAGACTTTCCTAGCTTCGCTAGCTACATCACCAAATTCTCTAAGAAGGGTTTCTAAAACAAAATCTTTCTTCTCTCCTTCTTCCATATCACCGAGTGTAAGAAACATATGTTGCATTATTGGATTAAGATTAACAAATCTAGCTTCCAACATGTGCACTAAAGAGGCTGTAGCAATTTCATAATTAGGAGCAAGTTCTACCAAGGATCTATCTTCAAAATCTTTAACTCTACTAACATGAGTGAAAAATTCTTCTATATTATCTCTTCCAATGATAGACCCACTTCCTACCGATATATCTTTCAAAGTGAACTTAGGGTGAAGCATGATGAAATAAACAAAAGTAAACTAATAAAGTAAATGCAAGTAACTATTTTTTTGTGTGTTTTTGATATAAGAAAACGAACAAGACAGAAAATAAAAAAAAGTAAATGCAAGTAACTAATTTTTTTGTGTTTTTGATATAAGAGGCAAACAAGACAGAAAATAAAGTAAAGTAAAGCAAGACAATAAACAAAGTAAAGAGATTGGATGTGAGAGACTCTCCTTGCAGCGTGTCTTGATCTCCCCGGCAACGGCGCCAGAAAAATGCTTGATGGCGCGTGAAGCACACGTCCGTTGGGAACCCCAAGAGGAAGGTGTGATGCGTACAGCAGCAAGTTTCCCTCAGTAAGAAACCAAGGTTATCGAACCAGTAGGAGATGAAGGCCACGTGAAGGTTGTTGGTGAAGGAGTGTAGTGCGGCGCAACACCAGGGATTCCGGCGCCAACGTGGAACCTGCACAACACAATCATAATACTTTGCCCCAACTTAACAGTGAGGTTGTCAATCTCACCGGCTTGCTGAAAACAAAGGATTAAACGTATGGTGTGGAGAATGATGTTTGTTTGCGAACAACAGAGAACAGAGATTGCAGTAGATTGTATTTCAGATGTAAAAGAATGGACCGGGGTCCACAGTTCACTACTGGTGTTTCTCCAATAAGATAAATAGCATGTTGGGTGAACAAATTACAGTTGGGCAATTGACAAATAGAGATGCATGCTAGCGTGCAGTTGACGTGAGAGTTAGAAATCTCTGTGGTGTAACTTTTCTTCAGGTCCCCGGCAACGGCGCCAGAAAATATGCTTGATGGCGTGTAATACACACGTTCGTTGGGAACCCCAAGAGGAAGGTATGATGCGCTCAGCAGCAAGTTTTCCCTCAGTAAGAAACCAAGGTTTATCGAACCAGTAGGAGTCAAGAAGCACGTCGAAGGTTGATGGCGGCGGGATGTAGTGCGGCGCAACACCAGGGATTCTGGCGCCAACGTGGAACCTGCACAACACAACCAAAGTACTTTGCCCCAACGAAACAGTGAGGTTGTCAATCTCACCGGCTTGCTGTAACAAAGGATTAGATGTATAGTGTGGATGATGATGATTGTTTGTAGAAAACAGTAAAGAACAATTGCAGTAGATTGTATTTCAGATGTAAAGAATAGGACCGGGGTCCACAGTTCACTAGTGGTGTCTCTCCCATAAGATAAATAGCATGTTGGGTGAACAAATTACAGTTGGGCAATTGACAAATAAAGAGAGCATGACCATGCACATACATGATATGATAAGTATAGTGAGATTTAGTTGGGCATTACGACAAAGTACATAGACCGCTATCCAGCATGCATCTATGCCTAAAAAGTCCACCTTCAGGTTATCATCCGAACCCCTTCCAGTATTAAGTTGTAAACAACAGACAATTGCATTAAGTATGGTGCGTAATGTAATCAATAACTACATCCTCGGACATAGCATCAATGTTTTATCCCTAGTGGCAACAGCACATCCACAACCTTAGAACTTTTCTCATCGTCCCAGATTTAATGGAGGCATGAACCCACTATCGAGCATAAATACTCCCTCTTGGAGTTAAGAGTAAAAACTTGGCCAGAGCCTCTACTAATAACGGAGAGCATGCAAGATCATAAACAACACATAGGTAATAGATTGATAATCAACATAACATAGTATTCTCTATCCATCGGATCCCGACAAACACAACATATAGCATTACAGATAGATGATCTTGATCATGTTAGGCATCTCACAAGATCCGACAATGAAGCACATAAGGAGAAGACGACCATCTAGCTACTGCTATGGACCCATAGTCTAGGGGTGAACTACTCACACATCACTCCGGAGGCGATCATGGCGATGAAGAGTCCTCCGGGAGATGATTCCCCTCTCCGGCAGGGTGCCAGAGGCGATCTCCTGAATCCCCCGAGATGGGATTGGCGGCGGCGGCGTCTCTGGAAGGTTTTCCGTATCGTGGCTCTCGGTACTGGGGTTTTCGCGACGAAGACTATATGTAGGCGGAAGGGCAGGTCAGGGGGCCACACGAGGGCCCCACACAACAGGCCGGCACGGCCAAGGGCCAGGCCGCGCCGCCCTAGTGTGGCATCACCTCGTGGCCCCACTTCGTAAGTCCTCCGGTCTTCTGGAAGCTTCGTGGAAAAATAGGCCCCTGGGCGTTGATTTCGTCCAATTCCGAGAATATTTCCTTACTAGGATTTCTGAAACCAAAAACAGCAGAAAACAGCAACTGGCTCTTCGGCATCTTGTTAATAGGTTAGTGCCGGAAAATGCATAAATATGACATAAAGTATGCATAAAACATGTAGATATCATCAATAATGTGGCATGGAACATAAGAAATTATCGATACGTCGGAGACGTATCAATGCACATACATATATCATGATGACTACTATGAGATTTAATTAGGGCATTATGACAAAGAACATAGACAGCTATCCAGCATGCATCTATGCCAAAAAAGTCCACCTTCGGGTTAGCATCCGCACCCCTTCCAGTATTAAGTTGCAAACAACAGACAATTGCATTAAGTACTGCGCGTAATGTAATCAACACAAATATCCTTAGACAAAGCATCGATGTTTTATCCCTAGTGGCAACAGCACATCCACAACCTTAGAACTTTACATCCTTTGTCCCAGATTCAATGGAGGCATGAACCCACTATCGAGCATAAATACTCCCTCTTGGAGTTACAAGTATCAACTTGGCCAGAGCCTCTACTAGCAACGGAGAGCATGAAAGAACATAAACAACACATATATGATAGATTGATAATCAACTTGACATAGTATTCAATATTCATCGGATCCCAACAAACGCAACATGTAGCATTACAAATAGACGATCTTGATCATGATAGGCAGCTCACAAGATCTAAACATGATAGCACAAGAGGAGAAGACAACCATCTAGCTACTGCTATGGACCCATAGTCCAAGGATGAACTACTCACGCATCAGTCCGGAGGTGGGCATGGTGATGTAGATCCCTCCGGTGATGATTCCCCTCTCCGGCAGGGTGCCGGAGGCGATCTCCTGAATCCCCCGAGATGGGATTTGCGGCGGCGTCGTCTCTGGAACTTTTCTCATATCGTGGATCTCGGTAATAGGGTTTTCGCGATGGAGAGAATATATAGGCGAAGGGGCAGAGTCGGGAGGCGCCCGAGGGGCCAACCCCATAGGGCGGCGCGCCCAAGGGTGGGGCCGCACCCCCCTAGGGTGTGGCCGCCTTGTCGCCCCTCTTCGTCTCCTCTTCAGACTTCTGGAATGCTCCGTGCAAAATAAGACCGTGGGCTTTTGTTTCGTCCAATTCCGAGAATATTTCCTGTGTAGGATTTCTGAAACCAAAAACAGCAGAAAACAGGAACTGGCGCTTCGGCATCTTGTTAATAGGTTAGTGTCGGAAAATGCATAAAAATGATATAAAGTGTATATAAAACATGTGAGTATTGTCATATAACTAGCATGGAACATAAGAAATTATAGATACGTTTGAGATGTATCACCCGCGACGCCCTGGCGCGACAGGATCGGCATGGCGACGTCGCCATGTGCACGGCAGAGCGCGCCACGGGCACGCGTCACCTCATCGCCTCGCAGCACCCCCGGACCTCCTCTCTCACCCAGCGCTTCACCACTGCACCCTGAACCCCGCGGACACGCCCAATTCGCCGACCCGCGCCCGTCGTCGCCGGAGACGAGAACGAATTCTGCCGCGAACGCGCAGTACACCTCGACAGCCTGACCAATTTAGGCACCGCCCAACCGCGCCGTTGACGCCAGAAGGACCGCCAGGACGTGCTGAACAGGATGCCGCCCTCGCCTACCCCTCTCGCTCGCCGCAGCGCCCACGCCTAGGTCGACCTAGCCGCAGCACCTCGGTCCCCTTCCGCCATTATAAATAGAGGCCTCCCCTTGTTCATATCTTCACACCAGCTCACTCATCTCACCTCACTCGACCTCCTCGACCACCTACCCGCCTCGATTAGCCACCGTAGCCAAGCAATTTCATCGCCGGAGGCCGCCAGTACCGCAGATCGCCGCCGTCGATTGGAGCCGCCCCAGGACGCGCCGCCGGTACCAGGAGCTTCGCCGTCGTCTACACCTTCATCGCGCACACTGCCAACCCTTGCTGGAGCAACGGTGAGCTCTCCGGACCCTTAGCCTCGCCACGCCAGTTCCCTCTTCTCGCCGGAGATGGCGACGAGCCTCAGCCGCTCGATCGCTTTCTAATCCGACGGCCCCTTTTAAAACGTACTGATTCGCTGGTTAACAGAGGCTGACAGGTGGAGCCCCCTGTCAGGCAGCCCACACGTGCTGGACGCGTGGTGGGCTGGTGACATAGGCATCCCAAATGGGCCTGCCGAAGATAGTACCCGGGGTTTACTGAAGGCCCACTACCCGAAGAATAAGAAGATTCGGAAGCCCAAGATGTTATTAAGGAAAGCTAGAGTTGTAATAGGAAGTGTTATTTGTAATCTTGCGGGATGAGTTAGAAACCATCCCGGACTCTGTAACTTGTACAACACGAATCCCTCGGCTCCGCCTCCTATATAAAGGGGGAGTCGAGGGACGAGGAAGGTATCAATCATTGTTTACAAACCCTAGTTTTCACAATCGTCGAGTACTTTTCGGCTGAAACCTTCGAGATCTACTTACCCTCTACTTCTAACTAAACCCTAGCCTACAATCCATAGGCATTGACAAGTTAATACCTTGTCAATTGGCGCCGTCTGTGGGAATTAGAGGCGTAAGGATCTGATCTCGATGGCACGTTCAAGATCTTCGACATCATCAACCGCAAGCAACGCAATGGATCGAGGTAAACAGATCGCTGCTGGTCCTGTCGATTTTGTTCCTCACCCACCCTCCCATTTGGATGCATATGCGTATCTGGCAGAGCCTATGGAGATGACGTTCGGAAGGTTTCGCTTTCGCGTCGAGAAGGAAGGATCGTATCGTGTCGAAATTCCGATTTCGTCGGGATCGTCGGCGGTCGATTCCGATTTTTCAAGCTATACATCGTCAACCGAATCAGGAGAAGAAGAAACTTCGTCGACACGCTACGTCAGCACCAGGGCAAGAGAGAAACTAGCCAAGATCTTCAGCGACATGTCGTTTGAGTCATCTGCGGACTCATATATAAGCGATGGCTCAAGCAGTGTCGACAGTTACGACTTCATCGACAAATCTATTACAGTGGGCAAGGTCTTCATCAATCTCAACGATGGTGTCACCAAACCCAACATAGATCTGAATACAAAATATCATCAGATTTACGCCATTGAAGAGCCAAATAATGATCAAGAGGAAACATCTGAGGCTTTCGACGATCTGGGAAATCCATACGTCGATCCCTCCGATCTGCGACGAGGCCTGGGCAATAAGTACGTCGGGCCACAGCCGCGAGACAGAGTTCAACTCTCGCAAGCAGCATGGGATAGAGCCGCGAGAGCTATGGACGGCTCAGAACCAATGGCCACCACAGCCACGCCAGAGGAATTGCAAGCATATCAATATAGGCTCGCACGAGCTGCAAGAGAATTGGAAAAACAGACAGCTGAGTTAAACAGAAGAAAGGAGGCAGCTTCGCATCCAGCGGGGAGAAGGGCAGATTTGAGTCGACAATCTAGAACTTCGGGTGATAGCCACAGGGAGGCTCGGAACAGAGCAAGATCAAGGTTACAACACATACCCGAAGCAGAAAGAGAGCACTTGGTCCAAAACCTCGACATGTCCTTTATGTCGATAGATACAAGAGGAAACATCATCCCTAAGACACCAGAGGCTGGGTATATGGCGACACATGCTTTTATCCTCGCATCTAAACCACCTCCAGGAGATCCAAGGGAAACACTATACAATATGGCGATAGCAGGAGTTGGAGCTATGGGGACAGCGTTTGTATCAACGCCTCCCGAAGGAGCGGCAAGGCAAAATAGTCCACGACCTGCAGCAGCAACAGCGGCAGCCCCTGAAGGACCAAGTGGAGCAAGAGACACGGCAGCACAAGCAAGGGTCGACAGAGCGCGGCAAGGCAGAAGGGAACATCGGCAATCCCCAGAACTTAACGACGAGGATATGTGTGGCTTGCCGTGCTTCACGAGGAGAGTCCGAAAAACTCGAGTCCCTTCAGGATTCAAGTTACCTGACAACTTCAAGAAATTCGACGGCCTTCAGGATCCAGAGGACTGGCTAGTTGATTATCTTGAGACGGTGAAGCTCACAGGAGGAACTAGGGCAACAGCTATGCAAAGCATCCAGGTGCATTTGAGTGGAGCCGCACGATCTTGGATAAAGAAACTTCCTCCAGGATCTATCGACAGCTGGGAAAGCTTCGAGGACGTGTTCGTCAAGAACTTCCGGTCCACATGCAAAAAGCCTGCGTCGTTGGAGGAGTTGAGAGCATGTCGACAAAAGCCGGACGAGCCAATGAGAAAATATATCCAAAGGTGGAACATCATCAAAAACTCAGCAGAAAATATATCTGACGAGAGAGCGATAGATGCGTTTGTCGCAGGAATCAGGCGTGGAGATTTTGTCGAGGACTTGGGAAGAACCAACCCAAAGACAGTATCCGCATTAATGGAAATAGCCAACAGATGGGCAGATGGAGAAGATGCTGTCCACAACAAACGGCACAGGTCGCCAGAGGAAGACCGTGGTCGAAATTATCAACCGAGGCGACGATTTCCTCGGCAGTACCCGAACTATGATGCTCCAGGACAAATTTCGGCAGGTTTTCGGGCAAACACAGGAGGAAACAACAGAGATGATTATCAGAGAAGCAGTGAGCAGCGAGGCGATAACAGGGACGATTCTCGAAACAACAGGCAAAATAGCGGGCCTAGGTTCCCGAGGCCTTTCGTGTCCCCCGAAGAAATGATGAATGGGCCGTGTCAGATGCACTTTTTCCTCGACAGCAACGGAAAAAGACAGTCAGGACACCTGCAGAAAGATTGTCGCAATTTCCAGGCAATGTTAAGGTGGGCAGAGCACGCTAACGCTCGGGCAGCACAGAGAAATCCTCGAGAACCCAGAAGCGAGATTCATTTGCCACCTCCTCCCGCGATTACAGAAGACAATCGACATCAGCTCAGAATAGCGGCAGCACCTCCACCACCACCTTATGTTGATCCTAACTCTAACGGAGCGGTGTCGATGATTCAGAAGGGAAGGCCATCCAATAGAGCTCAGAAAGTAATCTCACGACAGGTGTTTATGGCAGAAAAAATGCCTCCACCAACTGTCGAGTATCTTAATTGGTCAGGGCAAGATATTGGCTTCACCATAGCAGATCATCCGCAGCAAGTTCCTCGACCAGGACAGTCAGCACTTATTTTACCAGCAGTTATTGCGGGATTTGATGTCTCTCGAGTGTTCATAGACGGCGGCAGCAGCTTAAACCTTATGTATGTAGATACATTGAGGAAGATGAACATATCCTTAGCGAACTTAAAGCCAACAGACACAAGGTTCCACGGTATCACACCGGAGAAACCAAGTTATCCATTGGGGAAGATCAATCTCGACGTTCAATTTGGAACCCGAGAGAATTATAGAATCGAGAGGCTGGAATTTGAAGTCGTGGATTTTTCGTCGCAGTACCACGCTTTGTTGGGACGACCAGCATATGCTAGATTTATGGCAGTACCACACTATACATACCTGTTGTGGAGGCTGCCTGGACCAAAGGGACCAATCACAGTCAAAGGAAGCTTCGCCTTAGCCGATAAGTGCGATAAGGATTTTCATCGGATATCAGAAACTTTCGGGATGCAAGCTGAATATTTGGCGTCAAGAAGTATGACTGACTACGACGTGCTGCCAGACGTTGGAAGGCCAAATAAAGAATCAACTTTCAATACCGAGAAAAATTCTAAGGAGGTGCAGATTCACCCGACAGACCCGAAAAAGACGACGTCCATTGCAACAAATATGGATCTCGCATAGGAAAGCGCGCTCGTCAAGTTCCTCCGTGAGCACTGGAAAATCTTCGCATGGTGTCCAGCTGACATGCCAGGAGTACCCAGGGAACTTGCCGAGCACCACCTCAACTTGGATCCTCTCGCGAGACCAATCAAACAACCCTTGCGGCGTTTTTCGGAACCAAACCGCAAAGCTATGCTATCAGAAATAGATCGACTCAAGGATGCTGGTTTTATCAAAGAGATATCTACAGAAGCCACATGGGTAGCTAACCCAGTGATGGTGCCGAAGAAGCACATGACAGTCCTTCGCATGTGCGTCGACTTTACGTGTCTCAATAAACATTGTCCTAAGGATCACTTTCCCTTCCCAAGGATCGATCAAATCATCGACTCCACGGAAGGATGTGAACGTCTTTCCTTTTTGGATGCATACTCTGGTTATAACCAGATCAGACTAAAAGAAGATGATGAGGCCAAAACAACGTTCATAACACCTTACGGCGTGTTTTGCTACAGAACAATGCATTTTGGTCTAAAAAACGCGGGAGCAACATATCAGAGGATGATGCAGAAGTGTTTGGCGATACAGATCGGGAAAAACGTGCAAGTATACATCGACGACGTCGTCATAACATCAAAAAAGGGGGCAACGCTGATCGAGGATCTCAAGGAAACCTTTGACAACCTTGACAAATTCTGCCTCAAGCTGAACCCGACGAAGTGTTCTTTTGGCGTCCCAGCAGGAGAACTTCTGGGGTTTCTAGTTTCAGCAAGAGGAATTGAAGCAAATCCCGACAAAATACAAGCTATCGTTACAATGAGGAAGCCAACAAAGTTGAAAGAAATACAGCAGTTAACTGGGCGAGTCGCAGCTTTGAGCAGATTCGTCGCCAGGCTGGGAGAAAAAGCGTTACCATTTTACGCTCTGATAAAGCAAGGAGAGAAATTCCAGTGGAACGAAGAGGCCGACAGAGCTTTCGAGGATTTGAAGCGCACAATCTCGACACCACCAATCTTGGTGGCGCCGAAAGAAAAGGAACCTCTCCTGCTGTATATTGCAGCCACGCCCCAAGTGGTTAGCACGGTGTTAGTTGTTGAAAGAGAAGAAGAAGAAGGAAAACTCCATGGAGTGCAGAGGCCAGTATATTTCATCAGTGAAGTTTTATCGCCTTCCAAACAGCGGTACCCGCAGTACCAGAAACTAGCATATGGAGTAATTGCAACGGCAAGGAAATTGCGCCACTATTTTTCGGCACACCCGATAATAGTAGTCAACGAAGCACTTCTTTCAAATATACTGAACAATCTAGAAGCTACAGGGCGTGTCTCCCTTTGGGGAATAGAACTTTCCCCTCGGGACATCACGTATGAAAAAAGAAAGGCAATCAAGTCGCAAGTTCTGCCAGATTTCATTGCAGAGTGGATGGAGCTACAAAACACGGGACCACCAAATTTGTCGAGAACTTGGACCATGAACTTTGATGGGTCCAAGAGAGCAGAAGGAGCCGGCGCAGGAGTAGTACTTATATCACCTGAAGGCGACAAATTGAAATACGTCCTTCGGATGACGTTCCCTAATGCATCCAATAATGAAGCAGAATATGAAGCCCTCATACACGGGATGAAGATGGCGAAAGCTATGTGCAACTCGACTAAAAATCTTTGGCGACTCACAATTGGTGGCTCAGCAAGTTATGAACCAATGTGACGCAGTCAATGATAGCATGATGGCATACAAGGAGGTGTACAATGAGCTCGAGAAGCTGTTTGATGGATGCGAGGTAAATTACATCAGTAGATTGAGCAATGATGAAGCCGACGTTCTCGCAAATATCGGGTCGCAGTGCCTCCCAATCCCGCCAGGAGTATTTTGGGAAGAAATAGCGGAGAGATCCACGAAACCAAAAAAGGTGCAGAAAAAAGCAAAAGAAGAGAAAACTTCGACGCCCCTCAAAGAAACCACGGAGGATGAAGAGGACCAAGAGATTGTGATGATGGTACAAATTCCTTGGATGCAAGCATATATATCATACATCCTCAGGAAAGAAATACCCGATGATCCAGTTGAGGCAAGGCGAGTTATTCGACGATCCAAAGCTTTTACAGTGATCAAAGGGGAATTATACAAGCGAAGTATTTTAGGCATCCTGCAAAGGTGTGTCACACCCGAAGAAGGAAGAATAATTCTGAAGGATGTACACGAAGGAATATGTGGCCACCACGCAAGTAGTCGAGCTATTGCAGCCAAGGTTTTTCGGGCAGGATTCTATTGGTTGATAGCAATCGAGGATGCCAAGGAAATAGTAAGAACTTGCGACGCGTGTCAAAGGTTTGCCGCAAAACCTCACTCTCCAGCGGCAGAACTAACACCAATACCATTGTCGTGGCCCTTTGCCCAATGGGGACTCGATATGGTGGGCAAGTTGCACAAAGCTTCGCCTGGAGGGTATGAGTACTTGCTGGTCGCTGTCGACAAATTCACCAAGTGGGTAGAAGTGAAGCCAATAAATTCACCAGATGCAGCATCGGCCATAAAGTTTGTGAAAGGCCTCGTTTTTCGGTTCGGCATGCCTCATAGTATTGTTACAGACAATGGCTCAAACTTCACATCCAAGGAATTCAAGGAATACTGCGCAGAAGTAGGCATTAAATTGCACTTTGCGTCAGTTGGGCACCCGCAAACTAACGGACAAGTCGAGAAAGCCAATGGTATCATCTGCAACGGCCTCAAAAAGCGCCTGCTAGGACCGCTTGAAAAAGCTCGACATACTTGGCCAGAGGAATTGCCAAGTGTTTTGTGGAGCATCCGAACAACACCAAATACGGCGACACAAGAAACTCCATTTTTTCTCGTCCACGGAGCCGAAGCAGTACTACCAATTGAAATAGAGCATGATTCTCCAAGGGTAACAGAGTATGACGAAGAAACATCACAAAAAGCTCGGGAGGATGATATGGACGCACTCGACGAAGCTCGCGATGAAGTACTTTCACGAGTCACCAAATACCAGCAAGACCTCAAAAACTATCACAGTCGACGGTTAAGACCAAGATCTTTTCAAGTTGGGGATTTGGTCTTGCGGTTAAACCAAAAAATTACTGAGAAGCTCGAATCACCATGGTTGGGACCTTACGTTGTCACGGAAGTCATCGACGGAGGCGCATACAGGATCAAGGACAAGAAGACAGGGGCTCCCGAGAAAAACCCCTGGAACGTAGCACAGCTCAGGCGGTTCTACGCCTAGAGTCGAAATATAGTCCTTCTCTGTAAAAATACAATGTACTGAAACGCCCGCGAGTTTTCAGACGCACTCTTTTCCTTTTCGGGGCACCGAGTGGGGCCAGAAAGGTTTTTAATGAGGCGGGCTCGCGGTGCTGCAATATAATAAAGATAGTGGAGATATATTTTTTATTCTTCGACACGCTCGGGGGCTCAACGCCCTCAAGTCTTAAAATACGTACAATATAGACAAATTATACTTACCAAAATATTTCGCCTTGGTACACTAAATACCTCGCAAAATATCGGAAGCTAACAAAATTATAAATATAGTGTACACGTCAAGAATCTTATTGCTTTGGTCCAAGATACCTCGCAACAAAAATATAGAACTTCGACATTAAGATACTCGGAGGCTTGCAACCTATTCGGTGAAAAAGTAAAGATATCTCCTCACGACAAGAGGAAAAGTCTTCGAGATGGAAAAAACAGTACAAACTCTAGCCAGAAGGCTCGGGGGCTCCAACAATATAGAGCAGTTTACAATATACAACAAATTTCTTCGGAAATCAAAAAAGATACAGACATAATGTCATCCAATATAGTACAAATCAGTCAAAGCCTAAAATACTATCTATGGACAAACTTCTGGTTGTTTTATGCTCAGCATAGGACCCCTTGACGAAGAATTCTGAGTCCATCCGAAGAAGCTCATCTATCATCGACTCGGCCACAGGAGTTACCATCTCATTGATTGAGTCAATATAATTTTTTTGCCGCGATTTCTTGGCCAGGCAATCAGCAACAATCTTCATCAGGTCTAATTTTGGATGGCAAATATTTATCATAATCATGGCGAACCTTGCTCCAGCAGTCAACTGAGCTCGCACAAAATTATGAATGCGGGGAGCATCTCTGAAAACCTCCAGCAATTCAGGAAGAGTCTTGGGAACTTCATTCCGAGGAAACAAAGTTTTGTAAACAAGGGTTAATGTTGTCGTGCAAAAATTGAGAAATTTGCGCACTTGGCAAGCACGATCTTGAAACCTGACAATTTGTCGGGTCTGCCTGTGGGAGGCCCAGAATAAAGAGCCATGGTTAAGGGAAAGATTGACGAGAAGATTTGTTCTCTCGTTCACTCTTCGATCTTCGGCGGCAGCATCAAGAACCGAGCCTATTAAGTGACAAGGCAAGAAATTTGAAGGGGGGCACAGCAAAATAAAGAGGAGGCACTGCGAGGTTGGAAAAACATACCTAACATATCTGTGCTAGCCTCCAACATTAGCTCGAGCATGCTATTTTCTCGGGTAGTGGCTCCTTTTGCTTCCAATACAGCAGTATCCTTGGCAGCTATAGCCTCTTTGGCTTGTTGGAGAGCAAGTTTTTCTTGTTCGGATGCTTTCCGAGATTGTTCCATCATCGCAAGAGTTTGTTTTTTCATGGATTGAAGTTGTTGTCGAAGTTCTTGCAAATCTTCCGACGAATGTTTGCTTGAAGAACCTTCGAGGGGGTTATCATCGATTAGCATTTTCTTCGAGAAAGAAGAAGCAGGAGAAGCATCGGCAGAGCAAGGATTGGTCGAATAGTTGTCAAATATTAACTGGAAAAGAAAGCGCCAGGATCAATGATAGTGCCAGAGGGAATTTCATTAATTTCTAGAAATATTTACATAGGCATTACAAAAGAAGTTTCTCCTAAAGGACTACCAGGATAATTGTCGCCACAGCTAAATTGGCGACAAGGGCAAAAGAAACAGAGAAAGCAAAAAACAAAGAGGCATGCAACTAGACCTCCGGCCTTGATGAGCTAGGAGTTGAAGATGGTTTGATCCCGAGATAGGCCAGGATTTTCTTCGTGTTGGGCTTGGCTGCTTTAATCAACGACCTCCATCTTGATTGCTCTATCTGATCGGTGTCACCAACCTTCATCCAAATCCAACGGTTTCTTTGGGCATCGGCGACAAGGCAACAGTGCTCTCGACGGCAATCTTCATGTTCTCCTGGCGCATTTTCAGCCCAAGATCCTCTGATGGATTGAAGCTCTGAGCAAGGGCAAGGAAAGTCTTGGGCTCCTCTTTCTTCGGGAAGAAGTAGGGGAATAACTTCGACAACCCTGCGTCAGCATTCATCACGCCTTCACGAATTTTGGATCCATGAAGTTCCAAATAAGAAAGTGTGTCCAGGAGGGGATCATTGTCAGGATTCTCTAGCTCAAACTCTTGGTTTGTTTGACCTGCAACAGGGAATCAACGTCGGTCAAAAACAAGAAAAAAGCAGGTCCCATAAAAATAGAAGGGATCGATAACATTACCTTGGAAGCGTCGATTTTGCGACTTCAGGCGCTTGAGGATTGATACGTCTCCGACGTATCGATAATTTCTTATGTTCCATGCCACATTATTGATGTTATCTACATGTTTTATGCACACTTTATGTCATATTCGTGCATTTTCTGGAACTAACCTATTAACAAGATGCCGAAGTGCCGATTCTTTGTTTTCTGCTGTTTTTGGTTTCAGAAATCCTAGTAACGAAATATTCTCGGAATTGGACGAAATCAACGCCCAGGGTCCTATTTTGCCACGAAGCTTCCAGAAGACCGAAGAGGAGACGAAGTGGGGCCACGAGGTGGCGACACCATAGGGCGGCGCGGCCCAAGCCCTGGCCGCGCCGACCTAGGGTGTGGGCCCCTCGTGCCCCATCCTGACCTGCCCTTCCGCCTACTTAAAGCCTCCGTCGCGAAACCCCCAGTACCGAGAGCCACGATACGGAAAACCTTACTGAGACGCCGCCGCCGCCAATCCCATCTCGGGGGATCCAGGAGATCGCCTCCGGCACCCTGCCGGAGAGGGGATTCATCTCCCGGAGGACTCTACACCGCCATGGTCGCCTCCGGAGTGATGTGTGAGTAGTCTACCCCTGGACTATGGGTCCATAGCAGTAGCTAGATGGTTGTCTTCTCCCCATTGTGCTTCATTGTCGGATCTTGTGAGCTGCCTAACATGATCAAGATCATCTATCTGTAATTCTATATGTTGCATTTGTTGGGATCCGATGAATAGAGAATACTTGTTATGTTGATTATCAAAGTTATGTCTATGTGTTGTTTATGATCTTGCATGCTCTCCGTTACTAGTAGATGCTCTGGCCAAGTAGATGCTTGTAACTCCAAGAGGGAGTATTTATGCTCGATAGTGGGTTCATGCCTACATTGATACCTGGGACAGTGACAGAAAGTTCTAAGGTTGTGTTGTGCTGTTGCCACTAGGGATAAAACATTGATGCTATGTCTAAGGATGTAGTTGTTGATTACATTACGCACCATACTTAATGCAATTGTCTGTTGCTTTGCAACTTAATACTGGAGGGGGTTCGGATGATAACCTGAAGGTGGACTTTTTAGGCATAGATGCAGTTGGATGGCGGTCTATGTACTTTGTCGTAATGCCCAATTAAATCTCACTATACTCATCATAATATGTATGTGCATGGTCATGCCCTCTTTATTTGTCAATTGCCCAACTGTAATTTGTTCACCCAACATGCTGTTTATCTTATGGGAGAGACACCTCTAGTGAACTGTGGACCCCGGTCCAATTCTCTATACTGAAATACAATCTACTGCAATACTTGTTCTACTGTTTTCTGCAAACAATCATCTTCCACACAATACGGTTAATCCTTTGTTACAGCAAGCCGGTGAGATTGACAACCTCACTGTTTCGTTGGGGCAAAGTACTTTGGTTGTGTTGTGCAGGTTCCACGTTGGCGCCGGAATCCCTGGTGTTGCGCCGCACTACATCCCGCCGCCATCAACCTTCAACGTGCTTCTTGGCTCCTCCTGGTTCGATAAACCTTGGTTTCTTTCTGAGGGAAAACTTGCTGCTGTGCGCATCATACCTTCCTCTTGGGGTTCCCAACGAACGTGTGAGTTACACGCCATCAAGCTCTTTTTCTGGCGCCGTTGCCGGGGAACTGAAGAAAAGCTACACCACAAAGATTTCTAACTCCCACGTCAACTGCACGCCAGCAGCTCTTTTTCTGGCGCCGTTGCCGGGGAGATCAAGACACGCTGCAAGGGGAGTCTCCACTTCTCAATCTCTTTACTTTGTTTTTGTCTTGCTTAGTTTTATTTACTACTTTGTTTGCTGCACTAAATCAAAATACAAAAAAATTAGTTGCTAGTTTTACTTTATTTACTATCTTGTTTGCTATATCAAAAACACAAAAAAATTAGTTACATGCATTTACTTTATCTAGTTTGCTTTATTTACTGTTGCTAAAATGGCCAACCCTGAAAATACTAAGTTGTGTGACTTCACAACCACAAATAATAATGATTTCTTATGCACACCTATTGCTCCACCTGCTACTACAGCAGAATTCTTTGAAATTAAACCTGCTTTACTGAATCTTGTTATGCGAGAGCAATTTTCTGGTGTTAGTTCTGATGATGCTGCTGCCCATCTTAATAATTTTGTTGAACTATGTGAAATGCAAAAGTATAAGGATGTAGATGGTGACATTATAAAATTAAAATTGTTCCCTTTCTCATTAAGAGGAAGAGCTAAAGATTGGTTGCTATCTCTGCCTAAGAATAGTATTGATTCATGGACTAAATGCAAGGATGCTTTTATTGGTAGATATTATCCCCCTGCTAAAATTATATCTTTGAGGAGTAGCATAATGAATTTTAAACAATTAGATACTGAACATGTTGCTCAAGCTTGGGAAAGAATGAAATCTTTGGTTAAAAATTGCCCAACCCATGGACTGACTACTTGGATGATCATCCAAACCTTCTATGCAGGACTAAATTTTTCTTCGCGGAATTTATTGGATTCAGCTGCTGGAGGTACCTTTATGTCCATCACTCTTGGTGAAGCAACAAAGCTTCTTGATAATATGATGATCAACTACTCTGAATGGCACACGGAAAGAGCTCCACAAGGTAAGAAGGTAAATTAAGTCAAGAAACCTCTTCCTTGAGTGATAAGATTGATGCTATTATGTCTATGCTTGTGAATGATAGGACTAATATTGATCCTAATAATGTTCCGTTAGCTTCATTGGTTGCACAAGAAGAACATGTTGATGTAAACTTCATTAAAAATAATAATTTCAACAACAATGCTTACCGGAACAATTCTAGTAACAACTATAGGCCATATCCTTATAATAATGACAACGGCTATGGGAATTCTTACAATAATAGTAGGAACACACCCCCTGGACTTGAAGCTATGCTTAGAGAATTTATTAGTACACAAACTGCTTTTAACAAATCTGTTGAAGAAAAGCTTGGGAAAATTGATATACTTGCTTCTAAAGTCGATAGTCTTGCTGCTGATGTTGATCTTTTGAAATCGAAAGTTATGCCTAATGAAAATCATCATGATAAAATTACTACTACAGCAAATGCCATCCAAGTTAGAATTAATGAGAATATAAGATTAATGGCTGAACTGCGTGCTAGGTGGGATAGAGAAGAAAATGAAAAACTAGCTAAAGAGAAGAATGTAGCTAAAGTTTGGACTATTACCACCACTAGTAATGCTAATGCTACACATGTTGCTGCACCTCCTACCATTAATAATAAAAGAATTGGTGTTAGCAATGTTTCCACTTCTAATGCAAAGCGCGAGAAACTGCCTGAAACTGCTAAAACTGCTGAAACTGCTTGTGATAAAGCTGCTGAAATTTTTTCCAACATTGGGGATGATGATCCCATTGCTTTAGATTATAATGGTTTGAATTTTGATGATTGCCACATCTCTGAAGTTATAAAGTTCTTGCAAAAACTTGCTAAAAGTCCTAATGCTAGTGCTATAAATTTGGCTTTCACGCAACATATTACAAATGCTCTCATAAAAGCTAGAGAAGAGAAACTAGAGCGCGAAGCCTCTATTCCTAAAAAGCTAGAGGATGGTTGGGAGCCCATCATTAAGATGAAGGTTAAAGATTTTGATTGTAATGCTTTATGTGATCTTGGTGCAAGTATTTCTGTTATGCCTAAGAAAATTTATAATATGCTTGACTTGCCACCGCTGAAAAATTGTTATTTGGATGTTAATCTTGCTGATCATTCTACAAAGAAACCTTTGGGGAAAGTTGATAATGTTTGCATTACCGTTAACAATAACCTTGTCCCCGTTGATTTTGTTGTCTTGGATATTGAATGCAATGCATCTTGTCCCATTATATTGGGAAGACCTTTTCTTCGAACTGTTGGTGCTATCATTGATATGAAGGAAGGTAATATAAAATATCAATTTCCTCTCAAGAAAGGTATGGAACACTTCCCTAGAAAGAGAATGAAGTTACCTTTTGATTCTATTATGAGAACAAATTATGATGTTGACACTTCGTCTCTCGATAATACTTGATACACACTTTCTGCGCCTAGCTGAAAGGCGTTAAAGAAAAGCGCTTATGGGAGAAAACCCATGTTTTTACCTACAGTACTTTGTTTTTATTTTGTGTCTTGGAAGTTGTTTACTACTGTAGCAACCTCTCCTTATCTTAGTTTAGTGTTTTATTGTGCCAAGTAAAGTCGTTGATAGAAAAGTTCATACTAGATTTGGATTACTGCGCAGAAACAGATTTCTTTGCTGTCACGAATCTGGGCAAAATTCTCTGTAGGTAACTCAGAAAATTATGCCAATTTACGTGAGTGATCCTCAGATATGTATGCAACTTTCATTCAATTTGAGCATTTTCATTTGAGCAAGTCTGGTGCCTCGATAAAATTCGTCAATACGAACTGTTCTGTTTTGACAGATTCTGCCTTTTATTTCGCATTGCCTCTTTTGCTATGTTGGATGAATTTCTTTGATCCATTAATGTCCAGTAGCTTTATGCAATGTCCAGAAGTGTTAAGAATGATTGTGTCACCTCTGAATATGTTAATTTTTATTGTCGCTAACCCTCTAATGAGTTGTTCTAAGTTTGGTGTGGAGGAAGTTTTCAAGGATCAAGAGAGGAGTATGATGCAACATGATCAAGGAGAGTGAAAGCTCTAAGCTTGGGGATGCCCCGGTGGTTCACCCCTGCATATTCTAAGAAGACTCAAGCGTCTAAGCTTGGGGATGCCCAAGGCATCCCCTTCTTCATCGACAACATTATCAGGTTCCTCCCCTGAAACTATATTTTTATTCCATCACATCTTATGTGCTTTGCTTGGAGCGTCGGTTTGTTTTGTTTTTGTTTTGTTTGAATAAAATGGATCCTAGCATTCACTTTATGGGAGAGAGACACGCTCCGCTGTAGCATATGGACAAGTATGTCCTTAGCTTCTACTCATAGTATTCATGGCGAAGCTTCTTCTTCGTTAAATTGTTATATGGTTGGAATTGGAAAATGATACATGTAGTAATTTGCTATAAATGTCTTGGGTAATGTGATACTTGGCAATTGTTGTGCTCATGTTTAAGCTCTTGCATCATATGCTTTGCACCCATTAATGAAGAAATACATAGAGCATGCTAAAATTTGGTTTGCATATTTGGTCTCTCTAAGGTCTGGATAATTTCTAGTATTGAGTTTGAACAACAAGGAAGACGGTGTAGAGTCTTATAATGTTTACAATATGTCTTTTATGTGAGTTTTGCTGCACCGGTTCATCCTTGTGTTTGTTTCATATAAGCCTTGCTAGCCTAAACCTTGTATCGAGAGGGAATACTTCTCATGCATCCAAAATACTTGAGCCAACCACTATGCCATTTGTGTCCACCATACCTACCTACTACATGGTATTTTTCCGCCATTCCAAAGTAAATTGCTTGAGTGCTACCTTTAAAATTCCATCATTCACCTTTGCAATATATAGCTCATGGGACAAATAGCTTAAAAACTATTGTGGTATTGAATATGTAATTATGCATTTTATCTCTTATTAAGTTGCTTGTTGTGCGATAACCATGTTCACTGGGGACGCCATCAACTATTCTTTGTTGAATTTCATGTGAGTTGCTATGCATGTTCGTCTTGTCTGAAGTAAGAGAGATCTACCACCTTATGGTTAAGCATGCATATTGTTAGAGAAGAGCATTGGGCCGCTAACTAAAGCCATGATCCATGGTGGAAGTTTCAGTTTTGGACAAATATCCTCAATCTCAAATGAGAAAATTATTAATTGTTGTTACATGCTTATGCATAAAAGAGGAGTCCATTATCTGTTGTCTATGTTGTCCCGGTATGGATGTCTAAGTTGAGAATAATCAATAGCGAGAAATCCAATGCGAGCTTTCTCCTTAGACCTTTGTACAGGCGGCATAGAGGTACCCCTTTGTGACACTTGGTTAATACATGTGCATTGTGATGATCTGGTAGTCCAAGCTAATTAGGACAAGGTGCGGGCACTATTAGTATACTATGCATGAGGCTTGCAACTTGTAAGATATAATTTACATGATACATATGCTTTATTACTACCATTGACAAAATTGTTTCATGTTTTCAAAATCAAAGCTCTAGCACAAATATAGCAATCGATGCTTTTCCTCTATGAGGACCATTCTTTTACTTTCAATGTTGAGTCAGTTCACCTATTTCTCTCCACCTCAAGAAGCAAACACTTGTGTGAACTGTGCATTGATTCCTACATACTTGCTTATTGCACTTATTATATTACTCTATGTTGACAATTATCCATGAGATATACATGTTATAAGTTGAAAGCAACCGCTGAAACTTAATCTTCCTTTGCGTTGCTTCAATGCCTTTACTTTGAATTATTGCTTTATGAGTTAACTCTTATGCAAGACTTATTGATGCTTGTCTTGAAGTGCTATTCATGAAAAGTCTTTGCTATATGATTCACTTGTTTACTCATGTCATATACATTGTTTTGATCGCTGCATTCACTACATATGCTTTACAAATAGTATGATCAAGATTATGATGGCATGTCACTCCAGAAATTATCTGTGTTACCGTTTTACCTACTCGGGACGAGCAGAACTAAGCTTGGGGATGCTGATACGTCTTTGACGTATCGATAATTTCTTATGTTCCATGCCACATTATTGATGTTATCTACATGTTTTATGCACACTTTATGTCATATTCGTGCATTTTCTAGAACTAACCTATTAACAAGATGCCGAAGTGCCGATTCTTGTCATTTTACTGCTGTTTTTGGTTTCGTAAATCCTAGTAACGAAATATTCTCGGAATTGGACGAAATCAACGCCCAGGGTCCTATTTTGCCCACGAAGCTTCCGAGGAAGACCGAAGAGGAGACGAAGTGGGGCCACGAGGTGGCGACACCATAGGGCGGCGCGGCCCAAGCCCTGGCCGCGCCGACCTAGGGTGTGGGCCCCTCGTGCCCCATCCTGACCTGCCCTTCCGCCTACTTAAAGCCTCCGTCGCGAAACCCCCAGTACCGAGAGCCATGATACGGAAAACCTTACTGAGACGCCGCCGCCGCCGATCCCATCTCGGGGGATCCAGGAGATCGCCTCCGGCACCCTGCCGGAGAGGGGATTCATCTCCCGGAGGACTCTACACCGCCATGGTCGCCTCCGGAGTGATGTGTGAGTAGTCTACCCCTGGACTATGGGTCCATAGCAGTAGCTAGATGGTTGTCTTCTCCCCATTGTGCTTCATTGTCGGATCTTGTGAGCTGCCTAACATGATCAAGATCATCTATCTGTAATTCTATATGTTGCGTTTGTTGGGATCCGATGAATAGAGAATACTTGTTATGTTGATTATCAAAGTTATGTCTATGTGTTGTTTATGATCTTGCATGCTCTCCGTTACTAGTAGATGCTCTGGCCAAGTAGATGCTTGTAACTCCAAGAGGGAGTATTTATGCTCGATAGTGGGTTCATGCCTACATTGATACCTGGGACAGTGACAGAAAGTTCTAAGGTTGTGTTGTGCTGTTGCCACTAGGGATAAAACATTGATACTATGTCTAAGGATGTAGTTGTTGATTACATTACGCACCATACTTAATGCAATTGTCTGTTGCTTTGCAACTTAATACTGGAGGGGGTTCGGATGATAACCTGAAGGTGGACTTTTTAGGCATAGATGCAGTTGGATGGCGGTCTATGTACTTTGTCGTAATGCCCAATTAAATCTCACTATACTCATCATAATATGTATGTGCATGGTCATGCCCTCTTTATTTGTCAATTGCCCAACTGTAATTTGTTCACCCAACATGCTGTTTATCTTATGGGAGAGACACCTCTAGTGAACTGTGGACCCCGGTCCAATTCTCTATACTGAAATACAATCTCTTTTGCAATACTTGTTCTACTGTTTTCTGCAAACAATCATCTTCCACACAATACGGTTAATCCTTTGTTACAGCAAGCCGGTGAGATTGACAACCTCACTGTTTCGTTGGGGCAAAGTACTTTGGTTGTGTTGTGCAGGTTCCACGTTGGCGCCGGAATCCCTGGTGTTGCGCCGCACTACATCCCGCCGCCATCAACCTTCAACGTGCTTCTTGGCTCCTCCTGGTTCGATAAACCTTGGTTTCTTTCTGAGGGAAAACTTGCTGCTGTGCGCATCATACCTTCCTCTTGGGGTTCCCAACGAACGTGTGAGTTACACGCCATCAAGGATCCCCTGCTCACGAGTGGCCTGTGCGGCTTTGTGCTCGTTTAAAGCAGTTTCAGCATCTTCAAGTTTCTTCTGCAGTTCCTCGACACTAGCAGCTTTTGCTTTGGCTTCATCAACCTCTGCTTTGGCTTCGCTAGCAACAAGTTCGGCTTTCTTGCGGGCCGCCTCACTTTCCTCCAGTTTTTGAGCAAGTGCGTCGGCACGTTTGTTGGCCTCTGCAAGTTTTTCTGTCGAAATAAAAAAAAGGGTCAAAAATTGCGATAAACGACAGGAGCAAGAAGTCAGAAACAACGACAGCAAAAAAGTTATTACCTTCAGTTCTGCTAGCATACTCACGGTACCCAATGAATTGGGATCCGATGCGGATAAGCTCTTTGATCATGGGCTGCCAAAGAAGAACAAAGAAAGAGAAACATCGGTATGGAAAAAGAGTGAAGGCGTAAAAAAGCAAATAGAGGAAATATAGATATTGGCAAGAAAATTAAAAATAACTTACATCATCCAAGAGCAGAGTAGAAGAGCCACCCAATTGAGGGGCAGGCTCAATGATCGTTTCAATCCTTGTCCTTTTTGGCGAAGGAGCAAGGGGGCTTGATGGCGGAGTAGTGGTGACGACGTTTCGTTGAGGAGGCGAGGATTCTTCTCCTTCAACTAGCGTATCCGAGGCAAGTAAAGTATGTGACGTGCTCATCCGAGGAGCCACGTCAACAGTTGGTACTTCTTCCTCGTCATCGCTGTGATTAAAAATCGACAGCATAAAAAGCAAGACAAAACAAACATTTCGAGTACAGAAATAAGGAGAAATACAAATGACTTACGAGCTGACGAGGGATTCAAGATAAGGATCGTAAGCTGCCTTCTGATGTGAAGGATCAACTTCTTCGGCTTTGGAAGTGCCGGAATCTTCGACATCATTCCTCTTCCTTTTGCCTTTCGGGGAGACAGCGGGAGGAGGAGATTGTGCCGACGCAGTACCTTCGGAACAACCCGCAGATTTTCGAGAATCCACGGGTTCATTCACAAAAGATGGAGCTTCTTGATTGTCATCAGTGACAATGGCCCTTTCTTCGACTTCTCCACCTTCAGGAAGAGGAGGAAGCGAGACAAGGTCTGGATGATTCTGTGCAAAATAAAATAGGGAGAGACGTCAGAAATGAAGTTACAAAAAAAAAAAGTTAGCAAAGCAACAACAAGACAATAGACAAAGATTACCTGGGGGAGTGGATTGGCGGCGCTGAATGGTTTTACACGACAAGAAGCAGGGACAGGATCCTTTTTGCTGAGAGATGAGATTTTTCGGACAAGCTTTTCCAAGTCTTTGACCTCCAAATCCACCGACAGCCGATCTACATCCTCGTTGCCAGTATATCTCCATAGAGGATATTTGCGAGCCTGAAGCGGCTGCACTCTAGTCCTAAGAAAATATGCAGTAATTTGGATACCCGATAACTCTTTGCCGCGAGTATTTTGCAACTCGTGGATACGAGCCATCAAGTTTTCTGTCGACGCCCCTTCTTCTTCGGTGGCCTCCGCGTCCCAGGAGCGGCGGCGAAAAATTTTCTCGGCACCATCAAAAGGAGGGATGTTGTCCTCCGCACATCCATGGTTCTCCTCCTGAATGTACAACCACTTCTTGCGCCATCCTTGAACTGAGTCAGGAAGCTTGACGTCGAAGTAGACAGTGGGTCGAACAGAAATCACAACGCCGCCTATATTATAGGCGACACTGGGCGAGCCATTACGGCGGCAGAAGAAAATGCGCTTCCAAAGCGCCCAGTTAGGCTGGACGCCAAGGAAGGCCTCGCACAGAGTGATGAAAATGGAAATATGGAGGATTGAATTTGGCGTAAGATGGTGGAGTTGCAGACCGTAGATAAAAAGAAGTCCACGGAGAAAAGGATGAATGGGGGCGGAAAGACCGCGGATGAGGTGGTCGACAAAACTTACCCGGTACCCCATTGGAGGGGTTGGGTAGCTTTCCTCACGGGGGAAGCACAATGCCTTGGGTTTCTTGCTGATCCCCAGCTTCTTGAGCATGTTGATGTCTTGAGCGGAAATCTTCGATCTTTCCCACTCCGCCGTTCCAAGATCCACGGCGGCCATGGAGGACTCCGGCGTGCTGTGCCTTGTCAATCGACGAGGTGGCATCAACAATGGCGCAAGATTCGCAGCTTGGAGGCGAGGAGCTTAGGAGGTTGTGGATCGCAGGAGGAATTTGCAGATGAGAGAAGGAGGACGGCGCGAGTGGAAGTGCTCAAGGAAGAAGAAGATGAACTTATGTAGGGGTGCGGTGAATCGACGAACCGTTGGATAAGGAAAATGTGTGACAGATGATAGCCACGTGGCAACAGGGGTAAAAAAGTAATTCAACGTAGGGGACGTTACGGGGCGTGCGCCAGAAAAAGCGGAGGACGTGTGTCCCCCACTTGCATGACGTGTCAAGATAGTGGATTAATTGGGCCCGCATGGCAGCGAGAAAAGGCTTGTCGCAAATTTTTGACAGGCAATCGTGGCTATCGTCAGCAACAACGTCATCTTGACAGAAGAAAAAATTCGACTCAACAGATTCATAAAAGGCGACACGGAAAAATAATGATTGAGCCTTTGATCAAATACAAGTTTCTGATCAAATGCTCGGGGGCTACTTTGGAAAAAAGAAAAAAGATCTAGAAAGACAAAATAGAAATGGCGTGAGCCTATGACCAAATACAAATATTTGTTCATAGCCTCGGGGGCTACTCCCATCGGGAGCGCTGTTCGCGCACCCGAGAAATTATAAAACTTCGGGAGAAAAAAGGAAATATGTCGGCATAAGGCGTGGAGCCTACACCCAAGTACAAGTCCTTGGCTGTAGCCTCGGGGGCTACTCCCATCGGGAACGCTGCTCGCGTGCCCGATGAAATTATAAAAGAAAGAAAGAAAAAGAAAAAAGAAAGATAGAAGAGCAAAAGAGTATATTTCGAGTTATAATTAACTCTACATATACTCCCATCGGGAGAGCAATATAAGTCATCTTTGACTCGATAAAATGTGCCATTCAAACAGCCGAAAAAGCACTCGACAATATATTCTCAGAACGCCAAAGTTGCGATCAATTTCTGAATGCCGCAAGTTTGCGAAGGTAAGACCCCAGATCCGTTCTGCTGGGCGTGGCATCGCCGAAGACTGCGCTCTGCTACTTTTATCCGTATCAACAGATACGAAGAAAAATCCTAACGGACGCGTTAGGTACCCGATAAACTTTACTGGGACTCGACAGAATGGTAAGACCTTAAGCGGCACCTGTCGAAGTTTACACCGGTATCCCGAGGTCATGTCCAGGGACGTGATCTTGAAGTAGGTTTTTGCGGATTGCCACTAGAGCAGTTAACTAGTACCTGATCCGTCAGATGAACTAGCCCCAATTACCATTATCCCTGTACAATATAGATGTCAATGAGGAAAAATATAGAAAAGTCAAAGCTGTCGAATAAAAATAAACAGTGGAGATTTTCCTTGACCCTACGATTCAAGCAAAATCTCGGGGGCTACTGACATAGGCATCCCAAATGGGCCTGCCGAAGATAGTACCCGGGGTTTACTGAAGGCCCACTACCCGAAGAATAAGAAGATTCGGAAGCCCAAGATGTTATTAAGGAAAGCTAGAGTTGTAATAGGAAGTGTTATTTGTAATCTTGCGGGATGAGTTAGAAACCATCCCGGACTCTGTAACTTGTACAACACGAATCCCTCGGCTCCGCCTCCTATATAAAGGGGGAGTCGAGGGACGAGGAAGGTATCAATCATTGTTTACAAACCCTAGTTTTCACAATCGTCGAGTACTTTTCGGCTGAAACCTTCGAGGTCTACTTACCCTCTACTTCTAACTAAACCCTAGCCTACAATCCATAGGCATTGACAAGTTAATGCCTTGTCAGCTGGCTTCTCCTGTTTAAATCCAATTCGGCCCAGTTAGTTTCCCGCGCAGGCCCACAAATTCAAATTTGTATTTTCTGTTTAAATCAAAAATTGCTTGCAGATGCTTTTTCAAATTTAAATAGAATCAAATTTGCTCAACCAAAATTGATGAATTGCATATGGTTGGAAATCTAGGGAAAAGATCTATCCAACCCCACTGGTCTCCTTATGAGATTCTTTGTAGAATTCATGTGACAAAAATAACAAGGCAGGGACTTTTACAACTTCAAACAATTATTAAAAATCAACCAAAAATGCTTTTAAGTTGATTCCAACTCTCATAAATCACATTTCACATACACTACATGTTTATGCAAAAATATGACATGGTTACTTTATGTGATCATGGCCTAATTTAAATAAAGGGCTCTATGGCTATTTTTAGTACAAGGATATTGTCCAAAACTATTATTTAAAACTTATGAGAGGTTTCTCTCATTTAAATCTTGTCCCAAGTAACTTAATATGAGGTAGTGACCATGGTCTACATCATCTCATATTGGATTATTGGGTGATATTAAATTATAATTATGGTAGTGTTAAATGGCATGAGGTACTTTACCTTATTTAAATCATTTTCCCCAAATGATGATTATGAATGGTTGACCTTGGTCAACAAGGGTTCATATATTATTTATTTGAGGAGATTAAATCTTAACAAGATTCAATGAGAGGAAATTATTTCCTCAAGGAACTAAATAGAAACCCTAATCCATATTTGTAATGAGAGGAAATTATTTTTCTTAAGAAGAAAACAAAGTCAACCAACATGATAGTAATGTGGTGATGATAGATTAGCATTATGTGAACCTTGTGTGTGCTTAGACTAGATCTTAAGCTTGTTTGGTGATTCTTATCTCATACCTGTTTTTAGACGCTAGTACTGAGGAGTATCCAGAGGAGGAGGAGGTCTACTACCAGGAGGAAGAGGACCATTTTGATCAGTACACCAACCAAGGCAAGCTAATATTCTTGCAAAGTGCAAAGCTCTACTAGAGCAAGGCACCCTCATCTTTTCCTTATGCTCATGATCCCATCCCAAGTTTTATTCTTACAAGTTTTTACCTTGATTATTAAAGCTTCCTTTTATAGTTAACTTTGGTCTAAATATAGAGTACTACAAGAGTATCAAACTTAGCCTAAGGTAATACAAGCTAGTTAGCAACCCTCATGACTAGTTGCTAGTGCTAACAAATAAAATTGACTACTCTAGATGGGAACATGTGAAATGAAATGACTTTGAAAGATTTTGAAGGTGATTGTGACTTGAATGACATGATGAATTTGATAAAAACTGATGGTTGGGTTCGGATGCGATACCATTCCAATTTACAAGTACCCCCACAATACCTGATTATGGGTAGGGCTTAACTAGAAGTTTATGTGTCTTAGTATGGGTTCCCTCTAAACAAGCGTCATAGGGGTTATGCCGAGTCTGCCTCCGTTGAAAGTGAAATGATGTGAAATGATGGGAAAAGAGGTGAATGTCCGGCCCAAGCCCTGTGCAATTCCCAGGCTGACGGTTTGTCTTCACTGGGAGGCCAAGCTCATGGGGAGAGGTGCCTATACTAGGATATGTAAGTGAAAGGTTATGGTTGATGATCCGCGTACTGAGTTACGATTATTCAGGGTTAACCCTGACGGATGTAATCAAATGTTGTGGCACAAGTGTGCAACCTCTGCAGAGTGTAAATCTATTCGAATAGTCATGTCCACGGTTACGGATGACTGGAAAGGCCATACTGTACCGTTGTCAGATGTTTCATGAAAAGGTTGAAGATTTGAATGGTGACTTGACTTGAATCACAACTAAGTTGTGGGAATGACACTAATGTTCCCACTGGAGTTAGTTAGCAAATGACGAGTCTTTTATTAAATGCTTATGAACTAAAATTGGCTTTATGCAAATAAACCTAGAGCTTAGTACCCCTTGAATAAAATTGATAAGTACTTACATTAGTATTAGTTTGCGAGTACTTTAAAAGTACTCACAGCTGTGTCCCTGGCTATTCAAATGGGCAGACTATGAAGGGGAGCAGCAGTATGATGATGACGACCAGCGGGACGTCTACACCAACTAGGAGTTCTTCTAACGTCAAGCGTTGGCCTGTGGATTAGATAGTCCACCTCTATTTCGCTTCCTCTATTTGTGATGTTCGTTGATCAATAGATCAACTATTATTGTAATATTGGATCATGTGATCTACTTTTGTAAGACGATTATGGTTTGTAATGAATGATGACTTATGATATCAACTGTTATGTCTCGCAACAACAATATTCCTGGGATTGCGATGTATGGCATAATAGGCATCTGGACCTAAAAATCCGGGTGTTGACATTTACCTATATGACAAGGTCAACGACTAAGCAATATATGGCTACACAATATAGAGGAGATAAACGATAGAGGTAACCGAGAGTGGAGCACACGGAGACACAGAGTTGATTCCCGTAGTTCCCTTCCTTTGCAAGAAGGTACGTCTACGTTCGGAGGAGTGTGGTCGCTACGAAAGCCAGACCAACAGCCACGAAGGCTTCACTCAGGTCTCCTGTGAGCAATGCCACGAAGGCCTAGCCCACTTCCACTAAGGGATTTCCTTGAGGTGGAAACTGGGACTTTACAAGGTTCTTGGGGCACACATCCATAACCAAATTGGAGGCTCCCAAATCTGTAACAACACAACAGACAACTAGGGATCCAAAGAGGAACACTAGCAAGAGAGCCCTCAAGCATATGAGGGGGAAATGTAAATCGCTTCGGTGAGGATGTCGATCGGTATCTTCTCCTTCAAATCTCCAAAGAGCAAGAGCTTTGGTTGGGTGAGGGAGGAGATCTTGCAAATCTTGTGTTGTTGAGGTGGCTCTAATGGTGGTGAGGCTTGGCAGAATTTTGTGCAATGATTGAGCAAGGAGGAAGGTATAAGAAGGGGGTATAAATACCCCCCCCCCCCCTCAAAATCCAGCCGTTGGTGACTTTCGCAGGCCGGATAATCCGGCCTAAGTTAGGGCCGAATAATCTGCCCCCCCCCCCCCCAAAAAAAAGTCCGGCCCTGGGGAAATTCCGGCCAAATGTCCAGCCAAAAAACCGGCGCATGTCCAGGGAAGTACTGAGCCATGATACGTCTCAAACGTATCTATAATTTCTTATGTTCCATGCTAGTTTTATGACAATACCTACATGTTTTGTTCACACTTTATATCGTTTTGATGCGTTTTCTGGAACTAACCTATTGACGAGATGCCGAAGGGCCAGTTGCTGTTTTCTGCTGTTTTTGGTTTCAGAAATCCTAGTAAGGAAATATTCTCGGAACCGGACGAAATCAATGCCCAGCATCCTATTTTTCCACGAAGCTTCCAGAACACCCGAGAGCCAGCAGAGGGGGGCCACAGGGCCACCAGATGACAGGGTGGCGCGGCCAGGGCCTGGGCCGCGCCCCCCTATTGTGTCACCGCCTCGTCAGCCTTCCGACTCCGCCTCTTCGCCTATATAAAGGTCCCTGACCTAAATCTTCGATACGAAAAAGCCACGGTATGAGAAACCTTCCAGAGCCGCCGCCATCGCGAAGCCAAGATCTGGGGGACAGGTGTCTCTGTTCTGGCACGCCGCCGGGACGGGGAAGTGCCCCCGGAAGGCTTCTCCATCAACACCACCGCCATCTTCATCACCGATGCTGTCTCCCATGAGGAGGGAGTAGTTCTCCCTCGAGGCTAAGGGCTGTACCGGTAGCTATGTGGTTAATCTCTCTCCTATGTACTTCAGTACAATGATCTCATGAGCTGCCTTACATGATTGAGATTCATATGAGTTTTGTATCACTATTAGTCTATGTGCTACTCTTGTGATGTTATTAAAGTAGTATATTCCTCCTTCACAGTGTAATGGTGACAGTGTGTGCATCATGTAGTACTTTGCGTAGGCTATGATCATAATCTCTTGTAGGTTATGGAGTTAATTATTACTATGATAGTATTGATGTGATTCATTCCCCCTTCATAGTGTAAAGGTGACAGTGTGTATGCTATGTTAGTACTCGGTTTAAATTGCAAAGATCTATTATGCTCTAAAGGTTACTTAAATATGAATGCCGAATGTTGTGGCGCTTGTTAACTCCGGCTTGAGGGAGCTCTTGTAGCCCTACACAACGAATGGTGTTCATTATCAAACAAGAGTATATGTAGCACAAAGGAAGAGAACTTATTTATTATGTGATCAATGTTGAGAGTGTTGATGTCTACGCCCCCTCCTTTTCCTGTAGACAGTGTTGGGCCTCCAAGAGCAGAGGTTTGTAGAACAGCAGCAAGTTTCCCTTAAGTGGATCACCCAAGGTTTATCGAACTCAGGGAGGAAGATGTAACATCCCAAGTTTCAATAAAAGGAACAAGAGAGATAATTCAAGAATCCAAAATTCAGAGCCAACAAAAACTTTTTCTCATCATATAGGACTATGCATATTAGCTCACCTTATTATTTTATTTGAGTGTGCTTTTGCCATGATGCTTGTTTATGTGTTTCTCTCATTCTAAAACCCTAGCAATGATCACTTGATCAACCAAAGTCAAATAAAAATAAAATAGAAAAGAAATTCTAAAAATCAACTTCACCCTCACATATGACCTATGCCATTTTTACAAATCTTTGATCTAGGCCAAATTGGTTTGCACCATCACTTGTAAATGGATACTAAACACTTATTAACACCTTTGAAATCAATCAAACTCAATTCAAAACAAATTTGAATCAAAATTGAGCTCACATATGATTATGGTCATATGTGCCAATTTTAACCTGATGCCCACTTTGAGCCCCTGGATTTTCACTTTTCACTTCTACACTTGGTCAACTCTTTGCACCTCATCCAAGACAACATCAAGCACTTCAACTTTGCCCAAAACCACCACCCCAAATTCCTTACCAAATTCAAATGAGAATCAAGCAAAGTTGGAACAAACTCACATATGCAAAATCATATGCAAAATGTGATTTTGCATCCCAATTCTATTTTGATCACCACCACCACCAAAATGCTCCATTTAATTTATGATTACACTCCACCAAAAATTTCCTCAAAATTCGAAAATTATTTTCTTGCGGGCATTACCACAAACACCTGGCAGGCAGGGTGAAAAATGAAGCCCATGCTGAAATTTTACATTGGACTTGGTCCAACCTGAGCCACCACTACACCCCTGGCACCTCCTCTCACCCCTCAGCACCAGTAGCACCACTTGCCCAGCACTGGAGAGGCTCAGCTTGGCCAGACCATGCCATGCCGTGGCATGGCATGCCACCATCGTGCCATCTCCCTCACCTCTCACCTCCAACTCGCTCCACCATGTCCTGGACGTTCTCCGTACTCTCCTGAGCCAGCCCGTGCCTTCCCTTGGTCACCACGACGTCTACACGCGCCAGCATCGACGTGGCCAGACGCGCCCAGACGTGCACACACACGCGCCAGTGCACGCCCGGCGAGCGCCCTGGACGCGCCAGAGCGTGACAACGCCCACCTCCTCGCGTCACCTCCGCCTTCGCTCTCAGCGCCAGTCGACGCGCGACACCACCCTGCACCGCCTGGACACGTCCACTTGACCGCGGGAACACCGCAGACGACGACCGCGTCCACGACCGACCGCCATGCCCTGCGCGCTCCCGTCAAGCTCACCATCGCTGCAGAGCCCCTGCCGCGCCACGATCACGCGCGTCAGCCTCGCCAGGACACCAGCCACCGTACGCGCCCACGCCTTGCCCCTTCGCAGCCCTGGACCGACGACGACACCGGCGACCCTAGCCGAGCGCCACAGCCACCTCCCGCAACTATAAAAGGGGAGCCCCTCCCACTGAACTGAGCACGCCAACACCTTCCTCTCCTCACCACAGAACTCCTCGCCACTCCAATTGCATCGATTAGCCCCTCCACTGCTCCAATTGCAAGATCGCCGCCGCCGCCAGTACACGGAGTTCGCCGGAGCAGGAGGCCGCCGTTGGAGACGCAACTGCTTCCAGGCGCTTCCTCATCCACTCCAACGTTGCTGCGCACATCGCCGACGACCGCCGGAGCTCCGACGAGCTCGCCGACCCCCTTCTGCCGTCGCCAGTGAGTCCCCTCTCGCCGGAGACGAAGGCCTCCCTCGACCGTGCGATCTCCTTCTAATCGCACGGCTCGCGTTGCGCGTACCGTTTCGGCGGTTAAGTCCCGCTGATGCGTGGGACCTACCGTCAGACGGCCTGCTCGCGCTGGACGCGAAGTGGGTCGGCCCAAACCCTTTTTCTCTCTGCAGCCCAGTTAGTTTCCCGCGCGAGCCCACTAGTTTGTATTCGAATTTTCCAGTTAGATTTAAATTGCAATCTGATGCCAAGTTTGAAAATCAATAGGGACAAATCTGCTAGGCCAATTTTTACAAACTTTATATTTTTGGAAACCTTAGGAAATTATCTACACAATGCCACTGGATAGAACCCTAGATCTATTGTAGAATTAAAATGACAAAATAAACAAGGCAGGGACTTTTCTGCCTTATAATAATTATTAAAAATCAACCATAAATGCTTTTCAGTTAATTCCACCTCCAATAATTCACATTTCACTTATACTAATTGTTTCTAAAAAAATATGCCATGCTTACTTTGAATGATCATGGCTTAGTTGATTTAAATGACTTTATGGCTATTTCAAGTCAAAGATATTGTCCAAAACTATTAAGAAATCTTGTGAGAGAGTTTCTCTCATTTAAATCTTGTCACCACCAATTCCAAATGAAGTAGAGACTCTGGTCATTTAGGTCTCATAGGAATTGTTGGTGATATTAAATCTTTGCTATGCTAAAACTAAATAGTATGAGGTGCTCACCTCATTTAAATCATATTCTCAAAATGATAAGTGTGAAGAGGTTGACTTGGGTCAACCTAGGTCATATATTATGCATAAGAGAAATTAAATCTTAATAAGATAATGAGAGGAAATTATTTCTCTGAATAATTCAAAGTAACATTTAAGATTAGTATGAGAGGAAATTATTTTCTTAAATAATAAGAAAAACACATCCACCAACTTAATAGTAATATGTGATGCTAGTTTAAGTGTGTGAACCATGTTTGTGCCTAGTTTAATAAATTAGTTTGGTGTGATGATTGTGTACTCCGTATTCGTATTATAGACGCTAGTACCGAGGAGTACCAGGAGGAGGAGGAGGTCTACTTCCAAGGAGAAGAAGACCACTTTGACCAATTTCCCAACCAAGGCAAGATAATACTCTTGCAAAGTGCAAAGCTCACCATGAGCAAGGCATTACCCCATTTACTTTATGCTTATGATCCTATTTCCCAGTTTTACTTTACAAGCTTTATTTACCTTTGTTTTATCAAAGTACTTTTTGATTTATGATTTACCCGGTTAGTATTGAGTTAGTACAAGAGTATCAAACTTAGCCTAGAAGCAAAGCAAATACTTAGCACCCCTCATACATAGTTGCTAGTGCTAAATTAAAAATGACTACTCTAGATGGGAACATTGTGTTTATGAAATGATGATGGTGAAAACCTTGGAATGATGAGTCATTTCCATTGAAAGATTTTGAAGGTGTATATGACATGATATTGACTTGGTGATTTTGGCTAAAAACTGATGATTGAGTTGGATGCGATATCATTCCAATTTTTGAGTACCCCCACAATACCTGATTATGGGTAGGGCTTAGCTGGAAATTTATGTGTCTTAGTATGGGTCCCTCTGAACACACATCATAGGGGTTATGCTTGAGGCTGCCTTCGTTGTTGAGAAATGATGTGAATTGAGGTGAATTGTACGGCCAAGCCCTGTGCAGTTCCTGGGTTAACAGTTGGTTTTCACTGGGAGGCCAAGCTCATGGGGAGAGGTGCCTATACTAGGGTGTGTAAGTGAAAGGTTAACGGTTGATGATCCGCGTACTGAGTTACGATTATTCGGGGTTTTATCCCTGACGGATGTAATCAAATGTTGTGGCACAAGTGTGCAACCTCTGCAGAGTGTAGAACTATTCAAATAGCCGCGTCCGCGGATATGGACAATTGGAAAGGCCATTCTGTTTCCGTCATCAGAATTTACATCTATGTGGCTGGTGTTTTTGAACTTGAACTTGAACGGTGACTTTGAATTTGAATCACAACTGAGTTGTGGGAATGACACTAATGTTCCCACTTGAGTTAGTTAGCACATGAGGAGTTGTTTACAAAAATGTTTATCAAATAAAATTGGCTTTATGCAAATAAACTTAGAGCTTAGAACACTATCAATAGTAATGTTAGTACTTACTTTAGTATTAGATTGCGAGTACTTAAAGTACTCACGGCTTTGTCCCTGGCTATTCAAATGGCCAGAATATGAAGCCGAGCAGCAGTACGAGGATGACGATCAGCAGGACGTCTACCACAACTAGGAGCTTCTAACGTCAAGCGTTGGCCTGTGGACTAGAGAGTCCTTGTATCTTACGCTTCCGCTATGAACTTGTGTTTGTTCGTTGATCATTAGATCAACTATTCGTGTAATATGGATCATGTGATTCCAAGTTGTAAGACATTATGGTTTGTAATGAATGATGACTGTGATACTTAACTATTATGCCTCGCAACAACAATTTCCTGGGATTGCGATGTATGACATAATAGGCATCCGGACTTAAAAATCCGGGTGTTGACAAGTTGGTATCAGAGCCATTGTTTGACCTTAGGAGACCCTAGTTAGAAATGGACGTTCTGAAAAATTTAGTTTCAAAAGGAATGAAGTATTTCTGAAAATTTAAGTCTTAGTCTTCTCTTTGAGTTCTTTGGAAAAACAAGAAGTCATGCTCTTCCTTAGAAATATAACTAAAATTTTGCCACACTTGTTCACTTCTCTAACTTAATCTTTCACTTCACTTTCAGATGGAGCCCGTGAACACGAAGTTTTACCAGCTTGGGAATGGGGGAAGCTTGATCTTTGACCACGACCTCAACGCCCTTTCCGACCACCTTGGTCGCCCACACCCAGAGTTCCATGGATCGCAGATCACGGACCAGCCAGGAGGCGAGCTGCAGTGGATCATCACCGCTGACTTGAGGGGCAAGATGGAGCCTCCCACTTCTGAGAGGATCCTCTTCTCCTTCATGGAAAGCAACTGGCTGGACGGACTTGCTCGCGCCCTTCAGGAGGGACTCGCACGCCTGTGCGGGATGAGCGGGGAGGCACTCAGGGACCCTCGCTTTTCCCACCTCGCGAGGCGTAACTCTGCTGGAGAGCCCATGGACATGCCATCCCACCCGGAGCTGAAGCACCATGTGGAGCATCTCGATTTCATGCTGTACCACACTCAGCAGGATCTCGACCACTCCCGTGAGTACGCCAACCAGACTCACGCCCGCATCATCGAGCAAGGAGACGCCATCAAGATGCTCGCCAATGACCGCAGGACTCTCCGCCAGCAGCGGGCGAAGAAGGATGCCACTATCACCCGCCTCCGTGTGAAGATAGCAGCACTCGAGGCCACTGTCAAGGCCCAGGAGGAGCAGATGAAGAAGATGGAGGAAGATGGAGAAGACATTCAGGGAGGAAGCGACTACCTGAGTGACGACAACGACTTCGAGGAGGATGAGAACACCGAGGGAGAAGACTACGAGTTCCTGGACGACGAAGATGATGACCACACCCCCATCGATGTTGATGAGGATGAGGAGTAGTTCACTTATGCACTATCGTAGTTGTGAGTTGTATCCCGCCCCATGTATCGTAGCTTGGAGAAGAAGGGTTCTTAAAACCCTTAGTGTGTTAGCTTGTAATGTGTGTTGTTTGCTATGAATGAATGTATGTTTGTGTCATCATGAAAAGATTTCAAGTTTTAAGCTTTTGAACTTAAACACAAAACAAGCCATAGAAAATTTCCCTCTTATCTCATGATCAATCTCAATGCTCAGATGGCCCCTCCAACCCGCAACGCGAATCAAGACGCTATGATGCAGATGTTGCAAGTTATGCTGGAAGATAGAGAAGCAGAAAGAGCTGAAAGGCAAGCCAACCTTGCAGCACTTCAACAGCTTGCCAACAACAATCAAGGCCACCTTGATCATCCAGGATCCAAGCTCAAGAACTTCCAGAATACCAACCCGCCAGTTTTTAGCAAGACTGAGGAACCACTTGATGCAGATGATTGGCTCCAAACTATGGAGAACAATCTAGAAGTAGCTGGAGTTGAAGAGAATGAGAAAGTGCTGTTTGCCACGCACTACCTAGCAGGCCCAGCAAGAGCTTGGTGGACAAGCACCCGTGCCATGAACGCGGGACAGTTCATAACTTGGGCAGATTTCAAGCTCAAGTTCATCAAGTACCATGTGCCCCCGGGTCTGATAAAGAAGATGAGAGATGAATTCCGTGAACTGAAGCAAGGCCGGATGTCCGTGGTGGAATACCGCGACAAGTTTCTCACACTGTCAAGGTACGCCCCGGATGAGACCGACACTACTGAGAAGAGGAAGGAAAGGTTCCTGAACGGACTTCATGATGAGATACAGACTGTGTTGATCAACATCCCCTTCGCCGACCTCGAAGCCCTTGTGGACTCCGCCATCCAAATGGAAGGCAAACTGCACCAAGCCAGCGAGAACCGCAAGCGCCGCATGATGAACCAGAGTGGATCAAGCCACCCCCAGAAGTATCGCCCTAGCTCAAGCGGAGGTTTCACTCCGAGGAACAACAAGCCACCGATGCAGAACTCGCGCCCCGGTTATCAGAACCGGAGTGGAGGAAACTCGAGGCCAGGAGGCCACTACAACAACAACAACAACAGCAACTACAACAACAACAACAACAACTACAACCGCGCTCCGCCGAGAGCCCCCAACCACAACCACAGCAACAACAACACCAACACCGCACCAAGGACCGGGAGCAATGCAATCCCCGTCGCGAACAAGCAGGACAAGACCACCATCACTTGCTATGAGTGTGGTGTAGTGGGGCATTACTCCAATGAGTGCCCCAAGAGGCTCGCCAAGCTCGCAGGCAACCCCGCACCACCAGCTCAGCAGCAACGCCGTGTCTCCACCGGCAAGAAGTTCGCCCCCAACAACCCGAACAACCGCGGAGGTCGCCTCTACCACATGAATGCTGAGGAAGCCCAGGAAGCACCTGACGTGGTGCTGGGTATGTTCTCTGTTAACTCAATACCAGCAAGAGTGTTGTTTGATTCTGGAGCATCGCATTCGTTAGATTCTGAGAAGATTTTGTGTGCACTAGTAAGATTCAACCAATCAGCTTGAAACATGTCATGGTAGTTCAAATACCTGGATCAACAACTAAAGCTAGAAAATTTTGCAAAGATGTACCCATCAGAATCCATGAAATAGATTTTTATGCAAACTTGATTGTTCTGGGAACAAAAGGATTGGAAGTAGTCCTGGGTATGGATTGGATGGCGAAACATCATGGATTGATAGACTGCGCCAAGAAGGCCATCACCATGACTAGTAGCACCGGAATAATAATAGAACACTTATCTGAAAAGCTACCCAGAAATTTCACCTGTAACCAAAGTGTAGCCAAGCCAACTCTGGATCAAATCAGGGTCGTTTGTTGATACCCTGATGTGTTTCCGGATGATCTACCCGGTATGCCCCCGGATCGGGATATCGAGTTTATCATCGAGTTAATCCCTGGAACAGGACCTATAGCCCAGAGAGCCTATAGCATGAACCCCACAGAGTTAATGGAACTGAAGAAGCAACTGGATGATATGCTGTACAAAGGTCTGATTCGACCAAGTGCGTCGCCTTGGAGATCACCAGTTTTGTTTGTGGATAAAAAGGACGGTGCCACTCGTTTGGTTACGGATTATCGTAAGCTTAACGATGTCACCATCAAGAACAAATATCCCTTGCCAAAGATAGAAGACCTGTTTGACCAGCTAACCGGTGCCCAAGTATTCTCAAAGATTGATCTCGAGGACAAAGTTACCATCAACTGAAGATCCGAGCAACAGATATCCCAAAGACTGCCTTTACCACTAGATATGGACTGTATGAGTACAATGTCATGTCCTTTGGACTGACCAATGCCCCCGCTTACTTCATGAATCTCATGAATAAGATCTTTATGGAATTCCTGGATAAGTTTGTCATTGTCTTCATCGATGACATCCTTATCTACTCCAAATCCGAAGAAGAACATGAGCAACATTTGGAAGTGGTTCTAGAAACCCTTAGGCAGCATCAGTTGTACGCCAAGTTTAGCAAATGTGAGTTTTGGTTGAAAGAAGTAGGATTCCTGGGACACATCTTGTCTGCAGGAGGAATTGCTGTAGATCCCGCAAAAATCAAAACCGTTGAGGAATGGAAAGCCCCAACCACCCAGACTGAAGTCCGAGCATTTCTGGGATTAGCGGGATATTACCGCCGATTCGTTGAAGGATTTTCAAGCATCACAAGACCAATGACTCAACTGCTGAAGAAGGACCGGAAATTTGACTGGAATGACAAATGTGAAGAAAGCTTTCAGCTACTCAAGCTCAGATTAACCACAGCCCCAATATTGATCATGCCCGATGTCACCAAGCCATTTGATGTCTATTGTGATGCATCCAAGACTGGTCTTGGATGTGTGTTGATGCAAGAAGGCAAAGTGATATCTTACCTATCCAGGCAACTGAAGCAACATGAACAGAACTATCCAACTCATGACCTGGAGTTAGCAGCCGTAGTGTTAGCCCTGAAGGTTTGGCGTCATTACCTCATGGGTAATCGATGCGAGATATATTCAGATCACAAGAGCCTGAAGTACATTTTCACCCAGAAGGAGCTGAACATGAGAGAGCGCAGATGGATAGAATTAATCAAAGATTATGACATGGAAATTCACTACCACCCCGGCAAGGCCAATGTGGTAGCGGATGCCTTGAGCAGACTGCCGTGTCAGTGGAACTCCATGATCGCAATAGAGCAACCAAGCCTGTACCAAGAGTTTGAACAATTCAGACTGGAGCTAGTGAGCGAAGGATTCCTCGCCAGCATTGAGCTCCAACCCACTTTGATGAGCCAGATAAAGGAAGCCCAGAAGGGAAATGCCAGCATTGACGGAATCAAGAACCAGATAGCTGCAGGAAAGGCACCAGGATTCACCGTGGATGAAGAAGGAGTTCTTTGGTACAACGAACGCCTGTGTGTACCGTCAGATTCAGAGTTGAAGCAAGTCATTCTGAAGGAAGCTCATGATACACTGTATTCCATTCATCCCGGAGGAACCAAGATGTACCAAGACCTGAAGGAACAATTCTGGTGGCACGGAATGAAGCGAGAGATAGGAAGCTACATCGCCAAGTGTGATATCTGTCAACGAGTCAAAGCAGAACATCAACGACCCGCAGGACTGTTGCAACCCTTACAGATTCCTGAGTGGAAATGGGATTCTGTCGGTATGGACTTTATCACCGGATTGCCCAAATCTAGCAGAGGAAATGACTCCATCTGGGTAGTCATCGGTAGGTTGACCAAGGTTGCACATTTTATCCCTGTCAAGACCACCTACCAAGGCCCAAAGCTAGCTGAGTTATACATCTCCAGAATAGTCAGCCTGCACGGAACCCCGAAGTCAATTGTGTCAGATAGAGGATCACAATTCACCTCAAGATTCTGGCAGAAAGTGCATGAAGGGCTAGGAACCCGTCTGAATTTCAGCACAGCTTATCACCCGCAGACTGACGGACAGACCGAGAGAGTCAACCAGATACTGGAAGATATGTTGAGAGCCTGTGTGCTAGAGTACGGATCCAAATGGGAAGATTGCATACCATATGCAGAATTCTCCTACAACAATAGCTATCAAGCCATCTTACAGATGGCCCCCTTTGAAGCCCTGTACGGAAGGAAATGCCGTACCCCTCTGAACTGGTCGGAAGTCGGAGATAGTCAAGTCTTCGGCCCCGATGTTCTCCGCGAAGCCGAAGAGAAGGTGCACAAGATCCGCGAGTACCTCAAGACCACCCAATCAAGATAGAAGAGCTACGCCGACAAGAGACGCCGAGAGATGACATTCGAGATCGGAGATTTTGTGTATCTCAAAGTCTCACCCCTCAAAGGAATGCAGAGATTCCAACTCAAAGGAAAGCTCGCCCCCAGATATGTCGGACCCTTCAAAATTTTGAGTCACCGAGGAGAAGTCTCATATCAGCTGGAACTGCCGGAAGAAATGTCCGCCGCACACAATGTGTTTCACATCTCACTGCTTCGGAAGTGCCTAGAAGTGCCGGAAAAGACCGAAGTATTCAAGAACATCGACCACAGAGCCATTGATATCAACAAGGATCTAACCTACCGCGAAGTGCCGATTCGCATCCTTGAAGAAGCATTCAGGACCACCCGCACCATAAGTATCAAGTTCCTGAAGATACAATGGAGTAATCACACCGAAGAAGAAGCAACTTGGGAACGCGAGGAAGACATGAAGAAGGAATACCCAGATCTCTTTAGTACCTAGTTTTCTCTAGATCTCGGGACGAGATCTTTTGTAAGGGGGAAGGGTTTGTAACATCCCAAGTTTCAATAAAAGGAACAAGAGAGATAATTCAAGAATCCAAAATTCAGAGCCAACAAAAACTTTTTCTCATCATATAGGACTATGCATATTAGCTCACCTTATTATTTTATTTGAGTATGCTTTTGCCATGATGCTTGTTTATGTGTTACTCTCATTCGAAAACCCTAGCAATGATCACTTGATCAACCAAAGTCAAATAAAAATAAAATAGAAAAGAAATTCTAAAAATCAACTTCACCCTCACATATGACCTATGCCATTTTTACAAATCTTTGATCTAGGCCAAATTGGTTTGCACCATCACTTGTAAATGGATACTAAACACTTATTAACACCTTTGAAATCAATCAAACTCAATTCAAAACAAATTTGAATCAAAATTGAGCTCACATATGATTATGGTCATATGTGCCAATTTTAACCTGATGCCCACTTTGAGCCCCTGGATTTTCACTTTTCACTTCTACACTTGGTCAACTCTTTGCACCTCATCCAAGACAACATCAAGCACTTCAACTTTGCCCAAAACCACCACCCCAAATTCCTTACCAAATTCAAATGAGAATCAAGCAAAGTTGGAACAAACACACATATGCATGATCATATGCAAAATGTGATTTTGCATCCCAATTCTATTTTGATCACCACCACCACCAAAATGCTCCATTTAATTTATGATTACACTCCACCAAAAATTTCCTCAAAATTCGAAAATTATTTTCTTGCGGGCATTACCACAAACACCTGGCAGGCAGGGTGAAAAATGAAGCCCATGCTGAAATTTTACATTGGACTTGGTCCAACCTGAGCCACCACTACACCCCTGGCACCTCCTCTCACCCCTCAGCACCAGTAGCACCACATGCCCAGCACTGGAGAGGCTCAGCTTGGCCAGACCATGCCATGCCGTGGCATGGCATGCCACCATCGTGCCATCTCCCTCACCTCTCACCTCCAACTCGCTCCACCATGTCCTGGACGTTCTCCGTACTCTCCTGAGCCAGCCCGTGCCTTCCCTTGGTCACCACGACGTCTGCACGCGCCAGCATCGACGTGGCCAGACGCGCCCAGACGTGCACACACACGCGCCAGCGCACGCCCGGCGAGCGCCCTGGACGCGCCAGAGCGTGACAACGCCCACCTCCTCGCGTCACCTCCGCCTTCGCTCTCAGCGCCAGTCGACGCGCGACACCACCCTGCACCGCCTGGACACGTCCACTTGACTGCGGGAACGCCGCAGACGACGACCGCATCCACGACCGACCGCCATGCCCTGCACGCTCCCGTCAAGCTCACCATCGCTGCAGAGCCCCTGCCGCGCCACGATCACGCGCGTCAGCCTCGCCAGGACACCAGCCACCGTACGCGCCCACGCCTTGCCCCTTCGCAGCCCTGGACCGACGACGACGCCAGCGACCCTAGCCGAGCGCCACAGCCACCTCCCGCAACTATAAAAGGGGAGCCCCTCCCACTGAACTGAGCACGCCAACACCTTCCTCTCCTCACCACAGAACTCCTCGCCACTCCAATTGCATCGATTAGCCCCTCCACTGCTCCAATTGCAATATCGCCGCCGCCGCCAGTACACGGAGTTCGCCGGAGCAGGAGGCCGCCGTTGGAGACGCAACTGCTTCCAGGCGCTTCCTCATCCACTCCAACGTTGCTGCGCACATCGCCGACGACCGCCGGAGCTCCGACGAGCTCGCCGACCCCCTTCCGCCGTCGCCAGTGAGTCCCCTCTCGCCGGAGACGAAGGCCTCCCTCGACCGTGCGATCTCCTTCTAATCGCACGGCTCGCGTTGCGCGTACCGTTTCGGCGGTTAAGTCCCGCTGACGCGTGGGACCTGCCGTCAGACGGCCTGCTCGCGCTGGACGCGAAGTGGGCCGGCCCAAACCCTTTTTCTCTCTGCAGCCCAGTTAGTTTCCCGCGCGAGCCCACTAGTTTGAATTCGAATTTTCAAGTTAGATTTAAATTGCAATCTGATGCCAAGTTTGAAAATCAATAGGGACAAATCTGCTAGGCCACTTTTTACAAACTTTATATTTTTGGAAACCTTAGGAAATTATCTACACAATGCCACTGGATAGAACCCTAGATCTATTGTAGAATTAAAATGACAAAATAAACAAGGCAGGGACTTTTCTGCCTTATAATAATTATTAAAAATCAACCATAAATGCTTTTCAGTTAATTCCACCTCCAATAATTCACATTTCACTTATACTAATTGTTTCTACAAAAATATGCCATGCTTACTTTGAATGATCATGGCTTAGTTGATTTAAATGACTTTATGGCTATTTCAAGTCAAAGATATTGTCCAAAACTATTAAGAAATCTTGTGAGAGAGTTTCTCTCATTTAAATCTTGTCACCACCAATTCCAAATGAAGTAGAGACTCTGGTCATTTAGGTCTCATAGGAATTGTTGGTGATATTAAATCTTTGCTATGCTAAAACTAAATAGTATGAGGTGCTCACCTCATTTAAATCATATTCTCAAAATGATAAGTGTGAAGAGGTTGACTTGGGTCAACCTAGGTCACATATTATGCATAAGAGAAATTAAATCTTAATAAGATAATGAGAGGAAATTATTTCTCTGAATAATTCAAAGTAACATTTAAGATTAGTATGAGAGGAAATTATTTTCTTAAATAATAAGAAAAACACATCCACCAACTTAATAGTAATATGTGATGCTAGTTTAAGTGTGTGAACCATGTTTGTGCCTAGTTTAATAAATTAGTTTGGTGTGATGATTGTGTACTCCGTATTCGTATTATAGACGCTAGTACCGAGGAGTACCAGGAGGAGGAGGAGGTCTACTTCCAAGGAGAAGAAGACCACTTTGACCAATTTCCCAACCAAGGCAAGATAATACTCTTGCAAAGTGCAAAGCTCACCATGAGCAAGGCATTACCCCATTTACTTTATGCTTATGATCCTATTTCCCAGTTTTACTTTACAAGCTTTATTTACCTTTGTTTTATCAAAGTACTTTTTGATTTATGATTTACCCGGTTAGTATTGAGTTAGTACAAGAGTATCAAACTTAGCCTAGAAGCAAAGCAAATACTTAGCACCCCTCATACATAGTTGCTAGTGCTAAATTAAAAATGACTACTCTAGATGGGAACATTGTGTTTATGAAATGATGATGGTGAAAACCTTGGAATGATGAGTCATTTCCATTGAAAGATTTTGAAGGTGTATATGACATGATATTGACTTGGTGATTTTGGCTAAAAACTGATGATTGAGTTGGATGCGATATCATTCCAATTTTTGAGTACCCCCACAATACCTGATTATGGGTAGGGCTTAGCTGGAAATTTATGTGTCTTAGTATGGGCTCCCTCTGAACACACATCATAGGGGTTATGCTTGAGGCTGCCTCCGTTGTTGAGAAATGATGTGAATTGAGGTGAATTGTACGGCCAAGCCCTGTGCAGTTCCCGGGTTAACAGTTGGTTTTCACCGGGAGGCCAAGCTCATGGGGAGAGGTGCCTATACTAGGGTGTGTAAGTGAAAGGTTAACGGTTGATGATCCGCGTACTGAGTTACGATTATTCGGGGTTTTATCCCTGACGGATGTAATCAAATGTTGTGGCACAAGTGTGCAACTTCTGCAGAGTGTAGAACTATTCGAATACCCGCGTCCGCGGATATGGACAATTGGAAAGGCCATTCTGTTTCCGTCATCAGAATTTACATCTATGTGGCTGGTGTTTTTGAACTTGAACTTGAACGGTGACTTTGAATTTGAATCACAACTGAGTTGTGGGAATGACACTAATGTTCCCACTTGAGTTAGTTAGCACATGAGGAGTTGTTTACAAAAATGTTTATTAAATAAAATTGGCTTTATGCAAATAAACTTAGAGCTTAGAACACTATCAATAGTAATGTTAGTACTTACTTTAGTATTAGATTGCGAGTACTTAAAGTACTCACGGCTTTGTCCCTGGCTATTCAAATGGCCAGAATATGAAGCCGAGCAGCAGTACGAGGATGACGATCAGCAGGACGTCTACCACAACTAGGAGCTTCTAACGTCAAGCGTTGGCCTGTGGACTAGAGAGTCCTTGTATCTTACGCTTCCGCTATGAACTTGTGTTTGTTCGTTGATCATTAGATCAACTATTCGTGTAATATGGATCATGTGATTCCAAGTTGTAAGACATTATGGTTTGTAATGAATGATGACTGTGATACTTAACTATTATGCCTCGCAACAACAATTTCCTGGGATTGCGATGTATGACATAATAGGCATCCGGACTTAAAAATCCGGGTGTTGACAGAAGAGGTCAAAGATATCCCTCTCGTGCAACCCTGCAACCACAAAGCAAGAAGTCTCTTGTGTCCCCAACACACCTAATAGGTGTACTAGTTCGGCAAAGAGATAGTGAAATACAAGTGGTATGAATAAGTAGCAACGGCACCAGAAAAGTGCTTTGCCCAGGACAGTAAACAAGCAGTAGTAACGCAGCAGTAGTAACGCAGTAAAACAGTAAACAAGCAGCGATAGCAGTATTTAGGAACAAGGCCTAGGGATTAGACTTTCACTAGTGGACACTCTCAACATTGATCACATAACAGAATAGGTAAATGCATACTCTACACTCTTGTTGGATGATGAACACATTGCGTAGGATTACACGAACCCTCAATGCCGGAGTTAACAAGCTCCACAATTCAATGTTCATATTTAAATAACCTTAGAGTGCATGAAAGATCAATTCGACTAAACCAAGTACTAACATAGTATGCACACTATCACCTTCACACTATGTAGGAGGAATAGATCACATCAATACCATCATAGCAATAGTTAACTTCATAATCTACAAGAGATCATAATCATAGCCTACGCCAAGTACTAACACGGATGCACACACTGTCACCATTACACCGTGCAGGAGGAATAAAACTACTTTAATAACATCACTAGAGTAGCACATAGATAAATTGTGATACAAAACATATTGCAATCATAAAGAGATATAAATAAGCACTTCACTATGCCATTCATAACAGTGAATAAGTGATTCATGAAATATAGCCTAAGAGACCCACACGGTGCACACACTGTCACCTTTACACACGTGGGACAAGGAGTCTCCGGAGATCACATAAGTAAAATTCACTTGACTAGCATAATGACATCTAGATTACAAGCATCATCATATGAATCTCAATCATGTAAGGCAGCTCATGAGATTATTGTATTGAAGTACATAGGAGAGAGATGAACCACATAGCTACCGGTACAGCCCCGAGCCTCGATGGAGAACTACTCCCTCCTCATGGGAGACAGCAGCGTTGATGGAGATGGCGGTGGTGTCGATGGAGGATCCTTCCGGGGGCACTTCCCCGTCCCGGCGGTGTGCCGGAACAGAGACTCCTGTCCCCCAGATCTTGGCTTCGCGATGGCGGCGGCTCTGGAAGGTTTCTGTGGGTTTCGTCGAACGTATCAGGGTTTTCGCGACGGAGGCTTTAAATAGGCGGAAGGGCAAGGTCGGTGGACTTCTGGGGGGCCCACACTATAGGGGGGCGCGGCCCCCCCTTTGGCCGCGCCGGCCTAGGGTCTGGTGGCCCTGTGCCCCCTCTCTGGCGGTTCTCGTGTGTTCTGGATGCTTCCGGGCAAAATAGGAACCTGGGCGTTGATTTCGTCCAATTCCGAGAATATTTCTTTACTAGGATTTCTGAAACCAAAAATAGCAGAAAACAGCAACTGGCACTTCGGCATCTTGTTAATAGGTTAGTTCCAGAAAACGCACGAATATGACATAAAGTGTGCATAAAACATGTAGATATCATCAATAATGTGGCATGGAACATAAGAAATTATCGATACGCCGGAGACGTATCAGCATCCCCAAGCTTAGTTCTGCTCGTCCCGAGCAGGTAAAACGATAACAAAGATAATTTCTGAAGTGACATGCCATCATAACCTTGATCATACTATTTGTAAAGCATATGTAGTGAATGCAGCGATCAAAACAATGTATATGACATGAGTAAACAAGTGAATCATATAGCAAAGACTTTTCATGAATAGCACTTCAAGACAAGCATCAATAAGTCTTGCATAAGAGTTAACTCATAAAGCAATAATTCATAGTAGAAGCATTGAAGCAACACAAAGGAAGATTAAGTTTCAGCGGTTGCTTTCAACTTAAAACATGTATATCTCATGGATAATTGTCAACATAGAGTAATATAACAAGTGCAATATGCAAGTATGTAGGAATCAATGCACAGTTCACACAAGTGTTTGCTTCTTGAGGTGGAGAGAAATAGGTGAACTGACTCAACAATGAAAGTAAAAGAATGGTCCTCCATAGAGGAAAAGCATAGATTGCTATATTTGTGCTAGAGCTTTTATTTTGAAAACATGAAACAATTTTGTCAACGGTAGTAATAAAGCATATGTATCATGTAAATTATATCTTATAAGTTGCAAGCCTCATGCATAGTATACTAATAGTGCCCGCACCTTGTCCTAATTAGCTTGGACTACCGGGATCATCGCAATGCACATGTTTCAACCAAGTGTCACAAAGGGGTACCTCCATGCCGCCTGTACAAAGGTCTAAGGAGAAAGCTCGCATTTTGGATTTCTCGCTTTTGATTATTCTCAACTTAGACATCCATACCGGGACAACATGGACAACAGATAATGGACTCCTCTTTAATGCATAAGCATGTGGCAACAATTATTATTCTCATATGAGATTGAGGATATATGTCCAAAACTGAAACTTCCACCATGAATCATGGCTTTAGTTAGCGGCCCAATGTTCTTCTCTAACAATATGCATGCTTAACCATAAGGTGGTAAATCTCCCTTACTTCAGACAAGACGGACATGCATAGCAACTCACATGATATTCAACAAAGAATAGTTGATGGCGTCCCCAGAAACATGGTTATCGCACAACAAGCAACTTAATAAGAGATAAAGTGCATAAGTACATATTCAATACCACAATAGTTTTTAAGCTATTTGTCCCATGAGCTATATATTGCAAAGGTGAATGATGGAATTTTAAAGGTAGCACTCAAGCAATTTACTTTGGAATGGCGGAGAAATACCATGTAGTAGGTAGATATGGTGGACACAAATGGCATAGTGGTTGGCTCAAGTATTTGGATGCATGAGAAGTATTCCCTCTCGATACAAGGTTTAGGCTAGCAAGGTTATTTGAAACAAACACAAGGATGAACCGGTGCAGCAAAACTCACATAAAAGACATATTGTAAACATTATAAGACTCTACACCGTCTTCCTTGTTGTTCAAACTCAATACTAGAAATTATCTAGACTTTAGAGAGACCAATTATGCAAACCAAATTTTAGCAAGCTCTATGTATTTCTTCATTAATGGGTGCAATGTATATGATGCAAGAGCTTAAACATGAGCACAACAATTGCCAAGTATCACATTATCCAAGACATTTTACCAATTACTACATGTAGCATTTTCCGTTTCCAACCATATAACAATGAACGAAGCAGTTTCAACCTTCGCCATGAACATTAAAAGCTAAGAACACATGTGTTCATACGAACCAGCGGAGCGTGTCTCTCTCCCACACAAGTATTTATTCAAGCAAAAACACAAACGAAAGCACACAGACGCTCCAAGTAAAGTACATAAGATGTGACCGAATAAAAATATAGTTTCAGGGGAGGAACCTGATAATGTTGTCGATGAAGAAGGGGATGCCTTGGGCATCCCCAAGCTTAGACGCTTGAGTCTTCTTGATATATGCAGGGGTGAACCACCGGGGCATCCCCAAGCTTAGACTTTTCAATCTTCTTGATCATAGTATATCATCCTCCTCTCTTGACCCTTGAAAACTTCCTTCACACCAAACTCGAAACAAACTCATTAGAGGGTTAGTGCATAATAAAAAATTCACATGTTCAGAGGTGACACAATCATTATTAACACTTCTGGACATTGCCCAAAGCTACTGGAAGGTAATGGAACAAAGAAATCCACCCAACACAGCAAAAGAGGCAATGCGAAATAAAAGGCAGAATCTGTCAAAACAGAACAGTCCGTAAAGACGAATTTTAATATGGCACCAGACTTGCTCAGATGAAAATGCTCAAATTGAATGAAAGTTGCGTACATATCTGAGGATCACTCACGTAAATTGGCATAATTTTCTGAGTTACCTACAGAGAATTAGGCCCAGATTCGTGACAGCAAGAAATCGGTTTCTGCGCAGTAATCCAAATCTAGTATCAACCTTTCTATCAAAGACTTTACTTGGCACAACAATGCAATAAAATAAGATAAGGAGATGTTGCTACAGTAGTAAACAACTTCCAAGACACAAAAATAAAACAAGGTACTGTAGCAAAATAACACATGTGTTATCTCCCAAGAAGTTCTTTCTTTATAGCCATTAAGATGGGCTCAGCAGTTTTAATGATCCACTCGCAAGAAATAGTGTTTGAAGCAAAAGAGAGCATCAAGAGGCAAATTCAAAACACATTTAAGTCTAACATGCTTCCTATGCAAAGTAATCTTGTAAATAAACAAATTCAAGAAGCATAATGCAACAAGCATAGAAAAACTAGACAAGCTCAACTTCAAGATTTTAAGCATATAGAGAGGTGTTTTAGTAACATGAAAATTTCTACCACCATATTTCCCTCTCTCATAATAACTTTCAGTAGCATCATGAGCAAACTCAACAATATAACTATCACATAAAGCATTCTTATCATGAGTCTCATGCATAAAATTATTACTCTCCACATAAGCATAATCAATTTTATTAGTACTAGTGGGAGCAAATTCAACAAAGTAGCTATCATTATTATTCTCATCATCAAATATAGGAGGCATATTGTAATCATAATCAAATTCACTCTCCATAGTAGGTGGCAACAAAAGACTACTATCATTATAATCATCATAAATAGGAGGCAATGTATCATCAAAGAAAATTTTCTCCTCAATGCTTGGGGGACTAAAAAGATCATGAAAACCAGCTTCCCCAAGCTTAGAACTTTCTATATTATTATCAATAATGGTGTTCAAAGCGTTCATACTAATATTACTACCAGCATGCAAATAAGATTCCATAGGTTTTTTAATTTTCGCATCAAACAATCCATGTTTTAAATCAGGAAATAGAATAAGAAGCTCATTCTTGTCCATTATGCCAAACTAGTGTAAACAAGAAACAAAAAGTTGCAATTGAAGGATCTAAAGGAAATAGCTTCGAGTACTTACAACGGCGAAAATAGCTTAGTAGCCGAGATCCGGAGTGTGAGTACCTTTTACCTTTCCTCCCCGGCAACGGCGCCAGAAAATAGCTTGATGTCTACGCCCCCTCCTTTTCCTGTAGACAGTGTTGGGCCTCCAAGAGCAGAGGTTTGTAGAACAGCAGCAAGTTTCCCTTAAGTGGATCACCCAAGGTTTATCGAACTCAGGGAGGAAGAGGTCAAAGATATCCCTCTCGTGCAACCCTGCAACCACAAAGCAAGAAGTCTCTTGTGTCCCCAACACACCTAATAGGTGTACTAGTTCGGCGAAGAGATAGTGAAATATAGGTGGTATGAATAAGTAGCAACGGCACCAGAAAAGTGCTTTGCCCAGGACAGTAAACAAGCAGTAGTAACGCAGCAGTAGTAACGCAGTAAAACAGTAAACAAGCAGCGATAGCAGTATTTAGGAACAAGGCCTAGGGATTAGACTTTCACTAGTGGACACTCTCAACATTGATCACATAACAGAATAGATAAATGCATACTCTACACTCTTGTTGGATGATGAACACATTGCGTAGGATTACACGAACCCTCAATGCCGGAGTTAACAAGCTCCACAATTCAATGTTCATATTTAAATAACCTTAGAGTGCATGAAAGATCAATTCGACTAAACCAAGTACTAACATAGTATGCACACTGTCACCTTCACACTATGTAGGAGGAATAGATCACATCAATACCATCATAGCAATAGTTAACTTCATAATCTACAAGAGATCATAATCATAGCCTACGCCAAGTACTAACACGGATGCACACACTATCACCATTACACCGTGCAGGAGGAATAAAACTACTTTAATAACATCACTAGAGTAGCACATAGATAAATTGTGATACAAAACATATTGCAATCATAAAGAGATATAAATAAGCACTTCACTATGCCATTCATAACAGTGAATAAGTATTCTATGAAATATAGCCTAAGAGACCCACACGGTGCACACACTGTCACCTTTACACACGTGGGACAAGGAGTCTCCGGAGATCACATAAGTAAAATTCACTTGACTAGCATAATGACATCTAGATTACAAGCATCATCATATGAATCTCAATCATGTAAGGCAGCTCATGAGATTATTGTATTGAAGTACATAGGAGAGAGATGAACCACATAGCTACCGGTACAGCCCCGAGCCTCGATGGAGAACTACTCCCTCCTCATGGGAGACAGCAGCGTTGATGGAGATGGCGGTGGTGTCGATGGAGGAGCCTTCCAGGGGCACTTCCCCGTCCCAGCGGCGTGCCGGAACAGAGACTCCTGTCCCCCAGATCTTGGCTTCGCGATGGCGGCGGCTCTGGAAGGTTTCTGTGGGTTTCGTCGAACGTATCAGGGTTTTCGCGACGGAGGCTTTAAATAGGCGGAAGGGCAAGGTCGGTGGACTTCTGGGGGGCCCACACTATAGGGGGGCGCGGCCCCCCCTTTGGCCGCGCCGGCCTAGGGTCTGGTGGCCCTGTGCCCCCTCTCTGGTGGTTCTCGTGTGTTCTGGATGCTTCCGGGCAAAATAGGAACCTGGGCGTTCATTTCGTCCAATTCCGAGAATATTTCTTTACTAGGATTTCTGAAACCAAAAACAGCAGAAAACAGCAACTGGCACTTCGGCATCTTGTTAATAGGTTAGTTCCAGAAAACGCACGAATATGACATAAAGTGTGCATAAAACATGTAGATATCATCAATAATGTGGCATGGAACATAAGAAATTATCGATACGTCGGAGACGTATCAAGTGTCCACTAGTGAAAGTATGATCCCTAGGCCTTGTTTCCAAATACTGCAATCATCGCTTGTTTACTGTTTTACTGCATCTTTACTTCCTGCAATATTACTACCATCAACTGCACGCCAGCAAGCACTTTTCTGGCGCCGTTACTACTGCTCATATTCATTCATACCACTTGTATTTCACTATCTCTTCGCCGAACTAGTGCACCTATACATCTGACAAGTGTATTAGGTGTGTTGGGGACACAAGAGACTTCTTGTATCATGATTGCAGGGTTGCTTGAGAGGGATATCTTTGACCTCTTCCTCCCTGAGTTCGATAAACCTTGGGTGATCCACTTAAGGGAAACTTGTTGCTGTTCTACAAACCTCTGCTCTTGGAGGCCCAACACTGTCTACAAGAATAGAAGCACCCGTAGACATCAAGCCACATCGCCTCGAGTCCTTAGCCAAATTTTGGGGGCCGGATATTTTGCAAATATCCGGCCCGGATTATCCGGCCTGGTGAAACTTTTTTAGCTTCCTTTTGACTCGTTTTTCCACACAAGACACTTATCTACATGTACCTATATAATCCGTGCACCACTTCATCAAACATTAGTGTATCACATACATTGACATCAAACACACAAAACATATTGTGAGAGATGTTCTTTCACTCTCCCCCTTTTTGGTGTTTGATGACAATATACGGATTTGCAAGAAAATCACTATAGAGAGCAAGCATGTTGGCAAAACATAGAGGCACACCCCCTACATGTGTGCATACAAGTAATTTGCATTTGAATACAAATACACAACATATAGGTGTGAGGTGCCTCAACACAAGAGATATCCAACATGAGCTCAAACAAGAGACATAGACATATATGAAGTTGAGACAAGGTGATAGAAATCATACCCATATGGAGATATATAATACCGGATATATAACATCACACACCATATAATAAACCTTAGTCTCAACATATAGAAATCCGAAATCCTTAACATAATGTCTCACAGCCACATATAACAAATAGTTTTGAACGAATAAACCAACAAGCCAAATAGTTCAAATAAACGACATAAAGGAGGACACAAGCAATAAAGGAATGATAAACGCATATGCTTGTGCCCTAACCATGCAAATCCCTGAGAGAAGACCTAATAGAACACTTCTCCCCCTTTGGCATCGAGACGCCAAAAAGGGGAAAAGCACGATGCTACTCGCCCCATGGAGATCACTCGGATTCCTCTTCGGTCCGGAACTCATCTTCAGTGTCAGCGGCAGGAGGAGAGTCGCGAGTGTAGTTGGCCTTCTGAATGCACTGCTCAAGATCATTCCAAGGAACCTGAGAAGAGTGCCACCCACTGTAACCTGGGTGAACTGGAGGCTGAGGTGGAGGTCCTTGCTCACCACTGAGCTTGTGAAGAATGACCGCCTGAGTATGCTGAATCTCAGAACGCTGACGGCTTGCCTCAAAGTTTTCCATGTGAATCTCAATGTTCATGCACAGAATGTTGTGTTGAAACCAACTAAGCTTCTTGACATGCTTCTACATCACAGGAATATCAACATGACGAGCGGGGGCAAAGCCACTAGAGCGGGCATCTGCCATAAAGGAGCCAGTAGGTGCAGCATGGGGAACTGGCTTCTTCTTGTAGGCTTTCTTGACAGTGTGACTCTCTTTAGGGAATCTACCCAAGTCTTCAGTAAGACTAGTAGTGTTGTTGATGAGAAGCTGGATATATGGAGCATAGGGCATGGTGGTCCGGGAGACCATGGCATCATGAATCTCATTGATGATGAAGTCCATAATATCGAGGGTGAAGTCTAATTTCTTATTACCATCACGAGCACACTGAAAGCCGAGGTGCATAAGATCCACAAGAGCTCCACGGATTGCATCATTGTTTCCACCACTTGGAGCAATGGTGGCTCGAAAGAAACGGAGCAGCTGGCTGTAGATAGGAAGAAGCCCCTTGGTAGAACCAACAGCTCCAGATGAGTCATAGAGATCAAAGAGCACCATCTTGTCAGTCTTCTGGGGACCATGAAGGCGGTGACTGCCTCCCACGGGAACACCAAGAATCGAAGCAAAGCGGCGCAAGGTAGCCTGACAATGGGTGGAGCCAGTCATCCATTCCATAGTGAGTTCAGCATCCTTCTTGAAGGCAAGGGTAGCAAAGAATTGCTTGATCAACTCGGGACTGTAGTCACACTGTATCTTCATCAGATCCTGCAAACCCATCCTATCAGTGACCCATATGGCATCCTCAAAGTGATTATTGACAGCCAGAAGATCCACATTGATTGCTTGCATGGGTCTCACTTTCTTCATGGGTTCATATATATCCTTGAAAATGAACTCCTGCTCCATGCACCAGAAGCGCTTGTCCTCAATCTCATCATCCCTCTCAATGTCTTCATACCAGTTCTTCTGACGGATAGCTGCATAAGAGACACTATCCATTGCCTTGTAGTTCTCCCTAGATGACTTGCCCTTTCGCCTTAGCGTGGCGGACTTGCGAGGAGCATTCTGAGCAAAATCATCACTCGACCGGGTATGCCTTGAGCGCCTCCGAGTACCACTACCTGTGAGGAGCAAAGACGGATAGCAAAGAGAAGATAATGATCATAAGTCATGCATTGATACAGTAATGTACTCTAGAAACATACTATGAGTCGATAAAAGTTTAGACATGAAAGATTGAATCAAAACTGCAGCAGCAACATAGTTCCAGGCCGGATAATCCGGGGTCCCCGAGGGGCGGATAATCCGGCCGGGCCGGATAATCCGGCTGGCGCGCGGGGCGGATAATCCGGCCCTGCGAATCTACAGAAATATCAAGCAAAAAAACTTGCCTAGAACCAGATCGGCCTCATAGCATGCAAATGGAGTATACTACACATGATTTGGAACAACTAAACACCATCTCCACCAAGAAAATAGCACATATAAATCACAACACCTAGGGTTAGGGATTGTGAGCCATACCCTCATTCATTGGAGGAGCCGCTTGGAGGAGATGAGAGCTAGGGAGGAGGGGCACCCGATCCACCCAAAAACTCCAAGAGGGAGCGGACGGGGTGGCTCCGGCGAGGAGGAGGAGCTCCGGTGGCCTTGAGGGAAGAGAGAGGAGAGAGGAGCGTGGGGTCTGGTTGTGAACCGTTCACCCCTGCGACCTCCCCCTCAAGACCTTCAAGACCTGCCCAGGCCGAATAATCCGGCCCTAAGTTGGGGCGGATAATCCGGCCGGGCCGGATTTTCCGGGGTGCCCAAAGGCCGGATTAACCGGTTTTCTGGAAAATTCCAGAACACCGGAAATCCTGCCTATCTTTTGTTGGTTATTTGCATAATCCCATATGTGGTGCAATGAAGTATCACGTCACATATAAGATGCATATTTACCAATAAGATGGGGCACCCTAGATCATCCGACCGAAGTTCCTCAAACTCCAAGTTTTTACCAAAACATGACATATGAGCAAGATGGAAATGGCTTATAGATGAGTGTAGGCTTGGGTTTAGAAAGCTCAAACTGTTGATGGTACATGATCACTCAAGTTTGCAAGATACAAGCAAATAAGGCCAAACTAGATTGATTGCCCATAAGAACAAGGAGATGTCAAATAAAATCATTAAGATCCAAATAACTCCAACTCTTCACAAAGAAGAGTGTGGTGGCCTAGGCCACAATATATGAGTGTTATGGTATGGCACCGCGAAGATATATCTTGGGCCCAAACCACTACTCATCATTGAAGCTCACATATCAACATATGATATAAAGAGAATGATTTCTTAATGTTGGCATTATGGGGGGAGGGATAGCTCAATAATTTAAACCGCACTCCCCCTATTTCCATGCCCACATCTAAACCAAATAAAGTTTTGAGATAAAGGTGTGTTTGCAAGATGGTCAAGCTATACTCCTTGAATCAATGATATTTAGCTCATTCCTCAAATAGCAAAACCTTGCTTCATCAAGAGGCTTCGTGAATATATCGGCAAGTTGATCTTTGGTAGGAACATAGATAAGCTCAATATCACCACGGGCAACATGATCCCTAATGAAATGATTCCGGATCTCAATATGCTTCGTTCTTGAATATTGCACCGGATTATAGGCAATCTTGATGGAACTTTCATTGTCACATAATAGAGGCACTTTGTCACAAATGACACCGTATTCCTTTAAAGTTTGTCTCATCCATAACAATTGAGTGCATCCACTTGCGGCGGCAACATATTCGGCTTCGGCGGTGGAGAGAGATATACAATTTTGCTTCTTAGAAGACCAACACACCAAGGACCTACCAAGTAATTGGCAAGCCCCGGAAGTTGATTTCCTATCATCCTTGTCTCCCGCCCAATCCGCATCGGTGTATCCATTGAGTATAAAACTTGAGCCTTTGGGGTACCAAATACCATATCTTGGGGTATCAACTAAATATCGAAAGATTCTTTTGAGAGCCATCATGTGACTCTCCTTAGGAGAAGCTTGATACCTTGCACACACACCAACACTCAACACTATGTCCGGTCTAGATGCACAAAGGTAAAGCAAGGATCCAATCATGGAGCGATATACCTTTTGATCCACCTCTTTACCATTGGGATCAAGTGCAAGATGACATTTAGTAACCATAGGAGTGGCTGCACCCTTCATCTCGGTCATCTTGAACCTCTTGAGCATGTCTTGGAGATATTTTGCTTGATTGATGAAGGTCCCTTCTCTCAATTGCTTGATCTCAAAACCAAGGAAGAACTTCATCTCTCCCATCATAGACATCTCAAACCTATCGGTCATAAGCTTTGAAAATTCATCATTGAAAGCTTTGTTAGTAGAGCCAAAGATAATATCATCAACGTATTATTGGCAAACGAAAAGCTCCCCATTGACCCTCTTAGTAAAAAGAGTGGAGTCGATTAGCCCAACATCAAACCCACGGTCTATCAACAATTCTTTAAGGTGCTCGTACCAAGCTCTAGGAGCTTGTTTGAGACCATAAAGTGCTTTATCAAGCTTATAGACATGGTTAGGAAAGTTGAGATCCTCAAACCCCGGGGGTTGCTTAACATAAACCTCTTCATGCAAAGAACCATTAAGAAATGCACTTTTCACATCCATTTGTTGTAACTTAAAGTTATGATGCGATGCATAAGCAAGAAGGATACGGATGGACTCAAGGCGAGCCACGTGAGCATAAGTTTCTCCAAAGTCAATTCCTTCAACTTGAGAGAAACCTTGAGCCACCAATCTTGCCTTGTTCCTCACAACATTTCCAAACTCATCTTGCTTGTTCTTGAATATCCATTTAGTGCCTATAACATTGCGGCAATCCTTTGGCTTCTCTACTAAATTCCATACTTTATTGCGCTTGAAGTTGTTGAGTTCATCGTGCATAGATTCCAACCAATCCGAATCTTCAAGTGCTTCAAACACTTTCTTGGGTTCCACTAAGGAGATATACGCATGATGATTTCTAAAGTTAGCCAATTGCCTTCTTGTGGTAACACTTACCCTTAAATCACTAAGAACCTTGTCATGTGTGTGTTCACGAATTTGAAGGTTCCTTTCTCTTCTTGCTAGACGACGGGCCTCGATCTCCTCCTTGGTCCTTCTTGGCCTTGGAGGTATCACTAGATCAACTTGATCATTTCGGTCCCCGTCTTGACCTTCAACTTGAGCTTCCTCAATTTCTTGAGAGTGCTCAACTTCATGTGCTTGATCTTGGACATAATTCGGTGAATGACAAGAATTGAATGGATCCTCATCGGAGCCATCATGAACCTTTGGTTGATCTTGTCCTTGATCTTGCACACAAGAGGGAGGGTTTTGTTCTTGTTCTTGGGTTGGTGCATCATTTGCTTCAAGAGATGAGGTTTGTTGATGTTGAGAAGATGAGGGCTCCACCGAGGTAGAGCATAGTCCTTCCCGAGATGCCACACCGTGTCCCTCAATGGGGCGGAAAAATCCCACACCCATTCTTACTATGGCATCTTGAGGTATTTCATCACCTACACATACATCAACTTGCCCCACTTGGGAGCCATCATTTTCTTCGAACTTCACACTACAAGATTCAATGATAATCTTGGAAGATATATCAAAGACTCTATAAGTGTGAGATTCGGCACCGTAACCAACAAATATACCCTCCAAAGCTTTAGGAGCAAATTTAGATAAACGAACTCCTTTGATTTTATAGAAACACTTACAACCGAACACCTTGAAGTATGAGATATTAGGCTTGTTGCCGGTGAGTATTTCATATGGAGTCTTGTTCAAACCCTTGCGGAGATAGAGCCGGTTAGAAGAATGACAAGCGGTGGAGATAGCTTCGGCCCAAAACTTATAGCGGGATTTGTATTCCGCCATCATAGACCTTGCCATATCCAAGAGAGTCCGGTTCTTCCTCTCCGCAACACCATTTTGTTGAGGGGTATATGCGGCGGAATATTGATGTCTTATCCCCTCATCACTAAGAAAATCATTGAGTGTGTAGTTCTTGAACTCGGAGCCGTTGTCACTTCTTATTGCCATAATGAGAAGATTGTGTTGATGTTGCAGCTCGGTAGCAAAGTCAATGAATATTTGTTGAGTCTCGTCTTTCGTCTTGAGAAAGTAGACCCAAGTGTATCTTGAATAGTCATTAACAATTACCAAGCAATGTTTCTTCGCACCAAGACTTGCATGAGAGGTAGGAATAAAGAGATCCACATGAAGGAGCTCCAAGATCCTCTTGGAGGAGATGATAGTATTGCTTGGGTGCAGAGAATCATGCATTTTGCCTTCAACACAAGCCCTACAAACACGATCTTTGGCAAAAGAAACATTTTCCATTAGTCCCACAATATGGTTCCCCTTGTGAAAACTTTTCAAAGTTCTCATGTTGACATGGGCCAAGTGGCGATGCCACAACCAAACCATATCCAACTTTCCGAATAGGCACATCGCACTTGAGGTGGTGGTCCCCGAGAAGTCCACCACATACAAGTTATGTTCGCGATACCCAACGAAAGCGACTTTTAGAGTCTTGCTCCACAAGAGGACCACAATATCTTTATCAATAAAGACGGCGAAACCCATCTTGCCAAGGGCGGAAACGGAAAGCAAATTGTAACCAAGGGTTTTTACAAGCATGACATCCACAAGAGTAATATTGTGTGCAACCACAACCTTGCCAAAACCCAATACCTCGGATGTAGAATTATCGCCAAAGGAGACGATGATATTATTTATGTTGGGCCTCAACTCCTTGACGAGGTTCTTGCCGCCGGTCATATGACTTGTACATCCACTATCAAGTACCCATTTTGAACCTCCGGCGGCATAGTCCTACATGAGATCAATTCTTGGATTTAGGTACCCATTTATCAATGGGTCCTCTTTTGTTAGCAACAAGGGTCTTTGGGACCCAAATAGACCAAGCAACATAACCATCTTATGGGCCAACATATTTAGCATAAACATCCCCATAATAATCTTTAAATAGAACATAGTGAGGGTTAGCAATTCCCGCATCATCATCATTAATGGTTTTGCCCTTAGGGGCTTCACCATTAGTGATAGCTTTCTTCTTCTCTTGTGCGAGCTTGGCCTTTTGCTTGTTTGCCTTCTTTGCCTTGGCATTATAACCAAGGACCTCCTTCCCATTGTTTGACCTTTGCTTACTCAAAATATCATCCAAGGAAAGTTTACTTTGGGGAGAGGAGGCCTTAGCAAGTTCATCCTTCAACCTAGCATTTTCCTCAATAATATTTGCATGATCACATGAAGGAGTAGAGGTACTAGGTATGTCATATGAAGCAAGCCTAATTTGAAGTTGCTCATTAGACTTGGAGAGGAGAGAGTATTCACTCTTCAAGGCTTTGTGAGCCTTGTCTAGTTCATCTAGATCCTTCACAAGTTTCTCATGATCAACACCAAATTTGGCATTTTCCTTTTTAAGCACTTTAGTCTTAGCCCTAGCAAGATCTCTAGCTTTAGTGAGCTTGTTAATTTTATCTTGAGGCTCTTCAAGAGTTTCTAGCCTCTCTTCAATAGAATCTATGGTTTCTTGACTTTCCTCAAGAGCATTTTTAAGAGCATGTATTTCAAGAGAGTGTTCTCTCTCTATTTGACATTTTTCTCAAGAGTATCATTTAGTTGTGCTAGACGAATCATGAGATTGGAAACATGCTTCCTAGTGTCACCTTGTAAGTTAAGAATGAACTCATCAAAATCTAGCATTTCTTGTTTCACTTTTAGACTAGCAAGATCAACCCCTAGATCATTTGATATGTTAGGCATAGAGGGGTTAGGAGATGATACCTCGGAAGATTTAGCCATGAGGCAACTTTCTTCCTCCACATGAATGACTTCATTGGAGGATTCACTTGGTGATGAAGAGTTTGTGGAGAGGGAGTCAAGAGAAACCAATCCATTTGAGGTTGCATCTTCTTCATCATCAACATCATCATCTCCGGAGGTATATTCTTCTTGAGTTGATAGCACAATAGATGTGTCCAAGGTGGACCTTGTCATGAAGCAATGTGCATTCTTGATATGAGGATTCTCATTGGGGGATTCGAAGAGAGATGAAGAGGGAATGTTGGTAGTGATAATGGCGGCCACTTCCTTTGAGCTTTCTTCTTCATCATCATCACTAGAACTTTCAACTTCATCGGAAGAATATTCTTCCTTAGTCACTAGCACAATCCTTGAGGGCCTCTTGCCCTTCTTGCTTTTGTTGTAGAATTTCTTGTTGGGGGCCTTTGAATCTTTGCCCTTTAAATCTTTGCTCTTGTCCTTGGGAATGAGCCTTCCACCATGAGTTTCCCTATGCTCATAGGGACATTGGGCGATGAAATGGCGCTTGTCACCACAATTGTAGCATGATCTTGATCTTCGACCCAAGCTAGTGGACCCACTAGAGTTGTTTCTCTTGATGTTGTCTTCTTTGGCCTTGGATGGATCAACCCAAAAAAATTTTGCATGGAAGGCCATGTGATCATTGTAGTGGAGTTCCAAGTCTTCTGGATAGGACATACTCCAAGATGTCCTATATGATTCTTGAGGGTTCACTTCTTCTACGGAACTGACCGTCAAGGCAAGATTGTTCCCTCTTGACATTCCAATGGCACGGTTGCGAGAATCATGAGAGTTTTGCTCGAGCACCTTGAGAGCTTCCAACTCGTGCACTGCTTGTTGAGACGTGAGAGAGGAAAAGCATTCTCTCCCAACAAGAGTCTTGACATCAATGGGTTCAAACGGCATCATCAGGGCCGGGCCGGCAAAATCCGGGGCCCTGTGCGAAACTTTAAAATGAGGCCCTATTTTACTACTCGTCCGAGATCAGGTTCATGACCGTCGGTATAGGTGTCCGCTTGTCTTCAAACACCCTAGCGTTCCACTCTTATAAGAACTACATCACGAGAGGAATGCAACACCGCTATACCAAATTTTTACAATGGATTTATACATGAATTAGAAATTTGTCTCAAAAGTAAGCTATCCCAAAAAAATACAATTATGTAGATAAGCCCATTATAAGAGGTACCCCTTCAGATAAATACAATATCACTATATCTAGTTACAAACTTTCTGATATGTTTAAGACTTGAATTAGAAATATATTTCAAAAGTGGATGCAGTGTGATTATACATGCGACTTGTGAGTTTATTCGATGTTAGTAAAATAAATAATCAAGTATTTGTATCATAGGCATCAATTAGAATAGGAATAAGTTGGAGAAAAGGGAAAAAAATGAGCAGCACCAATCAGTGCATGGAGAAGTAAAAGGGAGGAAGGAGCGCTGTCTGCTGGAATCAAACTTCCAACATACGAAAAAAAGGAGCAGGCCAATCAAAATAGGAGCGCTATCTGCTAGAATTGAACTTTAAACCTCCTGCTTACAACTTTGAACCTCTAAACCGTGCAACCAACTGGACTGACAAACTTATGTGATTTTATTCTAACGTGTAGAAATATACTCTATATTAAAGGCCAACTTATGAATTTTGGGCCCCCAAAAATTTGGGGCCCTGTGCGGCCGCACGGGCCGCACTCCCGTGGGCCCGGGCCTGGGCATCATGCAATCGATGTACTTATCTTTGATCCAAGAGTCATTGATGTGGGTGGCACCCACATTCCGGAAAGCATCGGCAACGGTGATAAGTCTTCTATACATGACTTCATGATCTTCATCCGGTAGCCTCATGAATCCCTCGGCTTGATTCCGAAGGGAATTGTACTTGTTCCTTCTCATGCTATCACTTCCCATGCAACTAGTGGCCAAACCATCCCAAGCTTCCTTGGCGGTGGTGTAATTCCGAACATGAGACAAGTCCTTTGTCCCCACACTAGTTTGAATCATGTGCAAGGCAATGTCATTGAGTTGATTATCAACCGCTTCTCTTCTAGTCAACTTGTCGGGGTTGTAGGGCTTGAAGCCTTCCACGATGATTCTCTCAAGTTCATTGGAGGCACTGCGAACATGAGAGCGAAACTCAAATTGCCATGTATAAAAATCTTTATCATTAAACTTAGGTGGGTCGCCCCGAATATTTTTATGAGGATGGGGAACCGGGATATCGGGAGATAGGAAAGGTGGAGCCACTTGATTGTATCTAGCACCTCCACTAGTTCCCCTAGGAGATGCAACGGGGGTTTTAATAGTGGATAAGTTATCACCATTCAAGGGATTGGTAGAGGAGGGTAACGCTGAAGCATCTCCCTCTCCTAACGCACCCTTGTCCTTTACCTCTTCAGTGGGGATGATGGGGGGAGCCGCGGGAAAGCGGTCGTTAAACATTTTCATCAAGCTTTCCATTTGGGTTTGCATGGCGGATCTCAAGGATGTTTCCACCAACTTGAGATCATCCATGGAGACCGGCTTTGCGGCCCCCTCCGAGTGTTCTTCATCCGGCATACTCTTAGGCGGTTAAGCCCGAAATAAGAGCCGAGGCTCTGATAACAATTGAAAGGATCGGATGCCGCACCTAGAGGGGGGGTGAATAGGTGCTAACCAATTTTTAGTTCTTTTTCAATTTAGGCTTGACACAAAGGTAAATTCTCTAGATATGCAACTATGTGTATTTACCTATATGACAAGGTCAACGACTAAGCAAGATATGGCTACGCAATATAGAGGAGATAAAGGATAGAGGTAACCGAGAGTGGAGCACACGGAGACACGGAGTTGATTCCCGTAGTTCCCTTCCTTTGCAAGAAGGTACGTCTACGTTCGGAGGAGTGTGGTCGCTATGAAAGCCAGAACAACAGCCACGAAGGCTTCACTCAGGTCTCATGTGAGCAACGCCACGAAGGCCTAGCCCACTTCCACTAAGGGATTTCCTCGAGGCGGAAACCGGGCCTTTACAAGGTTCTTGGGGCACACATCCACAACCAAATTGGAGGCTCCCAAATCTGTAACAACACAACAATCAACAACAATACATCAACAACAAACAACTAGGGATCCAAAGAGGAAACACTAGAAAGAGAGCCCTCAAGCATATGAGGGGGAAATGTAAATCGCTTCGGTGAGGATGTCGATCGGTGTCTTCTCCTTCAAATCTCCAAAGATCAAGAGCTTTGGTTGGGTGAGGGAGGAGATCTTGCAAATCTTGTGTTCTTGAGGTGGCTCTAATGGTGGTGAGGCTTGGCAGAATTTTGTGCAATGATTGAGCAAGGAGGAAGGTAGAAGAAGGGGGGTATAAATACCCCCCCCCCCCCTCAAAATTCAGCCATTGGTGACTTTCGCAGGCCGGATAATCCGGCCTAAGTTAGGGCCGGATAATCCCCCCCCCCCCCCCCAAAAAAAGTCCGGCCCTGGGGAAATTCCGGCCAAGAAATCGGCCCATGTCCAGGGAAGTACTGAGCCACATCGCCTCGAGTCCTTGGCCAAATTTTGGGGGCCGGATATTTTGCAAATATCCGGCCCGGATTATCCGGCCTGGTGAAAGTTTTTCAGCTTCCTTTTGACTCGTTTTTCCACACAAGACACTTATCTACATGTACCTATATAATCCCTACACCACTTCATCAAACATTAGTGTATCACATACATTGACATTAAACACACAAAACATATTGTGAGAGATGTTCTTTCAATGTCCCCATTTTTTGCCAAGGTATGCATCTTGTCATGGCAAACAACTGTGCGAACTATTATTTTCTTTTCTGCATTTATAGTTGCCCCATTTTTTTGCAGAGGTGTGCATCTTGTCATGGCAAACAACTTTGCCAACTTTTTCCTTAGTTTTTTACACTTATAATGGCCCCATTTTTTTTTTTGGCAGATGTGTGCATCTTGCCATGGCAAACAACTTTGCCAACTAGAGTTTTGCCTTTCTGCATTAAAAAATGTTTTCCATTTTTCTAGTCCAAAACAAGGGCAAAGTACATGTTTTTTGTGAAGTGCATATTAAAAACAAGGTGCCTTTTCTATCACCATTTTAATTTTCACAAGTAGGGGACCTATTGGATGCGCAATCCCAAGGTATGAGAATTTTTCTCGATATGCAACTATATATGGAAGTTCAAGGTTCCTTTAATTAAGATTAGGAACATGTAGTTCCTCCATCAGAAAGTTATTTTGACAAAGAACAACCTAGCAAAACTTAATTAGATGGTGGTACGATTTTTCGTTCTATGATTCTAAGGATCCTATCAATGATTTATTCTATGAATGCGCTTTGGCATGTTTGGACTAGAGATTGTTTTACTTTACTTTAGACTAGATCATCAAAGCGCGCTTTGCTGCGCCCGCCATCTTCACTAAAAACATAGAGTTGTTTTAAAATACTGGGCACAGACTTTTGGTAAAATTTGTACAATTTGAATTGCTATGCAATTATTCTTTCAGTCACGCTCGTGATAAGATATACAAGAAAATAGTTAGAGCAAAACATTGCAAATCCTAATCTCTAATGGCTTGCATCTTCTAGTTTTGTGTTTCTGAAAATAAAAGCATTAGCTCACAATCAGTAAAGCATAGTAATTAAACTGATATAAAAATAAAGGCTATCAATACTTACTGAACAAGTGCACATGCGGCAGCATTTGATTGGAGTGACGTGCCAGGCAGCTCTCTAAACGGAACCTGATCTTATTTGCAGGATTAAACATTTAAAATGATATGACGGTGAGAATAAAAAAATCAAGGGTTAAAATTTACTGGAAAAAAAGAAAAACTAATGAGCAAACATGAAACTGATCTGATTTTCCATTACGCTGGAATCCCTACAAGCATAATCCATAATTACCAATTCAGTGAAACACCATAATCTAATCCTTTTAGCGCCCCATCCAACCAATGACAAAAGATGAACCAATGATATCCAACAACGAACAGCCAAAATGATCTTTCCAAACAACCATGCATAAGATAATTAACTGGAATAGAAAGGTATTACAGTACATGCTTGTAAAATGTGCAAACGTTTAACATGTAGTCTAACTTGTATATATTTTTTCCTTAACAAGCAGAGATTGGTGGACATTGCAACGTGTACCTGTTCAATGCAATAGAAAAGTCAGGCAGTGTCCATTTATTCATGGCAATTATTTCAATGGACCTAGAACAAATATAATAAAATAGCTATTAAGCCTACTGACCACCCTATAAGTTATAGAAATCCATCAAATACAACTGCCATTGTTCATGTGTGTGATTGCAGACAACATATTTTATAAGTTGAGAACACGAGATAACCAACTTACCCCATATCTATTTCCAACTAATATGTTACAAAAGTTTGAACAAAGTTTGAAATTAAAATACCTGTTTAACAAGTGATGGTTGGGAAACTTCTAGAAAATGATCACTGTGCCCCCATGATACCATATAATTTTTATATACCTGAATCATAACTTAATTTCTCTCCTACTTAAACCTTGGCAATAATGAGACGATCTGAATATGCTTCAGAAGTCCAAATCATATAGATTTTCATCACAAACAAACCGAGATCAACAGAGGGATGTGTCCTGGTCACTTGTTTTCAACCAATATTGCAGATGGTGTAGCTCCAAATCTTGGATAACAACTGGGACACAGGGTGTGTGAGTAAAGTGTGCGATGGTCGCTTATCCAATCACCATGATCATCTCATTGTTAATTAATTAATTGAGCACAACTGAGACAAAAGAAATGCAAGATCATCTCACTATTTGTTGCAAGGAAAGGAACCAGATGCAGTATATGTAGGACAGTGTAGTACGATCCTGCTCATCATAATTTCGCTGTTTTTTGCCAATGTCCCAACGCTGTCTTGCACGCGAAGGTGAGATAGTTGGGAGAAGGTGAGAAGGCATCCTGCCGCCGCCCTTCTGCTGCAGGACCCGATTTCTCTTCTCTCCCTAGTTCTGACCTACAGGAGCAGCCGCCGGCAGGCCGCACTCAACTCACCGGTGACTTTGAGCCCCCTAGATCGTGTTCTCTCCTAATGCCATCTACGGCATCCCGATTTCCTCTGTGTCGTCGCCACAAACGTGCCCTCGAAACCTAGGTCAATGTGCCACCACCACCAGCAGCTTAAAGGTGGAAGACAAAGAGCTATGGTTAGGGCTTACCTGAATCATGTCATCTTGTGGACTCTCGCTCTCGAGAGGTCGCCCCCACCTCTCATTCTCTTGTACCTGAGAGGCGCCGCCTCCTCCTCTGCATTGTTCTCGAGCTGTGGATGCTACCACGTCCTCCTCCGCATCGCCCGCCGTCGCCATCGCCATCTTCCCTGTCGTCGTGGCCGCCATGATTCCGGCATAATCACCAAAATAACAACAGGAATCAATGACTATGGATTCCGAAATCAAAGAAGCATGGGAGAGAGAGAGAAATCGAATTGCAACTAAAGGGAACCTAGGCACCTAGCATGGCTCGCGCGGGAAACAATAAGAGAAACTATCCAAATTACAATAGAGAAACGAAAGGAGTATAAGGGGGATCAGAGGAGCACATAAATCGCGTCCTATTCAACCAGAGATAATGTGAAACGGCAGCACACCTTGTAGGCAATTAATTGCACGAAGTAGTCGGCAGATGCGTCAGTGCCTCGTGGACTTCCGTGGCGAGGCAGAGCGCAACTGTGCAGCTCGAAGCCTGGAAGCCCACAGTGAACCAACTAAGCGGCCCAATCACAATTGCAGGGCCCGGTTCACGAGATGACGCCAAGGTCGTCCTCTGGAGAAGCAGCCCGGTAACGTGGGCCGGCCATTTTGACGGGAATCTGTGACGAGTAACCGGCAGTGACGTTTCGGTGCCTCTAGACGATCTGGAACGTTCAACAATACTATCTGACGGCTCCGAGCGTAAAATTACTGTGTGAGGCCGTAGGTAGAACCATTTTACTGTTAACTAATATTGCACCAAGCTAATGTTACAAATATATTTAAAAATTGGCTAAACGGAATGGATAAAAAAAAGTTAAGCCTAAATTCAAGTAGGGACATGCCCTTTGGTTTGTGCATTAGGGAACTGCAGAAATGACATTGTTCTTTATTTATCTAGGGTGGCGGACTACTAGACGATTTCATGACGCTTAGGCGTCTAGTCCTCTTTGTTTTCTACTCGTTGATATTTATGTACACACTTTGTGATCACTGAGATTTTTAAACTTTAACTTCGTTACTCTGAAATGCTGCAATACAATGTAATGTGCATATATTGATGTAGAGGCTAGGCTATTTTCCTGTTTTTGAAAAAAAAAGTAGTTATGCTACAAAAGTGACCTTATTTTCATGATGAAAAATGTTGTTGGTTTATCTTTTGTGCTAAAAAAATCGGGCAGCAGCATGAGTTCGAACTCTCATGCTTGCTGCTTCTCTTAAATAAAAAAATTCAACATGGCTAGCACTTATGAGTACCTTCGAGAGACTGAGCTGGCGGGTTTTGAGATTGACGAAGTTGTCACATGCATCTTGCTATTGACAAGAGCGTCATCTCCCACTGAAAGAATATTCTGCCTTTATAGGATACCAAAAGGTCGAACGTGGGGTTTGATCCTGATCATTGGTAGGCTAGAGGTACCACCTTCTAACTATCCAACCACATGTTAGTTCTCCTTTTCATTAATTATAATAGAATAAATATATACAAACTTCACTATGTCGGCAATTAAGGGACACTTAATAGAGTGGTAGCGATTTGATGCACGAATAGGAAACCCATTGCGATTGTGGGTCCAGCCGCAGAAGAAAAACCTATTAGAAATTGACCATTACAACAACCCATATAGTATATGTGGTACCAGATGCATGCTTGATTATATTACTCCCTCCGTCTCGGTTATAGGGCAGACCCGTATCTTTTGATCGTCAGTTTGACCTATACAATATAAAGTACAACAGAAAATTATATCATAATTAATAAAGTAGATCATGTAATCTTTGTAATGGTGCATGTTTTGTAATATATGTACGTCGATGAAATTTATGACCTAAGGATACGCGCAAGACCTACAAACTAAGACATAGGACAGAGGTGGTATCTTTTTTTTAGATGACAGAGGTAGTATCTACTATCACATCGAACCAAATGATGAATCATGAAGGATAAGCCCAACGGATATGTAATTGAGTTGACTGTTCATTCTTGTTTTTTTTTAACAACGAAATATTTTATTTCATTAGCAACACTTTACAGAGAGAGAAGTGTGAAAGGGCTCACACTTGATTTTTCCAGAAAGTTCCTCACAATACATGAACCTGTAGAATCTGAAGAGATGCATCTAAAAGCTACAGGCCTATTTTGAATTTTAATTGCTAACTTTGCCTGATGATGCGCCTTTACATTAAAACATCTGTTGATGTGTGCTACCCTGCTTCTAAAAAAGGACGGTGAAGCCAGTATGGAGGTAAGCATGGGCCTTACATTCCAATGACCTGCTTCTTTGAAGATTGACTTCTTTGTTGCTGCTGAAGACAGAACCAAACAGTCCGTGTAATAGTGTGGTTCCTGTATGTTTAGAATGTCTGCAAGCATTGTAGCAAGTAGTAGTCCATATGCTTCAGCCTAGAGAGATGATGTCACAGGAGGAGACATGGCCGAGATATGAAGCTGCTTACAGTGCTCATTGTCTTCAAATTGTATTATAACGCCAATACCTGCAGGAGAAGATTGCATATTTTCTTCCATTGTCCAAGCCGCATCGCAGAATATTCGTTGACCTATGGTCAAGCAAGGTTCCTGCTGGGTAATTTGCCGATGGACAACATCGAAAGATGAGTGTTGATTCTGAGCTTGCAACAAATCATCTAACTTTGATCCTTGCATAATTGCATTGGCTTCCGGAGGCTTGCAATATTTTCTACCAAAGAGGGCAGCATTTCTTGTCTTCCAAAGGCACCACAAAAAAGTGTATAGGCTGGTTATATTGATGTGAGGATGATCCAATTCCAACAAAATTTTGATCATTTGAGGAATAGATTGGTTATCTACATCAAGCACCTCTGTTCTAATATACAGGGGGGTGAAAACCAAGCAGCCTTTGAAAAAGGGCGAAGGAAAAGCATGTGCATTTCGTCCTCACAGAGCTGGTGCGCAGTTGACACGTGTGCCTAGATAGAGCGCCAAGGGAGCTGGAGATACAGTCGGAACATAGGCGAACGAGCTTATAACCTCACCCGAAGCTGTGGCCACCGGTCGTCTTCTGGACGGTGGGCTAGTGTTAACTCGAACAAACTGGCCGCTCGGCAGGCTCTTCCCTGGCTCCTCCTGCACGACATTACCAATCTCAACCAGCAGTTTTTCGTAGCCAACCTCAAGTTCGTGAGCATCTCTGCTGACGATCTTGTGAGCGTACAGGGCGCCGTTCGCCTCCTGCAGCAGCAGATGCTCCCGCTGCAGCGCGTGCGGCTTCGGGAGAAGACGTCCACGTGGCAGGCTTATGGCCTCGGTATGGAACGCCATGGCCTTCATCCTATCCATGTCACGCGGCCAGTAGCCGTCGTCCGACTCACCGGCCAACCACTTTATTCTGATGGCACACGGCTCGCCCCGCCGCTGCCACCACGGATGCTTGCAAAACAACGGTTGCCCGTCAACCAGCTTACACTTGACCGACGTGACCTCCTCCGTCGCCAGATCGAAGCGCGCGTACATCGGACCCATGCTCGTGTATTCGCGGTGACTCCAGTACACGGCTCCGCCGTCGCACGACAGGTCGTTGCTGTTGTTGTTATTACGGGCAATGCTCACTGTCCTCCAGTCCTCGTCGGCTCCGACAGTCAACACCTTCAGGTGATCACGGTGCTCCCTGGCGCACACGCCTTGGTGAACGATCTTGTATTGCCTCGCGGTGGAGTCGAACCCGAAGCAGTACGAGTTGGCGAACCGCCACCCTAGCAAATCTGTCGGCTCCGGCAGGGTAATCGTCTCGCCGGTGAAGGGTTCTACGATCTTGATGGCGAATTGGAGTCCGTCGAGGAAGCAGAGCAGGCCGTTGCACGTCCCTATCATGGTCTCCGATCCGCCGACGGCGAACCTCGCCGTGAGTTGCCAGCGCTCGTCGAACAGGAACCCGTTGTTGTTGGTGGAGCGCTTGGAAGACGGCACGAAGACAATGGTGTGCGTTGGGGCCGTCGGTCCTTGGATCAGGTGTCCTTTGATGAAGATCGGATCGGAGATGACATCGCGCCATTCTTTGCAAACGCGTCGGAACCGGCGGAGATCGCTCGCCGGGAGGCGGAACAGGATGTTTTCCAGGGCTTCTCGCGGGAGGCGCGCGGGCGCGGCAGCATTGGCGTCGCCGGACATCTCGCCTAGTTCTGAGTTAGAGTTCGATCTGATCTGATTCATTAGGGTTTACCTTGATTCTTAAGCACTAGTAGAAAATAAGGCTTCCATCCAGCCCCATTAGTTCCCAAATCTTTCGAACCGCGATTAAAGAGGTTTTTAGTCGCGGCTCGCCTCCGCGACCAAAGGTCTGGGTCCAGCGGGCTCGGTCGACAGCTGGGAGACGGGAGGGGCTTTAGACTAAAGGTGCCCGAAGGCCTTTAGTCGCGGTTGGCCAGGCCAACCGGGACTAAAGGCCCATCCCTATAAAAGGCAGCGCAGCTCATTTCACTTAGCCATTTGGTGCCACTTCTTTTCACAATCTTCACAAAGAGTGGTGGGTTTGCTTTTGGTTCCTCTTATGCACACAAGGTGTTTGATGAAATTCCCGAGAGCATGAAACAAATATGATATGAAGTGTCCGAGCCACACTTGAGCTTTCTCATTTATTTTTTCTCCTCGATCGGGGTTAGCAACTTGAACCTTTCATGTGTCATTGATAAAATATGCATGTGTGTAGTTCATTGTTTAATTTCTATTATTTCTAGCTACTTAGTTTAACAAATGCATGATGGTTAATTATATACTTTATATAATAATAATGCAGATGAATCGGCAATGGACGTACGGTAACCGACTCTCCGACGAGTTCACTACGGGTTTGAAAGGTTTCCTCGTAGTGGCTAATGCGAACAAGCGGGGGGGTTTTGTTATCTGTCCATGTGTTGGCTGTAAGAATCAGAAGGGTTACTCTTCCTCAAGAGAAGTTCACCTGCACCTGCTTCGGCACGGTTTCATGCCAACCTATAATTGTTGGACCAAGCATGGAGAAAGAGGGGTTATAATGGAAGAAGATGAAGAAGGGGATGATATCATCGATGACAACTATCCTGATCATTTCGGTGATACTTTCATAGAGGATGCTGAAGGTGGGGAAGGTGAAGGGGAAGGTGAAGAAGAGGCACGTGATGAGCCCGCTGATGATCTTGGTCGGACCATTGCTGATGCACGGAGACGCTGCGAAACTGAAAATGAGAGGGAGAATTTGGATCGCATGTTAGAGGATCATAAAAAGTCGCTGTACCCAGGATGCGATAATGGTCTGAAAAAGCTGGGATGCACGGTGGATTTGCTGAAATGGAAGGCACGGGAAGGTGCAGCTGACTCAGGATTTGAAAACTTGCTGAAAATGTTGAAGAATATGTTTCCAAAGAATAACGAGTTGCCCGCCAGTACGTACGAAGCAAAGAAGGTTGTCTGTCCTCTAGGTTTAGAGGTTCTGAAGATACATGCATGCATTAACGACTACATCCTCTACCGCGGTGAATACGAGAATTTGAATGAATACCCGGTATGGACTGCATTGCGTTATAAGATCAGAGGCGATGACCCTGGTGACGATGTTGAGGGCCAGAAACCCAGGAAGAGGGTTCCCGCCAAGGTGATGTGGTATGCTCCTATAATACCACGGTTGAAACGTCTGTTCGGGAACAAAGAGCATGCCAAGTTGTTACGATGGCACAAAGAGGACCGTAAGTCGGACGGGGAGTTGAGACACCCCGCAGATGGAACGCAATGGAGAAAGATCGACAGAGAGTTCAAAGATTTTGCAGCTGACGCAAGGAACATAAGATTTGGTCTAAGTACAAATGGCATGAATCCTTTTGGCGAGCAGAGCTCCAGCCATAGCACCTGGCCCGTGACTCTATGCATCTACAACCTTCCTCCTTGGTTGTGCATGAAGCAGAAGTTCATTATGATGTCAGTGCTCATCCAAGGTCCGAAGCAACCTGGCAACGACATCGATGTGTACCTAAGGCCATTAGTTGATGAACTTTTACAGTTGTGGGGCAGACCTGGTGTACATGTGTGGGATGAGCACAAAGAAGAGGAATTTGACCTACGAGTGTTGCTTTTCGTAACCATCAACGATTGGCCTGCTCTTAGTAACCTTTCGGGACAGACAAAGAAGGGATACAATGCATGCACGCACTGCTTACATGAGACTGAAAGTGTATATTTGCCAAACTGTAAGAAGAACGTGTACCTTGGGCATCGTCGATTTCTTCCGAAAAATCATAACGTAAGAAAGAAAGGCAAGCATTACAACGGCAAGGCAGATCACCGGCCGAAGCCTGCGGAACGTATTGGTGCTGAGGTATTTGATATGGTCAAGGGTTTGAAAGTCATCTTTGGAAAGGGTCCTGGCGGACAATCAGTTCCGCAGGGAGCTGACGGGCACGCACCCATGTGGAAGAAGAAATCTATATTTTGGGAGCTAGAATATTGGAAAGTCCTAGATGTCCGTGATGTCTACGGGTGCTTCTATTCTTGTAGATAGTGTTGGGCCTCCAAGAGCAGAGGTTTGTAGAACAGCAGCAAGTTTCCCTTAAGTGGATCACCCAAGGTTTATCGAACTCAGGGAGGAAGAGGTCAAAGATATCCCTCTCAAGCAACCCTGCAATCACGATACAAGAATTCTCTTGTGTCCCCAACACACCTAATACACTTGTCAGATGTATATGTGCACTAGTTCGGCGAAGAGATAGTGAAATACAAGTGGTATGAATGAATATGAGCAGTAGTAACGGCGCCAGAAAAGTGCTTGCTGCCGTGCAGTTGATGGTAGTAATATTGCAGGAAGTAAAGATGCAGTAAAACAGTAAACAAGCGATGATTGCAGTATTTGGAAACAAGGCCTAGGGATCATACTTTCACTAGTGGACACTCTCAACATTGATCACATAATAAATAAGTTCTCTTCCTTTGTGCTACATATACTCTTGTTTGATAATGAACACCATTCGTTGTGTAGGGCTACAAGAGCTCCCTCAAGCCGGAGTTAACAAGCGCCACAACATTCGGCATTCATATTTAAGTAACCTTTAGAGCATAATAGATCTTTGCAATTTAAACCGAGTACTAACATAGCATACACACTGTCACCTTTACACTATGAAGGGGGAATGAATCACATCAATACTATCATAGTAATAATTAACTCCATAACCTACAAGAGATTATTATCATAGCCTACGCCAAGTACTACACGATGCACACACTGTCACCATTACACCGTGAAGGAGGAATAGACTACTTTAATAACATCACAAGAGTAGCACATAGACTAATAGTGATACAAAACTCATATGAATATCAATCATGTAAGGCAGCTCATGAGATCATTGTATTGAAGTACATAGGAGAGAGATTAACCACATAGCTACCGGTACAGTACTTAGCCTCGAGGGAGAACTACTCCCTCATCATGGGAGACAGCAGCGGTGATGAAGATGGCGGTGGTGTTGATGGAGAAGCCTTCCGGGGGCACTTCCCCGTCCCGGCGGCGTGCCGGAACAGAGACTCCTGTCCCCCAGATCTTGGCTTCGCGATGGCGGCGGCTCTGGAAGGTTTCTCGTACCGTGGCTTTTTCGTATCGAAGATTTAGGTCAGGGACCTTTATATAGGCGAAGAGGCGGAGTCGGAAGGCTGACGAGGCGGTGACACAATAGGGGGGCGTGGCCCAGGCCCTGGCTGCGCCACCCTGTCATCTGGTGGCCCTGTGGCCCCCCTCTGCTGGCTCTCGGGTGTTCTGGAAGCTTCGTGGAAAAATAGGATGCTGGGCATTGATTTCATCCGATTCCGAGAATATTTCCTTACTAGGATTTCTGAAACCAAAAATAGCAGAAAACAGCAACTGGCCCTTCGGCATCTCGTCAATAGGTTAGTTCCGGAAAACGCATCAAAACGATATAAAGTGTGAACAAAACATGTAGGTATTGTCATAAAACTAGCATGGAACATAAGAAATTAAGATACGTTTGAGACGTATCAAGCATCCCCAAGCTTAGTTCCTACTCGCCCTCTAGTAGGTAAACGATAACAATGATAATTTCTTAAGTGACATGCTACCAACATAATCTTGATCAACATTATTGTAAAGCATATGAGATGAATGCAGCGATTCGAAGCAATGGTGAAGACAATGAGTAAACAAATGAATCATATAGCAAAGACTTTTCATGAATAATACTTTCAAGACAAGCATCAATAAGACTTGCATAAGAGTTACTCATAAAGCAATAGATTCAAAGTAGAAGGTATTGAAGCAACACAAAGGATGATTAAGTTTCAGCAATTGGTTTCAACTTGTAACATGTATATCTCATGGATAGTTGTCAACATAAAGCAATATAACAAGTGCAATAGGTAAACATGTAAGAATCAATGCACAGTTGACACAAGTGTTTGCTTCTAAGATAGAAGGAATATGTAAACTGACTCGACAATAAAGTAGAAGATAGGCCCTTCGCGGAGCAAAGCATGGATTACTATTTTGTGCTAGAGCTTTTCATTTTGAAAACAAGAAACAATTTTGTCAACGGTAGTAATAAAGCATATGTGTTATGTATAAGATATCCTATAAGTTGCAAGCCTCATGCATAGTATACTAATAGTGCTCGCACCTTGTCCTAATTAGCTTGGATTAACACGGATTATCATTGCATAGCATATGTTTCAACCAAGTGTCACAAAGGGGTACCTCTATGCCGCCTGTACAAAGGTCTAAGGAGAAAGCTTGCATTGGATTTCTCGCTTTTGATTATTCTCAACTTAGACATCCATACCAGGACAACATAGACAATAGATAATGGACTCCTCTTTAATGCATAAGCATTCAACAACAGTTAATATTCTCATAAGAGATTGGGGATTAATTGTCCAAACTGAAACTTCCACCATGAATCATGGCTTTAGTTAGCGGCCCAATGTTCTTCTCTAACAATATGCATACTCAAACCATTTGATCATGAAAATCTCCCTTACTTCAGACAAGACGAACATGCATAGCAACTCACAGGATATTCAACAAAGATGTAAAAGTTGATGGCGTCCCCAGAAACATGGTTACCGCTCAACAAGCAACTTATTAAGAAATAAGACACATAGCAACATATTCAATACCACAATAGTTTTTAAGGCTATTTTCCCATGAGCTATATATTGCGGAGACAAAGAATAGAATTTTAAAGGTAGCACTCAAGTAATGTACTTTGGAATGGCAGAGAAATACCATGTAGTAGGTAGGTATGGTGGACACAAATGGCATAGTTTTTTGGCTCAAGGATTTGGATGCACGAGAAGAATTCCTCTCAATACAAGGCTAGGCTAGCAAGGTTGTTTGAAGCAAACTCAAGTATAAAACGGTGCAGCAAGACTCACATATGAACATATTGTAAGCATTATAAGACTTTACATCATCTTCCTTGTTGTTCAAACACCTTAACCAGAAAATATCTAGACTCTAGAGACCAATCATGCAAACCAAATTTTAACAAGCTCTATGTAGTTCTTCATTAATGGGTACAAAGTACATGATGCAAGAGCTTAAACATGATCCATATGAGCACAAAAATTGCCAAGTATCAAATTATTCAAGACATTATACCAATTACCACATGCAGCATTTTCTGTTTCCAACCATATAACAATGAACGAAGCAGTTTCAACCTTCGCCATGAACATTAAGAGTAAAGCTAAGAACACATGTGTTCATACGCAACAGCGGAGCGTGTCTCTCTCCCACACAAGCATGAATTTATTCAAACAAAACAAAAACAAACAGACGCTCCAAGTAAAGTACATAAGATGTGACCGAATAAAAATATAATTTCAAGAGAAGAAACCTGATAAATTGTCGATGAAGAAGGGATGCCTTGGGCATCCCCAAGCTTAGACGCTTGGGTCTTCTTAAAATATGCAGGGATGAACCACCGGGGCATCCCCAAGCTTAGACTTTTCACTCTTCTTGATCATAGTATATCATCCTCCTCTCTTGACCCTTGAAAACTTCCTCCACACCAAACTCGAAACAAACTCATTAGAGGGTTAGTGCATAATCAAAAATTCACATGTTCAGAGGTAACACAATCATTCCTAACACTTCTGGACATTGCACAAAGCTACTGGAAGTTAATGGAACAAAGAAATCCATCCAACACAGCAAAAGAGGCAATGCGAAATAAAAGGCAGAATCTGTCAAAACAGAACAGTCTGTAAAGACGAATTTTTTAGAGGCACTGGACTTGCTCAGATGAAAATGCTAAAATTGAATGAAAGTTGCGTACGTATCTGAGGATCACGCACGTAAATTGGCAGATTTTTCTGAGTTACCTACAGAGAACCCTGCCCAAATTCGTGACAGACAGAAATCTGTTTCTGCGCAGTAATCCAAATCTAGTATCAACCCTACTATCAAAGACTTTACTTGGCACAACAATGCAATAAAATAAAGATAAGGAGAGGTTGCTATAGTAGTAACAACTTCCAAGACTCAAATACAAAACAAAAATTGCTGTATTAAAATAAACACATGGGTTATCTCCCAAGAAGTGCTTTTCTTTATAGCCATTAAGATGGGCTCAGTAATTTCAATGATGCACTCCCAAGAAATAAGAGTTGAAGCAAAAGAGAGCCTCAAAAAGCAAATTCAAAACACATTTAAGTCTAACATGCTTCCTATGCATAGGAATCTTGTATATAAACAAGTTCATGAAGAGCGAAGTAACAAGCATAGGAAGATAAAACCAGTGTAACTTCAAAAATTTCAGCATATAGAGAGGTGTTTTAGTAACATGAAAATTTCTACAACCATATTTTTCTCTCTCATAATAACTTTCAGAGGCATCATGAACAAACTCAACAATATAAATATCACATAAAGCATTTTTATTCACATGCATAAAAGTATCATAACTCTCCACATAAGCATAATCAATTTTATTAGTTGTAGTGGGAGCAAATTCAACAAAGTAGCTATCATTATTATTCTCATCATCAAATATAGGAGGCATATTGTAATCATAATTAAACTTATCCTCCATAGTAGGCGGCACCAAAAGACCACTATCATTATAATCATCATATATGGGAGGCATATCATAATCAACATAAACTTTCTCCTCAATACCCGGAGGGCTAAAGAGATCATTTTCATCAAAACCGACCTCCCCAAGCTTAGAATTTTCTATATCATTATCAACAATGGTGTTCAAAGCGTTCGTACTAATATCATTGCTACTAGCATGCAAATAAGATTCCATAGGTTTTTTAATTTTCGCAGCAAACCATTCATGTCTTGACTCAGGAAATAATTTAAAAAGCTCACAGATGTTTTCCATTATGCCTTACTAGTGTTTAACAAGAAACAAAAAGATGCAATTGCAGGATCTAAAGGAAATATCTTCGAGCACACACACAACGGCAACAGAAAAGTACTTAGTTACCTGGGACCGGAGTATGAGTGCCTTTTACCTTTCCTCCCCGGCAACGGCGCCAGAAAAGTGCTTGATGTCTACGGGTGCTTCTATTCTTGTAGACAGTGTTGGGCCTCCAAGAGCAGAGGTTTGTAGAACAGCAGCAAGTTTCCCTTAAGTGGATCACCCAAGGTTTATCCAACTCAGGGAGGAAGAGGTCAAAGATATCCCTCTCAAGCAACCCTGTAATCACGATACAAGAAGTCTCTTGTGTCCCCAACACGCCTAATACACTTGTCAGATGTATAGGTGCACTAGTTCGGCGAAGAGATAGTGAAATACAAGTGGTATGAATGAATATGAGCAGTAGTAACGGCGCCAGAAAAGTGCTTGCTGGCGTGCAGTTGATGGTAGTAATATTGCAGGAAGTAAAGATGCAGTAAAACAGTAAACAAGCGATGATTGCAGTATTTGGAAACAAGGCCTAGGGATCATACTTTCACTAGTGGACACTCTCAACATTGATCACATAATAAATAAGTTCTCTTCCTTTGTGCTACATATACTCTTGTTTGATAATGAACACCATTCGTTGTGTAGGGCTACAAGAGCTCCCTCAAGCCGGAGTTAACAAGCGCCACAACATTCGGCATTCATATTTAAGTAACCTTTAGAGCATAATAGATCTTTGCAATTTAAACTGAGTACTAACATAGCATACACACTGTCACCTTTACACTATGAAGGGGGAATGAATCACATCAATACTATCATAGTAATAATTAACTCCATAACCTACAAAAGATTATGATCATAGCCTATGCCAAGTACTACACGATGCACACACTGTCACCATTACACCGTGAAGGAGGAATAGACTACTTTAATAACATCACAAGAGTAGCACATAGACTAATAGTGATACAAAACTCATATGAATCTCAATCATGTAAGGCAGCTCATGAGATCATTGTATTGAAGTACATAGGAGAGAGATTAACCACATAGCTACCGGTACAGCCCTTAGCCTCGAGGGAGAACTACTCCCTCCTCATGGGAGACAGCAGCGGTGATGAAGATGGCGGTGGTGTTGATGGAGAAGCCTTCCGGGGGCACTTCCCCGTCCCGGCGGTGTGCCGGAACAGAGACTCCTGTCCCCCAGATGTCGGGGGGAAGACCCCGGGTAGGGCAATGGACGCGGAGCAGCCGGCTGGCCACTGGCCGGCTCGCGGCAAAGGCCGGCTGAGGAGCAGCCGGCTGGCGCCGTGGCCGGCTGGTCCGGAAGCCGGCTGGCTCTAGGTCCTAGTCGGCCTGGCTACGGCCGCCAATGCTGTAGCTGGGCCGGCTTCTACAAGCCATATCCGACTGGGGGTTTGTACCTCAGACCGACTCGAGGCTGGCGAGTCTTGCACCGGAAGGAACCGGGTTGGTGATCCGGGTTCCCAAAGTCCACGCTGACTTCATCCTCCGTAAAGCGCGGGGCACTGTAGAGCAATAGTGCCACGCGCCGGACAGGCCATCGTGGTCTACGCCGATCCGTACTGGCTACAGTGGCTGATGGCGACAGGGACTCCTCCTCTCCATACCGCTGACCGAGGCAGCCGGATGGGACAGGACATGAGGCCTCAACGGCTCCTGACGTCATTGCCTCGGGAAGGAGCGGAAGCCGGAGCCGGCCAAGCCGGCCAGTAAACTATAGGGTCTTATATGTAAAGTGCCGGCGCCTATATAAGCCGCACTACCCCCTCTCGTGCAGGGGATCGATCATTCTTACTCCATTCCACCCTTAGCGCTGCCCTGTGAGAGAGACCATCGTCTCCCTTAGCCTCCCAGGGGCAGCCGGACACAGCTCTAGGAGCACCATTGTACTGTGTGATCATCATATACACTCTAGCAGGAGTAGAGGTTTTACCTCCATCGGAGGGCCTCGAACCTGGGTACGTCGCCGTGTCGCTCGTCCCCATACCCGCATCCGGATACCGCCGTGAGATCCCTCAGGAACCACTTCGATTAGCCACCCTATGGCATATGCCGTGACGATACCACGACATTTGGCGCCCACCGTGGGGCCTTCAGCATCCTCGGCCGGTGTCTTCATCCGGACGGGCCTCACCATCACCACCGGCGAGCGAGTCGCTTCAGGCTTGATCTGGAGATTCGGCTCCCTCGACTGCGTCAGCGACAACGCTGGCTGCTTCGCCGACCGGCCCTTCCCAGCCGGCGGCAGCGTCATCTCCTTCGGCGGCCACGACGTCTACGTCGCCACCGTCGCACCGCCGCGCTACCCGCGGCAGGTGCTGCGCTGCGCAAGCCCTCCTCCGCGAGCCGGCAGCAGCGCTCCCGCCAGCCCCGCCATCGTGCAAGTCATGATGGCTGGCGAGGAGCTCCCCACCAAGAACCCGCGCACCCGCGGCCCCAACCTGGAGCGCAACATCGACCCCAATGCCTCCGGCTCGGGCGCGAAGGCGCCACCGCCACCGTCCCGGCTGGACGAAGTCCGGGCGAAACTGAGCACCTCGCTCACGCCTGGCGGCGACCCCACCGCCATCGAGGCGGATTTGGAGGCGCACCCCCAGCTCCTCCTCAAGCAAACAGAAGAACTGGCTGCTGCTAAGCGCCAGATGGAGATCACCCAGCGCGAGTACAACCGCGCCCACGGCCTCACTCCAGGCGGCGACGAGCCAAGCCGAGCCGGCCAGATCCGCCGCAGGGGCCGCGACCTTGGCGCCGAGATCGCTCGCGACGGCGCTCCTTCGCCGACTCCGTCCGCGGAGCTACCCGTCTACAACACCCCCGACAAGAACATGCGCGCGGCGCAAGCCGCCGCAGAAGAGCTGAACCGCCTTGAAGGCGAAGAGTTACGCCGCCAGACCAAGCGGGTGACTGAGCTGCTCAACGCAGCCACCAGGCAGGCGGCCGACCCCAGGTATGTCAATGCCCCCAGAGCTTCTCACGCTCTTGGGGCTGCAGGCAACGACAGGGAAGGCGCCAGGGACTCGGCCGAGTCCACCTCCCCACCACCAAGCCGGCACCGTGACTCCCGGGCCACGCACGCAAGCTCGAGCCGGCCGAGCCACCAGCCAGGCGGCAGCAGCCACAGCCGGCCTCCTCCAAGCCGGAACCAGGAGCAAGACTCCGAGCCCCGCCGCCAGCACCGTCCGGCTCCAGAAGCAAGCGGCGCGCGCCAGCCGGCACTCTCCCGGCTGGGCCCGCGCATCGAGCCCGCCGACGCCCGAGAACGCCTTGACCGGCTGGTCGAATCCCGCATTGCGGAAGAAGAAGCTCCAGCCGGCCCAAAGTGCATCGGGCCCCGCATCGCCAACGAGCCCACGCTCGAAGGCTTCGTGCTCCCCCGCGACACCCCCAAGTACGACGGCACCGCCAAGCCGGAGGACTGGCTGCAGGACTACTCCACCGCAGTCGGCATCGCCAAAGGCAACAAGCACTGGGCTGTGCGCTACTCCCCCCTCATGCTGGTCGGCTCCGCCCGCACATGGCTCAACAACCTGCCAGCCGGCAGCATAAACGGCTGGCTGGACTTCGAAGCGGCCTTCATCAGCAACTTCACCGGCACTTACCGCCGGCCGGGCCAGCCCCAATAGCTGGAGATGTGTAAGCAGGGCCCCGACGAGACGGATCGCGCGTACCTGACGCGCTGGTGCGAGATGCGCAACTCCTGCGAGGGCGTGCACGAGATCCAGGCCATCAGCTTCTTCATGGGAGGCTGTCGGCCCAACACCATGCTGTGGCACAAGTTACGCCGCAGCGACCCCAAGTCAATGGCCGCCTTGATGGCCATCGCCGACAAGTACGCGCTGGCTGAGGAATCCGGCAAGGCGCCGGCTGACATCTCGCCGGCCCCCGCCAGGCGGGACAACAACAAGCCGGCCGAGGGCGCCTCTCATGGCAGCCGGCGGGACAACTACCGCGGCAAGCATCACAGCGACCAGCCGGACCGCCGGTACGGCTCCGCCCACGTAGCCGCCGTGGCAGACAACGCGGCAGGCGGCAGCCGCCGCCAGAAGCAAGACCGGCAGTGGAAGCCGAAGTACACCTTCGAGCAGATGCTCGACTCGCCGTGCAAGTACCACAGCGGCAAGAACCCCTCCAACCACACCACCCGCGACTGCCACTTCATGAAGCGGCTGACAAGCGGTGAACCTCTCCCGCCTCCACCCCCGCCTCCACCAGCCGGCGGGCCGGGTGGCCAAGCCGGCGCAGAGAACGCCAACCTCGAGCACCACGAGGCTAACCAGGTGCACCATGGCCGATATCTGGCCGAAGATGCTACCTACATCATCTTCACCTCCGAGCCCGAGGACAAGACGAGCCAGCAGAGCCGTTCCCTCGAAGTCAACGCGGTCATACCGCCGGTCCCCCAATACCTAAACTGGTCAGAGCAGGCCATCACTTTTGATCGCTGCGACACACCGGCTGTCCTGCCGAAGCCGGGCAGCTACGCCATGGTCCTCGACCCCACCATCGGCACAACCCGGCGCAGCGTACGTTTTTCGCGCGTCCTCATCGACGGCGGCAGCAGCATCAACATCCTCTACCGCGACACCGCCCGCAAGCTGGGCATCCAGGAGGCCGAGTTGCGCCCCACCCCCACCGTCTTCCATGGCATCGTGCCAGGCCACTGCTGCCAGCCGATTGGCCGGATCACGCTGGAGGTGATGTTCGGGAAGCCGGATCACTTCCGCACCGAGAGAGTCGAGTTCGAGGTGGTGGACCTCGTGAGTCCCTACCACGCGCTCCTGGGCAGGCTGGCCCTGACCAAGTTCATGGCGGTGCCCCACTATGGGTACCTGAAGATGAAGCTGCCTGGCCCCAAGGGGGTCATCACCATAGCCGGCGACTATCGCCGCTCCATGGACTGCGCCACGCAGAGCTCCAAGATGGCCCAGACGCTGGTCATCGCCACCGAGAAGCAGCTCATCCACGACGCCGTTGCCCTCGCCAAGGCCGCGCAGACAGACATGCCGGCTGCAGGCAACCCGGCTGGGACGACTCACTTCCAGCCGGCCGACAACACCAAGAAGATCCTGCTGGACCCGGCGCAGCCGGACAAGTACGTCACCATCGGTGCCGGCTTGAGCAAGAAATAGGAAAGCGAGCTCACCAGCTTCCTCCGTGAGAATCGGGACATCTTCGCATGGACTCCAAGAGACATGCCGGGTGTGCCGAGGGAGTTGGCTGAGCACCACCTCCACGTCCGGCCTGAAGCCAAGCCGGTGAAGCAGCCTCTCAGGCGCTTCGCCGAAGAACGAAGGAATGCCATCGGTGAAGAAATCGCCCGGCTGCTGGCAGCCGGCTTCATCATGGAAGTGCTGCACCCGGACTGGCTGGCGAACCCGGTCCTGGTTTTGAAGAAGAACGGCTCCTAGCGCATGTGTATCGACTACACCAGCCTGAACAAGGCGTGCCCGAAGGACCCCTTCCCCCTGCCGCGCATAGATCAAGTTATAGACTCGACTGCCGGCTGTGAACTGTTGTCTTTCCTAGATGCCTATTCAGGCTACCACCAGATTCCTTTGAATCCGGTTGATCAAATAAAGACTTCGTTCATTACCCCGTACGGGGCTTATTGCTACACGACCATGCCGTTCGGCTTGAAAAATGCAGGCGCCACCTACCAAAGGTGCATGCAAAAGTGCTTGCAGGATCAAATCGGCAGAAACGTGCACGCATATGTGGATGATGTCGTTGTAAAGACCAAGGAGACGACTACCCTCCTTGATGACCTGAGAGAAACCTTCACCAATCTGAGAAGATTTCGGATGAAGCTCAACCCGGCCAAGTGCACATTCGGCGTGCCGTCTGGCCAGCTCCTTGGCTACCTCGTCTCTCAGCGAGGGATCGAAGCCAACCCGGAGAAGATCAGTGCCCTGGAGAAAATGGAACTGCCGCAGTGCCTCAAGGACGTCCAGAAGTTCGCTGGCTGCCTGGCTTCCTTGAGCCGCTTCGTCAGCCGGCTGGGGGAGAAGGCACTGCCCCTGTATCAATTGATGAAGAAGGCGGACAAGTTCGTCTGGTCACCACAGGCGGATGAAGCTTTTCATGACTTAAAGCGCGTGCTCTCAACCGCGTCAATCCTTGCGACGCCGGCTTCAATGGAGCCGATGCTGATGTACATTGCAGCCACCAACCGAGTGGTTAGCGTTGTCCTGGTGGTGGAGCGCAAAGAAGTCGACAGGGAGCAGCTGGTTCAGCGCCCAGTCTATTACCTTAGCGAAGTGCTCTCCCAGTCGAAGCAAAACTACCCCCACTACCAGAAGGTCACCTACGGCGTCTACATGGCGGCCAAGAAGCTCAAGCACTACTTCCAAGAGCACCCCATCAAGGTGGTTGCCACAGCGCCCTTGGCGGAAATCATCGGCAGCAAGGATGCCAACGGCCGGGTTGCCAAGTGGGCCCTGGAGCTAGCCGCCCACACCATCCTCTACGAGCCACGCACAGCCATCAAGTCGCAGATCCTCGCGGACTTCTTCGTCGACTGGGCTGAGATGCAGTACCTGCCGCCTGTGCCGGATTCCACACACTGGAAGATGCACTTTGACGGCTCGAAGATGCGCAACGGCTTGGGAGCCGGCATCGTCATCACCTCTCCCAAGGGAGACTGACTGGACTACGTCTTGCAGATCCACTTCGCCGCATCCAACAATGTGGCGGAGTATGAAGCGCTCATTCATGGGCTGAAGCTGGCCAAGGAGATTGGCGTGCGTCGCATACTCTGCTTCGGCGACTCCGACTTGGTCATACAACAAGCATCTGGCGACTGGGATGCGAAGGACGCCAACATGGCCTCATACCGCTTCCATGTCCAGCAGCTATCCGGCTTCTTCGACGGCTGCGAATTCCACCATGTGCCACGAGCAAGCAACGAGGCGGCTGACGCCTTGTCTAAGATTGGCTCAACCCGGCAAGCCATTCCGCCGGGCATCGCCTTGGCGGTTCTCAAGAAGTCGTCCATTATACCGTCACCGGATTCGGATTCAATATTCGTGTCGGCTGACCCGGGGGCTGCTCAGCCGAACCCGGGGGCTTCATCGCCCAAGTCGGGGGCTAGCAAGCCGAACCCGCCGGCTACCATGCCGAACCCGGGGACTTCTCAGTCCAACCCGGGGGCTTCATCGCCAAACTCGGGGGCTAGCAAGCCGAACCCGCCGGCTAGCAAGCCGAACCCGGCGACCATGCAGTCGAATCCGGAAGCTCCCACGCAGGAGGCCCTGTTGGTCAGCGTATTCGAGATAAGATGCGTACCTTCATGGGCACAAGAATTCCTCTCCTACCTCACCGACGGTGTCTTTGCTGATGATAGAGTCCAGGCCAGGCAGATTGAGAGAAGGGCCAAGGCCTACACAATCATCAACCACCAGCTGTACAAACGCAGCGTAAGTGGGGTGTTCCAGCGGTGCGTCGAGCCGGCTGAAGGGATTGAACTCCTACGGGAAATCCATCAAGGAGAGTGCGGACATCACGCCTCATCCAGGGCCATAGTGGCCAAAGCCTTCCGGCACGGTTTCTACTGGCCGACTGCGCTCAGAGACGCAGAAGAATTGGTGAAGAAGTGCAATGGCTGTCAGCGCTTCGCAAAGAAGAGACACCAGCCGGCTTCCGCCTTGAAAACCATCCCCATTACATGGCCATTTGCCGTATGGGGCTTGGATATGGTAGGCCCATTCAGAACGGCGCGAGGCGGCATGACACACCTCTTGGTGATGATTGACAAATTCACCAAGTGGATCGAAGCCAAGCCAATCAAGAAGCTGGATGGCTCCACAGCCGTCACATTCCTCAAGGAAATCATTGTGAGATTCGGCTACCCCCACAGCATCATCACCGACAACGGTAGCAACTTCTCCCAAGGCATCTTCTCTCGCTATTGCGGGGAAATGGGGATCCGGATGGCCCTATCTTCTGTGGCGCACCCAGAGTCCAACGGACAAGTGGAAAAGGCTAACGGCTTAGTCCTAGCTGGCATCCGGCCCCGGCTGGTGGAGCCGCTTGAGCGAGCAGCCGGCTGCTGGATTGAAGAGCTGCCCAATGTGCTATGGAGCCTGCGCACGACGACAAACCGCTCAGTCGGCTTCACACCATTTTTCCTCGTATTCGGGGCCGAAGCCATCTTGCCAACTGATATCGAGCACGACGCGCCAAGGATCAAGCTCTACACAGAAGCCGAAGCCAAAGAAGCTCGCGAAGATGGAGTTGACCTGGTCGAAGAGGCCCGGCTGCTGACTGCGTCCAGATCTACTATCTACCAGCAGAGCCTCCGACGCTATCACAGCCGGAAGGTCCAGCCCTTAGCATTCCGAGAAGGAGACCTAGTGCTCCGGCTGATCCAGCGGACAGCCGGACAGCATAAACTGTCATCCCCATGGGAGGGTCCCTTCATCGTGAGCAAGGCAGTAGGCAATGATTCCTACTATCTCATAGATGCCCAAGAGGCTAAGAAAAACAAGCCGGACAAGGCTGACGAGGAGACTAAACGTCCCTGGAATGTCAACTTACTCCGCCCATTTTACACATGAGAGCAGGAATGTATGTATCTCTTGTATCCCTTTTGTAAGCTATGAAAAAGCACGTGCCAAGAGCGCCGTTTCCGACAAGTTTTTCGCGTACTCTACCTTGTTTCGCCAATTGGCTTGAACCCTCTCACGCGGTTGGCTCAGTAACGTGATCCGGTTTCCGACAGCCGGCTTCCGATCCAGCTACAGACCGCAACCCGGCTGTCCGGCTGGCGGGAGTAAGGCCTAGGGAGCCGGCACGCGAAAAACGACTAAGGGAAAGAGTACAAGCGAGTTGACTTGCAACTTTTCATAAAAGTGCCGGATTGCCGAATTCAGCTCGTTCGACCGAAATACTGTCGGCCTCACCCAGCGGCCCGCTCTTGATCCGGCGACGGATCGCAAGGCGGACGTACGACCGGCAAGAGCACAGCCAAAGAGTGGGGCAGATGGGAAAAAGTGAACGAGTCGAAGGAAAGCAACTCGGCACACAACTGATTAACAAACACATTAAAGTGTGACATAACAAAAGGACGATAATATTCATACATATGCACCCGGCATCCCGGGGATTTAATAAATTGTCTTGGCAAAAGCAGCAAATAAGACAGGTAAACTAGGCAGCAGCTGAAGAAGGACCAGCCGGAGGAGCGTCAGCGGAGCCGGCTGCCGGGTCGTCTTCAGGCGCGTCTTCCACCTCCTCATCTTCCATATAGTCCTCATCGGATGGAGGGTTCGGGTCCGCGACGAAGACGCTCTTGTCGACGAAGTCGGCGATGGCGCTGGCTCGGGCAAGCCGGGCGGTCTTGTGTTCGGCTGGGAGCTTGTCCTCCACGCCGGCTCGCCGATACTCGAGCTGCTCCAGGTCCACCTCGTTGTACCAGGAGAGGACAAAGGATAGAGCCATGTCGGCACCAGCGCGCGTGGCCGACTCCTTCCAGTCGAGGAAGCGATCCGGCGCCCGCTCCATCAGAGAGGTAAGGTTGGAGATATCTTGCGGCACCGCCTCCGCGGGCCACAGCATCGGCACCAGCTCCTCAGCCGCCTTCCGGAGCTCCCAGCCAAGCTTGGTGATGGGCTCGACGCGGGCAGCCATGGACGCCATGTAGTCCTCCATGGTGAAGTACTCAGAGCTGCCCTCGCCAGTCGTCCGCCTCCTGGCATCACGTGCAACGCCAACGGCCGCCAAGGCCGCGTCCTGCGTCTCCGGGAAGGCCGCTGCAAGAAAAAGCATGTCAGAAGTCATCAAAGCCGAAATAAGCTGAAAAATGCAAATTTTCGAAGTCCTAAAGTAAGCCTGGCGGCAGTCGGCAAGAACCGACTGCCCCCAGCCCGAAGATGGAGATTTCGAAGGATAAAAGAAAAAGCCTGGCGGCAGCCGGCAAGAACCGACTGCCCCCAGCCCGAAGACGGAGACAGCGAAGAAATCAGAGTTTCTGCCGCCGGCTACCAACTAGGCCGGCAGCCGACAGCCGAAAGCCGGCAATGGGAAGGGAACATAGAGGCACTCACCCGACAAGCCGCGATCAAGCGCGCCAATCTCATCCGTCCAGCGCTTGGCGGTAGCCGTCAGCTCCGTGGACTTGGTGGTGACCTCCTCCTGCAGCGCAAGCCGCTGCCTCTCCACCTCAGTCAGCCGTCGGCTCAGATCCTCCACCTTCTCCTTCTCCGCCGTCCTAAGGGAGGCGAGCTCAGTGAGATGGTTCTGCTCCAGCAGGCGCAGCCGCGTCAGCTCCCCCTCAGCCACCTTGAGCTTGGCGGCTGCAGATCGGCCCGCCTCCTCGCTCTCGGCGCACTGGGCGCGAGCAGCCCGGAGATCCGCCTCCAGCCGCGGGACCTTGGCGGCCTCAACTGCGAGGCAGCCGGAAAGAAACGTCAGCCAACGAAGACTAAAAAGAAAGAAGACATCGAGTCGGAAGAAGCAAGATCTTACCCTTGACGGCCTCAAGCTCACGAGCCAAGCCGGCCCAGTCCAGCTTGGCCTTGTGGTAGTGGGTCACGGCGCGGTTGTACAGAGTGGTGCGCCGATCCGCCACAGCCTAAGGAAAAAAGAAAAATCAGTATGCTAGCCGAAACCCGGACCGGCTCCGAGCAGCCGGCCCATGCCTCGGAGGGCTACCAGGATGATAATCAAATCGAAAAACAGATGAAGCTTACCTTGCTGGCTTCCTCCACCTTGGCGTGGTTGGCCGCCGCCTCGGCAGCCCTAGCCTTGAGGTTGGCCTGCAGGCTGGAGAAGAACATCTCCACCGATGCTTGGCCGGGGTTCCCCTCCCGGCTGGTCACCTCGTAGGACTCGGCGCGGAGCCACGCCTGCTCCATAGTGCCAGCCAAGCCAAGGCTGGAGTCGGAGGCGGATGGCACATGCAGAAGCATTGCGCCCTTGGCCACGTGCAGGCCCTGGTGCGGCGCCGATGGGGCTCCCGTCCTCACCAGCGCGCGCGAGTCGGCGCCCTCCGGGCGCGCCGGCTCGTCCCTTGCCGGCTCCTGCCTGGCCGGCTCCCCTGTCGTCGGCTCCGGCGGTGGCGGCGCTCTGGGCGAAGCAGATGGCCCAGTCGGCGCGGCCGTCTCCGGCGCCTGAGGTGCCCCCTCCGGGCTCCCATCCAGCACCACCACGCTTGGCCTGGCTCCGGCTCCGGTCGCGGGCGGTGCAGCCCCGCCAGCTCCGGCTCCGGTCGCGGGCGGTGCAGCCCTGCCGGCTCCGGCTCCGGTTGAAGGCAGCATGCCCCGGCCGGCCCCGGCGGCTGGGTCCGGAAGACGAGTCCGGCGCGGGAACATGTCATCCGGCGTCGGCTGCCGCGTCGGCTGCCGCGTCGGCTCGGCCCGCGTGCCGCGATCAGGCGAGGAGGCCAGCGGCACGGCGAAGGAAGGCGCCCCTGCGGGAGGCGGAGTACCCGCAGGCGGCGGTGGCGTAGGTGCGCGCGATGAAGGCTGCGGCGTCGGCTCCCTCCTTTGGCGCGGAGGCGGCGACACGACGCGCGGAGTCTGCCGGGAGCCGCCGCCCTGGGCAAACTTGATGGGGGCCCTAGCCGAACAGATAAGAAAAAGATAAGCATAAAAAGTAAGGAAAGAAAAGGAATCAAACAAAAGAGAAAAGAGAACTCACCCAGCCTACTCCGGAACCTTCTTCGGCTGCAGCCGGCGGAGCTTCTTCGCCTTCGACTCCAAGGCGGCGGTGGAGCCGAACCGCTTCCTCCCCTTGGGCGCCGAGGTCGCCGTGGTGCTTGGCGGCCTCGCGCGCAGAGGCACGGCGGGGATTGGCCCCGTGGCGGACGTCGCCGGCTCCTCGTCCTCCTGCTGCTCCGGTGAAGGGGGCGGATTGTGCTCCCCCTGGCCGCCTAGATCAGGCGCCTGCAGCAGGTCGTCATCGCCGGCCTGGTCGCCGGCTTGGTCAGCCGGATCGACGTGGTCCGGCGTCCACCTCCTCGTCGCCAGGTCGCCGTCCTCGGCGTTCTGGCGCTCAAAGAGCTAGAAAAACAAAAAACATGAGCAAACAACAAGCCGGAAGTCGGCAGAAGCAAAAGGAAGTCGGCCTCGCAGCCGCAAGCCGGAAGCCGGCGAAAGTGCAAAGCTTACCTGCTCGGGTAGGTGGTCCCTGTCGTGGGGCGCCAGCCCGTAGTTCCAGTCGTCCGGCATGTTCGCCTTGGTGACGTTATTCACCCGGCTGGCCACCTGGGCCTTGGAGAGCAGCGCCTTGGACGTCCGGTTCGGGTCGAACCGGCCGGACATATGCCCGATTTTGTGGGTGCGCATTTGGAGCGGCAGCACCCGGCGCTCGGCGATGGTGCAGAGGAGGTCCTCGGCGGTCAGCCCATTCGAGACGGCCGCCCCCAGGAAGTCCCAGAGCTGATTCACCTCAGCGTCCGGGTCCGCCGTGCGGGCGTTGTAGCTCCAGTTGATCCGGCCGACTGGAGGAGCCGGGTTGAACTCCGGCAAGTTGATCCGGTCAACGAGCTGGCCCTCGTTGCGCACGTAGAAGAACGACATCTGCCAGTTCTTCACCGAGTCAACGGTGGGGATTTTGGGGAAAGGCGTACCGGGCCGAGTGTAGATCGAGGCGGCGCCGCAGGCCCGCAGGCGGCCCTCAGTGGTTTGCGCCTTCAAGTAGAACAGCCGGCTCCAGAAGTCGATGTCCGGCCACAAGCCGGCGTAGCCCTCCATGAATGCCACATAGCAGCTGAGGAGGATGCAGGCGTTGGCTGGTAGATGGTGCGGCTGCAGGCCGAAGTTGTCGAGGAACTGCCGGAAGAAGGTGGAGGCCGGCAGGCCCAGTCCGCGATCGAGATGCGCGCCGAAGACAACGCGCTCGCCGGGCTCCGGCTCAGGCTCTGTCTCCTCGCCGGGCACCCGCGTGACCACCGACCGCGGGATTCGGCGGAGGCGCACCAACCGCTCGATGTCGTCCTCCCGCATGTACGAGCCCCTCCATGATCCGCTGGCGGAGGCCATTGTCGAGGAAGGAGAAGAAGATGACCACGAGAGGCGAAAGGGCGAGGAAGAGCCTTGCGACGGCGGCGGCGACGACGGCGGCTGAGGACGCTCCGTTGAAACGCGGGGCCCCGTGGCGCCGGCTCGACGGAGTAGCGGCGGCGGATCGGCGGAGATTCGCTCGCCGGAGTTCGCCAGCGGGAGGCGTTCGCCGGAGCAGCAGTAAGCTCGAGCGCGAAGAAGAGAGCGAAGAGGAGCAGGAGCGCGAGGAAGAAGAAAGGGGCAAGTAGCCGCCTCGATGCCTCCCCCGCGGCATTTATAGCCTCCTGCCACGGGCGGTTGGCCTCCAAGTGGCGAACGTGGGCCACGTCCCCGGATTTATTGCGCCGTAACTCCGCCCACGACCACAGCGGTTACCAAAAACGGCCACACCACGTCGCCCACGACCGCATCGAATCCGGAGGGACATTGATGTGACCAGACGAACCGACCGCAGAGCCCAGGCGTCAGACCGGTCAAGTCGGGTGCAGGACTCGAGGCGGCGGAGACTCCGGCGCGCCGCAAGCCGGAGCCGGACGATAAGTTCAGCTCGGACCAAAAGTCATCAGCAAGGCGGAGACGCCACAAAAACTTGCGAGAAAGCAAAAGTTGCACAAGTGTAAATAGCGGTCGGCTAGAAGCAGCCGGCCAAAACAAGCCGGATGAGGGCGCAGCCGGCTGAATGGAAATTCTCAGTCGGCCCCTCCAAGGGCCGCCAAGTATATTCGTGAAGCCAGGAAAACCTGCCTAGGTCCTTCTAAATGCAGGACCTTGCCAGCTTCGGGGGCTAATGTCGGGGGGAAGACCCCGGGTAGGGCAATGGACGCGGAGCAGCCGGCTGGCCACTGGCTGGCTCGCGGCAAAGGCCGGCTGAGGAGCAGCCGGCTGGCGCCGTGGCCGGCTGGTCCGGAAGCCGGCTGGCTCTAGGTCCTAGTCGGCCTAGCTACGGCCGCCAATGCTGTAGCTGGGCCGGCTTCTACAAGCCATATCCGACTGGGGGTTTGTACCTCAGACCGACTCGAGGCTGGCGAGTCTTGCACCGGAAGGAACCGGGTTGGTGATCCGGGTTCCCAAAGTCCACGCTGACTTCATCCTCCGTAAAGCGCGGGGCACTGTAGAGCAATAGTGCCACGCGCCGGACAGGCCATCGTGGTCTACGCCGATCCGTACTGGCTACAGTGGCTGATGGCGACAGGGACTCCTCCTCTCCATACCGCTGACCGAGGCAGCCGGATGGGACAGGACATGAGGCCTCAACGGCTCCTGACGTCATTGCCTCGGGAAGGAGCGGAAGCCGGAGCTGGCCAAGCCGGCCAGTAAACTATAGGGTCTTATATGTAAAGTGCCGGCGCCTATATAAGCCGCACTACCCCCTCTCGTGCAGGGGATCGATCATTCTTACTCCATTCCACCCTTAGCGCTGCCCTGTGAGAGAGACCATCATCTCCCTTAGCCTCCCAGGGGCAGCCGGACACAGCTCTAGGAGCACCATTGTACTGTGTGATCATCATATACACTCTAGCAGGAGTAGAGGTTTTACCTCCATCGGAGGGCCTCGAACCTGGGTACGTCGCTGTGTCGCTCGTCCCCATACCCGCATCCGGATACCGCCGTGAGATCCCTCAGGAACCACTTTGATTAGCCACCCTATGGCATATGCCGTGACGATACCACGACACCAGATCTTGGCTTCGCGATGGCGGCGGCTCTGGAAGGTTTCTCGTACCGTGGCTTTTTCGTATCGAAGATTTAGGTCAGGGACCTTTATATAGGCGAAGAGGCGGAGTCGGAAGGCTGACGAGGCGGTGACACAATAGGGGGGCGCGGCCCAGGCCCTGGCCGCGCCACCCTGTCATCTGGTGGCCCTATGGCCCCCCTCTGCTGGCTCTCGGGTGTTCTGGAAGCTTCGTGGAAAAATAGGATGCTGGGCATTGATTTCGTCCGATTTCGAGAATATTTCCTTACTAGGATTTCTGAAACCAAAAATAGCAGAAAACAGCAACTGGCCCTTCGGCATCTCGTCAATAGGTTAGTTCCGGAAAACGCATCAAAACGATATAAAGTGTGAAAAAACATGTAGGTATTGTCATAAAACTAGCATGGAACATAAGAAATTATAGATACGTTTGAGACGTATCAGTCCGCTCTGCAATCGACGTGATGTCCGCTCTGCTAAGCTTCTTGGGCGTGTATGGGAAGACAAATGATACAAAGGAAGCACGGCAGGACCAACAACGTTTGAAAGACCCTGATGATCGGCATCCGGAATGGTTTCAAGGTCGTGCCAGCTACGCTCTTACCAAAGAAGAGAAGGTCATCTTTTTTGAATGCCTGAGAAGTATGAAGGTCCCGTCTGGCTTCTCGTCGAACATAAAGGGAATAATAAACATGGCGGACAAAAAGTTCCAAAACCTGAAGTCTCGCGACTGCCACGTGATTATGACTGCTTTGAGGGGGCTCCTACCGAAAAATGTTCGAGTAGCCATTGTGAAGCTATGTGCATTCCTCAATGCAATCTCTCAGAAAGTAATCAATCCAGAAGATCTACCACGGTTACAGAACGATGTGGTCCAGTGTCTTGTCAGTTTCGAGTTGGTGTTCCCGCCATCCTTCTTCAATATTATGACGCACCTCCTGGTTCACCTAGTCGAAGAGATTTCCATTCTCGGTCCTGTATTTCTACACAATATGTTCCCCTTCGAGAGGTTCATGGGAGTATTAAAGAAATATGTTCGTAACGATGCTAGGCCAGAAGGAAGCATCGCCAAGGGCTATGGAAATGAGGAGGTAATTGAGTTTTGTGTTGACTTCGTTCCTGACCTTAAGCCGATTGGTCTTCCTCGATCGCGGCACGAGGGGAGACTAAGTGGAAAAGGCACGATCGGAAGGAAATCAACGATATGTATGGACGACCATTCTATGACTGAAGCACACCACACAGTTCTGACAAATTCCAGCTTGGTGGCTCCGTATTTCGAGAAACACAAGAATATTTTACACTCGGACAACCCGGGGAAGCCTGAATCCTGGATTAGAAAGGCCCACATGGAGACTTTCGGCAGTTGGTTGAGAAAACATTTAATGAATGACAATAATGTTGGAGATCAGCTGTACATGTTGACCAAGACACCATCTTCGACTATAACGACTTTCGAAGGGTACGAGATAAATGGGAATACATTTTACACGATCGCCCAAGATAAAAAGAGCACCAACCAAAACAGTGGTGTCCGCTTTGATGTAGCAACCGAGAATGGGCAAAAGGTCACATATTATGGTTACATAGAGGAGATATGGGAACTTGACTATTTACCCTCCTTTAAGGTCCCTTTGTTCCGGTGCAAATGGTTCAAGCTAACAGGAGGTGGGGTAAAGGTGGACCAGCAATACGGAATGACAATGGTGGATTTCAACAATCTTGGTTACCTTGACGAACCATTTGTCTTAGCCAAAGATGTCGCTCAGGTTTTCTATGTGAAGGACATGAGTAGCAAACCGAGGAAACGAAAAGATAAGAAAACGATCACTACATCATGCGATGATCCAAAGCCCCACATTGTTCTTTCAGGGAAAAGAAACATCGTGGGAGTGGAGGACAAGACAGACATGTCAAAAGATTATAATATGTTTGGTGAAATTCCACCCTTCAAAGTGAACACTGACCCAAGCATTAAGTTAAATGATGAGGATGCTCCATGGATAAGGCACAATCGTAAGCAAGCAGGGACACAAGGGAAGAAATGATGTGAAATGATGTGTAATAATTTATTGTACCAAACTTTGTTGAATGGATCATGTGAATTATATTATCCGTGATGTGTTTGGTTTCCATTTTCGAATGATTCGATTGATTCGAGATACCACTGATGATACATGAAATTTGGAGTGATTTAGTCATACTCCTGCCTAGGCGTATAATATGCATACTCGTAGTCTTCATAGTCGCCGCCGTTGTACTGGTAGTCGTCGCCTTCTAAGTTGCCGCCGTCGTCGTCACTGCTGTCGTCGCTGTCGTCGGGCGGCGCTCGTGGCTCGAACTGAGGGTAGCGCAGGCGGGGGATATCGCCGGCGTGATGTAGTCCATGACGCTCTGTAGAGTCCGACCGTACCACCATAGCCGACGGCCGGCCTCGTGGAAGTTCCCAGTAGGCAGACCGTCCTCCTCATACCTAGCGAGCGCCCTCTCACGACGATTGATGAAGAAGGCGTCCCAAGTATGCTGGTTATCGGGATGCTAGCGGGGATTCATCCGCTGCTCCGGCGTGAGGTCGAGGTAGTAGTGGTTCGTGATGGCCGCCCGGCGCGCAGTACCCTGAGGGACGGGAGGGACCGGCACACCTCCGGCGCTTAGGCTCCAGCCGGCGGGGACGCGGTAGCCCGGTGGGCAAGGGTAGTTCGAGGCGCAAAGCTCCTCCACCTGCTGGTAGGTTAGAGTGGGTACGGTGGAAGCCATGAGAGAGTGATGAGAGACTGTAGAGATGTGATAATGCTGGCCAAGCCGGGCTACATATATGTAGTGAGAAATGGCGAGAAAAATGGGAGCGGGAAGACAGAAGGCGGGAAGAAAGAGGCGGGAAGACAGGGAAGAAATGGCGGGAAGAAGAGGAATCCAGAGCTGGTCATCTAACCTTTAGTCCCGGCTGGTGGGTGCAACCGGGACTAAAGGTGGTTTTGTACCATCTAATAAAACTGTCGGTGGGATAAGGACGTCTGGGTAAGCTTTAGTCCCGGCTGGTGGGTGCAACCGGGACAAAAGGTGTTTTTTTGTGTCATCTAAGAAAACTATCGGTGGGATAAGGACGTTTGGGTAAGCTTTAGTCCCGGCTGGAGGGTGCAATCGTGACTAAAGCTGTCGGCAGGATAAGGACGCGTGGGTGGACGCACTGCTCGATGAGATAAAGCATGTAGCGCATGACGCCCTGTTGGAGGAACAAGACAAAGCAGAAGCGGCGCCGTGCCTATAAAAGGAGCATCGATATGCCTTGGCAAGCAGACCAACAAGCCAACCTAGCAGGTAGGGAGAGTTTCATCCCCATGGATGGAGTAAAGAGTTGGAAAATCTCCCGTGGCGCAGCTTCTCTAAGATGTCATCGGTGCACACACCCTACGGCATCTTCGGAAGTTGCTCCTCGGGAAAATTTTCCTGCAAGCCCGTGAAAGACTCCATCTCCTCTAACAGTGTTGGGTAAAGGGTTGGAAAATCTCCCGTGGCGCAGCTTCTCGAAGATGTCGTCGGTGAACACGCCCTACGACATCTTCGGAAGTTGCTCCTCAGGAAAATTTTCCTGCAAGCCGGCCCGTGAAAGACTCCATCTCCTCTAACAGTGTTGGGTAAAGGGTTGGAAAATCTCCCGTGGCGCAGCTTCTCGAAGATGTCGTCGGCGCAGCTTCTCGAAGATGTCGTCGGTGCACACGCCCTACGGCATCTTCGGAAGATAGGGGAAGAAATGGCGGGAAGACATAGGCGGGAAGAGGGGCGGGAAGACAGAGGCGGCCGGGAAGAACTGGTGGGAAGCGGGGGGGGGGGCGGGAAGACAGATGAGGGAAGAAATTGGATTTTTCTGAATTTTTTGATATATTATTTGTATTTTAAACATTTTGAAATGAATTAGTTTTATTTTTCTGAATTTTTTGATAAATTATTTGTATTTTTAACATTATAGAATGAATTAGTTTTATTATTCTGAATTTTTTGATATATTATTTGTATTTTTAATATTTTGAAATGAATTAGTTGTATTTTTCTGAATTTTTTGATATATTATTTGTATTTTAAACATTTTGAAATGAATTAGTTTTATTTTACTGAATTTTTTGATATATTATTTGTATTTTTAACATTTAGAAATGAATTAATTTTATTTTTCTAATTTTTTTTGAAATATTATTTCTATTTATAACATTTTGAAATGAATTAGTTTTACTTTTCTGAATTTTTTGATATATTATTTGTATTTTTAACATTTTGAAATGAATTATTTTTATTTTCTGAATTTTTTGATATATTATTTGTATTTTTAACATTTTGAAATGAAAAGTATTTTAAAAAACACCTTTAGTCGCGGTTGGCCTCACCAACCGCGACTAAAGGGTCTTTCCGCGGGAAACCAAAAATACGGCGAAAACCCTTTAGTCGCGGTTGGTCACCAACCGCGACTAAAGGCTGGTCGCTATATAATTCGCGCGTGGCGCCTGAGCGGTTCAGTTCTTCTTCCTCGCTCTCGATGCCCGCCCGCGCTCATCTCCCTGCCATCGTCGACGCCGCCAACGACGCCGCCGCCCACCGCCTCGTCGTCTCTCAACTCGCTGTCTCTCGCCGCGCCGCCTCACCGTACGTACGTCGCTCGCCAACGTATCGCTCGCCGCGTCGCCGCGTCGCCGCCTGGCCGGCTGCGCGCCGCGCGCGAAGCGCCTCGCCTACATCACCAACGACCGCCGCCGCAGCGCCGCCGCCGCCACACGCGTCGTCTTGGGCAGGACAGAGATCGAGGCCGGGGCCGGCCGGCCGGCCGCCGCGCGCGCGGTAGATTGGGCCGGGGCGGCGCGCCACAGAGAGAGATAGCTAGATTAGGGGAGAGGAAGGAGAGAGGGGAGAGGAAGAGGGCCCCGGCCGGAATTTTTATTTTTTGTGTTTTTTTGTTCTTTTTAATTTTAACTACTTAACCAAAAAAATTACAAAATTTGGAATTTGGAATATTCGCATGTTAAGTACAAAAATAACTTAATTAACCTGTTTGGAATGTTTGGAATATTGGCATGTTAAGTAAAAATAATAGTTACAAATTAAGTTTGGAATTTGGAATGTTAAGTAAAAAAATAATATTGGCATGTTAAGAAAAAAATAACTTAAAAAAATAACTTAATTGGCATGTTTGGAATTTGGAATATTGGCATGTTAATTAAAAAAATAATTACAAAGTTTGGAATTTGGAATATCGGTACCCCGCGCGTATACGGAGGGGGCGGGGGCGGCGAGGCGTGATGACCCACAAGTATAGGGGATCGCAACAGTCTTCGAGGGAAGTAAAACCCAATTTATTGATTCGACACAAGGGGAGCCAAAGAATATTTGTAAGCCTTAACAGCGGAGTTGTCAATTCAGCTGCACCTGGAAACAGACTTGCTCGCAAGAGTTTATCAGTAGCAACAGTTTTATAGCAGCAGCAGTGTAACAAAGACAGCGGTAGTGATTATAGTAAACAGCGGGATTAAAATACTCTAGGCACAGGGATGGATGAACGGGCGCTGCATGGATAAGAGAACTCATGTAACAATCAAGGTAGAGCATTTGCAGATAGTAATAAAACAGTATCCAAGTACTAAACAATTATAGGCATGTGTTCCATATATAGTCGTGCGTGCTCGCAATGAGAAACTTGCACAACATCTTCTGTCCTACCAGCCGGTGGCAGCCGGGCCTCTAGGGAATCTACTGGTAATTAAGGTACTCCTTTTAATAGAGCACCGGAGCAAAGCATTAACACTCCGTGAACACATGTGATCCACATATCACAGTCTTCCCCTCCGGTTGTCCTAATTTCTGTCACTTTGGGGCCTCGGGTTCCGGACAGCAATATGTGTATACAACTTGCAGGTAAGATCATAAAACAATGAATATCATTGATACGTCTCCGACGTATCGATAATTTCTTATGTTCCATGCCACATTATTGATGTTATCTACATGTTTTATGCACACTTTATGTCATATTCGTGCATTTTCTGGAACTAACCTATTAACAAGATGCCGAAGTGCCAGTTCCTGTTTTCTGCTGTTTTTGGTTTCAGAAATTCTAGTAACGAAATATTCTCGGAATTGGACGAAATCAACGCCCAGGTTCCTATTTTGCCCGGAAGCATCTAGAACACACGAGAACCGCCAGAGAGGGGGCACAGGGCCACCAAACCGTAGGCCGGCGCGGCCAAGGGGGGGCCCGCGTGTAACATCCCAACCTTGTTATCTTGAATAAATGAGTGTTCATGAGCATTGCATGCATGTAGTTTGCATTTGAGTAAAATTTGCAACAAAGTTGAATTGTTTTCAATTATGCAAATCCCTCTCTGTTTCTTCTCCATTCAAAATCTCTCAAGTTTTCAAGTTAGGCAACATGGCATGGTTGTTAATCAACAAGCCATGTGTGTTTAATATCTTCTTTGCAAAAATTTGAGTTCAAACAAAATTCAAAACAGATTTGAAAATTGATGTTGAAAAGAGGAAAGAAAACAAGAAAAAAATGAAGGGAGAAGCCTCTTCTCTCTTCCCTGGGCCGCAGCCCACTTCCCTACCTCTCTCTTTTCTCCCTGGCATGGCCCAATTCGGCCCAGCCGAAACCCACCTCAGCCCATATTTTTCCCCAGGGGGGTTTTCGCAAAATGTTCATCGTCTCCCGCGCACCGAAGCAGCTCGGTGGCTGCTCGCCGGCCGCCCGATGGCCTGGCCGGCCACGATGCTCCCCGCCGCCCCCCAACGCCTACAAAAGCTCACCGCCGCCTCCCTGAACCCTAGCTCCCTCTATTTCTCTCCCCCGCGCTCTCCCCGGCGCGAAATACCTAACCCTAGCCTACCTACTGCGGGCCGGCCTCCGGTCGATTCGCCGCCGGCGAACCTCCCCGGCCGCCGTCAACCACGCCATCGCGCTCCTGGTGAGATTCTGCGCCTCCCCATACCCTCGGTTCCCTCCCTAGCCCTCTGTAGCTCCCCCGCGCCGTGCACCCGCCCCCGGCCTCCGCTCGAGCTCGCCGCCGGCCGTGCTCCGGCGGCCAATAGCGGGCGGCGCCGCCACCCTTGGACTCCCCACGTCGAGGCGCGTCGTTTGCCCCCGCACATGCGCGCTATCGCGCCCTGAGGCGCCGGATTGAGCTCAGCCCGAGCTCAATTTCGAGCTCATGGCCATGCTGACATCGGCATGACGTCAGCATGACGCCATAATTGGCTTTTCTATTTTCTGTATTTAATTTCTGTATTTTTAAATAGGAAATATTATGACAGGTGGACCCCATCTGTCAGGATTTTATTAATTTAGGAAATATTTTAGAAAAGAATAAAATTATGACATGTGGGTCCAACTTTTATTATTTTTATTTAATTTTCAGAAATTGTTTTAAAATGAATTAAACTTGGGAAATTCATAAATAATTCATTTTAAATCAGAAAAATATAAAATTATATATCAAAATGATCAGAAAAACAAATCCTAGTTGTTTATCCATGTTTCATACATCTTTGAACCAATTAAATATGAGCCTTAGTAGAAACCCTAATTTGACCCCTCTCATATGTCGGGATTCGAAGCCGAACCCCTTTAGTTTCCATCGATGCACCTAGGGTTACCCAAACCCCTTTAATATGACATGTCATCATATTTTATGTGCATTGCATTGTACCTTGTCTTGATTGTGCTCTTCCTTTCCGGTATTTGGTTCTTCTCGATAGGGACCGAACGCGAGCCTGAGATCAACGCCCCCGAAGAGCAGCACCAGAACAACGAGGGACAAGGCAAGCCCTAACCTGGTTCATATATGGTTTCGAAATGCTTTACTTCTGGTTCTTACATATTGCATCCGCTTCAAATATGTTTTATCGGGAGTTGTAGATATCCTATGTGTGCATAATTCCATCCTTGTAGCCCAGAGTTACTGATCCACCGCTCCCAGCAAAACTAGGTCTGAGCTTGTTCGCATCGCTAGAGCCGTATATGTGTTATGCTTAGCCATGCTTAGCTGTTGAAGTCTGATCCATCCGGTTGATGAATCAGAGCTACGAATGAACCTAGTTTGATAGGATGACGTGGTAAGATCAGTGATGATGTTAATAAACCTGCTAAAGGCTTGGATGGGCCGCCACATGGGGATGTGGTGATTTGACTCGTTCTCGCCGATACTAGGACCTGAGTTCTTGCCTCTGGAACCAAGACTGAGCGTACAACCACACGGGGCCCATGGGAACCCCTTGGCCCGAAATTACCTAGCTTACCCATGAGTCAATTAGTTTGCGAGTTCCATTTGCCATACGCATGGGGGAATGGTGGAAAAGGTTTTCAAAGTGCATCATACAGGGCGTGGCTAGGGTGAAGGATGCTGGAGGCATTGAACTGGATCCCCTGCACACAATGACCGGGACCGCCTCGGAGAATGGCTACCTACGATGACGGAGCTCCCCAGTTAGTTTGACTCATGGAATAGGCGAAGTAAGGGAAAGGTTTTGGTCGACCACCCTCTGCCAAAGACACCAAGGAAGTGTGTTAATCTATAGTGGCACTAAGAGTCGGTCGGCGCGTGTGGGTAAAGTTGTACACCCCTGCAGGGTAAATCTTTTCGAAAAGCCGTGTCCACGGTTAAGGACGACTTGGGAAAGGACGTGATGATCATAGACAACTTGAACCTGATCGTAAAAACTTGATATCTATGTGTGAATAAGGATCCCTTCTCAGGGTGTCGAGGGGTGATCCTAGGTGATAGGTTCAGGTGATGATGAAGATTCGGTGGATTCAACATGATGATCTTAGAGCTAGAGTTGATATCGCTCTCTTATCCCTTTTGAAAATGGTCTGAATAGACGAGCTTCTGCTCCCTCCTGTTTACAAAGGAAAACTGGCTTTCTGCAAAATAAGCTCCACATAAAGCCTCGCATACCCGCTTTGCTAACAGGTTGTACTAAGTCTTGCTGAGTCCCTGTACTCAGTCTTGCATGCTTTGTTTCAGACGAAGTTCTTCCAACTGATGGTGGCTTCTACCTTGACGTCGACGAGTAGTTCGGAGTTCCTCAGGCGGCAGCCTGAGACTTATGGGCTGGGACGTCGCCTTATGTTATGGCCTCTTAGGCCCTTTGCAGTCTTGTTATCTAGATAACATAATTTGCTTTCCGTTGCTTGTTGAATTGTGGTCAATGACCTCTGCGTGTAATAAATTTGGATCTTAACTCTGCTAAGAGTTGTAATATATTTGCTTTCAGTCGTAGAGTCACTGTTGTGTTACCGATTCTCACCCTGTAGGCCCTAGAGATCTAGGTTAGGCTTATGCCAGATGTGATATCTGGGTTTGTCTAGCCCTGACCTCCGGGGTCGCGCCCCCCTATAGTGTGGCCACCCTGTCAGCCCTCCTGCACCGCCTCTTCGCCTATTTAAAGCCTCCGTCGCGAAAACTCTGATACGTTCGACGAAACCCACAGAAACCTTCCAGAGCCGCCGCCATCGCGAAGCCAAGATCTGGGGGACAGGAGTCTCTGTTCCGGCACGCCGCCGGAACGGGGAAGTGCCCCCGGAAGGCTTCTCCATCGACACCGCTGCCATCTCCACCGCCATCTTCATCACATTCTTTGCTCCCATGAGGAGGGAGTAGTTCTCCATCAAGGCTCGGGGCTGTACCGGTAGCTATGTGGTTCATCTCTCTCCTATGTACTTCAATACAATAATCTCATGAGCTGCCTTACATGATTGAGATTCATATGATGATGCTTGTAATCTAGATGTCGTTATGCTAGTCAAGTGAATTTTACTTATGTGATCTCCGGAGACTCCTTGTCCCACGTGTGTAAAGGTGACAGTGTGTGCACCGTGTGGGTCTCTTAGGCTATATTTCACAGAATACTTATTCACTGTTATGAATGGCATAGTGAAGTGCTTATTTATTTCTCTTTATGATTGCAATGTATTTTGTATCACAATTTATCTATGTGCTATTCTAGTGATGTTATTAAAGTAGTTTTATTCCTCCTGCACGGTGTAATGGTGACAGTGTGTGCATCCGTGTTAGTACTTGGTTTATGCTATGATTATGATCTCTTGTAGATTATGAAGTTAACTATTGCTATGATAGTATTGATCTGTATTATTCCTCCTACATAGCATGAAGGTGACAGTGTGCATGCTATGCTAGTACTTGGTTTAGTCGAATTGATCTTTCATGCACTCTAAGGTTATTTAAATATGAACATTGAATTGTGGAGCTTGTTAACTCCGGCATTGAGGGTTCATGTAATCCTACGCAATGTGTTCATCATCCAACAAGAGTGTAGAGTATGCATTTATCTATTCTGTTATGTGATCAATGTTGAGAGTGTCCACTAGCGAAAGTCTGATCCCTAGGCCTTGTTCCTAAATACTGCTATCGCTGCTTGTTTACTGTTTTACTGCGTTACTACTGCTGCAATACTACCACCATCAACTACACACCAGCAAGCTATTTTCTGGCACCGTTGCTACTGCTCATATATATTCATACCACCTGTATTTCACTATCTCTTCGCCGAACTAGTACACCTATTAGGTGTGTTGGGGACACAAGAGACTTCTTGCTTTGTGGTTGCAGGGTTGCATGAGAGGGATATCTTTGACCTCTTCCTCCCTGAGTTTGATAAACCTTGGGTGATCCACTTAAGGGAAACTTGCTGCTGTTCTACAAACCTCTGCTCTTGGAGGCCCAACACACTGTCTACGAGGAAAAGGAGGCGTAGACATCAAGCTATTTTCTGGCGCCGTTGCCGGGGAGGAAAGGTAAAAGGTACTCACACTCCGGATCTCGGCTACTAAGCTATTTTCGCCGTTGTAAGTACTCGAAGCTATTTCCTTTAGATCCTGCAATTGCATCTTTTTGTTTCTTGTTTACACTAGTTTGGCATAATGGACAAGAATGATCTTCTTATTCTATTTCCTGATTTAAAGCATGGATTGTTTGATGCGAAAATTAAAAAACCTATGGAATCTTATTTGCATGCTGGTAGTAATACTAGTATGAACGCTTTGAACACCATTGTTGATAATAATATAGAAAGTTCTAAGCTTGGGGAAGCTGGTTTTCATGATCTTTTTAGTCCCCCAAGCATTGAGGAGAAAATTTACTTTGATGATACTTTGCCTCCTATTTATGATGATAATGATAGTAGTCTTTTGTTACCACCTATTATGGAGGATGAATTTGATTATGATTACAATATGCCTCCTATATTTGATGATGAGAATAATAATGATAGCTACTTTGTTGAATTTGCTCCCACTACAACTAATAAAATTGACTATGCTTATGTTGGGAGTAGCAATAATTTTATGCATGAGACTCATGATAAGAATGCTTTATGTGATAGTTATATTGTTGAGTTTGCTCATGATACTACTGAAAGTTATTATGAGAGAGGAAAATATGGTTGTAGAAATTTTCATGTTGCTAAAACACCTCTCTATGTTCTGAAATTTTTGAAGCTACACTTGTTTTATCTTTCTATACTTGTTGCATTATGCTTCTTGAACTTGTTTATTTACAAGATTACTTTTCATAGGAAGCATGTTAGACTCAAATTTGTTTTGAATTTGCCTCTGGATGCTCTCTTTCGCTTCAACTACTATTTCTTATGAGTGCATCATTAAAACTGCTGAGCCCATCTTAATGGCTATAAAGAAAGAACTTCTTGGGAGATAACCCATGTGTTATTTTGCTACAGTACTTTGTTTTTATATTTGTGTCTTGGAAGTTGTTTACTACTGTAGCAACCTCTCCTTATCTTAGTTTTGTGTTTTGTTGTGCCAAGTAAAGTCGTTGATAGAAAAGTTCATACTAGATTTGGATTACTGCGCAGAAACAGATTTCTTTACTGTCACGAATCTGGGCAAAATTCTCTGTAGGTAACTCAGAAAATTATGCCAATTTACGTGAGTGATCCTCAGATATGTACGCAACTTTCATTCAATTTGAGCATTTTCATCTGAGCAAGTCTGGTGCCATTTTAAAATTCATCTTTACGGACTGTTCTGTTTTGACAGATTCTGCCTTTTATTTCGCATTGCTCCTTTTGCTATGTGGGATGGATTTCTTTGTTCCATTAACTTCCAGTAGCTTTGAGCAATGTCCAGAAGTGTTGAGAATGATTGTGTCACCTCCGAACATGTGGATTTTTGATTATGCACTAACCCTCTAATGAGTTTGTTTCGAGTTTGGTGTGGAGGAAGTTTTCAAGGGTCAAGAGAGGAGGATGATATACTATGATCAAGAAGAGTGAAAAGGCTAAGCTTGGGGATGCCCCGGTGGTTCATCCCTGCATATTTCAAGAAGACTCAAGCATCTAAGCTTGGGGATGCCCAAGGCATCCCCTTCTTCATCGACAACTTATCAGGTTTCTTCTCTTGAAACTATATTTTTATTCGGTCACATCTTATGTACTTTACTTGGAGCGTCTGTTTGTTTTTGTTTTTGTTTGTGTTTGAATAAATTGGATTACATCATGCTTATGTGGGAGAGAGACACGCTCCGCTGGTTCGTATGAACACATGTGTTCTTAGCTCATAATATTCATGGCGAAGTTTCCTCTTCGTTAAATTGTTATATGGTTGGAATTGGAAAATGCTACATGTAGTAATTGGTATGATGTCTTGAATAACTTGATATTTGGCAATTGTTGTGCTCTTGTTTAAGCTCTTGCATCATATACTTTGCACCTATTAATGAAGAAATACATAGAGCATGCTAAAATTTGGTTTGCATATTTGGTCTCTCTAAGGTCTAGATAATTTCTAGTATTGAGTTTGAACAACAAGGAAGACAGTGTAGAGTCTTATAATGTTTACAATATGTCTTTTATGTGAGTTTTGCTGCACCGGTTCATCCTTGTGTTTGTTTCAAATAACCTTGCTAGCCTAAGCCTTGTATCGAGAGGGAATACTTCTCATGCATCCAAATCCTTGAGCCAAACAACACTATGCCATTTGTGTCCACCATACCTACCTACTACATGGTATTTCTCCGCCATTCCAAAGTAAATTGCTTGAGTGCTACCTTTAAACAATTCAAAATTTATCACCTCTGATTTGTGTCAATGTTTTATAGCTCATGAGGAAGTATGTGGTGTTTATCTTTCAATCTTGTTGGGCAACTTTCACCAATGGACTAGTGGCTTCATCCGCTTATCCAATAATTTTGCAAAAAGAGCTGGCAATGGGATTCCCAGTCCCAAATTAATTAACAAAAAATAGACACTCCTCCATGGTATGTGATTGTTGGACGGCACCCGAAGGATTCGGTTAGCCATGGCTTGTGTAAGCAAAGGTTGGGAGGAGTGTCATCATAATAAAACTAAAATAAAAAGGCACTCCTTCATGGTATGAGATTGTTGGCAGGCACCCGAGGATTCGGTTAGCCATGGTTTGTGAAAGAAAGGTTGGAAGGAGTGCCACCCAAAAATAAAATAAAATGGGAGCCGCTCTTTGAAGGTTTGGTAGCAAGGGGTTAGAGTACCCGCTACCATTCGTTGACAACAACATACACCTCTCAAAACTTTATTTTTATGCTCTCTTTATGTTTTCAAAATCAAAGCTCTAGCACAAATATAGCAATCGATGCTTTTCCTCTATGGAGGACCATTCTTTTACTTTTATTGTTGAGTCAGTTCACCTATTTCTCTCCACCTCAAGAAGCAAACACTTGTGTCAACTGTGCATTGATTCCTACATACTTGCATATTGCACTTATTATATTACTCTATGTTGACAACTATCCATGAGATATACATGTTACAAGTTGAAAGCAACCGCTGAAACTTAATCTTCCATTGTGTTGCTTCAATACCTTTACTTTGAATTATTGCTTTGTGAGTTAACTCTTATGCAAGACTTATTGATGCTTGTCTTGAAGTACTATTCATGAAAAGTCTTTGCTATATGATTCACTTGTTTACTCATGTCATTACCATTGTTTTGATCGCTGCATTCATTACATATGCTTTACAAATAGTATGATCAAGGTTATGATGGCATGTCACTCCAGAAATTATCTTTGTTATCGTTTTACCTGCTCGGGACGAGCAGAACTAAGCTTGGGGATGCTGATACGTCTCCGACGTATCGATAATTTCTTATGTTCCATGCCACATTATTGATGTTATCTACATGTTTTATGCACACTTTATGTCATATTCGTGCATTTTCTGGAACTAACCTATTAACAAGATGCCGAAGTGCCAGTTCCTGTTTTCTGCTGTTTTTGGTTTCAGAAATCCTAGTAACGAAATATTCTCGGAATTGGACGAAATCAACGCCCAGGTTCCTATTTTGCCCGGAAGCATCCAGAACGCACGAGAACCGCCAGAGAGGGGGCACGGGGCCACCAAACCCTAGGCCGGCGCGGCCAAGGGGGGCCGCGCCCCCTATAGTGTGGCCACCACCGTCAGCCCTCTGCGCCGCCTCTTCGCCTATTTAAAGCCTCCGTCGCGAAAACCACGATACGTTCGACGAAACCCACGAAACCTTCCAGAGCCGCCGCCATCGCGAAGCCAAGATCTGGGGGACAGGAGTCTCTGTTCCGGCACGCCGCCGGAACGGGGAAGTGCCCCCGGAAGGCTTCTCCATCGACACCGCTGCCATCTCCACCGCTATCTTCATCACCGCTGCTGCTCCCATGAGGAGGGAGTAGTTCTCCATCAAGGCTCGGGGCTGTACCGGTAGCTATGTGGTTCATCTCTCTCCTATGTACTTCAATACAATAATCTCATGAGCTGCCTTACATGATTGAGATTCATATGATGATGCTTGTAATCTAGATGTCGTTATGCTAGTCAAGTGAATTTTACTTATGTGATCTCCGGAGACTCCTTGTCCCACGTGTGTAAAGGTGACAGTGTGTGCACCGTGTGGGTCTCTTAGGCTATATTTCACAGAATACTTATTCACTGTTATGAATGGCATAGTGAAGTGCTTATTTATATCTCTTTATGATTGCAATGTATTTTGTATCACAATTTATCTATGTGCTACTCTAGTGATGTTATTAAAGTAGTTTTATTCCTCCTGCACGGTGTAATGGTGACAGTGTGTGCATCCGTGTTAGTACTTGGTTTATGCTATGATTATGATCTCTTGTAGATTATGAAGTTAACTATTGCTATGATAGTATTGATGTGTATTATTCCTCCTACATAGCATGAAGGTGACAGTGTGCATGCTATGCTAGTACTTGGTTTAGTCGAATTGATCTTTCATGCACTCTAAGGTTATTTAAATATGAACATTGAATTGTGGAGCTTGTTAACTCCGGCATTGAGGGTTCGTGTAATCCTATGCAATGTGTTCATCATCCAACAAGAGTGTAGATTATGCATTTATCTATTCTGTTATGTGATCAATGTTGAGAGTGTCCACTAGCGAAAGTCTGATCCCTAGGCCTTGTTCCTAAATACTGCTATCGCTGCTTGTTTACTGTTTTACTGCGTTACTACTGCTGCAATACTACCACCATCAACTACACACCAGCAAGCTATTTTCTGGCACCGTTGCTACTGCTCATATATATTCATACCACCTGTATTTCACTATCTCTTCGCCGAACTAGTACACCTATTAGGTGTGTTGGGGACACAAGAGACTTCTTGCTTTGTGGTTGCAGGGTTGCATGAGAGGGATATCTTTGACCTCTTCCTCCCTGAGTTCGATAAACCTTGGGTGATCCACTTAAGGGAAACTTGCTGTTGTTCTACAAACCTCTGCTCTTGGAGGCCCAACACTGTCTACAGGAAAAGGAGGGGGCGTAGACATCAATCATCATGAATAAATAACATGTTTAGATCTGAAATCATGGCACTCGGGCCCTAGTGACAAGCACTAAGCATAACAAGTTGCAACAATATCATAAAAATACCAACAACGGATACTAGGCACTATGCCCTAACAATCTTATGACTATTACATGATCAATCTCATCCAAACCCTACCATCCCCTTCGGCCTACAGCGGGGGAATTACTCACACATGGATGGGGGAAGCATGGCTGGTTGATGGAGAGGCATCGGTGGTGATGATGGCGATGATCTCCTCCAATTCCCCGTCCCGGCGGAGTGCCAGAACGGAGTTTCTGGTCCCGAGACGGAGTTTCATGATGGCGGCGGAGTTCTGGATGTCTTCTGGCAAATTCGTCTAACCCCCGTGCATTTTTAGGTCGAAACCCTTAAGTAGTCGAAAGGGGGGCGTCAGAGGATGGCTGAGGCGCCGCCACCATTGGCCGGCGCGGCCCAGGGGCCCACCGCGCCGCCTTGTGGGGTGGGCGCCTCGTGGCTCCCCTCCTTCTGGTCTTCTGGCTCAGTTAATCTTCTGTGAAATTAGGCCCATTGGAATTAATCCCGGGGATTTTCCTGAAAGTTGAGTTTCTGCACAAAAACAAGACACCAGGGCAATTCTGCTGAAAACAGCGTTAGTCCGTGTTAGTTGTATCCAAAATACACAAATTAGAGGCAAAACAATAGCAAAAGTGTTCGGGAAAGTAGATACGTTTTGGACGTATCAACTCCCCCCAAGCTTAGCTTATTGCTTATCCTCAAGCAATTCAGTTAACAACTGAGTGTGATAAAAGAACTTTCACGAACACATTTGTTCATATGATGTAAATATTATCATGATATGGACAAGTACTTAGGCAATTCATAATAAGATACATGCAAATGAAGTCATCTAATAGTTATGTCAATCATGGAAAAGGTACCAACAAATTAATAATAAGCATCATGAATCATGTCTATCAGCAAGATTGCAATGTTCATAAAAGGATATGATAAAGTGGTATCTCACTTGCCTGTATTTGTACAGCAAAACATAAATGCCCAGGCACCTCTGAATTTCATAGAAAGACTAGAAGTAAAGATTATCAAAGATAAAAGCATCAAAGTTATACCACAGCTGATCATATTTTGGGACAAGCATATTATACTAGAATGACAGTTGTGCTCTCAAAAAGTACTCAAAGAAAGGATGGTGACTCATCATAAAAGTAAAAGATTGACCCTTCGCAGAGGGAAGCAGGGATTAACATGTGCTAGAGCTTTTCATTTTTCTAAAGACAGAAGTAAAATTGTTTTGAGAGGTGTTTGTTGTTGTCAACGAATGATAGTGGGCACTCTAACTACCTCGTCAACCAGACTTTCAAGAGCGGCTCCCATGAAGGACATTATCTATACCAGCAAGGTAGATCATCCTTCTTCCCTTTTGTTTACACATGTATTTTAGTTTCATTATGGATGACACTCCCCCCAACCTTTGCTTACACAAGCCATGGCTAACCGAATCCTCGGGTGCCTTCCAACATTCTCATACCATGGAGGAGTGTCTATTTGCAAATTAAGTTGCTTACTGATAAATCAGGGCAAAGCATGTGAAGAGAATTATTGATGAAAGTTAATTAATTGGGGCTGGGAACCCCGTTGCCAGCTCTTTTTGCAAAATTATTGGATAAGCGGATGTGCCACTAGTCCATTGGTGAAAGTCCGTCAGGAGTAAATGACAAGGTTGAAAGATAAAACACCACATACTTCCTCATGAGCTATAAAACATTAACACAAATTGAGAAGTACTTTGAAGGTTTAAAGGTAGCACATGAGAATTTACTTGGAATGGTTTGAAATGCCATGCATAGGTATTTATGGTGGACACTTTGGAATAACTTGTTTTTCCGGGCTTTGGAAGCACGAGCAGCGTTTCCGCTCAGTACAAGTGAAGGCTAGCAATAGACTGGGAAGCGACAATCAAGAGAGCAATAACTGTCATAATCATGCTTGCGACAAAATAAAATTAACGGAGGCATAAGAGTGATACAAGAACTCTGAAGCAAAGTAAATCATTGAGGCTTAATTGACTTTTTGTTTAGTCATATGCATGCGTGAGCATGTGCCAAGACAATTCAAACGAGTTATTCAGAGGAGGATACCACAATGTCATACCTATCTATGAATAAAACAATGCAAGCAAATATTTATGACATGCTACTCATATTAATAAATTGGAGCTAAACATGAGAGATCATGAACTACTAGACTTTCATTAAATGACATATACCTCACATGAACCAACTAAGCATGCTCACATGGATGAGTATATGTAAAAAAATGAAAACAAATAGAGTTCATACCAGCCTCTCACCACAGTCGAGTTGTCGTAGATCGTCATTATTGCCTTTCACTTGTGTAGCTTGAATAATATGAAGTGAAAACCAAGCTCCAACCACCGGAGACCGCTGAACTCCATAATGAACTTTACAAAACCAAAGAAGAACAACAAATATTTTTGGTGTTTTCGAATTGGAAACAAGAACAAAAGGAAACAGGCAAACAAAGCAAAATCTTTTTGGATTTCTCATAGCAAACCAACGATAGCAAATAAAGCAAAATAGGAACAAGAAACCAAAATAAACAAATGGTAAAGAGAAACAACAGAAATATTTTTGGTTTTTTTGTGTTTTAGGAAAGAAACAAAGCAAAAACAAGAAAATGAAAACTAAAAGAGTCACATAAACACAAAGTAACAGAAATTCGTCAAACTTGACAGTAGTACAGTAATCTATTTTTACGAAAATCTTCCGCTGCTCAACTCGAAAAGTGCTCAACTAATGAAAGTTAGATAATAACCTGGGGAACATGCACAAAAATTAGCTTCGCAAAATAACGTTCTGGCAGTTTTTGGTAATTTTTTTGGTATCAGTCTAGAATCTGTTTTCAAACAGCACTTCCCCAAATATCATCTCCCTCTTATTAGAAACCACCTTAAGAAGCTAAACAAGTATGTACAAGTATCCAGCAATTGTAGTATGCAATGAATGAGTGATGCCGGTATACCTCCCCCCAAGCTTAGGCTTTTGGCCTAAGTGGAGATCAATCCCATGGTGCCCATGAAGTGGCACCTCCGTAGTATGACGAAGAAGGATCCTGTTCTGGGTATGTGCTGGAAGACGCACCAGGATACGTGACGGTGTACCCGTAGGAGGGCTCGGCGTCCTCGGAGTCATGCTGCTGGTGGAAACCATGTATCCTCAGCTGCTCATCCACCTCCTCCTTAGAGCGCGACCACGGTCTCCTGTGAACACTGAACAAATCGGTCTGCGGCAAAGAGATTTCCTTCTCATCCCCGTCAATAAACAACATTTTATAGACAATATTTTCTAAACTAGAGTCAGTTGTGACAAATTGGTGACTCTTCATAGCAGCAATATCAAGTCTTATAGGAGTTAATTTCTCATTAGTAGGATCAAGAGGAAGATCTAGATATGCCATAATACGTGAGGCAACAATTCCTCCAAAAATAGGCCCCTTATTGGATAAACGACGAGCAACAAGAGCACCATGATGATAAGGTGTATCTCCAGTAAGTGCAGCAACTAGAAAAGCAAGATGATAACTAGAAATGTTGCTAGTGTTCTCCTACCAAGAATGCTAGTAGCAAGATAGTAAGCGAAATATCTAATGGCAGGGAGTTGAATGTTTCTTATCTTGCCGCGCTGAATGGTGCGGCTATCATCGTTGGTGACTTCTCGATAGAGTTGCGACAAAGCTTTGGGGCTTTTCTCGATCTTCTTCGTTGTACTTACAGGAGTAATATCCAATGCAACACAAAAATCCTTCAACTTCATAGTAATAGGCCTATCATAAATCCTAAATGTAACTGATGGTGTGAAGTGTGTGTTGTTGAACTTAAAGCTTTCAACAAAGATTTTAGTTAGCATTAGTATTGACTCCTCTCATCTTCCATATAGGTAGATAAGCCAACATTATTGATGAGGAACAAGAAGTCATCAAGCAGCCCTGCATTACGCAAAAAGTCATAGCATGGAAAGGATGAAGCATTAGGAACTCCATTATCCTCTTCAACTTCGAAGCTCGGTGCGATGACATCCTCATTATAGGATCGTCTAATTCGAGTGGCTGCCCTTGAGGGCCTCCCCGTGCTTGTCGTCTCTCTTTCGAACACTTCTCCAAAGGTATGGTTATGCATCTTCTTTTTCTGAAATTTTTCAACAAACATTATAAAAGTTGATATAAATGAGGGAAACTACTATAGGAACTTGGTAGAGTACTAAACATGCATCAAAACTAATTTTTACAACTTAGAACAAGCATGCAAGCTCACTTAACATGTTACCTACAGCAGCAAAATACTCGAGATATACTCAACCAAACAAAATTCTATTTGGATAATCGGAGGAGTCACATACCGGAGAGCAAATGTGCCAAATTTCAGACAGAAATCTGGGCTGAGCAAAGAGATCGAAGAATCCTGAGTTCTTGAGCAAAAACGCGAGTGAGAGAAAGTTGGTACGAGTTTTTTCGGGAGAGAGAGTAGAATGGGAGGAAGAGATGACTTAGTGGGGCAAGGAGGGGCCCACACCAGAGGGTGGCGCGCCCCCCTCCTTGGCCGCGGCGGCTCATGGGGGGCAGCCCTGGGGTGCCCCACTGGTCAGCCCCAGGCACTCCCAGGTTGCTCTTCGAAAAATAAGACCAACGGTATAATTTTTGTAAATTTTTGAGAACTTCAAAAAACGCACATTTCTGGGTGCTAAAATTACTAATTCAGGACAGAAAAAGATTTTCAAACTTCTAAACAACTTAAGCATCTTGCAAAACAAGTAGTGCTACAGCAAGTAAAACAAGTGGAGGAAGAAAGAAATGTTGTTTAGCTCTTCTATGCATATAAAATATACTTGTTAACAAGGTTGATGAAGTCTTGCCACCAAATAGTTTTTACATGTCATAAGAAGAAATAAACCTCAAATCAATCATGTTACCTTATATTGTATTGCTATGGATCCAATCACAAGAGTTTGATATTCTTCTATAGGCTCATATATTGGACAATCAATATCTCCCACTTTGATAGATCTCAAATTAGAAATTGTATTAACTCCATATACTTTATCAATCCTCTTGGGAAAATAAACAGTATGTTCCTTGTCATCAACATTGAAAGTAACTTTTCCTTTATTGCAATCAATAACAGCCCCTGCAGTGTTAAGAAAAGGTCTTCCAAGAATAATAGACATATTATCGTCTTCAGGCATTTCCAACACAACAAAATCAGTTAATATTAAGCAATTTTGAGTAACTTGAACAGGAACATCCTCACATACACCAACAGGAACAGCAGTAGATTTATCAGCCATTTGCAAAGATATGTCAGTTGGTATCAACTTATCTAAATCAAGTCTCTTGTAAAGAGAAAAAGGCATAACACTAACTCCTGCTCCCAAATCACATAGAGCAGTTCTAACATAATTATTCTTGATGGAACAAGGAATAGTCGGTATACCTGGGTCGCCCAGCTTCTTTCGAACCTTACCATTGAAAGAGTAATTAGCGAGCATAGTGGAAATCTCCTCATTAGGAATTTTCCTTTTGTTAGAGACAATATCTTTCATATACTTTGAATAAGGAGGCAATTTAATAGCATCAGTCAAAGGGATTTGCAAGAACAAAGGTTTCATCCAATCACAAAATTTATTATAGTGTTCTTCTTCCTTTGATTTTAGTTTCTTAGCAGGAAAAGGCATTTGCTTTTGAACCCAAGGTTCTCTTTCATTACCATGTTTCTTAGCAATAAAATCTTCTTTAGTGTACTTTTTATTTTTAGCATGCTTTTCAGGTTCATCTTCAACCTCTTCTTTATCAGAAACATCATTCTTATCATTATCTTTATCATGTTCATTACCACTTTCAGTTTCAGCATCAGAAATAGAAATACTATTAGGATCATTAACAGGCTCAGAGGATTCTACAACAGTTTTATGTTTCTTCTTCTTTTTCTTAGAAGGAGCACTAATTTCTTTAGTTTGTTGAGAATCTTGTTCAACTCTTTTGGGATGCCCCTCAGGATATAGAGGATCCTGAGTAGAAACACCACCTCTAGTTGTTACTTCATAAGCATGTTTTTCTTTAGAACTATTTTTCAACAAGTCATTTTGCACTTTAGTGAGTTGATCAATTTGAGTTTGAACCATATGAAAATGTTTAACAAGCATCTTAACATCATTGGAGGTTCTCTCCACAATATCATGCAATTTACTAATAGCTCGAGAATTTTCCATTAAATGATTCTCTACTCTCATATTAAAATTATCTTGCTTAACAATATAATTATCAAACTCATCTAAACATTGATCAGGAGGTTTTGAGTACGGAATATCTTCCCTACTAAAGCGTTGAAGAGAATGTACCTCAATCATGGATGAAGGGGGAGTTATCTTACATAAATCTTCTATGGGAGGTAAATTCTTCACATCTTCAGATTTAATACCTTTCTCTTTAAGAGATTTCTTGGCTTCCCTCATATCTTCATCATTTAATTTAATCATACCCCTCTTCTTCAATATTGGCGTTGGGGTTGGTTCAGGTGTAGTCCAATCATCATGATTTCGGCCTATTTTAGCCAATAATTCTTCCGCTTCATCTGGAGTTCTTTTCTTGAAAACACAACCAGCACAACTATCCAGGTATGCCCTAGACTCAATGGTTAGAACACTATAAAATATATCAAGTAGGTAATGCTTTTCCAAATCATGTCCAGGCCGAGCTCTGATAAGAGAGCAAAATCTTGCCCAAGCTTCAGGCAATTTCTCTCCATCTTCCTAGTCAAAACTATAAATTTTCTGCAAAGCAATATGTTGAGCACTAGCAGGAAAGTATTTCCGAAAGAAAACATCAAGCAAACCACTTGGACTATCAATAGAATCAGGAGGCAAACTATTATACCAAGTTTTAGCATCATCCTTTAATGAGAAAGGAAAAAATTTAGCAACAAAATAAGTACGCTTCTTGGTATCATCAGAAAACAAGCTACTCAGAGTAGACAGCTCAATCATGTGTTCTACAGCACTTTCTTTTTCAGTACCACAAAAAGGTGTTTTCTCAACAATAGATATATGAGATAAATCAAGAGAAAAATCATAATCCTTATCCTTAATGTTTATAGGAGATGTGGCAAACTTAGGATCAGGAGACAGTTTATATCTAACAGCACGTTGTGCAAGAAGCTTTTTAATATTACTTGCATCAGTAGTAGCATTGCATTTATTAATAAAATCATCATCAAGTTCCACATAATCTTCATCAAGATCATCACTAGACTATTCAACAGACTCAGGTGAATTAACAGGTGTAACAGTATTTTCATTAGGAATTTCAGTATTTTCAATTTGTCTAGACCTAGCAATTGTAGCATCTAGAAAAGGACCTAATGAACCATTATCATCAAGCACAGTAGAAGCATCATCAAAATTATCAGAAGAATTTTCAGTTTCAGCAGAAGTACCAACACGTGAAGCTTATGGTGGTGAAACAAGTTGACTTATCATAGATGGTGAATCAAGAGCAGCAGAGGTACTCAGAGTTGTACCTTTTCTTGTAGTGGATGGTAATATGGCGACTTTAGTATCGCGAGGTTTACCCATGATGGAGAATTTGCAGCGAACAATATCAATCCAGGTGAACTTGCAAATAAAGCTATGCTCTTCGGCAACGGCGCCAGAAAATAGTCTTGATGACCCACAAGTATAGGGGATCGCAACAGTCTTCGAGGGAAGTAAACCCCAATTTATTGATTCGACACAAGGGGAGCCAAAGAATATTTGTAAACCTTAACAGCGGAGTTGTCAATTCAGCTGCACCTGGAAACAGACTTGCTCGCAAGAGTTTATCAGTAGCAACAGTTTTATAGCAGTAGCAGTAGTGAAATATCCGCAGCAGTGTAACAAAGACAGCAGTAGTGATTATAGTAAACAACATGATTAAAATACTGTAGGCACAGGGATGGATGAACGGGCGCTGCATGGATAAGAGAACTCATGTAACAATCAAGGTAGAGCATTTGCAGATAGTAATAAAACAGTATCCAAGTACTAAACAATTATAGGCATGTGTTCCATATATAGTCGTGCGTGCTCGCAATGAGAAACTTGCACAACATCTTCTGTCCTACCAGCCGGTGGCAGCCGGGCCTCTAGGGAATCTACTGGTAATTAAGGTACTCCTTTTAATAGAGCACCGGAGCAAAGCATTAACACTCCGTGAACACATGTGATCCTCATATCACAGCCTTCCCCTCCGGTTGTCTCAATTTCTGTCACTTTGGGGCCTCGGGTTCCGGACAGCAATATGTGTATAGAACTTGCAGGTAAGATCATAAAACAATGAATATCATCATGAATAAATAACATGTTCAGATCTGAAATCATGGCACTCGGGCCCTAGTGACAAGCATTAAGCATAACAAGTTGCAACAATATCATAAAAGTACTAATACGCGTACAACACGCGTCCGTTGGGAACCCCAAGAGGAAGGTGTGATGCGTACAGCGGCAAGTTTTCCCTCAGTATGAAACCAAGGTTTATCGAACCAGTAGGAGCCAAGAAGCACGTTGAAGGTTGATGGCGGCGGGATTTAGTGCGGCGCAACACCAGAGATTCCGGCGCCAACGTGGAACCTGCACAACACAACCCAAGTACTTTGCCCCAACGAAACAGTGAGGTTGTCAATCTCACCGGCTTGCTGTAACAAAGGATTAGATGTATAGTGTGGATGATGATTGTTTGCAGGAAAACAGTAGAACAGTATTGCAGTAGATTGTATTTCAGTATAGAGAATTGGACCGGGGTCCACAGTTCACTAGAGGTGTCTCTCCCATAAGATAAACAGCATGTTGGGTGAACAAATTACAGTTGGGCAATTGACAAATAGAGAGGGCATGACCATGCACATACATATTATGATGAGTATTGTGAGATTTAATTGGGCATTACGACAAAGTACATAGACCGCTATCCAGCATGCATCTATGCCTAAAAAGTCCACCTTCAGGTTATCATCCGAACCCTCCGCATTAAGTTGCTAACAACAGACAATTGCATTAAGTATTGCGCGTAATGTAATCAGTAACTACGCCCTTGAACATAGCACCAATGTTTTATCCCTAGTGGCAACAAGCACATCCATAATCTTAGAGATTTCTGTCACTTCCCCCATTCACGGAGACATGAACCCACTATCGAGCATAAATACTCCCTCTTGGAGTTACAAGCATCTACTTGGCCAGAGCATCTACTAGTAACGGAGAGCATGCAAGATCATAAACAACACATAGACATAACTTTGATAATCAACATAACAAGTATTCTCTATTCATCGGATCCCAACAAACGCAACATATAGAATTACAGATAGATGATCTTGATCATGTTAGGCAGCTCACAAGATCCGACAATGAAGCACAATGAGGAGAAGACAACCATCTAGCTACTGCTATGGACCCATAGTCCAGGGGTAGACTACTCACACATCACTCCGGAGGCGACCATGGCGGCGTAGAGTCCTCCGGGAGATGAATCCCCTCTCCGGCAGGGTGCCGGAGGCGATCTCCTGAATCCCCTGAGATGGGATTGGCGGTGGCGGCGTCTCAGTAAGGTTTTCCGTATCGTGGCTCTCGGTACTGGGGGTTTCGCGACGGAGGCTTTAAGTAGGCGGAAGGGCAAGTCAGGAGGGGGCACGAGGGGCCCACACCATAGGGCCGCGCGGCCAGGGCAGGGGCCGCGCCGCCCTAGGGTTTGGCCACCTCGTGGCCCCACTTCGTCTCCTCTTCGGTCTTCTGGAAGCTTCGTGGCAAAATAGGACCCTGGGCGTTGATTTCGTCCAATTCCGAGAATATTTCGTTACTAGGATTTCTGAAACCAAAAACAGCAGAAAACAGCAACTGGCACTTCGGCATCTTGTTAATAGGTTAGTTCCAGAAAATGCACGAATATGACATAAAGTGTGCATAAAACATGTAGATAACATCAATAATGTGGCATGGAACATAAGAAATTATCGATACGTTGGAGATGTATCAGCATCCCCAAGCTTAGTTCTGCTCGTCCCGAGCAGGTAAAACGATAACAAAGATAATTTCTGGAGTGACATGCCATCATAACCTTGATCATACTATTTGTAAAGCATATGTAGTGAATGCAGCGATCAAAAAAATGTATATGACATGAGTAAACAAGTGAATCATATAGCAAAGACTTTTCATGAATAGCACTTCAAGACAAGCATCAATAAGTCTTGCATAAGAGTTAACTCATAAAGCAATAATTCAAAGTAAAGGCATTGAAGCAACACAAAGGAAGATTAAGTTTCAGCGGTTGCTTTCAACTTGTAACATGTATATCTCATGGATATTGTCAACATAGAGTAATATAATAAGTGCAATATGCAAGTATGTAGGAATCAATGCACAGTTCACACAAGTGTTTGCTTCTTGAGGTAGAGAGAAATAGGTGAACTGACTCAACATAAAAGTAAAAGAATGGTCCTCCATAGAGGAAAAGCATCGATTGCTATATTTGTGCTAGAGCTTTGATTTTGAAAACATGAAACAATTTTGTCAACGGTAGTAATAAAGCATATGTATCATGTAAATTATATCTTACAAGTTGCAAGCCTCATGCATAGTATACTAATAGTGCCCGCACCTTGTCCTAATTAGCTTGGACTACCGGATCATCACAATGCACATGTTTTAACCAAGTGTCACAAAGGGGTACCTCTATGCCGCCTGTACAAAGGTCTAAGGAGAAAGCTCGCATTGGATTTCTCGCTATTGATTATTCTCAACTTAGACATCCATACCGGGACAACATAGACAACAGATAATGGACTCCTCTTTTATGCATAAGCATGTAACAACAATTAATAATTTTCTCATATGAGATTGAGGATTTTGTCCAAAACTGAAACTTCCACCATGGATCATGGCTTTAGTTAGCGGCCCAATGTTCTTCTCTAACAATATGCATGCTTAACCATAAGGTGGTAGATCGCTCTTGCTTCAGACAAGACGAACATGCATAGCAACTCACATGATATTCAACAAAGAATAGTTGATGGCGTCCCCAGAAACATGGTTATCGCACAACAAGCAACTTAATAAGAGATAAAGTGCATAAGTACATATTCAATACCACAATAGTTTTTAAGCTATTTGTCCCATGAGCTATATATTGTAAGGTGAATGATGGAATTTAAAGGTAGCACTCAAGCAATTTACTTTGGAATGGCGGAGAAATACCATGTAGTAGGTAGGTATGGTGGACACAAATGGCATAGTGGTTGGCTCAAGTATTTTGGATGCATGAGAAGTATTCCCTCTCGATGCAAGGTTTAGGCTAGCAAGGCTTATTTGAAACAAACACAAGGATGAACCGGTGCAGCAAAACTCACATAAAAGACACATTGTAAACATTATAAGACTCTACACCGTCTTCCTTGTTGTTCAAACTCAATACTAGAAATTATCTAGACCTTAGAGAGACCAAATATGCAAACCAAATTTTAGCATGCTCTATGTATTTCTTCATTAATGGGTGCAAAGTATATGATGCAAGAGCTTAAACATGAGCACAACAATTGCCAAGTATCACATTACCCAAGACATTATAGCAATTACTACATGTATCATTTTCCAATTCCAACCATATAACAATTTAACGAAGAAGAAACTTCGCCATGAATACTATGAGTAGAGCCTAAGGACATACTTGTCCATATGCTACAGCGGAGCGTGTCTCTCTCCCATAAAGTGAATGCTAGGATCCATTTTATTCAAACAAAACAAAAACAAAAACAAACCGACGCTCCAAGCAAAGCACATAAGATGTGATGGAATAAAAATATAGTTTCAGGGGAGGAACCTGATAATGTTGTCGATGAAGAAGGGGATGCCTTGGGCATCCCCAAGCTTAGACGCTTGAGTCTTCTTAGAATATGCAGGGGTGAACCACCGGGGCATCCCCAAGCTTAGAGCTTTCACTCTCCTTGATCATGTTGCATCATACTCCTCTCTTGATCCTTGAAAACTTCCTCCACACCAAACTCGAAACAACTCATTAGAGGGTTAGTGCACAATAAAAATTAACATGTTCAGAGGTGACATAATCATTCTTAACACTTCTGGACATTGCATAAAGCTACTGGACATTAATGGATCAAAGAAATTCATCCAACATAGCAAAAGAGGCAATGCGAAATAAAAGGCAGAATCTGTCAAAACAGAACAGTTCGTATTGACGAATTTTAAAATGGCACCAGACTTGCTCAAATGAAAATGCCCAAATTGAATGAAAGTTGCGTACATATCTGAGGATCACGCACGTAAATTGGCATATTTTTCTGAGCTACCTACAGGGAGACAGGTCGGAATTCGTGACAGCAAAGAAATCTGAAACTGCGCAGTAATCCAAATCTAGTATGAACTTTTCTATCAAAGACTTTACTTGGCACAACAAAACACAAAACTAAGATAAGGAGAGGTTGCTACAGTAGTAAACAACTTCCAAGACACAAAATAAAAACAAGGTACTGTAGTAAAAACATGGGTTGTCTCCCATAAGCGCTTTTCTTTAACGCCTTTCAGCTAGGCGCAGAAAGTGTGTATCAAGTATTATCGAAGGGTGGTACTTCTACAGCGGGGTGTGGATTTTTCTCAACCAAGCATAGTATATTGGATACATAAGTTTTAGCGTCTCCCTTTTCATTAGTCTTGGGCTTGCTACTCTCATCAAACAAATTTTCGGGAACAAGCCAAGCATAGTTATTTTCTAGTGCATCATTCATAGCTAAGAGTTTACATGGTATTGGTGCTTTGATCTCCCCTCCATCATCAATATTATTAGTGTATCTTATTCTATCCATGTCCATCTTTTCAAGGAGACTAACAAAATTAGTATGAGAACCAAGCATATTAAATTTAGCAAAGACCTTTCTAGCTTCTCTTGCTAGACCACCAAATTCTCTAAGAAGGGTTTCTAAAACAAAATCTTTCTTTTCCCCTTCTTCCATATCACCAAGTGTAAGGAACATGTGTTGGATTATAGGATTAAGATTAACAAATTTAGTTTCCAACAGGCGAACTAAATGTACAGCAGCAATTTCATAAGTAGGCGCAAGGTCTACCAAGTGTCTATCTTCAAAATCTTCAATGGTACTAACATGATTGAAAAATTCTTCTATATTATTTCTCCCAACTATAGACCCACGTCCTACCGGTATGTCTTTTGTGGTAAAATTAAAAGGAAACATGATGAATCAAGTAAAGTAAATGCAAGTAACTATTTTTTTTGTGTTTTTGATATAGCAAACAAGATAGCAAATAAAGTAAAACTAGCAACTAATTTTTTTGTATTTTGATTTAGTGCAGCAAACAAAGTAGTAAATAAAGCAAGACAAAAACAAAGTAAAGAGATTGGGAAGTGGAGACTCCCCTTGCAGCGTGTCTTGATCTCCCCGGCAATGGCGCCAGAAAAAGTTGCTGCTGGCGTGTAGTTGACGTGGGAGTTAGAAATCTTTGTGGTGTAGCTTTTCTTCAGTTCCCCGGCAACGGCGCCAGAAAAAGTGCTTGATACGCGTACAACACGCGTCCGTTGGGAACCCCAAGAGGAAGGTGTGATGCGTACAGCGGCAAGTTTTCCCTTAGTATGAAACCAAGGTTTATCGAACCAGTAGGAGCCAAGAAGCACGTTGAAGGTTGATGGCGGCGGGATGTAGTGCGGCGCAACACCAGAGATTCCGGCGCCAACGTGGAACCTGCACAACACAACCCAAGTACTTTGCCCCAACGAAACAGTGAGGTTGTCAATCTCACCGGCTTGCTGTAACAAAGGATTAGATGTATAGTGTGGATGATGATTGTTTGCAGGAAAACAGTAGAACAGTATTGCAGTAGATTGTATTTCAGTATAGAGAATTGGACCGGGGTCCACAGTTCACTAGAGGTGTCTCTCCCATAAGATAAACAGCATGTTGGGTGAACAAATTACAATTGGGCAATTGACAAATAGAGAGGGCATGACCATGCACATACATATTATGATGAGTATTGTGAGATTTAATTGGGCATTACGACAAAGTACATAGACCGCTATCCAAAGATGCATCTATGCCTAAAAGTCCACCTTCAGTTATCATCCGAACCCCTCCCGGTATTAAGTTGCTAACAACAGACAATTGCATTAAGTATTGCGCGTAATGTAATCAGTAACTACGTCCTTGAACATAGCACCAATGTTTTATCCCTAGTGGCAACAGCACATCCATAATCTTAGAGATTTCTGTCACTTCCCCAGATTCACGGAGACATGAACCCACTATCGAGCATAAATACTCCCTCTTGGAGTTACAAGCATCTACTTGGCCAGAGCATCTACTAGTAATGGAGAGCATGCAAGATCATAAACAACACATAGACATAACTTTGATAATCAACATAACAAGTATTCTCTATTCATCAGATCCCAACAAACGCAACATATAGAATTACAGATAGATGATCTTGATCATGTTATGCAGCTCACAAGATCCGACAATGAAGCACAATGAGGAGAAGACAACCATCTAGCTACTGCTATGGACCCATAGTCCAGGGGTAGACTACTCACACATCACTCCGGAGGCGACCATGGCGGCGTAGAGTCCTCCGGGAGATGAATCCCCTCTCCGGCAGGGTGCCGGTGGCGGTCTCGTGTATCCCCCGAGGTGGGCTTGGCGGCGGCGTCTCGGGCAAGGTTTTCCGTATCGTGGCTCTCGGTGACTGGGGTTTCGCGACGGAGGCTGTAAGTAGGCGGAAGGGCAAGTCAGGAGGGGGCACGAGGGGCCCACACCATAGGGCCGCGCGGCCAGGGCAGGGGCCGCGCCGCCCTAGGGTTTGGCCTCCTCGTGGCCCCTCTTCGTCTCCTCTTCGGTCTTCGGAAGCTTCGTGGCAAAATAGGACCACAGGCGTTGATTTCGTCCAATTCCGAGAATATTTCGTTACTAGGATTTCTGAAACCAAAAACAGCAAAACAAGAATCGGCACTTCGGCATCTTGTTAATAGGTTAGTTCCAGAAAATGCACGAATATGACATAAAGTGTGCATAAAACATGTAGATAACATCAATAATGTGGCATGGAACATAAGAAATTATCGATACGTTGGAGACGTATCAAGTACCAACAACGGATACTAGGCACTATGCCCTAACAATCTTATGACTATTACATGATCAATCTCATCCAATCCCTACCATCCCCTTCGGCCTACAGCGGGGGAATTACTCACACATGGATGGGGAAAGCATGGCTGGTTGATGGAGAGGCGTCGGTGGTGATAATGGCGATGATCTCCTCCAATTCCCCGTCCCGGCGGAGTGCCAGAACGGAGTTTCTGGTCCCGAGATGGAGTTTCGCGATGGCGGCGGAGTTCTGGATGTCTTCTGGCAAATTCGTCTAACCCCCGTGCGTTTTTAGGTCGAAACCCTTAAGTAGTCGAAAGGGGGGCGTCGGAGGCTGGCCGAGGCGCCGCCACCATAAGCCGGCGCGGCCCAGGGGCCCACCGCGCCGCCTTGTGGGGTGGGCGCCTCGTGGCTCCCCTCCTTCTGGTCTTCTGGCTCCGTTAATCTTCTGTGAAAATAGGCCCATTGGAATTAATCCCGGGGATTTTCCTGAAAGTTGAGTTTCTGCACAAAAACAAGACACCAGGGCAATTCTGCTGAAAACAGCGTTAGTCCGTGTTAGTTGTATCCAAAATACGCAAATTAGAGGCAAAACAATAGCAAAAGTGTTCGGGAAAGTCGATACGTTTTGGACGTATCAAGGCGCCGCCCCCCTCGCCGCCCTTCCGTATACGCGTGGGGTTAATTTTTTTGTTTTTTTTGGCGAGAGAGAGAGAGAGAGAAACATGCACACCGACCCCACGCGTATACGGAGGGGGTGGCGAGGGCCACCGCCCTTTCGCCACCGCCACCGCCCTTTCACCACCGCCACCACCCCACTTTCGCCACCGCCACCGCCCCACTTTCGCCACCGCCACCGCCCCCCTTCTTTACTTAATTAATTAGTTTTTACTACATGTTTTCAGGAGTGACACATATGGCGGACGATAGAGCCGACCCGATTAGGGAAAACTATAATGCGGAAGCTGAGGCACATCTTTTCGGCATCATAAACGGTGACATTCCTTATGTGCCGGCCGAAGAAGATGAAGAAGAGGATGTCTCTTCTTTTCTGAACCTTGACGGTGAAGGCGAAGGTCGTCAACAAGGTGATGACGAAGGAACGGACACTATCGGAGGTCAACCGTCGACAAACAACGATGGAGATAAGCAATTAGCAACCACCTCCGGCGAGGTATATATATACATTGAGCCTCTGGTGATACAAATTTACCGATTTGAATAAATATGTGTATTAACGCGACTCTCTTTCTTATTTTAGCCCTCGGCCAGATCGTCGAAAAAATCGGTGAAGACAAAGCGTGGCAAAACCAAGACGCTGAAACAAGGAGTAACATTTAACATCGATGTTATCAGTGCAACCGGCAGGCCACTGGAGCCCGAAGCGCATTATACCAAGTTCATCAACCAATGCGGAGTCGTTGTTAGAGACAGCGTCCCGGTCACCGTCCAGGAATGGCATGAGCCAGTGAAGGCACGTGTTGGTTCCACTTTCGTCAGCAAGAGAATGAAAAAGGAATATTGGAGAAAGCTTATGGAGCATTTCATTCTACCTCCGGAATACAACAAAAAAGATGAATTCGGTAACGAGAATCCGGACGGACATAAGAGGAGGAGGCTAGTCAAAGAGTTCGCTCTTCAGAAGATGGCCGAAGCATTCCGGACCTACAAGAAAAATTTAGCGGCTAAATATGTCGAGAAGGGGAAGACTCCGGATTTCAAGGGACAGTATGAGAAGCTGAAAGATGATTGGCCCGAATTTGTGAGGCAAAAGCAATCAGATCAATTCAATGCCATATCGGAAAAAATAAGGCAAATGCGGCTAAGAAAGTGTACAATCATATTATGGGGCCAGGAGGATACCGCCTTTCGGAGCCTAAGTGGCAGAAGATGGAGGATGACCTGAGGGCGCGAGGAATCCCTCTAGGTACAGAGGGATTGGACCCAAGGGCCAAAAGCTGGTGGTACGTGCATGGGGGAACGCTAGACCCGGTGACAGGGGAGTGTGTTCACTGACAGACAACGTTTAAACCCACCCAAGCCCTTATTGACGCAATGAGGGATGCTCAAGAGGGGAAGATCAAGTTCAACAGAGAGAATGACGCGCTGGCAAAAGCCCTCGAGAATCCTGAACATGGAGGACGTGTACGAGGCAAGGGCAACATTCCGTGGAAAGTAGGGTTTTCCCAGGACAATGACCCGTACAGTTACAGAAGCCGTAGGATAAAGACGGATCGGGATGCAGATTTTGTGGCGCACTTGGCATCGAAATTCTATGAGAAGAAGAAAACCCTGAATGTACTAGTACAAGAAATATCGGCAGCTGGGACGCATGAAGATCATCCAGCAGATGTCGGAAGCCAGCAGCGGAGAAGCAGCGTGGCTTCCACGGAGGCCCCGCCGGCTGGTGCTAATGCACCCTTGCTGGAGCCGGCTAGTGCTAATGCACCGACGATTGATATTACTGCACCGGAGCCTCCTCGCTACCCCATGGACGATGTAAAGGAGATGAAAGAATGTGATCTGCATTATCCAATGGGGAACATTTCCATGAAGGTAGCCATCGGCAGTGCTTTACCATGTAAACCTGGAGCACTCCACCACAACAACCCCATTCAAGATGGCTATGCTCGTGTCACGGTGGAGGACATAGTACAAGGGTTTGAGGACCTGGAGATTGACTATGCTACACCCGAAGGGGAGAGAAGACTTGGAGATGTCAAGCGCCAGTTCATTCTATGGAAAAAGAAGTACATAGTGTTTCCAGGCGAGGCGCCAAGGCCAACAAGTCCACCCCCCTCCGGTGGTGGTGGTGGTGGCAGTGGCGGTGGTGGTTCACCTACACCTCCTTCACGTCAGCCGGCGCCGCCCCCCAATCCACCTCCGGCGGGTAAGCAGACGCCGCCCCCCAGTCCGCCTCCGGCGGGTACGCCGCCCCCCAATCCACCTCCGGCGAAGAAGCAGAAGCAGTCCTAGACTATTAACCCGAACCCTTATGTACCTAAGACCACAAAGGTACCGGAGCCATCACTGAAGCCTCTCCCCCCAAGGCCTTGGGAACGTAGTGTCGAGGAAAGGGACGCGGCCGCGGCTGCTCACCATGAGAAATGGAGGGCGGAAATGAAGGAGAAAAGAGAGCCTGAGCCCAAGCCAGTATTTTATGAGAAGGAAAAGAAGTGGGCTAAGTTATTTTTGAGCACACCGTCCCAAGCCGAGAAGAATATGCCTGACGACTATGGACGTGAACTTCGTAGGCAAGCCCTCATATTGAAGGAGAAGAAAGACTTGGCGGAGAAGCAGAAGAAAGCTTTGGAGGAGGAGAAAGAAGAAAGTAAAAAAAGCGGGAAACAAGTTGCCGAGCTCGGGGAACAAAATAAACAATCGATCCCCCCGCTCATAGTGAAAGCCGCCGGTCCGGATGCTGAACTAATGGACCCCGCTATCATAGCAGCTGCGGTAGCTCAGGGAATAACTGTAACGGGTGCCAGAGAACAAGCGGCCGAGATCGGTATGACTCTTCGTGCAGTGTTAGGCCTTGAGGAGGTGCCAATGAGTGAGGTAGCAATTACATATGTGCCGAATGGACCTCTCGTCGAGCCTGCGCAGGAAGAGGATCTACCAGCACAAATGAAAAATCTGCTACGTTGGTACAAGGGTTACATAAAAACTAACACCGGCAAAGAATATATTTATGCGGAAGTTAGACATGAGCATCACTTCAAACATTACTATGTAACAATTCATACGAGTGAATTGTTCCAGCTGTTCAATCTGCGCGAGCTCGAAAAATCTATCATCAGTTGCTACGTTCTGTAAGTGATTTATTTCTACCTCATCTCGTTCATTGCCTGCACTATATATATATAGGGTGACACTATTCTAAAACCAGTGCTCAAAATAATATTCTGAGCACCATCCAACATTATAAGGGCGCGATCCGGAAATACCATCTGAAAACCGATCCGCACCGATCCAAAAGACCACCACACGTCTTTGGCCCGTCAGGTCCGTCCCCACCCTATAACAACCCCCACGACCGGCGCCCCCCGGGTCCCCGCCGCCGGCCGCCGGCTGCCGGACCTCCACAACCTCCGCCGGCTGCCTTCTCTGCCCGCCCGCCGGCCGTCCGCAATCCATGCGCCGCTGCCGCTTGTCTGCCCCGAGGACGGCCAATTTCCCGCGCCGCCGCGAGCGTTGCCTCCCCAGCCTCGAGCAGTCTACCACGCCGCCGCCGGACTCCAGCCCCGCTGCCTTCATCCGCCACCGGTGGGTGCTCACCGTCCGCGCCCCCCGAAACCGTCTCGCCTCTGCCCTTCCTCCAGCTGCCGCCGGCGCAACCATTCCCCGTGCGTCGCTGGCCCGATGTCCCTGCACCCTCCCGCTTCCCAATCCCGTCGTCGCTCCTTCAGCGCCACCTACTTCCCCGATCTCCAACAAATACGGCCTCTGCTCCTCGATTCATTCTTGCCCGTGCTCTCTGCCCAACCTCCGTTTATGTCCCTGCTATCATGATCCCCCGCTGCTACATGGCTTAATTCCACCTATGTTTTTTCTTTATATTATTTCGTTCGGCCGGCAGTACAGATTGATTCAGATGAGAATTGCATTTGGAAAATGAACGGATACACTAACAAAGACTAGTCGATGCCAGCAGAAAAGTCCAATTGTATAGTAGTGAGAAGTGCAAGCTTTTTTTTATTCTGGAAGTGCAAAATATTCTGAAAATGGAAGGGCATCACATCGCCATCGCATCCTGTAATATGGCATCGCTCTGTGCTCCTCCACACAACAGCAACAGTTCCCGGATGCATACTGCTTTGGTACATAGCTGGATACTCGATGGAGACTAAACTGATGCCGTCGCCAGGCTACAGCCTGTGGGTTTGCTAACACATCTGTGGATACCGTTTTTTCCTTCCTGGTTGGATGTTTTCTGATTTGGCATTCAGTCATTCATGTCGTGGAACGACGCCGCGGACCTGGAAGTATACAGCCATGCCGGGTCATGTCTCTAATGTCGATTGAACTTTTTTCCACCATAGTCTGAACTTTCAAGAAGTATAATCGGTGACCACAGGAAGTACAATTGATCAGTTTTAGAATTTCAAAATAGAATCTTGGGCAAATGATCAAATAAATATTTATGTGAAGTACACAATTTTTCCACTTTCGTAAGTCACAAAAATAGATGTCTACTGAGAAGTGCAAAAACTAATACCGGGTAGTATATAATCCCTCCGGTCGGATTTAATCGACACGGAGGGAGGCTTGTGCGTGGAGTATTTCATATATGAGAAGTATATATTTTTGGCTCGTGGAAGTACAACATGTGGAAGTGTAAAATTCGACAAAGTTTTCTTCTTGCTTCAGTTGTGATCTGTATTACCAACCCAATTCTATCTCATGTCTACTCTATTGTTCGATCCTATTATAATATTAGAGGTCGGTGATGTGATCGGTATATACGTAGCTCACGCCGTTTTGAACTCTGTAGTATGAGAGGAAGCTAGGACGCTATAATCAGAAGTCTAGACGGGAAAGTACAACCCCATCTATACACGAAGTACAAGTACAGTTATTCTGTCCATGGACTTAAAACACAGCTTGCATCGGCAAAACGTCGGGCTCCTCCCCCACAGATTCTCAGCCGGACCCAAACTCGACGGTTCCCCTTGTCGCCTGCCCGATATTGGGTCGAAATTTGCAGCTATTTTTGACTTTGAGCTGGACAACGACTAGCCGAACTGTCGCCAGTCCAGCTATGTGCTCTCCATCTTCTCTCTGTTTCTCTGGACAGCCGTACAAACTTACTTCTCGACAGTCGTACAAACTTACTGAAAGAGGCAGTGCAGTTGGTGGTTTACAAAAGTGTGGATGGTTTTGAATTCCAGCGATCATGGGTTGCTGCCTTGTATTACTGAGTTTGTTGTGCAAACAATAGACCGAAGTCGAGAGCAGAAATGTAGTAGGCATCTGATGCGGAGAGGTTGGCACGACGGCGTGTTTCTCTGTCTCTTCACCCTCTCTCTGAAGGCAGTACAACTGCTTGTTAGTCGGTAGTATAGTTGTTTCGCCGCGGGCAGTGCATGTGCTAGAGGAGCGCGCTCGACCATCCTCCCGTGAACTGGGCTGCTAGCTACAGCTGCTGCTGCAGTAGCGTCCCAGTAGGCTCGTTGGATATGGTGGTGAATTCGAAACTGCTGATGTTGTGTTATTACAGTTAGCTCAAAGAACAGACTGAAATTTTTGGCTCATTTTAGTCAAAGCTTGTGTTTTAGCTAGCTCAAACCTGGAGTTCAACCCATTTTGTTTCTCTGTCAGGTACGTACATGAGTGCACTTGTCAGAGTTCAGTTGTTTTTTGTGTGACCTTCACATAACACTCAAGCTAACTTAAATTTAAAGAAAGTACTGAAGCTAGCTTAGATTTAAAAATCTACAGTCCATTAAGCACACGAATGCGGTCCAAGAAGTACATGTCACCGTTGTGATTAACTAGAAAATGACACAAAAGTGTAATCTGTTCAGAAGTAAAATTAATTACGGCCGACCGTAAACATCTTGAAATTGGGAAATTCAGAGAAAGAAATTTGAGAAATGCATATAAAACAGAAATAAGTGCATGGATGTACATGTAATGATATCCAAAATTGCTGGAAGTTTTAGCTAGCGAACAATGAGAAGTACAACTAGCTAATTTTAGGAAGTACATGGAAATCAGATTAAGAATCAAATGTAGAAAATGGAAGTAATAAAATTCAATTTTAGGGCACTAGTTCTTAAAAATGCAGAACACCGATTCAGATTCTAAGCATGTAGTGAAAAAAACCTTTAGACTAAGATTGCAAAAAGATCACCCAACTATGTACATTGGTTAGTACAATTTAGTAATGCCGAGAAGCACACATCTTCGATACAAGAAGTGTACATCGCTTAATTTAATGGAAAAAAGTAGTCTACATGGAAGTAAAATATTATGAGAGAGGGGAGCACACACGTATGATGTGGGGAACTATAGAGGTGCAGTTTCGGAAGAACGAGTAGATAAATTTGTGGATGTTGGCCACCAACGTTGGTCTTGGATTTCTTCATTGTACGACTACGGCCATCTCCAGCGCAAAGAGCCCTTGCGACTTCAGCCACCTCGCAAAAATTCACTAGCGCCCTTGACCGTACGGCTACCTCGCCCACCGGAGCTCACATCACTGGCCCGTATTTCTTGTACACTGCCCAAGCTCCTGACCCGCGCAGCGTCGAACCTCGACCCGCGCAGCGTTGGCCCTAGACTGCGCGCCGCTGCCCCTCTTCCTCGTCTCCCTCTTCCGCAAGATCTACTCATTCGCGAGGAAGTTCATACTTCACGATGAGAAGTACAACCATTCGACATGAAAGGCGTGCACTTATTGTAGGAAGTATAAGAAAACCGACAAAATTAAAATGTAGAAAAAACAAAATAATCTTATTCCTATGAAGCAGTGCTGCAAAAATTTGTCCGGTCGACAAGTACACATGAGTAGCACCGGCAGTAGCTTACAAAGACCCCTCATAGATGCGGAAAAAATTCTAAACCTTGGTCGAGAAGTATACAAATTCAGTTAAAAAAGCTATAAACCCCGAAGTACAACCATTCGACACGAACAACCACTTATTATAGGAAGAACAAAACACCCGATAAAATCCAAATGTACAAAAAAAGCGCCATCTGCGAGGAACTTAGAATATTTAGCGATGAGAAGTACAACCATTTGACACGAGCAGTACAACCACTTACTATAGAAAGTACAAGAACCCCGAAATATAAATGTAGAAAAAACAAAATAATCCCATCATCCGCAAGGAAGTTCAAATATTTGACGACGAGCGGTACAACCATTCGACATGAGCAATACACCCACTTAATATATGAAGTAGAAGAAACCGAGTAAAAAAGAAAATGTAGAAAAAGCAAAATATTCCCGTCATCCGCGAGGAAGTACAAGCAGAGATCCAGAGAAGAACAACCATTCGACACGAGAAGTACACCCACTATATATAGGAAGTACAAGATAACCAATTAAAAACCAAATGTAGAAAAAAAACAAAATAATCTCGTCATCCATGAGGAAGTTCAAATAGTTGATGTTGATAAGTACAACCATTCAACACGAGTTGTACACCCACTTAATATAGGAAGTACAAAAAAACAAACAAAATCCAAATGTACAAAAAACAAAAATAATCTCGTCACCCGCGAGGAAGTTCATATACTTGTCAACGAGAAGTACAACCATTCGACATGAATAGTACACCCACTTAATATAGGAAGTATAATAAACCCGACAAAATCCAAATGTAGAAAAAACAAAATAATCATGTCATCTGCGAGGAAGTACGAGCAGTGATTCCGAGAAGTACAGGCGGAGACAACACGAAGTACAAGCGGTAATATAAATGAATTAAAAGTTTTCAAAGCAAATACTCCCACATAAGTTCACATAGTAAAAACAATAATAATCCCATCACCGTAAAGAAGTTCATATATTTGGCAATGAGAAGTACAACCATTTGACACGAGCAATACACCCACTTAATATAGGAAGTACAAGAAACCCGACAAAGTCCAAATGTAGAAAAAACAAAATAATCCCGTCATCTGCAAGGAAGTACAAGCAGTGATTCCGAGAAGTACAGGCGGAGACAACATGAAGTACAAGCAGTAATTACATGAAGAAAATACCCCACATAACTTCACATAGCAACGTTGTGAAGTTCAAATATTAAAATCAGGGAAGTGCAGAATCTCTTAAATAGAATATAGGGACAATCTAAAATTATCATTTCGAAGCACACATGCTAGTTTTTGTAAAACACACTAGTATCAAAACATTTCCAGAAAGTACAACCACGAAGCCAAGAAGTACATGGACATGTCATGGGAAGTTTAGATGCGTGTGGTTGTGATGGCATATTGTGTGGTCGTGGACCTCAAACGGACACCGTATGAAAAACTTATAGTAATTTTACTGAACACTTTCGTGAAACAGCGCCGAGAAGTACAACCGCATTTCCCTAGAAGTGCAAGTTCGTGTCGAGGGAAGTTCAATGCTCTGTTTTTACGGGGTGGAAATCTATTGTGCAAATCTCATAGATTTGATCACCAACCACTTTAATAATTGTCACCAAAAGCTTTATATGGTAGAGTATATGTATAATTTCATTACCTACAACATTTTACAACAAATAAATGGATCTAATCCATCAAATACAAATCGTTATCCCACAAAATATACCGGAAACATGATTTCAAAACTTATAAAATTAGTTTTAAACCGTTCGGATTTGGCAAAAATGGTAGGTATGAAAAACATGCGCCATTTTGACACCTTTCCAACAGTATATCATTTTCAATGTTTAAATATACCGCATGGAAATCGCGGGGAGAATCATTTGGTGCCCGTCACATAAAACGGGCGGATAGTAAATCGAGTTATTCTCTTAAACTGTAAGTAATTAGAGAAAACAATTGGAATAAGAAAGTTGCGCCTAGTCCATAGCTTTCCAACGCCATATCATTTGCATCATTTCGACATACGGTTCAAACAAATCATCCAAATTACTGTCCGCTCATTTTTTGAGTACGTCCGAATTTCGGTATTTTCAAAATAATTCGAAAACTGTGAGGATTTCGAAAAAACATAAAACACGAAAAAGTTGCGCAATTTCATTATCTTTCCAACGGTGTATCATTTGCACAGTTTCGATAAGCGATTCGAAAATCGAACTAAAAGTTCGTTTTCTGGCCATATAGAAGCGTTTTAGTATTTTCAAAATTAAATTTAAACTGTACAAAATCTGTGAAAAGTGTGAACATGAAAAAGTTGCGGTTTTTCATTATCTATCCAAAGGTATATCATTTGCATAGTTCTGACAAATTGTTGAGAAACTTGAGGTATAATTAGTACCTCTGAAGAAAACGGGAAGTTCAGGTAAGTTCGACAGAAAGTTGAACCCTGTTATCCGGGAAGTACAACCTTGTGTTCAGGAAAGTACAAGTCGGTGCTCAGAATATTATTCTGCAACTGGTTGCAGAATAGTGCTGGTATATATATATATTGTCCTAACTATATTGTTGTGTACGCTATTATGGAGAATGAAGATTAGGGAATGCAGAATAAGGAACATCCATGATGTTGGGTTCACTGACCCACAAATCGTTAATGGATATGTGTTAGAAAAACACCCCGCCGACGTGGAGCAAGACCTGTGGGATTTTCTTACAAAGCAGCAACTCAAAAGTCAAATTCTATTTCCTTACCATTTTGGGTGAGTGTTTCTATCTTGAGCACATTCTCTTTTGTTTACTCCATGCATGGTATGTCTAATCGATGAGTTATGCATGATTGTGCATGTATCGTGTCCGCAGGTTCCACTGGATTCTGCTAGTAATTGAATTTCACACCTCGAGAGGTCTCATCATGGACTCTCTGAATATGGATCCAAAGCTTTGGGTCAACATGAGAACTATGCTGCAAAAGTAATTATTTTCATTCATTTGCGCTCTATATCGATCGGCCTCTTTCGTTCATTTTCTAATATCAAGTAACTAATAACTCCCTTGTTCATTTAATTTTCTTTGCCTAGTAGGGTTTGGAGACGGTTCTCAGATCAAATGGTCGGTGAATTCAAAAAAGAGCTAGACTTTAGAAGGTCACTGACTGGGGATATTCAGCCACCGGGACCAATCTATGTGGATATTATGTTTGTGAGTTCATCCGGAGACACACCTCTGAGCGGAAGCCGTCGGATAACAACGTCAAGAGGAATAACTTCCGGAAGACGCTTAGTCCAGAAGCTCGCTTCCGACCAATTCAAGAGGAACTAGCAGGATTTTTGATGAGGGAAGTCCTCCATCCTAAAGGAGAACACTATTACAAGGACGTAGAACTTCTGATGCCGTAAATTATGTATGGAACTTGTTCGAAATTGTATATGGTCATCCGAGATTGAATATATATTGTATATTCCTCTTGAATTCTTCATTTCTTCTTGGTTCTAATTTCAAACTTGTTTGAAATTGTACATTCATATGCATGTATATAGTAGCGTAGAATATGTGTACTGAAACTTCTTCAAAATTAAAATAAAACACAAAATAAAATATAAAACAATACAAATTAAAAAGAAACCAGATTTAGGGGGGGCAAACCCTAAACCTGCGGAGGCCTTTAGTCGCGGTTGGCCAGGAGAACCGCGACTAAAGGTCCTCCGCCCCGACGAACGGATGGCGGCCACGTGGACGGGCCTTTAGTCGCGATTCGTAAGCAACCGCGACTAAAGGGGGGGCCTTTAGTCCCGCATATTTAATCCCGGTTGCGCAACCGGGATTAATGGCAGTTGCGAACCGGGATTAAAGGCCTTTTTCTACCAGGAAAGTGTCGATGTGTGCTAAATGTAGGTGTTAGCTAAATGGAACCCAAAACTTCTAATGCCGGCAATCGACGCACTGAACTCTCAAATCCCAGTCTATTTTAAACCGTGAGTGTTTCTATCGGGATTTTGCTGACAGTCAAGCCTGGAACTGTTGACTTGGCCAGTGAACTCTCTCGTCCGGCCTCCATCTGCCGCACATGTACAACTCGAGGCACCCAGCCGGTCAGCCCAGCGATCAGCCCTCATGGCCTCATGCCGCTGCGAGCACCGAGCTCCAGGATGCCGTCGTGCTCTCGTTGGCCTTCCAGCGGCTCGAACGAACGGCGTGACAATTCCGCCTCGCCGCACTTGCCGTGGAAGCATTGGCCATGACTCCCACCAGAAGCAGCTGCTCCGTCGCGCTACCACTCACGCAGGTGCTCCTCCTGGTTGTGCCCTCGCCCATGGCCCCACTTGAATTGAGTGGAGGGGCTTCTTCCTCCTCAACCTCAAGACCGAGCTCCCCAGATGTGCTGCCCAGCCATAGCGCGGCGCCGACGGGTGGACGAGTGTGAGCAGCATCATGCACTGCTCGAGGAGGGCGAACGAGGTGCCACAGGTCGTGTGGCAGGAGCTCTTGAACCATACCGAGGCCTCCATTGCGTACGCCGTCACCGACGCCGTTGGCCGCCGCCCTCGATCTTGTACGTGTCCACCAGCTTGACATAAGACGGCGACGCGAGCGTGGACGGGGATTGCCACCGAACAGGATGCGAGGTGCGAGGAAAGGGTAGTGTGATCTGCTCAACCGTTGACTAAAACCTCTCCCGTGAGCAAAACATGATAAAGCACCAGAAGGTCAGGGTGTTATATCTTTACAAATGTAAACTAGATTATTGACTCTAGTGCAAGTGGGAGACTGTTGGAGATATGCCCAAGAGGCAATAATAAAATGGTTATTATAATATATCTTTGTGTTTAAGATAAATGTTTGCATACCATGCTATAATTGTATTAACTGAAACATTGATACATGTGTGTTATGTAAACAACAAGGAGTCCCTAGTAAGCCTCTTGTATAACTAGCTTGTTGATTAATAGATGATCATGGTTTCGTGATCATGAACATTGGATGTTATTAATAACAAGGTTATGTGATTAGATGAATGATATAATGGACACACACCCAAATAAGCGTAGCATAAGATCACGTCATTAAGTTCAACTTGCTATTAGCTTCCGATACATAGTTACCTAGTCCTTCGACCATGAGATCATGTAAATCACTTATACCGGAAGGGTACTTTGATTGCATCAAAGGCCACTGCGTAAATGGGTGGTTATAAAGATGGGATTAAGTATTCGGAAAGTGTGAGTTGAGGCATATGGATCAAGAGTGGGATTTGTCCATCCCGATGATGGATAGATATACTCTGGGCCCTCTCGGTGGAATGTCGTCTGATTAGCTTGCAAGCATGTGACTGGTTCACAAGAGATGATATGCCACGGTACGAGTAAAGAGTACTTGTCAGTGACGAGGTTGAACAAGGTATCGTGATACCGATGATCGAACCTCGGACAAGTAAAATATCGCGTGACAAAAGGAATCGGTATAGTATGTAAATGGTTCAATCGATCACTAAGTTATCGTTGAATGTGTGGGAGCCATTATGGATCTCCAGATCCCGCTATTGGTTATTGGTAGGAAAGGAGTCTTGACCATGTCTGCATAGTTCACGAACCGTAGGGTGACACACTTAAGGTTTGATGTCGTTTTAAGTAGATATGGAATATGGAATGGAGTTCAAATTTTGTTCGGAGTCTTGGATGGGATCCAGGACATCACGAGGACGTCCGGAATGGTCCGGAGAATAATATTCATATATAGGAAGTCACTTTCCAAGTTTGGGAATGGTCCGGTGAATTTATGGAAGGTTGTTTTTGGAATCATCCCGAATAAATCACTATGGAAGGAGGAGTCCCGGAGGGACTCCACCAACCCACCAAGTGGGAAGGTGGGGTCCATGGTGGACTGATGTCTACGGGTGCTTCTATTCTTGTAGACAGTGTTGGGCCTCCAAGAGCAGAGGTTTGTAGAACAGCAGCAAGTTTCCCTTAAGTGGATCACCCAAGGTTTATCGAACTCAGGGAGGAAGAGGTCAAAGATATCCCTCTCAAGCAACCCTGCAATCACGATACAAGAAGTCTCTTGTGTCCCCAACACACCTAATACACTTGTCAGATGTATAGGTGCATTAGTTCGGTGAAGAGATAGTGAAATACAAGTGGTATGAATGAATATGAGCAGTAGTAACGGCGCTTAAAAGTGCTTGGCGCGTGCGCTGATGGTAGTAATATTGCAGGAAGTAAAGATGCAGTAAAACAGTAAACAAGCGATGATTGCAGTATTTGGAAACAAGGCCTAGGGATCCTACTTTCACTAGTGGACACTCTCAACATTGATCACATAAATAAATAAGTTCTCTTCCTTTGTGCTACATATACTCTTGTTTGATAATGAACACCATTCGTTGTGTAGGGCTACAAGAGCTCCCTCAAGCCGGAGTTAACAAGCGCCACAACATTCGGTATTCATATTTAAGTAACCTTTAGAGCATAATAGATCTTTGCAATTTAAACCGAGTACTAACATAGCATACACACTGTCACCTTTACACTATGAAGGGGGAATAAATCACATCAATACTATCATAGTAATAATTAACTCCATAACCTACAAGAGATTATGATCATAGCCTACGCCAAGTACTACACGATGCACACACTGTCACCATTACACCGTGAAGGAGGAATAGACTACTTTAGTAACATCACAAGAGTAGCACATAGACTAATAGTGATACAAAGCTCATATGAATCTCAATCATGTAAGGCAGCTCATGAGATCATTGTATTGAAGTACATAGGAGAGAGATTAACCACATAGCTACCGGTACAGCCCTTAGCCTCGAGGGAGAACTACTCCCTCCTCATGGGAGACAGCAGCGTTGATGAAGATGGCGGTGGTGTCGATGGAGAAGCCTTCCGGGGGCACTTCCCCGTCCCGGCAGGGTGCCGGAACAGAGACTCCTGTCCCCCAGATCTTGGCTTCGCGATGGCGGCGGCTCTGGAAGGTTTCTCGTACTGTGGCTTTTCCGTATCGAAGATTTAGGTCAGGGACCTTTATATAGGCGAAGAGGCGGCCTCGGAGGAGCCAGGGGGTGGCCCCCCCATAGGCTGGCGCGCCCAGGGTCCAGGCCGCGCCGCCCTGGCGTGTGGTGGCCCTGCGGCCCCCCTCTGGTCCCTCTCAGGTGTTCTGGAAGCTTCGTGGAATTCTAAGATGCTGGGCGTTGATTTTGTCCAATTCCGAGAATATTTCCTTACTAGGATTTCTGAAACCAAAAATAGCAGAAAACAGGAACTGGCACTTCGGCATCTCGTCAATAGGTTAGTTCCGGAAAACGCATCAAAACGATATAAAGTGTGAACAAAACATGTAGGTATTGTCATAAAACTAGCATGGAACATAAGAAATTATAGATACGTTTGAGACGTATCATGGACTCCACCTAGTTGGCCGGCCAAGGAGGCAAGGAAAGGGAGCAATCCCACTTGACCTAGGTTTCGCCAATTTGGTAAGTTTTGGAGTTGGACTCCAATGTGGTTTTGGGGCAAACCCTAGGGATTTCCACCTATTTAAAGGGGAGGAGAGGGGAGGGGCAGACACTCTTGGCCGCACCACCAAAGGGGCCCCCTGGCCGGCGCCCCAAGTCCCTCCCTCTCTCCCAAACCTTAGCTTCTACCTCCTCCTTCTTCTTCTGCAGCGCTTACGGCGAAGCCCTGCCGGAGATCTCCACCACCACCGTCACCACGTCGTCGTGCTGGCGGGATTCCGAGGAGGATCTACTACATCCGCTGCCCGCTGGAACGGGGAGAAGGACGTCGTCATCAACACCGAACGTGTGACCGAGTACGGAGGTGCTGCCCGACTGTGGCACCGTCAAGATCTTCTACGCGCTTTCGAAAGCGGCAAGTGATCGACTACAGCAACAACGAGATCTAATCTCATAGGCTTTGGAAATCTTCGTGGGTTAGTCTCATGATCTTCTCGTTGCTACCATCTTCTAGATTGGATCTTGGCTTGTTATTCGTTCTTGCGGTAGGATTTTTTTTTTGTTTTCTATGCTACGAATCCCATCAGTAAATCTCTCTCCCCGTTTGTTTGGTATCCGATGTCTCGTGTTAGCCTGCAGGATTCCATCAACCCTAAGCCCCTCAAGGTGGGCATTGCCGAGGAGCACCCTCGATAATTGGCGCCGTCTGTGGGAAACCTGTCGGTACAAGGCACGTCATCGGCAGCTCCAGTCACATCGGCAGCGTTTGTGCTGACTTCACCAACACCTTCAAGCCCAAGAAACTCGGTTCGCTGTGGTTCCTTCGAGTACGCACCGTGTGTTGAGGCCTCGCATCCGATCTCTTCAGAATTACACGGCGATATGGATACGACCTTCGGAGGAGTTCACTTCATCATCGACTCCAAAGGATTTCTCTGACTTCAAACGCGTCAAGCTTAAGAACTTCGGCTCCGGAAAACATCGGTCCACTGGCAGCTCCAGTAGGTTCGCACAGGAACAGCGGCGAAAGAAAGAGTCGCTTCGGTAGCAGAGAGGTGCAACGGAAGAGGCGAAAGAATCCACGCCGGGAGGAGGAAGAACGAGCCACACGTCGCCCTCGACTGTGCGAGAAGGGATGCTACAATACGCAACCCAGCAAGAACCGTCTCTGAACGCCTTATTTATCGGCTACGGAACAGCTCGATGCACCATGTTATATGCACTCTTATATCGATCCGAAGGATGGCGTCGAGAAGGCCACTCATTTACTCAGAGATTGTCAGCAGTTTATTGACATTCATCAATTCTGTGACGAGTTAAGAGCCGAATCAGAGGCAAGAGCTCGTTCGGCAGAAAAGAGAACGGTAGCTTACAGCTACCCGCAATAGTATACACCAAGCGAAGATATCTACATCCCAACTGAAGTTTATCCTGCGTCTCGAGGTCAAGTGAACATGATTCATAAGACCAACTTTTCGAAGAGAGAAGCCAAGAAGTTTTCACGAGAAATAAAATTTGCAGAGGTAGCTATGGCAGAGGTACCCGATTATATCGATTGATCCGATTAGAACATCATGTTTAGCAAAGCAGATCACCCGACAGCCGTCCGTAGGCCCGGTCACGCTGCCCTGGTTCTTGAAGTGCAGATTGGAGGATACAACATGAGCAAGGTATTCATGGATGAAGGAAGCAGCCTGAATCTTTTATTCGCAAGCACGATGAAGGCAATGGGATTATCAGTCAAATACTGACAACAGAGCCAGATTAATTGAGTACAAGTTAAGACTAGAGTAAGTCTGAGTTACAACTAGAAGCAAGGTGGGCTAGGCACAATAAAGCTTGTGCCGATGAACCAGGACCAGCTTCGAATACAGTCTTGTTTTTATCTTCATCGACCAGTTTGAGGAGTCGATTAACACACCATACTGAAGATTGCTTAAAAGGCTCAAGGTTGACAAGACAGTTGTCAGCGTCCATAGGCAATGCCTTAGATAAATTCTCCAGTTCAGAACCAAGCCCGTGCCCCATCAATAGCTGAAAAGTAAGGAATGCTCCATAAAAACGAGAGCGTCCCTTCAATACCTCTATAGCTTCTGAAGAATCAATGAAGAAGGTCTCCGCCATCTCCCCGTGGGTCTTGTTCTGATCTAACTTCGGGAACATCATCGAAAATAATTTCGACAGTGCCCCCTTGGTCTTCTTCAACAGATCTTGGAGTTGGTTGTCGGAATCAGTAGCAAAGGAAAGTGCATCCGACATGGATTTGACTCGAAGTTTGGTTCTACGGTCGATAGGCATATCGGCAGTATCTAGAAAATCACAAAACACAATTCATCGTGTCAAGAAGGTATTCTGAAAGAAATATCATATAACTCTGGAGAAACTTACTCAGCAAATTCTCGATGGACTCTCGAAGGGCACCTTCCTTTTCATCGGCCTCCATGAAAGCTTTCTGCCGTGCTTCTTGATCGTCCTTATCTTCTTCTTCTTCAGCTTTTTCAGTTCCTCCTTTAAGCATGCATTTTCACCTTGCACTTCAGCTGCTAGCTTGTTGGCTTCCAACACTTGGTCAGCCGAAGCTTTAACAGCTTTGCGAAGTTGGATGTTTTCTGATTCTAGGCGAGTGAATTGTTCAGCAAAATCTGCCACAGCGTCAACTGTGGCAAAAATTGGCTGCAGCAAGAAAATTGAAAAAGATTATATCGGGCAACATAGCAGATAGACTTTAGCTGACACTTAATCTTCTTTGAAGAATCAAGCATCATCTCCGGGGCTAAAGGATATTGCGCCAAATATTACTTACATGATCACGACAAATTGGAGGAACGGAGGCGCTTGCAGAGGGATTAACCGTCGACAGAGGAACCTTGGCCATAGTTGTTCTTGGTGGAAGAATAGGCTCGGCAGTCGAAGGATTTGACTCTTTTGCTGACTCAGCCTTTTCATTCAATATTTTCGCTCTCTTCAAGAGAGGAATTTCATCATCATCCTCAGAGCTGAACAGAAAGAAAGTCAGTAAAGGCAACAAAAACGAAATACAAGAAAAAAGGAGCCAGAGGATACTTACGATATGGACTCAATATCATCCTCGTCTGCGAAGAGTGTTGATGCCCTTTTAAAAGGTTGAGGAGTCGAAGCGTCGCGAGAAGGAGCAGGGGAAGCAGTCGCATCAGCATCATCATCTTGTCCGCTAGGACTTGATTCTGCTGTCGCTATCAAATCTTCATTGATCTTCCTGTGTCGCATATATTTAGTGAAGGCATCATCTTCGAGGGCTTCGTCGATTTGGACGTCGCTGTCCTCGAAAACGTGTTGTTCATCTTCGGTCTCTTCCAAAGCATCGTCATCTTCTGGAGCTATCCCACTTTCGGGTGTGGGAGGGTAACATTGAGCAACGGTGGAAGCCTATCGACAGGAAAAAGTTATAGGATTCAGATTCAGAGACAAAAAACAACATATGATGCAAATGCAAGAAAAATTACCTTGGCAGGATGCTTAAGGTCGAGAGGAGGGAGAGCCGAAGTCATGAAAATATTGTCCTTCTGACTTAGGCGAGTTAGGCGTCGCACCTCATCTCGAAGATCCTCTTCGGATACATCGATTGAACTAATCCTCGATTTATCTGAGGCACCGTTGTACAGCCATAACTGATGAGGCCTTGTCATCAGCGGTTGCACCCTACGCCTTAGAACACTCAAACCACCTCAGTGCCGCACATTGTCAAACCTTATGCATTCTTTAGGTCTAAGACCTTTTCATACAGTTGATCGGCTAGGGCACTTTCTTTGGCAGTCAAAGTGTTTCGCCAAGATTTCTTCGGCACTGTGGAAAGGATGTCTTCGAATGGAGGCAGATTGGACCGCCGTCCTGACACTGGGATGTCTCGGAGATAAAACCACTTTTGTCGCTAGCCCTGAACTGACTCTTTCATTGGATAGTCGAAGTAGTTCACCTCCTTCCTGACGACGAAGCCGACGCCGCCAACAACAGGGGGACCGTCATTGCCATTATGGCGTTTGACGTAGAAAATCTTCCTCCACAAGTCCCAGTGAGGGTCAATGCCGAGGAAGGCCTCACACAGAGTAATGAAGATGGAAAGATGAAGGATGGAGTTAGGAGTCATCTGCCAGAGCTGGATCCCATAGAAGGAAAGAAAAGAGTGAAGAAACTCGTGTGCAGGGAGAGAAAGTCCGCGGAACAGGAAAGCGGTGAACATAACAGTAAAGCCTTTTGGAGGCCTTGGGCGGGAGGAAGAACCTAGTTGAAGGTAGTCAGATTCGGCAGATGAGATCAGGCCGAGTGATCTCAACTTGTTCTCCTCGCGCTTGGAGATGGTTGAGGCGGACCAGTCTCGACCGACCTTGGCCGCGCCTGTGGTAGCGCTTGAACCAGCGGTTCCCTTCTTCTTGCCCATGGTGGTTGAGCTCTTGAAGGCAGAAGCAATGGCAAGAAGGAAGCAAGGAAGAAGATGAGCAGTGCGGAGGCGTAAAAGTAAAAGAAGGAAAGGGTTCCCTATTTATAACGGGGAATGCTTGGAGATCGTGGCCGTTACTTTGGTGATCGTGGGAAGATGGGCGAGGATCCAGTAGTACACGTGTCCAGAAGGAGAAATAAAACCGGCGGCCCATTACTCCCACTACACGCGGGAATCGAGGAGGCACCTCGGTCAAAGCACAAGCACTAGTCAATTCTTAACTGACCGCGCAGAAGTAGGGTGGGCCCGTCAGGTCATGTCATGTCAATCAGACCACCGCAGCGGCTATGTCATTGATGACATCATCAAAAGTTTCGGTTCCTCGTGAAGCATTCAAAGAATTCTTGAACATTTTGAATGGTGCAACTTGAGTCTACACGCGGTTGCAAGCATTCGTGGCTAGACTCGGGGGCTACTCCCATCGGGAGCGCTTGTTGCGCACCCGATAAAAATAAATTATGAACCCGAAGGAGTCACAAGATCCAGGATCATGCCCGGGGACTTGATTCTGTGTAGAGTAGCGTTGTTTCACCATTTGGCGGTTAACCAGCATCGATTTATCGAGTAAAACTGGGCACGTTACTCCATATCCTTTACGTACTGCTAACAAACATGGCCTTATGTGAAGGTATTGAAGACCCGATATAGAAACATGTCGGATGAAGAAAGACATTCGAGTAGTACAACTTGAGTCTACGCACGGTTTCCAGCATCCGTGCCTAGACTCGGGAGCTACTCCCGTCGGGAGCGCTTGTCGCGCACCCGATACAAAAGGTGTTGCTATCTTGAAGGAGTCGATATTATTTCGGTAATTATAAACATTCGACAAAAGACAATTTTAGTCCCTGCCCAAAATTTCTTCGGCCAGTCACTCGGGGGCTACTGATGTAGGCATTACCCTTCGGGTAACTAGTATTCCGCTACCTCTTACGACCCAACCGGGGGCCCATGAAGATCACCCGCTGACCAAGGTGGGCCGCTATGTTGGTCACTGTTCTAAAAATCGTCTGAGATGCTGATTTATCGTGAATCAGGTGGTAACCGATAAGATTTTGGCATATCAGCCAGTTTATCGCTCCACCGATATTTTGGCCAATTTTCTGTATGAGAGCCGATATTTCGCCCGATTTTCACTCTCATGGCCGATATTTCGACTGATTGCCAGAGAAATTTCAATGACATTTGGTATGGCAGTCGATATTTTCATCCTATGGTTTTGTAGAATTGTGTATTAGCTCAAATTTTCCATTATTATTGATTCAAATGCAAGGAATCAAGGTAATACTTATGGGCAATGCTTAAATATTATTTTTTGCATAGCATATTATAGAAAATTTAGTGACGAAAATTAGGATTTATAAAAAATAAGCCGATAAATGGTTGACCAATAAAATCGATTAATCGGTCGATAAGCGATTAATCTTCATTTTAAGGCTGACCGATAAGTTAAGATTAACAATTTCTTAAATATTGATGTCGGTTCCCGTGAAGGATTCTTGAAGGACAAGGCAAGAGGACGAAGAAACAAGGAAAATTTAGATATAGTACTATTTGTAAACTAGTCGTACCCAGACAGATCTCTCGAGACCTGGCTCACAATATAAGGGCTAGGAGAGGGGCTGCCGAGGGACACACAATCAATCTAGCCATAACCACCGCAAGTCGAGAGTTAGGTCATACACAATCCTAGCTTTTTGTCGAGTCCTTAGTCTAAGCCTTCGGCTACCCCATTGTAATCCTATATTCTCATTAATCAAGATCAGACAAGAAGGAAGTAAGGGTTTTACCTCCATGAGGGCCCGAACCTGGGTAAATCTCTCTCCTCGTTTGTTTGGTATCCGTTGTCTCGTGTTAGCCTGCAGGATTCCATCAACCCTAAGCCCCTCAAGGTGGGTATTACCGAGGAGCACCCTCGACAGAAGGGAATGTGAAGTTTCAGTTTCCACACAAGAAATGCATGGAACACTTCCCAAGTAAGAGGGACACATCAAAGTTCAAGCTCCCTCATGAGCTTCATCCATCATAAACATCAAGTAAGTAAGCCTAGCTACATGGCTATAAGGAAAACGCTTTACGGGAGGCAACCCGGTTGTTTTTATTTTGATTTTCTTTGCGTCCTCTTGCTGTAACAAGAGACTTAGTTTTTAGTTTTTGTTCTGAATTTTTTTAATAAAGTGCCAAGTTTTACCCATTTTGGTTTGAAAAAGTTGTTATTTGCATTCTGAGATTTTATTCCAACACGAATCTGTGCACGGTATGATTTTTATTTCCTATTCTGTAACTCCAAATGAGCTGATATTGGAGCTGTAGTTGAAACTTTTCATCCTCTGTATGCGTGAATTTTGTCGTGATTTTAGGACATATATAAGTGTGGTAAAAAAATTCGTTTTGATGCTACTGTTTTTCTGTACAGATTTTGTCCCATTTTATTTTATGCATTCTTGGAACTTTTAAGTTGAATCTTTTTGATCCAGTTGAGTTTATGAGAAGGAATACAACATTATACACTTTTTGTATATGTTTCTTTCTTTTTTTTAAGGATTTCATACAACAAGCAATTCAATTGTTTTGTGCCTACTAATGTCACCCCACAAAAAATAAATGGGAGAAACGGTGTTTTGAAGTTTTTTCACAGGAATTAGAGGAGATGCACCAAGAGCTATCCAAAGATGGTGAAGACAATAAGCTTTGGGATTTGAATACAACCCCACTAGACCAACACACTCTCGGTTTGCACACGTCTAACTTCTGTTTTTCGATCAATGCACTTTATCGCATAAACTTGGAGCGTCTTTTTGTTCTTCTTATTTAGGTTTGGTTTTTATTTTTTTAGACCACCACTTTTCATTTATGTTATGGGAGAGCTACTAGAAGTTTGGGTTAAAGTAATTTGAATGCTATAAAAATATTGGGAAGAGGATGTTTGAGTTGATTCAAAAAGATACATATAGTTGCACGATTCATGTGTTTTTCAATGAATATCAATTTGCAAGTGTTTTATCAACAGCTGTTTCTTATTAATGTTTTGATGCTGAATGTTACTTTACTTTTTTTAACATGGATTGATTAGTTCTATGGACACTTATGCATGTATTTAGACGGTCAACTTTCTCCCTCTTGCTAGCCCAAAAATTCCAAGAAGTAAAAAACTTGTTTTCCAAACACCTTCAACCAAAGTTTTTTCTAGTGAGTCCACCATATATACCTATTAGCTTTATGCTATTCCAAGTATGTTTATCATGTTATATTATATTATCTATGCTTTCGAATTTAGATGCTTATGTTATTATTTGTTATGGGAATAGTTGGTTAAAAAAGCTCTCACGAACTTGGTGCACACTTTACTTTTCTTTGCACTTAATAAACTTGAACCATTGTGATTAAGATTATGAAGTTGTGTGCCTGACAAGAATGTTGGTTGGGAGTTAGCTCATATGTTGTGTCACATGGCAAGCTTTCAACATTTATTTTAATTATATTTAGTTGATATCATGTACTTTTGTCTATGGATGCCTAACATTGAGTGAAATAATTGTGGAAACTTCGTAAGTTTGAGGAGTAAGTCTGACAAGAAGGAATTTCCGCGGCAGATTTCTGCCTGCCGGAGAGCTTTTCTCTCTATGTGGTTTTCCGCCCCGTCGCGGTGGCGAAATATTTCTCTGTTCGCTCCCCCTCTGTATAGGTTTCTCGGGGGATGAAATACGCGAAGGAACTCTGTCAGTGGTGGGTTAGGGCCACCACACCATGCCTAGGCGCGACCACGGGGTGGCCCACGCCAAGGGGTGGTGTGGGCCCCTCCTGGCCCACCTCAGGCTCCCCTTCTGGCTTCCTCCAGCATCTGGCAAAATAGGAATTTCTGGGTATTTTCTAGGAATTGCTGTTCTTCAGAAATATGGTATCTTGACGGTCCATTTTCCTGCAGAATTCTGACTCCGGCAGTTAATTCTCCAATAATCATAAAACATGCAAAAATAGATGAAATAACATAAGTATCATATCTAAATATGAAATATATCAATAAATAACAGTAAATTATGATAGAAAATAGTGATGCAATTTGGACGTATCAACTCCCCCCAAGCTGAGTGAAAGGACGAGATGTCGCCTAGAGGGGGGTGTGAATAGGCGTTTAAAAACTCTTACGGATTTGGCTTGTAAGAATGGGGAATTAAACTATGTTTATTCTACAAGCACAAACCCTAAATATGCTAGGCTCGACTAAGTGCAACAACAACTAGAGCTAAGCAAGATAGGCACAAGTTATATATATGAACAACAAGTGATAGCAAGATGTAATAGATACTTCAAGCTCGATGGCTATCACAAGGAAAGTGAGCTCGGGTATAGAAATAACTGAGGCACGCGGAGACGAAGATGTATTCCCGTGTTCCCTTCTTTTGCAAGAAGGTACATCACGTTTGGAGAGGTGGAGGTCCCACGAAGGATTCCCCAACGCCACGAAGGCTCACCTTCTTCTCCGAGCCAAACCCACGAAGGATAATGGCCCTTTCCTTATGGTTAGCTTTTCCTCCACTCCGGAGATGGAAAGCTCCAAAACCACTTCAGAACCTCCACGAAGGAGAAGCCCGGGCCTCTTCACAATCTTCCTTGAAGAGATCACCGGAGCACCAACCGCCAAGCCAACTAGGAGGTCTCCCTCCAAGAGTAACATGCTCACGGTCTCTCACTCGAACTAATCGTGGTGGAGAGCTCAACACTATGCAATGATGCAAAGAAAGAACACTAGAGGTGTTCAAATCCTTCACACTCAAATCCCCCCAAAGCAACAAATGCTAGGATGAGATTAGAGAGGAAGAACAAAGAGGAAATCAACAAATGACTCCTAGATCTAGATCCCAAGAGTTCCCCTCACAAAGAGGAGGAATGGATTCGTGGAGTTGTAGATCTAGATCTCCTCTCTTAGATCCCTCAAGAATGAGCAAGAATCATGGGGGGAATCAAGAGATAGGGCAAGTTCTTCAAAGTCAACAATGGAGGAGAGAGAGTGCAGGAACTTATTCAGCCCAAGGCGGAAGAAGGCCTATTTATAGTCTAGGGAGAAATGTAACCGTTGGGTGAGTTTCAGCTCGGCACAGTCGAGGAGGCCGGTCAACCGGGCCTGGGGTCGGGCCGTTCGGTCCAGGTGTCGGTCAGACCGGGCCACAGGCCGGACCCGGCCGGTCCAAACCGGACCTGGCGCCGGACCATGGCCGGGGCAGATCGGGGACTTACAGAACATGCCCCCGGATGGCACCGGTCCAGGGGCCGATCGGCGCCGGCCAGCCGGCGCCACGGCCGGTCCAACCGGACCACAGACCGGCCAGTGGCAAAACAGCTTTTCTATATTTTAAACAGAAAATGCTCCCGAACTCTGATTGACATGAAACCAATTTTGTTGGAAAGATAACGACAAATATGGAGACTCCTCACAGGATATTTTTAGATGATTTTAGAGAGAGAGTCTCCCACCATAAAGAAACGGTGAAGACGTCCAAACTCGAAAACGCAATAGAAGATGCATGCGGATTCCGTTTTCGATGAACTTGGGCTTGTTGTAAAGCTAGCAACAAGCTCAAGAACCTCTCTCATAGAAACACCAAGAAAAATAAGGATATGCAAGTATGCAAAGGGTTGAGCTCCCTAAGATGATGTGATCAAGTTGCCCAACCGAAAGCCCCTCTTGATAGTGTGGCTATCTATCCTATAATCCGGTCTCCCATCAACCACCTTGAGACCGGTAAAAGGAAAACCTATCAAGGCCATACCTTTGCCTTGCCCATCCGCTTGATCTTGATGATAAATCTTCAAGCTCCACTCAAGCCGGAATGCCTCACTTGATCATTGTTGCTTTGTGAAGACTCACAAATGCTCCCCCATACACTATGATGGGAAAGCTCCATTGATGCATGATACGTCTCCGACGTATCGATAATTTCTTATGTTCCATGCCACATTATTGATGATATCTACATGTTTTATGCATACTTTATGTCATATTTATGCGTTTTCCGGAACTAACCTATTGACGAGATGCCGAAGGGCAAGTTGCTGTCATTGCTTTTGGTTTCAGAAATCCTAGTAAGGAAATATTCTCGGAATTGGACGAAATCAACGCCCAGAGTCTTAGGATTGCATGAAGCTTCCAGAACACCCGAGAGCCGCCAGAGGGGGGCCACAGGCCCACCACACACCAGGCTGGCGCGGCCAAGGGGGGGCCCGCGCCCCCCTGTTGTGTCGTCGCCTTGTTGACCTTCTGACGCCGCCTCTTCGCCTATATAAAGGTCCCTGACGTAAAACACGATACGGGAAAAGCCACGGTACGAGAAACCTTCCAGAGCCGCCGCCATCGCGAAGCCAAGATCTGGGGGACAGGAGTCTCTATTCCGGCACGCCGCCGGGACGGGGAAGTGCCCCCGGAAGGCTCCTCCATCGACACCACCGCCATCTTCATCAACGTTGATGTCTCCCATGAGGAGGGAGTAGTTCTCCATCGAGGCTCGGGGCTGTACCGGTAGCTATGTGGTTAATCTCTCTCTTATGTACTTCAATACAATGATCTCATGAGCTGCTTTACATGATTGAGATCCATATGATGAGTTTGTAATCTAGATGTCGTTATGCTAGTCAAGTGGATTTTACTTATGTGATCTCCGGAGACTCCTTGTTCCACGTGTGTAAAGGTGACAGTGTGTGCACCGTGTGGGTCTCTTAGGCTATATTTCACAGAATACTTATTCACTGAGTTATGATTTGAGTTGGATGTCTCTATGAAATTGTGGTGTGTTAGTACCTCCTGTGAATGCTCAAAGTGACAGCGTGGGGTGTTCATTAGTACTTGGGAATACATCTTTAAGGTTTGCCTACATGATGAATTAGAGTTCGTTATCTTGCCAGAGAGTAATTCAGAGTAGCATAGTGAAGTGCTTATTTATATTCCTTTATGATTACAATGTTGAGAGTGTCCACTAGTGAAAGTATGATCCCTAGGCCTTGTTTCCAATACTGCAAACACCGCTTGTTTACTGTTCTGCTGCATGTTTACTTCCTGCAATATTACCACCATCAACCACACGCCAGTCCTGGACAGCAAAGCACTTTTCTGGTGCCGTTGCTACTGCTCATACTTATTCATACCACCTGTATTTCATTATCTCTTCGCCGAACTAGTGCACCTATTAGGTGTGTTGGGGACACAAGAGACTTCTTGCTTTGTGGTTGCAGGGTTGCTTGAGAGGGATATCTTTGACCTCTTCCTCCCTGAGTTCGATAAACCTTGGGTGATCCACTTAAGGAAAACTTGCTGCTGTTCTACAAACTTCTGCTCTTGGAGGCCCAACACTGTCTACAAGAATAGAAGCACCCGTAGACATCAAGCACTTTTCTGGCGCCGTTGTCGGGGAGGAAAGGTAAAAAGCACTCACACTCCGGACCCCGGAAACTAAGCCACTTTTCTGGCGCCGTTGCCGGGGAGGAAAGGTAAAAGGCACTCATACTCCGGTCCCAGGTAAAGTACTTTTATGTTGCCGTTGTGTGTGCTCTAAGCTATTTCCTTTAGATCCTGCAATTGCATCTTTTTGTTTCTTGTTTACACTAGTTAGGCATAATGGACAACAATGAGCTTCTTATTCTATTTCCTGATTTAAGACATGGATGGTTTGATGCGAAAATTAAAAAACCTATGGAGCATATTAGTATGAACGCTTTGAACACCATTGTTGCTAATGATATGGAAAATTCTAAGCTTGGGGAAGCTGGCTTTGATGAGCATGATATTTTTAGTCCCGCGAGCGTTGAGGAGAAAATTTACTTTGATAATACTTTGCCTCCTATTTATGATGATTATAATGATATTGGTCTTTTAGTACCGCCTGTTATGGAGGATAAATTTGATTATGATTACAATATGCCTCCTATATTTGATGATGAGAATAATAATGATAGCTACTTTGTTGAATTTGCTCCCACTACAACTAATAAAATTGATTATGCCTATGTGGAGAGTAATAATTTTATGCATGAGACTCATGATAAGAATGCTTTATGTGATAGTTATATTGTTGAGTTTGCTCATGTTGCTACTGAAAGTTATTATGAGAGAGGAAAATATGGTTGTAGAAATTTTCATGTTACTAAAACACCTCTCTATGTGCTGAAATTTTTGAAGCTACACTTGTTCTATCTTCCTATGCTTTTTACTTTTTTCTTCATGAACTTGTTTATTTACAAAACTCCTATGCATAGGAAGCATGTTAGACTTAAATTTGTTTTGAATTTGCCTCTTGATGCTCTCTTTTGCTTCAACTACTATTTCTTGCGAGTGCATCATTAAAACTGCTGAGCCCATCTTAATGGCTATAAAGAAAGAACTTCTTGGGAGATAACCCATGTGTTTATTTTGTTACAGTACTTTTATTTTGTATTTGTGTCTTGGAAGTTGTTACTACTGTAGCAAACTCTCCTTATCTTAATTTTGTTGCATTGTTGTGCCAAGTAAAGTTTTTGATAGTAAGGTTCATACTAGATTTGGATTACTGCGCAGAAACAGATTTCTTGCTGTCACGAATCTGGGCCTAATTCTCTGTAGGTAACTCAGAAAATTATGCCAATTTACGTGAGTGATCCTCAGATATGTACGCAACTTTCATTCAATTTTGTCATTTTCATCTGAGCAAGTCTGGTGCCTCAATAAAATTTGTCTTTACGGACTGTTCTGTTTTGACAGATTCTGCCTTTTATTTTGCATTGCCTCTTTTGTTATGTGGGATGGATTCCTTTGTTCCATTGACTTCCAGTAGCTTTGGGAAATGTCCAGAAGTGTTAAGAATGATTGTGTCACCTCTGAACATGTGAATTTTTATTATGCACTAACCCTCTAATGAGTTTGTTTCGAGTTTGGTGTGGAGGAAGTTTTCAAGGATCAAGAGAGGAGGATGATATACTATGATCAAGAAGAGTGAAAAGTCTAAGCTTGGGGATGCCCCCGTGGTTCATCCCTGCATATTTCAAGAAGACCCAAGCATCTAAGCTTGGGGATGCCCAAGGCATCCCCTTCTTCATCGACAAATTTATCAGGTTCCTCCCTTGAAACTATATTTTTATTCGGTCACATCTTATGTACTTTACTTGGAGCGTCTGTGTGCTTTTGTTTGTGTTTTTGTTTGAATAAATGCTTGTGTGGGAGATAGACACGCTCCGCTGGTTCGTATGAACACATGTGTTCTTAGCTTTTAATGTTCATGGCGAAGGTTGAAACTGCTTCGTTCATTGTTATATAGTTGGAAACGGAAAATGCTACATGTAGTAATTGGTAAAATGTCTTGGATAATTTGATACTTGGCAATTGTTTTGCTCATGTTTAAGCTCTTGCATCATATACTTTGCACCTATTAATGAAGAAATACATAGAGCTTGCTAAAATTTGGTTTGCATAATTGGTCTCTCTAAAGTCTAGATAATTTCTAGTATTGAGTTTGAACAACAAGGAAGACGGTGTAGAGTCTTATAATGTTTACAATATGTCTTTTATGTGAGTTTTGCTGCACCGGTTCATCCTTGTGTTTGTTTCAAATAACCTTGCTAGCCTAAACCTTGTATCGAGAGGGAATACTTCTCATGCATCCAAAATCCTTGAGCCAACCACTATGCCATTTGTGTCCACCATACCTACCTACTACATGGTATTTCTCCGCCATTCCAAAGTAAATTGCTTGAGTGCTACCTTTAAAATTTCCATTCTTTACCTTTGCAATATATAGCTCATGGGACAAATAGCTTAAAAACTATTGTGGTATTGAATATGTACTTATGCACTTTATCTCTTATTAAGTTGTTTGTTGTGCGATAACCATGTTCCTGGGGACGCCATCAACTACTCTTTGTTGAATATCATGTGAGTTGCTATGCATGTCCGTCTTGTCTGAAGTAAGGGAGATTTACCACTCATTTAATGGTTAGAGCATGCATACTGTTAGAGAAGAACATTGGGCCGCTAACTAAAGCCATGAACCATGGTGGAAGTTTCAGTTTTGGACATATATCCTCAATCTCATATGAGAACATTAATTGTTGCTACATGCTTATGCATTAAAGAGGAGTCCATTATCTGTTGTCTATGTTGTCCCGGTATGGATGTCTAAGTTGAGAATAATCAAAAGCGAGAAATCCAAATGCGAGCTTTCTCCTTAGACCTTTGTACAGGCGGCATAGAGGTACCCCTTTGTGACACTTGGTTAAAACATGTGTATTGCGATGATAATCCCGGTAATCCAAGCTAATTAGGACAAGGTGCGGGCACTATTAGTATACTATGCATGAGGCTTGCAACTTGTAAGATATAATTTACATGATACATATGCTTTATTACTACCGTTGACAAAATTGTTTCTTGTTTTCAAAACCAAAGCTCTAGAACAAATATAGCAATCAATGCTTCCCTCTGCGAAGGGCCTTTCTTTTACTTTTATGTTGAGTCAGTTCACCTATTTCTCTCCACCTCAAGAAGCAAACACTTGTGTGAACTGTGCATTGATTCCTACATACTTGCATATTGCACTTGTTATATTACTTTGCATTGACAACTATCCATGAGATATACATGTTATAAGTTGAAAGCAACCGCTGAAACTTAATCTTCCTTTATGTTGCTTCAATACCTTTTACTTTGAATTATTGCTTTATGATCGAGTTAACTCTTATGCAAGACTTATTGATGCTTGTGATGCTTGTCTTGAAAGTACTATTTATGAAAAGTCTTTGCTTTATGATTCATTTGTTTACTCATGTCATTACCATTGTTTTGATCGCTGCATTCATTACATATGCTTACAATAGTATGATCAAGGTTATGATGGCATGTCACTCCAGAAATTATCTTTGTTATTGTTTACCTGCTCGGGACGAGCAGAAAATAAGCTTGGGGATGCTGATACGTCTCCGACGTATCGATAATTTCTTATGTTCCATGCCACATTATTGATGATATCTACATGTTTTATGCATACTTTATGTCATATTTATGCGTTTTCCGGAACTAACCTATTGACGAGATGCCGAAGGGCCAGTTGCTGTTTTCTGATGTTTTTGGTTTCAGAAATCCTAGTAAGGAAATATTCTCGGAATTGGACGAAATCAACGCCCAGAGTCTTAGGATTGCATGAAGCTTCCAGAACACCCGAGAGCCGCCAGAGGGGGGCCACAGGCCCACCACACACCAGGCTGGCGCGGCCAAGGGGGGCCCACGCCCCCCTGTTGTGTCGTCGCCTCGTTGACCTTCTGACGCCGCCTCTTCCCCTATATAAAGGTCCCTGACCTAAAACACGATACGGGAAAAGCCATGGTACGAGAAACCTTCCAGAGCCGCCGCCATCGCGAAGCCAAGATCTGGGGGACAGGAGTCTCTGTTCCGGCACGCCGCCGGGACGGGGAAGTGCCCCCGGAAGGCTCCTCCATCGACACCACCGCCATCTTCATCAACGCTGCTGTCTCCCATGAGGAGGGAGTAGTTCTCCATCGAGGCTCGGGGCTATACCGGTAGCTATGTGGTTAATCTCTCTCTTATGTACTTCAATACAATGATCTCATGAGCTGCTTTACATGATTGAGATCCATATGATGAGTTTGTAATCTAGATGTCGTTATGCTAGTCAAGTGGATTTTACTTATGTGATCTCTGGAGACTCCTTGTCCCACGTGTGTAAAGGTGACAGTGTGTGCACCGTGTGGGTCTCTTAGGCTATATTTCACAGAATACTTATTCACTGAGTTATGATTTGAGTTGGATGTCTCTATGAAATTGTGGTGTGTTAGTACCTCCTGTGAATGCTCAAAGTGACAGCGTGGGGTGTTCATTAGTACTTGGGAATACATCTTTAAGGTTTGCCTACATGATGAATTAGAGTTCATTATCTTGCCAGAGAGTAATTCAGAGTAGCATAGTGAAGTGCTTATTTATATTCCTTTATGATTACAACACTGTCTACAAAAATAGAAGCACCCGTAGACATCAATGCACATAGTCACATGTCCATTATAACCAAATGGACGGCAAGCTTCAGGCATATGATCCTCCCGAGATGCTCAACTTGAACTTTCCCAACTCAACCTTGATGACGATCACCACTTGACGTCATCCTCTCATGGACTATATGAGATCTCACTTTTGATGCATGCCCATGGAAAGATACCTAACCCACATAGACAACACAAGGGAACATATATATGATGGGTTAGTTAATGAAGCATAATTGATATGGCTTGTCATACCACATGACTTCTCGTGGCACATTCTTCATGCTTCATGTGTTGACCAAACTTGAATCTATTCTTTACTCTTTGTATTGGTCAACCTTGTATCTTCTCATGCTCTATCATACTATCTTGAGGTGTATAAAGAATTCTTCATTTATTTGCATGCTCTAAATCTTAGTCAACCATAGCTCAACTCATGAGACTATCATGACACCGACTTAGAGCCATAACTTGAATTCTTCACTTAGAATCAAACACTCAAGATCTTGATCATTCATTGCTTATCACATAAGCTAGAGCATGGCTAATATTGAGTTCCACATAGGAAATCCATCTTCATTTCTTCTTCTTGATCATATCACATATATGTCTTCAAATCGTTGATCTTGATGCCAATACTCAAGGTATATCTTTATCTTCATGGCATCCATACCAATGAAATATTCCTTCATATAAACTCAATGAAAACATTAGTCCATAGGGGTTGTCATTAATTACCAAAACCACACATAGGGGCAATGTACCCTTACACTTAGACCTCACTTGTCCTCAAGCCAAAACTGAACTTAGTAAATCAGACCACGGGTTTATGGAGTGAAGTGTCGATATAGGCAACAATACACAAGTCATTATAGGCAACAACTTATTCTTATATAACTCAACTTGCAATGAGTAAGGAGTCACTAATAGAGGTGAACAGAGAAAATCATAATTGGTGATGGCAAACTTTCGTTCTTGGTCAGAGAACAATTAACAGATTGTACTTATCTTTCGAGAAGAGTATTTATATTAAAGCTTATATTGCAGAAATCACATGCTCAATCATTACAGTCTCTTTACAATCATTCATAACTTTCAGCGTTATATTCATTCAGATAAAAACATTGTGATGCACAAGAAAGGGTAAAAGATATGATTGAATACATAAACACACATAAATGGTTGGATCACAACAACTCAAATGCTTGCTTGAGATAGAGGGAAATAGGTTTACTAATTCAACATAAAAGTAAAAGATAGGCCCCTTCGCAAAGGGAAGCAGGATTACTCATGTGCTAGAGCTTTTCGTTTTAAATGAATCAGAGGCATGAAAATGTAATTCTGAGAGTGGTGTATGTCTATGTCAACGAATGACATCAAATGATTTATCATCCTTTCATGTTTAATGGATACAAGAGCGGCTCCCATAGAGAGAACAATAAAGTTCCTCTTCACCTTTGTTTGAACAAGCTAAGTTCGTGATTTCTCAAGTACATAGTGTTAGGAGATTTTGATTATTGGTTCATTTTATATTTTAGTGGGGTGGGCACCCCCGCTTGCCTGCTCTTTTTGCAATATTAAGGACTAGCACATTATGCATGCCAGTCAAGGTGTGAAGCCAAAATAAACATGAAAGAGATAATAAAGCATCCAATGCTTTCTCATGAGCTAAAATAGGAGCACAAAACAAGTAATAGCTTTTGAAGGTTTTAAAGGTAGCACACAAGAAAATTACTTTGGAGTGGCAGTGAAATACCACATATAGGTAGATATGGTGGATATAACTGACATGGGTTTTTGGTTCAAGGTTTGGATGCACGATAAGCATTCCCTCTCAGAACATGTGTTTGGCTAGCAAGGCTGGGTAGCAAGCATAAGAGTTGAGTGAAACAAACAAATATACATGTGATAGAAAACAATCATAAAATCTTCCTTGGAAGTACAAACGATTTTAACTTAAGAATACTAAGCTTATGAGACAACAAGAAAGAAAGATAATGGAATAATGTATCTACATGTATTTCTCTCTTTTCTACTCAAGACTCAAAGTATTGTTGCTACTGACCAATGCTAAGTTTGCCAAGACCAACTAGAATTACTTGATGCTCCTAAAGTGATACCAATACTAATCAACAAGATTAATCATATGACAGAAATTGCAAACTAAAATAAGGTGTGCAGAAAGTAAATCATAAAACTTCTCATTAATATTCCATAACGGCAAGTCACACCAAGGAATACAAAGATAATCGACTAAAGGAGAGATACTTCCACACTACAAACTATCATATATGATAACTTCACTACTCATGATATGACTCTACTGAAAAGTAAAAAAGGTAAAAGATAATAGTGTGCCCGCGGCACTCCCCCAAGGTTGGAACAAGCCAAGGGATGCCAATACCAATGACGTATTACTCCTTCGGTGGTGGTGGTGCCTCCTTCTCATCATCAGTCTTTCAAGGTAAAGGCTCCCCATCAACAAAGGACGACCGGGTTTCCAATATCCTGTAACTGGCAGCAGAACTTATACGTTTAAACCTAGTCTCATACTCACAGTTTTGATTTTGCACATCATAGAGTTGTGCTTGTAATTCGTTGGTGGTCTCATGGAGCAAGAAAATATCATCCCAAAGATTTGCAGTTTCCTTCCTGTGCTCGCCAATGAGTTCTGCATTTATCTTATGGATAATGTCCACTTCACGTTCTGCCATCTTCTTGTATCTAAAGACTTCTTGCTCTAGCTTTTCCATCCTAGCCTCTAGACTGCCTTCTCCTTTAGGATCCCGAACATCTTCTACTTGCACCTTCCCATCCTTGACCAATAACTCCTTAGGATGCATCTTCAGCTCATTCATGTACGGTTGACGACGTTCACAAAGGAGTTGTCTTTCGGTGATCCAGAAAAAGACATGGTGGCTATAAATCTGAGAACAAATCCTGACAGAAACAGATCGAAACGGAAACACGACAAGAAAACGATATACGGACCTCGGGGGATCTGGGGGATTATATAGCAAAAACTTTTACAACAAAAAGGAAGGTACAAGACAAAACCGGGTCGGAGTGGAGCTCTGGAGCGCCCACACTAGGCCTAGGCGCGGCCTGGGGCTGGCCCACGCCTAGGGGTGGTGTGGTACCCTCGGGCGCCGTCTCCTACCCGTTTTCGTCTCGTATCTTCTCATATCTAATAAAAAAGATAAAAATATAAGCTGGAAAGTTTAACGCTAACTTTTTCTTACTAAAACTGTTATCTATTCTAAAACTAACTCTGCAGTTTCCTGGATTTGCTCCTTAATAAATTCTTCCGGAGTCACCACTTGAATAATATCAATATCTTCATTATAAGAATCTCCAGAAATATAATGTTTGAGTCTTTGACCATTCACCACTTGTGTCGTTGCCTAATCGACGGTACCTCGGAGGAGGGATCCTCACGAGGGGGAGAAGAAGTAGGGGCCATAGGGCGGAGTGCACACGGGACGGTGGTACGCGAGTTACCCAGCTTCGGAACACCTGCACGATGACAGGGCCTACTGCTGCTTGTCTGGAATTATCTGGGCGCTTTCGCGTTGTTACAATGAGTTGTGGTTGTGCCTCTAGGGCTCCCGGGATCCGGCTTATAAAGGCGCACGGATCTAGGGTTTACATGGAGAGTCCTAGCCGGATTACAGATAGCCTAGCTACGGTACAATATCTTGCCGTGCACGCCACGGATCCGCCTCCCATACACGTCGTACTGGATCCGGGTTCCTCGTGGACCTCCATGGATCCGGGTTACTCCTATGTCGGTACGGATCCGGCCTGCTGATCCTGGGCTGGACTTCTTCCTTCATGATCAACAGCAACTGGGCCGCCCGATGGGCCACATGCCTCATCACCGTCTGTGGGCCACTCGGGCTTGCCGGATCTAGGCACTGTCGATGGTACACCCATGAAGTATACCCACAACAGTAGCCCCCAGAGTTCTCCGAGTTTCACCTGCAGTTTCCGCCATGCTTGTTCCTTAAGTTTCCGGCATCGTTGGCAACGCGGAGAAACTTGAAGAGCTCCAACTTTGCATTTTCTTCTTTTTCCAACTTACAGCCGGAAAATGCTCTCACCCTGCGGGACTTCACCCATCGACGTTTCAAAGAACATTTCCGGGTTACTCCCTGCGCGCGAACGAGAGCCAACTTATCTTCACGCACTTTCCCGGAATCTTAAAAGACTCAAACGGTTCCGCCAATTCTGGCGCCATTTTTGCGCGATTCGTGCGGTAACTTATCTCTAGCCATTTTTACCGCTAGGGTTTGGGACACGTGTCACGCATCCAACGGCGCGACGCTTGCGTTCCGACCACAGGATGCGGAACACGAATCTTATCCCCTCAGCCTATAAATATCAGCCGTCGACCCCTTTACCCCATTCACCCCCCTATTCATCTCTCTGCCGAGCGCCGCCCATGAGCCCTTCCTCCGCCGCGCCGGAACCTGCCGGAAAGTCACCGGAGCATCGCCGGAACGAGCCCTCCGCCGCAGTGTTCTTCGTGTTCTTAACTCCGGCGAGCCACCGCACGGAAAACTCGCCGCCGATCAGCTCCGTCCACCGCACGCTCCATTACGGTAACCTTCGAGCTTTACTTTCGCGCCGTAGTTGGTAGGGATGAACTTGGGGAAGACAACGTGGGATCCGACTAAGAAAAGTTTCCGCCAACCTTTTTCTTCAGATGTCTTCAACGACTCCGCCTCCGAGCTCGGAGCCAATCATGGCGACGCCAATCTCCTCCGCCCCTCCTCCCTTTGTCCCAATCAGGCTGGATCCTTCAAAGGATTCCGGCAAGGAGACTGAGGGGACCTCCGCTCACCCGGAGAAAACCTCCGGGGCGGGCCAGTCGGAGCAGCAAACAGAAGAAGCTGCCAAGAAATCGAAAGCTCGGAAGCGCGACTCCGAAGCTAAGGGAAAATGGTGGCCCTGCACCACCACCGAGATGGAATTGAAGAATCTCGAGTCGGAGGCTTCCTGCAACCCGGAAGCTGGAGGTCAGTTCCTAATGAACCTGCTCCGGCTCCAAGGGACGACGAGATGGTGCTGATGAAGGCACTGGTGGAGCGCGGATTTTCATTTCCGCCTTCGGATTTCTTCCGGGAGATTCTGAAGACGTATGGACTCCAACCCCACAACATATCTCCGAACAGCGTGCTCGCCATCAGCAACCACGTCGCTCTCTGCGAAGGCCACCTCCGGGTAACTCCAGAGCTTTCCCTCTTCCAATACTATTTCTCTGTCAAGAAGGAGAAGATCCGCCAAACTTCCGAGTTGGCGACTTGCGGATCTGTCACCTTCATCATCCGCCCGGGCCGCGTCTACCCCCCCACCGACCGCCACGAATCCGCGAGATACCGGTCTCGGGGGTTTCTTCTATCTCAAGGACGTCTCCGACCCGCGAGCGACAAGAAGCTACCACCTTTCAAGAACTGCCCCGCCACCGAGCTTCCGTCATGGACGCACTTGCCCCACTTCTCCGACTCGCCTCAGCTGACCCGCGGCTGTCGGGCGGATCTGCAAGCTCACGGAGGAGGGGCTGACGGGGAAAGACCTAACCCTCTCCTGGTTCACGAAGCGGATCCACGCCGCCGCAACATAGAGACCGCCTGATGTTTGAATACACAGGGCGCGACGATCCGATGCGCGCCACCAAGGATAATCTCTCCGCCGACGCCATCGACAAGAGGATCCGGGTCCTCATCAAAATCCCACGTGAACTCCACGTTCACGTATGCAACAAAGACATCCACACGGAGGGATCCGGAACTGCGGTACGTCGTCTTGACTTTGGTTTATCGTTTTTCTTCAAACTTTTGGCTAAGTGTAACTTTGAACTAGCTCGAGGCGCTTGAGGAAAATGAGCTCGGAACTCTCCTCCGAGTCCCATCCACCGGCCACGCGGATCCGGAAGCCACGTCAGAGGCGGAAGCTCCTGAAGCTCCACGTCCCGCGAAGAGGAAGAAGCCAGCCCCTTCCAGCCCTTACGCGAAACGCCCCGCGAAACGCTCGGCATCGCGGCTACCGGAAAGCTGAGGCGGAAAAGAAGCGCCTCGCGCTGATTAATACCAGCAACAAAGGGCAGCCTGCCATCCAGCACTTTTCAAGCCTTCCGGTAAGCGTCTTCTTCCGAGACCCAAGTTCTGGTTTAACACTCGCTCTTATATTTGTATGTTTTTCCTGAAGTTTCGGAAGCCAGCCTCCCAAGGCCCCAAGGGTCATCAAGAAGAAGGCCAAACCATCTCCGGCTTCTTTCCCTATCACTCCTGAGGTGGAAGTTCCGCCCAAGGCTTCTTCTGCCAAGAAGCCGGATCCGAAGGACATCATTGACCTTGAAGACCTTCCTGAAGACCCTGCTCACCATGGCGACTCCGCCCAGGGGACTTCCTCACCCATTCCTCCACCAGATCAACCAAGTTCCGCTTTCGCGGGGCCTACTGATGAAGAGCAAGGGCAAAAGGTCAAGCTTCTCCAAGTTACCAATGCGACCCGAGTCAGCCTCGAGCCAACTCCGTCCCTCCAAAAACTTACCCTCGCAGAGCGTCACGCGGAAGTTTCCGCCATGCTGAACAAGGTATGGGGGAAGCCGGAGGAGGAGGTGGGTTATCTCGCCGAGCTGGAAGACGGCTGAAGGAATTTTTCGCCAAGCACAAGGAAGTGCGGCAGGTAATACTAGCCCCCAAGCATTGGGTGATATAGTTCCGTGTAACATGTATTAGCCAATGCTTTCTCAAAATGTACTGTTAGGCGGAAATTTGAAATTTTTATCCAAGTCTTTGAAATCTTCGCCAGCCCCCCAGATTTTAATATCCGACTAACTCTCTGCTGCATCTCAGTCCACGCGGAAACTGCACGAAGATTTGCGCATACACGTGCTGGAGCAAATCACGGAGATCGAGGGGCTGCGCCAACACGCGGAAAATAGCCGAAAGGCTATCCAGCTGCTTGAGACCCGACTTCAAGGTACGAGATCCGGATCTTCACTTTTTTTGTACCGACGGTTGTTCGGGGTGCATAATATGTTCAACTCGCTTTCGGAAGAAAGCGCCAAGCATTCCTCGCTTGATGAACTATACGCCAAGGTCAAGGTGCTTGAGGCGGAGAACGAGTCCCTCGAAACTTCATGAAAGAATCCTCAAGCAAAGAGGCGAGGCGAGGAAGGAGCTCTCCGAGAAGCATGCCCGTGAGCGGGCGGAGCTGATTGACAAGCTGGAGAAAAGCCAGGGCCGCGTGATCTCCACAATTGCCAAGAACAAAGCCACAGAAGCGGAGGCGGAAGCCATTGACAAGCTTATCTTCCGTAAGCATTTTTCCGCGTCGTTGCTCCGACCACCTTGCATGTTTTCTACGACGGAACTGAACCTCTTTCTTTCCACAGCAAGCCTTGGCTTTGAGTGGACAAAAGATTCAAACCTGACGAGGACGGAGGCGTACGATGAAGCGCGGATGTCAATTGATGCGCTGTTTGAAGCACATGTAGCGGAATCGCCACGGCTCTATCGCTAAAGAAGGCCAAAACCACGGTCATCGATACGATGACCAAACTTATGCGACAGTGCCGGAGTTCATCAAGGACCGGCGAAGTCTTCGACGCGCGGAGCCGCCTCCTTAGTCCTGGCCACCTGCAAGGCTTTCTTCCCCTCACTCAACCTCGGCGCAAGTTGCACGCGGAGCCCCAGAGTTCCGACATGAGCGCCCTCCTCGCGGAAACTGAAGGCTATGAAGAGCTGTTTGTCGGGCGAGTGGATCACTCGTTACGGTACAACAAGCACAATCTGCCCGAAGGTTTTTCCGATGCGAGAGGAGGAAGCAAAGGCGAGCAGTATTATGGGGAAGGATCCGGGTCCAAAGCAGCGAGCACTCGGAGAAAATTCTGGAGACGACTACGAAGCCGGATGCGGTGGCAGCGACAACGGCTCCAGCTACCGGCAATCTGAAGAGGAGGACTCAGGTAGAGTTCCTGTTTGAAACAATGAAACAAGTTGCATCATTTTGGCCCCAGCGAGGGTTTGTAATAAGACTAAATTCTTAAGTAGCTAGGAACGAAACGATTATGCATGGGGCGGAAACACTTATCCTGCTATCCGTTAAATATTATGTGCATGTTTCGTTTTATGTCGGAAAGCAAGTGCTGACTTCGTTATTTTCTGGCTTGCCCGCTTGACCTTCCACGAGCCGGAAAACCTTAGCCGGAAACGCTCGCCGCCGGCAACGAAGCCCAATGGCAGTCCGTCCATAACCGCGGAAACAAGCCCCCGAGCATAGGTGCCGGAAATCGCTACTAGGAATCCACGAGTTCGCAACGAGATAACAACTTAATCGTAAAACTCAACCTTACGTCCTAAAGGACGATTTTGAAAATCACAACTTTCATACACGCCTAGGCGGAAATATCCAGCTCTGCGGTTTTAGTCGGAAAAAACATACATGATCTAAAATGAACAAGTAAAGGAGGTAAAAGACTCAAAGAGTGAACCATAAGCTTTATTTCATTGATCATGTATAACTATTACAGAGTTTAGAACTCGGAAAATATATGCTAAGTGTAGAAAGGACGTAGCTGTGCAATGTTCCAAGGGCGATCTGTTTCATCGTAGATGTCATCCGGATCCTCGCGCTTGCGTTTCCGGTGCCAATTAGCAGGTCTATCCCTTAGCTCACGGAAATCAACAAGGTAGTACGACCCGTTATGGAGCACTTTGCTAACGACGAAGGGTCCTTCCCATGGAGATTGCAGCTTATGGTCTTTCACCTGTCGAAGGCGGAGGACCAGGTCTCCTGCCATGAAGGAGCGTTTCCGAACTCGGCAGGCTGTGATAACGTCGGAGCTTTTGCTGGTAGATGGCGGATCTGCAGTCCGCTAAGTTCCGAGCTTCCTCGATCAGGTCCACGAGATAGCTGTCACGGCCTCGTCAATTGTTTCTTCATTGTAGGCGGAAACTCGCGGTGAATCGTGGATGATGTCGGAGGGAAGCACGGCTTCGGATCCGTATACCGGGAAAAAGGGGTAAACCCTGTCGATCTGTTAGGGGTAGTTCGTAAACTCCACGAAACGACTTCCAACTCATCAGCCCAAGCTCCACTGCTCGTCGCAGCGGTCCTTCAAGGCGTGGTTTAATTCCTGATAATATTAGGCCGTTAGCCCTTTCAACCTGACCATTGGACTGTGGGTGAGCCACAGATGCGAGGTCCAGTCGTATCCCCATTGTTTCACAATAATCCCTCAATTCTCCTTGAGCGAAGTTCGTGCCATTATCTGTGATTATGCTGTGTGGGATGCCGAATCTCATCACGAGGCTGCAGACGAATTTTAGTGCCGTAGCACCATCGGCTTTTCTCACTGGCTTAGCCTCGATCCATTTGCTGAACTTGTCAACAGCGACCAGGAGGTACTCAAAACCGCCAGGAGATGATCTTTTTAACTTACCAACCATATCGAGCCCCCAGACCGCAAATGGCCAGGTGATAGGTATGGTCTTCAGCTCTTGGGCTGGAGCGTTTGGTTGAGTAGCGTAGTACTGACAACCTCGGCAGGTCTTGACTATTTTATCAGCGTCTTCTTTAGTCAAAGCCAATAGAAACCTAACCGAAAGGCTTTTGCAACGAGTGATCTGGGAGCGGCGTGATGCCCGCAATCCCCTGCGTGGATCTCTCTGAGGATTTCAATGCCATCTTGATTGGAGACGCATTTAAGAAATACCCCTGCTGCACTTCGTTTGTAGAGCTGTCCATCAACTATTGTGTAGGTTCTTGCTCGTCTGACGATCTGTCGTGCGAGGACCTCGTCCTCTGGCAACTTCTGATCGATGAGGTAGTCCAGGAAAGGCTGTGTCCAAGCCGGAATGATAGCCATCACTTCCCTAGCCGGAGATACTGCCACCTGCGGGTTTTCCGGTTAGCGCCCTTAATCGAGGGTATCCAGAGATGCTCCAGGAAAATGCCAGGCGGAATTGGTTTCCTGCCGGATCCGAGCTTGGATAGCATGTCTGCCGCTGTGTTATCGTCTCTCCTGACGTACTTGACTTCGTATCCGAGGAAGCTCTTTGCGATCTCGTCAACTTCGTCTCTGTAGGCCGCCATGACGGAATTTCTGGCGTTCCAGGTTCCGGCTACTTGTTGTGCCACCAGGTCGGAATCTCCACAGCATATGATGTGCTTGATCCCAAGTTCCTTAGCGATGCGCAGACCGTGTAATAGAGCCTCATATTCCGCCATGTTGTTAGTAGCTTCGAAGTGGATCTCTGGGAACATACTGCAGCTTCTTCTCCTAGGGGACTTCGGGATGACTCCGGCTCCCGAGCCTTGATGCTGCTTGGATCCGTCGAAGTGCATGACCCATGTCTCTGGTTCCGGCTCCGGACTTGCATCCGGAGCTTGTCCAATCTGCAACGAAATCTGCCGTAACACGGGATTTTACCGCAGTCCTTGGCTTGTAAGCGATGTCGAAGGCGGATAATTCGCTGCCCCATTTAGCCGTACGTCCTGTTGCGTCAGCGTTGTTGAGAATTGTTGACAGCGGAGCCTTGCTCACGACTGTTACTGGATGCTCTTGGAAATAATGCCTCAGCTTCCGGCTGCCTAGGAACACGCCATAAGCTAGTTTCTGAAAGTGAGGATATCTCTGTTTTGATTCCGTCGACACCTCGCTAATGTAGTAGACAGGTCTCTGGGACGTCATATTCATGACCTTCTTCCTTTCGCTCCACCACGATGACGAGGCTGACGACTTTGTTGGTAGCTGCCAGATAAAGGAGCATTGGCTCTGACTCTGCTGGAGCTGCCAAGATAGGAGGGGAGGTAAGTATTTCCTTCAACCCTCGAAGAGCTGCGTCTGCTGCGTCATCCCAGACAAATTTGTCTGTTTTCTTCAGCAGCTTGTACAGAGGTAATGCCTTCTCGCCAAGACGGCTAACAAACCTACTGATTGCTGCGACACAACCAGTTAGTCGTTGCACATCTTTGAGACAAGTTGGCCTTTTGATACACAGAATTGCCTTGATCTTTTCCGGGTTAACCTCAATGCCCCTGTGAGAGACTATGAAGCCAAGGAGTTTTCCTGGCACGCCAAAGACGCACTTCAGCGGATTCAACATCATCTTGTACCTGCGGAGGTTGTCGAAGGTTTCCGTGAGATCGCTGATCAAGTCGGATCCTTTCCGGGTCATGACCGCGATGTAAATCGGCGACGTAAGCGTGCACGTTCCGGCCAATTTGGTCCTTCGAGCACCGCTGCATCGTACGTTGGTAGGTAGCACCTGCATTTTTCAAACCAAAGGGCATAGTAACATAGCGATAAGTACCGAACGGGGTAATGAATGAAGTCGCCTTTTGGTCGGATTCCTTCATCCGGATCTGATGATACCGGAATACGCATCAAGAAAACACGAAGTTCCGCCCCGCCGTCGAATCAATGACTTGGTCAATGCGCGGCAAGGGGAACGGATCCTTCGGGCAATGTTTGTTCAAGCCAGAGTAATCGATGCACATTCTTAGTATTTCAGTGTTCTTTTTGGGTACAAGGACGGGATTCGCGACCCAATCGGTATGGATAACTTCTATTACAAAACCTGTTTCTAGTAACTTTGCTAGTTCCATTCCTATGGCACGGCGCTTCTTATCTCCAAAGCGTCGCATAGCTTGCTTCACTGGTTTGGCCCCCGGATTTATGTTGAGGTAGTGCTCGGCGAGTTCCCTAGGTACTCCGGACATGTCAGAAGGTTGCCATGCGAAGATATCCATGTTAGCGCGGAGGAACTCGACGAGCGCGCTTTCCTACTTGGGGTCCATGTTGGCTCCGATCGAAACCTGCTTGGAAGAGTCACAGGATGAGGTCATGCTTCTTGGTTTCTATCGCGGGCTTGAAGGAGGTTTTCTGCTCGGAGATTTGCTTCTTGGTGGTCTGCATCTCAGTCGGATCCACCGCGGCTCTGTAGCCTTTCAGCTCTTCTCCGGATATCACAGACTCTGCGAAGGCGGCTTCACCTAACTCGCACTCATGAGCCTTTTTGTAGTCTCCGGATACGGTAATCATACCTTTAGGACCCGGAATCTTGAGCTTGTTGTAGATGTAGCACGCTCTTGCGTGGAACTTGTGGTAGGTGGGCCTGCCGAAGATGACGTGATAGGAGCTCTTGAAGGGCACAACTTCAAACGTGATCTTCTCTTCGCGGAAATTATGAACATCGCCAAAAGCCACGGGAAGTGTGATGCTGCCGAGGGAGTTCGGCTTTCTTCTTACCGGAACCACGCCATGAAACTCGGTGTTGCCGTGTTTGAGCTGTTCCTTGGTGAGGTTCATCCGCTCTAGAGTCTCCGTGTACATGATGTTCAAGCTGGCTCCGCCATCCATGAGGCACTTGGAGAAGTCATACCCGTCTATGCGGGGACTTACAACCAAGGCGTAGCATTCTTTTGGCACAATTGCGGGGTGATCCTTCCTGTCAAATGTACACGGGATTTCCGACCACCTGACGTCTTTGCGGCACGGCGGAACTATGGCGTTCGGGATCCGGGTAGCCGACTTGGAGGCGCGTCTTGTTGGGGTTCCGAGGAAAGTGTGGTAAGCCCCCACGCTCTTTTTGTCGAATGGATTGGATTTACTGCGGCTCCTGCCTTGGGATCCGGCGAGTTATCATCTTCATCCATCGCCTCGGAACTATCGTCCTCCTTGTCTTTGTTCTTGCCCTTGCCACCTTTTCCGCGAGGGCGGTGCTTCCGGGCGCGCTTGTATCCGGCCTCCGGGTCGTTCTTTAGATCATTGACCCACTTGCGATTGCGGTTGGTATGAGTGGACTTCCACAGTAACCGGATCCGAGATGGGCCGGGCGGGGCATGTCTCTGTATTCCTCATAGGTTTGCGGGCGCGGGATCCGGCGCCGGTGACCTCGGGGGTATGTCTTGCGACCCCTGCCGGCTCCGCCTCCGCGTCCGCGTCCTCTTCCGCCTCCTGGACCTCCGCGTTGAAACGCCATGGCGACCATCTCGGATCCGCCACTCTTCGGTCATCGTGGTTCTTGCGCTTATGGCTGCTGCTGCCGCCGTTGTCACGGTTCTTCTTTTGTTGATGCAGGGGAGTCTTTGTAGCTGCGAGATCACCGCCTGCGTCGTCATCGGCGGCAGTGTGATCGCTAGCGATGGTGATCATGTCATCCAACGTCAGTTTATTTGCATTGACCAAGCAGGTTAGCTTGTGTCGCAGCAATCCTCCTCGCTGCAAGCCCCCAATGAAGGCGTGCATTGCCGTGCGGTTGTCAACGTTCTCGCACTCGTTCTCGCATGCCAACCATCGGGTGAGGAAATTCCTCGATGTTTCGCCCTTCTTACGGATGCAAGCACGTAGGTCGCTTGTTGTGGCAGGTCTCTTGTAGGTACCCCTGAAGTGTTTCTCAAAAGCGTTCTTCGTGTCGAACCAGCAAAAGATGGAGTTCTTCTCGAGGTCGCCGAGCCGTATCCGGGCTGGACCTACAAGGTACAACTGGAGCATGCGGCAGGCGATGTTAGGGGTTCCTCCAGCGAAGGTTACAGCATTGTAGTAATCCTCGATCCAGGTATCCGGCCTTTCGGTGCCATCATAATGCTTCAGATTTCATGGTAGCTTGAGGTTCATCCTTGGCTTTGGTTCCTCTCGAATCATCCCGCCAAAGCACTTCGGGCCAATGTAGTCGGTTACGTACTCGTTAAGGCGGTCCCGCGCGTCGCGAGCCGTGGCGAGGAGACTTTGAGCGAGAGCGAGATCTCCGGCCATTGCCTCCGCCTCCACCTCCGCCGCCACCGCTAGGTGGTGGTGAGGAGACCTGCGAGGTGGGCGGTCTGACTTCTTGCTTCCGCCATCCGAATCTCCTCGGCCTTCCCGGTGCCGACTCCGGCCTCTGTGGCTGCCCTCGCCTTGGCGCTGGCTGCCCCGGTCGTTCGGCGAGGCTCCGGGTCACGGCTCCGACGAGGCTCGGGTCCCGGCTCGGGCGAGGTTCTCCGGGTCGCGGCTCCGACGAGGTTCGGATCACGGTTCCGGCGAGGCTCGGACCGCGGTCTTCATTCCGACTCCTCCCGGGCTCGGGCTCATGAACATTGTTCCCGATTCCGGCGAGGTTCCGGCGAGCGCTCCCCTGTTTCTCGTTTCTTGGCAGCACGTTGTCGCGGATAACAAGTGCACCATGCCCTATGGGCCTGGTGTTTCCGGCTGGACTACGGCGGCGAGGGGGTCGCGGGTAACCGTTGGGCGGAGGAGAGGGGTTGCGGTATTTGTCTCTTCCGGAGTACATCGCATCCTTTCCCTTTCTTGGATCCGACGGAGGCGTACGCGACGGAACGGGGATCGGATTTGGGTGCTCCCCGGCCCTTTTCTCGCGCTCTCCGAGGATCCGGTGTGCGATTCATCGTCCTTCTGCGCGGTAGATACACAGCTTATCCGGATTGGATTCCAACCTACGCGAAGTATACGCCTTGCTCTCGTCTCATGCATTGTCGAAGCGACAAGTGTGCGGAGATAGTTGATGTCAACTTCTTCGTCCTTCTTCTTCAGCAATTCCGCTGCTTTCTGCATGTTGTCCTTTGGAGTTTCCAGCGGCTGGTGATCTGCGGGCGTATTGAAGGGTATCCTGCGAGGCGGAATTGCTTCTCTAACAATACAATCAGCCTCCTCCTGCGCATAGATCATCTTTACTTCCCACTCAGCCCTCATGTTCTTGACCTGCTCGAGTGTGGCAGTGATCTCGCGGTCCTGTCTGTCGAAGTTCTCCACCAGTGCCGCATGATCTGCCCTTCCTACCTTTAACGCAGCTTCGGTATGGGCGAGTCTCTTGGCTGTAGCCAGCATTTCCTTCTGGCGGTCTCTAGAGCCTCCCAGATCTGCGGCGTCGCCCCGGGGTTATAGGTGTGTTAAGAACTGCACGCGCGGCCACCTCCTCTCGCGACGGGATTTCCTCCGAGGAAGGATCGCTGTGGGGGCCCACCCGAGACAGTGGAGATCCGGGGTGGGATGGTGGAGGGTCAGATTGGCTGGTTGGCTCTTCAGATCCAGTTTGTCCCTGCGCTGCTATCGTTGCGAGAACTTGCTTAGGCTGGGCGGAGTCGACTTCGGGCTGATCACTGTATCCGTATTCCCTTATCTTGCGAACGAAGTCATCAGACTCCATGGAGGAGGTATCTCCGGAAATTGGGCTCAGATTGCCCAAAATCGACTCTTCAACCGGAGCTTCGCTTTTTCCGACAGGCTGAGCCTGATCCGGATCTGCGCCGTTTTCCGGTGCCTCTACCTGCTCAGGACCAGCTCCGGCTTCTTGAGGGGCGGTTCCGGCGGTATGGGCCAAGAAGTGTACGAAGTGGCACCTCTGCTTTTCTAACACACAGGAGACCCGGGCGGATCTCGCATTGGTCTTCCACCGTTGTTTCCTGCTCGTGGGCGGATTGGGTGGGCTTTGAAATTTCCGGATCTAAGGTGGAATCTTCCTTGGGAGCTCCCGCATCTCAGATCGGATCTTCGCGACAGCGTCCAGCTCTGCGGCGGTCGCGTCTGCGTTACTTACCAGTGGGTTTCCGTCGGAATCGACGGTTTCCCCGATGAAGATGTGTATGCCGCCTATAGGGACGATGGAGAGCTTGACGGGGTTTGTCCTAGCCGGAATCCAGCACTCATCCGGAGGGACGATCGGCAGATTCCCGGCGTAAAGGACGCGCCCCACGGCGATGGTGTCGTCGTAGCTTCCCATGGCGGAACCCTCCCGGTTCCGGCCTCCGTACGCCACAGGCCCCACGGTGGGCGCCAACCGTCGTTGCCCTAATCGACGGTACCTCGGAGGAGGGATCCTCACGAGGGGGAGAAGAAGTAGGGGCCATAGGGCGGAGTGCACACGGGACGGTGGTACGCGAGTTACCCGCCTTCGAACACCTGCACGATGACAGGGCCTACTGCTGCTTGTCTGGAATTATCTGGGCGCTTTCGCGTTGTTACAATGAGTTGTGGTTGTGCCTCTAGGGCTCCCGGGATCCGGCTTATAAAGGCGCACGGATCTAGGGTTTACATGGAGAGTCCTAGCCGGATTACAGATAGCCTAGCTACGGTACAATATCTTGCCGTGCACGCCACGGATCCGCCTCCCATACACGTCGTACTGGATCCGGGTTCCTCGTGGACCTCCATGGATCCGGGTTACTCCTATGTCGGTACGGATCCGGCCTGCTGATCCTGGGCTGGACTTCTTCCTTCATGATCAACAGCAACTGGGCCGCCCGATGGGCCACATGCCTCATCACCGTCTGTGGGCCACCCGGGCTTGCCGGATCTAGGCACTGTCGATGGTACACCCATGAAGTATACCCACAACAACTTGTGTAGTGTTATCTTTCAATGAAGCAATTTTTATTGCACCGGAACGATACACCTCTTCAATAATAAAAGGTCCTTCCCATTTTGAGAGTAATTTTCCTGCAAAAAATATGAGACGAGACCTATACAATAGAACTTTCTCACGAACATGGAACTCTCTCTTAAGAATTCTCCTATCATGCCACTTCTTAACCTTCTCTTTAAAGATTCTAGAATTTTCATAAGCTTCATTCCTCCATTCATCTAGAGAACTTAAGTCAAGCAACCTTTTCTTACCAGCTAGTTTAAAGTCTTTATTAAGTTCTTTCACTGATCAATAAGCTTTGTGTTCTAATTCTAAAGGCAAGTGACAATATTTTTGCATAAACCATTCTGTAAGGAGATATACCCATAGGATTTTTGTAAGCAGTTCTATAAGCCCATAAAGCATCATTTAACTTACAAGCCCAATTATTCCTAGATTTATTAATAGTCTTTTGCAAGATAGATTTAATTTCTCTATTTGATAATCCTACTTGCCCACTTGTTTGGGGATGATAGGCTGAAGCAATCCTATGATTAGCATCATATCTCGCAAGGGTGTTTCTAAAACCACCATGAAAATGAGAACCTCCATCAGTCATAAGATATCTAGGCACACCAAACCTAGGGAAAATAACATCCTTAAGCATTTTTAACGAGGTCTCGCCATCATCACTCTTTGTAGGTATAACCTTATGAAGGAGGAAAATGGCCCATAAAGTCAAATCCCCAACAGTCAAATGGTTCAATAACAAGAGAATAATTCATAGGCATTTCATTGCGTCTAGAAATATTAACAACTCTTTGGCATTCATTACAAGATAAAATAAACTTTCTTGCATTAAAAAGAGTAGGCCAATAAAAACCTGATTGTAGAACCTTTTGTGCAGTTCTATCTCCAGCATGATGTCCTCCATAAGCACTACCATGCCATTTTCTCAATATCTCTCGTTGCTCATACTCTAGAACACATCTTCGCATAATACCATCCCACTCCTTCTTTATATAAGTGTGGATCATCCCAAAAATAATGCCTCAAGTCATACAATAATTTTCTTCTTTGCTGAGCTGTAAATGTTGGAGGAAAGTACTTAGAAACAATAAAGTTAGCATAATCAACATACAAAGGACTCTCTCGCGAGGTTACTTTTATTGCAGCCAATTGTTTATTTGGAAAACTATTATTAACAGGAATAGGATCATAAGATTTTTTTTATCAATCTAGACAAATTATCAGCAACTGGATTTTCAGCACCCTTCCTATCTACAATATGCATATCAAACTATTGTAAAAGCAACACCCATCTAATAAGCCTAGGCTTAGCGTATTTCTTTTCCATAAGGTACCTAATAGCAGCATGATCAGTATGAATAGTAACTTTCGAATCAACAATATAAGGTCTAAACTTATCACAAGCAAAGACCACAACTAGGAATTCTTTTTCAGTAGTAGCATATGTCTTTTGAGCAACATCAAGAGTTTTACTATCATAATGAATAACATTTAACTTCTTATCTACTCGTTGTCAGAGAACAGCACCTACTGCAAAATCACTAGCATGACACATAATTTCAAAGGGTAAATTCCAATCAGGTGGTTGAACAATAGGAGCAGTGGTTAAAGCCTTCCTTAGAGTTTCAAAGGCTTCCTTACAATCATCATCAAAAACAAAAGATACATCCTTTTGGAGAAGATTAGTAAGAGGCTTTGAAATTTTAGAGAAACCCTTAATAAACCTCCTATAGAAACCAGCATGACCAAGAATACTATGAATACCTTTAACATCCCTATGACAGGGCATTTTCTCAATTTCTTCCACTTTGGCTCTGTCGATTTCAATACCCCTTTTAGAAATTTTATGTCCAAGAACAAAACCTTCATTTACCATAAAGTGACATTTCTCCCAATTAAGAACAAGATTAGTTTCTTCACATCTCTGCAAAACTTTATCAAGATTGTGCAAACAGTTATCAAAAGAAGTCCCATAGATGGAGAAATCGTCCATGAATATTTCTACAATTTCTTCACAAAAACCATGAAAAATAGCAGACATGCATCTTTCAAACGTAGCAGGAGCATTACACAAACCAAAAGGCATACGTCTATAAGCATAAGTTCCATAAGGACAAATAAAAGTGGTTTTCACTTGATCTTGCCTTTTAACAGCAGTTTGAGAAAATCCAGAATAACCATCAAGAAAATAAAAATGAGTTTTCTTAGACAACCTTTCTTACATTTGATCAATAAAAGGTAAAGGGTAATGATCTTTCTTAGTAACTTTGTTAACTTTTCTAAAATCAATGCACATCCTATAACCAACTACTGCTCTTTGAGGAATAAGTTCATTATTCTCATTAGCTACAACAGTAATTCCTCCTTTCTTAGGGACACAATGCACAGGACTAACCCATCTACTATCAGTAATATGATAAATAATACCAGCATCAAGGAGTTTCAATACCCCATTTCTTACCACATCCTTCATCTTAGAAATTAAACGGCATTGATGTTCAATAACTGGCTTTGCATCAGGTTCCATATTAATAGCATGCTGACATATAGTAGGAGAAATCCCCTTCAAATCATCAAGAGTATATCCCATAGCTCCTCGGTGTTTCTTCAATACTCCCAATAACCGTTCCTCTTCCTGCCCTGAAAGTTTAGAACTATTAATAACATGATATATTTTATTATCATCAATATAAGCATATTTAAGATCATCAGGTAAAGATTTTAAATTGAAAACGGGATCCTCCTTGGGTGGTAGTGTGGTACCCAAGTCTTCCACGGGTAAATTGTGTTTAAGCATCTCTGTTGACAAATAAAAATCTCATCAATCTCATTTTTTTCTCCATAAAGATCTCACTTTCGTGGTCCTCCATATATTGCTGCAAAGCATTGTTAGGAGCAAGAGCAATATAGGCAAGTTGTTCAACTCTAAAATCTTTATTAGGAAATTTAGTTTCATAAGGAGCTTTAGCAAACTTAGAAAATTTATACTCATAAGACTCTCCATTAAATTTAGAATTTTCTCCTTCTTACAATCTATAATAGCACCACAAGTATTCAAGAAAGATCTACCAAAAATGATAGGACAAGTCTTACTAGCAGCTAAACCAAGTACTAGAAAATCAGCAGGATATTTAATCTTACCACATAAAATTTCTACATCTCTAACAATACCAATTGGAGAGATGGTATTAGAAAGCTGAATAACCACATCAATTTCTTCAAGTTCAGAAGAACCAATTTCAAGCATTATTTCCCTGTAAAGCTCATAAGGAATATCACTTAAACTTGCACCAATATCACATAAACCATAATAGCAATGATCACATATTCAGACAGAAAGCATAGGTACACTAGTTTTCTTAGATTTACTAGGATGTGAAACAATACTAGAAGCATTTTCATAGAAGATAATGTGTCCATCTTCTACATTTTCAGTAACAAGGTCCTTTACTATTGCTACCGCAGGTTCAATAGTTATTTGGTCATCACGTTCTATAGCTTTCTTTGTACTTTTGTTAACCACATTAGTTATAATAGAATGTTCCTTTACCTTGGCAGGGAAAGGTACTTTCTCAATATAAGGTTCAGGCAAAACACGATCAACAATACAAACTTCAATATTTATAGCAGGAACACAATTAACAATGTCTTTATAAGGTGCATGGTACTTGTTCCACTCCTTTTTGGGAACATCAAGATAAGAGGCAAAGATCTTAAAGCAATTTGCAAGAATTTGAAAATCAAGGCCATAAACAACACTAGTATTGTGAAAGTCACCAGTTCTCATAAAAGATTCAATGCATTCATAATCATAATTTATACCTGCCTTTCTTCCTTTATCATTCTCCCATCCTTCAGTATTTTCCTGAATGCAGTCGAGAAGATCCCATTTAGCTTCTTCTTTCATACGTGTAAATGATCCAGAACAAAAAAGCATCCAATAATCCTTATCATGAAGAGAAAGCCTTGCATATAAGTTATTAATAACAATATTACTGGGGAGCTCATGAATGGGACATTTGAGCATTAGTGACTTCAATCTCCCCCATGCTTGGGCAATACTCCCTCCATCTTGAGGCCAGAAATTATATATTTGATTCTGATCTTTATGAATCTCACTAGGAGGATAGAATTTGGAATAAGAGAGGTACAAGTTACTCCCATCCAATAGATCGGACATTCTTCAGCATCTTATACCATTCCACATCCTTAAACTTTCAGATCCTACACTCCCTCATGTACTGGTTTCTAAACAGGGGTTTAGGTTTCTGTCACTCCCGCAACCCCACAATTAGTAGCCAAATACACGATGCATTCCACTAGGCCCATAAAGGTGAAGTATCATGTAGTCGACGTTCACATGACACCACTAGAAGAATAACACCACAACTTAAATATCAAACCATTAAATATTACTCAACATAGTTCCACTACTAACATCTTAACTTCTCCCATGTCCTCAAGAACTAAACGAACTACTCACAAGTCATCATCTGGATCATGATCAGAGGTGATATCATGATGAATAACAATCTGGACATGAACCTTAATCCAATGGTTTCACTCAATAGCATCAACTACAAGGAGTAATCAACACCGGGAAAGTTTCCCCTATGAACTAGACAAGAATCAAACCCAAAATGTTACAGCGGGATGGAGTGGAGATGGTGGAGATAATGTTGTTGGTGATGGAGATGATGATGATGATGATCATGATCCCGATGAAGTCCAGCTCGATAATGGTGACGATGGCGACGATTTCCCTCCTCTGGGAAGGAATTTCCCCGGCATATTTCTGCCTACCGGAGAGCTTTTCTCTCTCTGAGGTTTTCCGCCCCGTCGCAGCGACGGAACATTTAACTATTCGCTCCCCCTCTGTTTAGGGTTCTCGGGGGATGAAATACGCGAAGGCACTCTGTCAGTGTTGGGCCAAGGCCACCACACCATGCCTAGGTGCGGCCACGGGGTGGCCCGTGCCTAGGGGTGGTGTGGGCCCTTCCCGGCCCACCACACCATGCCTAGGCGCGGCCACGGGGTGGCCCGTGCCTAGGGGTGGTGTGGGCCCTTCCCGGCCCACCACACCATGCCTAGGCGTGGCCACGGGGTGGCCCGTGCCTAGGGGTGGTGTGGGCCCTTCCCGACCCACCTCAGACTCCCCTTTTGGCTTCCTCCGGCGTCTGTAAAAATAGAAATTTCTAGGTATTTTCTGGGAATTACTGTTCTTCAGAAACATGGTATCTTGACGATCCTTTTTCCAGCAGAATTCTGACTCCGGCAGTTAATTCTCCAATAATCATCAAACATGCAAAAATAGATGAAATAACATAAGTATCATCTCTAAATATGAAATATATCAATGAATAACGGTAAATTATGATACTCCCTCCGTTCCTTTCTATAATGCCTATTGTTTTTTCGCATTTGTTTCAGAATATAAGAGTAAATCTATGTTTTTTTTTGCAAAGAACCCCTTCCACCGATCAAAGTCAAGTCCGTAAAACTGAAACCGATCTGGTCATGTATTTCTGAGATCTGATTTCAGTTTCCTATTTTGTCTGTGATATCGCTAGGGGGTTTTGCGTGAAAAAATGGCTCGCGCTAATTTCCGTGCCAAAAAACAATAGGCACTATAGAAAGGAACGGAGGGAGTATAAAATAGTGATGCAATTTGGACGTATCAACGTTGTCGAAGTAAACGCGGGGAGATGCATTATCTCTCAAACCGTTGCACGATATAGTGCCGCACGTGCAACACATCCACGATATCCACATGTATGAGATCATGAACACATCATTGAAGTGTGATCAAGCACATTGTCGAAGCGGGAATGCGTAGTTGAAGATTCGTCAGTGTTTCTGTGAGCACTAGCTAGAGTGGATGTAGCTACGGTAGAACTCCCGTGACACTCCCTGAAGAAGAAGGGCAATGTCGACCATGTCATGTCGCCCAGAAATATCTGATCCGCTTTGAAACATCTAAAAGATCCTATACTCCGCTTTGAAATAAAACACCAATTACATTAACCAAACCATGGAGGAAGTAGTTTTGATTTAGGACAAAGTTAGAAACATAGTCCCTCCATTTCATAGTGCTCCACATATATAACATTTAAAGGTTAAAAGCAAGCTTTATAATCGTTGATCAACTCTTAATGATAAAATATTAATATATGTACAAAGTCAAAGATACTCTTTTCTCAATCAATGTTAATTATGTCTGATATAGATGCATCTAGACATAATTTAGCTCTAGGTGTATCCATATTATTGACAAATACATATGAAACGGATGGAGTTGTATATTACATTACGATACTAATGTAATATCATTATTATAGAATTATCTAAGTAATTATTTATTTTTACATATAATCTATTAAATATGGCAAATTTCTGTTTAAACTAAACCTTATATAGTACGAGGAGTAATATGAAACAGGTACTCATTGCTCATTGCTAGTACGTAGTAGTATACTGTATTTATTCGCGGACGTAGATACTCCACGGAATTCATTGCTTCAGCTGCAGCAAGATCATGGGTCACATGGAGGAAACCCCTAGGAATGCTTCCTTCCCAGTTCCCAGCGAGTAGTAGGAGAATTTCGAATTCGAAGGCCGCCACTACTTTCTGCCCAAACCCCGAGGAGCACCGCAGCGCCTGGTGCTTGCAGGCAGCAGCAGCGGCGTGCACTAAATCAAAGGACAGAAAAAGATTACGTGCTTGTGCCTCCCAACAGGTTTATTATTTCCCACCCACCGGCTACCGCTCCAGCCACACACACCCAACTGGACCCACGCACGAACCCGGACCCGCACGTCATCCTCCAAGTCTCTGGCACGGGGGGCGTGGCCGGTCCGAGCATCACAGTCACGCCGCATGAACCGCAGTGGTGGTGGCCCCCGCGCATCATTCTCACTGACAGCCCACCGAGCCTACGCGTGGGGCCCATCTCGCGACCGACGCTGCGCCTGCGCCCATCCCAGCGCAACACCGACGCGTCGCCGCCAGGTGGCCCCCCCCCCCCCCCGGAGCCACAGGCACGGCGCATGGCGAGGCCGGGTCCACGGAAGGCGGCCGCGCTGGCCGACTGGGCGCATCCTTCAGGACGGGGCGAGAGAGCCCTAGCCGACCACGTCACCGTCCACGTCAGCCGACCCACCCATATTTATGACAGAGGCAGCGCAGCCGACCCCGCCTTCCCTGCCCATCACCCTCTCCCTTCCTCCCGTCTCCTTTCCCTTCCCCTACCTTAGCGTCTCCTCGCCGCTACCACCACTACCTCAATCCTCGCCGACCGCCACCGCCGAATCGGCCCCAGGGGGGCTCCGGCGGCCACGGGCGCCGCTCGCTGGTACCTCCTGACCGGCCCGCACGGTAAAACTTCCTCCCTCTCGCTCACGCCCACCGTCGGCGCTCGATCTGCTCCCGCCGCCGTTGACCACCGCCGATTCGGCCGGCCCTCTCGTGGCAGGACACGCGGGACATGTCTCCCCGCGCCTTCTGCGCAACGAATTGTTCGACGTGTTCAGTTTTAGACCGGATCCGTCGACGGTACTGGTTTCCAATGACAATTTTTTTTTCCCTTTTTGAACGGTCCTCGGGCCGGATTGTTCGACTAGTGTTTCGCTGTTAGACCCAGCAGTAGTCCTCCAAATCACTGCGCCCGCTCTCTTGTTGCTTCTAATTTTCTCAGGAAACTCAACTAACTAGCACACCACGATCCTAAAAACAAGTCCCCACTTTTACGACTAATAACTAGTACCCTCTAATAAAGTCTGTTTTGTTTCGTCTAACGGGGAAGAGTGGTTCATTTCCAGATGGGTAAAGTTTGCCTTGTTTCAGATCAGGGCTACTTTTCGTCTTGGATTTGGAATGAATTCCATGTTTGGGAACATGTAGAAACGTGTTCCATGTTCAAATTTCAAAACCGTCTAACAATAATCCCTCCCTGTTGTATACTATCCGTGTAGCCCGCTGGATGCTGTTGCTATGGATCTGATTAAACTCTTGCTTCTGACTGCTATTCTCTTTCAGAATTCCAAGTTTGGCTTCACAATCTGCTCAAGTTAATTCGGGTATAACAAATCGACCTAGAATCTGTGGTACTGCTTCCCTTTGGACTACACAGAATTCTCAGCAGCGCCTTGCATCCGACTACTGACTTGAGGTAACTATGCCAAAGGACAAGAGCGCCCGCTCAGCACCCCGTGCGTTGCCATACAAGCTGCGGAGCGGTTCACGCCGGTCAGAGGAGTCTGCCACTGTCGCCGCGGCCGCTGCCGCAGCAGCTGCAGCGAAGCAGGCTGCGGAATGGGAGGAGGTTCGCTGCCCGGTGTGCATGGACCACCCTCACAACGCAGTCATGCTCGTCTGCTCCTCGCACGAGAAGGGATGCCGCCCTTTCGTCTGCGACACCAGCTACCGGCACTCCAACTGCCTCGACCAGTACCGCAAGGCCTCCAAGGAGTCCTCCAAGGATTCGGGGGCGCCGGAGTGCGCCGAGTGCCAGCAGCCCGTTAAGCTGGCGTGCCCGCTCTGCCGTGGGCCCGTCAGCCACTGGACCAAGGACTACGATGCGCGCAAGTTCATGAACTCCAAGGCCCGGGCGTGCACCATGGAGGCGTGCGAGTTCAAGGGCGCGTACAGCCAGCTCAGGAAGCACGCCAGGGAGGACCATCCTGCTATACGGCCGACCGAGGTGGACCCTGATCGGCAGCGGGACTGGCGCAGGATGGAGCAGCAGCGGGATATGGGGGACTTGCTCAGCATGGTGCGTTCTGGGTTCAGCGGCAGAGAATTCGGGGTCTTTGATGGTGAGGAGGGTGGCAGTGAGAGATCATCCTTTCGTGGGGCGTCCTTCACAATGGTCTTCGTCATGCGAGCCCCTGGTTATGCAGACGCGGAAATCCCAGCCACTCAGGGACCCAGAACTTTTTTCGTGGTTACTTCAAGAGGGGGCACTAGCGGCAGTGTTGATGCTGAGGTCACTGCTACTGACAACGAGGAAGCTGGCGACATGGCAATGTCCGCGGAGGCACCCGCCGGTTCCCAGGAAGATGCTGGAGAAGACGATGGCGACCCTGCGCAATGATGCAGCTCAAGGGCAAGTCCCATGGCTTTCTACTGGGACTTGAAAGCCTGGCCAGCAAGCCATTGTGGACGCTTTCCCCCCGGGCAATCGAGGGGAGCATGTCGGGAAGAAGCATCCGTGCCAGCTTCGTCTGAAGAGTAGTCAGGACATTCTGCCTACAACGCACAAGCAAAGAAGTAATCAGAGGGGTGGCAATTTGCAACGAGGTGGAGTTGACTAAAGCTAGTGTCTGCTGGAAACTGTCGATTGAACATAAACAAACATCAAAGGTGGCGTCTGTATTATTGAATCATGTACCCCCTGGTTGCTAGTCCGGTGAATTTCCTCTCCGCTGCCTTGTAACTCTATTATCTCGATGAACAGATTGTTTATGCTGAATTTGATTTCGCTGTGCTGTATCTCTGTCCGTGCTGATACAGCTGTTTTAATAACGATTCTGTATCATTCACTATTATATCCGTTTTTTGTTGGGTTAGTCTTTTACTTGAATTTTAAGGTAGTATACTCCATCATTAGTTGACGGATAGGTCATCGCCGGACAGCCGACACAATAGTCATTGACGGAAAGACTATGCTGCAGTTGACCCCCGCCGGCTCGCACATGTCCACCGGAGCCTGGAGGGAAGCAGGTCTATGTTCCGGCGAGTGTTTTTGCGCGGTGAAGAACCCACGGCAAGCGTATGCGGCCCGGCCCAGCCCAGACGCGAGACAAACAGCAAAGCAACGACGGTGCTCATGCGTATGGCGAACATGGACAAGCAGGGGAGAGGAAAACAAACTATTTGTAGTCGGCCGTTACGCAGAGTCTCGATAATTTTCGTTGAATGAATGGACTCTACAAGGCACCTTGAAGTCGCTCAGACTCTCCTGTAACAAATCGTATATAGGAGTAGCATAAGTGCATAACCTTCGTTCGCCAGAGACTCCTCGTCGTCGCGCATCAGGTGCGAACGGATCTTCCCCTCTGCTCCCTCTTGACCCTAGCTCTGAATCGCCGCCATGGACGCCAGGCAGCCGTGCACCTGCGAGAAGAGCGAGTGCCTCCAGCGGTAAGCAACTCACGAATCCCCTCTTCTTACCGTGGGCCTTGCATAAGATAGCTAATTTCGTGCGTGCATTCAGGTACTGCCGTTGCTTCGACCAAAAGCACTACTGCACCGAGGCCTGCTCCTGCTGCAAGTGCCACAACACCGAGGAGAACAAGGACGAGGTGGACGAGCACGCCGAAGGCATCTCGAGCAAGAGGCCGGACGCATTCAAGCCCAAGATCGTCGCCGCCGCCGGCGGCGGCGATGCGCCTGGATCGCAGCAGCACGAGGTGATGGTGCACGTCAAGGGATGCAACTGCAACAAGGCTGAATGCAGGAAGCTCTACTGCGAGTGCTTCAAGGTATACGTATCTATATGCTGCTGCTGCCCTATCCTATCCTTGGTTTCTTACCATTATTACTTGTGTAAATACCGATCGATCTCACCCTCGATTTTGCGGCTGTCGCGATTTGCAGCACGACGTCAGGTGCACCGCCAAATGCCAGTGCGTAGGGTGCACCAACAGGTTCAGAGTCAACGGCGGTAGGTGCATCGCCTCTATTCTTTTGTTTGTCTTGTTTCTCGCCTATAACCTCAGCCGAGTTCTTGCTAAAGCAGATTACGACAGTCCTGCTGGAACATCCGACGGTTCCGACGCAACATTAACCAGTTCGGATGGAGCGTCGTCAGACGTCGATGGCGTGCTTAATGTGCCGGCAGGCCAAGCAGGCCTGGTTGACGGTTTACCGCTGGTCCCCATCCCTGGCGACTGGAGTGACTGGTGTGCCAATTTTGTTCCGCAGACTCGAGCCATGGGGTAAGTTCCATATTATTTCTTCAGACATTGTTGTCCAATGTGATGTAGTCCTATGCAATGCCAACAAAAGTTATATTTCAATGTTCACTAGCTAAATTACAGTTTACGGTATGAAAGATGTGTGTCAGCATTCTAATCATGTGCCCCCCTTTGCGCAGTGGCGGTGGCCTGGAGGTCATGTTCCAGCATTCGAAAGACAAAGATAACTTTCAGCACAATGTTGATCCCCAAAGACATAAGGGGTTTGAGCAGGACGGTGGATCGCTGTGTAATGACGCAAACTCCATGCTACGGCAGGATCCATCAACTTCTAACGCTTGCCGTCTCAACCACGATGATAACCAGATTAACATGTTCGGTGGTTCAGGTGCAACATTTGCCGGTTTGGATGAAGCGTTCTCAACCTTCGGCGACATGCTTAATGTGCCGGCTGACGAAGCAGGCATGGTTGACTGTTTTTCGTCAATCCCAGTCGCTGGAGATTACAGTGGCAGCTATGACGATCTTGTTCCCTGGACTCGAGCCATGGGGTAAGTTTGATTTTTTCTAACATCGTTGTCAAATGTGATGTAGCCTGTGCAATACCTTCTAGAGTTAAACTTCAATTTGAGAGTTCCAAAGTAGTACTATGTTTGGTTGGCGACCAGATTTGCCTCTACCAAGGCTTATCAAATTCGGGCATTAGTAATGTATATGATCCATCTTTTGGCCTCCTATGGTCGCTAACTAAATGACAGTTTACAGTATGAAAGTTGTGTTTACATTCTAATCATGTGTCCTTTTGTGCAGTGGCAGCAGCCTGGAGGCCATGTTCCAGCATTTAAAAGACGGGTATACCTTTCAGCGCGATGCTGATCCCCAAAGACATCAGGGGTTTGCGCAGGACAATGGATCGCCGAGTAATGGCCCAAACTCCGTGCTATGGCAGGATCCATCAAACTCTGACGCTTGCCATCTCAACCATGATGACCAAGATAAGTAAGTTCGATGGTTTTCGATCGACTTGAGACTGTAGACCTCTCTGCAGATGTTGTCTTTGATCCACTCAAGTATAGTGATACTGATACACCTCATCTAGTTAGGAGATTTTCTCAGTGTAGGACTTAATCATACTTTCAGAACGTGATATATTGGTTATGGTTATTATTTTCTGAATCTTTTCTGTAGCAATTTATGAAATATCGCATCGTGTGTTTTGAGGTATTACTAGAATCTGCCAACAAGAAAAGGGATCTGATGATATGACATGAAATAGAAAAGTGTAGACTAGCCTGATATAGAGCACAAACATAATAGAACTCCAAAGGGACTAATGATTAATAGAACTCAATATCATCATTAGTTACTAGTGTAGTCAACCAAAGCAATACAATACTACATTACAGGCGTCCTCTTTTGTAGTAACAAGGTATTACAACTCTTACTAGTAAACTACAACTGTAAAATAAAATCCAGAAGTGAGGAATTGAAGCACATAGTGTTACAAGCTATCATCAACTTATGGCAGTCGTCAACTCAAAACGTTTTTCTCTAGTTAACCTATCATCAACCTTCTCTATATTGTCAATACTTGTGTCTCATATGTCACCACCAACGCCATGGAACCATGTGTGTATCTTGGAACTTAGCCACGAGATCGATCGAGTCCAAGCCTTGCGCTGAGCCACGTGGCCACATAATCCATTTCTTCAGGGATAGTATAATGGCCCAGTCTACATAAAGGAGATGACGTCAGTACTAAAATTCAGAAGAAAAATATGATAGAAAGTGATCATGTTGTAAATCATGTATGTAGATCTGTAGTACCCGTTGTAGGTTTTGAGATTCAGATATAAGAATCCTGAGGTTCGCAGAAACTCAAGCGACCTCTCACCATTCTTATATGTGACAACCTCATCCGCTGCAAGAACACAAGGACAAAGACCTTTTTTAAGTACTTTGGAAATTCACACAAAAAAGGTCAGGATATTTACGACATCAACATAAAAACAAACAGCAATGCCAACCTAGTCCATGGGTTAGCAGGATTGGCAAGGCAGCAGCTCTCCTGAGAGCAGTTTGTGAGCTCTCCATTTTGGTCCTCAGGGTCCTAAACAACAATACATAAAAAGCATCACATATTAGCTACAAGTATATCAATAACATCACCATATTTTCTTCCAAGATATCAAATAATCAGACCTTGAGCAGGGAAGCCAGCCGCTCAACCCAATGACGGCGCTAAGAGTAATCGGGTATGCGGCGCCATTCGTGAACCTTCCATGAGCATAGCATGCGGCAGAGTGGAGGGCAGTGGCCGCACCCATGCTGAAACCGCCTATCCCAAGCCTCACTGGACATTACAAATTTTCATTTTCAATAGCATTAGTAATTTACATTTGCACTCAAAGATTATCAACCAAAAAAAATTATGATCAGTTTCCAGTGAGCATATTCAGAAATATGTAAGTACCATCAGATGGCTCGGATGACAGCAGGTTTGCTACGTGCGCTGCTGAAGCGTCCAGCCCTTCGATGTCATCACGGCCATCCACCGAAGTGTCCTCCACATCGAACCCTGTTTCGTTTTAGTAAACAATAATTGATCATTTTGTCCCATTAAACAGCCCAGAAAAAACATAGGAAAGGCAAAGCTGCATCAGGCTCTGGCGCTCTGCAGCCAAGCCATATGTAAGTCAGAGAAACCCACATGCGGTGCAGGGGAATCCACCGAAAGCCGCGACAGGCCGTGTTGGCGCAGTAGGGCAAATCCATTTGATCTGCGTAGGGATACATGAGATGATTAAGCATCAATAACTAATATGAAAATAATTCAGCTTCAGAGTTGGAAAGAACGCTCGTTCTTAATCCGATAGAACTAGCAGTTGATGCTTGTGCCTAATTACTCAAATGATTCAGATAAGCTTCATTGACTAGTCTGAAGATAACAAGAAGCTATACTACGTAGTATATACTATGGTGCTCAGAGGAATAGGAAATTAGGAATAGGATGGTAGATGGCTGCATGATTTGTTCAACTTACATTCGGCAGTGGGAGATTATCCAGGAGCTGGGACCAGCTGCATAAGACAAAAACATGGGGGGAAAACATATTAGGTCAGTGTGTCTCCTGAAATTAAAGAATTAATCATAAATATCTCAGCTAGTCAGCAACTTGTGCAGATATTTTAGTCGTAGCTCCTCTTGTAAATCATTAAAGCATAGCTTGTAACATGACATAAGCATAAATATTCGACTACGCGTGTTTATCAGAAAAGCAGGCATTGGGGAATAAGAGAGGAGAGTGGAGAGTGAGGAAAGAATATGTGTGTAGTAGCTAGTTGGCATATGATAAAACCGGATCGACCAAGATCACTGGGGCTACACCAGCATAATGTGTCTCGGCCGAAACATGCAGTTGAGTCACTACCGATCTGGAAAAGCAAACAAGTGGGAGAAACGGAACATTTGGAGCTGACACACTTGACAGTTGACACATGCGTGTATAATGAACTCGAGAAATAAAGATGGATAGAAAGAACGAAAAAAAAATGCAAGTTCATGCCAAACATATTTGCAAGACCAAGAAACCCTATGTGTATTAAAGAAAACTGAAGTTCTCCATGCGTTCTATCCTCGGTGGCAGACATAAGGTACCTCAGGTGAGCTAGCAGATAATATTAAACCAGTCAGTCATGTTATCTCTAGCTTGACATTCCATCGTCGAGCGAAGTAGTTAACTTTTCTGTGCAGAAGTACAGTTATATTCCCACCAATTGCTATTTTTAGATGTAGTTACTTCGCGAAAGAAAGACGCGCGCGTAAGAAGATAGATGGATCATAATATCAATCTGAGGTTTGGAGTAAAAGCAGTACTAGGAATATATGCATGGACCGAAATAGAGAGCTCTTATCACTCGTTTCTGGCAAAGGGAGGTGTGGGAGAATAAAGCGCGCGATGGGTCGACATGGTCCGACGTCTCGAGGAGACAGCCAGGCCTAGCTTCCTTCCTTCAGGCCATGGGTCGCATTCAGACAAGAACTGCTGGTGGTTCTAGCATTTGCTGCTCATGTCTCTATCTAGGAGGGGTGCTAGTAGTTGGTTTGCAGTTTAGAGAGCACTTGGTCACTCCAGTTTCTACCATTCATCTTTCATGTTTAGTATATCCAAGTTGAAACAAAAGCAATCTTGCAGTTTAGAGAGCGCATGTGTATAGTATAGGATTACCTGGCGCCATTGTCACCGAGGCCATGGAGCCACACAATGGTGGCCAGGTGCCTGCCCTTGGGCCTCACCACGTACGTCCTGCCATACTCCCGCCTCACGCCGCGCGAGCCTGCAGACAGACGGACCATTAGCAAAGCAATGAGATCGGCCGCCGGCGACGGCGAGTCACCTTGGAAGAAGCGGGACAGAGAAGCTCAGGGGCACGGCCATACTTACCGGAGGAGCTCATGGTGCCGGAGCGACAAACAGCACGTACGGGCGGTGCTCGATGAGGTAGCTTAGCTCGAAGGTGGCGGTAATGGTGGTAGAGGTCGCTGGCTGGCTAGCTTGATGCTTGTGGAAGTACGAAGTGCAGAGGCCCGATTGACATGTATTTATAGGGGCGAGCGGAGGCCCGATGGAGTGAGAATATGTGTATGAACGGCAGCAGTCAGTCCAGTAACTAACCCGCGTGTCTCTCTCCCGTGGGTGCGTTGGCGGCTCTGCGTGCGCCGTGCGTCGCTCGCTGCGATCTAGCTGTACTCCTGTGCGTCAAGGGAATCCGGCGATGGGAGAGAGGAAAAGGCGATCGATCGAGGTGCTGGCTAAGGTCACGCGGGGAGGAGCATGGGATGGGACTTGGGAGGGAGACAAACTTTGGGGCTTTCCTTCGCTATTAGGTTTAGTGTTAGGACATAAGTAAAGGCTGGGTTCGGCCTGCAGGTTCAGCTCCAGCTTCAGCAATTTTGGACTATAGGCAACTAAGCATTTTATAGCACCTCAAATGCCAGAAACTCAATTCGGCTCCCGGGTGCGTATGATCCCTCTATCATAAAAACATATTTCCGAGTGATAAAAAAATTTGACAAAAAAATTTACATGTACATCTCCATAATATATGTGTATTCGTCAAGTTTCACGAAAAAATAATATTTTTGTAGTCTAAGCGAAAAAGAGAAAATTTATCTTGTGACAAGTCTTTGTTTCAGCACTGAATTTTGTCTTTTTTACACACGCCACATGGCATGTCGATTTTTCACGAAACGACTTTGTGAGCGCGTAGCACATGAAGATGTACGTGCGAAATTTTTGTTTCAATTTTTTTGACATTTTAAAATGTGTCTAACATGTATTTCAAAATAAAGGAAGCATACGCTCCCATGTGCCAAAACATCACTCCCCTCAAATGCAGCAGGGTTAAACCTAACTATGGTATACAGGTATTTGGTCTTCACCGTAACTGCACATAACAAATAGGCATAGTGATAATCAAGCTCCAAATTATGTATTCTAACTATTCTTAGGATGGGCCCTATCTCTGGCCCTGCTCACAGGAGAATATATTCATCCTTGGCAGTGGAGGGAGAATCCAGGTATAAAAATATTACTTAGGACCCCTTTTAACCAATTCATACCCATTTTTTGTCATCACCATTATCATGATAAGGTGTTATAATGCCCACTAATTCTGCATCACAGATCCAAAAGATTGTATATATATAAGTATATATAACCTTAGTCGAAATGGTGAGGAATAGGCATAACAGTGTTTTCTTTTCTTTCTTCGGAGAAAAAAAAAAAGACAATGATGTCTCGCTGTCTCCATGCTGAAGGAAGGTTCATCTAGGCCAAACCCCATATTTAGTAGGAAAAGGCAAAACTTGTGGCACCTATTCTTGCAAGAGGTTTGTCACTTTTTTGCATTACTATAACACTGCCATCAAAAGTATCGATAGATTTAATTGCACAAAGACACGGAGCTATGGGTATTTTCACTAGTGCCAGTTCACAATAGAAATGAAACTCCGGAAGTAAATTTTACTTTATAAATTCCAAATTAACTCAAGTTTTAAGTTTGTCCTAAGTCAAACACTTAGGCAAGTTTGACTGGATTTATAGTAAAATATGCTAATTTCTGCAGATCAATTTATATACTATGAAAATATAATTTAGTATGAACCTAGTGAAATTAAATGGGCGCTGCAGATGTTGATATGTTTCAATAAACTTAAAGTAATTCGACCCAGGACGACTTTAATTGATTTGGAACAGAGGGGGTAATATTTTCAGCATACCAAGGCTCCACAGACAAATACCCCTCATCCAAACCGGCACTAAGGCGACACCCAAGTGCTGGTTGGCTGTGTAGGATGGTGGTTTTAACCCTAGACCACGGAGAATAAAACCTCAAGTTTCATGCCATGTGTCTCGTTAAAAGAGGATTGTTCTTTCAGTGGAATAGACTTTCCTGTTGATAGCGAAGCATTAGTGACTTCACCAATCTTGAAGCTCCGTGCCCCCAGGAGAAACAGTTCCACACCAAACTGTAACTAGCAGTAAATATCAGGATTTACAGGAGATTTCAGACGTGTTTTGACACTGAACTTGAAGTGGCACTGAAAAAAAATCTGCATAATCAGTAATTTAAGGCACGGTTAGGTACTCTTTTAGATAAAAATCATTAGAGCTTAAGGCATAGTTTGACAATGAATTGGAACTCTACAAATAAAGTACTGCCTCTGTCCATAAAAGGATGTCACAAGTTTGTCCAAATTTAGATGTATCTAGACACTCTTTTGTGTATCTAGACACTCTTTTGTGTATCGATACATCTGAATTTAGACAAATTTCCAACATCCTTTTATAGACGCGTGGGGGTAGAATCTAAGGCAGAGTCCACTCAAACTCTGAAAAATGGAGTATTTTCACTAGAATTTCAGGTGGGATTCGGCACGGAACTGAAACTGTAGAGATCAAAATGACAAGGAATGAGAATAAAAAGGTCCTCCTGAACAAAACCCTATATTTAGGACGAAAAGGCAAAGCACGAAGCAGCTTTCTTGCAGGAGGCTTTTTTTGTACTATTGTACTACTCTTGTCTGTTTTAATTGACGCGGTTAGAGGTGCTACATACTCACGATCCTTCACAAATCCACGTCAATTTAATCAGACCGGAGGGAGTAGTTCTTAGATCAAAACCAGTGGTAGATGTAAATACATAATGGCCGTGAATTATTGATGTTTTCATATATAGGTTAAGGGCAGTTCAACCCGGAACTGAAACCCAAGAGGTCTGGATATGACAAGTGGTACCGTTTCATTGCAAGGCAGATACAGTGCAAAATTCTGCATACTGCAGCAAGGAAGATTCTCTGAGGTGTTGACAGTGACACATGCAGATATCAAACCAACTTGGTACAATTGAAGGTCCAGTTGCATCAAAAATACATGGAGAGCATTGTTGATGAAGGCATCGATACTACAGTACAGCAAAGAGAACTGCTCAACGCAAGCATGTAGTACAGGTCAGTGATAACTGACAGTAACAGGTACCTGAAAATTTGTGTATTGAGAAGAAGTACAGGGATCCACCTCTAAGAATTTCCGCGCACTTCTTCTGCTTTACCTCCATGGTAATTACATATCCATTATAAATCCCGTCACGTTTACATCACCGATAAGCCCAAATATTCCTCAGCAGCATCCTTTTTTCCCCTTTGAGGTCAGCTTTCATAACAAACTCTGCTATTCTTGGATCCTGCTAGCAAGAAAGTGATTCCACTTTTACAATGGTGCAGAGTAGCTTTTAGAGTACTGAACAGTGGTAGGCTTTGATCCCCTCTCGACGATCCAAATTTAAAAGGGATTAAACAAAGTCCTAAGTCAAATCTAAAATAACCCCATAGGGTTTGTGATAGCAGAATAATGCAGAGGATTTTCACCTAATCTTTCTTTTATATGAGTGCACTACATACATAGGGAATCATATGCACTTAGCTCTGCATTTTTCTATCCATGGTTAACCTTATGGGGGGACAGCTCAGACTAAATTATGTTGGCTAAATGTGTTTTTTGTCCCTACCTTGCTTGAGAGAATAGAGACTGTATAGGGGCTTAATTATGTGGCCTAAATGTATTTTTTGTCCCTACCTTGCTTGAGAGAATAGAGGCTGCGTAGGGGCTATGAAGTATTATTTTACATATAAGGTTATGAACTACCTAATTTTCACTATTTGCTGGAGGTTATAGGCCGTCGAAGTATCATGTCATAGGGCTTTGGAGCCTGCATATTCCCGATTTAGAATATATTTCTTCTAATTTCATATTCTCATCCTATGAAAACGTGAAGCATCGAAAAAATTATTAAAAGAATATATTCTAAAAAGTGGGCTGCACGAGTGAAATATCAACAGTTGTCTTTACCGAAAAGTTTACACATTTTGTCAGCTACTAGGAACAGCAAAAGGAGTTTTCACAAATATTGTATTAATTGAATTGAACATCTATATGCATTTCAAACTTAGTTCACTTTTTTCTCAAATAACCTAGTTGGCGTGGATACAGTATGTTAAGTGTCTTACCAAACATTATTATTTCACATACTAAATATTTGAGAAGATTTAGTACCATGCGAGTTTGAAGTAGAGTTTTGCTGATTCAAAAGTAGACAGGAGGATGTGAAGATTTCATCTCTAAGGCTGTCTGGTACCCAAAGATTACTAGTTCACATGACATATTTCAACAAGATTCCGAAACATATCAGCTTGAAGTAAACCTAGGCTGATGCCAAGGTTAAGAAGATTTCATCTCTGAGGCTGTTTGGAACCCCTGATTTTTTAAAAAAATTGAAAACAGTGATGCCTAGCTTTTTTATGGACTGAACTTTTTTTTCTCACAAGCTGCAAATGCCGTTAGGTACGGTCCCCTGATTCATCATCTCCCACTGAATAAAACAGGTAAGGAATGACGAATTACTGTATCGATTGAGTCCACATCAAGTCCTAATTAACAGAAGTCAGCGACAAAATGCAAGAAAGGATGATGCAAAAATAAAGGGAGACATTTGAGGCCACCATTGTGGCAAGAAAGAATAATGCCATCTAATGACTCCAAATCCTTGGGGTTGCAATTGCCACGATCTCAACTGAAAAATATTGAGTAACACGTTCCGTACTGTCTTTCACTACTTAATTTTTTGTTTTTATTTATTTGGTATACAATTCGTACTTCTGAATCAGTGTTTACACTCTGAGGCTTTTGAAAGCACTTGTGGGAAGGAAAAAGGTATTAAAAGCAAATTTTAGTGCAGAACTTATCCTCTGATGAACCTCGAATAATATGGAACAAAAGTAGTCATTTGAAAAATGTTCTTGCATATGGGATCGAAGCTACAAATATAATACTACTACTTTTAACTTTAAAGCAAGCTTTCACATGAGTACACATAACGAAGTTTGAAAAAAAAATCCAATTTAATTCTATCCTTGATACGTGCAGGCCTGCAGCCAGTCTATGTTCTCCTTTGCTGCCACATTCTGCCAGCATTCCATGAGTTTGAACTGCAGAAAGCTGCCATTACAAGTTTCATTTCCTCTTGCAGGTAATCCTTTGTTGCAGTGCACCGGATTAGCAAAAAGGACCAGACAGAATATCATGACATGTATGAAATAGTATATAGCTGCGCTTTTCTTCACTGGGAAGGAACTATGTATGGGTGCACTAATATATTCGAAAGCAAGGGGAAAGGGAATTTTATCTCGTTTACTACTTAAGTTTCTGGTATGGCTTCTCTGCCTAAACAGAAAAAAGGCTTCCGACACGAAATGCTAAAATTTCATACCTAGTAGGCAATGTGAAGCAGCGGCGGGAACTATAGCAGCCAGCCGCCAACATCATCCGATTAAGATATGTGGCACGAGATGCCGTGAGAACTTCTCGCGTCTCCAGGCGCCATTCTTTCTGCGTCATTTTGCTGCTCATCTGAATCACCAGCGTAATCGCTCGAAGCATACGGAATAGGGGAATCCAAGCATAATAATCCTCTTGCTTTCCCCTTTCGCTTTTCTTCTGAAAAAGTGCAGACAACAGCATGGTGCAAGTAAATGTCAATGCAGATACAGGTATTGTCAGCCACAAAATTCCAGGTGCATACAACGGCTAGAAACTGAGGGCGTGCCGGTATCGCGACCGTGACAACCTCGCACTCAGCAGCTGGAAATCCAGCGTGTGTCACGATTCGACGATGAAAGCCCTGCACCCAGCAGCTGAAATTACTTGGAGACCCTGACAAGCGCGCGTCCGTCCGTCCATCCCATCCATCGGCTGGAAAGAGGAAAAGGCCAGGCTATCTCAGGGAGGAATAACATCGAACAGCTAGACGGCACTGTTTGTGAAACGGACGAACTATGTACTACCGGAAGTCCATGTTCTCATTCGATTTTCATTTCAGGGTTGACGCTGAGAGGCCACCTACCTAGGCGGGGAATCCGAGCTCCAGTGGGCGCGTGTCGCCGTCGTCTTGGCCGTGGCAGCGGCGGGCGATCGGATCCGCTGCCACCTACCTACGGAGCGTAGCGTAGGGAGGGAGGCAGGCAGAACATTGCTCTCTACGGCGCGCGTTCGTCTAGGGCATAGTTTGCCTTTAACGGGTAGCGACCGCGCTCCTGTAGACCTCCCAAATTCAGCGGCGCCGTCACGCTCAGGCATCGGTTCTCGCCGTCGCCGGGATTCACCGTGGCGCGGCGCCATCGTCATTTGTGGTAAACTCGACGCGTGTCGGCGCTTGGTACCATCTGCGATCTTGCTTACTCCCTCGTCCATAAATAACAAATAACTCTACATCTAACTTTTTGCTAAGTTAAATTAAAAAAACTTGAATAATTTTAACATACAATGATATGAAATTAGCATATAAGGAATTACATTTCAAAACAAATCTAGTGAGTATCTACACTTTTCTATAATTTTTTTTGGTAGAAGTTAACAAATTTAAGTCGAGAGAATGCTAGAAGTGCGAGGAGGCTAGGAGCGAGGTGATCAGAAAGTGGCGATCTCAAAACCCATCTAGGATTTCTTTTCCTTCGCAGCCGTCGTCGCTGGCAGGTCCCATCTCCGCTGGCCTTGGGGCCTAGGAGATGTGGCGGACAAGGCCCCTCGTCGGTGGGGGTGTTCCTTTGTTTAGGTTAAATTGTTTTTCAGTGTCTTTTAGGGATGGTGAGGCGGCGACTACATCCTAAAATCAGAATAAGGTTTTTGCGTTCTATTCTCACCATGTTGGTGTGTCTAGCGCTGGCGAAACACACGTGGAATCATGTGCCCGACAGATTCGGTCGGTTTTCGTGTTCATTGGTGTGGTTTTAGATCAATCTCTTTTTTCCATCAGCGGTTGTCATCATTATTGATGAGTGATGCTCTAATGCACTAGTCCTTTGAGGCCTTAGCACGGCGGGTTCTCGTCTATCTACTACAATAAATTTTATTAGAACCAGCTTTGCCCGGCTTGAGGGGCAAGGAAGGCGACGCGACTTTGGCTCATGCTAGTCGTCGTTAGGTGGTTCAAGTACCTATTTGTAATTTAATTACTTTTATGTTATTTGTACGTTTGTTGATGATTATTATTAGAACGGTGGATTTTAAATGAAAAATAGACAAAGGTAGAAGTATACTTTTTGTGGTCGGAGGACTCTATAGTTGCACCTTGCACGTACTTGATGATGTACAATGTACTTGCTGGTGGTACGAAATTGTACGAAACTGTGGACAAGGCTACTCTTTGCTATTTTCTTCTTTTGGGATGCCTGAACCTGAGGAGGAGCGGTGCCCAATTTAGCAGGCAAAGTCGTGTGAAAAGATATTTGCAGGAATGGCCAAAATGTGATGGGAGAAAAAGAACGGAGCAAAGATAAGCGACTATTCGAATCTCTTCGTTGGCAGAAACACGAAGCCGAACTTGCCAACAAACAGACGTCTGTCCGGCGCGACAAATAACTGAAGCGGAACAGACAGCACGGGACTTTTTGCCTGAGTTCACAACTCGTGTGAAACGCTTTGCTTGCATCTTATTCTTATCCAAGGGCTTTCTGTCTCTCGTGTCTGCTAGCAAAATCATCTCACATTGCAAAACAAGGATATGGACTATTCGTTAACCAGAAACATTGCATCAACTAAGCTTCCCAATGGACAAGACTGTACTGACAATCAAATGTTAAGGGAATGGTATTCGATCTCAAGCCGAGACTCTTCAACTAAACGAGCTAAGCAAGATGATAGCAATACCAGGGTAGAGAATGTTATATGTGCTCGTTAGCTTCATGAAAGCGACCACCACGACAACAACTTCGCAATTATGTGTGAAGATGACCAGATGCGTTTCAGCAACAAGGCAATGCACAAGAAGCTGTTAATTTAACAGAAGAGTTTGCAAACTGCCTGTCACACTAGACAGCACAACATAAATTCTTGCATGATTGAATAGGTGAGGTCCATCACATCCGATGGCCACTATGCAGCAAAAGCAAAAAATCTCAGAAGTCATCTTTTATTCGATGATGCTCCATAAGACACGCACTGGTCAAATCGGAAGAAAGTTTTGTTTCGACAAAAAACCTAAGGCGAAAACTACCACCTGCTTGATGGCCAAATGTATATTCATAAACAAGGATGCCGTGGAGCAGTCTGGTGCTAGAAAGCGTAAACGATATCATATGCCTCATCAAATTCTTATTTTCAGAACCACAAGGCATCCTTAGTGGTGATGACCTTCATCATCAGTGTCATGCCCATCTGGGTTTCCACCATCACCAATGACCTTAAGCTGCATAAAGCAAGCAGCAAAACATCCCTTAATGAACAGCTTAACACTGATAAACCACACGCAGCTTGGCAGCACGTGCTATGATAAACTAAATTGACATGTCAAATTACCGTGAAGTATTGTGAGCAAACTGGGCATTCATGTGGCTCATCTTTTTTCAACCAGAACCAGACGACATCATGCTCATCCTCTGCATATGAAACAACCACAATAAGTGTTATACAAGTCTTGCCACATCTAGCATCTAGAGCATTTCCAAACTGGCTTACCTCCTCCAGCACCCGGGCAGCCTACTATTCTCTTGTCGTAGTATGACTCAATGACAGCTGGTGCCTCCTGCAAGTACAGAATGAAAGGAAAGTAATGAACAATACGGCACAGAGTATTTACAGCCTGGAACAAAAGTTAACAAGAAACAATGGTTCAATTTCATAGGTTCTGAAATTCTGATCAAACAATATTTTACTATCATTTAGAATGAAGCACACATCTGAATACTAGAACCACCAAATACGTAATGCAATGGAAACTGTAACCTAAAATTGTGGAACAGCACACACAGGCAAACAAAAGGAATATATAGAACTTATCTGTTCCTGACTTTTTATAGGCAAAGTGAAACAGAAAGGAGCAAGGCAGACAACATCAAAGTAAAAGAATAATGGTTAAGTGAACACACAAAATTAGCACGTAAAGTAAAAGGAATCTGCGGCAGCAGGTCACATAGCATGACGCCATCCCTCACATCTAGCATCAGTAGTAAATTCATCAAAGGTGTCTTAATATGCAAATAAGTTTTGCTGAACTCTGAAGTGCGGGAAAGTAGATATGCATAGGAGGATCAAACTCAAAAGTCTAATATCTCGCAGGTCCCATGACAATCTGTATCTCCAAATATATTCGATGTTGAAATGCAGTACCGTAGTTCAAAGATACGCAGTTCACTCGGTCCGTGATTCACAAATCATCAACTTATATGAATTAATTTCGATGCAGTACAGATATCTGTACACGAACCTAAGATGGGTTCGCAAATCGGTGTGATAGGATTTGAATATGGTACACATAATAGCGACAGAAGATTCTAAATTTCTAACTACGTAGTACAATAAAATAAAATAAAGGGACAGAAAGATGCAGCCATAATAGTTGGCCCGGCCCAAATATTGCCTCTCACAGCATCATCTGGCTCTGTTGGGTCCCATGGCTTTCCTTGGTTAGCATCAACACCGCCAAAGTCTCGGCGCATTTTCCCATCTGCCCTTTCACCATGTCTTTTCTTTGCTACCGCTTCTCATGATATTGTCATCATCGCCTTGAGAAGAGGAGTCCTTTTTCATGACTTAGGAGAAGAGAAGAGTTAGGGAGAGAAGGCCACCACCACCTGTGGCTCTGCTTGCAGGACTGCTTTTCTGACACAGAATTATGGATTCTTACTTCTTTCTTTGTGCCTAACCCTGCTGTTTGAGCCTCCAGTAGGTGACTTGGGGTGGGCAAGTTGTTACTGTTCTGAATTTTGTTGTTGTGGAGCGTGCAGCTACAATGTGTAATGTTCCCTGAAACTAAGGGCGTGTTTGGTAGATCGGGCCAACCCAGATATTCTCCTCCCAACCCAGATTTTATACAAAGAATGTGTTTGTTAGGTCGGGTCGGGGCAACTCAGCACTGCCCAACCCATACGAAAAAGGCCTCAGAGCCTGGTTGAGGAGAGAAGCTCAAATCGAGCTTCTCTGGTCATCCCGGTCGAACTCGTCCCGCAAAACACTGTACTCGCCGCGCCCCACCCCCCCCCCCCCAGACCCTCACCCCCACGTTTTTTCTCTCCCCATTTTCTCCCATCCTTCTCTGGCTCCCTGTCTCCCCGCTCCTTGCTCCCTGGCTCGTCGCGCCGCCGCCCCTGGCTCGTCGCTCCCTGGCTCGTCGCGCCGCCGCCGTGACGCCTCCACGCACGCGCCTCGTGCCGCCGCCATGGAGCCCCTCGCGCCGCCGCCATGGAGCCCCTCGCGCCGCTGCCCATGGAGCCCCCAGCAGCCGTCGACCGCCGGCAGGACTGGCCGCCATGACGCTCCTCCATGCCCCACGGCCTCCACGCCCCATGGCCTCCATGCCCCACGGCCTCCACGCACCGCTGCACAGCAGCCGGCAGCTACAGGACGGGATTGCGGGCGCCGCCGATGAGCTTCTACCTGCAGGGACTTGATTGATTTTTATCTTGTTTGTTCAAGGTTCTTTGTGTAAAAGTTTGGACCTTTATGTTATTTCTAGTCTTTGGACTTTTCCCAACACATACGGGCTAACCAAACAAAGTACCTGTCCAGATTTTCCCAACACATACAGGGTAACAAACACACAGTAAAATCTCAGACTAGCATGTATGAGGTCAGATATCTCTACTGGGAAAGTAAATCTGAGCAGACCCAGTCTACCAAACACACCCTAAATGTGTGTATTGTTTGTGCTTGACTGTGAACAAGCAACACAATTTTCTGGTCAGGCCATATATAGCTCTGTACGTGGGGCACCAACTCAGACTTACTGGGTCATGTTCCCGTGTTAAGAACTAGCTTACCAAAGCACACTACCCCTGTGGCCTCACATTCCTAGCCACCCTGCGATATGTGATGTGGTTTCTCGACACGGTTCTTTTTAACTATGTTTTACACCACTTAATCAACAAAAACTTTTAAGACCTGTTACATTTTTTAGATACTCGGTAGTACATAATTACAATACCACAGCTCTTAGAACAGAAATTATGCATCAATGGGCTTGTAGTTAGATCCTTAATAAACTTAAAAGAACATACTATGCGAGGTATATAATCTTCTGCTTGAAAAGGAAGGCAAGACGTCATATTAAAGGTGATTTTCCAATCATGACCATAACAAACTGTACTAGATGGGAGAAAATAACTCTTACATATGACTGTATGAGGCAGGAATAAAAGTATTTACATTGCACTTGCACTGCTTAATACTGTAAACAGATAAAGTTTTTATCCCAGTATATCCATATGCAACCGGAAAATGCGTACGATGCTGAGACAGTAAATGCGGTAATGCTAGAAGTTTAAGCAATTTCAGGTTTACAACAATTACATACTTATAAAACGGATCCAGGGGCAAATTATAATCATTTGATAGAATAAGATAACCGACTCTGATGATATTGTCACAAAAACACCCGGGCTATTAGATAGAACAAAAGTTTCTACGTTAATGGTAATGGATGACCAAAAATTGATGAACTGTGCGCATAGACACTCTCTAAAGCGCACCAGTGCACCGGACAACATTAGTGCGGAGATAAATGCACTATGCATCCCACTCATTTCATACAGTAATAAAGTGCTCTGCCGAACCTAAGCAGAACCAGCACGCATGATCCCAGGCCCATATTATTATGAAGAGTAGCAGAGAACACCTCACCTTGGTGCCGAAGGGGCCAACGGGGGCATCCATGTCGAAGCGCTTCTTCCCCTGCGAAACGACGAGCAGATCGAGAAATCAGAACCCACTCCCAAGGGCCAAACCGAACGACAGGGCCAGGTCCGCCCGAAATCACCAAACCGCAAGCCACAATCCGTCTCACCTTGAGAAACCCCTCGAGCTCCTCGCGCTCATGGCCCGTGGCGATGGGCACGATGTCCTCCACAGTCAGCCGCGGCTTGTGCCCTGCAGGAGGAACACGCCGATCCACCAGCCGATCAGCGACGGGAAGCGGCGGGAGAGCGAGATCTGGCGAGGGAGGAGAGGGCCTTACCGGAGGAGAGGGGTTTGATGCGGCGGAAGGCGGCGACGATGGCCACCATTTCGTCCACAGTCGGCGGCGGCTTGTCCCCTGCAGGAGGAACACGCCGATCAGCGACGGGAAGCGGCGGGAGAAGGAGATCTGGCGAGGGAGGAGAGGGCCTTACCGGAGGAGAGGGGGGTGGTGCGGCGGAAGGCGGCGGCCGCCGTGGAGAAGGGAGCGGCCCGGGCGGTGATGGGAGTGGGGGCCGCGCCGGCTCCGGCTGCGGCGCGGCGGAGGGCCGGGGCTAGGGTTTGGAGTCGGCGCCACATGGTGCGTGCGTGCGTGTGGTCTCAGGTCGCGGCGGCGGCGGCGGAAGGGGAAATGGGGTGGAGATGGGCAGGCTCGATTTGATCTGACCGAAGAGGGGAGGGCGAGACGGCGGGGGAGGGAGGTCAAGGACGAGAGGCCTGTGGCCTGTGGGGGTGTGGTGCGTTGAGGTTCGCGCTGCGTGATGGAGGGACGGGATTGAATTGGAGGCTTTGGGCGAACTAGGCTGTGAAAGTGACAAGTGTCGGAGTTCGGGAGTAGTTGGCAGTGGCGCCGCCTCTGGTGTGTACCACCGCATACCTCGGACACACAAATACAGTTGGACGTCGATTGTTCTTTATGAGATTTTTAAGCCACATAAGCTTAGGGTACTTCATTGATAGTAAGTGATTCGAGAAACATGAGCTCAAAGAAAAAAAATGTGTAGTCATGTTTGCATAGCCTCTCCAAGTAGAGTTTGCTGCCAACAACTCAAACTTCAGGTGTATTTCGTGTCTTCAAATTTACTAGTAGCTTTTTTATTTCTTGCACTTGCCGAAGTTTCATTTTGTTTCTCTTTCTTCTTCTTTAGTGATGTTATCTAGTGCAGACTTTACATTGCAAATCTGGCCACAACAAGGCAAACGAAAGTTTTGGTATGCCAAACTGGGGCACCGTAGATCAAAAAGATACCAATCTTTGAGGTACAAACTATAACTCTTGACTCAATCAAGGACGTGTGCCCAAATTAAGCTATATCAAATGCATAGCTTGCCAAAATGGCTCCTCCACCACTGGCCATAACCATAGCGATATGTCGTAACGTAGAGTATCCTCTACTTTTTCCCCCTTTTTTTGCATCTTGTTGGTAGATGCTTTACTTATTGTTGCTTCAGTACATAGTCGTTCTAATTTGGTACATTTGATAGTCTTTTATGTAACTCCATTCAGTCGGTAAAAATTGCGATCTTTCACGCAATTTATAAAATAGTTTAATAATTTATCTTGAACTAAACACATTATGAATTATATGTTTCAATGTCTTACATGGATCACAAGTAATTTTCAATGGCTAACACACATAGTTCATCACACAATTCAACGATGACCACCACTCCTCTGTCGCCCCCACCATGCCCACCACTCCTTCATGAGATGTTTCTGAAGATCTTCATGGGTATCTTCATCCCGGATTGCGTGGTAGCCCTCAACGAAGCGGGCGATGCAGTCTCGTTCGCGATGCAACTGCACCGGATGCCCCATCAACTCATAGTGATGGTCATCCAAATCTTGCTCGTTCTCGATGATCATGTTATGCATGATCACGCAAGCTGCCATGATGTACCAAAGTATCTCCTAATGCCAGAACTTCACAGTACCTCTCTCAATAGTAAATTGGGCTTGCAAAATCTTGAATGCTCACTCATCATCCTTCCTAGCCGCCGCTTGTGCATAGTGAAAGTCTTGTTGTTGCTTACATGTGGGACAGACAAGAGGCTTCCGAAAATGTAGCCTACTTCGCATAGATGCCATCCGCAAGGCAGTATCATTTGTCATAGGTGTGGTCATGGGCAACGATTTCCACAACCGGTGTCTCTCCATTGGCTAGCTTGGCAAAGAGTGGTGACCTCTAAAGAACATTGATGTCATTGCATGATCCAGGCATCCCCAAAACCACAGGTGGTGTTGATCGCCAACAGTCTAGCCATGTCTTGAGCATTGACAGCTCTCAAGTACTCAGCACAAACACCTCCACCATAGCAACAAACAAAGCGCTTGACACATTTGATGCTTTGGCACTCACTCATCGCCAGGTTGTCATCAACAAGATATGTCGGTGACATAGGTATACCTTATTGAGTCTGCGATTTTATATCCATGATACGTATTCAGGAAGAAGCCCATCAAGCCAGAAGACTGGAAGCATCCGAAGCCTAGGAACCAAAGCATGTTGAATAAGGAAATGCCCATTAAAGGAGCTGACATAAACATAGCCTTGACAATTACTTGTAAACCGACCCGAAGTGGCCTCCGAGACCTAGCCTCCTATATAAATGTGGTGACCATGCATACCACTGCATGTTGTAGTATGCCAGTCGTTGATATAACATTCGCGAAGTACCAATCCGCAAATATTACATCCCTCGGAGTAGTATAATAGAACATAGCTGGTCCATAACTCATTCATACATTATTACAAACCAAATATATACATCATCTTGGAGCTCCTCATGGGTCCGAGGTGAACCCGACTTAGCTTACAATATAAGAGTTTCAGCAGGTTATACATTTTTTTTCTTCGAGCAGCTAAATACTAAGAAGTTCGTACTGCTCGGTTACTACTAGTACTAAGGTGATTCAGGCTTGGTTCCCTTCGGATGTCTTCCCGTTTCCGTAGACAATAAGATAGTCTACGCCTTCGACTCCGCCTGAGAGATCAGGCTCCTCATACAAGATCTCCTCGGCTCCACCTTATCCATCAGATGCCTCCTCGAGGTTGTTCAGACATTCTAAGCAAGGGATTATAAGAGGTATGAGTACGAGCATACTCAACAAGTTCATATTAGGAAAGAGGTGTTTAATGCACTAGCTACGATACTAGACCAGAAAGTCTAATACCAATGCATGTTTTAATAACCATTTCTTCAAAAGGTTTCTTTTATTAAGAAGAACTATATCCGTCAGCCTTCACCGGTTTACTAGAACTTCATGGAGTTCCTTTCCGGCAGCGTTCGTAGTTCCAAATCCCAGAACAGGGAGTGACAGGTCACGATTCATTACACTATGCAGAGGTGTGTTGCTTTACCCATAAGAGATCTTAACCTTGGTGCCAATCGGGCAGTTTTCCCGTCCACACTTCCTTTTGTGTGAGGCCCGATATAAGGTCTTAGCCAATCATACTCCTCCGCTACCTCGAACACCCACCCTTTGTTGCAATCCCCGACCCTGGGTCTTCGCCGGTGCATTTACACCACTTGTGGATAGCCCCCGACCACGACGTCAATTCAGGGCTCTACCATAAATTCCTTCGCCGGTAGATGCAACCCATCATAGACCGCATTACTGTGGGGACTTCATTGGGACCCCTACCCTACCGCTCGTCCCTCTCTGGATCAAGTGTCTACGGTAAGCGCATCCGTTGATGAACGAGAGGTGGAAGCACAATTGACTACTCTGTCCCACTCCAGATCTTATGGTTAACACGGGTATTACTGCACAAGAATCACTGGACGCCATTTGTTGTTTAATCCTAGATGGATATAAACCCATTGCAATGGAACCTCCACCATATCAACACATATCATGGTTCCATTGCCCACCACATAGTCATATGCATAGTTATGAAAATAGTACTTTTGCTTTTCATGCAAGAGTGATAAGTATAGTATTTTGCAAGTAATTTGGTAAAAATACTCAAATGACATGAGCAAGCGATGAACTTGCCTGAAGACTGCAAAGTGTTGTAGTTGGAAGGTGTGGACTGACCCTTGTCCTATGTTTTTGAAAGATAGCATCATTGTCCGACAAGGGCAATGGTTAAAGAAGCAAATATGCATGCTTTTCAGTTTTAGGGTTTAGTTCCCCCTCCCTGGTGTTTTATCATTTCATGTCAGAGATGGTTAATAAGAATAATTTCGAGAAGACTCCTTAAGAGTAAATTACTACCTTGGAATGTTGCCAAGGTGTTTTTAAGTCCAAATGAATTGATGGACTTATTTTATCATAAAAAATATAAAGTGTGATTTTTTAATGATTAAAATATTCATTCCTTGCATTTAATTATGGCTTAATTTTTTATTGTCTCAAAACTTCCATTTCATATTTTATTATGATAGAGAATTTTATTCTGAGTGGTTTACATATTTTTTTAGAGCTATATTTAATTTCTAAAAATCCTGGAAAGATTTGCTAAAATAGCCAATTTTGAAATGACCATTTTGCCCCTGTGGCCTCACCTGTCAGGTGGCCGAGTTGGTTAGGTTGGACCAGCCCGTTGGGCTCGGTCCAACGGACCCAGTCGCTCGCGCGTCATCTCCTTCCTCCGAACCCTAATCCCCTTCGAGCTCTGGCAACTTTTGTCGCCGCCGCCTTCTCCGAATTATTCCGGCCACGGCCATCTCCGGCGACGAGATGGTGCGCATCTGCACCGCCTCGCGACGCCGAGCAACCTCCTCCATGTCGATTTGGAGATGGTGCCGCTCCCGCTCGTCTCTGACCTCTCCTCTGTGGCTAGGTTTTGGGGATCGGTGGCGATCTCGTTGCTCGTCGGCGTCCCTGGCGCTATGGCGCCATCGTGATCCCCGTCGTGGTGGTGTTGGTTGCTGCGGCGTTGTCGTGGCCTAGCCTGGCTTGGCCTGGCGCCGTCGTGCCCCTGGCGTGCGCCTCCGTGGCCGCCATGGTTGCGCTCCTCGTCCGCTTCGCTTGTAAGTGCTCCACCGCCTCCTTCTCTTCTCCTCTTTCTCGTCTGCTTCTCCTCTTTGTCTAGCTCAAGTTATGGCTGCTCCCCTTCTTGGAGATGCTGCCATGTTGTGATGCTGCTGCTGGACTATGCTGGATGTTGCTGCTGCTCTACTTCTGTTGTGGTGTGCTAGCTGCTATTGTTGTCCCTGTGCTCTATTATGTGCCATGTTGTTCTACTGCTGCTACTAAATTCATGCTCATATCGGTATTGCTACTGTTGTTGTGGTGCTCCAGGCTATGTCGTGTTGTTCTATTTGATGTGCATGATTTGGTGCAGTTCCTAGATGCTATTGGCTTGCTTATGCATGTATCACTTGTCTGCAGCTACTCCTATACCTCTACTCTTGCTATTGCTGCTATTGTGGCATATATGCATCAGCTCATGAGCATGCTATGATGCTCAAGGCTTTCCATGTTGCTCTAGTTGTCATCCTACTGCTTGCCTCCTTCTGTGCGTATCTATGAACTGATTCTGGCCAATTGTTGTGAGCAATTCTTGCTTGTGCAAGTGCTAGTATGCTTGTGGCTCTCATGGTATGCCTTGCTATGTCATTTATGTATTGCCTGTTGTGGTAATGCATTTATGCACTACTGGATACAATTGTAAAAGGTGAATTTTATACCTGTATAATCATCTATTAAGGCTTGCAGTGAGTACTGCTTATCTCTATGGCTTTGAATGATCTTGTGATCATCAAGGCTTTCTGTTGGCTTACGTTCTTGTATGAATTTATCATATATGTTGCTGTTGCATGTGTATCCAGCTTCTCACCAATTACTGGTGGTTGTTGTTGCTTGTGGAAGCAATACTGGTGGCTGGTTAATTGATTGGATGCCCCTGGTTGCATTTTTGTGAGTTGTGCCTATTACTTGTGCTTTTCAGTGAAGCTTTGCTTCCTGTTTCTGACAAACAGACATGATCTACTTGGTGCAGTAGTGATCCTGTACATCCTGTGCAATTACTATTTTAAGCTAACAAGGAAAGGCTCATTATCCTTCGTGGGTTTAGCTCGGAGAATAGGGTGAGACTTCGTGGCGTTGGGGAGTCCTTCGTGGGACCTCCACCCCTCCAAACGTGATGTACCTTCTTGCAAAGGAAGGGAACACCGGAATACATCCTCGTCTCCGCGTGCCTCGGTAATTTCTATACCTGAGCTTACTTTCCTTGTGATAGCCATCGTGCTTGAAGTACATATATCTTGCTATCACTTGTGCTACATATATCTTGTGTCTATCTTGCTTAGGTCTAGTTGTTGTTGCACTTAGGTAAGCCTAGCATATTTAGGGGTTGTGCTTGTAAACTAAACGTTAGTTTAATTCCGCATTCTCACAAGCCAAATCCGTAAGAGTTTTTAAAACGCCTATTCACCCCCTCTAGGCGACATCTCGTCCTTTCAAAAGGGCTGGGTCTCGGGATCTCGGTTGAGTCATATCCCTTCAAATGAAAGATAAAATCTAATAAAAGATCCCAATCTATCCTTCATGTCGGTGGACGCAAGGGGAAACATAGTACCGAAAACACCTCAAGCATCCCTAGTAGCAGCGAAACCTATCTGATGGCTACCCAACCGGCACTGTTGTGGGTATACTTCATGGGTGTACCATCGACAGTGCCTAGACCCGGCAAGCCCGGGTGGCCCACAGACGGTGGTGTGGCATGTGGCCCATCGGGCGGCCCAGTTGCTGTTGATCATGAAGGATGAAGTCTAGGCCAGGATCGGGAAGTCGGATCCCAACCGACCTTAGGAGGAGGCCGGATCCGTGAAGGCCCATGAGGAACCCGGATCCAGTACGACGTAGATGGAAGGCGGATCCTTGACGTACACGGCAAGATATTGTACCGTAGTTAGGCAACCTGTAATCCGGCTAGATCCGTGTAAACCCTAGATCCATGCGCCTTTATAAGCCGGATCCCGGGAGCCCTAGAGGCACGACCACAACCATTGTAACAAGGCGAAAGCACCCAGATAATTCCAGACAAGCAGCAGTAGGCCCTGTCCTCGATCAGGTGTTCTGAAGCTGGGTAAATCGCGTACCACCGTCCTGAGTGCTCTCCGCCCTATGGCCCCTACTTCTTCTCCCCCTCGTGAGGATCCCTCCTCCGAGGTACCGTCGCATAGGCAACGACAGTTGGCGCCCACCGTGGGGCCTGCGGCGTCTGGAGGCCGGAACCGGGAGGGTTCTGCCATGGGAGGCTACGACGACTCCATCGCTATGGGGCGTGTGCTTTACGCCGGTAACTTTCCGATCGTCCCTCAGGACGAGTGCTGGATTTCGGCTAGGACCAACCCCACCAAGCTCTCCATCGTCCCAGTTGGCGGCTGATACACGTACAGCACGCAACCGTTATTGGGAACCCCAAGAGGAAGGTGTGATGCGTACAGCGGCAAGTTTTTCCTCAGTAAGAAACCAAGGTTTATCGAACCAGTAGGAGCCAAGAAGCACGTTGAAGGTTGATGGCGGCGAAGTGTAGTGCGGCGCAACACCAGGGATTCCGGCGCCAACGTGGAACCTGCACAACACAACCAAAGTACTTTGTCCCAACGTAACAGCGAGGTTGTCAATCTCACCGGCTTGCTGTAACAAAGGATTAGATGTATAGTGTGGATGATGATGTTTGCAGAAAACAGTAAAACGAGTATTGCAGTAGATTGTATTCGATGTAAAAGAATGGACCGGGGTCCACAGTTCACTAGAGGCGTCTCTCCGATAAGAATAAGCATGTTGGGTGAACAAATTACAGTTGGGAAATTGACAAATAAAGAGGGCATGACCATGCACATACATGATATGATGAGTATTGTGAGATTTCATTGGGCATTACGACAAAGTACATAGACCGCTATCCAGCATGCATCTATGCCTAAAAAGTCCACCTTCAGGTTATCATCCGAACCCATTCCAGTATTAAGTTGCAAACAACAGACAATTGCATTAAATATGGCGCGTAATGTAATCAACAACTACATCCTTAGACATAGCATCGATGTTTTATCCCTAGTGGCAACAGCACATCCACAACCTTAGAACTTTCTGTCACTGTCCCAGATTTAATGGAGGCATGAACCCACTATCGAGCATAAATACTCCCTCTTGGAGTTACTAGCAAAAACTTGGCCAGAGCCCCTACTAATAACGGAGAGCATGCAAGATCATAAACAACACATAGATAATAGATTGATAATCAACATAGCATAGTATTCTCTATTCATCGGATCCCAACAAACACAACATGTAGCATTACAGATAGATGATCTTGATCATGTTAGGCAGCTCACAAGATCCAACAATGAAGCACAATTAGGAGAAGATGACCATCTAGCTACTGCTATGGACCCATAGTCCAGGGGTGAACTACTCACTCATCACTCCGGAGGCGACCATGGCGGTGAAGAGTCCTCCGGGAGATGATTCCCCTCTCCGGCAGGTGCGGAGGCGATCTCCCTGAATCCCCCGAGATGGGATTGGCGGCGGCGGTGTCTCGGAAGGTTTTCCGTATCGTGGCTCTCGATGCTTTGGGGGTTTCGCGACGAAGACCTTAAGTAGGCGGAAGGGCAGGTCGGGAGGCGTCACGGGGCCCCACACGCTAGGGCCGCGCGGGCCCCCTGGGCCGCGCCGCCCTAGTGTGGCGGCGCCCGTGGCCCCACTTCGTCTCTCCTCGGACTTACGGAAGCTTCGTGGCAAAATAGGCCCTGAGGCGTTGATTTCGTCCAATTCCGAGAATATTTCCTTAGTAGGATTTCTGAAACCAAAAATGACAAAACAAGAATCGGCTCTTCGGCATCTCGTTAATAGGTTAGTGCCGGAAAATTCATAAATATGACATAAAGTATGCATAAAACATGTAGATATCATCAATAATGTGGCATGGAACATGAGAAATTATCGATACGTCGGAGACGTATCAGCATCCCCAAGCTTAGTTCCTGCTCGTCCCGAGTAGGTAAACGATAACAAAGATAATTTCTGGAGTGACATGCCATCATAACCTTGATCATACTATTGTAAGCACATGTAATGAATGCAGCGATCAAAGCAATGGTAAATGACATGAGTAAACAAATGAATCATATAGCAAAGACTTTTCATGAATAGTACTTTCAAGACAAGCATCAATAAGTCTTGCATAAGAGTTAACTCATAAAGCAATAAATCAAAGTAAAGGTATTGAAGCAACACAAAGGAAGATTAAGTTTCAGCGGTTGCTTTCAACTTATAACATGTATATCTCATGGATATTGTCAATGTAAAGTAATATAACAAGTGCAATATGCAAGTATGTACAAATCAATGCACAGTTCACACAAGTGTTTGCTTCTTGAGGTGGAGAGAAATAGGTGAACTGACTCAACATAAAAGTAAAAGAAAGGCCCTTCGCAGAGGGAAGCATCGATTGCTATATTTGTGCTAGAGCTTTGGTTTTGAAAACATAGAGAGCATAAAAGTAAAATTTTGAGAGGTGTTTGTTGTTGTCAACGAATGGTAGCGGGTACTCTAACCCCCTTGCCAGACAAACCTTCAAAGAGCGGCTCCCATTTTATTTTTATTTTTGGGTGGCACTCCTTCCAACCTTTCTTTCACAGACCATGGCTAACCGAATCCTTCGGGTGCCTGCCAACAATCTCATACCATGAAGGAGTGCCTTTTTATTTTAGTTTTATTTAGATGACACTCCTCCCCACCTTTGCTTTCTCAAGCCATGGCTAACCGAATCCTTCGGGTGCCGTCCAACCATCACATACCATGGAGGAGTGTCTATTTTTGTTAATTAATTTGGGACTGGGAATCCCATTGCCAGCTCTTTTTGCAAAATTATTGGATAAGCGGATGAAGCCACTAGTCCATTGGTGAAAGTTGCCCAACAAGATTGACAGATAAACACCACATACTTCCTCATGAGCTATAAAACATTGACACAAATCAGAGGTGATAAATTTTGAATTGTTTAAAGGTAGCACTCAAGCAATTTACTTTGGAATGGCGGAGAAATACCATGTAATAGGTAGGTATGGTGGACACAAATGGCATAGTGGTTGGCTCAAGGATTTTGGATGCATGAGAAGTATTCCCTCTCGATACAAGGTTTAGGCTAGCAAGGTTATTTGAAACAAACACAGGTATGAAGCGGTACAACAAAACTCACATAAAAGACATATTGTAAACATTATAAGACTCTACACCGTCTTCCTTGTTGTTCAAACTCTTACTAGAAATTATCTAGACCTTAGAGAGACCAATTATGCAAACCAAATTTTAGCAAGCTCTATGTATTTCTTCATTAATAGGTGCAAAGTATATGATGCAAGAGCTTAAACATGAGCACAACAATTGCCAAGTATCAAATTATCCAAGACATTTTACCAATTACTACATGTAGCATTTCCCGTTTCCAACCATATAACAATTTAACGAAGCAGATTCAACCTTCGCCATGAATATTATGAGTAAAGCCTAAGGACATATTTGTCCATATGCAACAGCGGAGCGTGTCTCTCTCCCACACAATGAATGCTAGGATCCATTTTATTCAAACAAAACAAAAACAAAAACAAACCGACGCTCCAAGCAAAGTACATAAGATGTGATGGAATAAAAATATAGTTTCACTAGAGGAACCTGATAATGTTGTCGATGAAGAAGGGGATGCCTTGGGAATCCCCAAGCTTAGAAGCTTGAGTCTTCTTGAAATATGTAGGGGTGAACCACCGGGGCATCCCCAAGCTTAGAGCTTTCACTCTCCTTGATCATATTGTATCATCTCCCTCTCTTGATCCTTGAAAACTTCCTCCACACCAAACTCAAAACAACTCATTAGAGGGTTAGTGCACAATCAAAATTCACATGTTCAGAGGTGAAATAATCATTCTTAACACTTATGGACATTGCACAAAGCTACTTAAAGTTAATGGAATCGAAAAATCCATCAAGCATAGCAAAACAGGCAATGCGAAATAAAAGGCAGAATCTGTCAAAACAGAACAGTTCGTAAAGACGAATTTCTAAGAGGCACCAGACTTGCTCAAATGAAAATGCTCAAATTGAATGAAAGTTGCGTACATATCTGAGGATCACTCACGTAAATTGGCATAATTTTCTGAGTTACCTACAGAGAATTAGGCCCAGATTCGTGACAGCAAAGAAATCTGTTTCTGCGCAGTAATCCAAATCTAGTATGAACCTTACTATCAACGACTTTACTTGGCACAACAATGCAATAAAACTAAGATAAGGAGAGGTTGCTACAGTAGTAACAACTTCCAAGACTCAAATATAAAATAAAAGTGCAGTAGTAAAATCATGGGTTGTCTCCCATAAGCGCTTTTCTTTAACGCCTTTCAGCTAGGCGCAGAAAGTGTATATCAAGTGTTATCAAGAGACGAAGCATCAACAGCTGGGTTTGGAGTTTTCTCAACTATGCATTGTATCTTATCTATGTAAGTTTCAGAGGCTCCCTTTTCATTACCCTTAGGCTTGCTACTTTCATCAAACAAATCTTCAGGAACAATCCAATCAAAATTCTTTTCTAGTGCCTCGCACATTTCCAAGAGCTTGCAAGGTATTGATGTTTTAATATCCCCCTCATAATTAACTTTATTAGTGTACTTTTGTCTATCTTTTTCCATCTTTTCAAGGGTGCTAGCAAAATTTGTATAAGAGGCAAGCATATTATATTTAATAAAGACCTTTCTAGCTTCTCTTGCTACATCACCAAATTCTTTAAGAAGAGTTTCTAGGACAAAATCTTTCTTCTCTCCTTCTTCCATATCACTTAGTGCAAGGAACATATGCTGCATTACGGGGTTGAGGTTAACAAATCTAGCTTCTAACATGTGTACTAAAGAAGCAGCAGGAATTTCATAAGTAGGAGCAAGTTCTACCAGGTGTCTATCTTCAAAATCTTCAACCGTACTAATATGAGTGAAAAAAATCTTCTATATTATATTTCCCGAGGATAGACCCTCGGCCTACCGGTACATCCTTAAAAATAAACTTAGGAGGAAACATGATGAAATAAGTAAATCAAATGCAAGTAACTAATTTTTTTGTGTTTTTAATATGGCAAACAAGATAGCAAGTAAAGTAAAACTAGCAACTAATTTTTTTGTGTTTTGTTTTAGTGCAGCAAACAAAGAAGTAAATAAAACAAAGCAAGACAAAAACAAAGTAAAGAGATTGGAGGTGGAGACTCCCCTTGCAGCGTGTCTTGATCTCCCTGGCAACGGCGCCAGAAAACAGTCTTGATACGTGTACAACACGCGACCGTTGGGAACCCCAAGAGGAAGGTGTGATGCGTACAGCGGCAAGTTTTCCCTCAGTAAGAAACCAAGGTTTATCGAACCAGTAGGAGCCAAGAAGCACGTTGAAGGTTGATGGCGGCGAAGTGTAGTGCGGCGCAACACCAGGGATTCCGGCGCCAACGTGGAACCTGCACAACACAACCAAAGTCCTTTGTCCCAACGTAACAGCGAGGTTGTCAATCTCACCGGCTTGCTGTAACAAAGGATTAGATGTATAGTGTGGATGATGATGTTTGCAGAAAACAGTAAAACGAGTATTGCAGTAGATTGTATTCGATGTAAAAGAATGGACCGGGGTCCACAGTTCACTAGAGGCGTCTCTCCGATAAGAATAAGCATGTTGGGTGAACAAATTACAGTTGGGCAATTGACAAATAAAGAGGGCATGACCATGCACATACATGATATGATGAGTATTGTGAGATTTAATTGGGCATTACGACAAAGTACATAGACCGCTATCCAGCATGCATCTATGCCTAAAAAGTCCACCTTCAAGTTATTATCCGAACCCCTTCCAGTATTAAGTTGCAAACAACAGACAATTGCATTAAGTATGGTGCGTAATGTAATCAACAACTACATCCTTAGACATAGCATCGATGTTTTATCCCTAGTGGCAACAACACATCCACAACCTTAGAACTTTCTGTCATTGTCCCAGATTTAATGGAGGCATGAACCCACTATCGAACATAAATACTCCCTCTTGGAGTTACTAGCAAAAACTTGGCCAGAGCCCCTACTAATAACGGAGAGCATGCAAGATCATAAACAACACATAGATAATAGATTGATAATCAACATAGCATAGTATTCTCTATTCATCGGATCCCAACAAACACAACATGTAGCATTACAGATAGATGATCTTGATCATGTTAGGCAGCTCACAAGATCCAACAATGAAGCACAATTAGGAGAAGACGACCATCTAGCTACTGCTATGGACCCATAGTCCAGGGGTGAACTACTCACTCATCACTCCGGAGGCGACCATGGCGGTGAAGAGTCCTCCGGGAGATGATTCCCCTCTCCGGCAGGGTGCCGGAGGCGATCTCCTGAATCCCCCGAGATGGGATTGGCGGCGGCGGCGTCTCTGGAAGGTTTTCCGTATCGTGGCTCTCGGTACTGGGGGTTTCGCGACGAAGACCTTAAGTAGGCGGAAGGGCAGGTCAGGAGGCGTCACGGGGCCCCACACGCTAGGGCCGCGCGCCCCCCCCCCCTGGGCCGCGCCGCCCTAGTGTGGCGGTGCCCCGTGGCCCCACTTCGTCTCTCCCTCGGACTTCTGGAAGCTTCGTGGCAAAATAGACCCCTGGGCGTTGATTTCGTCCAATTCCGAGAATATTTCCTTACTAGGATTTCCGAAACCAAAAACAGCAGAAAACAGAAACTGGCTCTTCGGCATCTCGTTAATAGGTTAGTGCCAGAAAATGCATAAATATGACATAAAGTATGCATAAAACATGTAGATATCATCAATAATGTGGCATGGAACATAAGAAATTATCGATACGTCGGAGACGTATCAGCGGCATACACATCTTCATTGGCAAAATTGTCGATTCCGACGGAAACGCCCTGGTAAGTAACACTGACGCGACCGCAGCTGAGCAGGACGCAGTCGCGAAGATCCGATTTGAGATGCTGGAACTTCCTCGGGAAGGTTCCGCCTTAGATCTGGAAAATTCAAAACCCACCCAATCCGCCCCTGAGCAGGAAACAGCGGTGGAAGACCAATGCAGATCCGCCTGGGTCTCCCAGGTGTTAGAAAAGCAAAGGTGTCACTTCGTGCACTTCCTCGCACATACCACTGGAACCGCTCCTCCTCCGGAAGACGCAGGACCCATGCAGGTTGATGATGTCGGAACCGGCGACGCCCCGGAACAACAGGAGGCTATCGGAGATAGCAACGCACCGGATCAGCAAGAGGAGGCCGGAGATGAAGAAGAATCAATCCTGGGCAACCTCATTCTGACTTCCTACTATTCTTCGTCCATGAACACGGAGGAATTCGACCAAGCTTTGAAGGAGCTAGAAGGCGAAAAGGAAGCTGACGCGAAATCTGCCCCACCCAAGCAGGTCCTAGCGACCATAACTGGGTTAGGCGAAGACGCTGACGAAGAAACTCCCGCTGCAGCAGCCTAGCATCCAATTCGGACACTCCGCCATCGCGACCTCGACGTCGTGCTGCGTCGGAATCCGGAGAAGACAACTTTTCTGGGGACAAGGATTACCTAACCCCAGAAGAGCTCGTGGAGCAGGCAGCCATAGGAGCCCTAGTTCACACAGAAATCCTGAACAAGCCTATAACTCCGGAGGAAGCCGCAGATCCAGTATCTCTAGAAGCAACAAGAAGGGAGATGTTGGTCACCGCCAAGAAAATTTCCACCACCGCAACTGCGATGTTGGAGGAAAGGCAAGAAGCTCAAGAAGTAATGGATAACTTTCTCAAAAGAGAGCGTGAAGCTGTTGAATCCTTGCAGAAGGCCAAAAAACTCCGAGCACATTGGGAGGCCAAAATACAGGAAGCCGATAGGATCCGGCGGGAAGCCATTGGCCCCCGCAAAATCACCTTCGCATCCCCCTCCAATCTGCAGCCGCTCACAACTCCGAAAGAGAATATGCAGTAGGCTGCGGAGCTTCTGAACAAGAAGAATGAGGAAACCGATATCAAGTACCTCCGCACGCTCGTCGCTACAGCGGTACAGCAGCAGAGCAAGGCAGACACTTCGCGCAGACTGGAATCTAACCCAGATCTTTGCATATCCACTGCGGAAAAGGAGGCCTCAATAAGCAAACACCGCGATGACGAATCACGCACTGGATCTTCGGAGCGCAGAAGGAGAACCAGAGAAGACCCAAATCCAATCCCCATACCATCAAAGACACCTCCGTCAGATCCGAGGAACGGAAAGGATGCGATGTATACTGGTAGAGACAAATACCGGAATCCATCACCTCCGCCCAACGGGTACCCGCGTCCTCCACCTCCTCGCCGCCGTAGTCCAGTCAGAAACGCCAGGCCCCACGGGCCCGGTGGAATCAACATCCGTGACAACGTGGTCTCTCAGAGGAACAGGACCAGAGAGCGTACGCCGGAACCGCGTCGGAGCCGGAACAATGAGCGCGACCCGAAGCCTCGCAGAAGCCGAAACGACGAAGGCGACCACCACCATGGTGAAGGTAGCCATCGAAGCCGGAGTCAGCACCGCGAAGGAAGAGGAGAATCTGAAGGCGGAAGCAAGAGGTCGTATCGGCCCCCTCGCAGATCTCCCTCCCCACCACCTAGCGGTGGAGGCGGAGGTGGAGGCGGAGGCGGTGGCCGGAGATCTCGCTCGCGCTCAAAATCCCCCCGTAATGGCTCGCGTGACGCGCGGGAACGTCTCAACGAATACTGATCTGACTATATTGGCCCAAAGTGCTTTGGCAGGATGATTCGAGAGGAACCAAAGCCAAGGGTGAACCTCAAGCTACCTGGAAACCTGAAGAATTATGATGGCACCGAAAGGCCGGATACCTGGATCGAGGATTACTACAATGCAGTAACCTTCACCGGAGAAACCCCTAATATCGTCTGCCGCATGCTTCAGCTGTACCTTGTAGGTCCAACCTGGATCTGGCTTAGCGACCTCGAGAAGAACTCCATCGTTTGCTGGTTCGACCTGAAGAACGCTTTCGAGAAGCACTTCAGGGGCACCTACAAGAGACCTACCACGACAAGCGACCTGCATGCATGTATCTAGAAGAAGGGTGAAACATCAAGGAGCTTCCTCACCCGATGGTTAGCAACCATGAACGAGTGCGAGAACGTTGATAATCGCACAACTATGCACACCTTTATAGGTGGATTGCAGAGAGGAGGACTGCTGCGGCACAAGCTCACTTGCTTGGTCAACGCAAACAAACTGACTTTGGATGACATGATCACCATCGCCAGCGATCACACTGCCGCCAATGACGATGCAGGCGGAGATCTCGCAGCTACAGAAATTCCCCTGCATCAGCAAAAGAAGAACCGTGATAACGGTAACAGCAGCGGCAGCAAGCGGAAAAATCCCCCCGATGACCAAAGAAGTGGCGGATCCGACATGGTCGCCATGGCTTTCCAGTGCGGAGGTCAAGGAGGCGGAAGAGGCCGCGGTCGCGGAGGCGGAGCCGGCAGGGGCCAGCAGCGTGGTGACGAGGTCACCGTTGCTGGAACCCGCGCTCCCCAAACATATGAAGAGTACATGGACATGCCTTGTTTAGCCCACATTGATCCGGCTACCGGCAAGTCCTCTCACACCAATCGCAACTGCAAGTGGGTCAATGATCCCAAAACTGACCCGGAAGCAGGATACAAACGTGCTCGCAAGCATCGCCCACGCGGCAAAGGAGGCAAGGGCAAGAACAAGGACAAGGAGGAAGACAGTTCCGAGGCGATGGATGAGGATGATGCTTCGCCGGATCCCAACGAAGGATCCACAGCTAAACCCAACCCCTTCGTCAAAAAGAGCATGGGCGCGTACCACACCTTCCTCGGAACCCCAACAGTCCGTGTCAGCAAATCAGCTCTCCGGATCCTGAACGTCACAGTTCCGGCTGTGCCGCAGTATGTCAGGTGGTTGGAAACTCCGTGTACGTTCGATAGGCAGGATCATCCTACTGTCGTTCCAAAAGAGTGCTATGCCTTGGTTGTAAGTCCCCGCATCGACGGCTATGACTTCTCCAAGTGCCTCATGGACGGCGGAGCCAGCTTGAACATCATGTACCTGGAGACTCTGGAGCGGATGAACCTTACCAAGGAACAACTCAAGCACAGCACTACTGAATTTCATGAAGTGGTTCCGGGTAAAAAGGCAAACTCCCTCGGCAGCATCAGACTTCCTGTGGCCTTCGGCGATATCAATAATTTCCGCGAAGAGATGATCACGTTTGAGGTCGTGCCCTTCAAGAGTTCCTACCATGTCATCTTCGGCAGGCCCACCTACCACAAGTTTGACGCGAGAGCGTGCTACATCTACAACAAGCTCAAGATTCCGGGTCTCAATGGTATGATTACCGTATCCGGAGACTACAAGAAGGCTCACGAGTGCGAGTTGGGTGAAGCCGCCTTCGTAGAGTCTGTGATGTCTGGAGAGGAGCTGCGAGGCTACAGAGCCGCGGTGGATCCAAAAGAGATGCACACCACCAAGAAGCAGGTCTTCGAACAGAAAACTTCGTTCAAGGCCGCGATAGAGACCAAGAAAATTGACTTCAAGGAAGGAGATACCACTAAATAGGTCTCGGTCGGAGCCAACATGGACCCCAAATAGGAAGATGTGCTCGTCGAGTTCCTCCGCGCTAACATGGAAATCTTCGCATGGCAGCCTTCTGACATGTCCGGAGTACCTAGGGAACTCGCCGAGCACTACCTCAACATAAATCCGGGGGCTAAACCGGTGAAGCAAGCTATGCGATGCTTTGGAGATAAGAAGCGTCGTGCCATAGGAATGGAACTAGCAAAGTTACTAGAGGCGGGTTTTGTAGTAGAAGTTATCCATACTGATTGGATCACAAACCCCGTCCTTGTACCCAAAAATAATTCTGAAATTCTAAGAATGTGCATCGATTACTCCGGCTTGAATAAGCATTGTCCGAAGGATCCGTTCCCCTTGTCGCGCATTGACCAAGTCATTGATTCGACGGCAGGGCGGAACTTCTGTGTTTTATTGACGCATATTCCGGGTATCACCAGATCCGGATGAAGAAGTCCGACCAAAAGGCGACCTCGTTCATCACCCCGTTCGGCACTTACTGCTATGTCACCATGCCCTTTGGTTTGAAAAATGCAGGTGCCACCTACCAACGTACGATGCAGCGGTGCCTGAAGGACCAAATTGGCCGGAACGTACACGCTTACGTCGACGACATCGCGGTCATGACCCGAAAAGGATCCGACTTGATCAGCGACCTCACAGAAACCTTTGAGAACCTCCGACGGTACAAGATGATGTTGAATCCGCTGAAGTGCGTCTTTGGCGTCCCAGCTGGAAAACTCCTTGGCTTCATCGTCTCTAACAGGGGCATTGAAATTAACCCGGGAAAAATCAAGGCAATCATGTGCATCAAAAGGCCAAATTGTCTCACAGATGTGCAACGACTAACTGGTTGTGTTGCAGCAATCAGTAGGTTTGTTAGCTGTCTTGGCGAGAAGGCGCTTGATACGCGTACAACACGCGTCCGTTGGGAACCCCAAGAGGAAGGTGTGATGCGTACAGCGGCAAGTTTTCCCTCAGTATGAAACCAAGGTTTATCGAACCAGTAGGAGCCAAGAAGCATGTTGAAGGTTGATGGCGGCGAGATGTAGTGCGGCGCAACACCAGGGATTCCGGTGCCAACGTGGAACCTGCACAACACAAACCAAGTACTTTGCCCCAACGAAACAGTGAGGTTGTCAATCTCACCGGCTTGCTGTAACAAAGGATTAGATGTATAGTGTGGATGATGATTGTTTGCAGAGAACAGTAGAACACGTATTGCAGTAGATTGTATTTCAGATGTAAGGAATGGACCGGGGTCCACAGTTCACTAGAGGTGTCTCTCCCATAAGATAAATAGCATGTTGGGTGAACAAATTACAGTTGGGCAATTGACAAATAGAGAGGGCATGACCATGCACATACATGATATGATGAGTATTGTGAGATTTAATTGGGCATTACGACAAAGTACATAGACCGCTATCCAGCATGCATCTATGCCTAAAAAGTCCACCTTCAGGTTATCATCCGAACCCCTTCCAGTATTAAGTTGAAAACAACAGACAATTGCATTAAGTATGGTGCGTAATGTAATCAATAACTACATCCTCGGACATAGCATCAATGTTTTATCCCTAGTGGCAACAGTACATCCATAACCTTAGAGGTTTCTGTCACTCCCCCAGATTCACGGAGACATGAACCCACTATCGAGCATAAATACTCCCTCTTGGAGTTAAGAGTAAAAACTTGGCTGGAGCCTCTACTAATAACGGAGAGCATGCAAGATCATAAACAACACATAGATATAAATTGATAATCAACATAGCATAGTATTCTCTATCCATCGGATCCCAACAAACACAACATATAGCATTACAAATAGATGATCTTGATCATGTTAGGCAGCTCACAAGATCCGACAATGAAGCATAATGGGGAGAAGACAACCATCTAGCTACTGCTATGGACCCATAGTCCAGGGATGAACTACTCACTCATCACTCCGGAGGCGACCATGGCGGTGTAGAGTCCTCCGGGAGATGAATCCCCTCTCCGGCAGGGTGCCGGAGGCGATCTCTTGAATCCCCCGAGATGGGATTGGCGGCGGCGGAGTCTCTGGAAGGTTTTCCGTATCGTGGCTCTCGGTACTGGGGGTTTCGCGACGAAGGCTATTTGTAGGCGGAAGGGCAGGTCAAGGGGCGTCACGAGGGGCCCAGGAGACAGGGTGGCGCGGCCAGGGCTTGGGCCACGCCGCCCTACCTTCTGGCCGCCTCCTGGCCCCACTTCGTTGACTCTTCGGTCTTCTGGAAGCTTCGTGTGAAAATAGGCCCCTGGGCGTTGATTTCGTCCAATTCCGAGAATATTTCCTTACTAGGATTTCTGAAACCAAAAACAGTAGAAAACAGCAACTGGCTCTTCGGCATCTTGTTAATAGGTTAGTTCCAGAAAATGCATAAATATGACATAAATTATGCATAAAACATGTAGATATCATCAATAATGTGGCATGGAACATCAGAAATTATCGATACGTCGGAGACGTATCAGCATCCCCAAGCTTAGTTTCTGCTCGTCCGGCGGTAAACGATAACAAAGATAATTTCTGGAGTGACATGCCATCATAACCTTGATCATACTATTGTAAGCATATGTAATGAATGCAGCGATCCAAACAATGTAAATGACATGAGTAAACAACTGAATCATATAGCAAAGACTTTTCATGAATAGTACTTCAAGACAAGCATCAATAAGTCTTGCATAAGAGTTAACTCATAAAGCAATAATTCAAAGTAGAGGTATTGAAGCAACACAGGAAGATGAAGTTTCAGTGGTTGCTTTCAACTTATAACATGTATATCTCATGGATATTGTCAATGCAAAGTAATATAACAAGTGCAATATGCAAGTATGTAGGAATCAATGCACAGTTCACACAAGTGTTTGCTTCTTGAGGTGGAGAGAGATAGGTGAACTGACTCAACATAAAAGTAAAAGAAAGGTCCTTCAAAGAGGAAAGCATCGATTGCTATATTTGTGCTAGAGCTTTGATTTTGAAAACATAAAGAGAGCATAAAAGTAAAATTTTGAGAGGTGTTTGTTGTTGTCAACGAATGGTAGTGGGCACTCTAACCCCCTTGCCAGACAAACCTTCAAAGAGCGGCTCCCATTTCATTTCATTTTTGTGTGACACTCCTTCCAACCTTTCTTTCACAAACCATGGCTAACCGAATCCTTCGGGTGCCTGCCAACAATCTCATACCATGAAGGAGTGCCTTTTTATTTTAGTTTTATTATGATGACACTCCTCCCCACCTTTTCTTTCTCAAGCCATGGCTAACCGAATCCTTCGGGTGCCGTCCAACAATCACATACCATGGAGGAGTGTCTATTTTTATTAATTAATTTGGGACTGGGAATCCCATTGCCAGCTCTTTTTGCAAAATTATTGGATAAGCGGATGAAGCCACTAGTCCATTGGTGAAAGTTGCCCAACAAGATTGAAAGATAAACACCACATACTTCCTCATGAGCTATAAAACATTGACACAAATCAGAGGTAATAAATTTTGAATTGTTTAAAGGTAGCACTCAAGCAATTTACTTTGGAATGGCGGAGAAATACCATGTAGTAGGTAGGTATGGTGGACACAAATGGCATAGTGGTTGGCTCAAGTATTTTGGATGCATGAGAAGTATTCCCTCTCGATACAAGGTTTAGGCTAGCAAGGCTATTTGAAACAAACACAAGGATGAAGCGGTGCAGCAAAACTCACATAAAAGACATATTGTAAACATTATAAGACTCTACACCGTCTTCCTTGTTGTTCAAACTCAATACTAGAAATTATCTAGACCTTAGAGAGACCAATTATGCAAACCAAATTTTAGCATGCTCTATGTATTTCTTCATTAATAGGTGCAAAGTATATGATGCAAGAGCTTAAACATGAGCACAACAATTGCCAAGTATCACATTATCCAAGACATTTTAGCAATTACTACATGTAGCATTTTCCAATTCCAACCATATAACAATTTAACGAAGAAGAAACTTCGCCATGAATATTATGAGTAAAGCCTTAGGACATATTTGTCCATATGCAACAGTGGAGCGTGTCTCTCTCCCACACAAAGAATGCTAGGATCCATTTTATTCAAACCAAACAAAAACAAAAACAAACCGACGCTCCAAGCAAAGCACATAAGATGTGACAGAATAAAAATATAGTTTCAGGAGAGGAACCTGATAATGTTGTCGATGAAGAAGGGGATGCCTTGGGCATCCCCAAGCTTAGACACTTGAGTATTCTTGATATATGCAGGGGTGAACCACCGGGGCATCCCCAAGCTTAGAGCTTTCACTCTCCTTGATCATGTTGTATCATCTCCCTCTCTTGATCCTTGAAAACTTCCTCCACACCAAACTCAAAACAACTCATTAGAGAGTTAGTGCACAATCAAAATATTCATGTTCAGAGGTGACATAATCATTCTTAACACTTCTGGACATTGCACAAAGCTACTGAAAGTCAATGGAATCGAAAAATCCATCGAGCATATCAAAACAGGCAATGCGAAATAAAAGGCAGAATCTGTCAAAACAGAACAGTTCGTAAAGACGAATTTTATTGAGGCACCAGACTTGCTAAAATGAAAATGCTCAAATTGAATGAAAGTTGCGTACATATCTGATGATCACTCACGTAAATTGGCATAATTTTCTGAGTTACCTACAGAGAATTTTGCCCAGATTCGTGACAGCAAGAAATCTGTTTCTGCGCAGTAATCCAAATCTAGTATGAACCTTACTATCAACGACTTTACTTGGCACAACAAAGCACAAAACTAAGATAAGGAGAGGTTGCTACAGTAGTAAACAACTTCCAAGACACAAAATAAAAACAAAGTACTATAGTAAAAACATGGGTTGTCTCCCATAAGCGCTTTTCTTTAACGCCTTTCAGCTAGGCGCAGAAAGTGTGTATCAAGTGTTATCAAGAGATGGTGCATCTACAACGGGGTGTGGAGTTTTCTCAACCATGCATAGTATATTGGATACATAAGTTTTAGCGGCTCCCTTTTCATTAGTCTTGGGCTTGCTACTCTCATCAAACAAATTTTCAGGAACAAGCCAAGCATAGTTATTTTCTAGTGCCTCGCACATTCCCAAGAGCTTGCAAGGTATTGATGTTTTAATATCCCCCTCATAATTAACTTCATTAGTGTACTTTTGTCTATCTTTTTCCATCTTCTCAAGGGTACTGGCAAAGTTGGTATAAGAGCCTAGCATATTATATTTAGTGAAGACTTTTCTAGCTTCTCTTGCTATTCCCCCAAATTCTTTAAGAAGGGTTTCTAATACAAAATCTTTCTTTTTTCCTTCTTCCATATCACTGAGTGTAAGAAACATATGTTGAATCACAGGATTAAGATTAACAAATCTAGCTTCTAACGCGTGTACTAAAGAAGCAACAGCAATTTCATAAGTAGGAGCAAGTTCTACCAAGTGTCTATCTTCAAAATCTTCAACCGTACTAATATGAGTGAAAAAATCTTCTATATTATCTTTCCCAAGGATAGACCCTCGGCCTACCGGTACATCTTTAAGAACAAACTTAGGAGGAAACATGATGAAATAAGTAAAGTAAATGCAAGTAACTAATTTTTTTTTGTATTTTTGATATAGCGTGCAAACAAGACAGTAAATAAAATAAAGCTAGCAACTAATTTTTGTGTGTTTTGATATAATGCAGCAAACAAAGTAGTAAATAAAATAAAGCAAGACAAAAACAAAGTAAAGAGATTGCGATGTGGAGACTCCCCTTGCAGCGTGTCTTGATCTCCCCGGCAACGGCGCCAGAAAAAGAGCTTGATACGCGTACAGCACGCGTCCGTTGGGAACCCCAAGAGGAAGGTGTGATGCGTACAGCGGCAAGTTTTCCCTCAGTATGAAACCAAGGTTTATCGAACCAGTAGGAGCCAAGAAGCACGTTGAAGGTTGATGGCGGCGAGATTTAGTGCGGCGCAACACCAAGGATTCCGGCGCCAACGTGGAACCTGCACAACACAAACCAAGTACTTTGCCCCAACGAAACAGTGAGGTTGTTAATCTCACCGGCTTGCTGTAACAAAGGATTAGATGTATAGTGTGGATGATGATTGTTTGCAGAGAACAGTAGAACAAGTATTGCAGTAGATTGTATTTCAGATGTAAGGAATGGACCGGGGTCCACAGTTCACTAGAGGTGTCTCTCCCATAAGATAAATAGCATGTTGGGTGAACAAATTACAGTTGGGCAATTGACAAATAGAGAGGGCATGACCATGCACATACATGATATGATGAGTATTGTGAGATTTAATTGGGCATTACGACAAAGTACATAGACCGCTATCCAGCATGCATCTATGCCTAAAAAGTCCACCTTCAGGTTATCATCCGAACCCCTTCCAGTATTAAGTTGAAAACAACAGACAATTGCATTAAGTATGGTGCGTAATGTAATCAATAACTACATCCTCGGACATAGCATCAATGTTTTATCCCTAGTGGCAACAGTACATCCATAACCTTAGAGGTTTCTGTCACTCCCCCAGATTCACGGAGACATGAACCCACTATCGAGCATAAATACTCCCTCTTGGAGTTAAGAGTAAAAACTTGGCAAGAGCCTCTACTAATAACGGAGAGCATGCAAGATCATAAACAACACATAGATGTAAATTGATAATCAACATAGCATAGTATTCTCTATCCATCGGATCCCAACAAACACAACATATAGCATTACAAATAGATGATCTTGATCATGTTAGGCAGCTCACAAGATCCGACAATGAAGCATAATGGGGAGAAGACAACCATCTAGCTACTGCTATGGACCCATAGTCCAGGGGTGAACTACTCACTCATCACTCCGGAGGCGACCATGGCGGTGTAGAGTCCTCCGGGAGATGAATCCCCTCTCTCCGGCAGGGTGCCGGAGGCGATCTCCTGAATCCCCCGAGATGGGATTGGCGGCGGCGGCGTCTCTGGAAGGTTTTCCGTATCGTGGCTTTCGGTACTGGGGGTTTCGCGACGAATGCTATTTGTAGGCGGAAGGGCAGGTCAAGGGGCGTCTCGAGGGGCCCAGGAGACAGGGTGGCGCGGCCAGGGCTTGGGCCGCGCCGCCCTACCTTCTGGCCGCCTCGTGGCCCCACTTCGTTGACTCTTCGGTCTTCTGGAAGCTTCGTGTGAAAATAGGCCCCTGGGCGTTGATTTCGTCCAATTCCGAGAATATTTCCTTACTAGGATTTCTGAAACCAAAAACAGTAGAAAACAAAGAAGCGGCTCTTCGGCATCTTGTTAATAGGTTAGTTCCAGAAAATGCATAAATATGACATAAAGTATGCATAAAACATGTAGATATCATTAATAATGTGGCATGGAACATAAGAAATTATCGATACGTCGGAGACGTATCAGCGCTACCTTTGTACAAACTGCTGAAGAAAACAGACAAATTTGTCTGGGACGACGCAACAGACGTAGCACTTCAGGGGTTGAAGGACATACTCACCTCCCCACCTATCCTGGCAGCTCCAGAAGAGTCAGAGCCTCTGCTCCTTTACCTGGTGATAACCCACAAGTATAGGGGATCGCAGCAGTCTTCGCGGGAAGTAAATCCCAATTTATTGATTCGACACAAGGGGAGACAAAGAATACTTGAAAGCCTTAACAGCGGAGTTGTCAATTCAGCTGCACCTGGAAACAGACTTGCTCGCAAGAGTTTATCAGTAGTAACAGTTTTATAGCAGCAGCAGTAGTGAAATAGTAGCAGCAGAGTAGCAGAGACAGCAGTAGTGATTATAGTAAACAGCAGGATTAAAATACTGTAGACACGGGGACGGATAACGGGCGTTGCATGGATGAGAGAAACTCATGTAACAATCATAGCAGGGCATTTGCAGATAATAATAAAATGGTGTCCAAGTACAAAGCAATCAATAGGCATGTGTTCCATATATAGTCGTACGTGCTCGCAATGAGAAACTTGCACAACATCTTTTGTCCTACCAGCCGGTGGCAGCCGGGCCTCAAGGGAATCTACTGGATATTAAGGTACTCCTTTTAATAGAGTACCGGAGCAAAGCATTAACACTCCGTGAACACATGTGATCCTCACATCACTACCATCCCCTCCGGTTGTCCCGATTCTTGTCACTTCGGGGCCATTGGTTCCGGACAGCGACATGTGTGTACAACTTGCAGGTAAGATCATAAACAATGAATATCATGATGAAACAATAACATGTTCAGATCTGAGATCATGGCATTCGGGCCCTAGTGACAAGCATTAAGCATAACAAGTTGCAACAATATCATCAAAGTTCCAATTACGGACACTAGGCACTATGCCCTAACAATCTTATGCTATTACATGACCAATCTCATCCAATCCCTACCATCCCCTTCGGCCTACAACGAGGGAATTACTCACACAAGGATGGGGGAAACATGGCTGGTTGATGAAGAGGCGTCGGTGGTGATGATGGCGATGATCTCCTCCAATTCCCCGTCCCGGCGGAGTGCCAAAACGGAGACTTCTGGCTCCCGAGACGGAGTTTCGCGATGTGGCGGCGTTCTGGAGGCTTTCTGGCGACTTCGACTTCCCTCCATGCGTTTTTAGGTCGAAGGCAATAAGTAGTCCGAAGGAGGGCGTCGGGGGCCGACCGAGGCCGCCACACACTAGGGCCGCGCGGGCCCCTCCTGGGCCGCATCGGCCTAGTGTGTGGGGCCCTCGGGCCCCCACCTGGCCTGCCCTTCTGGCTCCGCCAATATTCTGGGAAAATAGGACCTTCTGCATAAATTCCAAGGATTTTCCTGAAAGTTGGATTTCTGCACAAAAACGAGACACCAGAGCAGTTCTGCTGAAAACAGCGTTAGTCCGTGTTAGTCGCATCCAAAACACACAAATTAGAGGCAAAACAATAGCAAAAGTGTTCGGGAAAGTAGATACGTTTTGGACGTATCAACTCCCCCAAGCTTAGCTTATTGCTTGTCCTCAAGCAATTCAGTTAACAACTGAGCGATAAAAGAACTTTCACGAACACATTTGTTCATATGATGTAAATATTCTCATGCTATGGCTAACACTTAGGCAGTTCATAATGAGATGCATGCAAATAAGATCATCTAATAGCTATGTCAATCATGGAGAGGTACCAACAATTAATAACAAGCATCATGAATCATGTATATAAGCAGGATTGCAATGTTCATAAGAGAGTATGATAAAGTGGTATCTCGCTTGCCCATATTTGATCAGCAAAACATAAATGCCCAGGCACCTCTGAAGTTCATAGAAAGACTAGAAGTAGTGATTGTCAAAGATAAAAGCATCAAAGTTATACCACAATCAATCATATTTTGAGACAAGCATATTATACTAAGAATGACATTTGTGCTCTCAAGATAGTGCTCAAAGAAAGGATGGAGACACAACATAAAAGTAGAAGATTGACCCTTCGCAGAGGGAAGCAGAGATTAACATGCGCTAGAGCTTTTCGTTTTTAAATCATGAGTAAAATTATTTTGAGAGGTGTTTGTTGTTGTCAACGAATGGTAATGGGTACACCAACTACCTCGCCAACCGGACTTCTAAGAGCGGCTCCCATGAATTATTTTATGTTTATGTGGCACTCCTTCCAACCTTTCTTTCACAAACCATGGCTAACCGAATCCTCGGGTGCCTGCCAACAATCTCATACCCTGAAGGAGTGCCTTTTTTATTTTAGTTTTATTATGATGACACTCCCCCCAACCTTTGCTTACACAAGCCATGGCTAACCGAATCCCTCGGGTGCCGTCCAACAATCACATACCATGGAGGAGTGTCTATTTAGGTTAATTAATTTGGGACCGGGAATCCCATTGCCAGCTCTTTTTGCAAAATTATTGGATAAGCGGATGTGCCACTAGTCCATAATGAAAGTCCGTCAAGAGTAAATGACAAGGTTGAAAGTTAAACACCACATACTTCCTCATGAGCTATGAAACATTAACACAAATTGAGAAACATTTTGAAGGTTTTAAAGGTAGCGCATGAGAATTTACTTGGAATGGTTTGAAATGCCATGCATAGGTATTTATGGTGGACACTTTGGAACAACTTGGTTTTCAGGTGTTTGGAAGCACGAGCAGCGTTCCCGCTCAGTACAAGTGAAGGCTAGCAATAGACTGGGGAGCGACAAATCAAGATAGCAGTAACTGTCATAATCATGCTTGCGGCAAAATAAATTAACGGAGGCATAAAAGTGATACAAGAACTCTGAAGCAATGTAAATCATAGAGGCTTAATTGACTTTTGTTCAGTCATATGCATGCGTGAGGATGTACCAAGTCGATATAAATGAATTATTCAGAGGAGGATACCACAATGTCATACCTACTTATGAATAAAACAATGCAAGCAAACATCCATGACATGCTACTCATATTAATAAATTGGAGCTAAACATGAGAGATCATGAACTACTAGACTTTCTTAAATGACATATACCTCACATGAACCAACTAAGCATGCTCACATGGATGAGTATATGTACAAAAATGAAAACAAATAGAGTTCATACCAGCCTCTCACCACAATCCAATTGCCGTAGATCGTCATTATTGCCTTTCACTTGTGTAGCTTGGATAATATGAAATGAAAACCACGCTCCAGCCACCGAAGACCATTGAACTCAAGATGAACTTTACAAACCAAAGAAGAACAGCAAATATTTTTGTGGTTTTCGAATTGGAAACAAGAACAAAAGGAAACAAGCAAACAAAGCAAAATCTTTTTGGATTTTCTTATAGCAAACCAACGATAGCAAATAAAGCGAAATAAATGCTAGAAACCAAAATAAACAAATGATGGAGAGAAACAACAGAAATATTTTTGGTCTTTTTGTGTTTTAGGAAAGAAACAAAGCAAAAACAAGAAATGGCAAACTAGAAGAGTCACATAAACACAAAGCAGCAGAAATTCATCAAACTTGACAGCAGTACAGTACCTGATTTTTAAGAAATTCTTCCACTGCTCAAATCGAAAAGTGTTCAACTAATGAAAGTTAGATAACAACCTGGGGAACATGCAAAAAAATTGGCTTCGCAAAATATCGTTCTGGCTATTTGTGAGAATTTTTTCGGTAACAGTCCAGAATCTGTTTTCAGGCAGCACTTCCCCAAATATCATCTCCCTCTCATTAGAAAACCACTCAAACAAACTAAACAAGTATATACAAGTATCCAGCAACCATAATATGCAAAGAATGAGTGATGCCGGTATACCTCCCCCCAAGCTTAGGCTTTTGGCCGAAGTGGAGTTCAATCCCATCGTGGCCATGAAGTTGCATCTCCGTAGTACGACGAAGATGGATCATATTCCGGGTATGTGCTAGAAGAAGCACCCGGATACGTGACGGTGTAGTCGTAGGAGGGCTCGGCGTCCTCGGAGTCATGCTGCTGGTGGAAGTCTTGTATCTTCATCTTTTCCTCCACCTCCTCCTTAGTGCGCGACCATGGTTCCCTGTCAATACTGAACAAATCTGGTTGGGGCAAAGGAATTTCCTTCTCATCCCCGTCAGCAAACAACATTCTATAGACCAAATTATCTGGAGTGGAATCAGCGGTAACAAAATGATGGCTCTTCATAGCAGCAATATCAAGCCTCCTAGGAGTTAATGGCACATCATTAGAATCAAGAGGAAGTCTTAAATGTTCTAAAATGCGCGATGCAATGGTTCCTCCAAAAATAGGCCCCCTGTTAGACAAGCGACGAGCAATAAGAGAACCAAGATGATAAGGTGTCTGTCCAGTAAGTGCAGCAATCAAGAAAGCAAGATGGTAGCTAGAAATATTGCTAGTGTTCTCCCTACCAAGAATGCTGGTCGCAATGTAATAGGCGAAATACTTAATGGCGGGGAGTTGGAAGTTTCTTATCTTGCCACGCTGAGTGGTGCGACAATCATCATTAGCGATCCCTCGATAAAGCTCCAGCAAGACCCTGGGGTTGTCCTCAATCCTCCTTGATGTACCTACAGGGGCAATGTCCAATGCAACACAAAATTCTTCCAATTCCATAGTAATAGGATTACCATAAATCTTGAATGCAACTGTCGGCCCATATTGCTTGTTGTGGAACTTGAAGCTCTCGACGAAGATTTTGGTGAGCATGTAGTATTGCTCCCTTTCATCTCCCACGTAGGCGGCTAAGCCCGCCCTGTTGACGAGGGTGAAGAAATCATCCAATAACCCTGCATTACTCAGAAAATCATAACATGGGAAAGATGAAGCATTAGGAGCCCCATTGTCTTCTTCGGGCGCGAAGCTTGGCGCGATGACATCCTCATTGTAGGATCGCCTGAATCGGGTGGCGGTCCTAGAGGGCCTTCCGGTGCTGGTTGTCTCTCTCTGAAACACTTCTCCAAAGTTGAAATTATCCATCTTCCTTTTCTGAAATTTTTCAACAAACATTACAAAATTTGATTTGGTGACATATAATCAAGGGGAACTACTATAGGAACTTGCTAGAGTACTAATCATGCATCAAAACTAGTTTATACAACTTAGAACAAGCATGCAAGCTCACTAAACATGTTACCTACAGCAGCAAAATATTCAAGATATACTCAACCAAACAAAATTCTACTTGGATAATCGGAGGAGTCACATACCGGAGAGCAAATGTGCCAAATTTCAGACAGAAATCTGGGCTGAGCAAAGAGATCGAAAAATCCTGAGCTCTTGAGCAAAAACGCGAGTGAGAGAAAGCTGGTGTCGATTTTTTCGGGAGAGAGAAGAGTCTGGGAGGAAGAGATGCTAAAGTGGGGCAAATGGGGACCCACACGCCGGGGGTGACGCGCCCCCTTCTTTGGCCGTGCCGGCCTGTGGGAGTGCCACCACAGAGGGTGCCCCACTGGTCATCCCCAGGTGCTCCCAGGTGCATTTTCGAAAAATAGGACCAACAGTATAATTTTTGTGAATTTTTGAAAACTTTGAAAAATGCACATTTCTGGGTATTAAGTTTATTATTACTGGCCAGATTTTTTTTTGAAATCTCTAATTAACTAAGGAACTTTGCAAATCAAAAAGTGCTACAGCAAGTAAGACAAGTGGAGGGAGAAAGAGATGTTGTTTACCTCCTCTATGCATATAAAAAGTATTTGTTAACAAGGTTGATCAAGTCTTGCCACCAAATAAATTTTACATAGCATATGAAGAAATAAACCTCAAATCAATCATGTTACCTTGAATTGTATTGATATGGATCCAATCATAAGACTTTGATAACCTTCTTTAGGCTCATATATAGGACAATCGATAGTTCCAACTTTGATAGTTCTCACATTAGAAATAGTGTTAACTCCGCATACTTTATCAATCCTCTTGGGGAAATAGACGGTATGCTCCTTATCATCAACATTGAAAGTAACCTTTCCTTTATTGCAATCAATAACAGCCTCTGCAGTGTTAAGAAAAGGTCTCCCAAGAATAATAGACATATTATCATCTTCAGGCATTTCCAACACAACAAAATCAGTTAATATCAAGCAGTTATTAGTAACTTGAACAGGAACATCCTCACATATACCAACAGGAATAGCAGTAGATTTATCAGCCATTTGCAAAGATATATCAGTAGGTATCAACTTATCTAAATAAAGTCTCTTATAAAGAGAAAAAGGCATAACACTAACACCGGCTCCCAAGTCTCATAGAGCAGTTTTAACATAATTATTCTTAATAGAACAAGGAATAGTAGGTATACCTGGGTCGCCCAACTTCTTTGGAACTTTGCCATTGAAAGAGTAATTAGCAAGCATAGTGAAAATTTCCTCATTGTGGATTTTCCTTTTGTTAGTAACAATATCTTTCATATACTTTGAATAAGGAGGCAATTTAATAGCATCAGTCAAAGGGATTTGCAAGAATAAAGGTTTCATCCAATCGCAGAATTTATTATAGTGTTCTTCTTCCTTTGATTTTAGTTTCTTAGCAGGAAAAGGCATTTGCTTTTGCACCCAAGGTTCTCTTTCATTACCATGTTTCTTAGCAATAAAATCTTCTTAAGTATACTTTTTATTTTTAGCATGTTTTTCAGGTTCATCTTCAACCTCTTCTTTATCAGAAGCGTCATTCTTATCATTACCATTATCATGTTCATTACCACTTTCAGTTTCAGCATCGGAAATAGAAATACTATTAGGATCATTAACAGGTTCGGAAGATTCTACAACATTTTTATGTTTCTTCTTCTTTTTCTTCTTAGAAGGAGCACTAGGTTCAATTCGTTGAGAATCTTGTTCAATTCTTTTGGGATGCCCTTCAGGATATAGAGGATCCTGGGTAGAGGCACCACCTCTAGTTGTTACTTCATAAGCATGTTTCTCTTTAGAATTATTTTTTAACAAGTCACTTTGAACTTTAGTGAGTTGATCAATTTGAGTTTGAACCATTTGAAAATGTTTAACAAGCATCTTAACATCATTGGAGGTTCTCTCCACAATATCATGCAAATTGCTAATAGCTTGAGAATTTTCCATTAGATGATTCTCTACTCTCATATTAAAATTTTCTTGCTTAACAATATAATTATCAAACTCATCTAAGCATTGAGCAGGAGGTTTTGAATACGGAATATCTTCCCTAGTAAAGCGTTGAAGGGAGTTTCCCTCGATCATGGATGAAGGGGGAATTATCTCACATATATCTTCTATGGGAGGTAGATTCTTCACATCTTCGGATTTAATACCTTTCTCCTTGAGAGACTTCTTAGCTTCCCTCATATCTTCATCATTCAATTCAATTAAACCCCTCTTCTTCAATATTGGCGTTGGAGTTGGTTCAGGTGTATTCCAATCATCATGATTCTGGCTTATTTTAGACAATAATTCTTCAGCTTCGTCTGGAGTTCTTTTCCTGAAAACACAACCAGCACAACTATCCAAATATGCTCTAGACTCGATGGTTAGTCCACTATAAAATATATCAAGTAGATCATTCTTTTCTAAATCATGTCCAGGTCGAGCTCTGATAAGAGAAAAAAATCTTGCCCACATCTCAGGCAATTTCTCTTCATCTCCCTGGTCAAACCTATAAATTTTCTGTAAAGCAATATGTTGAGCACTAGCAGGAAAGTACTTTCGAAAGAAAACATCACGCAGCTCAGTTGGACTTTTAATAGAACCAGGAGGCAAATTATTATACCAAGTTTTAGCATCATCCTTTAATGAGAAAGGAAAAAAATTTAGCGACAAAGTAAGTACGCATCTTGACATCATCAGAAAACAAGCTACTCATAGAAGAAAGTTCAATCATGTGTTCTACAACACTTTCTTTTTCAGTACCACAAAAGGGTGTTTTCTCTACAATAGCTATATGAGATAGATCAAGAGAAAAATCATAATCTTTATCCTTAATGCATATAGGAGATGTGGCAAATTCAGGATCAGGAGATAACTTATGTCTAACAGTATATTGTGTGAGAAACTTTTTAATTTTTCTTGCATCAGCAGTAGCATTGCATCTATTAATAAAATCATCATTAAGCTCCACATAATCTTCATCAGGATCATCACTAGAATAATCAAGTTCAGGTGAATTAACAGGTGTAGTAGCATTAGGAGTTTCAGTATTTTCAATTTGTCTAGACCTAGCAATTGTAGCATCTAGAAAGGATCCCAATGAACCACTATCATCAAGCACAACAGAAACATTATCAATATTATGAGAGTTTTCAGATTCAGCAGAAGTACCAGCAAGTGAAGCTTGCGGCGGTGAAACAAGTTGACTTATCACAGATGGTGAATCAAGAGTAGCAGAGGTACTCAGAGTTGTACCTTTTCTTGTAGTGGATGGTAATATGGCGACTTTAGGATCGCGAGTTTTACCCATGATGGAGAATTTGCAGCGAACAATATCAATCCAAGTGAACTTCCAAATAAAGCTATGCTCCCCGGCAACGGCGCCAGAAAACAGTCTTGATAACCCACAAGTATAGGGGATCGCAGCAGTCTTCGTGGGAAGTAAATCCCAATTTATTGATTCGACACAAGGGGAGACAAAGAATACTTGAAAGCCTTAACAGCGGAGTTGTCAATTCAGCTGCACCTGGAAACAGACTTGCTCGCAAGAGTTTATCAAGAGGCAACAGTTTTATAGCAAAGAGCGTGAGTGAAATAGTAGCAGCAGGGTAGCAGAGACAGCAGTAGTGATTATAGTAAACAGCAGGATTAAAATACTGTAGGCACGGGGACGGATAACGGGCGTTGCATGGATGAGAGAAACTCATGTAACAATCATAGCAGGGCATTTGCAGATAATAATAAAACGGTGTCCAAGTACAAAGCAATCAATAGGCATGTGTTCCATATATAGTCGTACGTGCTCGCAATGAGAAACTTGCACAACATCTTTTGTCCTACCAGCCGGTGGCAGCCGGGCCTCAAGGGAATCTACTGGATATTAAGGTACTCCTTTTAATAGAGTACCGGAGCAAAGCATTAACACTCCGTGAACACATGTGATCCTCACATCACTACCATCCCCTCCGGTTGTCCTGATTCTTGTCACTTCGGGGCCATTGGTTCCGGACAGCGACATGTGTATACAACTTGCAGGTAAGATCATAAACAATGAATATCATGATGAAACAATAACATGTTCAGATCTGAGATCATGGCACTCGGGCCCTAGTGACAAGCATTAAGCATAACAAGTTGCAACAATATCATCAAAGTACAAATTACGGACACTAGGCACTATGCCCTAACAATCTTATGCTATTACATGACCAATCTTATCCAATCCCTACCATCCCCTTCGGCCTACAACGGGGGAATTACTCATACATGGATGGGGGAAACATGGCTGGTTGATGAAGAGGCGTCGGTGGTGATGATGGCGATGATCTCCTCCAATTCCCCGTCCCGGCAGAGTGCCAGAACGGAGACTTCTGGCTCCCGAGACGGAGTTTCGCGATGTGGCAGCGTTCTGGAGGCTTTCTGGCGACTTCGACTTCCCTCCATGCGTTTTTAGGTCGAAGGCAATAAGTAGTCCGAAGGAGGGCGTCGGGGGCCGACCGAGGCCACCACACACTAGGGCCGCGCGGGCCCCTCCTGGGCCGCGCCGGCCTACTGTGTGGGGCCCTCGGGCCCCCACCTGGCTTGCCCTTCTGGCTCCGCCAATATTCTGGGAAAATAGGACCTTCTGCATAAATTCCGAGGATTTTCCTGAAAGTTGGATTTCTGCACAAAAACGAGACACCAGAGCAGTTCTGCTGAAAACAGCGTTAGTCCGTGTTAGTTGCATCCAAAACACACAAATTAGAGGCAAAACAATAGCAAAAGTGTTCGGGAAAGTAGATACGTTTTGGACGTATCACCTGGCAGCCTCCAACAAAGTCATCAGCCTAGTCATCGTGGTGGAGAGAAAGGAAGAAGGTCACGAGTATGGAGTCCACATGCCAGTCTATTACATTAGCGAGGTACTTACGGAATCCAAACAAATATATCCCCACTTTCAAAAGCTAGCCTATGGCGTATTCCTAGGCAGCAGGAAGCTGAGACACTACTTCCAAGAGCACCCAGTAACAGTTGTGAGCAAGGCTCCGCTGTCGACGATCCTTAATAGCACTGACGCAACATGATTCACATCAAGATGGGGCATTGAATTATCTGCCTTCGATGTCAATTACAAAGCCAGGACTGCGATCAAGTCCCAGATCTTGGCAGATTTCGTCGCAGATTGGACAGAAGCTCCAGATGCAAATCTGGAGCCGGAACCTGAAACATGGGTCATGCACTTTGATGGATCCAAGCAGAATCAAGGCTCAGGAGTCGGAGTCACCCTTAAGTCCCATACCGGAGAAGAACTGCAGTACGTTTTGCAGATTCACTTCGAAGCTACAAATAACATGGCGGAATATGAGGCTCTACTACATGGTCTGCGCATCGCTAAGGAAATCGGGATCAAGCACATCATCTGCTGCGGAGATTCCGACTTGGTGGCACAACAAGTAGCCGGAACCTGGAACGCCAGAAACTCCGTTATGGCGGCTTACAGAGATGAAGTTGATGAGATCGCCAAATGCTTAATCGGATACGAAGTCAAGTACGTCAGGAGAGACGATAAGACAGTGCCAGATATGCTATCCAAGCTCGGATCTGGCAGGAAACCAATTCCGCTGGCATTTTCCTTGAGCACTTACGGATACCCTCGGTAAAGGGCGCTAACCCGGAAAACCCAGACCTGGCCGTATCTCTAGCTAGGGAAGTGATGGCTATCATTCCGGCCTGGACACAGCCGTTCCTGGACTGCCTCATCGATCAAAAGTTGCGAGAGGAAGAGGTCCTCGCACGACAGATCATCAGACGAGCAAGATCGTACACAATCAATGATGGACAGCTCTACAAACGAAGCGCAACCGGGGTATTTCTCAAATACGTCTCCAATCAAGACGGCATTGAAATCCTCAGGGAGATCCATGCAGGGGATTGCGGGCATCATGCCGCCCCCAGGTCCCTCGTTGCAAAAGCTTTTCGGCACGGATTTTACTGGCTCACAGCTAAAGAAGACGCTGGCAAACTGGTAAAAACTTGCCGAGGTTGTCAGTACTACGCTACTCAACCAAATGCTCCAGCCCAAGAGCTAAGGACCATCCCTATCACCTGGCCGTTCGTGGTCTGGGGGATCGATATGGTTGGAAAATTATAGAAATCATCTCCTGGAGGTTTTGAGTACCTCCTGGTTGCTGTTGATAAGTTCAGTAAGTGGATCAAGGCAAAGCCAGTGAGAAAAGCCGACGGTGCTACGGCACTAAAATTTGTTTGCAGCCTCGTGACAAGATTCGGCATCCCACACAGCATAATCACAGATAATGGCACAAACTTTGCACAAGGGGAATTGAAGGATTACTGCAATGACGTAGGGATCCGGCTTGACCTGGCATCTGTGGCTCATCCACAATCCAATGGTCAGGTCGAAAGAGCCAACGTCCTCATACTATCCGGAATTAAACCACGCCTTGAAGAACCACTGCGACGCGCAGCTGGAGCTTGGGCTGATGAGTTAGACTCTGTTCTGTGGAGTTTGCGAACTACCCCTAACAGGTCAAGTGGATTTACTCCATTCTTCCTGGTATAAGGATCCGAAGCCGTGCTCCCCTCCGACATCATCCACGATTCACCGCGAGTCTCCGCCTACAATGAAGAAACTGCTGATGAGGCCAGACAGCTATCCGTGGACCTGATCGAAGAAGCTCAGAATCTAGCGGACCAACGTTCCACCATCTACCAGCAGAAACTCCGACGCTATCACAGCCGTCGAGTTCGGAACCGCTCGTTCATGGCCGGAGACTTGGTCCTCCGCCTCCGCCAGGTGAAAGATCACAGGTTGCAATCTCCATGGGAAGGACCCTTTGTCATTAGCAAAGTGCTTCATAACGGATCGTACTACCTTGTTTATTTCCGGGAGCTAAAGGATAGACCTGTGATATGTCTCCAACGTATCTATAATTTCCGATGTTCCATGCTTGTTTTATGACAATACCAACATGTTTTGTTCACACTTTATATCATTTTCATGCATTTTCCAGAACTAACCTATTAACAAGATGCCACAGTGCCAGTTCCTGTTTTCTGCTGTTTTTGGTTCCAGAAAGGCTGTTCGGGCAATATTCTCGGAATTGGACGAAATCAACGCCAAACCTCCTATTTTTTCCGGAAGCGTCCAGAACACCGAAGAAGAGTCGGAGAGGGGCCAGGGGGTCACCACACCACATGGCGGCGCGGGCCAGGCCTAGGCCGCGCCGGCCTAGGGTGTGGCGCCTCCAGGTGCCCCCCTGCGCCGCCTCTTCGCCTATAAAAGTCCTTTCGACCTAAAAACGCAGTACCAATTGACGAAACTCCAGAAAGACTCCAGGGGCGCCGCCGCCATCGCGAAACTCCAATTCGGGGGACAGAACTCTCTGTTCCGGCACCCTGCCGGACGGGGAATTGCCCCCGGAGCCATCTCCACCGCCGTCTTCACCGCCATCTTCACCGCCATCGCTGCCTCCATGATGAGGAGGGAGTAATCCACCCCCGAGGCTGAGGGCTCCGCTGTAGCTATGTGGTTCATCTCTCTCCCATGTACCTCAATACAATAATCTCATGAGCTGCTTTACATGATTGAGATTCATATGAGTTTTGTATCACTACTATCTATGTGCTACTCTAGCAATGTTATTAAAGTAGTTTTATTCCTCCTGCACGTGTGTAAAGGTGACAGTGTGTGCACCGTGTTAGTACTTGGTTTATGCTATGATCATGATCTCTTGTAGATTGCGAAGTTAACTATTGCTATGATAATATTGATGTGATCTATTCCTCCTACATATGCATGAAGGTGACAGTGTGCATGCTATGCTAGTACTTGGTTTAGTCTTTTGATCTATCTTACACTAAAGGTTACTAAAATATGAGCATTATTGTGGAGCTTGTTAACTCCGGCATTGAGGGTTCGTGTAATCCTACGCAATGTGTTCATCATCCAACAAGAGTGTAGAGTATGCATTTATCTATTCTGTTATGTGATCAATGTTGAGAGTGTCCACTAGTGAAAGTGTAATCCCTAGGCCTTGTTCCTAAATACTGCTATCGCTGCTTGTTTCTTGTTTCTTTGCGTTACTACTGTGCAATACTACCACCATCAACTACACGCCAGCAAGCTATTTTCTGGCACCGTTGCTACTGCTCATACTTATTCATACCACCTGTATTTCACTATCTCTTCGCCGAACTAGTGCACCTATTAGGTGTGTTGGGGACACAAGAGACTTCTTGCTTTGTGGTTGCAGGGTTGCATGAGAGGGATATCTTTGACCTCTTCCTCCCTGAGTTTGATAAACCTTGGGTGATCCACTTAAGGGAAAACTTGCTGCTGTTCTACAAACCTCTGCTCTTGGAGGCCCAACACTGTCTACAGGAAAAGGAGGGGGAAGTAGACATCAAGCTATTTTCTGGCGCCGTTGCCGGGGAGGAAAGGTAAAAGGTACTCACACTCCGGATCTCGGCTACTAAGCTATTTTCCTCCATTGTAAGTACTCAAAGCTATTTCCTTTAGATCCTGCAATTGCAACTTTTTGTTTCTTGTTTACACTAGTTAGGCATAATGGAAAACAACAAAAAAATTGGTGAGCTTTTTAGTCTTTTTCCTGATTTAGAATTGTTTGATGCAAAAATTAAAAAACCTATGGAACCTTATTTACATGCTAGTAGTGATGTTATTAGTATGAATGCAATTACTACTAATACTATGGATAAGTCTAAGCTTGGGGAAGCTAGTTTATATAAAAATAATCTTTTTTGCTCCTCAGCTTTGGAAGAAATATTTTGCTCTGATAATGCTTTATCTCCCATATGCGATAACTCTAATGATGCTTCTGATATTTTAAATCCACCTGCCGAAAGTATTCCGTATAAAATACCTATGCAAATTATTGAACGCGTTATGGATAACCGTTATACAGGGGATGGAACTGTCCACCCTGGAGATCATTTATTGTTCTTGCATGAATTATGCGGTTTATTCAAGTGTGCAGGTATTGCTATGGATGAAGTGAGGAAGAAACTATTCTCTATATCGCTGTCCTGTAAAGCGGCGCATTGGTATAAATTCTTGGATAATGGGGATTCTCTTGAATGGAATGATATTGTGCCCCGGTTTTATTCTAAATTTTATCCTCCTCATGAAGTGCATATTGATAGGAATTATATTTATAACTTTTATCCTCGTGATGGAGAGAGTATTTCTCAAGCGTGGGGGAGACTAAAGTCACTAATGCTCAAATGTCCCATTCATGAGCTCCCCCGTAATGTTATTGTTAACAATTTTTATGCGAGGCTTTCAGGACAACACAAGGACTATCTGGACGCGTGTTCGGAGGGATCTTTCACAAGCAAGGAGGTTGAAGCTAGGTGGGATCTTCTTGATCGGATTGAGGACAACGCTGAAGGATGGGAGAACGACAAAGGTAAAGAGTCAGGTATAAATTATGATTATGAATGCATTGAAGCTTTTATGGATACCGATAAATTTCGAAATATGAGTGCTACTTATGGTCTTGACTCTCAAGTTGCTGCAAATCTTTATAAAGCCTTTGCTTCTCATTTTGAATTGCCTAAAAATAATTTTGATAAGTATCATGAACCTTTTAAAGAGGCTTGCATGAAGAATGAAATTGTTGTTAATTATTGCAATAAGCATGCTCAAACTCCTAAGAATGCCATTTCCTATAAGCATGTTAATTTTTGTGGAACACATAGACCTTGTGGAATTAATCAAATCAAAGATGAATATTGTATCCATCATGCTAATGAAAAAACTAGAAAGTGGTTTAGGGCTCTAGATGATCTTGGTAAAAAAGTTTGCGCCCTCTATCCTTTTATTTGTGAAGTTTGCCATGAAGTGGGTCATTTTAATTTTCAATGCTCCTCCAATGATAATTTGAACCCAATGAGTGCTGCAAATTTGTATTGTGATGATGAAATTACTCCTAATCAGCATGATGAACTTACTTTATTTTTGGGGTGTGAAGAACCTGCCGAGAAAAATCTCTTTGTTACATATGAGTGATCTTGATATTGATGATGTCCTACATGGGTGTTTTTCTTATTGCATTGATAATAGCCATACAAATACTTACATACAAAATATTTTAGAAGATGACACCTTGCCAAAATATGATAGGACCGCTGTGTGTTTTCAATTAATTAATGAAAAGGAGGGATCCTCCCAAGTTTCTTCTATTGTTTCTGAAAGTAAATCAGGTTATGCGGACAAGCCACCCTTCAAGCCTCTCCCTCCTGAAGAAGGGAACGAGGAAAAGGAGAAGGAGAGGAAGAAGAAGGGAACGAAGAAGAAGAAGAAGAATAAGGGGAATAAAAAGAAAGAGGTAACAGCATATCCCCGCGTATACGAGATAACGATAGGTAACCGTAAGTATGTTGCTCCTGATGATTATTGTGATAATGCATCTGAATACGATGATCTTCCTATGCCCTTTACATACATTAGCAATCATGATTTGAATGAACACACTACTTTTGATATTGCAAATCTCTGGGAAACTAATTCTGAAAATGATGATAATAATTGCCATAGTGTCAGTGCTATCCATGCTTCCTCCCATAATAATATAGAAAACTGTAAGCTTGGGGAAGAGGTGTTTGAAAATCCTTTTGCTACTGATCATTATGTGTTTGATACATCTCCTTCTAATAACAATGATGGTATGGTCATAGATAAACCGACTGTGAAAGATAACTATTCTATTTCTTATGATGACACTGTGCCTCCGATCTTTGATGATTATTATAAAGAATGCTATGATATAGGTTATAATTATCCTTATGAAACTTGTCATAGTCATGATTGGATTACCAAAAACAATTCCCTTAATATGCAACTTGTTTACCATGTTCAAATTCTTGATAATAATCTTGCTCCAATTACTATTAATGAGAAGAACTCTTCTTATGCCAAAATTAATGATACTTCTATGCATATGAACCATGATAAGAATGTTTTAAGTGATGGGTATATTGTGGATTTCATCAATGATGCTACTGAAAGTTATTATGAGAGAGGGAAATATGGTTATATGCATCTTAATAATATTAAGTTTCCCCTCTTTATGTTGAGAATCTTGAAGTTACTCGTGTTTTATCCTCTTATGCTTGTCACTTTGTTCTTCATGAATTCATTTGTGTACAAGATTCCTCTTCATAGGAAGCATGTTAGACTTAAATTTGTTTTGAATTTGCCTCTTGAAGCTCTCTTTTGCTTCAAATACTATTTCCCGCGAATGGATTATTAAAACTGCTGAGCCCATCTTAATGGCTATAAAGAAAGAACTTCTTGGGAGATAACCCATGTGTTATTTTGCTACAGTACTTTGTTTTATATTTGTGTCTTAGAAGTTGTTTACTACTGTAGCAACCTCTCCTTATCTTAGTTTTGTGTTTTGTTGTGCCAAGTAAAGCCGTTGATAGAAAAGTAAGTACTAGGTTTGGATTACTGCACAGTTCCAGATTTCTTTGCTGTCACGAATCTGGGTCCACCTCCCTGTAGGTAGCTCAGAAAATTAAGCCAATTTACGTGCATGATCCTCAGATATGTACGCAACTTTCATTCAATTTGAGCATTTTCATTTGAGCAAGTCTGGTGCCATTTTAAAATTCGTCAATACGAACTGTTCTGTTTTGACAGATTCTGCCTTTTATTTCGCATTGCCTCTTTTGCTATGTTGGATGAATTTCTTTGATCCACTAATGTCCAGTAGTATTATGCAATGTCCAGAAGTGTTAAGAATGATTGTGTCACCTCCGAATATGTTAATTTTTATTGTGCACTAACCCTCTAATGAGTTGTTTCGAGTTTGGTGTGGAGGAAGTTTTCAAGGGTCAAGAAAGGAGGATGATATACTATGATCAAGAAGAGTGAAAGCTCTAAGCTTGGGGATGCCCCGGTGGTTCATCCCTGCATATTTCAAGAAGACTCAAGCGTCTAAGCTTGGGGATGCCCAAGGCATCCCCTTCTTCATCGACAAATTATCAGGTTCCTTCTCTTGAAACTATATTTTTATTCGGTCACATCTTATGCACTTTACTTGGAGCGTCTGTATGTTTCTTGTTTTTGTTTTTGTTTGAATAAATGCTTGTGTGGGGGAGAGACACGCTCCACTGGTTCGTATGAACACATGTGTTCTTAGCTCATAATATTCATGGCGAAGGTTGAAACTTCTTCGTTAATTATTATATGGTTGGAATTGGAAAATGCTACATGTAGTAATTGGTATGATGTCTTGAATAACTTGATACTTGGCAATTGTTGTGCTCTTGTTTAAGCTCTTGCATCATATACTTTGCACCCATTAGTGAAGAAATACATAGAGCTTGTTAAAATTTGGTTTGCATGAGTGGTTTCTCTAGAGTCTAGATATTTTCTAGTAAGATGTTTGAACAACAAGGAAGACGATGTATAGTTTTATAATGCTTGTAATATGTCTTCTATGTGAGTTTTGCTGTACTAGTTCATGCTTGTGTTTGCTTCAAACAACCTTGCTAGCCTAAACCTTGTATCGAGAGGGAATACTTCTCATGCATCCAAATCCTTGAGCCAAACAACACTATGCCATTTGTGTCCACCATACCTACCTACTACATGGTATTTTCCGCCATTCCAAAGTAAATTGCTTGAGTGCTACCTTTAAAATTCCATCATTCACCTTTGCAATATATAGCTCATGGGACAAATAGCTTAAAAACTATTGTGGTATTGAATATGTAATTATGCACTTTATCTCTTATTAAGTTGCTTGTTGTGCGATAACCATGTACACGGGGGACGCCATCAACTATTCATTGTTGAATTTCATGTGAGTTGCTATGCATGTCCGTCTTGTCTGAAGTAAGAGAGATCTACCACCCTATGGTTAAGCATGCATATTGTTAGAGAAGAACATTGGGCCGCTAACTAAAGCCATGATCCATGGTGGAAGTTTCAGTTTTGGACATATATCCTCAATCTCATATGAGAAAATTATTAATTGTTGTTACATGCTTATGCATAAAAGAGGAGTCCATTATCTGTTGTCTATGTTGTCCCGGTATGGATGTCTAAGTTGAGAATAATCAATAGCGAGAAATCCAATGCGAGCTTTCTCCTTAGACCTTTGTACAAAGCGGCATAGAGGTACCCCTTTGTGACACTTGGTTAAAACATGTGCATTGTGATGATCCGGTAGTCCAAGCTAATTAGGACAAGGTGCGGGCACTATTAGTATACTATGCATGAGGCTTGCAACTTGTAAGATATAATTTACATGATACATATGCTTTATTACTACCGTTGACAAAATTGTTTCATGTTTTCAAAATAAAAGCTCTAGCACAAATATAGCAATCGATGCTTTCCTCTTTGAAGGACCATTCTTTTACTTTTATTGTTGAGTCAGTTCACCTATCTTTCTCCACCTCAAGAAGCAAACATTTGTGTGAACTGTGCATTGATTCTTATATACTTGCTTATTGCATTTGTTATATTGCTTTGCATTGACAACTATCCATGAGATATACATGTTACAAGTTGAAAGCAACCGCTGAAACTTAATCTTCCATTGTGTTGCTTCAATGTCTCTGCTATGAATTTATTGCTTTATGAGTAACTCTTATGCAAGACTTATTGATGCTTGTCTCGAAAGTACTATTCATGAAAAGTCTTTGCTATATGATTCACTTGTTTACTCATTGCATTTACATTGTTTCGAATCGCTGCATTCATCTCATATGCTTTACAATGGTATGATTAAGATTATGTTGGTAGCATGTCACCTCAGAAATTATCTTTTATCGTTTACCTACTCGAGGACGAGTAGGAACTAAGCTTGGGGATGCTGATACGTCTCCAACGTATCTATAATTTCCGATGTTCCATGCTTGTTTTATGACAATACCAACATGTTTTGTTCACACTTTATATCATTTTCATGCATTTTCCGGAACTAACCTATTAACAAGATGCCACGAGTGCAGTTCTGTTTTTCTGCTTGTTTTGGTTCCGAAAAGGCTGTTCGGGCAATATTCTCGGAATTGGACGAAATCAACGCCAAACCTCCTATTTTTCCCGGAAGCGTCCAGAACACCGAAGAAGAGTCGGAGAGGGGCCAGGGGGTCACCACACCACATGGCGGCGCGGGCCAGGCCTAGGCCGCGCCGGCCTAGGGTGTGGCGCCTCCAGGTGCCCCCCTGCGCCGCCTCTTCGCCTATAAAAGCCCTTTCGACCTAAAAACGCAGTACCAATTGACGAAACTCCAGAAAGACTCCAGGGGCGCCGCCGCCATCGCGAAACTCCAATTCGGGGGACAGAACTCTCTGTTCCGGCACCCTGCCGGACGGGGAATTGCCCCCGGAGCCATCTCCACCGCCGTCTTCACCGCCATCTTCACCGCCATCGCTGCCTCCATGATGAGGAGGGAGTAATCCACCCCCGAGGCTGAGGGCTCCGCTGTAGCTATGTGGTTCATCTCTCTCCCATGTACCTCAATACAATAATCTCATGAGCTGCTTTACATGATTGAGATTCATATGAGTTTTGTATCACTACTATCTATGTGCTACTCTAGCAATGTTATTAAAGTAGTTTTATTCCTCCTGCACGTGTGTAAAGGTGACAGTGTGTGCACCGTGTTAGTACTTGGTTTATGCTATGATCATGATCTCTTGTAGATTGCGAAGTTAACTATTGCTATGATAATATTGATGTGATCTATTCCTCCTACATATGCATGAAGGTGACAGTGTGCATGCTATGCTAGTACTTGGTTTAGTCTTTTGATCTATCTTACACTAAAGGTTACTAAAATATGAGCATTATTGTGGAGCTTGTTAACTCCGGCATTGAGGGTTCGTGTAATCCTACGCAATGTGTTCATCATCCAACAAGAGTGTAGAGTATGCATTTATCTATTCTGTTATGTGATCAATGTTGAGAGTGTCCACTAGTGAAAGTGTAATCCCTAGGCCTTGTTCCTAAATACTGCTATCGCTGCTTGTTTACTGTTTTACTACGTTACTACTGCTGCAATACTACCACCATCAACTACACGCCAGCAAGCTATTTTCTGGCACCGTTGCTACTGCTCATACTTATTCATACCACCTGTATTTCACTATCTCTTCGCCGAACTAGTGCACCTATTAGGTGTGTTGGGGACACAAGAGACTTCTTGCTTTGTGGTTGCAGGGTTGCATGAGAGGGATATCTTTGACCTCTTCCTCCCTGAGTTCGATAAACCTTGGGTGATCCACTTAAGGGAAAACTTGCTGCTGTTCTACAAACCTCTGCTCTTGGAGGCCCAACACTGTCTACAGGAAAAGGAGGGGGAAGTAGACATCAACCTGCTAATTGGTCCCGGAAACGCAAGCGAGAGGATCCGGATGACATATATGATGAAACAAAATGTCCATGGAACATTGCACAGCTACGTCCTTTCCACACTTAGCAATTTTTCCAAATTTCATACTCTGTAATAGTTATACATGATCAATGAAATAAAGCATATGGTTCACTCTTTGAGTCTTTTACCTCCTTTACTTGTTCATTTTTAGATCGTGTATGTTTTCCGACTAAAACCGCAGAGCTGGATATTTCCGCCTAGGCGTGTATGAAAGTTGTGATTTTCAAAATCGTCCTTTAGGATGTGAGCTTAAGTTTTCTGGTGGAAAAATCTTCTGTTGCGAACTCATGGATTTCTGGTAGCGACTTCCGGCACCTTGGCTGGGGGCTTGTTTCCACGGTTATTGACTGATTGCCATTGGGCTTCGTCGCCGCAGGCGAGCGTTTCCGGCTAAAGGTCTTCTGGCTCGGGGAAGATCAAATGAGCAAGCCGGAAAATTTGGACACTAGCACTTGCTTTTTTAACAAACGAAACATGCATTCATAAGTTTAATGGATCGCAGGATAAGTTTCCGCCCACATGCAATTGTTTCATCCCTAGCTACTTAAAAATATTTAAGTCTTATTACAAACCCACTCTGGGGCCAAAATGATGCTTTTTCATTGTTTCTCACGATCTACTCGGAGACATGATCTTCATCTTCCGAGGCCACGTACGCGGAAGCACCGCCGGAGGCATCCCTAGAATCTTCGCTGGATTGATCGGCGCTGGATCCGGAGCCTTCTTCGAGGTCCTCGTCTTCCTCTTCGACCTCCGCGTCGGAGAAACCTTCAGGGATATCATACTTGTTATACCAAAACGAGTGATTCACTGGTTCGGCTAACAACCTATCATACCCTTGGGTTTCCACGAGGCCAAGTTTGACGTTGGCACCCTTCGGGAATCCGCGTGCGATATCTGCAAAATCCATGGTGGGGAAGCGAGCTTTGCATGTTGCCAAAGTAAGAGAGGCGACCCCTGATGTCTACGCACGCTTCTATTGCTGTAGACAGTGTTGGGCCTCCAAGAGCAGAGGTTTGTAGAATAGCAGCAAGTTTCCCTTAAGTGAATCACCTAAGGTTTATCGAACTCGGGGAGGTAGAGGTCAAAGATATCCCTCTCAAGCAACCCTGCAATTAAGATACAAGAAGTCTCTTGTGTCCCCAACACACCTAATACACTTGTCAGATGTATAGGTGCACTAGTTCGGTGAAGAGATAGTGAAATACACGTAATATGGATGATTATAAGTAGTAATTGCAATCTGAAATAAAAATGGCAGCAAGCGAACATGTAGCAGAACTTGTTGGAAACGGTGTTTCAATGCTTAGAAACAAGGCCTAGGGATCATACTTTCACTAGTGGACACTCTCAACAATGATCACATAACTGAATAAATAAATACTACTCTCAAACACTCTCTTGTTGGATATAAAACATCATTCATTGTGTAGGGCTGCAAAAGCACACCTCAAGCTGGAGTAAACAAGCTCCACAACTTCATAAAGGAATCACACACGATGCGCACACTGTCACTATCACACCGTGGAGAGTAACTCCGGAGTTCATATTAAAGTAACCTCTAGAGTGCATAATAGGCAAGAGCAACATCTACATATTCAACTAGATTACAAAGCTCATGATCACATAAAGATCACACCATGGGAGAGAGAGATGAACCACATAGCTACCGGTAGAGCCCTCAGCCTCGGGGGAGAACTACTCCCTCCTCATCATGGGAGACAGCAACGGCGATGAAGATGGCGATGGAGTCGATGGAGATGGATTCCGGGGGCACTTCCCCGTCCCGGCGGCGTGCCGGAACACAGATTCTGTCCCCCGAAACTTGTCGTCGATGGCGGCGGCGCTGCGGAACTCTTCGTGGAATATGACTGATATCCTTATGGTTTTCGCATCTGGGAGAATATATAGGCGGAAGGGCGGCCTCGGAGGGGCCCCAGGGTACCCTCCCCACCTGGTGGCGCGGCCAGGGGTGGGCCCGCACTATGGTATGGTTTGGGGGGCCCTTGGCCCCCCTCTGGCCCTTCTCTGGCTCTCTGGGTCCGTCTCGGCAAAATATTGACTTCTGTCTTCGTGGGGTCCAATTCCGAGAATATTTCCTGTGTAGAATTTCTGAAACCAAAAACAGCAGAAAACAGGAACTGGCACTTCGACATCTTGTTAATAGGTTAGTCCCGAAGAATGCATAAAAATGATATAAAGTGTATATAAAACATGTAGCAATTGGTATAATATAAGCATGGAACATCAGAAATTATAGATACGTTGGAGACGTATCAAGCATCCCCAAGCTTAGTTCCTACTCGCCGTCGAGTAGGTAAACGATAAAAAGAATAATTTCTGAAGTGACATGCTACCAACATAATTTTGATCAATACTATTGTAAAGCATATGAGATGAATGAAGTGACTCAAAGCAATGGTCTATAGTTTGCTAACAAAAAGATAATGACTAAACAACTGAATCATATAGCAAAAACTTTTCATGAATAGTACTTTCAAGACAAGCATCAAAAAGTCTTGCATAAGAGTTAACTCATAAAGCAATAGATTCTTAATATAAGGTTTTGAAGCAACACAAAGGAAGATTTAAGTTTCAGCAATTGCTTTCAACTTTCAACATGTATATCTCATGGATAATTGTCAACACAAAGTAATATGATGAGTGCAAATAAGCAAGTATGTAAGAATCAATGCACACATTTGACACAAGTGTTTGCTTCTAAGATAGAAGGAAGTAGGTAAACTGACTCGACATAAAGTAAAAGAAAGGCCCTTCGCAGAGGGAAGCAGGGATTAAATCATGTGCTAGAGCTTTTCAAGTTTTGAAATCATAAAGAGAGCATAAAAATAAAGTTTTGAGAGGTGTTTGTTGTTGTTAACGAATGGTAGTGGGCACTCTAACCCCCTTGTCAAACAGACATTCAAAGAGCGGCTCCCATGAAGGACGTTATCTCTACCAGCAAGGTAGATCATCCCTCTTCTCTTTTGTTTACACATGTACTTTAGTTTTATTTATAAATGACACTCCTCCCAACCTTTTGCTTTAACAAGCCATGGCTAACCGAATCCTCGGGTGCCTTCCAACATTTCACATACCATGGAGGAGTGTCTATTTGCAAAATTAAGTTGCTTACTGATAAATCAAGGCAAAACATGTGAAGAGAATTATTAATGAAAGTTAATTAATTGGGGCTGGGAACCCCGTTGCCAGCTCTTTTTGCAAAATTATTGGATAAGCGGATGAAGCCACTAGTCCATTGGTGAAAGTCTGCCCAACAAGATTGAAAGATAAAACACCACATACTTCCTCATGAGCTATAAAACATTGACACAAATAAGAGATAATAACTTTTGAATTGTTTAAAGGTAGCACATGAAGTATTTACTTGGAATGGCAGAAAAATACCACATAGTAGGTAGTTATGGTGGACACAAATGGCATAGGTTTTGGCTCAAGGTTTTGGATGCACGAGAAGCATTCCCTCTCAGTACAAGGCTTTGGCTAGCAAGGTTGTTTGAAGCAAACACAAGTATGAACCGGTACAGCAAAACTTACATAAGAACATATTGCAAGCATTATAAGACTCTACACTGTCTTCCTTGTTGCTCAAACACTTTTACCAGAAAATATCTAGACCTTAGAGAGACCAATCATGCAAACCAAATTTCAACAAGCTCTACGGTAGTTCTCCACTAATAGGTTTAAACTACATGATGCAAGAGCTTAAACATGATCTACTTGAGAGCTCAAAACAATTTCCAAGTATCAATTTATTCAAAACAATATACCAATTACCACATGAAGCATTTTCTGTTTCCAACCAAATAGAAATAAATGCAGTAGCTTTCAACTTTCGCCATGAACATTAAAAGTAAAACAAAGAACACCAGTGTTCATATGAAAAAGCGGAGCGTGTCTCTCTCCCACACAAGCAATGTTAGGATCCGATTTTATTCAAACACAAACAAAAATAAAAGCACACAGACGCTCCAAGTAAAGTACATAAGATGTGACCGAATAAAAATATGGTTTCACTAGAGGTGACCTGATAAATGTTGATGAAGAAGGGGATGACTTGGGCATCCCCAAGCTTAGATGCTTGAGTCTTCTTGAAATATTCAGGGGTGAACCACGGGGGCATCCCCAAGCTTAGACTTTTCACTCTTCTTGATCATATTATATCATCCTCCTCTCTTGATCCTTGAAAACTTCCTTCAAACCAAACTCAAAACAATCTCATTAGAGGGTTAGTGCATAATCAAAAATTCACATGTTCAGCAGGGACACAATCATTCCCAACACTTCTGGATATTACCCAAGGCTACTGAAATTTAATGGAGCAAAGAAATCCACTCAAACACAGTAAAGGAGGCAATGTGAAATAAAAGGTAGAATCTGTCAAAATAGAACAGTCCGTAAAGACGAATTTTTTCGAGGCACTTAACATGCTCAGATGAAGAAGCTCAAATTGAATGAAAGTTGCGTACATATCTGAGGATTAGTCATTAAGTTTTACAGAATTTTTAGATTATCCTACAGAGAGAACATCTCAAATTCGTGACAGCTAAAAATCTGTTTCTGCGCAGAAATCCAAATCTAGTATCAACTTTCTATCAAAGACTTTACTTGGCAAAAAAACGAAATAAACATGATACGGAGAGGTTGCTACAGTAGTAACAACTTCCAAGACACAACAAAACAGTAGCAAAATAAAAACATGGGTTATCTCCCAAGAAGTGCTTTCTTTATAACCATTAAGATGGGCTCAGTAATTTTAATGATGCTCTTGCAAGAAATAAGAGTTGAAGCAAAAGAGAGCATCAAAAGCAAATAAGAAACACTTTTAAGTCTAACCCGTTTCCTATGCATAGGAATCTTGTACACAAATAAATTAATGAAGAACAAAGTGACAAGCATAGAAAGATAAAACACGAGTAACTTCAAGATTCTCAACATAAAGAGGGGGAACTTAATATTATTAAGATGCATATAACCATGTTTCCCTCTCTCATAATAACTTTCAGTAGCATCATTGATGAAATACACAATATAACCATCACTTAAAACATTCTTATCATGGTTCATATGCATAAAAGTATCATTATTTTAGGCATAAGAAAAACTCTTCTCATTAATAGTAATTGGATCAGGATCATTATCAAGAATTTGAATATGGTAAACAAGTTGCATACTAAGGGGATGGTTTTTGGCAATCCCATCATAACTATGACAAGTTTCATAAGGATAATTATAACCTGTGTCATAGCATTCTTTATAATAATTGTCAAAGATTGGAGGCATAGTGTCATCATAAGAAATAGAATAGTTATCTTCCAAAGTGTGCTCATCTGTAAACATACCATCATGGTTACTAGAAGGAGATGTATCAAACATATAATCATCAGTAGCAAAAGGATTTTCAAACACCTCATCCCCAAGCTTAGAGCTTTCCATATCATCATGGGAAGAAACATGGATAGTACTAATACTATGGCAATTATTAACATCATCATTTTTAGAATTAGTGTCCCAGAGATCTTCAATATCAAAAGAAGTGTACTTTTCCCAATCATGATCACTAATATTAACATGCATAGGTTCATCATCAAGTTCAGAATCATCGAATTCAGAATTATAAGTATCAATTGTAATAGGAGCAACAAGTTTGGGAGAAGATATCGTTTCCTCTCTCCTTTTACTCCTTTTCTTCTTCTTCGTTCCCTTCTTCTTCTTTTCCTCTTCAGGAGGGAGAGGCTTGAAAGTAAGCTTCTCCACATAACCTGGTTTATTATTAGAAACAATAGAAGAAACTTGGGAGGATACCTCTCTTTCATTAATGAGAACAAAACACATATTAGTCCTGTCATATTTTGGTAAAGTCCCATCCTTTATAGCACTTTGTATGTAGGTGTTGGCATGGCAATTATTAACACAATAGAGATAACATCCATACAACACACTGATACGCGTACAGCACGCGTCCGTTGGGAACCCCAAGAGGAAGGTGTGATGCGTACAACGGCAAGTTTTCCCTCAGTAAGAAACCAAGGTTTATCGAACCAGTAGGAGCCAAGAAGCACGTTGAATGTTGATGGCGGCGAGATGTAGTGCGGCGCAACACCAGGGATTCCGGCGCCAACGTGGAACCTGCACAACACAACCAAAGAACTTTGCCCCAACGAAACAGTGAGGTTGTCAATCTCACCGGCTTGCTGTAACAAAGGATTAGATGTATAGTGTGGATGATGATTGTTTGCAGAAAACAGTAGAACAAGTATTGCAGTAGATTGTATTCGATGTAAAAGAATGGACCGGGGTCCACAGTTCACTAGTGGTGTCTCTCCCATAAGATAAATAGCATGTTGGGTGAACAAATTACAGTTGGGCAATTGACAAATAGAGAGGGCATGACCATGCACATACATGATATGATGAGTATTGTGAGATTTAATTGGGCGTTACGACAAAGTACATAGACCGCTATCCAGCATGCATCTATGCCTAAAAAGTCCACCTTCAGGTTATCATCCGAACCCCTTCCAGTATTAAGTTGCAAACAACAGACAATTGCATTAAGTATGGTGCGTAATGTAATCAATAACTACATCCTCGGACATAGCATCAATGTTTTATCCCTAGTGGCAACAGCACATCCATAACCTTAGAGGTTTCTCTCACTCCCCCAGATTCACGGAGACATGAACCCACTATCGAGCATAAATACTCCCTCTTGGAGTTACAAGCATCAACTTGGCCAAAGCATCTACTAGTAACGGAGAGCATGCAAGATCATAAACAACACATAGATTGATAATCAACATAACATAGTATTCTCTATCCATCGGATCCCAACAAACACAACATATAGCATTACAGATAGATGATCTTGATCATGTTAGGCAGCTCACAAGATCCGACAATGAAGCACATAAGGAGAAGACAACCATCTAGCTACTGCTATGGACCCATAGTCCAGGGGTGAACTACTCACTCATCACTCCGGAGGCGACCATGGCGGTGTAGAGTCCTCCGGGAGATGAATCCCCTCTCCGGCAGGGTGCCGGAGGCGATCTCCTGAATCCCCCGAGATGGGATTGGTGGCGGCGGCGTCTCTGGAAGGTTTTCCGTATCGTGGCTCTCGGTACTGGGGGTTTCGCGATGAAGACTATATGTAGGCGGAAGGGCAGGTCAGGGGGCCACACGAGGGGCCCAGATGATAGGGCCGCGCGGCCAAGACCTGGGCCACGCCACCCTATTGTCTGGCCACCTCGTGGCCCCACTTCGTCTCCTCTTCGGTCTTCTGGAAGCTTCGTGTGAAAATAGGCCCCTGGGCGTTGATTTCATCCAATTCCGAGAATATTTCCTTACTAGGATTTCTAAAACCAAAAATAGCAGAAAACAGCAACTGGCTCTTCGGCATCTCGTTAATAGGTTAGTGCCGGAAAATGCATAAATATGACATAAAGTATGCATAAAACATGTAGATATCATCAATAATGTGGCATGGAACATAAGAAATTATCGATACGTCGGAGACGTATCAGCATCCCCAAGCTTAGTTTCTGCTCGTCCCGAGCAGGTAAACGATAACAAAGATAATTTCTGGAGTAACATGCCATCATAACCTTGATCATACTATTGTAAGCATATGTAATGAATGCAGCGATCAAAACAATGTAAATGACATGAGTAAACAAATGAATCATATAGCAAAGACTTTTCATGAATGGTACTTCAAGACAAGCATCAATAAGTCTTGCATAAGAGTTAACTCATAAAGCAATAATTCAAAGTAGAGGCATTGAAGCAACACAAAGGAAGATGAAGTTTCAGCGGTTGCTTTCAACTTATAACATGTATATCTCATGGATATTGTCGATGTAAAGTAATATAACAAGTGCAATATGCAAGTATGTAGGAATCAATGCACAGTTCACACAAGTGTTTGCTTCTTGAGGTAGAGAGAAATAGGTGAACTGACTCAACATAAAAGTAAAAGAAAGGTCCTTCAAAGAGGAAAGCATCGATTGCTATATTTGTGCTAGAGCTTTGATTTTTGAAAACATATAGAGAGCATAAAAGTAAAGTTTTGAGAGGTGTTTGTTGTTGTCAACGAATGGTAGTGGGCACTCTAACCCCCTTGCCAGACAAACCTTCAAAGAGCGGCTCCCATTTTATTTTATTTTTGTGTGGCACTCCTTCCAACCTTTCTTTCACAAACCATGGCTAACCGAATCCTCGGGTGCCTGCCAACAATCTCATACCATGAAGGAGTGCCTCTTTATTTTAGTTTTATTGTGATGACACTCCTCCCCACCTTTGCTTTCTCAAGCCATGGCTAACCGAATCCTTTGGGTGCCGTCCAACAATCACATACCATGGAGGAGTGTCTATTTTTGTTAATTAATTTGGGACTGGGAATCCCATTGCCAGCTCTTTTTGCAAGATTATTGGATAAGCGGATGAAGCCACTAGTCCATTGGTGAAAGTTGCCCAACAAGATTGAAAGATAAACACCACATACTTCCTCATGAGCTATAAAACATTGACACAAATCAGAGGTGATAAATTTTGAATTTTTTAAAGGTAGCACTCAAGCAATTTACTTTGGAATGGCGGAGGAATACCATGTAGTAGGTAGGTATGGTGGACACAAATGGCATAGTGGTTGGCTCAAGGATTTGGATGCATGAGAAGTATTCCCTCTCGATACAAGGTTTAGGCTAGCAAGGTTATTTGAAACAAACACAAGGATGAACCGGTGCAGCAAAAGTCACATAAAAGACATATTGTAAACATTATAAGACACTACACCGTCTTCCTTGTTGTTCAAACTCAATACTAGAAATTATCTAGACCTTAGAGAGACCAATTATGCAAACCAAATTTTAGCATGCTCTATGTATTTCTTCATTAATGGGTGCAAAGTATATGATGCAAGAGCTTAAACATGAGCACAACAATTGCCAAGTATCACATTATCCAAGACATTATAGCAATTACTACATGTATCATTTTCCAATTCCAACCATATAACAATTTAACGAAGAAGAAACTTCGCCATGAATACTATGAGTAAAGCCTAAGGACATACTTGTCCATATGCAACAGCGGAGCGTGTCTCTCTCCCACACAAAGAATGCTAGGATCCATTTTATTCAAACAAAACAAAAAAACAAAAACAAACCGACGCTCCAAGCAAAGCACATAAGATGTGATGGAATAAAAATATAGTTTCACTAGAGGAACCTGATAATGTTGTCGATGAAGAAGGGGATGCCTTGGGAATCCCCAAGCTTAGACGCTTGAGTCTTCTTGATATATGCAGGGATGAATCACTGGGGCATCCCCAAGCTTAGAGCTTTCACTCTCCTTGATCATGTTGTATCATCTCCCTCTCTTGATCCTTGAAAACTTCCTCCACACCAAACACAAAACAACTCATTAGAGGGTTAGTGCACAATCAAAATTTACATGTTCAGAGGTGACATGATCATTCTTAATACTTCTGGACATTGCACAAAGCTACTGAAAGTCAATGGAATCGAAAAATCCATCAAGCATAGCAAAACAGGCAATGCGAAATAAAAGGCAGAATCTGTCAAAACAGAACAGTTCATAAAGACGAGTTTTATTGAGGCACCAGACTTGCTCAAATGAAAATGTTCAAATTGAATGAAAGTTGCGTACATATCTGAGGATCACTCACGTAAATTGGCATAATTTTCTGAGTTACCTACAGAGAATTAGACCCAGATTCGTGACAGCAAAGAAATCTGTTTCTGTGCAGTAATCCAAATCTAGTATGAACCTTACTATCAACGACTTTACTTGGCACAACAATGCACAAAACTAAGATAAGGAGAGGTTGCTACAGTAGTAAACAACTTCCAAGACTCAAATATAAAATAAAGGTACTGTAGTAAAAACATGGGTTGTCTCCCATAAGCGCTTTTCTTTAACGCCTTTCAGCTAGGCGCAGAAAGTGTGTATCAAGTATTGTCAAAAGATGGAGCATCAGCATCATAATTTTCACAATTTGTCCCATTAGGTATCTTAGATGCTCCCTTATCTATAGTGGTTTCAAGAGCTTTATCAATTTTAGGCCTATAATAGCTTTTTGGTTTAGGCCCCTTAGAGACATACATGAACTTTTGCTCCTTACCCACATAAGCTTTCTCTCTGAACTTTATAGTTGAAAAGGTTGAACCCAATGTTCCCATAGCCTCTTCAAGTTCACTAATCCTTTGGGTTTGATTATCATGAATAGCACAAGATTCCAAAATGGCAATTTTCTCATTAATTCCACCTAGAGATTTATCAAGTTTATCAGTGCTATCAAGTAATGCTCCCAAAGTAATATCAATACTTGGAAGGTTTTGCTCTATGGTTTCCAACTTTTTCATGACATCTTCAAGAGAGGTTTCAATTTTAACTTCATTAACAGGTGGTATTCCAAATAAACTTTCAATAATGCAACTAGCTTCTAAGGCAGGAGTACCTAGGAAGTTACCTCCCGCGAGACAATCAAGAACATACCTATTCCAGCTAGAGATACCAACATAAAAATTTCTCAGTAGGATAGTGGTGGAGTGTTTCTTAGTGCACCTATTATGGGCATCACTAATTCTATACCAAGCATCTTTTAAACATTCTCCCCCTTTTTGCTTAAACGCGCGAACTTCAACTTCAGGATTACTCATTTTAGCAATAGTAAATAAAGCAAACTAGATAAAGTAAATGCAAGTAACTATTTTTTTTTGTGTTTTTGATATAGCAAACAAGATAGCAAGTAAAGTAAAACTAGCAACTAATTTTTTTTTTGTTTTGATTTAGTGCAGCAAACAAAGTAGTAAATAAAAGTAAAGCAAGACAAAAACAAAGTAAAGAGATTGAGATGTGGAGACTCCCCTTGCAGCGTGTCTTGATCTCCCCGGCAATGGCGCCAGAAAATCTGCTTGATACGCGTACAACACGCGTCCGTTGGGAACCCCAAGAGGAAGGTGTGATGCGTACAGCGGCAAGTTTTCCCTCAGTATGAAACCAAGGTTTATCGAACCAGTAGGAGCCAAGAAGCACGTTGAAGGTTGATGGCGGCGAGATGTAGTGCGGCGCAACACCAGGGATTCCGGCGCCAACGTGGAACCTGCACAACACAACCAAAGAACTTTGCCCCAACGAAACAGTGAGGTTGTCAATCTCACCGGCTTGCTGTAACAAAGGATTAGATGTATAGTGTGGATGATGATTGTTTGCAGAAAACAGTAGAACAAGTATTGCAGTAGATTGTATTCGATGTAAAAGAATGGACCGGGGTCCACAGTTCACTAGTGGTGTCTCTCCCATAAGATAAATAGCATGTTGGGTGAACAAATTACAGTTGGGCAATTGACAAATAGAGAGGGCATGACCATGCACATACATGATATGATGAGTATTGTGAGATTTAATTGGGCGTTACGACAAAGTACATAGACCGCTATCCAGCATGCATCTATGCCTAAAAAGTCCACCTTCAGGTTATCATCCGAACCCCTTCCAGTATTAAGTTGCAAACAACAGACAATTGCATTAAGTATGGTGCGTAATGTAATCAATAACTACATCCTCGGACATAGCATCAATGTTTTATCCCTAGTGGCAACAGCACATCCATAACCTTAGAGGTTTCTCTCACTCCCCCAGATTCACGGAGACATGAACCCACTATCGAGCATAAATATTCCCTCTTGGAGTTACAAGCATCAACTTGGCCAAAGCATCTACTAGTAACGGAGAGCATGCAAGATCATAAACAACACATAGATTGATAATCAACATAACATAGTATTCTCTATCCATCGGATCCCAACAAACACAACATATAGCATTACAGATAGATGATCTTGATCATGTTAGGCAACTCACAAGATCCGACAATGAAGCACATAAGGAGAAGACAACCATCTAGCTACTGCTATGGACCCATAGTCCAGGGGGTGAACTACTCACTCATCACTCCGGAGGCGACCATGGCGGTGTAGAGTCCTCCGGGAGATGAATCCCCTCTCTGGCAGGGTGCCGGAGGCGATCTCCTGAATCCCCCGAGATGGGATTGGCGGCGGCGGCGTCTCTGGAAGGTTTTCCGTATCGTGGCTCTCGGTACTGGGGGTTTCGCGATGAAGACTATCTGTAGGCGGAAGGGCAGGTCAGGGGGCCACACGAGGGGCCCAGATGATAGGGCCGCGCGGCCAAGACCTGGGCCGCGCTGCCCTGTTGTCTGGCCACCTCGTGGCCCCACTTAGTCTCCTCTTCGGTCTTCTGGAAGCTTCGTGTGAAAATAGGCCCCTGGGCGTTGATTTCGTCCAATTCCGAGAATATTTCCTTACTAGGATTTCTGAAACCAAAAACAACAGAAAACAGCAACTGGCTCTTCGGCATCTCGTTAATAGGTTAGTGCCGGAAAATGCATAAATATGACATAAAGTATGCATAAAACATGTAGATATCATCAATAATGTGGCATGGAACATAAGAAATTATCGATACGTCGGAGACGTATCACACACTATTCATATCAAGATCACTTATATCTAACAAAGAAATTTTTCTTGATAACTCTTCACACCCCAAAAATAAAGTAAATTCATCATGCTCATTAGAAGAGATCTTGTTATCACAATATAGACTTGAAGTACTCATTAAATTTGAAATACTATCATCATGACCAGAACATTGAAAATTAAAATGACCCACTTCATAGCAAAGTTCACAAATAAAAGGATCGAGGTCACAAACTTTTTCACCAAGATTTTTTAGAGCCTTGTACCACATTCTACTTTTTTGATTCCTATGATGGATACAATATTCATCTTTGATTTGATTAATTCCACAAGGTCTATGCATTCAACAAAAATTAACATGCTTATAAGAAATAGTATTTTCAGAAGTTTGAGCATGTTTATTGCAATCTGAAAGATCGAGATGTCGCCTAGAGGGGGGGTGAATAGGCAATTACAAACTCTTGCGGATTTGTCTTGTAAGAATGCGGAATTAAACTATCATTTAGTTTACAAGCACAAACCCTAAATATGCTAAGCTCAACTAAGTGTAACAATAGCAACTAGAGCTAAGCAAGGTAGGCACAAGATATATGTAGCACAAGTGATAGCAAGATATATGTACTTCAAGCACGATGGCTATCACAAGGAAAGAGAGCTCGGGTATAGAAATAACCGAGACACGCGGAGACGAGGATGTATTCCCGTGTTCCCTTGCTTTGCAACAAGGTACGTCACGTTTGGAGGAGTGGAGGTCCCACGAAGGATTCCCCGCGCCACGAAGGCTCACCCTATTCTCCAAACCACACCCACGAAGGATAATGGCCCTTTCCTTATGGTTAGCTTTTCCTCCGCTCCGGAGATGGCAAGATCCACAACCACTTCACAAGCTCCACGAAGGAGAAGCCCGGGCCCCTTCACAATCTTCCACGAAGAGATCACCGGGACACCAACCAAGCCAACTAGGAGGTCACCCTCCAAGAGTAACAAGCTCACGGTCTCTCACTCGAACAAATCGTGGTGGAGAGCTCAACACTATGCAATGATGCAAAGCAAGAACACCGGAGGTGTTCAAGTCCTTCACACTCAAATCCCACCAAAGCAACGAATGCTAGGATGAGATTGGAGAGGAAGAACAAGGGGGAAAGTCAACCAAAGACTCCAAGATCTAGATCCCAAGAGATTCCCTCACTTAGAGAAGAAATGGTTTGGTGGAAGTGTAGATCTAGATCTCCTCTCTCAAATCCTCAAATATGAGCAAGAATGGTTGGAGGAATCAAGGGGGGAGAGCAAGTTCTTCAAATAGCAACAATGGAGGTGAGAGAATGGGAAGAACTAGTTGCTCAAGGTGGAAGAAGAGCTATTTATAGTCTAGGGAGAAAATAACCGTTGGGGAGAAAACCGGGTGAAAATCGGATAAAAAATGAGTTAAAAAAGTGCCCAGGCCGGCCAGCAGGCCGGCCGACCGGAGCCTGGGCCGGAGAGGCCGGTGGCCTGTCCCACCGACCGGGCGGGGTAGAGCGCGCGCATGGGCGGCGAGGAGCAAGGGGGCGCGCGGGGAGGTGGGCCGTGCGGGGCGCCTAAGGCCCGGCCGGCGCCGAGCCCGGTCGGCCAGGAAGCTGCCGGGTGGCCCGTAGCAAGCCGGCGCCCGGGCCGGACAGAGTGGCGGCCCGGTTAAGGTCCGGTTGGACCGGAGGTGGAGCTGGGCTGCCCGGCGCGTGGGCCGGTGGCCGCCCGGTCGACCGGGTGGGCCGGCATGCGGTCCGGCAGGCCGGGCGGCAACCGGCCGCCTCCCCCTTTTTTTTCTTTTCTTTTTCTTTTTCTCTTTTACCTTTTCTTTAATAACTATTGCTCCCGAACTCCGATTAACATGAAACCAATTTTGTTGGAAAGATAACGACGAATAGAACCCCAACAAAAACTGGAAATATGGAAACTCCTCACAGAACATTTTAGATGATTTTAGAGAGGGAGTCTCCCACCGTCAAGAAACGGTGAAGACGTCCAAACTCGAAAACGCAATAGAAGATGCATGCGGATTCCGTTTTCGATGAACTTGGGCTTGTTGTAAAGCTAGCAACAAGCTCAAGAACCACACACAGAGAAACACCAAGAAGCAATAAGGATATGCAAAGTATGCAAAAGATTGAGCTCCCTAAGACGATGTGATCAAGTTACTTAACTGAAAGCCCCTCTTAATAGTGCGGCTATCTATCCTATAATCCGGTCTCCCAACATCCACCTTGAGACCGGTAAAAGGAAAACCTAGCAAGTCCATACCTTTGCCTTGCGCATCCCGCTTGATCTTGATGATAACTCTTCAAGCTTCACTCAAGCCGGAATGCCTCACTTGATCAATGTTGCTTCGTGAAGACTCACAAATACTCCCCCATACACTATGATGGGAAAGCCCCATTGATGCACATCTTCACATGTCCATTATCACCAAATGGACGGCAAGCTTCAAGCATGTGATTCACTCAAGATGCTCATCTTGAACTTGCCCAACTCAACCTTGTATCTTCTCATACTCACATAAGATAGAGCATGGCTAATATTGAGTTCCACATAAGAACTCCATCTTCATTTCTTCTTCTTGATCATATCACATATATATCTTCATACCAATGATCTTGATGCCAATACACAAGGTATACCTTTATCTTCATGGCATCCATACTTGAATCCAACACATGGAGAGCAAGTAGTACCTATGGAATATTCCTTCATATAAACTCAATGAAAACATTAGTCCGTAGGGGTTGTCATTAATTACCAAAACCACACATAGGGGCAATGTACCCTTACACAATCATTAACAACAATTTCATTTTCCATGCAAGTGTCTTTGAAAGGTTCATGATACACGTCCCAATTTTCTTTAGGAACATTAATATGAGAAGCAAAGGTTCTACAACAATCAACAATAATTTGAGAATCAAGACCATAATTATCACTAAGCTTTTGAAAACCAGCAGTTTCAATGAAAGACTTAATGCATTCATATTCATAGTTTATACATGATTCTTTACCTTTGTCGTTCTCCCAATCTTCAGTATTGCTTTGAATTCTTTCAAGAAGATCCTATCTAGCTTCAACCTTCTTACTTGTGAAAGAACCCTGTGAACATGCATCTACATAATACTTATAATGACTTGAAAGCCTTGCATAAAAATTAGTAACAATTATTTCCTTAGGAAGCTCATGGTTAGGACATTTGAGTATTAATGTTTTTAGTCTTCCCCAAGCTTGAGCAATGCTTTCTCCATCATGAGGGTAAAAATTATAAATGTGATTCCCATCTAGATGCACTTCACGAAGAGGATAAAATTTAGAGTAAAAGAGAGATTCAAGCTGTTTCCAATTCGATGGTTGTTCATCCAGTAGACTATACCATTCCTTTGCTTTGTCCTTAAGTGACAATGGAAATAGTTTCCTCATAACATTTTCTCTTGATAAACCTGCAATCTCAAATAACTCACAAAGTTCTGTAAGTTTAGACAAGTGAACACTTGGATGGATTGATCCATCCCCTACATACTGATCATTCATAACCCTTTCAACAATTTTTATAGGTATTTTAAAAGGAATACTTTCAAAAGGTGGATTTGGAATATCACAAGCATCATTCGAATTACCACATATTGGAGACAAAGCATTATCAAGGCAAAATATTTCATCCAAAGCTGAGGAGCAAAAAAGATTATTTTTATATAAACTAGCTTCCCCAAGCTTGGGTTTTTCCATGGCATTAAAAATAGTGGTGTCCAAAGAATTTATACTAATAACATTACTACCACTATTATGCAGACAAACTTCCATAGGTTTTTTAATTTTCTCTTCAAAAGCATCATGTCCTAATTCAATATAAATTTCATAAAGATCTCTATTTTTTGTTGTTTTCCATTAAGCCTAACTAGTGAAATAAAAACAAGAAACAAAAAGATATAATTGCAGAATCTAAAGGAAATAGCTTCGAGCACTCACACACCAGCAACAGTGCTAGGAAATAGCTTAGTAGTCGGAGGATGTGAATACCTTTTACCTTACCTCCCCGGCAACGGCGCCAGAAAATAGCTTGATGTCTACGCACGCTTCTATTCATGTAGACAGTGTTGGGCCTCCAAGAGTATAGGTTTGTAGAATAGCAGCAAGTTTCCCTTAAGTGAATCACCCAAGGTTTATCGAACTCAGGGAGGTAGATGTCAAAGATATCCTTCTCAAGCAACTCTGCAATTAAGATACAAGAAGTCTATTGTGTCCCCAACACACCTAATACACTTGTCAGATGTATAGGTGCACTAGTTCAGCGAAGATATAGTGAAATACAAGTAATATGGATGATTATAAGTAGTAATTGCAATCTGAAATAAAAATGGCAGCAAGCGAACATGTAGCAGAACTTGTTGGAAACAGTGTTTCAATGCTTAGAAACAAGGCCTAGGGATCATACTTTCACTAGTGGACACTCTCAACAATGATCACATAACTGAATAAATAAATACTACTCTCAAACACTCTCTTGTTGGATATAAAACACCATTCATTGTGTAGGGCTGCAAAAGCACACCTCAAGCCGGAGTAAACAAGCTCCACAACTTCATAAAGGAATCACACACGATGCGCACACTGTCACCATCACACCGTGGAGAGTAACTCCGGAGTTCATATTAAAGTAACCTCTAGAGTGCATAATAGGCAAGAGCAACATCTACATATTCAACTAGATTACAAAGCTCATGATCACATAAAGATCACACCATGGGAGAGAGAGATGAACCACATAGCTACCGGTAGAGCCCTCAGCCTCGGGGGAGAACTACTCCCTCCTCATCATGGGAGACAGCAACGGCGATGAAGATGGCGATGGAGTCGATGGAGATGGATTTCGGAGGCACTTCCCCGTCCCGGCGGCGTGCCGGAACACAGATTCTGTCCCCCGAAACTTGTCGTCGATGGCGGCGGCGCTGCGGAACTCTTCGTGGAATATGACTGATATCCTTAGGGTTTTCGCATCTGGGAGAATATATAGGCGGAAGGGCGGCCTTGGAGGGGCCCCAGGGTACCCTCCCCACCTGGTGGCGCGGCCAGGGGTGGGCCCGCGCCATGGTATGGTGTGGGGGCCCCTTGGCCCTTCTCTGGCTCTCTAGGTCCGTCTCGGCAAAATATTGACTTCTGTCTTCGTGGGGTCCAATTCCGAGAATATTTCCTGTGTAGAATTTCTGAAACCAAAAACAGCAGAAAACAGGAACTGGCACTTCGGCATCTTGTTAATAGGTTAGTCCCGGAGAATGCATAAAAATGATATAAAGTGTATATAAAACATGTAGCAATTGGTATAATATAAGCATGGAACATCAGAAATTATAGATACGTTGGAGACGTATCAACCCCGCGGGTGGAAGAAGCTTGCCAGTCTTTGATGAGATCCGGCACCATCCGCATAAGCTTGGTCATGCGATCAATCACGGTGGTTCCGGCTCTCTTCAAGCTCAGGGACTTGGCAATTTCGCGGCAGGCTTCGAAGAGATCGTTGATGGAGTTCCGCGCATCTTCATAAGCTTCTGTCCTGGTGGCAGTCTCTGAAGGGGTTCGTAGCATAGAAAACAAAAAATTCCTACCGCAAGACGAATAAATCCAAGATCTAATCTATAGAACACCCAAGATCTAATCTAAAAGATCGGAGCAACGAGATGGAGATGAGACTAACCCTCGAAGATTCCAAAACCTACGAGATTAATCTCGTTGTTGATGTAGACGATCGTCTCGGTGCTGCAATCCGGCAGCACTTCTGTACTCGGTCGCGCGTACGGTGTCCATGAAGCCCTTCCTCTCCCCATTCCAGCGGACAGCGGAGGTGTGGTAGATCTCCTCCAAGTTCCAGCAGCACGATGGCGTGGTGGTGGTGGAGTGTCAACACCCGGATTTTTAAGTCCGAATGCCTATTATGTCATACATCGCAATCCCAGGAATATTGTTGTTGCGAGGCATAATAGTTAAGTATCACAGTCGTCATTCATTACAAACCATATTGTATTACAATTGGAATCACATCATCCATATTACACAAATAGTTGATCTATTGATCAACGAACAAACACAAGTTCATAGCGGAAGCGTAAGATACAAGGACTCTCTAGTCCACAGGCCAACGCTTGACGTTGGAAGACTCCTAGTTGTCGTAGGCGTCCTACTGGTCATCTCCTTGTTCATCTTCATACTCTGGCCATTTGAATAGCCAGGGACAAAGCCGTGAGTACTTCAAGTACTCGCAAACTAATACTAGTGTAAGTGCTAGACAATTCTAGTAATGTTTGCTAAGCTCTAGTTTATTTGCATAAAGCCAGTTTTAGTTCACAAGTATTTGAGAAAAGCTTATTCAAGTGCTAACTAACTCAAGTGGGAACATTAGTGGCATTCCCACCATTCAAGTGGTGATTTCAATTCAATTCACCACTTCACAAGTCATTTCACCAACATTTCAAATATATGACATCGGAAGCTGTATGGCCTTTCCAACCGTCCGTAACCGTGGACGCGGCTATTCGAATAGATTTACATTCTGCAGAGGTTGCACACTTGTGCCACAACATTTGATTTCATCCGTCGGGATTACCCCGAATCATCGTAACACAGTACGCGGATCATCAACCATAACCTTTCACTTACAAATCCTAGTATGAGCACCTCTCCCCATGAGCTTGGCCTCCCAGTGAAGACCAACTGTCAACCTGGGAACTGCACAGGGCTTGGCCGTACAATTCACCTCAATTCACATCTTTTCTCAACAATGGAGGCAGCCTCAAGCATAACCCCTATGATGTGTGTTCAGACGGAACCCATACTAAGATGCATAAACTTCCAGTTAAGCCCTACCCATAATCAGGTATTGTGGGGGTACTCAATATTGGAAAGGTATCGCATTCAAACCAATATCATTTTTATCAAAAATCACCATCTTCTCTTGGTCATATTCACCTTCAAAAAATTAATCAATGGAATGCTTCCTCATTCCAAGGTTTCAAATTCAGTTCAAGTCACATTGTTCCCATCTAGAGTAGTCAAGTTTTATTCATTAGCACTAGCTCTAAATCATGAGGGGTGATATCTTGCTTTGCTTGAGTAAGACTAACTTTACTACTCTAGTAAACCTCTTTTCTTTGACCAAAGTTAACTATAAAAGTAACCTCTTGAGAAAACAAGTAAAAACTTGTAATGTATAAACTTGGGGTAGGCTTATGTAAGAAAAGGTAAGACTATGGTGCCTTGCCCCAAAGGGGCTTTGCACTTTGCAAGAATATTAGCTTGCCTTGGTAGTTCTCAAAGTTCTCCTCCTCCTCCTCTTGGTAGCAACCTTCCTCTTCCGGGTATTCTCCGGTGCTAGCGTCTAAATTTAAATATGAGTATAATCACTCAACTAATTCAATGGCTATTCCATACATCACATATAATCACACAAACTATTCTATGCACACAATTAATCTAATTAGGGTGCATGGGTGGTGTTGCTTGAGGAGATTTAATTTCCTTTTATTTAATATGTAAATGATAGTTTCCATAGGGTTCTTGAGAAATAATTTCCTCTCATTGAAATCTTCTTAAGATTTAATTTCTCAAACAATCATACATGAACTTATATTGACTTAAGTCAAACCTTCATCATCATCATTTGAGAAAATGATTTAAACGAGGTAGATCACCTCATACCATTTAATAATGCTACAAATGATTTAAATCTCCAAGTAATTCATATAAGTGAGTTTGGCCAGGGGTCCAAACTTCACATGAATTCATTTGAGACAAGATTTAAATGAAGTATAATACCTCATATGATTTGTATAATAGTTTTGGACAATATCACTTAGATAAACTAGCCATATTGTCCATTAATTAAACTAGGGAATGATCATGCAAAGTGACCACACCATTTTCTTGCATAAACAATTTGTGTAAGTCAAATGTGAGCAATTATAGTTGGAATTAACTTAATATCTATTTTGGTTGATTTTTAATAATTATTTGAATAGGGAAAAGTCCCTTTCTTCTTCTTTTTATCAGATTAATTCTACAACTAATTTTGACATGGGACCAGTGGCATTTTGTATATCTTTTTACTAGCTTTCCAACATTATAAAATTCATTGAATTTGGTTGAGCCGATTTGAATCTATTCAATTTCAAAGTTGGGGCAGTATTGAAATTGATTTGGATTTGATTAAATGGAATTTGAATTAAGAGGGCCGGCGGGAAAACGAAGCTGGGCCGAATCGAATTAAACGGCCCACTCCAGCCCACCACGGTCCACAGACGCGCGGCGTGCTGACAGCGTGGGGTCCACGCGTCAGTGGCTGTTAACTACCGAATCGGTATGTTTTAAAATGGGATGTTGGATTAGAAGCAAATCGGACGGTCGAGGTTCATCGTCTTCTCCGACGAGAACCCGACGTGCTGGCGGTGAGGGTAGGGGGTTAGAGAGCTCACCGTGGCTCCAGCTAGGGTGGGCAGTGTGCGTGATGGCGTTGTGGACGACGACGAAGCTTCTGGTACCGACGGCTCCTCCTGGAACGACTCCAATCGACGACGGCGACCTCCGGGTACTGGCGGCTCCGATCTTCAAATTGGGGCAGCTCCGGCGATGATCGAGTGAGTGATGTGGTGGTGGAGAGGCTGTGAAGGGTGGAGAGCAAGGTGGTGTGCTTGGTTTGGTCCAGGGAGTCCTCTATTTATAGAATCGCGAGGGTGCTGCGGGTCCGTAGCGAGGTCGACACGCTCGCGGCGATTCCGGCGAGCGGTTGGGCTAGGCGAGGGTGCAGTCGTGTTCTCCTCATCTAGGTGAAGCTAGGGGTGGTGATGGCACGGTCGGGCGGCGGCTAGATCGCCCGCATTGCTTCCGTGTCTGCCACGGCGTTCACGGGATCATGCCGTCGTCTCCGGCGCCGGTGGTCACGGGTCTGTGCTGCGCGCGTGTCTGGCGGCGTCGTGGTGTCACGCAGGTGCTCGATGTGCTCACAGGGGGTCCAGGGCATGCTCGAGGTGGTGGCGTGGCGCGTGGCCAGTGTGCGTCTGTGGCGCGCCACGCGCGACGCGAGCGGCAGGCTGGCGCGTTCTGTCTCCGGCGTGGCCAGGGCATCTACGTCAACAAGGCCGTGGCTAGGTGAGGTAGGGGAGCACGATGGCGTCGTTTGGCACCAGGGCCAGTGAGAAGGAGAAGGGAGAAGAGAGGAGGCTCGACATGGCCAGCATGGCCATGCCATGCAAGCTAGGGCTTGCCTCCCTAGGGTTTCTGTGGGGTATTAAGTGAGAGAGGGGACAAGGGAACCAGTAGGGAGCAAATGGTGTGGTTAGGGTTAGGGTAGATCACTATTTGAAATAGTGTCAAATAGTTCCATATTTGTTATTTGTGAATTTTGTCCAAATTTGATTCAATTCAAATGGTTGCAAGTTTTGAATTGTGAGTATTTCATTGAGTTAGAAATGGCCAGAGGTGATGAAGTGTGGTGGTGGAATTGTTAAATTCAAAGTTTTGCAAATTTGGCTAAGTGTGAGATTGTTCCACTTATTAAAATGTTGCAACTTTGGATGAGCATAGCTATTGATCTAGAAAGAATTTGGCATGGTGATCTTTACAAAAAGTGTTCACCTTGATGTTGTCTTGGATGAGGTGCAAAGAGTTAGCAAGGTTTAGTTTGAAAAATTTGAATTGCAGTGGCTCAAAGTAGTGATCAGACTATAATTGGCAGATTTGGCCATTATCATATGTGAGCCAATTTTGTATTTGAAATTCATTTGATTTGTGATTCTTTGATTTCAAAAGTTGTAATAAGTGTTTAGGAATATTATTCAACTAATGGTGAAGACCAAATTGGTCTAGGGTCAAAATTTATAAAAATGGCATAGAGCCATATGTGAGGGTTTTAGTGTTTTCTTATTTATTTGATTTCTTTCTCTTTTTGATTTATTTGGTTGGTGATCTTCATATGATCACATTAGGGTTTTAGAGTATAGCATATACACATAATAACAATCATCATGGCATATCACTCAAATGCACAAGTCCTATGCAGGGCACTATATGCAATTTAAAAAGTTTTTGTTGGTTTGAAATTTTGCTCTCTGGAATTCTTCTAACTTTCTTTTATTGAAATTTGGGATGTTACAAACCCTTCCCCCTTACAAAAGATCTCGTCCCGAGATCGAAAAGAAAGTTAGGTACTAAAGAGATCTGGGTACTCCTTCTTCATGAAGTCTTCGCGTTCCCATGTGGCTTCATCTTTGGTATGATTGCTCCACTGTATCTTCAGAAACTTGATGCTGCGGGTGCGGGTGGTTCGGTAAGCTTCTTCCAGGATGCGAATCGGCACTTCGCGGTAAGTCAGGTCCTTGTTGATATCCACCGATCGGTGATCGATGTTCTTGAACACTTCGGTCTTCTCAGGGACTTCAAGGCACTTCCGGAGGAGTGAGATATGAAACACGTCGTGCACAGCCGACATTTCTTCGGGCAACTCCAGTTGATAAGATACTTCACCTCGGCGGCTGAGGACTTTGAAAGGTCCGACATATCGGGGTGCGAGCTTTCCTTTCAGCTGGAATCTCTGCATTCCTTTCAAGGGGGATACCTTGAGATAGACAAAGTCTCCGATCTCGAAGGTCATCTCCCGACATCTCTTGTCGGCGTAGCTCTTCTGTCTTGATTGCGCCGTCTAGAGGTACTCGCGAATCTTGTGCACATTCTCTTCGGCTTCACGAAGAACATCCGGGCCAAAGACTTGGCTTTCTCCGACTTCCGACCAGTTCAGGGGGGTACGGCATTTCCTTCCGTACAACGCTTCAAAGGGGGCCATCTGTAGGCTAGCTTGATAGCTATTGTTGTACGAGAATTCTGCATAAGGTAAGCAGTCTTCCCACTTGGATCCATATTCCAGTACACATGCTCTCAGCATGTCCTCCAGTATGTGGTTGACTCTCTCAGTCTGTCCGTCAGTCTGAGGGTGATAGGCGGTGCTGAAATTCAGACGGGTTCCTAGTCCTTCGTGCACTTTCTGCCAGAATCTTGAGGTGAACTGTGATCCTCTATCTGACACTATCGACTTCGGGGTTCCGTGCAGGGCGACTATTCTGGAGATGTACAGTTCGGCTAACTTTGGGCCTTGGTATGTGGTCTTGACGGCGATGAAATGGGTGACTTTGGTCAATCTATCGACAACTACCCATATTGAATCAATGCCTTTACTGGATTTGGGCAGTCCGGTGATAAAGTCCATTCCTACGGAGTCCCACTTCCATTCTGGAATCTGTAGGGGTTGCAACAGTCCTGCGGGTCGTTGATGCTCCGCTTTGACTCTCTGACAGATGTCACACTTGGCGATGTAGCTGCCGATTTCTCTCTTCATTCCATGCCACCAGAATTGCTCCTTCAGGTCTTGGTACATCTTGGTACCTCCGGGGTGGATAGAATAAAGGGTGTCATGGGCTTCTTGCAGGATGACTTGCTTCAAGTCTGAGTCCGATGGTACGCAGAGGCGTTCTTTGTACCAAAGAACTCCGGCTTCATCTACGGTGAATCCGGGGGCTTTTCCTGCCGCTATCTGTTTCTTGATTCCGTCAATGCTAGCGTTGTCCTTCTGGGCTTCCTTGATCTGGCAAACCAAGGTGGGTTGCAATTCTATGCTGGCTAGGAATCCTTCACTAACAAGTTCAAGTCTGAACTGTTCAAACTCTTGATACAGGATGGGCTGTTCGGTTGCGAGCATGGAGTTCAACTGACACGACAGTCAACTCAAAGCATCCGCTACCACATTGGCCTTGCCGGGGTGGTAGTGAATCTCCATGTCGTAATCCTTGATCAATTCGATCCATCGGCGTTGTCTCATGTTCAGCTCCTTCTGGGTGAAGATATATTTCAGGCTCTTGTGGTCGGAGTAGATCTCGCATCGATTACCCATGAGGTAATGACGCCAAACTTTCAAGGCTAGGACCACGGCAGCAAGCTCGAGGTCATGGGTTGGGTAGTTCTGTTCATGTTGCTTTAGCTGTCTTGAAAGATAGGATACAACTTTGCCTTCTTGCATAAGCACACATCCAAGACCAGTCTTGGAGGCGTCGCAATATACGTCAAAGGGCTTGGTGATGTCTGGCATGATCAGGATTGGGGCTGTTGTCAGTCTACTCTTGAGCTGTTGAAAGCTCTCTTCACATTTGTCAGTCCACTCAAACTTCTTGTCCTTCTTCAACAGTTGGGTCATTGGTCGAGTGATGCTCGAAAAGCCTTCTACAAATCTGCGGTAATATCCGGCTAATCCAAGAAAAGCACGGACCTCGGTTTGGGTGGTTGGGGCTTGCCATTCCATAACGGTTTTGATCTTGGCGGGATCTACGGCAATTCCTCCTGCAGACAAGATGTGTCCCAGGAATCCAACTTCTTCCAACCAAAACTCACACTTGCTGAACTTGGCATACAACTGGTGATGCCTAAGGGTTTCTAGGACAGTCTCCAAATGCTGTTCATGTTCCTCTTCGGACTTGGAGTACACAAGGATGTCATCGATGAAGACAACGACAAACTTGTCCAAGAAGTTCATGAAGATCTTATTCATGAGATTCATGAAATAAGCGGGGGCATTGGTTAGTCCAAACGACATGACGTTGTACTCATACAACCCATATCTGGTGGTGAAGGCAGTTTTTGGAATGTCGGTGGCTCGGATCTTCAGCTGATGATAACCAGTTCTAAGGTCTATCTTGGAGAAAACTCTGGCTCTGGTGAGTTGATCAAACAAGTCTTCTATCTTGGGTAAGGGGTATTTGTTTTTGATGGTGACATCGTTAAGCTTACGATAGTCCGTACATAAATGATTTGCACCATCCTTCTTGTCCACAAACAAAACTGGGGATCTCCAGGGGGATGCACTAGGTCTAATCAGACCTTTGGCTAACATATCATCTATTTGTTTCTTCAGCTCCACAAGCTCTGTTGCGTTCATGCTGTAGGCTCTCTGGGCTATAGGTCCAGTTCCGGGAATTAACTCGATGATGAACTCGATATCCCGATCCGGGGGCATACCGGGTAGATCATCCGGAAACACATCAGGGTAGCGACAAATGACCCTGATTTGATCCAGAGTTGGCTTGGATACACTTTGGTTGCAGGTGAATTTTCTGGGTAGTCTTTCAGAGACATGCTCTACTACGATACCCGTGCTGCTAGTCATGGTTATGGCTTTCTTGGCACAGTCTATCAATCCATTGTGCTTGGACATCTAGTCCATTCCTAGTACGACTTCCAAACCTTTGGTTCCCAGAATGATTAGATTGGCATAGAAATCTACATCATGGATTTTGATAGGTACATTTTTGCAAAATTTTCTGGCTTTGGTGGTTGATCCGGGAATTTGAACTATCATAACATGCTTCAAACTGAGGGGTTGAATTTTACTTGTTGATGCAAAGTCTTCGGTGACAAAAGAATGAGATGCTCCGGAATCAAACAATACTCTGGCAGGGATGTGGTTGATAGAAATCATACCCAGTACAACATCTGGTGCTTCCTGGGCTTCTTCGGCGCTCATGTGGTCGAGACGGTTGTTGCGGTTATTGGGGTTGTTGGGGGCGAACTTCTTGTCGGTGAAGACACGGCGTTGCTGCTGAGCAGGTGCTGCGGTGTTGCCGGCGAGCTTGGCAAGTCGCTTGGGACACTCGTTGGAGTAGTGCCCCACTACACCACACTCATAGCAAGTGATGGTGGCCTTGTCCTTGGTCGCAACGGGGACGGCATTGCTTCCGGTTCTGGGAGCGATGTTGGTGTTGTTGTTGTTGTTGTTATTGGGGGCTCTGGGCGGAGCGCGGTTGTAGTTGTTGTTGTTGTTGTAGTTGTTGTTGTTGTTGTAGCCTCCTGGCTTGGAGTTTCCTCCACTCCGGTTCTGATAACCGGGGCGCGAGTTCTGCATCGGGGGTTTGTTGTTGTTTCTTGGAGTAAAACCTCCACTTGAGCTGGGGCGATACTTCTGGGCATTGCTAGACCCACTCTGATTCATCATGCGAGCTTGCGGTTCTCATTGGCTTGGTTCAGCTTGCCCTCCATTTGGATGGCGGAGTCAACAAGGGCTTCAAGGTCGGCGAAAGGGATGTTGACGAGGACAGTCTGCATCTCATCATGCAGTCCGTTCAGGAATCTCTCCTTCCTCTTCTCAACGGTGTCGGTCTCATCAGGGGCGTACCTTGACAGTGTAAGAAACTTGTCGCGGTATTCTACCACCATCATGCGACCTTGCTTCAGTTCACGGAACTCATCCCTCATCTTTTTGATAAGACCCGGGGGTACATGGTACTTGCTGAACTTTAGCTTGAAATCCTCCCAAGTCATGAACTGACCTCCGTTCATGGCACGGGTGCTTGTCCACCAAGCGCGGGCTGGTCCAGCGAGATAGTGGGTGGCAAACAAGACCTTCTCGTTGGCTTCCACTCTGGCTACTTCCAAGTTATTCTCCATAGTCTGGAGCCAGTTGTCGGCATCGAGGGGTTCCTCCGTATTGCTAAACACCGGAGGGTTGGTGTTCTGGAAGTTCTTGAGCTTGGATCCGGGGTGGTCATGATTTCCATGGCCTTGGTTGGCAATGTTCTGCAAGGCCGTGATGTTGGCTTGGCGTTCGGCTCTTTCTGTCTCCCTGTCGGCAAGCAGGGTTTGCAGCAGTTGCATCATTGTGTCGTTGGTGCGATTGGGAGGGGCCATCTGAAGATATAGAAGATCATGAGATAAGAGGGAACATTCTATGGTTTATTTTGGGTAAGTTTGAAAACATTTGAAACTTGTAATCTTTTCATGACAAACATAACATTCATTCATTCATTCATCACATAGTACAAGCTAACACACACATACTACCATGGTTTTAAGAACCATTCTCATGCTACGATACAAAGGGCGGGATATAACTCACACCTACATAAGTGAAACTAGTGCAACTACTCCTCATCCTCAACATCGATCGGGACGAAGTCATCAGGTCCTGCCTCCAGGAACTCGTAGTCCTCCTCCTTGGTGAACTCGTCCTCCTCAAAGTCGTCGTCGTTGCTCAGGAAGGCTCCTCCTCTCTGAAGGTAAATACCTCCGTCGTCATCCTCCATCTCTCTAAGCTGATCCTCCTGGGCCTTGACAGTGGCCTCAAGTGCTGCGATCTTGGCGCGAAGGCGCACAATCATAGCGTCCTTCTTGGCACGCTGCTGGCGAAGGCTCTTGCGGTCGTTGTTGAGTAGCTTGATCGCCTCACCCTACTCGATGATGTGAGCATGGGTCTGGTTCGCGTCAGCGCGAGTGGCGTCGAGGTCCTTCTGAGTCTGGTAGAGCATGAAGTCCAAGTGCTAAGCATGGTGCCTCAGCTGCGGGTGCGGCTGCAGCTCCATGGGCACTCCCATGGCATCACGCCTCACGAGATGCGCAAAGCGCGAAGCGAGGATGCGGACCACGTTCTGTCCACAAAGGCGCGCAAGTGCCTCCTGGAGGCCACGTGCGAGTCCGTCGAGCCAGTTGCTCTCGCGGAAGGAGAAGAGGATCCTCTCCGAGGTGGGAGGCTCCATCTTGCCCCTCAAGTCGGCAGTGATGATCCACTGCAACTCTCCTCCAGGAGTGTCGTCCACCTGAATTCCGTGGAACTCAGGGTGCGGGCGCTCGAGGAAGTCCGAAAGTGCGTTGAGGTCATTCTCGAAGATCAAGCTCCCTCCGTTCCCAAGCTGGTAAAACTTGGTGTTGATGGGTTCATTCGGCTCCATCTGAAAGAGAATTGGATGAGTAAGTTAGAGAGTGCAAAGTGTGGCAAAATTTTAAGTAGCTTCAAATAAGATAGAACATGATTCATCAAATTTTGGAAAAGTCTCAAAGGCAAGAGTGTAAGTAACTTTTCACAAATATTTTCTTCATTTGATTTCAAAGTTAAGTTTTTCAGAACACCCATTCTAACTAAGGTCTTCTAAGGTCAAACAATGGCTCTGATACCAACTTGTCAACACCCGGATTTTTAAGTTCGAATGCCTATTATGTCATACATCGCAATCCCAGGAATATTGTTGTTGCGAGGCATAATAGTTAAGTATCACAGTCGTCATTCATTACAAACCATATTGTCTTACAATTGGAATCACATCATCCATATTACACAAATAGTTGATCTATTGATCAACGAACAAACACAAGTTCATAGCGGAAGCGTAAGATACAAGGACTCTCTAGTCCACAGGCCAACGCTTGACGTTGGAAGACTCCTAGTTGTCGTAGGCGTCCTGCTGGTCATCTCCTTGTTCATCTTCATACTCTGGCCATTTGAATAGCCAGGGACAAAGCCGTGAGTACTTCAAGTACTCGCAAACTAATACTAGTGTAAGTGCTAGACAATTCTAGTAATGTTTGCTAAGCTCTAGTTTATTTGCATAAAGCCAGTTTTAGTTCACAAGTATTTGAGAAAAGCTTATTCAAGTGCTAACTAACTCAAGTGGGAACATTAGTGTCATTCCCACCATTCAAGTGGTGATTTCAATTCAATTCACCACTTCACAAGTCATTTCACCAACATTTCAAATATATGACATCGGAAGCTGTATGGCCTTTCCAACCGTCCGTAACCGTGGACGCGGCTATTCGAATAGATTTACACTCTGCAGAGGTTGCACACTTGTGCCACAACATTTGATTTCATCCGTCGGGATTACCCCGAATCATCGTAACACAGTACGCGGATCATCAACCATAACCTTTCACTTACAAATCCTAGTATGAGCACCTCTCCCCATGAGCTTGGCCTCCCAGTGAAGACCAACTGTCAACCTGGGAACTGCACAGGGCTTGGCCGTACAATTCACCTCAATTCACATCTTTTCTCAACAACGGAGGCAGCCTCAAGCATAACCCCTATGATGTGTGTTCAGAGGGAACCCATACTAAGATGCTTAAACTTCCAGTTAAGCCCTACCCATAATCAGGTATTGTGGGGGTACTCAATATTGGAAAGGTATCGCATTCAAACCAATATCATTTTTATCAAAAATCACCATCTTCTCTTGGTCATATTCACCTTCAAAAAATCAATCAATGGAATGCTTCCTCATTCCAAGGTTTCAAATTCAGTTCAAGTCACATTGTTCCCATCTAGAGTAGTCAAGTTTTATTCATTAGCACTAGCTCTAAATCATGAGGGGTGTTATCTTGCTTTGCTTGAGTAAGACTAACTTTACTACTCTAGTAAACCTCTTTTCTTTGACCAAAGTTAACTATAAAAGTAACCTCTTGAGAAAACAAGTAAAAACTTGTAATGTATAAACTTGGGGTAGGCTTATGTAAGAAAAGGTAAGACTATGGTGCCTTGCCCGAAAGGGGCTTTGCACTTTGCAAGAATATTAGCTTGCCTTGGTAGTTCTCAAAGTTCTCCTCCTCCTCCTCTTGGTAGCAACCTTCCTCTTCTGGGTATTCTCCGGTGCTAGCGTCTAAATTTAAATACGAGTATAATCACTCAACTAATTCAATGGCTATTCCATACATCACATATAATCACACAAACTATTCTATGCACACAATTAATCTAATTAGGGTGCATGGGTGGTGTTGCTTGAGGAGATTTCCTTTTATTTAATATGTAAACGATAGTTTCCATAGGGTTCTTGAGAAATAATTTCCTCTCATTGAAATCTTCTTAAGATTTAATTTCTCAAACAATCATACATGAACTTATATTGACTTAAGTCAAACCTTCATCATCATCATTTGAGAAAATGATTTAAATGAGGTAGATCACCTCATACCATTTAATAATGCTACAAATGATTTAAATCTCCAAGTAATTCATATAAGTGAGTTTGGCCAGGGGTCCAAACTTCACATGAATTCATTTGAGACAAGATTTAAATGAAGTATAATACCTCATATGATTTGTATAATAGTTTTGGACAATATCACTTAGATAAACTAGCCATATTGTCCATTAATTAAACTAGGGCATGATCATGCAAAGTGACCACACCATTTTCTTGCATAAACAATTTGTGTAAGTCAAATGTGAGCAATTAGAGTTGGAATTAACTTAATATCTATTTTGGTTGATTTTTAATAATTATTTGAATAGGGAAAGTCCCTGTCTTCTTCTTTTTATCAGATTAATTCTACAACTAATTTTGACATGGGACCAGTGGCATTTTGTAGATCTTTTAACTAGCTTTCCAACATTATAAAATTCATTAAATTTGGTTGAGCCTATTTGAATCTATTCAATTTCAAAGTTGGGGCAGTATTGAAATTGATTTGGATTTGATTAAATGGAATTTGAATTAAGAGGGCCGGCGGGAAAACGAAGCTGGGCCGAATCGAATTAAACGGCCCACTCCAGCCCACCACGGTCCATAGACGCACGGCGTGCTGACAGCGTGGGGTCCACGCGTCAGTGGCTGTTAACTACCGAATCGGTACGTTTTAAAATGGGACGTTGGATTAGAAGCAAATCGGACGGTCGAGGTTCATCGTCTTCTCCGACGAGAACCCGACGTGCTGGCGGCGAGGGTAGGGGGTCGGAGAGCTCACAGTGGCTCCAGCTAGGGTGGGCAGTGTGCGTGATGGCGTTGTGGACGACGGCGAAGCTTCTGGTACCGGCGGCTCCTCCTGGAACGGCTCCAATCGACGGCGGCGACCTCCGTGTACTGGCGGCTCCGATCTTCAAATTGGGGCAGCTCCGGCGATGATCGAGTGAGTGATGTGGTGGTGGAGAGGCAGTGAAGGGTGGAGAGCAAGGTGGTGTGCTTGGTTTGGTCCAGGGAGTCCTCTATTTATAGAATCGCGAGGGTGATGCGGGTCCGTAGCGAGGTCGACACGCTCGCGGCGATTCCGGCGAGCGGTTGGGCTAGGCGAGGGTGTGGTCGTGTTCTCCTCATCCAGGCGAAGCTAGGGGTGGTGATGGCACGGTCGGGCGGCGGCTAGATCGCCCGCATTGCTTCCGTGTCTGCCGCGGCGTTCACGGGATCGTGTCGTCGTCTCCGGCGCCGGCGGTCATGGGTCTGTGATGCACGCGTGTCTGGCGGTGTCGTGGTGTCACGCAGGTGCTCGATGTGCTCACAGGGGGTCCAGGGCGTGCTCGAGGTGGTGGCGTGGCGCGTGGCCAGTGTGCGTCTGTGGCGCGCCACGCGCGACGCGAGCGGCAGGCTGGCGCGTTCTGGGCGCGCTGTCTCCAGCGTGGCCAGGGCATCTACGTCGACAAGGCCGTGGCTAGGTGAGGTAGGGGAGCACGATGGCGTCGTTTGGCACCAGGGCCAGTGAGAAGGAGAAGGGAGAAGAGAGGAGGCTCGACATGGCCGGCATGGCCATGCCATGCAAGCTAGGGCTTGCCTCCCTAGGGTTTCTGTGGGGTATTAAGTGAGAGAGGGGACAAGGGAACCAATAGGGAGCAAATGGTGTGGTTAGGGTTAGGGTAGATCACTATTTGAAATAGTGTCAAATAGTTCCATATTTGTTATTTGTGAATTTTGTCCAAATTTGATTCAATTCAAATGGTTGCAAGTTTTGAATTGTGAGTATTTCATTGAGTTAGAAATGACCAGAGGTGATGAAGTGTGGTGGTGGAATTGTTAAATTCAAAGTTTTGCAAATTTGGCTAAGTGTGAGATTGTTCCACTTATTAAAATGTTGCAACTTTGGATGAGCATAGCTATTGATCTAGAAAGAATTTGGCATGGCGATCTTTACAAAAAGTGTTCACCTTGATGTTGTCTTGGATGAGGTGCAAAGAGTTAGCAAGGTTTAGTTTGAAAAATTTGAATTACAGTGGCTCAAAGTAGTGATCAGACTATAATTGGCAGATTTGGCCATTATCATATGTGAGCCAATTTTGTATTTGAAATTCATTTGATTGTGATTCTTTGATTTCAAAAGTTGTAATAAGTGTTTAGGAATATTATTCAACTAATGGTGAAGACCAAATTGGTCTAGGGTCAAAATTTATAAAAATGGCATAGAGCCATATGTGAGGGTTTTAGGGTTTTCTTATTTATTTGATTTCTTTCTCTTTTTGATTTATTTGGTTGGTGATCTTCATATGATCACATTAGGGTTTTAGAGTATAGCATATACACATAATAACAATCATCATGGCATATCACTCAAATGCACACGTCCTATGCAGGGCACTATATGCAATTTAAAAAGTTTTTGTAGGTTTGAAATTTTGCTCTCTGGAATTCTTCTAACTTTCTTTTATTGAAATTTGGGATGTTACATGGAGGAAGAAAAGCTGCAGGGCATCGCCAAGCCGGAACAACGCATGGTGGAGGAAGAGGGGGGCGGCCAGGGTTGTGGTGAAGGGACAAGTGGCCGGCCACCCCCTCCCCTCTTTATATAGGGGGCTATGTCGGTGGGGTGGCCCCCTTTCCCATCTAGGGTTAGAGGGGCGGCGGCCAAGTGGGGGAAGAGGGAATTCTTCCCCCCCAAGTTGATCCCCCTAGGGTTTTGGGGAAACCCTAGGGGTTTAGCCGGCTGGGCCTTGGGGGGCATGTGCCCCTGGCCCATTAGGCTAGGGAGCATCCCCTCAGCCCATGCTAGGCCTCCTAGGGTCGTGGGCCCACTGGTGAAACCCCCGGAACCTTATAGAACCTTCCCGGTCATCCACCGGAAAAATCCCGAACTTTTCCGAAACGTAGAAATCAACTTCCCTTATATGAATCTTATTCTCCGGACTATTCCAGACCTCCTCGTGATGTCCTGGATCTCATCCGAGACTCTGAACGATCTTAGTTTCCATACCATATTCCATATCTACTTATGCGACATCGAACCTTAAGCGTGTCACCCTACAGTTCGCGAACTATGCAGACATGGTCGAGACTCCTCTCCGAGCGATAACCAATAGCAGGATCTGGAGATCCATAATGGCTCCCACATATTCAACGATGACTTAGTGATCGATTGAACCATTTACATACGATGCCGATTCCCTTTGTCTCGTGATATTTTACTTGTCCGAGGTTCGATCATCGGTATCTCCATACCTTGTTCAACCTCGTTACCGACAAGTACTCTTTACTCGTACCGTGGTATGTCATATCTCATGATCCAATCATATGATTGCAAGCTAATCAGATGACATTCCACCGAGAGGGCCCAAAGTATATCTATCCGTCATCAGGATGGACAAATCCCACTATTGATCCATATGCCTCAACTCACACTTTCCAAATACTTAATCCCATCTTTATAACCACCCATTTACGCAATGGTGTTTCATGTAATCAAAGTACCCTTCCAGAGTAAGTGATTTACATGATCTCATGGTCGAAGGACTTAGGCAACTATGTATCGAAAGCTTATAGCAAGTTGAAGTTAATGACTTGATCTCATGCTACGCTTATTTGGGTGTATGTCCATTATATCATTCACCCAATGACATAACCTTGTTATTAACTGTTGGAGATATGCCCAAGAGGCAATAATAAAAGTGGTTATTATATATCTTTGTGTTTATGATAAATGTTTATATACCATGCTATAATTGTATTAACCGAAACATTGATACATGTGTGTTATGTAAACAACAATGAGTCCCTAGTAAGCCTCTTAACTAGCTTGTTGATTAATAGATGATCATAGTTTCATGATCATGAACATTGGATGTTATTAATAACAAGGTTATGTCATTATATGAATGATGTAATGGACACACCCAATTAAGCGTAGCATAAGATCACGTCATTAAGTTATTTGCTATAAGCTTCCGATACATAGTTACCTAGTCCTTTCGACCATGAGATCATGTAAATCACTTATACCGGAAAGGTACTTTGATTACATCAAACGCGAGTGCGTAAATGGGTGGTTATAAAGGTGGGATTAAGTATCCGGAAAGTATGAGTTGAGGCATATGGATCAACAGTGGGATTTGTCCATCCCGATGACGGATAGATATACTCTGGGCCCTCTCGGTGGAATGTCGTCTAAATAGCTTGCAAGCATATGAGTGGTTCATAAGAGACCACATACCACGGTACGAGTAAATAGTACTTGTCAGGAGACGAGGTTGAACAAGGTATAGAGATACCGATGATCAAACCTCGGACAAGTAAAATATCGCGTGACAAAGGGAATCAGTATCGTATGTGAATGGTTCATTCGATCACTAAGTCATCGTTGAATATGTGGGAGCCATTATGGATCTCCAGATCCCGCTATTGGTTATTGGTCGGAGAGAAGTCTCAACCATGTCTACATAGTTCGCGAACCGTAGGGTGACACACTTAAGGTTTGATGTCGTATTAGTAGATATTGAATATAATGAATGGAGTTCGAAGTTTTGTTCGGAGTCTCGGATGGGATCCAGGACATCACGAGGAGTTCCAGAATGGTCTGGAGAATAAGATTCATATATAGGAAGTCATTTTATAAGTTTAAAAATGATCCGGTGCTTTTATGGAAGGTTCTAGAAGGTTCTAGAAAAATCTGGAATAAATCACTATGGAAGGCGGAGTCCCGGAGGGACTCCACCAAGCTTGGCCGGCCAGCCCTTTGGGGTGGAGTCCCAGGTGGACTCCACCTAAGGTGGCCGGCCACCCCCTCCCAAGGAAAGGTGGGAATCCCACCTCAAGTGGGAATCCCACCTTGGGTAGGTTTCATGTTATATGGAAGGTTTTGGTTTGGGGTCTTATTTGAAGACTTGTAGACTAACTCTTGGGTGTTCCACCTATATAATGAGGAGCAAGGGGAGGGGGCCGGCCACACCAAAGCCACCTTGGCCGCACCCCTCAGTGGCCGGCCACCCCGTCTCCCCAAACCCTAGCCGCCCCCTCCTCCTCCACCTCTCCCGCAAACGCTTAGCGAAGCTCCGCCAGAGATCTCCATCGACACCGCCACCACGCCGTCGTGCTGCCGGGATTGAAGGAGGAGCTACTACTTCCGCTGCCCGCTGGAACAGGGAGAAGGACGTCGTCTTCATCAACACCGAACGTGTGACCGAGTACGGAGGTGCTGCCCGATTGTGGCACCGTCAAGATCTTCTACGCGCTTTTGAAAGCGGCAAGTGATCGTCTACCGCAGCAACGAGAGCCTCCTCTTGTAGGCTTTGGAAATCTTCAAGGTTAGTCTCATTCATCCCCTCGTTGCTCCCGTCTTCTAGATTGCATCTTGGCTTGGATTGCGTTCTCGCGGTAGGAATTTTTTTGTTTTCTATGCTACGAATCCCTACAGTGGTATCAGAGCCGTGTCTATGCATAGATGGTTGCACGAGTAGAACACAATTTTTGTGTGGGCGTTGATTCTTATGTTGTCTTTAGTTTGAGTACTTTGCATCTTTGTGGCATAGTGGGATGAAGCGGCTCGGGCTAACTTTACATGACCGCATTCATGAGATTTGCTCCACGCTCGACATGCAACTTGTATTGCATAAGTGGCTTTGCGGGTGTCTGTCTCTCCTACTATAGTGAAGATTCAATTTATTCTTCTATTGACAACACTAGTATCACCGTTGTGGTTCATGTTCGTAGGTAGATTAGATCTCACTCGAAAACCCTAAACCACGTAAAATATGCAAACCAAATTAGAGACGTCTAACTTGTTTTTGCAGGGTTTGGTGATGTGATATGGCCATAATGTGATGATGAATATGTATGAGATGATCATTATTGTATTGTGGCAACCGGCAGGAGCCTTATGGTTGTCTTTAAATTTCATGTTGAGTAGTATTTCAAAGAAGTTGTAATAGTTGCTACATGGGAGAACAATCATGAAGACGGCGCCATTGACCTTGACGCTACGCCGACGATGATGGAGATCATGCCCGTTGATGATGGAGATCATGTCCGTGCTTTGGAGATGAAGATCAAAGGCGCAAAGACAAAGGGGCCATATCATATCACATATGAATTGCATGTGATGTTAATCCTTTTTATGCATCTTATTTTGCTTAGATCGCGACGGTAGCATTATAAGATGATCCCTCTCACTAAAATATCAAGATAATAAAGTGTTCATCCTTAGTAGCACCGTTGCCAAGACTTGTCGTTTTGAAGCATCTCGTGATGATCGGGTGTGATAGATTCAACAAGTGCATACAACGGGTGTAAGCCAGTTTTGCACATGCGGATACTAAGGTTGCCTTGACGAGCCTAGCATGTACAGACAAGGTCTCAGAATACGTGATACCGAAAGGTAGAGCATGAATCATATGATTGATATGATGAACACTTTGAGTGTTCGCCATTGAAGTTACATCTTATCTCGTGATGATCAGACTTGGTGTGGTGGATTTGGTTCATGTGATCACTAAGACAATTCGAGGGATATTGTTTTGAGTGGGAGTTCACCTAGTTTTTTAATTTTGTTAAATTAAAATTTGAACTCAATTTGTCATAAACTTAGTCTAAACTATTGCAAATATATGTTGTAGATATGGCGTCCCCAATCAATTTTAACCAGTTCCTAGAGAAAGAAAAGCTTAAGAGCAACGGTAGCAACTTCACCGACTGGTTCCGTCATGTGAGGATTTTCCTCGCTGGTGGAAACCTGCAATATGTGCTTGATACACCGCTAGGTGACCCTCCTGCAGAAACTGAAACCGATGAAGTAAAGAATGTTTACGCAACTCAGAAAACTCGGTACTCTCAAGTTCAGTGTGCCATCCTATGCAGTCTGGAAGCCGATCTTCAAAAACGTTTTGAGCACCACGATCCTCATGAGTTAGTCAATGAGCTGAAAGCTATCTTTGAAACTCATGCGGTCGTGGAATGCTATGAAGCATCAAAACACTTCTTTAGTTGCATGATGGAAGAAGGCAGCTCCGTTAGTGAGCACATGCTCGCCATGACCGGGCATGTGAAGAAACTCAGTGACTTGGGAATAGTGATTCCTAACAGACTGGGGATTAATCGTGTCCTTCAATCACTGCCACCTAGTTACAAGAGCTTTGTGATGAACTACAATATGCAGAACATGAACAAAGAGTTACCTAAACTCTTCGCCATGCTAAAATCTGCTGAGATTGAGATCAAGAAAGAGCACCAAGTGTTGATGGTCAACAAGACCACCAGTTTCAAGAAACAGGGCAAGTCTAAAGGAAAATTCAAGAAGGGTGGCAAGAAAGCTGCCACGCCTCCTATGAAACCTAAGAATGGCCCTAAGCCTGATGCTGAGTGCTATTACTGCAAGGAGAAGGGACACTGGAAACGTAATTGCTCCAAGTATTTGGCTGATCTGAAGAGCGGCCTTGTCAAGAAGAAGAAAGAAGGTATATCTGATATACATGTTATAGATGTTTATCTTACTGGTTCTCGTACTAGTACCTGGGTATTTGATACTGGTTCGGTTGCTCATATTTGTAACTCGAAACAGGAACTAAATAATAAACGAAGACTATTGTAGGCTGAAGTGACGATGCGCGTTGGAAATGGATCCAAAGTCGATGTGATCGCTGTCGGCACACTCCCTCTACATCTACCTTCGGGATTAGTTTTAAACCTCAATAATTGTTATTTTGTACCTGCGTTGAGCATGAACATTATATCTGGATCTTGTTTAATGCAAGACGGTTATTCATTCAAGTATGAGAATAATGGTTGTTCTATTTTTATGAATAATATCTTTTATGGCCGAGCACCTGAAAAGAATGGTTTATTTCTATTAGATCTCGATAGTAGTGATACACATATTCATAACATTGATGCTAAGCGAATTAAATTGAATGATAATTCTACTTATATGTGGCACTGTCGTCTTGGTCATATTGGAGTGAAACGCATGAAGAAACTCCATACCGATGGATTACTTGAATCACTTGACTTTGAGTCACTTGATAGATGCGAAGCATGTCTAATGGGAAAAATGACTAAGACTCCATTCTCTGGTATTATGGAGCGAGCTACAGACTTACTGGAAATCATACATACCGATGTGTGCGGACCAATGAGTGTAGCCTCGCGCGGTGGATATCGTTATATTCTAACCTTCACAGATGATCTGAGTAGATATGGGTATATCTATTTAATGAAACATAAATCCGAAACTTTTGAGAAGTTTAAGGAATTCCAAAGTGAAGTAGAAAATCAATGTAACAAGAAGATTAAATTTCTACGATCTGATCGCGGAGGTGAATATCTGAGTTATGAGTTTAGCATGCATTTAAAGAAATACGGAATACTTTCACAATTGACACCACCGGGAACACCACAACGAAACGGTGTGTCCGAACGTCGTAATCGAACTCTCTTAGATATGGTTCGTTCTATGATGTCTCTTACTGATTTGTCATTATCATTTTGGAGTTATGCATTAGAGACAGCTGCATTCACTTTAAATAGGCACCATCTAAATCCGTTGAAACGACACCGTATGAATTATGGTTTAATAAGAAACCTAAGCTGTCGTTCCTTAAAGTTTGGGGTTGCGAAGCCTATGTAAAAAAAGTTACAACCGGACAAGCTAGAACCCAAAGCGGAGAAATGCGTCTTCATAGGATACCCTAAGGAAACTATAGGGTACACTTTCTATCACAGATCCGAAGGCACAATCTTTGTTGCTAAGAACGGAACCTTTCTTGAGAAAGAATTTCTCACTAAAGAAGTGACTGGAAGAAAAGTAGAACTCGACGAGATTACTGAATCTTCTCTCGTTGATCAGAGTAGCGCAGTTCTGGAAGTTGTTCCTGTGTCGCCTACACCGGTAACAGAGGAAGCTAATGATAATGATCATGAAACTTCGAATGAGATAGCTACTGAACCTCGCAGATTGACAAGGGAGCGTGCCACTCCTGATTGGTATGATCCTTGTCTAAATGTCATGATTGTGGACAACAATGATGAAGACCCTGCGACGTATGAAGAAGCGATGATGAGCCCAGATTCCAACAAATGGCAAGAAGCCATGAAATCTGAAATGGGATCCATGTATGATAACAAAGTGTGGACTTTGGTAGATGATACGTCTCCAACGTATCTATAATTTCTGATGTTCCATGCTTGTTTTATGACAATACCTACATGTTTTGTTCACACTTTATATCGTTTTGATGCATTTTCCGGAACTAACCTATTAATGAGATGCCGAAGTGCCAGTTCCTGTTTTCTGCTGTTTTTGGTTTTAGAAATCCTAGTAAGGAAATATTCTCGGAATTGGACGAAATCAACGCCCAGAACCTTATTTTCCCGGAAGCTTCCAGAGAGCCAGAGTGGGACCAGAGGGGAGCCTTGGGGGCCCCACACATGGTGGTGGCGCGACCCAGGGGGCGCGCCCCCCTGTTGTCTGGCTGCCCCGTAGCCCCTCCGACTCCGACTCTTCGCCTATAAAAGCCTTCCTGACCTAAAAACTTCAGAGGAAAAAGCCACGGTACGAGAAACCTTCCAGAGCCACCGCCATCGCGAAGCCAAGATCTGGGGGACAGAAGTCTCTGTTCCGGCACGCCGCCAGGATGGGGAAGTGACCCCGGAAGGCATCTCCATCGACACCACTGCCATCTTCATCACCGCTGCTGTCTCCCATGAGGAGGGAGTAGTTCTCCATCGAGGCTAAGGGTTGTACCGGTAGCTATGTGGTTAATCTCTCTCCTATGTACTTCAGTACAATGATCTCATGAGCTGCCTTACATGATTGAGATTCATATGATGAGCTTTGTATCACTATTAATCTATGTGCTACTCTAGTGATGTTATTAAAGTACTCTATTCCTCCTCCATGATGTAATGGTGAGAGTGTGTGCATCATGTAGTTCGTGGCGTAGTTTATGATTGTAATCTCTTGTAGATTATGGAGTTAACTATTACTATGATAGTATTGATGTGATCTATTCCTCCTTTCATAGTCTGTTGGTGACAGTGTGCATGCTATGTTAGTACTCGGTATAATTGCGTTGGTCTATCATGCACTCTAAGGTTACTTAAATATGAACATCGAATGTTGTGAAGCTTGTTAACTCCGGCATTGAGGTGCTCTTGTAGCCCTACACAATTAATGGTGTTCATCATCCAACAAGAGAGTGTAGAGTGGTTTTATTATGTGATCAATGTTGAGAGTGTCCACTAGTGAAAGTATGATCCCTAGGCCTTGTTTCCAAATACTGCAATCATCGCTTATTTACTGTTCTACTGCATCTTTACTTCCTGCAATATTACCACCATCAACTGCACGCCAGCAAGCTATTTTCTGGCGCCGTTATTACCACTCATATTCATCCATATTACTTGTATTTCACTATCTCTTCGCCGAACTAGTGCACCTATACATCTGACAAGTGTATTGGGTGTGTTGGGGACACAAGAGACTTCTTGTATTGTGATTGCAGGGTTGCTTGAGAGGGATATCTTTGACCTCTTCCTCCCTGTGTTCGATAAACCTTGGGTGATTCACTTAAGGGAAACTTGCTGCTGTTCTACAAACCTCTGCTCTTGGAGGCCCAACACTGTCTACAGGAAAAGAAGTGTGAGTAGACATCAAGCTATTTTCTGGCGCTGTTGCCGGGGAGGAAAGGTAAAAGGCACTCACACTCTGGTCCCATGTAACTAAGTTAATTTTTGGTGCCGTTGTAAGTGCTCGAAGCTATTTCCTTTAGATCCTGCAATTGCATCTTTTTGTTTCTTGTTTTTATTTCACTAGTTAGGCATAATGGAAAGCAACATGGAGCTTTTTAATCTATTTCCTGAGTTAAGACATGGATTGTTTGCTGCGAAAATTAAAAAACCTATGGAATCTTATTTTCATGCTAGTAGCAATGATATTAGTATGAACGCTTTGAACACCATTGTTGCTAATGATATGGAAAATTCTAAGCTTGGGGAAGCTGGTTTTGATGAGCATGATATTTTTAGTCCCCCAAGCATTGAGGAGAAAATTTTCTTTGATGATATTTTGCCTCCTATTTATGATGATTATAATAATAGTTGTCTTTTGGTGCCACCTACTATGGAGAGTAAATTTTATTATGATTATACTATGCCTCCTACACTTGATGAGAATAATAATGATAGCTACTTTGTTGAATTTGCTCCCACTATTACTAATAAAATTGATTATGCTTATGTGGAGAGTAATAATTTTATGCATGTGACTCATGATAAGAATGCTTTATGTGATAGTTATATTGTTGAGTTTTCTCATGATACTACTGAAAGTTATTATGAGAGAGGGAAACATGGTTATATGCATCTTAATAATATAAAGTTTCCCCTCTTTATGTTGAGAATCTTGAAGTTACACTTGTTTTATCTTCCTATGCTTGTCACTTTGTTCTTCATGAATTTGTTTATTTACAAGATTCCTTTTCATAGGAAGTGGGTTAGGCTTAAATTTGTTTTGAATTTGCTTTTTGATGCTCTCTTTTGCTTCAACTCTTATTTCTTGCGAGTGCATCATTAAAATCACTGAGCCCATCTTAATGGCTATAAAGAAAGCACTTCTTGGGAGATAACCCATGTGTTTATTTTGCTACTGTTTTCTTGTGTCTTGGAAGTTGTTACTACTGTAGCAACCTCTCCTTATCATTATTTTATTGCATCGTTGTGCCAAGTGAAGTCTCTAATAGAAGGTTGATACTAGATTTGGATTTCTGCGCAGAAACAGATTTCTTACTGTCACGAATTTGGGCAGAGTTCTCTGTAGGTAACTCAGAAAAATCTGCCAATTTACGTGAGTGATCCTCAGATATGTACGAAAATTTCATTGGTTTTGAGTTTTCTCATCTGAGCAAGTTTAGTGCCCCAGAAAAATTCGTCTTTACGGACTGTTCTGTTTTGACAAATTCTACCTTTTATTTCGCATTGCCTGTTTTGCTGTGTTGAATGGATTTCTTTGTTCCATTAACTTCCAGTAGCCTTGGGCAATGTCCAGAAGTGTTAAGAATGATTGTGTCACCTCTGAACATGTGAATTTTTGATTATGCACTAACCCTCTAATGAGTTTGTTTTGAGTTTGGTGTGGAGGAAGTTTTCAAGGGTCAAGAGAGGAGGATGATATATGATCAAGAAGAGTGAAAAGTCTAAGCTTGGGGATGCCCCCGCGGTTCATCCCTGCATATATCAAGAAGACTCAAGCATCTAAGCTTGGGGATGCCCAAGGCATCCCCTTCTTCATCGACAAAATTATCAGGTTCCTCTAGTGAAACTATATTTTTATACCATCACATCTTATGTGCTTTACTTGGAGCGTCTGTTTGTTTTTGTTTTTGTTTTGTTTGAATAAAATTGGATCCTAGCATTCATTGTGTGGGAGAGAGACACGCTCCGCTGTTGCATATGAACACATGTGTTCTTAGCTTTTAATGTTCATGGCGAAGGTTCAAACTGCTTCGTTCATTGTTATATGGTTGGAAACAGAAAATGCTACATGTGGTAATTGGTATATGGTCTTGAATAAGTTGATACTTGGCAATTGTTGTGCTCATATAGATCATGTTTAAGCTCTTGCATCATATACTTTGCACCTATTAATGAAGAACTACATAGAGCTTGTTAAAATTTGGTTTGCATGATTGGTCTCTCTAAAGTCTAGATATTTTCTGGTAAGGGTTTGAACAACAAGGAAGACAGTGGAGAGTCTTATAATACTTGCAATATGTTCTTATGTAAGTTTTGCTGTACCGGTTCATACTTGTGTTTTCTTCAAATAACCTTGCTAGCCTAAGCCTTGTATTGAGAGGGATTACTTCTCATGCATCCAAAACCTTGAGCCAAAACTATGCCATTTGTGTCCACCATACCTACCTACTACATGGTATTTCTCTGCCATTCCAAAGTAAATTGCTTGAGTGCTACCTTTAAAATTCCATTCTTTGTCTTTTCAATATATAGCTCATGGGAAAAATAGCTTAAAAACTATTGTGGTATTGAATATGTACTTATGTATCTTATTTCTTATTAAGTTGCTTGTTGTGCGATAACCATGTTTCTGGGGACGCCATCAACTATTCCTTGTTGAATATCATGTGAGTTGCTATGCATGTTCGTCTTGTCTGAAGTAAGGGTGATTTATCATGAGTTGAATGGTTTGAGTATGCATATTGTTAGAGAAGAACATTGGGCCGCTAACTAAAGCCATGAACCATGGTGGAAGTTTCAGTTTTGGACAACAATCCTCAATCTCTTATGAGAATATTATTTGTTGTTGAATGCTTATGCATTAAAGAGGAGTCCATTATCTGTTGTCTATGTTGTCCCGGTATGGATGTCTAAGTTGAGAATAATCAAAAGCGAGAAATCCAATGCGAGCTTTCTCCTTAGACCTTTGTACAAGCGGCATAGAGGTACCCCTTTGTGATACTTGGTTAAAACATATGTCATGCGATGATAATCCATGTAAATCCAAGCTAATTAGGACAAGGTGCGGGCACTATTGGTAATCTATGCATGAGGCTTGCAACTTGTAGGATATCTTATACATAACACATATGCTTTATTACTATCGTTGACAAAATTGTTTCTTGTTTTCAAAATAAAAGCTCTAGCACAAATATAGCAATCCATGCTTCCCTCTTCGAAGGGCCATTCTTCTACTTTTATGTTGAGTCAGTTTACCTACTTCCTTCTATCTTAGAAGCAAACACTTGTGTCAACTGTGCATTGATTCTTACATGCTTTCTTATTGCACTTATTATTTTACTTTATGTTGACAATTATCCATGAGATATGCATGTTGAAGTTGAAAGCAACCGCTGAAACTTATATCTTCCTTTGTGTTGTTCCAATGCCTTTACTTTGAATCTATTGCTTTATGAGTTAACTCTTATGCAAGACTTATTGATGCTTGTCTTGAAAGTACTATTCATGAAAAGTCCTTGCTATATGATTCAGTTGTTTAATCATTATCTTTATCATTGCTTTGAATCGCTGCATTCATCTCATATGCTTTACAATAGTATGATTAAGATCATGTTGGTAGCATGTCACTTCAGAAATTATCTTTGTTATCGTTTACCTACTCGGGGACGAGTAGGAACTAAGCTTGGGGATGCTGATACGTCTCCAACGTATCTATAATTTCTGATGTTCCATGCTTGTTTTATGACAATACCTACATGTTTTGTTCACACTTTATATCGTTTTGATGCATTTTCCGGAACTAACCTATTAACGAGATGCCAAAGTGCCAGTTCCTGTTTTCTGCTGTTTTTGGTTTCAGAAATCCTAGTAAGGAAATAGAGAGTGCATTCGCTACCCGCATGGGTAGCTACATACCCATGCAGTATACCAATATGCAAGCCATATTAATTTGTTTTAGCTCGGTTTCCTAGTAGAACGTGGAATTCTAGTGTACAAAAGTGGTTTCCGAATTTTGATATGAATATTTTTTGATCAAAGTCAACTCACCAATGTATTTTGCATTGACTTTTCGAATATTGAGTTGACTTTGACAAAAAAAAGTTCAAATCAAAATTCGGAAACCACTTTTATACACTAGAATTCCACGTTCTACTAGGAAACCGAGCTAAAACAAGTTAATATGGCTTGCATATTGGTATAATGCATGGGTGTGTAGCTACCCATGCGGGTAGCAAGCTTCATCCCTAAGGAAATATTCTCGGAATTGGACGAAATCAACGCCCAGAACCTTATTTTTCCCGGAAGCTTCCAGAGAGCCAGAGTGGGACCAGAGGGGAGCCCTGGGGGCCCCACACATGGTGGCGGCGCGGCCCAGGGGGGCGCGCCCCCTGTTATCTGGCTGCCCCGTAGCCCCTCCGACTCCGACTCTTCGCCTATAAAAGCCTTCCTGACCTAAAAATTTCGGAGGAAAACGCCACGGTATGAGAAACCTTCCAGAGCCGCCGCCATCGCGAAGCCAAGATCTGTGGGACAGAAGTCTCTGTTCCGGCATGCCGCCGAGATGGGGAAGTGACCCCGGAAGGCATCTCCATCGACACCACCGCCATCTTCATCACCGCTGCTATCTCCCATGAGGAGGGAGTAGTTCTCCATCAAGGCTAAGGGTTGTACCGGTAGCTATGTGGTTAATCTCTCTCCTATGTACTTCAATACAATGATCACATGAGCTGCCTTACATGATTGGGATTCATATGATGAGCTTTGTATCACTATTAATCTATGTGCTACTCTAGTGATGTTATTAAAGTACTCTATTCCTCCTCCATGATGTAATGGTGATAGTGTGTGCATCATGTAGTACTTGGCGTAGTTTATGATTCTAATCTCTTGTAGATTATGGAGTTAACTATTACTATGATAGTATTGATGTGATCTATTCCTCCTTTCATAGTCTGTTGGTGACAGTGTGCATGCTATGTTAGTACTCGGTATAATTGCGTTGGTCTATCATGCACTCTAAGGTTACTTAAATATGAACATTGAATGTTGTGGAGCTTGTTAACTCCGACATTGAGGTGCTCTTGTAGCCCTACACAATTAATGGTGTTCATCATCCAACAAGAGAGTGTAGAGTGGTTTTATTATGTGATCAATGTTGAGAGTGTCCACTAGTGAAAGTATGATCCCTAGGCCTTGTTTCCAAATACTGCAATCATCGCTTATTTACTGTTCTACTGCATCTTTACTTCCTGCAATATTACCACCATCAACTGCACGCCAGCAAGCTATTTTCTGGCACCGTTATTACCACTCATATTCATCCATATTACTTGTATTTCACTATCTCTTCGCCGAACTAGTGCACCTATACATCTGACAAGTGTATTGGGTGTGTTGGGGACACAAGAGACTTCTTGTATCGTGATTGCAGGGTTGCTTGAGAGGGATATCTTTGACCTCTTCCTCCCTGAGTTCGATAAACCTTGGGTGATTCACTTAAGGGAAACTTGCTGCTGTTCTACAAACCTCTGCTCTTGGAGGCCCAACATTGTCTACATGAAAAGAAGTGTGAGTAGACATCAGTAGACTTACCTGATAGCCGCAAGGCTGTCGAGAATAAATGGATCTTCAAAAGAAAAACAGATGCTAATGGTAATATTACTGTCTATAAAGCTTGACTTGTTGCAAAGGGTTTCCGACAAATTCAAGGTGTTGACTACGATGAGACTTTCTTACCTGTAGCGAAGCTAAAATCTGTGAGGATTTTGTTAGCAATAGCTGCATTTTTCGATTATGAGATTTGGCAGATGGATGTCAAAACGGCGTTCCTTAATGGAGACATTGAGGAAGAGTTGTATATGGTACAACCCAAAGGTTTTGTCGATCCTAAAAATGCTGACAAGGTGTGCAACTTTCAGCGTTCAATTTATGGACTGAAGCAAGCATCCAGAAGTTGGAACCGACGCTTTGATAAGGTGATCAAAGACTTCGGGTTTATACAGTGTCATGGAGAGGCCTGTATTTACAAAAAAGTGAGTGGGAGCTCTGTAGCGTTCCTGATATTATATGTAGATGACATATTATTGATTGTGAATGATATAGAACTATTAAGCAGTGTAAAAGGTTATTTGAATAATAGTTTTTCAATGAAAGACCTTGGTGAAGCATCGTACATTTTAGGCATCAAGATTTATAGAGATAGATCAAGACGCCTAATAGGGATTTCACAGAGTACATACCTGGATAAGATTCTAAAGAAGTTTAGAATGGATGAAAGTAAGAAAGGGTTCTTACCTATGTTACCAGGTAAGGTCTTGAGTAAGACTCAAGGTCCGGCTACGGCAGAAGAAAGAGAAAGGATGAGTCAGATCCCCTATGCCTCGGCAGTAGGCTCTATCATGTATACCATGCTATGTACTAGACCGGATATAGCACATGCTTTTAGTTTGACTAGCAGATATCAAAGTGATCCAGGAATGGAACACTGGGCAACGGTCAAGAATATCCTGAAGTACTTGAAAAGAACTAAGGATATGTTTCTTTGTTATGGAGGTGACCAAGAGCTCGTTGTAACCAGTTACACCGATGCAAGTTGGAACACTGATCCTGATGACTCTAAGTCTCGATGCGGGTACGTGTTTATATTGAATGGTGCTGCGATGGCTGGGCAAGCTCGAAGCAGTGCACGGTGGCGAAGTCTTCAACAGAATCGGAGTACATAGCGGCTTCAGAGGCTTCATCAGAAGCGGTATGGATGAAGAGGTTCATTGTAGAGCTCGGTGTGGTTCTGATACGTCTCCGACGTATCGATAATTTCTTATGTTCCATGCCACATTATTGATGATATCTACATGTTTTATGCATACTTTATGTCATATTTATGCATTTTCCGGCACTAACCTATTAACGAGATGCCGAAGAGCCGATTCTTTGTCTGCTGTTTTTGGTTTCAGAAATCCTAGTAAGGAAATATTCTCGAATTGGACGAAATCCACGCACCGGGGGCTATTTTCACCCGCAGCTTCCAGAAGACCGAAGGAGTCACGAAGTGGGGCCACGAGGTGGCCAGACGCTAGGGCGGCGCGGCCTGGCCCTTGGCCGCGCCGGCCTAGTGTGTGGGCCCCCTGTCAGGCCCCCTGACCTATCTCCTCCGCCTACTTATAGCCTTCGTCGCGAAACCCCCAGTACCGAGAGCCACGATACGGAAAACCTTCTAGAGACGCCGCCGCCGCCAATCCCATCTCGGGGGATTCAGGAGATCGCCTCCGGCACCCTACCGGAGAGGGGAATCATCTCCCGGAGGACTCTACACCGCCATGGTCGCCTCCGGAGTGATGAGTGAGTAGTTCACCCCTGGACTATGGGTCCATAGCAGTAGCTAGATGGTTGTCTTCTCCTCATTATGCTTCATTGTCGGATCTTGTGAGCTGCCTAACATGATCAAGATCATCTATCTGTAATGCTATATGTTGTGTTTGTTGGGATCCGATGGATAGAGAATACTATGTTATGTTGATTATCAATCTATTACCTATGTGTTGTTTATGATCTTCCATGCTCTCCGTTATTAGTAGAGGCTCTGGCCAAGTTTTTAGTCTTAACTCCAAGAGGGAGTATTTATGCTCGATAGTGAGTTCATGCCTCCATTAAATCTGGGACAGTGACAGAAAGTTCTAAGGTTGTGGATGTGCTGTTGTCACTAGGGATAAAACATTGATGCTATGTCCGAGGATGTAGTTATTGATTACATTACGTACCATACTTAATGCAATTGTCTGTTGTTTTCAACTTAATACTGGAAGGGGTTCGGATGATAACCTGAAGGTGGACTTTTTAGGCATAGATGCATGCTGGATATCGGTCTATGTACTTTGTCGTAATGCCCAATTAAATCTCACAATATTCATCATATCATGTATGTGCATTGTCATGCCCTCTCTATTTGTCAATTGCCCAACTGTAATTTGTTCACCCAACATGCTATTTATCTTATGGGAGAGACACCTCTAGTGAACTGTGGACCCCGGTCCATTCTTTTACATCGAATACAATCTACTGCAATACTCGTTCTACTGTTCTCTGCAAACAATCATCATCCACACTATACATCTAATCCTTTGTTACAGCAAGCCGGTGAGATTGACAACCTCACTGTTTCGTTGGGGCAAAGTACTTTGGTTGTGTTGTGCAGGTTCTACGTTGGCGCCGGAATCCCTGGTGTTGCGCCACACTACATCTCGCCGCCATCAACCTTCAACGTGCTTCTTGGCTCCTACTGGTTCGATAAACCTTGGTTTCTTACTGAGGGAAAACTTGCCGTTGTACGCATCACACCTTCCTCTTGGGGTTCCCAACGGTCGCGTGTTGTACGTGTATCAAGACTGTTTTCTGGCGCCGTTGCCGGGGAGATCAAGACACGCTTCAAGGGGAGTCTCCACATCCTAACCTCTTTACTTTGTTTTTGTCTTGCTTTATTTTATTTACTACTTAGTTTGCTGCACTAAATCAAAATACAAAAAAATTAGTTGCTAGCTTTACTTTATTTACTGTCTTGTTTGCACTCTATATTAAAAACACAAAAAAATTAGTTACTTGCATTTACTTTATCTAGTTTGCTTTATTTACTGTTTCTAAAATGGGTACTCCTGAAAATACTAAGTTGTGTGACTTCACAACCACAAATAATAATGATTTCTTATGCACACCTATTGCTCCACCTGCTACTACAGCAGTATTCTTTGAAATTAAACCTGCTTTACTGAATCTTGTTATGCGAGAGCAATTTTCTGGTGTTAGTTCTGATGATGCTGCTGCCCATCTCAATAATTTTGTTGAACTATGTGAAATGCAAAAATATAAGGATGTAGATGGTGACATTATAAAATTATAATTGTTTTCTTTCTCATTAAGAGGAAGAGCTAAAGATTGGTTGATATCTCTGCCTAAGAATAGTTTTGATTCATGGACTAAATGCAAGGATGCTTTTATTGGTAGGTATTATCCCCCTGCTAAAATTATATCTTTGAGGAGTAGCATAATGAATTTTAAACAATTGGATAATGAGCATGTTGCCCAACCCATGGACTGACTACTTGGATGATCATCCAAACCTTTTATGCAGGACTGAATTTTTCTTCGCGGAACCTATTGGATTCAGCTGCTGGAGGTACCTTTATGTCCATCACTCTTGGTGAAGCAACAAAGCTTTTTGATAATATGATGATTAATTACTCTGAATGGCACACGGAAAGAGCTCCACAAGGTAAGAAGGTAAATTCTGACGAAGAAACCTCTTCCTTGAGTGATAAGATTGATGCTATTATGTCTATGCTTGTGAATGGTAGGACAAATGTTGATCCTAATAATGTTCCGTTAGCTTCATTGGTTGCCCAAGAAGAACATGTTGATGTGAACTTCATTAAAAATAATAATTTCAACAACAATGCTTATCGGAACAATTCTAGTAACAACTATAGGCCATATCCTTATAATAATGGCAACGGCTATGGTAATTCTTATGGGAATTCTTACAACAATAATAGGAACACACCCCCTGGACTTGAAGCCATGCTTAAGGAATTTATTAGTACACAAACTGCTTTTAACAAATCTGTTGAAGAAAAGCTTGGGAAAATTGATATGCTTGCTTCTAAAGTTGATAGTCTTGCTGCTGCTGATGTTGATCTTTTGAAATAGAAAGTTATGCCTAATGAAAATCATAATCATAAAATTGTTACTACAGCAAATGCCATCGAAGTTAGAATTAATGAGAATATAAGATTGATGGCCGAATTGCGTGCTAGGTGGGAAAAAGAAGAAAATGAAAAAGAAGATAATATAGCTAAAGTTTGGACTATTACCACCACTAGTAATGCTAATGCTACACATGTTGCTGCACCTCCTACTATTAATGGTAAAATAATTGGTGTTGGCAATGTTTCCACTTCTAATGCAAAGCGCGAAAAACTGCCTGAAACTGCTAAAACTGCTGAAATTACCTGTGATAAAACTGCTAAAAAAAATTCCAACATTGGGGATGATGATCCCATTGCTTTAGATTATAATGGTTTGGACTTTTATGATTGCCACATCTCTGAAGTTATAAAGTTCTTACAAAAACTTGCTAAGAGTCCTAATGCTAGTGCTATAAATTTGGCTTTCACGAAACATATTACAAATGCTCTCATAAAAGCTAGAGAAGAGAAATTAAATCGCGAAACTTCTATTCCTAGGAAGCTAGAGGATGGTTGGGAGCCCATCATTAAGATGAAGGTCAATGACTTTGATTGTAATGCTTTATGTGATCTTGGTGCAAGTATTCCGTTATGCCTAAGAAAATCTATAATATGCTTGACTTGCCACCATTGAAAAATTGTTATTTGGATGTTAATCTTGCTGATAATTCTACAAAGAAACCTTTGGGGAGAGTTGATAATGTTCGCATTACCGTTAACAATAACCTTGTCCCCGTTGATTTTGTTGTCTTGGATATTGAATGCAATGCATCTTGTCCCATTATATTGGGAAGACCTTTTCTTGAATCGTTGGTGCTATCATTGATATGAAGGAAGGTAATATTAAATATCAATTTCCTCTCAAGAAAGGTATGGAACACTTCCCTAGAAAGAGAATGAAGTTACCTTTTGATTCTATTATTAGAACAAATTATGATGTTGATGTTTCATCTCTTGATAATACTTGATACACACTTTATGCGCCTAGCTGAAAGGCGTTAAAGAAAAGCGCTTATGGGAGACAACCCATATTTTTACTACTGTACCTTTATTTTATATTTGAGTCTTGGAAGTTGTTACTACTGTAGCAACCTCTCCTTATCTTAGTTTTGTGCATTGTTGTGCCAAGTAAAGTCGTTGATAGTAAGGTTCATACTAGATTTGGATTACTGCGCAGAAATAGATTTCTTTGCTGTCACGAATCTGGGCCTAATTCTCTGTAGGTAACTCAGAAAATTATGCAAATTTACGTGAGTGATCCTCAGATATGTACGCAACTTTCATTCAATTTGAGAATTTTCATTTGAGCAAGTCTGATGCCTCTTAGAAATTCGTCTTTACAAACTGTTCTGTTTTGACAGATTCTGCCTTTTATTTCGCATTGCCTGTTTTGCTATGCTTGATGGATTTTTCGATTCCATTGACTTTCATTAGCTTTGTGCAATGTACAGAATTGTTAAGAATGATTATGTAACCTCTGAACATGTAAATTTTGATTGTGTACTGATGGCGTGTATTTCACACGTTCGTTGGGAAACCCCAAGAGGAAGGTATGATGCGCACAGCAGCAAGTTTTCCCTCAGAAAGAAACCAAGGTTTATCGAACCAGGAGGAGCCAAGAAGCACGTTGAAGGTTGATGGCGGCGGGATGTAGTGCGGCGCAACACCAGGGATTCCGGCGCCAACGTGGAACCTGCACAACACAACCAAAGTACTTTGCCCCAACGAAACAGTGAGGTTGTCAATCTCACCGGCTTGCTGTAACAAAGGATTAACCGTATTGTGTGGAAGATGATTGTTTGCAGAAAACAGTAGAACAAGTATTGCAGTAGATTGTATTTTAGTAAAGAGAATTGGACCGGGGTCCACAGTTCACTAGAGGTGTCTCTCCCATAAGACAAACAGCATGTTGGGTGAACAAATTACAGTTGGGCAATTGACAAATAAAGAGAGCATGACCATGCACATACATATCATGATGAGTATTGTGAGATTTAATTGGGCATTACGACAAAGTACATAGACCGCCATCCAACTGCATCTATGCCTAAAAAGTCCACCTTCAGGTTATCATCCGAACCCCCTCCAGTATTAAGTTGCAAAGCAACAGACAATTGCATTAAGTATGGTGCGTAATGTAATCAACAACTACATCCTTAGACATAGCATCAATGTTTTATCCCTAGTGGCAACAACACAACACAATCTTAGAACTTTCATCCTTGTCCCAGTGTCAATGCAGGCATGAACCCACTATCGAGCATAAGTACTCCCTCTTGGAGTTACAAGCATCTACTTGGCCAGAGCATCTACTAGTAACGGAAAGCATGCAAGATCATAAACAACACGTAGATATAACTTTGATAATCAACATAACAAGTATTCTCTATTCATCGGATCCCAACAAACGCAACATATAGAATTACAGATAGATGATCTTGATCATGTTAGGCAGCTCACAAGATCCGACAATGATAGCACAATGGGGAGAAGACAACCATCTAGCTACTGCTATGGACCCATAGTCCAGGGGTAGACTACTCACACATCACACCGGAGGCGACCATGGCGGCGTAGAGTCCTCCGGGAGATGATTCCCCTCTCCGGCAGGGTGCCGGAGGCGATCTCCTAGATCCCCCGAGATGGGATCGGCGTTGGCGGCGTCTCTGGAAGGTTTTCCGTATCGTGGCTCTCGGTACTGGGGGTTTCGTCACGGAGGCTATTTGTAGGCGGAAGGGCAGGTCAAGAGGCGGCACGGGGGCCCCACACCATAGGGCCGCGCGGCCAAGGGGGGCCGCACCGCCCTAGGGTGTGGCCCCTCCGTGGCACCTCTTCGTCTCTCCTTCGGACTTCTGGAAGCTTCGTGGAAAAATAGGCCCCTGGGCTTTGATTTCGTCCAATTCCGAGAATATTTCCTTACTAGGATTTCTGAAACCAAAAACAGCAGAAAATAGCAACTGGCACTTCGGCATCTTGTTAATAGGTTAGTCCCAGAAAATGCACGAATATGACATAAAGTGTGCATAAAACATGTAGATAACATCAATAATGTGGCATGGAACATAAGAAATTATCGATACGTCGGAGACGTATCAGCATCCCCAAGCTTAGTTCTGCTCGTCCCGAGCAGGTAAAATGATAACACAGATAATTTCTGGAGTGACATGCCATCATATTCTTGATCATACTATTTGTAAAGCATATGTAGTGAATGCAGCGATCAAAACAATGTATATGACATGAGTAAACAAGTGAATCATATAGCAAAGACTTCTCATGAATAGCACTTCAAGACAAGCATCAATAAGTCTTGCATAAGAGTTAACTCATAAAGCAATAATTCAAAGTAGAGGCATTGAAGCAACACAAAAGAAGATTAAGTTTCAGCGGTTGCTTTCAACTTGTAACATGTATATCTCATGGATATTGTCAACATAGAGTAATATAATAAGTGCAATAAGCAAGTATGTAGGAATCAAGTGTTTGCTTCTTGAGGTGGAGAGAAATAGGTGAACTGACTCAACATTGAAAGTAAAAGAATGGTCCTCCATAGAGGAAAAGCATCGATTGCTATATTTGTGCTAGAGCTTTGATTTTGAAAACATGAAACAATTTTGTCAACGGTAGTAATAAAGCATATGCATCATGTAAATTATATCTTATAAGTTGCAAGCCTCATGCATAGTGTACTAATAGTGCCCGCACCTTGTCCTAATTAGCTTGGACTACCGGATCATCACAATGCATTGTTTTTACCAAGTGTCACAAAGGGGTACCTCTATGCCGCCTGTACAAAGGTCTAAGGAGAAAGCTCGCATTGGATTTCTCGCTATTGATTATTCTTCAACTTAGACATCCATACCGGGACAACATAGACAACAGATAATGGACTCCTCTTTTATGCATAAGCATGTAACAACAATTAATAATTTTCTCATTTGAGATTTGAGGATTGTTGTCCAAAACTGAAACTTCCACCATGGATCATGGCTTTAGTTAGCGGCCCAATGTTCTTCTCTAACATATGCATGCTTAACCATATGGTGGTAGATCTCTCTTACTTCAGACAAGACGGACATGCATAGCAACTCACATGAAATTCAACAATGAATAGTTGATGGCGTCCCCAGTGAACATGGTTATCGCACAACAAGCAACTTAATAAGAGATAAAGTGCATAATTACATATTCAATACCACAATAGTTTTTAAGCTATTTGTCCCATGAGCTATATATTGCAAAGGTGAATGATGGAATTTTAAAGGTAGCACTCAAGCAATTTACTTTGGAATGGCGGAAAATACCATGTAGTAGGTAGGTATGGTGGACACAAATGGCATAGTGGTTGGCTCAAGTATTTTGGATGCATGAGAAGTATTCCCTCTCGATACAAGGTTTAGGCTAGCAAGGCTTATTTGAAACAAACACAAGGATGAACCGGTGCAGCAAAACTCACATAAAAGACATATTGAAAACATTATAAGACTCTACACCGTCTTCCTTGTTGTTCAAACTCAATACTAGAAATTATCTAGACCTTAGAGAAACCAAATATGCAAACCAAATTTTAGCATGCTCTATGTATTTCTTCATTAATGGGTGCAAAGCATATGATGCAAGAGCTTAATCATGAGCACAACAATTGCCAAGTATCACATTACCCAAGACATTATAGCAATTACTACATGTATTATTTTCCAATTCCAACCATATAACAATTTAACGAAGAAGAAACTTCGCCATGAATACTATGAGTAGAAACCAAGGACATACTTGTCCATATGCTACAGCGGAGCGTGTCTCTCTCCCATAAAGTGAATGCTAGGATCCATTTTATTCAAACAAAACAAAAAACAAAAACAAACCGACGCTCCAAGAAAAGCACATAAGATGTGATGGAATAAAAATATAGTTTCAGGGGAGGAACCTGATAATGTTGTCGATGAAGAAGGGGATGCCTTGGGCATCCCCAAGCTTAGACGCTTGAGTCTTCTTGATATATGCAGGGGTGAACCACCGGGTGCATCCCCAAGCTTAGAGCTTTCACTCTCCTTGATCATGTTGCATCATACTCCTCTCTTGATCCTTGAAAACTTCCTCCACACCAAACTCGAAACAACTCATTAGAGGGTTAGTGCACAATATAAATTGACATATTCAGAGGTGACACAATCATTCTTAACACTTCTGGACATTGCATAATGCTACTGGACATTAGTGGATCAAAGAAATTCATCCAACATAGCAAAAGAGGCAATGCGAAATAAAAGGCAGAATCTGTCAAAACAGAACAGTTCGTATTGACGAATTTTAAAATGGCACCAGACTTGCTCAGATGAAAATGCTCAAATTGAATGAAAGTTGCGTACATATCTGAGGATCATGCACGTAAATTGGCTTAATTTTCTGAGCTACCTACAGGGAGGTGGACCCAGATTCGTGACAGCAAAGAAATCTGGAACTGCGCAGTAATCCAAATCTAGTACTTACTTTTCTATCAACGGCTTAACTTGGCACAACAAAACACAAAACTAAGATAAGGAGAGGTTGCTACAGTAGTAAACAACTTCCAAGACACAAAATAAAAACAAAGTACTGTAGGTAAAAACATGGGTTGTCTCCCATAAGCGCTTTTCTTTAACGCCTTTCAGCTAGGCGCAGAAAGTGTGTATCAAGTATTATCAAGAGACGGCGTGTCAACCTTACCTTGGGCTTTACCCTTACCTTTCTTATTGTTTTTCTTTCCCTTTGGTTTAGGAAATATATGATTTCCCCCCGGTATAGAGGTGAATTTCAGAGTGCCTTCTCCAACATCAATGACTGCTCCCAATAGTTTCAGTAGGGATCTTCCGAGTGTGAGTTTTCCTGTTTCAATAACAAGATAATCAATGGATATTGTTCTTCCAAGAATGGTTGTATGCACACCTGCGGCTATTCCTTTAGGAATTATAGTGGAGTTATCAATGAGAGTTATTTCTTCTCCTCCTTCCTCAACTCCCCAAAGTTTCAAAGATTTATAAATACTTTCAGGCATAAGGCAAAATTCATACATAATATCACAGTAGGCATGGAGAGTTCGATCACCGATAACAATTTTAATAGCAGGATCCCACAATGAGAGTTTAGAGTTCACTAAAACTTGTTCAAGACGATTACGAACGTGGCAATAGTTATCATCCAAGCGAGATGTACTTATCTCGAGATTGTTTAATCTACTATATATGCTAGTGAGGGCTGAATCAAAGTTATTAGCTGAATCATGTGATGCAACCAACTTCTTTATGGCATTAAAAGCTTGATCCCCATTGCAATGAAGGAAATCTCCTCCCACTAGAGTATCCAAAGCATATCTATAACGAACCATAAGACCAAAATAAAAATTACTAAGGAGCAAACTTAGAGTCATTTGAGGTTCGCTTTACGATAAGAAGTAAAGATTCTAGACCAAGCATCCTTAAAACTCTCCTCATCCCCTTGTTTAAAAGTGAAGACTAATTCTTCAGGCGAAGAAGTAACAGGTTCAGAGCTAGACATGGTAACAAAAGTAACTAATTTTTTTTGTATTTTTAATATAGAGTGCAAGACAATAAATAAAGCAAACTAGATAAAGTAAATGCAAGTAAACTAATTTTTGTGTGTTTTTGATATAGCAAACAAGATAGCAAATAAAGTAAAACTAGCAACTAATTTTTTTGTATTTTGATTTAGTGCAGCAAACAAAGTAGTAAATAAAACTAAGCAAGACAAAAACAAAGTAAAGAGATTGAGAAGTGGAGACTCCCCTTGCAGCGTGTCTTGATCTCCCCGGCAACGGCGCCAGAAAATGTGCTTGATGGCGTGTATTTCACACGTTCGTTGGGCAACCCCAAGAGGAAGGTATGATGCGCACAGCAGCAAGTTTTCCCTCAGAAAGAAACCAAGGTTTATCGAACCAGGAGGAGCCAAGAAGCACGTTGAAGGTTGATGGCGGCGGGATGTAGTGCGGCGCAACACCAGGGATCCCGGCGCCAACGTGGAACCTGCACAACACAACCAAAGTACTTTGCCCCAACGAAACAGTGAGGTTGTCAATCTCACCGGCTTGCTGTAACAAAGGATTAACCGTATTGTGTGGAAGATGATTGTTTGCAGAAAACAGTAGAACAAGTATTGCAGTAGATCGTATTTTAGTAAAGAGAATTGGACCGGGGTCCACAGTTCACTAGAGGTGTCTCTCCCATAAGACAAACAGCATGTTGGGTGAACAAATTACAGTTGGGCAATTGACAAATAAAGAGAGCATGACCATGCACATACATATCATGATGAGTATTGTGAGATTTAATTGGGCATTACGACAAAGTACATAGACCGCTATCCAACCGCATCTATGCCTAAAAAGTCCACCTTCAAAGTTATCATCCGAACCCCCTCCAGTATTAAGTTGCAAAGCAACAGACAATTGCATTAAGTATGGTGCGTAATGTAATCAACAACTACATCCTTAGACATAGCATCAATGTTTTATCCCTAGTGGCAACAGCACAACACAACCTTAGAACTTTCTGTCACTGTCCCAGGTGTCAATGCAGGCATGAACCCACTATCGAGCATAAGTACTCCCTCTTGGAGTTACAAGCATCTACTTGGCCAGAGCATCTACTAGTAACGGAAAGCATGCAAGATCATAAACAACACGTAGATATAACTTTGATAATCAACATAACAAGTATTCTCTATTCATCGGATCCCAACAAATGCAACATATAGAATTACAGATAGATGATCTTGATCATGTTAGGCAGCTCACAAGATCCGACAATGATAGCACAATGGGGAGAAGACAACCATCTAGCTACTGCTATGGACCCATAGTCCAGGGGTAGACTACTCACACATCACACCGGAGGCGACCATGGCGGCGTAGAGTCCTCCGGGAGATGATTCCCCTCTCCGGCAGGGTGCCGGAGGCGATCTCCTGGATCCCCCGAGATGGGATCGGCGTTGGCGGCGTCTCTGGAAGGTTTTCCGTATCGTGGCTCTCGGTACTGGGGGTTTCGTCACGGAGGCTATTTGTAGGCGGAAGGGCAGGTCAAGAGGCGACACGGGGCCCCCACACCATAGGGCCGCGCGGCCAAGGGGGGGCCGCGCCGCCCTAGGGTGTGGCCCCCTCGTGGCCCCTCTTCGTCTCTCCTTCGGACTTCTGGAAGCTTCGTGGAAAAATAGGCCCCTGGGCTTTGATTTCGTCCAATTCCGAGAATATTTCCTTACTAGGATTTCTGAAACCAAAAACAGCAGAAAACAGCAACTGGCACTTCGGCATCTTGTTAATAGGTTAGTCCCAGAAAATGCACGAATATGACATAAAGTGTGCATAAAACATGTAGATAACATCAATAATGTGGCATGGAACATAAGAAATTATCGATACGTCGGAGACGTATCATGCACCAACCCTCTAATGAGTTGTTTTGAGTTTGGTGTGGAGGAAGTTTTCAAGGATCAAGAGAGGGAGATGAGACAATATGATCAAGGAGAGTGAAAGCTCTAAGCTTGGGGATGCCCCGGTGGTTCAACCCTGCATATATCAAGAAGACTCAAGCGTCTAAGCTTGGGGATGCCCAAGGCATCCCCTTCTTCATCGACAACATTATCAGGTTCCTCTAGTGAAACTATATTTTTATTCCATCACATCTTATGTACTTTGCTTGGAGCGTCGATTTGTGTTTGTTTTTGTTTTGTTTGAATAAAATGGATCCTAGCATTCATTGTGTGGGAGAGAGACACGCTTCGCTGCTGCATATGGACAAGTATGTCCTTAGGCTTTACTCATAGTATTCATGGCGAAAGTTTCTTCTTCGTTAAATTGTTATATGGTTGGAATCGGAAAATGATACATGTAGTAATTGCTAAATTGTCTTGGATAATGTGATGCTTGGCAATTGTTGTGCTCATGTTTAAGCTCTTGCATCATGTACTTTGCACATATTAATGAAGAAATACATAGAGCTTGCCAAAATTTGGTTTGCATAATTGGTCTCTCTAAGGTCTAGATAATTTCTAGTATTGAGTTTGAACAACAAGGAAGACGGTGTAGAGTCTTATAATGTTTACAATATGTCTTTTATGTGAGTTTTGCTGCACCGGTTCATCCTTGTGTTTGTTTCAAATAAGCCTTGCTAGCCTAAACCTTGTATCGAGAAGGAATACTTCTCATGCATCCAAAATCCTTGAGCCAACCACTATGCCATTTGTGTCCACCATACCTACCTACTACATGGTATTTCTCCGCCATTCCAAAGTAAATTGCTTGAGTGCTACCTTTAAATTTCTATCCTCTACCTTTGCAATATATAGCTCATGGGACAAATAGCCTAAAAACTATTGTGGTATTGAATATGTACTTATGCACTTTATCTCTTATTAAGTTGCTTGTTGTGCGATAACCATGTTCCTGGGGACGCCATCAACTACTCTTTGTTTAATATCATGTGAGTTGCTATGCATGTCCGTCTTGTCTGAAGTAAGGGAGATTTACCACTAAAATGGTTAGAGCATGCATAATGTTAGAGAAGAACATTGGGCCGCTAACTAAAGCCATGATCCATGGTGGAAGTTTCAGTTTTGGACAAATATCCTCAATCTCATATGAGAAAATTAACTGTCGTTGAATGCTTATGCATAAAAGAGGAGTCCATTTTCTGTTGTCTATGTTGTCCCGGTATGGATGTCTAAGTTGGGAATAATCAATAGCGAGAAATCCGATGCGAGCTTTCTCTTTAGACCTTTGTACAGGCGGCATAGAGGTACCCCTTTGTGACACTTGGTTAAAACATGTGCATTGCAATGATAATCCAGGTAATCCGAGCTAATTAGGACAAGGTGCAGGCACTATTAGTATACTATGCATGAGGCTTGCAACTTGTAGGATATAATTTACATAACACATATGCTCTATTACTACCGTTGACAAAATTGTTTCTTGTTTTCAAAATCAAAGCTCTAGCACAAATATAGCAATCAATGCTTCCCTCTGCGAAGGGCCCTTTCTTTTACTTTTATTGTTGAGTCAGTTCACCTATCTCTCTCCACCTCAAGAAGCAAACACTTGTGTGAACTGTGCATTGATTCCTACATACTTGCATATTGCACTTGTTATATTACTTTACATTGACAACTATCCATGAGATATACATGTTATAAGTTGAAAGCAACCGCTGAAACTTAATCTTCCTTTGTGTTGCTTCAATACCTTTACTTTGAATTATTGCTTTATGAGTTAACTCTTATGCAAGACTTATTGATGCTTGTCTTGAAGTACTATTCATGAAAAGTCTTTGCTATATGATTCATTTGTTTACTCATGTCATTTACCATTGTTTGGATCGCTGCATTCATTACATATGCTTACAATAGTATGATCAAGGTTATGATGGCATGTCACTCCATAAATTATCTTGAAACTAAGCTTGGGGATGCTGATACGTCTCCGACGTATCGATAATTTCTTATGTTCCATGCCACATTATTGATGATATCTACATGTTTTATGCATACTTTATGTCATATTTATGCATTTTCCGGCACTAACCTATTAACGAGATGCCGAAGAGCCAGTTGCTGTTTTATGCTGTTTTTGGTTTCAGAAATCCTAGTAAGGAAATATTCTCGGAATTGGACGAAATCAACGCCCAGGGGCCTATTTTCACACGAAGCTTCTAGAAGACCGAAGGAGTCACGAAGTGGGGCCACGAGGTGGCCAGACGCTAGGGCGGCGTGGCCTGGCCCTTGGCCGCGCCGGCCTAGTGTGTGGGCCCCCTGTCAGGCCCCCTGACCTATCTCCTCCGCCTACTTATAGCCTTCGTCGCGAAACCCCCAGTACCGAGAGCCACGATACGAAAAACCTTCCAGAGACGCTGCCGCCGCCAATCCCATCTCGGGGGATTCAGGTGATCGCCTCCGGCACCCTGCCGGAGAGGGGAATCATCTCCCGGAGGACTCTACACCGCCATGGTCGCCTCTGGAGTGATGAGTGAGTAGTTCACCCCTGGACTATGGGTCCATAGCAGTAGCTAGATGGTTGTCTTCTCCTCATTATGCTTCATTGTCGGATCTTGTGAGCTGCCTAACATGATCAAGATCATCTATCTGTAATGCTATATGTTGTGTTTGTTGGGATCCGATGGATAGAGAATACTATGTTATGTTGATTATCAATCTATTACCTATGTGTTGTTTATGATCTTGCATGCTCTCCGTTATTAGTAGAGGCTCTAGCCAAGTTTTTACTCTTAACTCCAAGAGGGAGTATTTATGCTCGATAGTGGGTTCATGCCTCCATTAAATGCAGGACGTGTGATGAAAGTTCTAAGGTTGTGGATGTGCTGTTGCCACTAGGGATAAAACATTGATGCTATGTCCGAGGATGTAGTTATTGATTACATTACGCACCATACTTAATGCAATTGTCTGTTGTTTTCAACTTAATACTGGAAGGGGTTCGGATGATAACCTGAAGGTGGACTTTTTAGGCATTGATGCATGCTGGATAGCGGTCTATGTACTTTGTCGTAATGCCCAATTAAATCTCACAATATTCATCATAGCATGTATGTGCATTGTCATGCCCTCTCTATTTGTCAATTGCCCAACTGTAATTTGTTCACCCAACATGCTATTTATCTTATGGGAGAGACACCTCTAGTGAACTGTGGACCCTGGTCCACTCTTTTACATCGAATACAATCTACTGCAATACCCGTTCTACTGTTCTCTGCAAACAATCATCATCCACACTATACATCTAATCCTTTGTTACAGCAAGCCGGTGAGATTGATAGCCTCACTGTTTCGTTGGGGCAAAGTACTTTGGTTGTGTTGTGCAGGTTCCACATTGGCACCGGAATCCCTGGTGTTGCGCCGCACTACATCTCGTCGCCATCAACCTTCAACGTGCTTCTTGGCTCCTACTGGTTCGATAAACCTTGGTTTCTTACTGAGGGAAAACTTGTCGTTGTATGCATCACACCTTCCTCTTGGGGTTCCCAACGGTCGCGTGCTGTATGCGTATCAGGTTCCTAGTGCATTGGACCCACTAGTCATCTATTGTGACAACATGGGTGCCATCGCCAATGCACAAGAACCAAGGTCACACAAGAGGCTGAAGCATATCAAGATGCATTATCATTCGATTCGTGAGTACATCGAAGATGGAGAAGTAAAGATTTTCAAAGTACACACTGATCTGAATGTAGCAGATCCGTTGACTAAAGCTCTCCCTAGGGCAAAGCATGACCAACACCAGAATGCCATGGGTGTTAGGTACCTTACAATGCAATCTAGATTATTGACTCTAGTGCAAGTGGGAGACTGTTGGAGCTATTCCCAAGAGGCAATAATAAAAGTGGTTATTATATATCTTTGTGTTTATGATAAATGTTTATATACCATGCTATAATTGTATTAACCGAAACATTGATACATGTGTGTTATGTAAACAACAATGAGTCCCTAGTAAGCCTCTTAACTAGCTTGTTGATTAATAGATGATCATAGTTTCATGATCATGAACATTGGATGTTATTAATAACAAGGTTATGTCATTATATGAATGATGTAATGGACACACCCAATTGAGCGTAGCATAAGATCACGTCATTAAGTTATTTGCTATAAGCTTTCGATACATAGTTACCTAGTCCTTTCGACCATGAGATCATGTAAATCACTTATACCGGAAAGGTACTTTGATTACATCAAACGCAACTGCGTAAATGGGTGGTTATAAAGGTGGGATTAAGTATCCGGAAAGTACGAGTTGAGGCATATGGATCAACAGTGGGATTTGTCCATCCCGATGACGGGTAGATATACTCTGGGCCCTCTCGGTGGAATGTCGTCTAAATAGCTTGCAAGCATATGAATGGTTCATAAGAGACCACATACCACGGTCCGAGTAAAGAGTACTTGTCAGGAGACGAGGTTGAACAAGGTATAGAGATACCGATGATCAAACCTCGGACAAGTAAAATATCGCGTGACAAAGGGAATTGGTATCGTATGTGAATGGTTCATTCAATCACTAAGTCATCGTTGAATATGTGGGAGCCATTATGGATCCCCAGATCCCGCTATTGGTTATTGGTCGGAGAGAAGTCTCAACCATGTCTACATAGTTCACGAACCATAGGGTGACACACTTAAGGTTTGATGTCGTATTAGTAGATATTGAATATATGGAATGGAGTTCAAAGTTTTGTTCGGAGTCTCGGATGGGATCCAGGACATCACGAGGAGTTCCGGAGAATAAGATTCATATATAGGAAGTCATTTTATAAGTTTGAAAATGATCCGGTGCATTTATGGAAGGCTCTAGAAGGTTCTAGAAAAATCCAGAATAACTCACTATGGAAGGCGGAGTCCCGGAGAGACTCCACCAAGCTTGGCTGGCCAGCCCTAGGGGGTGGAGTCCCAGGTGGACTCCACCTAAGGTGGCCGGCCACCCCCTCCCAAGGAAAGGTGGGAATCCCACCTTGGGTAGGTTTCATGTCATATGGAAGGTTTTGGTTTGGGGTCTTATTCGAAGACTTGTAGACCAATTCTTGGGTGTTCCACCTATATAATGAGGAGCAAGGGGAGGGGGCCGGCCACACCAAAGCCACCTTGGCCGCACCTCTCAGTGGCCGGCCACCCCCTCTCCCCAAACCCTAGCCGCCCCTCCTCCTCCACCTCTCCCGCAAACGCTTAGCAAAGCTCCGCCGGAGATCTCCATCGACACCGCCACCACGCCGTCGTGCTGCCAGGATTCAAGGAGGAGCTACTACTTCCGCTGTCCGCTGGAATGGGGAGAAGGACGTTGTCTTCATCAACACCGAACGTGTGACCGAGTACGGAGGTGCTGCCCGATTGTGGCACCATCAAGATCTTCTACGCGCTTTTGAAAGCGGCAAGTGATCGTCTACCGCAGCAACGAGAGCCTCCTCTTGTAGGCTTTGGAAATCTTCAAGGGTTAGTCTCATTCATCCCCTCTTTTCTCCCGTCTTCTAGATTGCATCTTGGCTTGGATTGCGTTCTCGCGGTAGGAAATTTTTTTGTTTTCTATGCTACGAATCCCTACATTAACAACATCCAATGTTCATGATCACGAAACCATGATCATCTATTAATCAACAAGCCAGTTATACAAGAGGCTTACTAGGGACTCCTTGTTGTTTACATAACACAGATGTATCAATGTTTCGGTTAATACAATTATAGCATGGGATGTAAACATTTATCATGAACACTAAGATATAACAATAACTAATTTATTATTGCCTCTTGGGCATATCTCCAAGAGTCTCCCACTTGCACTAGAGTCAATAATCTAGTTTACATTTGTAAAGATATAACACCTTGTCCTTCTGGTGCTTATCATGTTTTGCTCACGGGAGAGGTTTCAGTCAACGGATCTGACATGCTCAGAAACGTATGTATTTTGCAATTCATTTGCGTCTCAACGCATCACTCATTCTCCAAATGAGACGACATTAATGATATATGCTTAGTCCTCTGGTGGAACCTTAATTCCGCGGTCTACACTAATATTGTCACACACAATATAGCTTCAAAGTTCTGACACTATCGGAACTACACCAAGTTCTCAAAGAACTCCTCGACTTAACATCCTCGGCCATTGTCAAAACAATGACATACTCTGCCTTTGTTTGTAGAATCCGTCACAATAGTTAGAACTCTTTTAAATCTAGCATTGTGCTACCTTTTAAACAACACTTAGCCTAATTGAGATTTGAAAATCATTTTTATATGTGACCAAACTAATATCGGTGCAACACTTTACAGCGATTTGTTTGTCATTACCCCATACAAAACTATATATATATCCTTGGTTCTTCTAAAGTACTCAAGGATATTCTTACTATTGTCCAATGATCATTGCATGAATCATTATGGTATATGCTCATAACACTTTAGAGCACAGGACATCTGATTTTGTACATATTATTCGTGATCTAACATCACTCATGTGTTTTTACTCATCGAGTGTCAAATACACTCAAGTCTTGTTAAACCTTCACATGGAAAAGAACACATTCTTAATATTTTTATATTGAACTACTTCAATATCCATTCTATGTACTTTGACTTAAACTTATTATGTGTTTCAATCTATCTTCATAGATCTTGACACTAAATATGTTTTAGTCTATATCCTTTCATTGAAGTTAATTCTCAATGAAACCTTTTATTCACATCAAGTATATAATTACATCATTTAATCAATGATATGTCATCTACATAAAGTATTATAAATATGTCTCAGCGCTCCCACTTAATTTCTTGCAAATGCAAGCATCTTCATCATTTCTGATGAAATCAAAAACTCTTTGACTACTTCATCCGGTGAAGATTCCAACTCCGTGATACCCACTTCATCCAATTGAAGTTCGTATACCTATCTAGTATTCCACGGACTAGCAAAACTCTTGGTTTGTATCTAGTATACATCCTTCATACACACTTCTGGTAAGGAATGTATTTCTGCCATCCTACTATCATATCTCATAAAAGAAATATGTAGCGATTACTAGGATAATCCACATAGACTATAAGCATCACTACGGAAGATCTAATCTTATCGTGGTCAACTCTTTGAACACTTTGTCGTAAACAACTTTTTGACAAGTCGAGCTTATTCAAGGATATTCCATCCAAGTCCATCAATTTTACAGATCCATTTACTTTCAAAAGGTATTCATCTATTTTGGATTTCATGGTGTATAGCCATTTTAACGGAGTCAGGGCCCATCATAACTTCTTTGTATGTAGCTGGTTTATTATTGTTTAAAAACAATCCTTTGTCCACAAATTATTTATTTGATCACAAAGTAAACCATACCTACAAGGTTCAATAGGTACTTCGATCTCCATGGCTAAAACACTTTGTAGTCATGGGAGCCATGATCGTCGTGGCCGCATCCGGAACCATTTGCGATGTTGCGCTACTCTGATCATTATGCTCAGCTTCATAAACCTTATCAAGTTCTATTGTCCTCCCACTCAAATACTTTGCTAGAAACAATTTCTTGGAAATAAGTAAGAAACATCGACAAACACTTTTGTCTTTGTCTCCATAGTGGAAAGAATTCCCAATTAATTCTTTGGGAGAACCAACAAAGACATTCATCCGATTTTGGTTGTAAACTTACTTACTTATGCTATGCATACCAAAATTTAAGAAAGGACTATTAGGGTTCATACCCATGCCATAACTCGTATGGTGTCATTTCAACGGATCATGATGATGCTCTATTCAGTGTAAAAGCGGTAGTCTCTAAAGCATAATCCACAAAAATATAATGGCTTCATTTTATTTTATCTCATCATTAATCCAACAAGGTTTGGATACGTCTCTCGGATACTTCATCATCACTATGATACTCCAAGAAACGTGAGTTGTAGAACAACTTCATAACCCTCTTAGATGTTCGCTAAAACTCGTAATTCAAATATTTCCACTATGATCCAATCATAGATATTTGACTTTTCTATTACTATGATTTCCACTTCATGCTGAAATTTATTTGAATCCATTCAAATGTTTCAAACTTCTTCCTTATCGAATATATCCACATATATATACTCAATTCATTGTTGGAAGTTTTCATGAAGTAGAAGAATCTCCCGCACACAACTATGCCCAGTGAACCACATATATCATCATGTATGTTTCCACTAAGTTAGTTGCCCGTTCAACTCTTGGCCTATGAACGGTATTTCAGTCATTCTCTTTAGAAAAGATTTGCAAGCGCCAAACGATTCAAAAATCAAATGACTCCAAAAATCCATTTGCATGGAGTTCCTTCATGTGTTCCTCTCTAACATGACCTAAATGGCGGTTCCACAAATAAGTGGAATTCAAATCATTTGCCTTATGGCATTTTAGCGTCAGTGTTATGTATGTGTGTTTCACCATTAAGATTTATAATAACTTATCCATCGTACATGGAGTAATGTCATAATTTGAACGGGATTTCTATTTTCGTGCCCCTGGCTCCTTAGTTGTGCTCAGTTTTCCCCAGCCCCTTAGTTTTTCCTCAGTTTTCCCCAAAACCTTGTCTGAAACCCGCAGAAGGAGCTCGGACGGAAGGAATCCCGTTTAGTTGACGTTGGTTGGTGCTGGCAAGTGGGGCCGCTGTTGGTGCCCCACAGTGGAAACGTCTTCACTTATCCAGATCATCGTGGGACCCACAACTTGTCCACGTTAAGTGCGCCGGACCCACAGCTTACCCAGGTGACCGTTGCAAAATGGGAGCCCGAGCCAGCCCCGCGCCCGTGCCCGTGCCATTGCTTCCCCTTTATTTCCCTGCGCCCCATTGTTCTTCTTCTCCGCCAGCGGCAGCCCTTCTCCGGCAGGCGGGTGATGTCTAGTTTCTCTTCGACCTCCCGTTCTTCATGGCCGCAGTATGGACCCGTGCCTTTGACAAGATGCCCTGACTGCCCACGCCAGGAGCCTGCTAGCGGTCGATGCATAAGATGGACGAGAACGGCAACCGTGGACGTGAGTTCCTTGCATGCGAGAGCTTGCCATATAGAGAGGGGGATAAGGTTAGATCTCGCTCCAATTTCTCTGTTTTCTCTCGATTTTCTTGCTATTCCCTCGAATTTGGGATTTAGGGTTCCCGTTGTTGTTTTCAGATCCTGAAGAAATGCAGGCATTTCGAGTGGATCGATGTGTACGTTCAGAGGCTTCAATTGCAGGAATCAATTGACGCTATTGGGGAGTGCAATTTCGGAGGGGGGACTTGCTGTAGAGAATGCGACGGAGAGAGGAGCCGTTCCGATTATGCCTAATGCTCCCAATGTAGGACTGGTGGAAGTGAAGGGAGAACTGAAGAAAATGAACAAGCAGTTAAGGCAGCTGATTGAGTTGAAGAAGCAAGCTAATCTGATGGCTGGTTGTTTTTTCTGTTGTATAATTGCGATCGGATTCTTATCATTGCTCACCAGGCGCTAGAAGTTGTTACAAGGGATACCTTGTTACAAATTCATTATTCAGTTACATGTACTTGTAGTTGTTTTCATGGTTAGTGTGTGCATTCACCAAAATTACCAACTATATTGGAATGCTTTATGTATGCCTCATGTTTATACAAGGGATTCTTATCATTGCTCACCGAACTATATTAGTGTGTGCCGTTTCAAATTACCGAAACTATATGCCAAAACTATATCCCCTAAAAGAAAATGAAAGCGAAAGATAGTTGATAATTGTTAGAGGGGTGACAATAATGCATTCACCGAAATATGCAAATATGTATGCCTCATGTTTATACCGAAATTATACCACTTTTGGGCCGTTTCAAATTACCGAAACTATATGCCAAAACTATATCCCCTAAAAGGAAAAGGAAAGCGAAAGATAGTTGATAATTGTTAGAGGGGTGAAAATAATGCATTCACCGAAATCCGCAAATATGTATGCCTCATGTTTATACCGAAATTATACCACTTTTGGGCCGTTTCAAATTACCGAAACTATATGCCAAAACTATATCCCCTAAAAGAAAAAGGAAAGCGAAAGATAGTTGATAATTGTTAGGGGGTGACAATAATGCATTCACCGAAATCCGCAAATATGTATGCCTCATGTTTATACCAAAATTATACCACTTTTGGGCCGTTTCAAATTACTAAAACTATATGCCAAAACTATATCCCCTAAAAGAAAAAGGAAAGCGAAAGATAGTTGATAATTGTTAGAGGGATGACAATAATGCATCCACCGACAGAGAGAGAGAGGGGTGGCCACGAAGAGAGAGAGAGGGGTGGCCACGAAGAGACGGGGAGGGGTATACTGCCCACTAGATCAGTTGATCAATGGTTCGTGGAGTCAATCCGTGTGACAACGACTCAACCAATCAGGATAAGTTTGGGCTTCTAAGAGCATTTGTGACAGAACTTGAGGGTAAAACTGAGTAGTACTAACAATCCAAGGGCACATAAATAGTAAATAGACTAAGGGATTCAAACAAAAAGAATTACAAAATGAAAAATGTGTGTTTTGTACAATATAATTCATATTGGGCTACATCACATTATTTGCAATTCAAATATACATGAGTGTGACAATTATGGCATCATTTAGAAAAACTATGTTTTTGGGGAAGATGTTTTGCAAAGGGGTTTGAGTGGAAAACCATGCATCTTCATAGCTACACTAGTGATTCTGAGAAGTGGCAATTTGTGGTAAAACTTGATTTATATATGTTTGTTAAGGTTTTCTTGGTGGCAGGTTGCGTAGGAAGACTCCATGAGTAGGTGCCACTATGTTTTTATTTTTTTGAATTTTTTTGCGCATGAAATGCCTCAATTAGATATGTTAATCTCATTTGTTGACTCTCTGTCGACTAGCTATTTGAGGGTAAAACTGAGTATATTGCACTTGCCAGTCTAAGTACTCGAGGGGAAAACTGAGTACAGATAAAATTTCTGTATAAGGCCCGAGGTTATAACTAAGTACACCAAACGTCCCAGGGTTAGACTCGTGTCGTGGTGCACGCTGCAGCCGTGCATAGCGAACGCGTGTTGCGGTACATGCCACCTTCGTCTTTATAGAGCCCTTTTCCTCTCCCTCGACGCACGTTCTCACTGCAACCGCCTCTCCTGTCCCATCATCTTCTCCACAACCGAAGAAAAAACCCCGAAGAAAACCGCCGGCGATGGAGAAGAATGAGATGCCCATTGTCGGCGCATCAGCCGCCGGCGCATCGGCCGCTTCCCGCGTCCAGGCCCATGTCGCTGCTTCCAACGTAGCAGCCGGCGCATCAGCCGCCAGCGCATCGGCCGCTGCCCCCGTCCAGGCCCCTGTCGCTGCTTCCAACGTAGCAGCCGGCGCATCAGCCGCCGGCGCATCGGCCGCCGCCACCGTCCAGGCCCCCGTCGCTTGGGACCCGTACAAACCAGTGTCGTACGTCGCGCCGGAGAACCCCTACGACACCAGCATCGTCGACGACGAGCCGGAGGTAACCCTTTGCTCCCTTGTTCTTATCCCATTTCAGTCCTTTTGTGTTAGATCTAGCGTTATTAGGGTTCCTCTGTTCCTAGTTCAATCCATTTGTGTTAGATCTAGCGTTATTAGGGTGCGTCTGTTCCTAGTTCAATCATTTTGTGTTAGATCTTGCGTTATTAGTGCTTGTGATTTGCTTTTGTTTAAGATTTGTGCCGATGATGATGAATATTTGGGAACAAATTGATTCAGGGTTTGGTCAGTAAACAATTGGTGTGTTCAAATTTGTTGTGCATGATCTTTGGTTTACTCACTCAAATCCTGGATATAAGTGTGTCCAATGTAACTGAGGCTACCTCTTTTTTTTAGCCCATATTATGATGCATGATCTTTGTTCACTCTCTGTTCCATCATCGTTGCAATTGACTCTATGTTTTTTGCACGATCTTTGGTGCTACGTGACAGGTGCAGAGCAGCGACGTCGACAGCGACGACGAGTCCTTCCACACCAAGACTCATCACGTCCTCAGGAGGCTGCAGTCCGGCCATTACGATGGCCCCTTTGCTCGAGGCATTTACAAGTGCCCCTTCTGCAACAGGAAGCTCCGCGCCACTGACTTCAACTGCCTGGTGAACCATGCTGGATCCATTGGCAGATGCGGCACTAGAGTTGGAACGACGGTGAACGTGCATGCGTTCATGGCCAAACACAAAGCACTTGGGATTCACCTGCGCAACCTCCAGGCGAGTCACAGGCGCAACCTGGAGGCGTTGAACATGCCTATTGCACTTTCTGTATGTGACTGCTCTATCTGTAGAGCAGCTTAAATTCATGTAAAATGTAGCTTATGTTGTAGGGTTCTATCGGTACTATGTGTGCTGCTGTATGCAGCTTATCCTATATTTTTTCTGGATTTGTGCCCTAGATTTCCTACCTGATTGGGTAAAAACGAAGGCATAAAGAAATGAATGTCGTTAAAAAACAGAAGGAGAAGCTGCTCTAGATTTGCTACCAATTTGGGCTATCAAATATGAATGAGATCGAGCGAGAGAGAGGAAAAAGGTACATTGAAAACTGCTAATCTGGGCGAAAGAGACAGAAACCACTCGTGCCCACGTCCCGGACCCACACGGCTCCACACGCTACGGCTCCACACGCTACGGCCCCACAAGCTACGGCCACACAAACATGGTCTCGTCCTGTCCCACGCGGTTCTTTCCTACCAGCCCCACACGATGCGGCCCCACAAACGACACGACCCCACTCGTCGGCACGGAACGGCCAACTTAACGGATTCCTTCCGTCCGAGCTCCTTCTGCGGGTTTCAGACAAGGTCTTGGGGAAAACTGAGGAAAAACTAAGGAGCTGGGGAAAACTGAGCACAACTAAGGACCCGAGGGCACGAAAATAGAAATCCCTTTGAACAACTCATTGTTTTCATTTGACCAGAGCAAAATAACAATTTATTAAGTTCTTTATTATAAATTCTAAGGGCTAGGTAGAATGCCAACGACAAACATAATAACACTTTATTATGTTCCAGACGTGCATTATCACCATATTCCTGATCAGTCACTTAGGCCATCGTATTATTGTATTGCGTTGTATTGTATGACATCTCATACCAACCAATCTGGTACAAATACCCGAGAATTTTATTATGTGACCAAACAAGGAATACATCCATAACATGTATATCATCTATATACACCTGAGCTAGACTTTCTAGTCTTTTTCTTTCTGCCAAAATATCTTTTGTAGTTTCTCTTTTAGCTTTCCTCATTCTCAGAAAACACTTCACCTTCAATAACTTCTAGGTTTGTTGGTCAAATACCAATAACCTTGAGGTTCTTATTTTGAAGTTGATCATCATATGACAAGTGTTCCAGATTTCACTATTAGTAACTTTGTAATATGATGAACAATTTCACTCGTAATTTTATCCATCATATCATGACGACTTTCCGAGACCATGTACATGCTAGGCTCGTAAAGTTTAACCTCAGTATTCGCATGTGCAAATCTGGCTTGCACCCGTTGTATGCACACGTAGAATCTATAACACCCGATCATCACGAGATGCTTCAAAACGACGAGTTTAATTTAGCAACGGTGCATACTAAGGACGATCATTTCATGGATATGCGAAAATCGTTAGTGCCCCAATAGTTGGAGGATTGGGACGCCTGGCGTCTTCAACCTTCGTACATTCCCATAAAACTTATGAGTTTATGTAGTCTCACCAAATTATATTCTATCACCTTGCAATAAGGTCTTAGATATCACATATATCTCATACCTTGCTTATTTCTGAAAACTAAATTTTCAGCTCCTTACTTTTCAAACAGATTTGAAATTCAAGTTCCATGGAGACAAGATGATTCTAGGTACTAATTGAAACCATTATTCTTTGAATCAACAATGTGAGGTTTACTAAAAGTTTGCAATTGGACTTAATCATTTCTTGATTCTTTAACAATACGGTACCAGTCCGTAAAGTTACTTGTCAGACTTAACAGTATTTCTATCTCAATTACAAGACTAGAGCATGGTAGAAAACGGATGCCAATTCTACAAATTTAATTCAAAATACTATTCAGACTATGTTCATGATAATAAGTTCATGTTTTAATCTAATTACTAATGAACTCCCACTTAATACAACATCCCTCATAGTTGTTAAGTGGTACACGATCCACATCCACTACACCAAAACCGATCATCACGTGAGATGATGTAGCTTCAATGGTGAACATCAACATGTTGATCATATCATCCATATGACTCGTGTTCAACCTTTCGGTTTCCGTTGTTCCGAGGCCATGTCTGTACATGCTAGGCTCTTCAAGCAAACCCAAGTATTTCCGCGTGTGCAACATGGCTTACACCCGTTGTATGTGAACGTAGAGTCTATCACATCCGATCATCACGAGATACTTTGAAACGATGAACTGTAGCAACGGTGCATACGAGGGGAGAACACTTTATTATCTTGATATTAATGTGAGGGATCATCTTATAATGCTACCGTCGCGATGTAAGCAAGATAAGATGCATAAAGGATTAACATCACATGCAATTCATAATGTGTGATATGATATGGCCTTTCTTCTTGTGCTTTTGATCTCCATCTCCAAAGCACGGACATGATCTCCATCATCACCAGCATCGCGTCAAGGTCAGTGGCGCCGCTTCATGGTTGTCCATCACTTATAGCTACTATAACAACTACTTGAAATAAAGCTATTACATGATGAATAGACACGCAAGTCTTTAACAAAAAATAAAGACAACCATTAGGCTCCTGCCGGTTGCCATGTTACAATAATGAACATCTCATACATCAAATATAATCATCATCACATGGCCATATCACATCACCAAACCCTGCAAAAACAAGTTAGACGCCTCTAATTTGGTTTGCATATTTTACGTGGTTTAGGGTTTTCGAGTAAGATCCAATCTACCTACGAACATGAACCACAACGGTGATACTAGTGTTGACAATAGAAAGTGCAAATTGGAATCTTCACTATGGTGGGAGAGACAGACACCCGCAAAGCCACTTATGCAATACAAGTTGCATGTCAAGCGTGGAGCAAGTCTCATGAGACGCGGTCATGTAAAGTTAGCCCGGCCCGCTTCATCCCACCATCCCACAAGATGCAAAGTACACAAACTAAAGCAACAAAAGCATCAACGCCCACACAACCATTGTGTTCTACTCGTGCAACAGATCTATGCATAGACATGGCTCTGATACCACTGAAGGGGTTCGTAGCATAGAAAACAAAAAATTTCCTACCGCAAGACGAATAAATCCAAGATATAATCTATGGAACACCCAAGATCTAATCTACAAGATCGGAGCAATGAGATGGAGATGAGACTAACCCTCGAAGATTCCAAAACCTACGAGATTAATCTCGTTGTTGATGTAGATGATCGTCCCAGTGCTGCAATCCGGCAACACTTCCGTACTCAGTCGCGCGTACGGTGTCGATGAAGCCCTTCCTCTCCCCGTTCCAGCGGGCAGCGGAGGTGCGGTAGATCTCCTTCAAGTTCCAGCAGCACGACGGCGTGGTGGTGGTGGTGGAGGAAGAAAAGCTGCAGCGCTTCGCCAAGCCGGAACAACATATGGTAGAGGAAGAGAGGGGGCGACCAGGGTTGTGGTGAAGGGACAAGTGGCCGGCCACCCCCCCTCTTTATATAGGGGGCCAGGTCGGTGGGGTGGCCCCCTTTCCCATCTAGGATTAGGGGGGCAGCGGCCAAGTGGGGGGAAGAGGGAATTCTTCCCCCCAAGTTGATCCCCCCTAGGGTTTTGGGGAAACCCTAGGGGTTTGGTCGGCTGGGCCTTGGGGGGCATGTGCCCCTGGCCCATTAGGCTAGGGAGCATCCCCTCGGCCCATTATAGGCCTCCTAGGGTCGTGGGCCCACTGGTGGGACCCCCGGAACCTTCTAGAACCTTCTCGGCCATCCACCAGAAAAATCCTGAACTTTTCCGAAACCTAGAAATCAACTTCCCTTATATGAATCTTATTCTCCGGAATATTCCGGACCTCCTCGTGATGTCCTGGATCTCATCCGAGACTCCGAACAATCTTCGTCTCCATACCATATTCCAAATCTACTTATGCGACATCGAACCTTAAGCGCGTCACCTACAGTTCGCGAACTATGCAGACATGGTCGAGACTCCTCTCCGAGCAATAACCAATAGCAGGATCTAGAGATCCATAATGGCTCCCACATATTCAACGATGACTTAGTGATCGATTGAACCATTTACATACGATGCCGATTCCCTTTGTCTCGCGATATTTTACTTGTCCGAGGTTCGATCATCGGTATCTCCATACCTTGTTCAACCTCGTTACCGACAAGTACTCTTTACTCGTACCATGGTATGTCATCTCTTATGATCCAATCATATGCTTGCAAGCTAATCATATGACATTCCACCGAGAGGGCCCAGAGTATATCTATCCGCCATCAGGATGAACAAATCCCACTATTGATCCATATGCCTCAACTCACACTTTCCAAATACTTAATCCCATCTATATAACCACCCATTTACGCAACGGCGTTTGAGGTAATCGAAGTACCCTTCCGGAGTAAGTGATTTACATGATCTCATTGTCGAAGGACTTAGGCAACTATGTATCGAAAGCTTATAGCAAGTTGAAGTTAATGACTTGATCTCATGCTACGCTTATTTGGGTGTATGCCCATTATATCATTCACCCAATGACATAACCTTGTTATTAACAACATCCAATGTTCATGATCACAAACCATGATCATCTATTAATCAAGAAGCTAGTTATACAAGAGGCTTACTAGGGACTCCTTGTTGTTTACATAACACACATGTATCAATGTTTCGGTTAATACAATTATAGCATGGGATGTAAACATTTATCATGAACACTAAGATATAAAAATAACTAATTTTTATTGCCTCTTGGGCATATCTCCAAGAGTCTCTTGGTTCCATTCGAATCCGAGAGTCGCTGTGAAACAAAACGGTTAATTTCCTTCGCGGTAAAGGCATAATTAATATGAACAAGCCGGAAAACAGCAATAAGTCCTTACGGAAGATCATCTTGTCAATATTTTCCGCCTCCGTCTCGGAAGTCTTCGCTTTGGCGACCAGCGTCTTTATCCGCGTGTTGCTCTTTTTCAGCCTGTCGTTCAGCTCCGCGATAGCCTGAGCATGCTTTTTCTCTCGTTCCTTTTTCTCCCTTGTCGCTTTCTCGATGGATTCCTTGAGGAACTCCTGGAGTGAGTCATGCTCGGCTTTGAGCACTTCAAGCTCAGTGGAAAGCTCGTCGATGGAAGGTCTTTTTTCAAGTTGATCCGAAAGGCGAAAAATAGAAGAATAAAGTCAGCTCAAGCAAATAGTTGCATTGCAGAACCTGGGGGCTAAGCCAGAGTCATTACTTTCATAATTCTTGAGGCGGGTCTCCAGGGTCGCAATGGACTTCTGGTTTTCCTCGTCCCTCTTCTGCATCATCTCGATTTCTGTCTTCTGCTCCAGCACGTGGATGCGCATATCTTCATGCAACTTCCGCGTATTCTGAGAAGTGGGTAAGAGTTAGTCAGAAATTCGAAATTCTGGGGGCTGGACGCGAAACTAAAAATCCTTAGTGTAGGAAAATTTTGAGTTTCCGCGAAGGTACACAGTTAAAGCATTGGCTCATACATGTTACTCGGAAAATGCACAAACCAATGCTTGGGGGCTGGTGTTACCTGGCGCACGTTCTTGTGCTTGGCAAAAAAGATTTTGAGCTCGCCTTCGAGGTCGTTCAGCTCTTGTCGTTCCATGTCCGCGGATCCCCACACTTTGTCCATCATGGCGGAGATCTCCGCGTGGCGCTGTGAGAGGGGGGTTTTATGTAGGATTGGAAAAAGATGAGGTTGCGTCTGGGGCGTGCCAGTGGCACGACTTAGGAGTAATTTATTTTCGACATCATCAGTCGGAGCTTCAGCCGAGGAAACAGTGGGTTGTTCGGGCGGAGGTGCAGGCGAGGACGCGCCCTTGCCGGAATCGCCTTTGCCGGATTCAGGAGTTGGTTCTTCCGGGACATCATCAAGGTTGATAACATCCTTGGGATCCGGCTTGGCGGAGGAAGAGGCCTTGGGCGGAACCTCCACTTCCAGTGTAACATGCACATAAGCCGGAGATGGCTTAGCCTTTTTCTTGGGGTTCTTAGAGGAAGTTTTGCTGCATACAAGTAAAGGTCTAACACTTAGCAAAAACCTGGTTAAATGCTAGCAAAGGAATTTTAGACGGAAATCAAGTACCCACGAAGACGTCATGAAAAATTGATCAATATTTGGCTGCAGCTGCTTGCTGGTGTCGATCTGCTTGAGGCACTGCTTTTCCTTTTCCGCCTTCCGGGTAGCCGCGACACTTGGTGTTTCGCGGGCGCGTTTTGAGGCGGGGCCGGAAGGAGAAGCTCTTTTCCGCTTGGCGGGGCCTGATGTTTCAAGAATTTCCGCATTGGAAGCATCCTCGGTGTCGTTGGTGCCAGAGTGAGGGATCTGGATTAGAGTTCCGAGATCCTTTTCCTCTAGGTCCTCCAGCTGAGCGTGCAAACACTTAGATGATTTTGCAGAGAATGGCAAAGGAGTTGGCTTTAAAGCAAGAAATGTACCGCGATCCCGGATCCGTTGATGTGGATGTCCTTGTTGCACACGTGAATCCGAAGATCACGCGGAATCTTGATCAGGAGCCGGATCCGTTTGTCGATGGCGTCGGCGCAAAGGTTGTCCTTGGAGGCGCGCATAAGATCATCGCGCCCCGTGTACTGGAACATCAAGCGGTCCCGATGCTGAAGAGGCTGGATCCGCTTTGTAAACCAGGACATTGTGAGGTCCTTCCCCGACAAGCCATCCTCCGCCAGCTTGCAAATCCGCCTAACTGCACGAGTCAACTGAGGTGACTCGGAAAGATGAGGACACTGCGTCCAGGCCGGAGTCTCGCTGGCGGGGCTATTTCTGAAGGCTGGCAGCACCCTCGCGCTGGCGGGGTCGGAAACATCTTTTAGATAAAAGAAGCCTCCGGACCAGTATCGCGCGGATTCGTGGCGGTCGGTGGGAGGATAGACACGGCCATGGCGGAGCTTGAAGGTGATCGATCCGCAGGTGGCCAGCTCCGAAGTTTGCGGAACTTTCTCCTTCTTGACGGAGAAAAAGTATTGAAAGAGGGAGAGCTCTGGGTTACCTGGAGGTGGCCTTCGCACAACGTCACATGGTTGCTGATGGCCAGTATGCTGTTCGGCGAGATGTTGTGCGGCTGCAGCCCGTACGCCTTTAGAATTTCGGAGAAGAAATCGCTAGGCGGAAAGGAGAAGCCACGCTCGATGAGCGCCTTGGTCACCACCATTTCTCCGGCTTCTGGAGCTAGAGTCAATGAACCCGGAAGTGTCCGTCAGGACCCGGGCTTCAGGAATCCTTCCGCCTCGAGGTTACGGAGCTCGGTTTCCGTGGTGGTGCAGGGCCACCACTTTCCCTTGGCCTCACTGTCTCTCGCGTGAGCCTTGGATTTTTTGGCGGCTGCTTCCTCCGCCTTCTTCTCCATCTGTTCTGCCCCCGCGGTTTCTTCCGGGTTGGCAGATGTCCCCGCGATGTTTTTGCCGGAATCCTTTGTGGGATCCAGCTGAATTGGGACGAAAGGGGGAGGGGCGGAAGAGATAGGCGTTGCCATGATCGGCTCGGAGGAGGGAGGCGGATTTGAAGAAGACATTTGAAAACAGAATGCGAAGATAGCTAAGCTTAGCCGGATCCAACGTTGATACCCTATTCATCCCTACCAACTACGGCGAGAAAGCAAAGCTCTGAGGGCTTACCGGAATGGATTCCGCGGTGGTCGGAGTCGCCGGCGGTGAGGTTTTGCTGCGGCGGCTCACTGAACTTAAGAACACAAAGAACAGCTCACGCGGCGACCCGGCTCCGGCGAACTTCCGGTGAACTCCGGTGCGGCGGAGGAGGAGCTTGGAGGCGGCGCTATGCGAGAGGTGAAAAGGGGGGCAAATGAGGTGATTAGGGGTGAACGGCGGATATTTATAGGCCGAGGGGAGGAGATTCATGCTCCGCATCCTGTGGTCGGAACGCAAGCGTCGCGCCGTTGGATGATCGACACGTGTCCAAAACCCTAAGCTGTAAAAATGGCTAAGGATAAGTTAGCGCTCAAATCGCGCGAAAATGGCGCCAAGATTGGCGGAACAGTTTGAACTTTTCGAGATTCCGGGTATCAGTTTGAAAAGCTGTAAACTCTTGTCCAAAGCAGGGGAGTAACCCGGAGACGTGTTGTAACAATACTGTCGATGGATGAAGTCCCGCGGGATAAAGGTATTTTCCGACTAAAAGTTGGGAAAGGAAATGATATGAAGTTGGAGTTCTTCAAGTTTCCCCATGTTGCCAAGATTGTCGGAAGCTGTTAAGCTTTAGCAAGGCGGAAACAAGAGGTGAATCTCGGAGAACTCTAGGGACTACTGTTGTGGGTATACTTCATGGGTGTACCATCGACAGTGCCTAGATCTGGCAAGCCCGGGTGGCCCACAAACGGTGGTGTGGCATGTGGCCTATCGGGCGGCCCAGTTGCTGTTGATCATGAAGGATGAAGTCCAGCCCATGATCGGGAAGCCGGATCCTAACCGACCTTCGGAGGAGACCGGATCCGTGAAGGCCCATGAGGAACCCGGATCCAGTACGACGTAGATGGAAGGCGGATCCTTGATGTACACGGCAAGATATTGTACCGTAATTAGGCAACCTGTAATCCGGCTAGGACTCTCCATGTAAAACCCTAGATCCGTGCGCCTTTATAAGCCGGATCCCAGGAGCCCTAGAGGCAAGCAACAGTAGGCCCTGTCCTCGAGCAGGTGTTCCGAATCTGGGTAAATCGCGTACCACCGTCCCGAGTGCTCTCCGCCCTATGGCCCCTACTTCTTCTCCCCCTCGTGAGGATCCCTCCTCTGAGGTACCGTCGCATAGGAAACGACAGGCACCCAATGATCCACGGGCAACTTTGTACCGTTCCACTTTGATGGGTCTTGGCATAGTAGGAGCTTCGTTTGTCGATAAGGAGGCCGCACCACGACCCGAAAGATCACCACGCCGTCGCAACAACCCTCGGCATGAAGTGGCAACCCGAAAGGTCCAACTCGCCACGCGAAGTACAAACCAACGCACGAAAAGGAGATGCCAGTCACGGTATCACTCAACGACGAGTCAACATATCTGGAAGTGAACGTGAGGAGCGCAACGAAGACGATGATGATATGTATCAATTCAAAGTAATGTGTATTTTAAGCTAGTATTGTATCCCACAAACCTGCAAACTATCAATTCAAAGTAATGTGTATTTTAAGCTACACACAAATAATAAAAGTGTGGGTATGATATTTTAACATTTTTGTGTAGCTCATAATAAAATATTTTGGCATTGCGATTTTAAATGCTTGTGAGATTTACCATTGACAAAGTTCAAAACTGTTTTAAATGAAGTGATTACTTAAGCCCTGGATCCAAATACACTTTTTGCTCTAACCCACTATCGACTTTCACCCTGATTTATACATAAATCAACATGCCAACATAGCCATACAAAATCCAGTTCAAAGGAAAACTAAAAGTTCACGCCAAAAAAAGAAGGAAAACTAAAAAGTTTGCTGCCGGAGCTAGAGCACAAGCCTGTTTGTTTGGGCTGAAGTTTAAGCTTGCCTTTAGGTCCTTTTAAGCACAAGCCCAAACAAACACCTAATTTTTAGATCCAGACTTATAGAAGCCCTTGTTCGATTTACACTACAAGCCCACATGCACGTCTGGAGCTACTTCCCGCATCTTCCAACTTAGAACCGAATCGGTACATGAAACTGTCCCTAGAGTATGGAGTATTTACAACCGATGCCACCACACAGAATAGAAAGATAACGTTCCAGAATCGCACCCCCTCCACGCCTCCACGCTCGACCTGTTCGCCCCCGGCCCGACCCGCTCGAGAAAGGATGGCGATCGCCCCCCGCCGCTCCTAGGCCTCTCCGCCCCCACACCCCACCACGCCGACTGGAGCTCTCCTCCACGACCCCCCCCCCCCCCCGCACGCATCTCTGCCTGATTCCGAGTTGCTGCTGCTGTACGACCTTGGTGGTGGTGCAGGAGGTTGTCTCCGACCTGCTGAACGACGCCGAGCACCTACAAGAATGCCATTCTCTGCAACCAGGAGCAAGGGCCATTTCCCATCTTGTTTTGTGTGATTTGTGTATGTTATAGGACTTCTATTTGGTGTCACATGTATGTGTGATTCAGATATGTGGTTTATGTGTGATTCAGATCTATTACTTGGTGTAAAATTTTGTTGTTAATGTACAATTTTTGCCAAGCAAATGTATATGTTACCCATGAAATTCTATCATGGATTGAATTTGTAATTTTTTACCCAAAGTTACTTTTATCAAAGAAATGATACGTTTATTAGAGCTAGCACAAACCAGAGTCAGATTAATCCGATCCATATCAGTACTTAGAGCATCCCCACTCGTTGGCGCTCCCCACGCTCAAATCCGGCGAAATTTTCGTCCGGATTGGATGAAGATTTGGCGTGGGGAGCGCCGAAGTTCCAGCCGTCCCCCCGGCAGGAAACCCCCAACCTCGACCATTGGCCATATTTCAAACAAATTCAACATAAAATTTAACAAGTTGGGCAAACAAGAGGACGAAAATTGCTGAAACAAATTCGGCGATAACAGTACAATGTTTAACAAGTGCTGAAACAAATGAAGCACACAAATTTCACAATTTTTCAAACAAATTAAGACAGACTAGTTGGCGTCGGTGTTGGCGTTGCCTCGGAGCCTCCATATGTGCTCCACCAGAGCCTCGGCGTCTTGGGCGGCTGCTGCCATCTCTTCTTGCATAAGCTCGACGAACATCTGCTCCTCCTCTTCGTCCGAGTCCATGGCCGGCGAGGCAAATGGACGAACACCTGACGGGCGTGGTCGAGGCAACCCGAGCCGCGAGCGACGACGAGCAAGGTGCCGGAAAACAAAGCGGCGGAAGAGCGACAGATAGGCCGTCGTCCAAACACGGCGGAATATAGGCAGTGGGGAAGGAGTGGCGGCGCAATCTGGGCCCCAAGCCGGCGGGGGGGTGCCGGCGGCGCGAGAGATACGAGGGGTGGGGGAGAGTTGGGGCGACGTGGCGGTGGGGTGCGGGCGGCGAGTCCCCGACAGGGCGGGCCCGACCCCGCTATTCACTCGTCCGAGTCCCCGAGAGCTCCCGGGGCCGGTGGGGGCGTGGGATCGCCGGATGAATTTAGGCCCAAATCCGGACGAAAACGAGGAACCGGGGGCGCGACTGGGCCGAATTTCGCCGTCCGGATGGAAAAAACGCTCGCCGGGGGCCTCCTCGGGGGGACGAGTGGAGATGCTCTTATACATATCTTCAACTACACCTGGGCAAAGTTCGGGCCGGGCTTTAAAAAGCTCACGGGTAAAAAGTCAGACCCGAGCCCGGTCCGGCCCGACCGTCGGGCCTGTAAATTAAGCCCAAACCCGGCCCGACCCGACCGCTGGGCTTGTAAATTAAGCCCGAACCCGGCCCGAACGAGCAAAAGCCCAGCCCGGCCCGATCAGGCTAAAATGCACAAAAATGAAGGCCCGAACCGGGCCCAGCCCAACGTTTGGGCTCAGATTTCAGACCCGAACCCGGCCCGAAGTGCAAGCCCGACCCGATCCGGCCCGGGATTTTCGGGCCGGGCCGTTCGGGCCGGGCTGCCCATGTCCAGATGTATCTTCAACATACAGGAATAATTTAGACAATCACCAGCAAGTCGACCAGCTGTTCGAAAAGCAGATTGCCAAACAACAATTTCACATTTCATCATCTGCTTCTCGTCGACTGACAGGCACTCGACTGAAAAGAAAACGATACACCCGTGAGAGGTAGGGCAACTCAGCGGAGGCAATCAGTTCAAAAAAAAAAAAAAACTCAGCGGAGGCAATGGACCAGCAGCCGCCGCCGCCGCCGCCGCCGCGACCATCGGAGGCAATGGAGGCGGAGGCCCCATGGAGAGTCCTCGAGTTCTACAGCGGCATCGGCGGCATGGTACTCTCATCCGACTTCCTTCTACTTCCCGTACTGCACCTGAACCTCGCTGCATATCTAACGGCGACTAGGGTTTCCTTTTGCTGCCGCCTCCTTCGCTCGCAGCGGTACTCCCTGGCGTCGTCGGGCGTTCGAGCGGAGGTGGTGGAGGCCTTCGACATCAACGACGTCGCCAACGACGTCTACGAGCGCAACTTTGGCCACCGCCCCTGCCAGGTGCGCTCTGTTCCCCAAAAATCTATGCGCTCTTCAAACATGGATCTCAGGCGACAACCGAAAGTTTCTTGTTGGGTTAAGCACTACTGATTTGTGCTGGTGAAGATTTTAGGCTAGGAAATTGGTCTATATTAATAGTACCTCTAGGAGCATTGAGAATTCAGAACTTTAACTGCGCCATCAGAATTTTTGACACTGCAACTACCCTTCTTAGTACTTAGTATTAGTATGTATGCATCGTTTCTCTGCACAATTTCGCTAGTATTATATACTGTATATGATTACAAAGTGAGCAGTAGTATTTATTTGAACTGACTACATTATAAGACAAAGTTGTTCTACAGTAAAAAAGAAGACAAAGTTGATTTACAGTAAAAAAAAGAAGACAAAGTTGACTATAGGCTGGCTGGAGTTTTGCTGATGGTGCATCCTGTCATCCTTAGATACATACGTTAAGGCGTACACCATTTAATTTGCAGAGAAACTAACTAAACTTATCTGTATACATGGGTTGTTATGTCACTGCAGGGAAACATTCAAACACTCACTGCTAGCGACCTAGACAAGTACAAGGCACACGCATGGCTTCTTTCTCCTCCATGTCAACCATACACACGGCAAGGTTTTCTTCTGGAATAACTTCCTTTTAAATTTATCTGCTTCATTTTTAAACTATAATGGGGGTGGATTATCATGCAGGACTTCAGAAGCATTCAGCTGATGCTCGGGCATTTTCATTCATAAAGATTCTTAACCTTATGCAGAACATGAACTTTCCTCCACAAATGTTGTTTGTGGAAAATGTTGTTGGATTCGAGGTTGGTTTAAGCTATATTTAATTTACTTTCAATCACAGTGGTTCACTTTAGTATTTTAACACCCAATTGTATTAATTGCTTGTGACAGGTCTCTGATACACATGACCAGTTGATAGAGGTCCTTTCAAGTCTCAATTTCAACACACAAGAATTTATCCTAAGCCCCCTGCAGTTTGGTGTCCCATATTCTAGACCGCGCTACTTCTGTTTGGTAAGTACCATGAGTACCTTGCCTGTTGTTTCATTGCAATCAGTCAATTGGCATATCTTTGCAGCAACATGTCATTAATCTTATTTTCCGCTATCATTCACCACCTCTGGAATACCCAAATGTGCAAAATGAGTGTGAGAACATCTGTGGAATATGCTGCTTAAAATATGAGTTTGTCCAACAAGCACGTAGAAGAGTGATAGCTAACTATATAGGAAATTAGCCTGTGTTTCCAGTTTCTTCAGAAATGAGAAACTACATGAGGCCTTTCCTGGAAAATAAAGCGTTGCATTCTTCAAGAGTTCAGTTATTCTTAAGTGCAGGGATTCTGCAACTTTTTAACGATACTCTGTCTACAGGCGAAACATGATTCTATGCGTTTTCAGAATCCATCAGTCAACAACAAGCTGCTCCGGACACCTACTTGCCTAACATTGAACAGTACTGCAACTCAGAATAGCTATGAACAGAATGAAGATGTGCTGGAAGTAGTATGTAAGCCAATAAGGGACTTCCTTGAAATACACATTATGGATACTGTCGACCAGGATTGTTCAGCCGCCACCTCTGACTGTAAGTTCAGGCCTGCAGCTTGTATAAAATTTTCAGGTTGTTGTTTGAAGCATTTTCACCAATATAGTTTTAATGCCCCTATCTAATATGCAGTTAAGAAGGCTGGTGGATGCATTCCAAGTGAAACTGGTTCACATGATTATACAGTTCCACTAAGCTTGATTGAACGGTGGGGAAATGCTATGGGTATCCTTAGTTCCTTGATTGAGACACTTGTCATTATAATTGAGTACTAGTTTCATTTATTGAACTCCGTATTTGGTTACATTTTGCTGATACCTTTCTGTTAATCAATGCTTGACTGTGGTGTGTTGGTGACTCCTTGACTGTTTGCAAGATATTGTGTACCCTGAATCAAAGCGGTGCTGCTGTTTTACTAAGAGTTATTATCGCTATGTAAAGGGCACAGGCTCTCTACTGGTTACATCCAAAGTAAGGCTCTTCTGTGCAGTCTGTTGTCCAGTCTTTGTTTCGATTCTTCAGTCATTTGCACCACTTAGCCTCTGGTGTCACCTCTTAATTTTCACATAAGGTTTCTTTTTTGATAATGTTCTTCAAATTATAGGACCAAAAACCAGTTCCAAAAGAGAACCTTGAACTTTCTTCACTGAATGAGTTGGGTCTACGTTTTTTCAGCCCTCGGGAGGTAAATACTTGCTCACAATTTCACATATGTTTACATCCTAATGTTGTCTATGCTTCATAGCATGTGGTATTACTGTTTTTTTTTTCAGGTAGCTAATTTGCATTCTTTTCCTTCGAGTTTCTGTTTTCCGGATCACATAAGCCTCAGACAACAGTAAGTCTTAGTTCCCACCTTCTCCCTTTGGTGTGAATTCAGGAAGCTACATTTTTTTATTATCACAATCCATGTAGGAACATGAAAGTTGGGAGTCATTGATTTGAGAAATCAGAACCGCATACTTGAATGATTCACTTAGCTTATGAGATCCTCATTTCGCAGGTATGCTATGTTGGGTAATAGTCTGAGCGTAGCGGTTGTAGCTCCTTTGCTGCGCTATCTATTTGCCGAGAGATAGAGAAGTCCATTCAGTTGGCGGTTGATATTCACCTTGGCCTGCCTTCTGATACTGGTCAAACTCTTGCTACACCTGAGTTGTGAGTACAATATCCGTGGAATGTTGTTCTGCCTAGTACTGCTGGTCACCAATCTGCAAAGCCGACTGCTTCGTTTGGAGTTGTGACAGTGCTTGTTGGAAGTATTTTCACGCCAGGATACAATTTCATAGGGTTTGAAGACTCTACATTCTATTCGCTGATGATGTGGCGAGTGGCATAGCGAAGAGGAGGATGTGTCCAATGCACCAACGAAGCTCTGCTGTGGATCTATTGTAACCTTCGACCTGGAAGTCTGCTCCTGCCTTCACCCCACAGCCATATCTTTGCAACGTTGCAGTGTTTTGAAGTGTAATGTGATATTTTCTTTGAGGGGGATACTGCTATGTCATTGCGAGATTGGGTGCAATTATGCAAAGCCCAGTAATGTACTTGAACGACGTCATATATATGAGCATGAGCCTCAGATTGCAACTGACGAAAGTTTTCCTTACTGTGAACAATGTAGCTGGCCGGGCAGATAATATCACATGAGTTTCATTTATTCCATCCGTTCAAAATTAGTTGACTCAGTTTTGATCAGATTTGGTTTAGATAGCATGTATTTTTGAGGGAAAGCCACCACGTCAACTTTATTAGAAATTAAACCACAATTACATCGTCTAGTGTAGGAGCAAAAACAATACCTAGCAATTACAAGAATTTTTAGATTCAAAACAATACCTAGCAAGAGTATGAGCAACTTTTTGTAGGATGCAGACATGCAGTGATTTTTTTGAAACGGAGGCAAAAGCTTTGCCCCATCTATTAATTAAGAAGAAGTTGCTCAGTTTTTAGGAGAAAACTGATCGAAAACCTACAACAAGGGCTAAGCCCATACCAGCATCACACCCACAAGAGAAAAACATCGAAAGAATGCAACCTCTAAACCAACTAGAACCGACACACAAGAGCACAACGTTCGCACTCAACCGGCCCTCTTCCTTCTTATGCTCCTGATAGATACTCTCTTGAGAGACTTCTGCACCCTCCTGAACATATCCTCCGAGGCCTTCCCCGCCAAGACGCAGTCAATGTCCTTGCCATATCCAGGGCTAGCCGCCTCCAAACTAGCGAGCAAGCCGCAAAGCTCTTTTGTAAAAAGTGCCTCAGAACTAGGCGCCAACACTGCTCCACAGTCCAAAGAGGCGAGGGAATGGCAAGGCTCCAACTATGGTGGCGGGGGTGTCATGGCCACCTCCAAGGTCTCAAAAGAGCATAACGCCTTTGGAAGCACCGCAGGAGAATCACCAAGCGACTCATGCCGCTCTGGCGTGATCTGCAACACCGGAGCCAAGGTCTCGTCTATGCCCTCGCTCTCCGAGGCAGCCGACACAACAAAGTTGCGCCGATCGGTCGGGGCTGCCACGAGGAGAGAAACAACAGAGAGATATTCTTCCTCGACCACAGATGACTTCTCCTCAACAGAGCCAAGTGCAAGTGAAACCTGCACGGTGGCGAGCTCATGTCCACCTGAAGAACATGCCTCCGTCGGCTCCAACGAATCACCAACATGTGCCAACAACAACTTGAGGCTTGCCACCTCCTCACGGAGGGGGCGAGTAGCCTCCTTGACGCGCGTAGCAACCAACTGGGTGAGCTCCATGCGTAGCAAGGAAAGCTTGCACTGAAAGCGGGAGTCCAAACCAGCGTTGACACTGAACTCCTCACAACACCTTGGAGAGGGCCTTGGTAGCGATGTTGCAGGAGACGACGAGTGGCACACGACGTCGACCCAACTCCGGGACTCCGATGGACGACATGGCTGTGCGGGCAAAGAGCGGCGCCGCGAACAAGGAGCACGTTCGTCCGGAGAACGTAAACGACCGTCTGGAGAGCAAGAACGAGCGGCGGGAAACCGCGCACGGCAAAAACGCTCCCGATGACCAGGACGGCGACATCGGATGCATCTGAAGGGCGCACGACATGAGCTGACCTGGTGGTCACGCTCGAGGCACTGAAAGCATCTCCCTCCAGCCCAACGCTTGAAGGCGAGGCTACGCTCGAGGCCCTCCTTTCGAAGCAAAGACGATGCCGCACGGCAAGGGTGGACGCCACAACCCACCAGCACCCAGTCATTGTCGTTACCAAGAGCGTCAGTAGAAGCAGAGAGGCCGCCGCAGGGCTCCGCAACCACCTCCTCAACGTGCACCGAGCCGTCCAACGGCGACTGCGGAACCAACTCTTCATCATCGTCGTTCTCGTCGGAGTCCAAAGAAGCAACCTGAAGCAAGCTCGGGGCCTTCAGCGCCTCATCGGCACGGGGCACCTCGGCAGGGCCACCGGAGGCAACTGGCGACAGCGACAATGAGCCGAGCTCCTCGACCAACACGGCTGGGTCACTGACCAGCGAGGAGCTGCAGGTAGCACCGGCCGGCCAGCGGCCATGGCAGCAGCCACACCGGACGGGCAAGGGACCGAAGCAGCAACAGACATGCAGTGATTTCATTCCCTCGAAATCCCGAATATAGTGTAGGAGCAAAAACGCACGACCCGTTCAGCGAGCAAGCTCAAGCTGGATCTCGTCCTTCCGCTTGGTCCCTAAACCCTTTCCTCCCCGCCGCCGCCATGCGCCGCCCACCACGCCTCCGAGGAGGGTCCTCGATCCTGCTCCCATGGCGCTCCCTCTGCACCACCGCGGCCGCCCCCACTCCCACTCCCGCGGCGCCAACCGAGCCCCTTTCCGCGCACTTCTCAAACCGCCAGTCTGCCACCGCTCCGGCCGTCGCGGAGAGCCTCACCTCCACGCTTCGCTCGCTCCTCGCCGAATCCCCGTCCCACCCGCGCGCCTTCCCGCTCCTCAAGGCGGCCGCCTTCGACTCCCGCCTCCCCGCGGACGCCCTCGTCGACGCCGTCCTCTGCGCCGCGGCCGGCCCAGACTCCGCCTCCCCCGCAGCCGTATCCCTCCTCAGCCGCCTCCTCGCCTCCCTCTCCCGCGCCGGCCACGCCACCGCGGCCACCGACGCCTACGCCCACATGGTCGCCCGCGGCGTCGTCCCGGACGTCAAGTCACGCACCGACCTGCTCATCGCCACCGGGCGCTGCTCGTCGGCCGGGGACGCGCTCGCGCTCTTCGCGGAGATGCGGGAGAGAGCCTACCCCGTGGACGCGTGGATGTTCGACGCCCTCATGCGGGCCTGCGCCAAGGAAGGGATGCTCGACGACGCCGTCAGGCTGTTCGACGAAATGGCCGCCGCCGAGGTCCAGCCCGACCAGCGCGTGTACGCCAACGTGATCGCGGCGCTCTGCAAGATGCGCGACGCCGACCGCGCGCTGCTCCTGCTCCGGGAGATGAAGGCGGCTGGCTTCGAGGCGTGGGACTTCACGTACAGGTCCGTGGCCGATGCGCTCGTCAAGGCGGGGAGGATGGAGGAGGCTCTGCGGGTCAAGGACGACATGCTGGCCGCCGGGAAGAAGATGGACGTGATTCTCGCCACGATTCTGATGCACGGGTATTGCCTGCGGCGGGAGGTTGGGACCGCGCTGGATCTTTTCGAGGAGACTGTGGCCGATGGCATAGTGCCTACTAATGTGACGTACGGGGTGTTAATCAAGGCCTGTCATCAAGAGGGGATGGCGCAGAAGGCGTATGCGCTATGTCGCCAGATGAGAGGGCAGGGGTTGTTGCCAAGCTCGTCCGAGTTCCGTTTGGTTATCGACGGCCTGTTGCATGAGAAACGCTGGGAGGATGCTGTAAGCTTGTGTGAGGAGATGCTTGCTTCTGGGCTATCGGATGTCTTCACATACACTAGTCTAATCGATTGGCTCTGTCAGCGACACAAGCTCCGTGAAGCGCTAAACCTATTTGATAAGATGAAGGAAGCTGGAGTGAAACCATCTATTGTGACATACCACAGCTTGTTAATGGGCTACTGTCAGAAGGGGTCCATGGATGATGCAGTCAAATTGTACACAGAGATGCCCGCGCAAGGATTCGTGCCTAATGCTGTCACATACACAACTTTGATGAAAGGGTATATCAGAAAGAACAATTTTGGCAGAGCCTATGCCCTCGTTGATGAAATGAAACAGAATGGAGTTTCTTGCAATGAGTTCACATATAATGTTCTCATAAATGGCATTTGCATGGGTGACCGGATTTCTGAAGTTGATGAAATGTTGAACAACTTCGTAAGCCAAGGTTTTGTCCCCACCACAATAACATACAATAGTATCATCAATGGATTTGTGAGAGCTGGTATGATGGGCTCAGCATCAGCTATGTACCAGCAGATGTGCGAAAAAGGTATACCCACCGACATAGTAACATATACCAGTTTCATTGACGGTTACTGTAGGACCAGTTGTTGTGATCTGGCACTCAAAATGCTAAATAGTTTGAGGTGCAAGGGCCTTCAACCTGACATTGCTACATACAATGCTTTAATCAATGGGTTTTGCAGTGAAGGGAAAATGTCTCATGCAATGCAGTTTCTTGCTATTCTACTGAAAGATGGTTTAACACCCACTGCTGCTGTCTACAATAGTTTTATTACTGGGTACAAGAATTTGAAAATGATGAAAGAAGCTTCCAAATTTTACGAGAGCATGATTAAAGACGGAATCGCTGCTGATACAGTTACATACACTACCTTAATCGACGGTTTCTCAAAAGATGGCAATGTAGCCTTTGCGCTGGAGCTCTACTCGGAGATGTTGGCTAAGGGTAACATCCCCGATGCTATCACTTTCACGGCGTTAACCCATGGCCTTATCCGCAGTGGAGACATTGATGGTGCTAAGAAGTTATTGGATGAGATGAGGAGATTGGATGTACAGCCTAATGTTAATATTTATAACATGCTGATAAATGGATACCTCCGTGATAGTAAGCTGCAAGAAGCATTCCAGTTGCATGATGAAATGCTTAACAGGGGAATTATGCCTGATCACATAACTGATGACATACTGGCTGCCCAGAAATCTTTAGAAGGTGACGGTTGTGCTGATGTGCGGGCTCCTATTTAAAATTTCTGCCAGTTGTTCAGTTAAGAGTACCTTGGCTTCAGCAGGTTGAAGCTTCCACTCATGACACCATTGAGTTGGGAAACTGTGTGCTATAACTCTATAAGTAAAGGGAAACCTTAACAAGGCAAGATGGAAGCAAAGGTAAGCATTGTAATTTGAGTATGAAATGTGTTTACTGTGTTATCTGTCTTTGTAAACGATGCCCTGTTTCTCATTAAAGTGTTTTATACACCCTCAAAGTAAATTCTGGCGTACTTGTAGAGTTCTAGGCTAACTTGATGACACTTGGCAGAAATAAAAGAGAGAACTCTGCATTTTCTTAGAAACCTAGCATAATAAATCACCATTCCTGCTGCACTGTAGTACCTTCCAAAAGAGCCGGGAAAAACCAGACTGGAGAATTCTGCTAAACCATTATATAAATACATAAACCCATCTCTTACACCGAATACATTCGAAAGACTACCATGCAAACTTGGATCATATATGTACTTTATGTTTTGGTCATTCCGCTAGAGTGCGGCGCATGGAATGAAACTTTTTTAACACTTGGTTCTTGTGATGCAGAAAGTTAATGGCGTCCTGTGCACCTGGTGTATCATAAGATCATGCCTGCTGCTCACCTGTGTTACAAGAGTGCTGAAATCCCATCAAATTTTGCCCACCACCGCCCATAAGGAAGATATTTTAGGTGAAGAAGCACATGAATCAGAGCGGGCAATTGTGAGACCCCCAACAAGAGGTGTCTGGTCAATTTAGCCTCATACTTGGATTCAGCCTCATGCACTCGTCACGTGTCTCCTGCCACTGTAAATGTAAATAATGGAAGACCTGCTGATGAAGACTGCACTGTTCAACCGGCAAAATAGTTATTTACACCAGTTGATTCATAATTTTAAATTGTTGCAATTTTGAGAAACTTGCTGTGACTAGGAATCAAGTAGTAGTGCGAGTGGTAATGAGCTCATGTATGTGTGTATTGGGTTCAAATCCCCCGCTTCAAGATCGGTCCAATATTTCAACTCAATGTTGGCCCTTCTTATGAACCAGAACCACCCCATCATGCACTGCTTATTTGAAACCGGATAAGCGCTTTATTTTACATTCGTTATGTGCTTATGCCCAGTTTGCGGTTGCTTGCTGAATGGGGCGGCGGTGATTGTTATTATCAGTGAAAAAAATAGCCATAGGAGTAAGAAAATGTTGGTTAAGCAAGTGGTGCAAGTTTATGTTACAGAAACAAGATCATGATGGGAGGCTGGGAGCACTCAGCAAAACAAAACAAAAACGTTGACTAACGGGGGAATGATCCCTCCCTTGGCTATACGTTGTTAGGTAGGATGAGACTCTTCCCGCGGATGGACGCGGATGAATGATGACCCGGTTTATTCGCTCCTCCTGCGAAATTACCGCGGATGGGAATTCGAACCCGGGTGAGATGGCTGTGCACTCGCTTGCCTTGCCACTGATCTAGAACTCAGTTCTCAATCTGGCAAAACAGAAATGGCATGCCGGTTCAGCAAAACAGAGATGGCATGCCGGTTCAGCAATCTGGCAATCCATCACAGCTTGGCATCAAAAGTTGGAGTAGCACGGGACAGGTTCAATATCACGATATCGTCAACATCTACTATCTATACTGTATTTGTTTATATATCTAGTACCGAATGTGCTAGCGACGATGATAGCAATTGCTCTAGGCACCTTGAGTCGAAATGGATCACGAGCGCAAGCGATGAAAGCAATTACTGTAGGCACTTTGCGTCGAAGTGGATCATGATGGAGATGGCGAGGAAGTGGGCGATCCTCAGCTTCAGCGCCTCCGGCCTGCCGACGAACCCCGGCGCCAGCCCCGGAGCGAAGCCGTCGCGGACGTCGCGCATGAGGTCCTGGCCACAGCAGCCCGATCTCGCGCGCCTCCTTGTCGATGTCACGCGGCGCGCTGACGATGGCGGAGTTGCAGTGCGTGCGCAGCGCGTCGAGGAGGGCCTGCTCGGGCGCCACGGGAACGGGATCGGTGACGCGGAGGCGGGCCACCAGGCGGTCGAGGTCGCCGTCCACGTCCCGCAGGGAGTCGACCTCGGCGCTCAGCTCCCGAAGCATCTCCACGCCGGCAACTTCCTGGGCTTCCTCGGCCTCGGCGGGTTCGAGCCAGGCGAACCAGACGAGCCATTCGGGTGCGTCCCCCAGGTAGATGTCGATGGTAAGCCCCTCCTCTCCGCCGGCGTACTTCCTCTTCGTCGATCGAGACGATGAGGCGGTCGGGGTCCATGGCGTTGGTCTGAAGGAGGAGGAAGGGAGGAGAGGAGGAGGTGTTGGCCAACTTTCTCGCGGGCTGCAAAAGTTTAGTCGCGCGCTGTGCCGAAATTCCCTCTACCGGAGGCGCCCGCAGCGGAAGCGCTATTTTACAGCGCTAGGAACACATTTTAATAGAACATAGTCTAAATATAATATCTAAAGAACATTAAAAATATAACTAAAATAGATAAAAACGATTAGTCTACTCGTTGTTGAAGGTTGTCTCAGTCCAGACGTCGTCCCAGCGAGGATCATCGTCGGCCCAAGTCATATTCGGGTTGTCGAGCTTGAACTCGGCGCCTGTCGGACCTATGCTGCGCCTTGAGGTCGGCGAAGAAGGCCTCCGTGTTGTTGATGTCGCTGCGGGACTCCGCCCTCCACTGGCGCATCAGCTCCTCGTCGCGCTCGGCGATGGCGATCCGGCGCTGCACCTGACGGTTTCGGCGACGGTCCTGCTCGTTGATGAGGCACGGTACGGGCGCTAGGAACTCCGCCTCCTCCAGCGACTCGACGTCTTGGAAGTTGAGGTCGCGCCGTGGCCGCCGGAATCGCCACGCGGCCGCGTCGTAAGCGCGTGTCGCCAGCTCCGGCGTGTTGTAGGTGCCGAGGGTGAGGCGGAAGCCGCCGCCGCCGGCGCCGCGAAGCTCTGCGTAGAACGTCCCGTTCGGACGCGCTCGGACACCGTGGAAACCGGACGAGCCGCTGCGGCGCGGCGGCATCCCGGCGACGAAGGAGCGGAGGCGGCGGCGACGAAGGAGAGCGGCAGCGACACGTGGCGCAGGGAAGCAGCGGGGCGTGGCGAGGTGAAGCGGCAGGTGGAACTTTCCGTGGTGGTTTGTTGCGCGCGCACATGGCGCTTTATAGCGCGCGCGAAGCGACGCGGCAACTTTGGCGCTCGAATACCGTAATAGCACGCGCGGGAAAAGATTCTTTTCACATGCCGGTTTGATGAGTTCGCTGGGGACACGCGGAAGGGTTCACACGCGACAAAAAATGGTTAAAACGCGATGGCGCGCTGTTTCGCTTCTCTGTTGGAGATGCTGTGAGAAGCCAACGGCGGTTGTGCGAAGCGAGACGACGGGATTCAAACTTTTCTGATGTGCACCATTGGATCGGACGGATGGGGAGCGGCAGAAGTAGAACCAATTTGGTCACTAGCAAAACTTTGCCAGTGCAGGGTAAAACAACTGCGCTGGAATAGCACAAATTAAGCAGTACAATTAGCATCCCTAGTAAAAAGTACAGTACAAATAACGAGTAGAACTGGTAGCAAGGAGTAATTGGATTTGCAAGGGATTAAAAACAGATAAACTTTTGTTAAAGCGGAAACCGTACTGAGTTTCAGTAGCAGATCAACTCTTCCCAACTGCTACTTACTAACAAGAAGATAAACTCGATCCTCTCAAAAAAGAAGAAGAACTCGTGCTAACATAGATATAGTGGTAGTAACAACGCACAAACTGATCTAGTACCCCGTGGTCTCTCCTCTCAGCCGCCGCCCTAACCCTAGCCGCCTCCAGTTCATCCTCCTCCATAGATTGGTTCCCCCTCCTCCGGTCGGCTTCGCTGGCGTCAGGAGGAGTGGGGAACCCGATCTATGCGTGGAGTTTTGAATAAAAGTATTGTTTTCATTAGATTATGTTAGGATTTTGGTAGCCGCCTTCTTGTTGGTTTTCCCTCAATGGAGATGGCATCGTATGCAATAAGTGATCTTCGGCCTTTCGTTCGGCGACGAGATCTTCTTCCCGGCGTCAATGGTGGTGTTGAACAATCACAATTTTCTAGGTATGGGTCTTCGGATCTTGCTTCGCCAGATCGATTTTGGATCTTTTGTCGTTGTTGCCGCGAGGAGGATTATCCTCGCAGGTTTTGTCCCGGCTGCTACGTCCTCGACAATGGTGATTCGTACTCTCGGCTCTTCATCGACGACGACAAAGCTAGTTGGTTATTATTCCCTGATATACTGGTGTTGGTACTCTTGCCGATGTTGTATGACTGCTTTAATGGTTGCGTGCGTGCACGCAGTCTTGGCATTGCGGCTCAAAAAATTATGGGAGAACTTTCGTCGGTATCTACAGGTCTATGGTTCGTTATGTATCTTTGGCTGCCTTCACAAGAGTACAAGATTGTGTTCTGGAAGAAGAAAGAAATTGAAGACCTCGAAGATTTGTTACTATCTTTTAGACTTTATTTTGTAATCATTGGAGTTAGTTCATGTATCTCTACCATGTACTATTTGTTACTATGAATATATGTGGTATTGATTGTCAAAAAAAACAACGCACAAACTGACGCGGTGAATCGAAACACCACAACCACTAGCAGAAGGGAGCTAACACTGACGGCATAGATTAAGCAAGCAGATCAAGCCAAATAATTAGAAGCGGCATCCCCGGCGTAAGCGACGACTGCCGTGGCGGCGGGTGGCGGGCCGGAGGGCAGCTTGTCGGCGTGGCGGCGCAGGTTGTCCCTGAGTCGCTCGAGCGACCTGGCGAACACCGGCAGCTCCGCCGCCCCGAGCGCATCGACGTCCGCCTCCCACCAGAACCTCTTCTCACCCTGCGCCTCGATCACCTTGTACCCGATCAAGTTCATCCGCTCGATCTCTGACGCTAACTGCTTCGCGGTCGCCTCTTTCGCCTGGCACATCTTCTCCAGCGCCTCACGGTCGTCATCCTCATCGACGCCGGCGTCGTTAGCGGCAGCAGGAAGGGGCACGTAGCGGCGCAGGACGGCGTCTACGGAAGGGCTGCCTAGGGCGAACACATTGCCGGCCTCGGAGAAGACGATGACGGCGAGGTCGGCGCCGCAGAGGAGGGCGAGCTCGGAGCACTTCTTGAAGAGCCCGGACCGGCGCTTGGAGAAGGTGACCTGGCGTCTGTTCTTGTCCACCCTGAGGGCCATCTCGATGCGGTGCCGGCCCGTGCTCGGCGTGCCGCGCGGATGCACCATCGCCGCGATCGATCCAAAGCGGTCGGGTGAAGAAATCTGGTGGCGGCGACGGTGTTGCAGGTTGGTTCACGGTTGCTCTGGTGTTGCTTCCTCTGCGTTGTGCCTCAACCTGATGCGTGTAGCAGGTAGTATAAGTAGAAGAAGACTTACCAAAAATTGGCGCGCGCGAGACGAGGGCGAAGAGGATTGGATTTGCGTATTTCCTACTTTCCTAGTAAAACCGTGCGTCGCAAGTCTGCGTGCTCGATTTTGAATCCGATTGAACGCGGTTTGCCCTTTTCAAATACTTCTACGGAAGGAAAATCCGTGCGATTTCGAATCCGATTGGACGCGTATCTTTGGTATGCGCGGTCAGAACGCGCAAATAGTTACCCATTTTTGGTAGGGAGAATTGGGTAAAGTTCTTTCGATTTTATCAAGTCTCATTTTTCTTTTATGAAGGCTCATTTTCCTTTTGATTTTTTGTCACAAAGGCGGGGTGCGGTGCCATCGCTGATGAATCAAAGCCACCCCTCCGTGCTTCCCTCGTCCCTCTCGCCCCGCTTGCTCACATCCACATAGTGCACGCCGTCTGCCACCGGATGTTCCTCACCGACAAGTACCATGCCCTCCTCCCCTTGCACTCCTCCACCGCCTCCACCAAATACCACCGCAAGGTTGCCCCGACTGTAGGTCAAAAGCCGCCGTCTCCCATTACGAGGTTGCACGCCCCAAAGACTGGAACAAAAGCATTTTCGTTTTTCTGAAATAATATCTCCAAATAGCGGACGAAGCCTAACAACCATTGGCGGAGCGTCTTGGAGGCCATCCTGGGCTCCGGCCCAGTCTTCTCAAAGTGAATTTCTTTTACTACTGCATATGACCCAAGCCTGTCCGTCCATCCGGCCAGGACTAGGACCGACTGATTGACTCGTCTTCGTCTATGTATCGCCCCATTATACGCCGTTCTCATCTCTCTCGTTGCAGTTCTCCCGTTTCCCCAAATCTCCTCTTCTAGATCTTGCTTATTCTCTCAAATTCCCTTCTCCTAGCTGGATTTTCTCTATTTTTTCTTGTCTGTGTCAAAGCCAGCTCAAACATGGAGCTCAAATTTCATCTCGTAGTTACATTTTCCCCTCAAATCTCCAGCTCCTAGCTGGGTGCTCTCTATTTCTTCTCGTCCGTGCCAAAACCAGCCTAAAAAAATAAACTGCACCTCAAATTTTCATCTTGTAGTTACATTTTCCCCTCAAATCTCCATTTTCTAGCTGGCTGCTCTATGTTAATTTGGTTACATTTTTTTTGCAAGAATTGCATGTATTTTTTTTTGACTTTACAAGCAACTGGCCCTCCCTTCATTTTGTGCCACGCTCTGCGACTGCTAACAACCAAACACTTTGAAACCACCTTGTAAATACATTACGAAGACCAATGGGCTGGTAGTCTTTGCGCTCAATCGCATTATCAATCTTTTGGATCAACACATTGGCATATCATTTGTGCCTTCTGGCATAAAACCGACAGTGAAAAAAATGTTCCACCTCCTTGATGACATTACTTCTCATGAGGTCCTCATTAGGTAAAAGTGGGCAGGAAAACCGGGGCTTTGATAGGGCCTATGAGTTTAGAAAAGAGCATCCAATATTTTTTAGTCATTGGAATTCTTACATAAACCTTCATCCATCATTTTTGTGATTTGTTCCGGGATAAATGAGGTAATGAGCATGCAACCGGGGAATGATCTCAGACAACCATACGTTGCATATCTGTTGGCACTAGTTGAACCACACCATCAGAATCACGGAGCTTGAAGATTTTATTTCTACGGCACACCGAACCGCTTTTTTGATGGAAGAACTTTATATCCATGCCACCATCCCTCAACCAATTGATTTGGGAGCCCTGCAACCATAACATCTCCTCCTTCTATAAGAGTTCATTCATCAAATCAGTCAAAGCTCGAATTTCAGAACAAGATGCATCCGATTCTTGTAAGTTATGTGGTTTGACACAAAGTTGGTGTAATTCGTGAGTAACATTACCAAACTTCCTAGGCCCCCATGTCTATAGCTTGTGCACCATCACATGTAGCCTAGACAAAACTGAACCAAGATCTCCAGGCCGTATCAATTATATCTCTTTCCTGAAAAATTTGGACCTCAAACAGAGACCCTAAAGAACAGGTCGCGATTACTTTTCGATTCTCAACATGTCGGACAGTGGTCCGAGCAGTGGTCACCAAGTGAACAACCGCAGAGTACGCATAAATGTCCCGCTGATGATTGTCAGCCAATGCTTGGAGTAGCCGGGCACGTACATTGCGCTTACTAGCCCTGTTATTATCACACGTGAGGGGCAGGCCAGTGAAACCTAGATCATTAGCTCGCCAAGCTGCGAGCAAGCACGGAATGCCACCATCTGTGACTCCAAGCTTAGACACGCTAAATATATTGCCAAAGTGCTTCTCTAACTCTAAGGTCCCTGAGACAAACCATGTAAATGGTGATGAAGCTCTAAGTGCCAAGATCATGGGAAAACGTCGACAACATGGACCACATCCGATGAAGATTTTCAACATACGGTTCACTGTAAATAAAGGGTACGTGAAATAACAGTTCACCCATGCCTAGTCATACACGTGCATCAGTACATCTTGGACTAGAATCTCTGATGCCAATATGGATACTTTTATGCAAAAAAAAGATCTAGTCCTCGTCGCATACCTTTACAATCAACCCCATAGAAACCCCTAAGTTTTAGATGGTTGCGGAGACGACGTACTCGGTCACTCCTCTAGTGGATTTCGCATCAAAAGACTAGTTAGCAAATTTGTGTTCTAAGATGAACAACAAGCTCTCGACCCGTGGTGGCGTTCCCTATACCTTGATAGTTCCAACTTAGAAAACTCATTGACTCTAGCGGTCACCCTCGAGGGGTGCCATCGATACTAAATCACATAAGCTAATATACCATCTTCCCTTTTATATCTCCTCTTGGCAGCCGCATCTTTAAGATTATTCACTACCTCTTCAAGGGCCATAGCCCCATCAACTACCATTGTCGAGTTGGTTAATTATGGCCAGCGTTCCTGGGTTCGGACTTGCAAGTCTCCAAATTCTAACCTCTTTTTTGCTATGTTTTGAGGCTCCAACATGCCAAGGGCTTGAGTCCATGTCAGCTAGATCCTTATCTAGGTTCTGATTAACGGCCATATCTTTCCTCTCTGAGTGCAGGCGGCAATCAATGAAACCACCCCTTCCTCTTCCCCGGTTACCGCAAAAAAACCACCGCCAGCACGAGCCAACACCATAAACAGAAGAGCGAGCTCTGACCACCTCCTAAATAACCTCCACTACAACACGACAGGCGGGCCCTAGCAAAAAAGCCGCTAGGGACTAATGTGTCGAGGAAAGTGCAGACCCATCCTTTTTTTCGCGTGGAGTATACCCATCCGCCACACTCTCTCGTACACATCACTAAGATTGAAACGTCTCGGTAAATTAATAGACGACAAATTATTTAGTGTCGTGCAAAGATACGGTGCGACACATTACTTTTGTCGCATTTTATGCATTATCAGTGGCTGAAAAAGTTAATCGCAACTAGTGCCGACGAATCGGTTTCACCTTTCCATTCAGATTGCACTTCCCAGTCATTAAGATGGATAATTATATTTCATTACAGCAAAATTACACATTACACTTTAATCGCTAATCAAAGTATCTAACAATTGTACTCGATTTCTATCTGTTTTTAGATCTAATCATGCTAAAAAATAGAGAGTAGGATCTTGAGCCCTCTCTATTAATCACACCTAACTCAAAAGGGAAGAAAATTAATTAAAGGCACTATCCTAATTTCTCCCTAATTCTTGAGTGCCTCTCTATTCTGCAAGTCATTCATCGAATCATTCACCACGCGGCTGACCATGGCGTCATGGATCTGTATAGGCATCACCGAGTGCCTGACGACATCTGGGTGGATCCGAAACCATATGGAGATTGATTAGAGAGATGAATACATAACTCTATCTGCAGATTGAATGACGAACAAACCTTCTGCGCGGGATTGCCAGTGTTTGTCTACGACTCCGACACCATCTCCTTCGCTTGCCAAAGAAAGAAGATGTTGGGCAGTGTGGCTAGAAGGGAGTGGTGTTCTAGTGTTGGAGTGGAGAGAGTGTGATCCGAGAGATGAGTGTAGTACAAGATCATGGGTGACTAGTAAGTGAAACAAGGTTTCTTGTATTATATAGAAAACGGGAGTGTCAAATGGACGTTAGGATTTCTTTTATGGGCCACAAAATTAGCGACCAAGTTGGTACAAAGGGCCTGAAACATGAGTGATTAGTGGGGGATACAATTTGTTTTATGGGGCCATATAAGAAGTGGGACAAGTTTGTTAACTAAAAGTAATAACATAAATATAATCTCTCTGTATGGTTTTGACTAACAAAATACCTATATTACGAATGAATACTACCTCCATCCCAAAGCGTAAGGCTTATATTATTTTTAGAAAGTCAAATAATATTAAGTTTGACTAAGTTTTTACCAAAAATCATTAACATGCAAAATACAATACTAATATCATTAAATAGATAATGAAATATATTTTTGTATGGTATCGACAAAATATTATATTTGTTGATAGATTGTTCTAAAAGTTTGATCAAACTTTAATTGGTTTGATTTTTGAAAAAAAATATAAGCCGTAAACTTTGGGATGCAGGTATTAATACATAGAGATAGTCCATCCAGCTTAAACCAAACCAGCTCTAAAGATTGGGACATGCTAAGGGTGTGTTTGGCAGGTTGGGTCATGTCAACACGTCTTTCCCACCTTAGACATGTTGACCTCAGCTATGCTGAGTTGAGATTTTTTTGCCTTATTTGGTAGCCTGTATTTGATGAGAGTTGTTGAGTTGAGATGTTGTTTGGTGGCGTATGACTTGAGATGATGCTGAGCTTAAAGTTTTACACAAAGGATCCTAACCAGAAAAATAAAAAAGCAAGCGGGTCCTTAGTTCATCCAGCCACCGCATTGCTTCGTCCATGGTGGCGTGTGCAGGCGGCGCGTGGAGGTGGCCATGGAGGCGCGTGGAGGTGGTGCGTTTTGGCGGCCGCAGGGGTGCTTCGTGGCAGCTCGTACCGGCGGCACTTGGCGACAAGGAGGCCAGCCGACGGTCGCGAGCGCCTTGGGAATAGAGGGAGTGCGGGGGAAGTTCCCCTCTCGAGCCGTGCGGGGCAGTGACCCCCAGACGTGTGGAATTTGTCGAGCGGACTCAGCTTGGTCAAGTGGATAAGCTCGATTTGATCTTCTCTATTGTGCAGGGCTGAGAGCCCTTTTCCGTATGAGGTGGGCACTGCTCAGATGGAAACCCGACCTACCAAACACCTAAATTCTCAAAAATCTCGGTTCAGATGGGAAATTCTCGGTTGGGCCGGTCTATCAAACATGCCCTAAGGAAAACATCGTGAATTGCTATTATTGAAGGAGCATATCTTGTTTGGCATCACTCCTTACTTCCTTCACCATCTCCTCCTCGTCGGACAAATCCCTCCCTTCTTTGACGAGGGCTTGCTCCCACGTTATGACCATCCTGTAGTTCCTTCGAGTGTGGTTGATCCCTCCATACCAAGTAAGGGCACTGAGGTGTTTCGTAGTTGCAACCATATCATTTGTGGCCTGTCTGCGAGGTATCTACTGCACAAGCATTTTCTAACTTGTCCTTAATGCAAATGATGCCTTTTTAGTCTGGATCATAGGTCAGGTTGATCAAGAAATCACAGAAATAGCATCGGCTGGCTAAAAAGTTTTACAGGTACTTTTTGCTTATATCGTCTAAAAAAATCTGATAGGTAAGGGAGATTTTTTAAGTGCTCACATACCACCACAATTAGGATGAGAACCTCTCCCACAACCATTGGCATGAATCCACTCACCAAACATGAGAATTTTCTCATCATGCAACCTGTCAACACATTTTTTTAACACCGCGACCAATTAGCCTACAAGCAAACGTAGTTTTCATATTTGACACTTTAACAGCATATAGGTACCTTTTTTACATTCATAGAAATAGAAACGAAATGTGTGAGTGTCCTAAAGATGCCATGATTGATCTGAAGACGCACAAAATAACCATGAAAGGACCGTGCCGGTGTGATCTCAAACGATATCGCTTTCCCAATGTACCATTTGATCAACTTGGTAATGACCTCCTTCTTGCGATATGACTCCAATAATTTGGGACATAATCTCAAGATCGATAGAAGTCCAAAACACTATCATTTGAAGCAATGGTTATTGCACACTCGTGCAAAAACCAAGAGCCACGCTCAGTAAACTTCTCTCAATCACCTAGGCAGTACCATTGAATGACAAACCTATTGTCCTCAACGGGTTACTGCCCTCCTTCATAGAGTTCAAAGCATAATGTATCTGCTGAAAGAAAGCCTCAAGGCTAAAGTTTTTTTTTTTGACCAATTAACTCTTGCCACAGTTAGCATAGCTAGCCACCGTGTGCTCGCTACCAGATCAACTTCCTTCTCTTCTAGAACAAGATTGTACTCCAATCTCAAAGTTCTCAAACATTACATCTATGCCCCTGTCATGTTGTCATCATCGATCTGTGCTAGTCTCCTGGATGACCATAAGCGCGCCTTATCACCACAGCCGGCACCACGAGAAAACACTAACCGGACAAGAAGACCGAAATTGACCAGTATAGCTAGAGAGATCAACTCACGTGGGAGGGAATGTGGGAAGAAACTTGAGACTAGACCCGACTGTTTCTAAGCTCACCACCAAATAGCTGCCAAGCAACCATGAGTACTAAACCGACTCTGACGAGTAGGAGGTCGTGCCCGAGCCCGCGTCGGAGGAGGCCATGCTCTACCGACTCCTCACTAGCTCAGTGCGCACGACCACACATGAGAAGATGCACCACCAACATCTCGAGGTGTATGACACACACCAGCTCGAGGCGGGTCTCTTCGCCTCTGAGCATGCAACACAAAGCGAACCGCGCGGCGTGGTGCGTCGATGTCGTGCAACATGCATACATGGTAGACTCCTCCTTTGATGAGGATGAGTAAGGTGTCAATGCCTCTGCATCTCAGCACGTAGATAAGTGTTGCCGATGCCGCGTCTTTTGTTGAGCGCCGCCGCCTTTTGGTCACTGGTGAAGTACCACCGATGCCTTCACGTTATCTCAGGGTTAGATCTAGGTCATGCTTATCTAGGTCTAGATGATACTAAATTACTGTTAACGATGAACTTGATGTCTGCAAATTATGTTGATGATGAACTATGTTGTGAAAAACTCCCACGACCGCACGTACTGGAACCCAAACCGAGATATCCAAATTTGGATAATCGGGATCTGCTAGAGTTGCTCCTATGTGTTTTCCACAAACAGTTGTGATGTGGTGCTGACTAGAAAGCGGTAGAACGAATTAGGCCAATTTCGCTGGAAAAGAAAATATTAATAAGCAGTATAATTAGCAAGTGAAAGGAGTAATACTAGGATTGAGGGATTTCACCCCTTCGGTAACAATCGTACAGGGTGCCGTAGCAGATAAATTCTTTTCTTACTGTAAACATCAGATAAGCTCGTGCTAACAAAGTACAGTATCAAGGCACCATAATCATTGGTAAAAAGAAGCTAACACTAACGCCATAAATTAAGCAAGCAGATCAAGCCTAGTAAGCCAAATAATAAGAAGCGGCATCCCCGGCGGGAGCGACGGCTGCCATGGCAGGTGCTTGTGCTGGTACAAGCGCGGCGGCGGGCCGCGGCAGCTTGTCGGCGTGGCGGCGCACGTTGTTCCTGAGTCGCTCGAGCGACCTGGCGAACTCCGGCAGCTCCGCCTGCCCGAGCGCCTCCACGTCCGCCTCCCACCAGAACCTCCTCTCACCCTGCGCCTCGATCACCTTGTACCCGATCAAGTTCATCCGCTCGATCTCTGACGCTAACTGCTTCGCGGTCGCCTCTTTCGCCTGGCACATCTTCTCCAGCGCCTCACGGTCGTCATCCTCATCGACACCGGCGTCGTCAGCGGCAGCAGGGACAGGGGCGCCGGCGGGGAGGGGCACATAGCGGCGCAGGACGGCGTCAACGGAGGGGCTGCCGAGGGCGAACACGTTGCCGGCCTCGGAGAAGACGATGACGGCGAGGTCGGCGCCGCAGAGGAGGGCGAGCTCGGAGCACTTCTTGAAGAGCCCGGAGCGGCGCTTGGAGAAGGTGACCTGGCGGCTGTTCTTGTCCACCCTGAGGGCCATCTCGATGCGGTGCCGCCCCGTGCTCGGCGTGCCGCGTGGATGCACCATCGTCGCGATCGATCGAAAGGGATCAAGGGGAGAAAATCTGGCGGTGTTGCAGGTTGGTTCGCGGGTGCTCTGGTAGTCTGGTGTTGCTTCCTCTGCGTTGTGCCTCAACCTGATGCGTGTAGGAGTAGAAGGTAGTACAAGTAGAAGAAGACACTGGTGGAAAAAAGGGCTTTGGTCGCGGTTGGCAACTGCCATTAGTCGCGGTGGCGCAACCGCGACCAAAGCTGCGCGACTAAAGGCCCCCCCCTTTAGTCGCGGTTCCTTACGAACCGCGACTAAAGGCCCGTCCACGTGGGCCGCAGGCGAGCGCCAGGGCGGAGGACCTTTAGTCGCGGTTCTTCTGGCCAGCCGCGACTAAAGGCCTCCGCAGGGTTTAGGGTTTTAGCCCCCCTCCCCCTAAATCTGGTTTCTTTTTAATTTGTATTATTTTATTTCTTTTGGGTTTTAATTCTGAAGGAGTTTCACATATTTAGGCCAACCGCGACTAAAGGCCTCCGCAGGGTTTAGGGTTTTAGCCCCCCTCCCCCTAAATCTTGTTTCTTTTTAATTTGTATTATTTTATTTCTTTTGGGTTTTAATTTTGAAGGAGTTTCACATATTCTACGGTACTGTATACATACATGCATATGAATGTACAATTTCAAACAAATTTGAAATTAGAACCAAAAAGAATTCAAGAGGAATATACAATATATATTCAATATCGGATGACCATATACAATATATATTCAATATCGGATGACCATATACAATTTTGAACAAGTTAGTTACAAATTCTGGTGCATATAAAGTTCTACGTCATCGTAATAGTGTTCTCCTTTAGGATCGATGACTTCCCTCGCCAACCATCCAGCTAGTTCCTCTTGAAGTGGTCGGAAGCGAGCTTCTGGACTAAGCGTCTTCCGGAGGTTATTCCTCAGGATGTTGTTCTCACACGTCTGGTCCCGCTCATTGCAGTATCTCCGGATCCTCTCACAAACATAGTATCCACATAGGTTGGTCCCCGGTGGCTGAGTATCCCCGATCGTCCGCACCGCCATTTTAAAATGTAGCTCTTTTTTGAAATCACCGACCTTGGTATCTACGAACCGTCTCCAAACCCTACGAGGCAAAGAAAATTAAATAAACAAGAGAGTTATTAATTAGTTACTTGATATTAGGAAATGATGAACGAAATAGGCCGATCGATATAGAGCGCAAATGAATGAAAATAATTACTTTTGCATCATTTTTCTCATGTCGCCCCAAAGCGCCGGATCCATATTCAGAGAGTCGTGGACGAGAACCGAGGAGGTCTGAACTTTAATTACCATAAGAATCCAGTGGAACCTGCGGACACGATACATGCACGATCATGCATAACTCATCGATTAGCCACATACCATGCATGGAGTAAACAAAAGAGAATGTGCTCAAGACAGAAACACTCACCCAAAATGGTAAGGAAATAGAATATCACTTTTCTTGCTGTTTTCTAATAAACCGCCACAGGTCATCCTCCACGTCGGCGGGGTGGTGTTCTAACACATGTGAATTAACGATGTGTGGGTCAATGAACCCAACATCATGGATGTTCCTTATTCGCATTTCCCGCTTCTTCATTCTCGCATAATAGCGTACACAACAAGATAGTTAGGACAGTGCAGGCAATGAACGAGATGGGGTAGAAATTAATAAATCACTTACGTAACGTAGCAACCGATGATAGATTTGTCGAGGTCGCGCAGATTGAACAGCTGGAACAATTCACTCAGAGGAATTTGTACCCGGTAATGTTTGAAGTGATGCTCATATCTAACTTCCGCATAGATATAGTCTTTGGCGTTTTTATGTTTTATGTAACCCTTGTACCAATTTAGCAGACCTAGCATTTGTCGAGGTAGATCCCCTTCTGCGCAGGCTCGACGAGAGGGCCATTCTTCACATATGTAAATACTACGTCCTTCATTGGCGCCTCATCAAGGCCTAGCGATTGCACGTAGAGTGATACCTAACTCGGCCGCTTGTTCTCTGGCACTCGTTACAGTCAATCCATGTGCTGCCGCAGCTGCTATGATATCGGGGGCATCCGGATCGGCGGCTTGCACTATGAGCGGGGCGATCGATTGTTTACTTTGTTCCCCGAGCTGGGCAACTTCTTTCCCCCTTTCTAATTTTGACTCGGCCTCGTCCTTCACGGCTTTCTTCTCCGCCAACTCTTTCCTGTTCTTGAACGCGAGTGCTTGCCTACGAAGTTCACGTAAATAGTCGTCAAGAAGAGTCTTGGCGTCTTTGGAAGGTGTTTTCAAAAATGACTTAGCCCACTTGCTTTTCCTTGTCGTAATATACGGCTTGGGCTCGCCCTCTATTTTCCTCTTGACGCTCGCCTTCCATTTCTCTAAATCAGCAGCCGCGCCCGCCTCGACTTCCTCGGCACTACTTTCCCAAGGCCTCGTGGGGAGAGGCTTCGATGATACCTCCGGTACCTTTGTTTTCTTAGGTACGTAAGGGTCCGGGTTAATAACCCAGGACTGCTTCGCTTCTTCGCCGGAGGTGGATTGGGGGGCGGTACCGGTGTCTGATCACCCGCCGGACGAGGACTGGGGGGCGGCGGCGTGGGCTGACGTGAATGAGGTGTATTAGGTGAAGCACCACCGCCACCGTCACCGCCACCGCCACCGTCACCGCCACCGCCACCGCCACCGTCACCGCCACCGCCACCACCACCACCGTACGGGGGTGGACTTGTTGGCGCCTCGCCGGAAACTTGATAAATTTCTTCTGCCATAGAATGAATCGGCGCTTGACATCTCCAAGTCTTTTCACCCCTTCAGGTGTAGCAATGTCAATGTCCAGGTTCTCAAACCCTTGGACTATCTCCTCCACCGTCACACGAGCATAGCCATCTTGAATGGGGTTGTTGTGGTGGAGTGCTCCAGGTGGTAAAGCACTGCCGATGGCTACCTTCATGGACATGTTCCCGATAGGATAATACGAGATGACATGCTTTCATCTCCTTTATATCGTCCACGGGGTAGCGAGGAGGCTCCGGTGCAGTAATTTCGACCACCAGAGGCTCCGGTGCAGTAATTTCTATCGTCGGTGCACCAGCCGGTGAGGCCTCCGTGGAAGCCACGCTGCTTCTTCTCTGCTGGCTTCCGAGATCCATTGGATGATCTTCGACATGCTGCGCCCGAGCTGCATCTCTTTCGGCGACTAGTACACTCACGGTTTTCTTCATCACATCCATTTCAGTTACCAACTTCGCCACAACATCTGCATCCCGATCCATCTTTCTCTTACGGCTTCTGTAACCGTACGGGTCATCGTTCCGGGAACCCTATTTTCCACGGAATGGGCCCCATGCCTCGTATACGTCCTCCGTGTTCAGGATTCCCGAGGGCTTTTGTCAGGGCGTCGTTCTCTCTGTTGAACCTGATCCTCCCCTCTTGAGCCTCCCTCATTGCCTCAATAAGCTTTTGGGTGGGTGTAATTATTTTGCCCTGATAAACACACTCCCCTGTCTCCGGGTTCAGCGATCCCCCATGCCCGTACCACCAGCTTTTGGCCCTTGGGTCCCATCCCTCCGTACCTGGACGGATTCCTCGCGCCCTCAGCTCGTTCTCCATCTTCTCCCACTTAGGCTGCCAAAAGCGATACCCTCCTGGCCCCATTTTATGATTGTACTCCTTCTTGGCCGCATTTTCCTTATTTTTTCTCGATAGTTCAAGGAACTGCTCCGATTTCTTTTGCTTCACAAATTCTGGCCAATCATGTTGCGGTTTCTCATATTGTCCTATGAAATCCGGAGTCTTGCCCTGGTTGACAAAGTCATGGGCTAGATTTTGCTTGTATTTCCGGAATGCGTTGGCCATCCTAGAAAGAGCGAACTGTTTGACTAGCTTGCGCCTCTCCTTGTTTTCCGCAATCTTGTTACCCTCCTCATCGTATTTGCGGTATTCCGGAGGTAGAACGAAATGTTCCATAAGCTTGTTGAAGCAATCTTTTTTTTCTCTCTTATCGACAAAAGTGAAACCAACACGTGCCTTCTTTGGCTCATTCCACTCCTGGCGGGTGATCGAGACGTTGTCTCTAACAACGGCTCCGCATTGGCTGACAAACTTGGTGGCGTTCTTGCTGGGCTCCAGCGGCCTGCCGGTTGCTTCATCGACAACATCGATGGTGCATGTTTCTCCTGCTTTCATCGTCTTGGTTGCGCCACGCTTTGACGACGTACTCGATTTTTTCGACGATCCGGCCGAGGGCTAAAATAAGAAAGAGAGTCGCGCGCGTTAGTACACACACATTTATTCAAATCAGACGCTCAATATGTACATATATATATATACCTCGGCGCCGGAGGTGGTTGCTACTTCCAACTGAAGATCGTCGTTTATCGACGTTTCTTCGGCACCATCTTGCTGACCATGCCCTTCATCTTCACCCTCAAGGTTCAGATAAGAAGAGATATCATCTTCTTCTTCTCCGGTCGGCACATATGGAATATCGCCTTTTATGATGCCGAACATATGGTCTTCAGCGTCCGGATCATAGTTGTCCAGAATCGGGTCAGCTCTATCGTCCGCCATATGTCAGTCCTGAAAACATGTAGTCAAAACAAATTAATTAAGTGAAGAAGGGGGGCGGTGGCGGTGGCGAAAGGGCGGTGGCAAAAGGAGGGGGCGAGGAAAGGGTGGGAGAGGGTGTCGCGGTATATGCGGGGTCGCGGTGGCGAAAGGGGGGCGGCGGAAGGTAGGCGCGCGGTGGCGGTGGCGAAAGGGGGGCGGCGGTGGCGGTGGCGCAACGCGGTGGCACAATAAAAAGTGTCTGACGCCACAGTCTAATTACATTTTACAATAAACCCCTTCTAAATTAATCAAAAGAAGCCCAGCACTATCTCTCCTCTCCCGGCGTGCAACCACTGCGCCTTCGTGATACTGGGCAACCGGCACCGCCTCTGCCGTTGCGGGAGAAGAATCCGGCGCGTCCGGCCTCGCGACCACCGGATCCAGCCCACCCAGCCTTGCCGCCGGCGGATCAAGCCTGGCCGACGCGGCGAGGGGATCTTGGTTGCGCGGCGCGACAGTGGGATCTCGACGGCTCGGCGCGGCGCGACAGTGGGATCTCGGCAGCGCGGGGAGCTCGGTGGCGCGGTGATGGGATCTCGGTGGCGAGGAGCAGAGCGAGTGGTCTGCGGGTGCGAATGGGCTGCGGGTTTCGTGCGCGTCAGGGTTTCATGTGCATTTGGGAGGGAGCGCGGGGTAAGGAAGAAAAAGGTTCGAGGGTTTTCCTGCAAAATTCCTCGTCCGACACTTTTTTCGGATCGGAGGGAGTACGTTTTCAAATTTTCAAGTTTACAAAATTTTAAGTCAATTTTGATTAACAAATTGTGAGTTCATATGAAAAAACAAAAAAAAAAAACAAAAAAGGGCCGGCCGGCCTTCTCCCTCACGCGCTCTCCTCTCGATCTCCCTCTCTCTGTAACGACGCGCGGCGCGGGCTAGGCGGCGCGCGGCGGTGCGGGCGGCGGGCGAGGCGCGACGTGACGCGACGAGGACACGGCAACGGCGGGCGACGTGCGGGCGCCGGTGCGGGCCGGCGGGCGAGGGCGGCGCGGGCGGCGCGGCCGCGGCGCGACGACGACGACGTACACGCGGGCGGCGCTTGCCGGCAGAGAGAGCACGTACGGGCAGCGCAGTTCGACGCGGGCGACGAGGATCGAGGGCGGCGGCGGAGGTGTTCGGCGGCGGCAGCCTGTCGGCAGCGGAGGAGACGCGGCGACGATCAGCGCGGCGGCAGGCCTTCGGCGTCTTCGAGAGAAACGGCGAAGAAGATGAAGTGTGGGCGGGCGGCGCGATATTTATACACAGAGGCCTTTAGTCGCGGTTGGGGTCCCCAACCGCGACTAAATACCCCTTTAGTCGCGGTTGGTGACCCCAACCGCGACTAAAGCCTTTTTGCCCCGCGGTTGAGGTTCCCGCGGAAAACGACCTTTAGTCGCGGTTGGCCTGGCCAACCGCGACTAAAGGCCTTTTTCGAAATTATTTCGTTTTCTAAATGTGAAAAATAAAACTAATTAAATTCAAAACTTTAAAAATACAAATAATATATCAAAAAATTCAGAAAAATAAAACTAATTAAATTCAAAACTTTAAAAATACAAATAATATATCAAAAAATTCAGAAAAATAAAACTAATTCATTTCAAAATATTAAAAATACAAATTATATATCAAAAAATTAAGAAAAATAAAACTAATTCATTTCAGAATCATAAAATACAAATAATATATCAAAAAATTTAGAAAAATAAAACTAATTCATTTCAAAATGTTAAAAATACAAATAATATATCAAAAAATTCAGAAAAATAGAACTAATTCAATTCAAAATGTTGAAAATACAAATAATATACCAAAAAAATCAGAAAAATAAAACTAATTCAATTCAAAATGTTAATAATACAAATAATATATCAAAAAATTCAGAAAAATAAAACTAATTCATTTCAAAATGTTAAAAATACATATAATATATCAAAAAATCAGAAAAATAAAACTAATTCAATTCAAAATTTTAAAAATACAAATAATATATCAAAAAAATCAGAAAAAAAAACTAATGCAATTCAAAATCTTAAAAATACAAATAATATATCAAAAAATTCAGAAAAATAAAACTAATTCAATTCAAAAATCTTAAAAATACAAATTATCAAAAATTCAATAAAATATAACTAATTCAATTCAAAAGTTCGTTGGCCCCCTCTTCCGCCTCTTTCCGCCGACCCCCTCTTCCCTCCTCGTCTTCCCGCCATTTCTTCCCTGTCTTCCCGCCTCTTTCTTCCCACCAATTGTTTCCCGCCAATTTCTTCCGGCCTCTTTCTTCCCGCCAATTTTTTCCCGCCAATTTCTTCCCGCCACTTTCTCCCCGCCTCTTTCTTCCCGCCTCCTGTCTTCCCGCTCCCATTTTTCCCGCCATTTGTCACTACATATAGGTAGCCCGGCTTGGCCAGCATCACATCTCTACAATCTCTCATCACTCTCTCATGGCTTCCACCGCACCCACTCTAACCTACCAGCAGGTGGAGGAGCTTTGCGCCTCGAACTACCCTTGCCCTCCGGGCTACCGCGTCCCTGCCGGCTGGAGCCTAAGCGCCGGCGGCGTGCCGGTCCCTCCCGTCCCTCAGGGTACTGCGCGCCGGGCGGCCATCACGAACCACTACTACCTCGACCTCACGCCGGAGCAGCGGATGAATCCCCGCTGGCATCCCGATAACCAGCATACTTGGGACGCCTTCTTCATCAATCGGCGTGAGAGGGCGCTCGCCAGGTATGAGGAGGACGGTCTGCCTCCTGGAAACTTCCACGAGGCCGGCCGTCGGCTATGGTGGTACGGCCGGACTCGGCAGAGCGTCATGGACTACATCACGGCCGGCGATATCCCCGCCCGCGCGCGCTACCCTCAGTTCGAGCCACGAGCGCCGCCCGACGACAGCGACGACAGCAGCGACGACGACGCCGGCAACTTAGAAGGCGACGACTACCAGTACAATGGCGGCGGCTATGAAGACTACGAGTATGCATATTATACGCCTAGGCAGGAGTATGACTAAATCACTCCAAATTTCAAGTATGTAGGAGTATGACTTAGTCACTCCAAATTTCCTGTATGCAGGAGTATGACTTAGTCACTCCAAATTTCATGTATGCGGAGTATGACTTAGTCACTCCAAATTTCATGTATCATCGGTGCTATCTCGAGTCAATTGAATCATTCGAAAATGGACACCAAACACATCACGGGTAATATAATTCACATGATTCATTCAACAAAGTTTGGTACAATAAATTATTACACATCATTTCTTCCCTTGTGTCCCTGCTTGCTTACGATTGTGCCGTATCCATGGAGCATCCTCATCATTTAACTTAATGCTTGGGTCGGTGTTCACTTTGAAGGGCGGAATTTCAGCAAACATATTATAATCTTCTGACATGTCTGTCTTGTCCTCCACTCCCACGATGTTTCTTTTCCCTGAAAGAACAATGTGGCGCTTTGGATCATCGAACGATGTACTGATCATTTTCTTATCTTTCCGTTTCCTCGGTTTGCTACTCATGTCCTTCACATAGAAAACCTGAGCGACATCTTTCGCTAGGACGAATGGTTCGTCAAGATAACCAAGATTGTTGAAATCCACCATTGTCATTCCGTATTGCTGGTCCACCTTTACCCCACCTCCTGTTAGCTTGAACCATTTGCACCGGAACAAAGGGACCCTAAAGGAGGGTCCATAGTCAAGTTCCCATATCTCCTCTATGTAACCATAATATGTGACCTTTTGCCCATTCTCGGTTGCTGCATCAAAGCGGACACCACTGTTTTGGTTGGTGCTCTTTTTATCTTGGGCGATCGTGTAAAATGTATTCCCATTTATCTCGTACCCTTGGAAAGTCGTTATAGTCGAAGATGGTGTCTTGGCCAACATGTACAGCTGATCTACAACCTTATTGTCACTCATTAAATGTTTTCTCAACCAACTGCCGAAAGTCTCCATGTGGGCCTTCCTAATCCAGGATTCAGGCTTCCCAGGGTTGTCCGAGCGTAAAATATTCTTGTGTTTCTCAAAGTACGGAGCAACCAAGCTGGAATTGGTCAGAACTGTGTGGTGTGCTTCGATCGAGAGAATGGCCGTCCATACATATCATTGATTTCCTTCCGATCGTGCCTTTTCCACTTAGTCTCCCCTCGTGCCGCGATTGAGGAAGACCAATCGGCTTAAGGTCGGGAACAAAGTCAACACAAAACTCAATTACCTCCTCATTTCCATAGCCCTTGGCGATGCTTCCTTCTGGCCTAGCACGGTTACGAACATATTTCTTTAATACTCCCATGAACCTCTCGAAGGGGAACATATTGTGTAGAAATACAGGACCGAGAATGGAAATCTCATCGACTAGGTGAACCAGGAGGTGCGTCATAATATTGAAGAAGGATGGCGGGAACACCAACTCGAAACTGACAAGACATTGGATCACATCGTTCTGTAACCGTGGTAGAACTTCTGGATTGATTACCTTCTGAGAGATTGCATTGAGGAATGCACATAGCTTCACAATGGCTACTCGAACATTTTCCGGCGAGCCCCTCAAAGCAATCGGAAGCAATTGCGTCATAATCACGTGGCGGTCGTGAGACTTCAGGTTTTGGAACTTTTTCTCCGCATTTTTTATTATTCCCTTTTTATTGGACGTGAATCCTGACGGGACCTTCATACTGCTCGGGCATTCAAAAAAGATGACCTTCTCTTCTTTGGTCGGAGCGTAGCCGGCACGACCTTGAAACCGTTCCGGATGCTGGTCATCGGGGTCTTTCAAACTTTGCTGGTCCCGCCGTGCTTCCTTTGTATCATTTGACTTCCCATACACGCCCAAGAAGCTTAGGATGTTCACGCAAATATTCTTCGTAACGTGCATCACGTCGATTGCGGAGCGGACTTCTAGGACTTTCCAATATTCTAGCTCCCGAATATAGATTTCTTCTTCCACATGGCTACGTGCCCGTCGGCTCCCTTCGGAACTGATTGTCCGCCTGGACCCTGTCCACTGATTACTTTCAAACCCTTGACCATAGCAAATACCTGAGCTGGTGTGTGTTCCGCAGGCTTCGGCCGGTGATCTGCCTTGCCGTTGTAATGCTTGCCTTTCTTTCTTACTGGATGACCTTTCGGAAGAAATCGACGATGCCCAAGGTACACGTTCTTCTTACAATTTGGCAAATGTACACTTTCAGTCTCATGTAAGCAGTGCGTGCATGCATTGTATCCCTTATTTGACAGTCCGAAAGGTTACTAAGAGCAGGCCAATCGTTGATGGTTACGAAAAGCAACGCTCGTAGGTCAAATTCCTCTTCTTTGTGCTCATCCCACACACGGACACCAGGTCTGCCCCACAGCTGTAAAAGTTCATCAACTAATGGCCTTAGGTACACATCGATGTCGTTGCCGGGTTGCTTCGGACCTTGGATGAGCACTGGCATCATAATGAACTTCCGCTTCATGCACAACCAAGGAGGAAGGTTGTAGATGCATAGAGTCACGGGCCAGGTACTATGGCTGGAGCTCTGCTCGCCAAAAGGATTCATGCCATCCGTACTTAGACCAAATCTTATGTTCCTTGCGTCAGCTGCAAAATCTTTGAACTCTCTGTCGATCTTTCTCCATTGCGTTCCATCTGCGGGTGTCTCAACTCCCCGTCCGACTTACGGTCCTCTTTGTGCCATCGCAACAACTTGGCATGCTCTTTGTTCCCGAACAGACGTTTCAACCGTGGTATTATAGGAGCATACCACATCACCTTGGCGGGAACCCTCTTCTGGGTTTCGGCCCTCAACATCGTCACCGGGGTCATCGCCTCTGATCTTATAACGCAATGCGGTGCATACCGGGCATTCATTCAATTTCTCGTATTCACGGGGGTAGTGGTTGATGTGGTTGATGCATGCTTTTATCTTCATAACCTCTAAACCTAGAGGGCAGACAACCTTCTTTGCTTCGTACGTAGTGGCGGGCAACTCGTTATTCTTTGGAAACATATTCTTCAACATTTTCAGCAAGTTTTCAAATGCCGAGTCAGCTACACCTGCCTGTGCCTTCCATCTCAGCAAATCCAGTGTGCAGCCCAGCTTTTTCGGACCATCATCGCATCCGGGGTACAGCGCCTTCCTGTGATCCTCTAACATGCGATCCAAATTCTCCCTCTCTTTTTCAGTTTCGCAGCGTCTCCGTGCATCAGCAATGGTCCGACCAAGATCATCAACGGGATCATCACGTGCCTCTTCTTCACCTTCCCCTTCATCGTCCCCTTCACCTTCAGCATCCTCCATGAAAGTATCACCGAAATGAGCAAGATAGCTTTCATCGATGAAATCATCCCCTTCTTCATCTTCTTCCATTATAACCCCTCTTTCTCCATGCTTGGTCCAACAATTATAGCTTGGCATGAATCCGTGCCGAAGCAGTGCATGTGAACATCTCTTGAGGAAGAGTAACCCTTCGATTCTTACATTTAACACATGGACAGATAACAAAACCCTCCTGCTTGTTCGCATTAGCCACTACGAGGAAATCTTTCAAACCCGCACTGAACTCGCCGGAGAGTCGGTTACCGTACATCCATTGTCGATTCATCTGCATTATTATAATATAAAATATATAATTAACCATCATGCATTTGTTAAACTAACTAGCTACAAACAATATAAATTAAACAATGAACTAATGCACATTTTATCAACGACACATCAAAGGTTCAAGTTGCTAACCGCGATCGAGGAGGAAAAAATAAATGAGAAAGCTCAAGTGTGGCTCCAACACTTCATATCATGTTTGTTTCATGCTCTTGGGGCATTTCATCAAACACCTTATGTGCATAAGAGGAACCAAAAGCAAACCTAACACCCACTTGTGAGCTTGTGAAGAGAATGGCACCAAATGGCTAAGTGTTGGCTGCTGGATGGGTATATATAGGGGAGGGGCTTTAGTCCCGGTTGGCCTGGCCAACCGCGACTAAAGGCCTTCGGGCACCTTTAGTCGCGGTTGGCCTGGCCAACCGCGACTAAAGACCCCCCACGTGCACCGGCTGGCCACCGAGCGCCACAGGCCCAGGCCTTTGGTCGCGGTTCTCCTCCCGAACCGCGACTAAAGGTACCATTTGTCGCGGATCCTGCAGCATCGCGACTTATGGGGCTCACCCGAAGCCTGTTTTTCCACCAGTGAGACTTGCCAAAAATTGGCGCGCACGAGAGGAGGGCGAAGAGGATTGGATTTGCCTATTTCCTAAAACCGTGCGTCGCAAGGCAAGGCTGACTGCTCGATTTCGAATCCGACTGAACGCGGTTTTTCCTTTTCAAATACTTCTACGGAAGGAAAATCTGCGCGATTTCGAATCCGATTGAACGCTTATTTTTGGTAATAGTTACCCATTTTTGGTAGGGAGAATTGGGGACTGTTCTTTCATTTTTCTTTTTTAAGGCTCCTTCTATTTTGAAAATTTTCGTCACAGAGGCGCGGGTGCTGTGCAATACTGCAATCACTAAAAGCATCTCCACCGGGGCCCCCGATAGGGTCCCGATAGCTTTTTGGGAGCCGGGGGCGAAAATGGGTTTGCACCGGCGCGCCCCAAACAACGCCGGCCAATTTTGGAGCCCAATAGAATCGCCAGCAATCCCGTGCCGGCCCTTCGCCAAGGGCGCGAATCGGGCGCGCCGGCACCTCGCGAGGCTGAATTTTTTGGGTGTGGGAGCCACCTGTCAGTCACACATCCCAAAAGTCGATGCCAGCGGGGAGTGGCGGGGCCGACGCGTCAGCGGCTCTTTCAATTTTAACCTAACTGTCACCTACCTCGCGACGGGAGTTATTGGCGCGCAGTGGCGGTGCAGTTTCCGCAGACGCGCAACGAACCGTCCCGTCGCGCGCCTTGCTCGCCACCGCTCCCCCGCCTCCCTCCGGCCTATAAAAAGGGCCGCATCTCATCGTTCTTCTCACACACAAACCCTAGCGCCTCTCTTCCCAACCCTAGCTGCCACCATCTGAAAAGATGACGCCATGTCTGGTCGAGACCGAGGTCGCGGCCGTGGTCGTGGCCGTGGCCGCGGCAGAGCTGCACGCACGCCGTCGCGTGTGACACCATCGTCCTCATCGTCGGAGATGGATGAGGAGGGGCCCGTGCTGTTCGAGTTCGTCCTCATCCTCAAGGGCGACCCACGCGGCATCCAGAGGTTGCCGGACACCTTCGCCGACTTCGTCGCCGGCGACGACCGCCCGGGCACGCTGCATCTGCGGGAGGATTCGTGCGGCTACTACCGGTGGATCGTGGACGTCATCTACGACGCTCGCGGCAAGATGTACCTCCACATTGGCTGGGAGAAGTTCGCGCGCCACCACAACCTCCAAGCCGGCTTCGTGATCGTGTTCTCCTACTTTGGCGACAATGACATAAGCGTCAAGGTGTTCGACGAGACGCGTTGCCACTGGAACTACCACGTCGACAACGCTGAGGAGGAGGACGACTGACGAGTGTTGTTTCTTTGCAGCGAATATCGGCTCGCATGTTTTTGGATGTTCTTCCTCGGAAGAACCAACAGGGGCACCCTCGCCAGCTGGATTTTCCAGTTTGGGTGACTGGGTGTGCCCTCGAGTGTTCTTTCTTGGCAGCGAACACACGAAACCTGCGATGACCGGCCTAGTTAGGTTTAGTTTTTTTTGCAATGTTTTATATTTGTGTCAACCATGGTTCAAACTATGTATTAGTTTGTGAAAAACCATGTTCCAAACTATATCTTCATGTAAACCACGTTCCCAATTATTGTTGGAGATATGCCCAAGAGGCAATAATAAAGTGGTTATTATATATCTTTGTGTTTATGATAAATGTTTATATACCATGCTATAATTTTATTAACCGAAACATTGGTACATGTGTGTTATGTAAACAACAAGGAGTCCCTAGTAAGCCTCTTGTATAACTAGCTTATTGATTAATAGATGATCATAGTTTCATGATCATGAACATTGGATGTTATTAATAACAAGGTTATATCATTATGTGAATGATGTAATGAACACACCCAATTAAGCGTAGCATAAGATCACGTCATTTAGTTCATTTGCTATAAAGCTTTCGATACATAGTTACCTAATGCTTTCGACCATGAGATCATGTAAATAACTTATACCGGAAGGGTACTTTGATTACATCAAATGCCACTGCGTAAATGGGTGGTTATAAATGTGGGATTAAGTATCCGAAAAGTATGAGTTGAGGCATATGGATCAACAGTGGGATTTGTCCATCCCGATGACGGATAGATATACTCTGGGCCCTCTCGGTGGAATGTCGTCTAATTAGCTTGCAAGCATATGAATGGTTCATAAGAGACCATATACCACGGTACGAGTAAAGAGTACTTGTCAGGAGACGAGGTTGAACAAGGTATAGAGATACCGATGATCAAACCTCAGACAAGTAAAATATCGCGTGACAAAGAGAATCAGTATCGTATGTGAATGGTTCATTCGATCACTAAGTCATCGTTGAATATGTGGGAGCCATTATGGATCTCCAGATCCCGCTATTGGTTATTGGTCGGAGAGAGGTCTCAACCATGTCTACATAGTTCGCGAACCGTAGGGTGACACACTTAAGGTTTGATGTTGTATTAGTAGATATGGAATATGGAATGGAGTTCGAAGTTTTGTTCGGAGTCTCGGATAAGATCCAGGACATCACGAGGAGTTCTGGAATGGTTCGGAGAATAAGATTCATATATAGTAAGTCATTTTATAAGTTTGAAAATGATCCGGTGCATATATGGAAGGTTCTAGAAGGTTCTAGAAAAGTCCGGAAGAAATCACTATGGAAGGCGGAGTCCCGAAGGGACTCCACCTAGCATGGCTGGCCAACCCTAAGGGGGTGGAGTCCCAGGTGGACTCCACCATAGGTGGCCGGCCACCCCCCTCCAAGGAAAGGTGCGAATCCCACCTTGAGTGAGAATCCCACGTTGGGTAGGTTTCCTATCACATGGAAGGTTTTGGGTTGGGGTCTTATTCAAAGTCTTGTAGACCAAATCTTTGGGGTTCCACCTATATAATGAGGAGCAAGGGAAGGGGGCCGGCCAGACCAAGCCCTAGTTGGCCACACCCCTATAGTGGCCGGCGCCCCCCTCTCCCAAACCCTAGCCGCCCCTCCTCCACCACCTCTCCCGCATACGCTTAGCGAAGCTCCGCCGGAGATCTCCATCGACACCGCCACCACGCCGTCGTGCTGCCGAGATTCCAAGGAGGATCTACTACTTCCGCTGCCCGCTGGAACGGGGAGAAGGACGTCATCTTCATCAACACCGAACGTGTGACCGAGTACGGAGGTGCTGCCCGATTGTGGCACCGTCAAGATCTTCTACGCGCTTTTGAAAGCGGCAAGTGATCATCTTCTGCAACAACGAGATCTAATCTCGTAGGCTTTGAAAATCTTCAAGGGTTAGTCTCGTTCATCCCCTCGTTGCTACCATCTTCTCGATTTCATCTTGGCTTGGATTGCGTTCTCGCGGTAGGAATTTTTTTGTTTTCTATGCTACGAATCCATACAATGGTATCAGAGCCGTGTCTATGCATAGATTGGTTGCACGAGTAGAACACAATTGTTTTGTGGGCGTTGATGCTTTGTTGTCTTTAGTTTGAGTACTTTGCATCTTTGTGGCATAGTGGGATGAAGCGGCTCGGGCTAACTTTATATGACCGCGTTCATGAGATTTGCTCCACGCTCGACATGCAACTTGTATTGCATAAGTGGCTTTGCGGGTGTCTATCTCTCCTACTATAGTGAAGATTCAATTTACTCTTCTATTGACAACACTAGTATCACCGTTGTGGTTCATGTTCGTAGGTAGATTAGATCTTACTCGAAAACCCTAAACCACGTAAAATATGCAAACCGAATTAGAGACGTCTAACTTGTTTTTGCAGGGTTTGGTGATGTGATATGGCCATAATGTGATGATGAATACGTATGAGGTGATCATTATTGTATTGTGGCAACCGGCATGAGCCTTATGGTTGTCTTTAAATTTCATGTTGAGTAGTATTTCAAAAAAGTTGTAATAGTTGCTACATGGGAGAACAATCATGAAGACGGCGCCATTGACCTTGACGCTACACCGACGATGATGGAGATCATGCCCGTTGATGATGGAGATCATGTCCGTGCTTTGGAGATGAAGATCAAAGGCGCAAAGACAAAGGGGCCATATCATATCACATATGAATTGCATGTGATGTTAATCTTTTTATGCATCTTATTTTGCTTAGATCGCGATGGTAGCATTATAAGATGATGCCTCTCACTAAAATATCAAGATAATAAAGTGTTCATCCTTAGTAGCACCGTTGCCAAGACTTGTCGTTTCGAAGCATCACGTGATGATCGGGTGTGATAGATTCAACATGTGCATACAACGGGTGCAAGCCAGATTTGCACACGTGGATACTACAGTTGCCTTGATGAGCCTAACATGTACATACATGGTCTCGGAACACATGATACCGAAAGGTAGAGCATGAATCATATGATTGATATGATGAACACTTTGAGTGTTCGCCATTGAAGTTACGTCTTGTCTCGTGATGATCGGACTTGGTGTGGTGGATTTGGTTCGTGTGATCACTAAGACAATTCGAGGGATATTGTTTTGAGTGGGAGTTCACCTAGATTTTTAATTTTGTTGAATTAAAATTTGAACTTAATTTGTCATAAACTTAGTCTAAACTATTGCAAACATATGTTGTAGATTATGGCGTCCCCATCAATCAATTTTAACCAGTTCCTAGAGAAAGAAAAGCTTAAGAGCAATGGTAGCAACTTCACCGACTGGTTCCATCATGTGAGGATTTTCCTCGCTGGTGGAAACCTGCAATATGTGCTTGATGCACCGCTAGGTGACCCACCTGCAGAAACTGAAACCGATGAAGTAAAGAATGTTTACGCGACTCGGAAAACTCGGTACTCTCAAGTTCAGTGTGCCATCCTATGCAGTCTGGAAGCCGATCTTCAAAAACGTTTTGAGCACCACGATCCTCATGAGTTGGTCAATGATCTGAAAACTATCTTTGAAACTCATGCGGCCGTGGAATGCTATGAAGCATCGAAACACTTCTTTAGTTGCATGATGGAAGAGGGCAGCTCCGTTAGTGAGCACATGCTCGCCATGACCGGGCATGCGAAGAAACTCAGTGACTTGGGAATAGTGATTCCTAACAGACTGGGGATTAATCGTGTCCTTAAATCACTGCCACATAGTTACAAGAACTTTGTGATGAACTACAATATGCAGAACATAAACAAAGAGTTACCCGAACTCTTCGCCATGCTGAAATCTGCTGAGATTGAGATAAAGAAAGAGCACCAAGTGTTGATGGTCAACAAGACCACCAGTTTCAAGAAATAGGGCAAGTCTAAAGGCAAATTCAAGAAGGGCGGCAAGAAAGCTGTCGCGCCTCCTGTAAAACCTAAGACTGGCCCTAAGCCTGATGCTGAGTGCTAATACTGCAAGGAGAAGGGACACTGGAAGCGTAATTGCTCCAAGTTTTTGGCTGATCTGAAGAGCGGCCTTGTCAAGAAGAAGAAAGGTATATCTGATATACATGTTATAGATGTTTATCTTACTGGTTCTCGTTCTAGTGTCTGGGTATTTGATACTGGTTCGGTTGCTCACATTTGTAACTCGAAACAGGAACTACGGAATAAACGAAGCCTATCGAGGGATGAAGTGACAATGCGTGTTGGAAATGGATCCAAGGTCGATGTGATCGCTGTCGGTACGCTCCCTCTACATCTACCTTCGGGATTAGTTTTAAACCTCAATAATTGTTATTTAGTGCCTACGTTGAGCATGGACATTATATCTGGATCTTGTTTAATGCAAGATGGTTATTCATTCAAGTCTGAGAATAATGGTTGTTCTATTTTTATGAATAATATATTTTATGGTCACGCGCCTGAGAAGAATGGTTTATTTCTATTAAGTCTCGATAGTAGTGATACACATGTTCATAACATTGATGCTAAGAGAATTAAATTGAAGGGATTTCTATTTTCGTGCCCCCGCTTCGTTAGTTGTACTCAGTTTTCCCCAGCCCCTTAGTTTTTCCTCAGTTTTCCCCAAGCCTATGTCTGAAACCCGCAGAAGGAGCTCAGACGGAAGGAATCCGTCTATTTGGACGTTCTGTGCTGACGTGTTGCGCCACGTCGTCTGTGGGGCCGCGTGGGGCTGCGTCGCGTGGGGCTGGTAGAAAGGGACCGCGTGGGACAGGACGAGAAGCGTTTGGTTGCACGTGAGCAGGAGCTGGGTTTTGTCTCTCTCGGCCCAAATTGGCATTTTTAAGAGCACCTTTTCCCCTATTTCTCTCTCTGTATTTTTCACTAAATTAGTATCAAATCTAGAGAAGCTTCTATTTCTGTCTTTCTTCAATATGGCAGCAAATCTAGTAGCAAATCTCTGGGGTTATTTATGCCTTTTGGCCCTCGTTTTTTGCCCAATATGGCAGCAAATCTAGAAGCTAGTATATGATAAATTCACAACAGCATAATCAGAAAACTAAGTATAATACATAAACTGCATACAGTAGCCAAAAGCAGCCAATAACGTTGTTAATGCTAACGACAAACTAAACTGAAAAATATACAAGACGCACGCAATGTATGGACAACAAGAAGATTAGGATAGGGACCCCAGGATGAATGAATTTGTTCTTCATTCCTCCCCATATATTTCTTCCTCCCTCCATTCGTGCATTACCACAAGGAAATATGCATTGAACTCCTTCCGTCTGCAGTGTGAGGCCAATACATCCTCCAAACGGTATGGCCTGTGTTCATTTCTCAAACCGTAGAGTCCTATTCTATCCACACGTAGTGGCCACTCATCCCAGGCATTTGTATCATGAGAGTACTCTCTGATATAACCCAAATCCGTGTAGTAGATGCTGCCAGGTTGAAGTGTCGGGTACACTCTGGTGTCGACGGAGATACACCGGATATAATTCACGAAGAAGGCATTACTGCCAATGTTACTGACCGGATGGAGAGAGCGGCTCTGAGTGTCCACACGGTACACCAATGGTTTGCCCGCCAAAGCCTCGCTGACCAACAACACAAGCAGCAGATCACCATCCGACTTCACAAGGTAGAACTTCTGACGTCCAAGTTCTGGAAATGAAATTAGTGTCTCCATCTTGACAGTGCTCGCGCGCTGCTGCAACTGTACATTGGTGCACACTATTCTTCCGATCTCAAAATTGTCCGCAGCTACTGCATACAGTTCACCATTGAACGGGGTAATGCAACGCAAACAATGGTTCTTGATCGAAAATCTTCCTTCTCCCCAATCTTCATTTATATCCTTAGTTGGAGTGCTCTCATCGACCCAACCAATTTCCGGCGGGTAATGTGCGGCAACGAAGACCATAGTCAGGGATTTGATAACAGCGACTGATTTCAGAAAAACAGATGGCATCTGCGCCTCAAACATAGTGTTCGATTTCTTTGTGAGTGGGTTCAGCAGCCGTATCTTGTGCGGCGGGTTCTTCTGGGCAAGCACGATGACGCCACGGCAAAAGCCGATGAAGTAGTATCTAAAATATATTGATGAAGATAACATTCAGCACTAAGATGTTTAAGATTGAAAATAAAAAGGTAGATATGGAGGAATTTGAACCTTGTATGAACTTCCGATAGATCTATGGTGACGTAGCGTGATGTGCCGAGTTGGAGGAAGGTGAATTCAGCGACGCGTGGAAGGGCGTGGTCTAGCATGATCCATTCATCCAGGTGCACGTTGGGCTCAGGCAAACCTGAGCGCCAATTTCTACAGACTTGCCTCATAGCAGAGTAGGTGTCGGCGTACTCCTCGTTCGCCAGTAAGCATTCGCCAATCTTGTGAAGTGGTCCATCAGCCGAGAGAGAGGCCCAGTTCATGGAGGCGCCGCGCTTGGATGCGCCGCCCTCGGCGGCGACGGGCTCGGCGGCGACGGGCTCGGCGGCGACGGGCTCGGAGGCGACGGGCTCGGCGGCGACGGGCTCGGAGGCGACGGGCGCGGAGGCAACGGGCTCGGAGGCGACGACCGCCGGCGCATTCTTCTTCTCCATCGCCGGCAGGGTAGCGTGCGTACGGCGGTTGGGGTTTTTTCGATTTGGAGAAGTTGATGGGACGTGAGAGGGGTGGTTTCGTGCGTGAGCGAGAATGAGACGACTGTGTGCAGAGGGAGGGAGGGGCTTACGCGTCCTAAATGCGACCCGCGTCCTACGCGTCCACTATTTGCACGTCTGCACCGCGACACGCGTCAACAATGGCACGTCTTCCACTTCTGCATCGCAACACGCGTCCTCGGGTCTAACCCTGGAAATTTAGATATACTCAGGTATACCCTCGAGTCATATACTAGCATTTTTTGTGTGCTCAGTTTTCCCCTTGAGTGCTAATACTGGCTAGTGCAATATACTCAGTTTTACCCTCAAGTGGCTGGTCAACAGAGAGTCAACAAATGGGATTAACTAGTTAAATGAGTTATTTAATGTGCAAAAAATGATAAACCATCAACGATTTGTTGTAGCCATTACGGTAAATGATAAACTATCACAAATTACCATTTCTTTTAGGCATTATTTTTCACGGTAAAATGATAAACTATATCACGAAGTTCCATTTCCATCAAGATAGTCCGCATTACTTTTTAATTTTGTTGAGATATATACCCCCACAACGGTCATCTCCTCCTTAATTTATTGTGTAAACCCCCACAACGGTCATCTCCTCCTTAATTTATTGTGTAAACCCCCACCAACGTTCACCTCCTCCTTATTTTATTGTGTAAACCCCTACAACGGTCATCTCTCCCTTATAAACACCCACACGGCCATCCCTTGTGTCAATAGGTTCTGCCTCTCTCTTCTTCGTTCACATACACTTGATCCATTGCCATGGCTTCCACGTCTCGGACGCGGACCGGAAGGGGAAGGGGAAGGGGAAGGGGAAGGGGAAGTGGATCATCATCATTGCGACCACCACCGTCAACACTGCCATTGATCATAGAGGAGTTCTTCATCGTCGTCTATGAAGACCCTTTGGTCAAGAAGGTACGTACGCGTTCCCACATATATGATGCATGTGATTAATTATGGGCATGTTCTAAAAAACCTTTAATTTCAAACGATCGGCGCTCGATCTCTTTGCAGGCTCTCCCAAAAAAGTTTGCGGACTATCTTGACGGCCAGGAGCCAGCTAAGGTGTATCTGCGAGCAGCCGACCGTGGTCCTCGTCTCTCGGACCGTGGAGGTCCTATTTGACGGTCAAGGCCGGATGTACCTCGACAAGGGCTGGGAGAAATTCGCCATCGCGCACGGTGTGGATTTCGGCTGCTTCGTACACTTCAAATATGAAGGCGATGATGTGCTCACAGTGAAGGTGTTCGACGAAACAATGTGCAGGAAGTACTACTACTCGGACGACGAAGATACTGACGATGAAAGCGACGACGACGTGAAGCCATGCATCCATCCCCTTTAGATAAGGGGATTATGACCAAGAATATATATGTAGCTTCATATGCATCGATTTAGAGATCTAACTATTTTCTATATATTATGCACATGTAAAAGATAATGTCGCATTTCCACTATTATTCGAGCACCACATCCTCCAAACGATGCCGATGCCGATGCCGATAACGGCATGGTCAGAACGGCTATGCTCGCCGCCACTGCTAGGTCAACGTCGGGATGCACAATGTTTAGCATAAGAGTCACTTTAGATTAAGCTGCGAAAATAGTCACCTGCCACAGCGGTCATTGGCTGCGGAGGCCCCACAGAGCGGCAATATAATTTTCTATAAATAAATAGACGACCCACTGGTCATTGGCTGCGGCAGCCCCATAGAGCGGCCCCATTTGTCATTGGCAGCACCGTGTATACAATCAGGAAATAAAACGATCCACGCGTCAACGGTAGATGGATGGCTACCCATCAGCACGAGACGGTCAGAGATGAACTGCCCTCTATGCAGCCCCACCTCTGTGCAGCCCCACCCGTCAGATTAACGGTAACGGTAAGGCCTCTGACCTGACGGCAACCCGCGTCTTCGAGGGGTTTCAAACTAGAGGGAGGGGAAAGCTGAGGAAAAACTAACGAGCTGGGGAAAACTGAGTACAACTAACGAAGCAGGGGCACGAAAATAGAAATCCCTAAATTGAATGATAATTCCACTTATATGTGGCACTGTCGTCTTGGTCATATTGGAGTGAAACGCATGAAGAAAATCCATTCCAATGGATTACTTGAGTCACTTGAATTTGAGTCACTTGATAGATGCGAAGCATGTCTAATGGGAAAAATGACTAAGACTCCATTCTCTGGTATTATGGAGCCAGCTACAGACTTATTGGAAATCATACATACCGATGTGTGTGGACCAATGAGTGTAGCCTCGCGCGGTGGTTATCGTTATGTTCTAACTTTAATAGATGATCTGAGTAGATATAGGTATATCTATTTCATGAAACATAAATCCGAAACTTTCGAGAAGTTTAAGGAATTCCAAAGTGAAGTAGAAAATCAACGTAACAAGAAGATTAAATTTCTAGGATCTGATCGCGGAGGCGAATATCTAAGTTATGAGTTTAGCATGCATTTAAAGAAATGCGGAATACTTTCACAGTTGACACCGCTGGGAACACCACAACGAAATGGTGTGTCCGAACGTCGTAATCGAACTCTCTTAGATATGGTTTGTTCTATGATGTCTCTTACTGATTTGCTGTTATCGTTTTGGAGTTATGCATTAGAGACAGCTGCATTCACTTTAAATAGGGCACCATCTAAATCCGTTGAAATGACACCGTACGAATTATGGTTTAATAAGAAACCTAAGCTGTCGTTCCTTAAAGTTTGGGGTTGCGAAGCCTATGTAAAAAAGTTACAACAGGACAAGCTAGAACCCAAAGCGGAAAAATACGTCTTCATAGGATACCCTAAGGAAACTATAGGGTATACTTTCTATCACATATCCGAAGGCAAAATCTTTGTTGCTAAGAACGGAACCTTTCTTGAGAAAGAATTTCTCACTAAAGAAGTGACTGGAAGAAAAGTAGAACTCGACGAGGTTACTGAACCTTCTCTCGTTGATCAGAGTAGCGCAGTACCGGAAGATGTTCCTGTGCCGCCTGCACCGGTACAGAGGAAGCTAATAATAATGATCATGAAACTTCAAGCGAGATAGCTACTGAACCTCGCAGATCGACAAGGGAACGTACCACTCCTGATTGGTTTGATCCTTGTCTAAATGTCATGATTGTGGACAACAATGATGAAGACCCTGCGACATATGAAGAAGCGATGGTGAGCCCAGATTCCAACAAATGGCAAGAAGCCATGAAATCCGAAATGGGATCCATGTATGATAACAAATTGTGGACTTAGGTAGACTTACCTGATAGCCGCAAGGCTGTCGAGAATAAATGGATCTTCAAGAGAAAAACAGATGCTGATGGTAATATTACTGTCTATAAAGCTCGACTTGTCGCAAAGGGTTTCCGACAAATTCAAGGAGTTGACTACGATGAGACTTTCTCACCTGTAGCAAAGCTAAAGTCTGTGAGGATTTTGTTAGCAATAGCTGCATTTTTCGATTATGAGATTTGGCAGATGGATGTCAAAACGGCGTTCCTTAATGGAGACATTGAGGAAGAGTTGTATATGGTACAACCCAAAGGTTTTGTCGATCCTAAAAATGCTGACAAGGTGTGCAAACTTCAGCGTTCAATTTATGGACTGAAGCAAGCATCTAGAAGTTGGAACCGACATTTTGATAAGGTGATCAAAGACTTCGGGTTTATACAGTGTCATGGAGAGGCCTGTATTTACAAGAAAGTGAGTGGGAGCTCTGTAGCATTCCTGATATTATATGTAGATGACATATTATTGATTGGGAATGATATAGAACTATTAAGCAGTGTAAAAGGTTAATTGAATAAGTGTTTTTCAATGAAAGACCTTGGTGAAGCATCGTACATTTTAGGCATCAAGATTTATAGAGATAGATCAAGACGCCTAATAGGACTTTCACAGAGTACATACCTGGACAAGATTGTAAAGAAGTTTAGAATGGACGAAAGTAAGAAAGGGTTCTTACCTATGTTGCCAGGAAAGGTCTTGAGTAAAACTCAAGGTCCGGCTACGGCAGAAGAAAGAGAAAGGATGATTCAGATCCCCTATGCCTCGGCAGTAGGCTCTATCATGTATGCCATGTTGTGTACTAGACCGGATATAGCACATTCTGTTAGTTTGACTAGCAGATATCAAAGTGATCCAGGGATGGAACACTGGACAGCGGTCAAGAATATCCTGAAGTACTTGAAAAGAACTAAGGATATGTTTCTTTGTTATGGAGGTCACCAAGAGCTCGTTGTAACCAGTTACACCGATGCAAGTTGGAACACTGATCCTGATGACTCTAAGTCTCAGTCTGGGTACGTGTTTATATTGAATGGTGCTGCAGTTAGCTGGTCAAGCTCGAAGTAGTGCACGGTGGCGAAGTCTTCAACTCAATCAGAATACATAGCGGCTTCAGAGGCTTCACCAGAAGCGGTATGGATGAAGAGGTTCATTGTTGAGCTTGGTGTGTGACATAGGCATCCCCAATGGGCCCGCCGAAGATAGTACCCGGGGTTTACTGAAGGCCCACTACCCGAAGAATAAGAAGATTCGGAAGCCCAAGATATTATTAAGGAAAGCTAGAGTTGTAATAGGAAGCATTATTTGTAATCTTGCGGGATGAGTTAGAAACCGTCCCGGATTCTGTAACTTGTACAACACGAATCCCTCGGCTCCGCCTCCTATATAAGGGGGAGTCAAGGGACAAAGAAATCATCGAATCATTGTCTCTCAAACCCTAGTTTTCATAATCGTCGAGTACTTTTCGGCTGAATCCTTTGAGATCTACTTGCCCTCTACTTCCAACTAAACCCTAGTCTACAACCCGTAGGCATTGACAAGTTGATACCTTGTCAATTGGCGCCGTCTGTGGGAACTAGAGGCATCAAGGATCTGATCTCGATGGCACGTTCAAGATCGTCGACTTCGTCAACCGCAAGATCGTCGACTTCATCAACCGCAAGCAACGCGATGGATCGAGGTAAACAAATCGCAACTGGTCTTGTCGATTTTGTTCCTCACCCACCCTCCCGTTTGGATGCATATGCGTATCTGGAGGAGCCTATGGAGATGACGTTTGGAAGATTCCACTTTCGCGTCGAAAAAGAGGGATCGTATCGTGTCGAAATTCCGATTTCGTCGGGATCGTCGGCGGTTGATTCCGATTTTTCAAGCCATACATTGTCAACCGAATCAGGAGAGGAAGAAACTTCGTCGTCACGCTTCATCAGCACCAGGGCAAGAGAAAAACTTGCCAAGATCTTCAGCGACATGTCGCTTGAGTCATCTGCGGACTCCTATATAAGCGATGGCTCAAGCAGTGTCGACAGCTACGACTTCGTCGACACATCTACTACAGTGGGCAAGGTCTTCGCCAATCTTTATGATGGTGTCACCAAACCCAACATAGATCTGAATGCAAAGTGTCATCAGATTTATGTCATCGGAGAGCCAAGTCATGATCAGGAAGAAACATCTGAGGCTTTCGACGATTTGGGAAATCCATACGTCGATCCCTCTGATTTGCGACGAGGCCTAGGCAATAAATATATCGGGCCACAACCGCGAGACAGAGTCCGACTCCCGCAAGCAGCATGGGATAGAGCCGCAAGAGCTATGGATGGCTCAGAACCAATGGCCACCACAGCCACGCCTGAAGAATTACAAGCATATCAATATAGGCTCGCACGAGCTGCAAGGGAATTGGAAAAACAGACAGCTGAGTTAAACAGAAGAAAGGAGGCAGCCTCTGCATCAAGTAGGCAAAGGGCAGAACTGAGTCGACAATCTAGAACTTCGGGTGATAGCCACCGGGAGGCTCGAAACAGAGCAAGATCAAGGTTACAACACATACCTGAAGGAGAAAGAGAGCACTTGGTTCAAAACCTCGACATGTCTTTTATGTCGATAGACACGAGAGGGAATATCATCCCCAAGACACCAGAAGCTGGGTATATGGCGACACAAGCTTTCATTCTTGCATCCAGGCCACCCCCAGGAGATCCAAGGGAAGCACTGTACAACATGGCGATGGCAGGAGTTGGAGCCATGGGGACGGCGTTTGTGTCGACACCTCCCGAAGGAACAGCAAGGCAAAATAGTCCACGACCTGCGGCAGCAACAGCAGCAGCTCCCGAAGGACCAAGTGGAGCAAGGGACACGGCAGCACAAGCAAGGGTCGACAGAGCGCGACAAAGCAGAAGGGAACATCGGCAGTCCCCAGAGCTAAACGACGAGGATATGTGTGGCTTGCCGTGCTTCACGAGGAGAGTTCGAAAAACTCGAGTCCCTTCAGGATTCAAGTTACCTGATAACTTCAAGAAATTCGACGGCCTTCAAGATCCAGAGGATTGGCTGGTGGATTATCTCGAGACAGTGAAGCTCACAGGAGGAACCAGAGCAACAGCTATGCAAAGCATCCAGGTACATTTGAGTGGAGCCGCACGATCATGGATAAAGAAACTTCCTCCAGGATCTATCGACAGCTGGGAAATCTTCGAGGACGTGTTCGTCAAGAACTTCCGGTCCACGTGCAAGAAACCTGCGTCATTAGAGGAGTTGCGAGCATGCCGACAAAAGCCAGACGAGCCAATGAGAAAATATATCCAAAGGTGGAACATCATCAAAAACTCGGCAGAAAATATATCTGACGAGAGAGCGATAGATGCATTTGTCGCAGGAATCAGGCGTGGAGATTTTGTCAAGGATTTGGGGAGGACCAATCCAAAGACAGTATCTGCTTTAATGGAAATAGCAAACAGATGGGCAGATGGAGAAGATGCTGTTCACAACAAACGGCATAGGTCGCCAGAGGAAGACCGCGGTCAAAACTATCAACCAAGGCGACGATTTCCTCGGCAGTACCCGAGCTATGACGCTCCAGGTCAAATTTCGGCAGGCTTCCGAGCAAACACCGGAGGAAACAATAGAGATGATTATCAGAGAAGCAATGAGCAACGAGGCGACAATAGAGATGACTCTCGAAACAATAGGCAAAATAGTGGGCCAAGGTTCCAGAGGCCTTTCGTGTCTCCCGAAGAGATGATGAATGGACCGTGTCAGATGCATTTCTTCCTCGACAGCAACGGAAAAAGTCAGTCAGGACATCTGCAGAAAGATTGTCGCAATTTCCAGGCAATGTTAAGGTGGGCAGGGCATGCTAATGCTCAGGCAGCACAGAGAAATCCTCGGGAACCCAGGAGTGAGATTCACTTGCCACCTCCTCCCGCGATTACGGACGACAATAGACATCAGCTCAGAATAGCGGCAGCACCTCCACCACCGCCCTACGTTGATCCTAACTCTAACGGAGCGGTCTCGATGATTCAGAAGGGAAGGCCATCCAGTAGAACTCAGAAAGTAATCTCGCGACAGGTGTTTATGGCAGAAAAAATGCCTCCACCAACAGTCGAGTACCTTAATTGGTCCGGCAAGACATTGGCTTCACTATAGCGGACCATCCACAGCAAGTCCCTCGACCAGGGCAGTCAGCACTCATACTACCAGCGGTTATCGCAGGATTTGACGTATCTCGCGTGTTTATAGATGGTGGCAGCAGCTTAAACCTTATGTACGCAGATACATTAAGGAAGATGAACATATCCCTAGCAAACCTGAAGCCAACAGACACGAGATTCCACGGTATCACACCAGAGAAGCCAAGCTATCCGCTGGGGAAGATTAATCTCGACGTTCAGTTTGGGACCCGAGAAAATTACAGAATCGAGAAGCTGGAGTTCGAAGTCGTAGATTTTCCGTCACAGTTCCACGCTCTGTTGGGACGACCAACATATGCTAGATTTATGGCTCTACCACACTACACGTACCTGTTGTGGAGGATGCCTGGACCTAAGGGACCAATCACAGTCAAAGGAAGCTTCGCCCTAGCCGATAAATGTGATAAGGATTTTCATCGAATATCAGAAACTTTCGGGATGCAAGCTGAGTATTTGGCGTCAAGGCTCATGACTGACTACGACGTGCTGCCAGACGTTGGAAGGCCAAATAAAGAATCAACTTTTAATACTGAGAAAAATTCTAAGGAGGTGCAGATTCACCCGACAGACCCGAAAAAGACGACATCCATCGCAAACGACATGGACCTCACATAGGAAAGCGCGCTCGTCGAGTTCCTCCGTGAGAACTGGAAAATCTTCGCATGGTGTCCAGCTGACATGCCAGGAGTACCCAGGGAACTTGCCGAGCACCACCTAAACTTGGATCCATTAGCGAGACCAATCAAACAACCTTTGCGGCGTTTTTCGGAACCAAACCGCAAGGCCATGCTGTCAGAAATTGATCGACTAAGAGAAGCTGGTTTTATCAAGGAACTGCATACAGAGGCCACATGGGTAGCAAACCCAGTGTTGGTGCTGAAGAAAAACACTAAGGTCCTTCGCATGTGCGTTGACTTTACGTGTCTCAATAAACATTGTCCAAAGGATCACTTTACCCTCCCGAGGATCGACCAAATTATCGACTCCACGGCAGGATGTGAACGTCTTTCCTTCCTGGACGCATATTCTAGTTATAACCAGATCAGATTAAAAGAAGAAGATGAAGTAAAAACAGCGTTCATCACACCTTACGGCGTGTTTTGCTATAGAACAATGCCCTTTGGTCTGAAAACGAGGGAGCAACATATCAGAGGATGATGCAGAAGTGTTTGGCGACACAGATTGGAAAAAATGTGCAAGTATACATCGACGATGTCGTCATAACATCAAAAAAGGGGACGACGCTGATCGAGGATCTCAAGGAAACCTTTGACAACCTCGACAAATTCTGCCTCAAGCTGAACCCGACAAAGTGCTCCTTCGGCGTCCCAGCAGGAGAACTTCTTGGGTTCCTAGTTTCAGCAAGAGGGATTGAAGCAAATCCTGACAAAATACAAGCTATCGTAACAATGAGGAAGCCAACAAAGTTAAAAGAAATACAACAATTGACTGGGCGAGTCACAGCTTTAAGCAGATTCATCGCCAGGCTGGGAGAAAAAGCGTTACCATTTTACGCTTTAATAAAACAAGGAGAGAAATTCCAGTGGAACGAAGAAGCCGATAGAGCTTTCGAGGATTTGAAACGCACAATCTCGACACCACCAATCTTGGTGGCGCCGAAGGAAAAGGAACCTCTCCTGCTGTACATTGCAGCCACACCCCAGGTGGTTAGCACGGTGCTAGTTGTCGAAAGAGAAGAAGAAGGGAAACTCCATGGAGTGCAAAGGCCGGTATATTTCATCAGTGAAGTTTTATCGCCTTCCAAACAGAGGTACCCGCAGTACCAGAAACTAGCATATGGAGTGATTACAACGGCAAGAAAGTTGCGCCACTATTTTTCGGCACACCCGATAATAGTAGTCAATGAAGCACCTCTCTCAAATATATTGAACAATCCAGAAGCTACAGGACGTGTCTCCCTTTGGGGAATAGAACTTTCCCCTCGGGACATCACGTATGAAAAAAGAAAGGCAATCAAGTCGCAAGTTTTGCCAGATTTCATTGCAGAGTGGATGGAGCTGCAAAACACAGGACCCCCAGATTTGTCGAGAACTTGGACCATGAATTTTGATGGATCCAAGAGAGTAGAAGGAGCTGGCGCAGGAGTAATACTTATATCACCTGAAGGCGACAAGTTAAAGTATGTCCTACGGATGACTTTCCCAAACGCATCCAACAATGAAGCAGAATACGAAGCCCTCATACACGGGATTAAGATGGCGAAAGCTTGCGGTGCAACCCGACTAAAAATATTTGGCGACTCACAATTGGTGGCTCAGCAAGTTATGAACCAATGTGATGCAGTCAATGATAGCATGATAGCATACAAGGAGGTGTACAATGAGCTTGAGAAGCCGTTTGATGGATGCGAGGTAAATCACATCAGTAGGTTGAGCAATGATGAAGCTGACGTTCTCGCAAACATCGGGTCGCAGTGCCTCCCAATCCCGCCTGGTGTATTTTGGGAAGAAATAGCGGAGAGATCCACAAAGCCGAAGAAGGCGCAGAAAAAAGTAAAAGAAGAAAAAACTTCGGCGCCCCTTAAAGAAGCCGCGGAGGACGAAGAGGACCAAGAGCTTGTGATGATGGTAGAAGTTCCTTGGATGCAAGCGTACATATCGTATATCCTTCGGAAAGAAATACCCGACGATCCAGTTGAGGCAAGGCGAGTTATTCGACGGTCCAAAGCTTTCACAGTGGTCAAAGGGGAGTTATACAAGAGAAATATTTCAGGCGTCCTGCAAAGGTGCGTCACACCCGAAGAAGGAAGGATAATCTTAAAAGATGTGCATGAAGGAATATGTGGTCACCATGCGAGCAGTCGAGCTATTGCAGCCAAGGTTTTTCGGGCAGGATTTTACTGGTTGACATCAATCGAGGATGCAAAAGAGATAGTAAGAACCTGCGACGCGTGCCAGAGATTCACCGCAAAACCTCACTCTCCGGCGGCAGAGCTGATGCCAATACCATTGTCGTGGCCTTTTGCCCAATGGGGACTCGATATGGTGGGCAAGTTGCACAAAGCCTCGCCAGGAGGATATGAGTACCTGTTGGTTGCTGTCGACAAATTCACAAAGTGGGTAGAAGCGAAGCCAATAAATTCACCAGACGCAGCGTCGGCAATAAAGTTTGTGAAAGGCCTCGTTTTTCAGTTCGGAGTGCCTCATAGCATCGTCACAGACAACGGTACAAACTTTACGTCCAAGGAATTCAAGGAGTACTGCGCAGAAGTAGGCATTAAATTGCACTTTGCGTCAGTTGGACACCCGCAAACCAATGGCCAAGTCGAGAAAGCCAATGGCATCATCTGCAACGGTATCAAAAAGCGCTTGCTAGGACCGCTTGAAAAGGCTCGGCATACCTGGCCAGAAGAACTGCCAAGTGTTTTATGGAGCATCCGAACAACACCAAATACGGCGACACAAGAAACTCCGTTCTTCCTCGTCCACGGAGCTGAGGCAGTACTACCAATTGAGATAGAGCATGATTCTCCAAGAGTAACAGAGTATGACGAGGAAACATCACGAAAAGCTCGGGAGGATGATATGGACGCACTCGATGAAGCTCGAGATGAAGTACTTTCACGAGTCACCAAATATCAGCAGGACCTCAAAAACTACCACAGTCGACGGTTAAGGCCAAGATCTTTTCAGGTCGGAGATTTGGTCTTACGGTTGAATCAAAAAAGTACTGAAAAGCTCGAATCGCCATGGCTAGGCCCTTACATCGTCACAGAAGTAATCGAAGGAGGTGCATACAGGATCAAGGACAAGAAGACAGGGGTTCCCGAGAAAAACCCCTGGAACGTGGCGCAGCTCAGGCGGTTCTATGCCTAGAGTCAAAATATAGTTCTCCTCTGTAAAATACAATGTACTGAAACGCCCGCGAGTTTTCAGACGCACTCTTTTCCTTTTCGGGGCACCGAGTGGGGCCGGAAAGGTTTTTAATGAGGCGGGCTCGCGGTGCTGCAATATAATAAAGATAGTGGAGATATACTTCTTATTCTTCGATACGCTCGGGGGCTCAACGCCTTCAAGTTACAAAATATATACAATATAGATAAACTAGACTTACCGAAATATTTCGCCTTGGTACAATAATACCTCGCCAAATAGAACATCGGAAGCTAACAACTATAAATATAGCATACTCGTCAAAATCTTATTGCTTTGGTCTGAAAACCTCGCAACAAAAATATAGAACTTCGACACCAAGACGCTCGGCGGCTCGTAACCCATCGATGGAAAAATAAATATATCTTCTTGCAACAAGAAGAAAAATCTTCGAGATAGCAAAACAGTATAAACTCTAGCCAGAGGCTCGGGGGCTCCAACAATATAAGCTGCTTTACAATATAAACAAATTCTTCGGAACCAAAGAGATCGACAAGATATAAACATAATTTCTCGCAATATAGTACAGTTCAGTTCAGGCCTAGTATACTATCTATGGATAAATCTCTGGTTGTTTTGTGCTCAGCATAGGTCCCCTTGATGAAGAATTCTGAATCCATCCGAAGAAGTTCATCCATCATCGCCTCAGCCACAGGAGTAACCATCTCATTGATTGAGTCAATGTTATTTTTCTGCCGCGATTTCTTGGCCAAGCAATCAGCAACAATCTTCGTCAGGTCTAATTTGGGATGGCAAATGTGTATCATAATCATGGCAAACCTTGAGCCAGCAGTCAATTGAGCTCGCACAAAGTTATGAATACGAGGAGCATCTCTAAATTTCTCCATCATTCCAAGAAGAGTTTCGGGAGCCTCATCTCGAGGAAATAAAGTCTTGTAAACAAGGGTTAAGGTTCTCGTGCAGAAATTGAGAAATTCGCGCACCTGACAAGCGTGATCTTGGAACCTGACAATTTGTTGGGTTCGTTCAGGAGTGGCCCAGAAAAGACAGCCATGGTTAAGAGAAAGATTGACGAGGAGATTCGTCCTGACATTCACTCTTTCGTCTTCAGCGGCAGCGTCGAGAACCGAGCCTATTAAGCGACAAAACAAGAAATCTAAGGGGAGGCACAGTAACAAAAAGAAAGAAGCAGTGCGAGGTTGGAAAAACATACCTAGCATATCCGCGCTAGCTTCAATCATTAGCTCGAGCATGCTATTTTCTCGAGTAGTGGCTTTCTCAGCTTCCGACACCGCAGCATCCTTGGCAGCTATGGCCTCTTTGGCTTGTTGAAGAGCGATTTTCTCTCTCTCGGATGCTTTTCGAGATTGTTCCATCATTGCCAGAGTTTGTTTTTTCATGGATTGAAGTTGCTGTCGAAGTTCTTGCAAATCTTGCGACAGATGTTTGCTTGAACAACCTTCGATGGGATTATCATCGACTAGTGTTTTCTTCGAGAAGGAGGAAGCAGGAGAAGTATCGGCAGCACGAGGACTTGCAGAGTAGTTATCAAAAATCAACTGGAAAAGAAAATTTCAATATCAAATGATCGCGCAAGACGGAATTCCATTGATCTTCAGGAAATTTACATAGATATTACAGAAGTAGTTCTTCAAAAGGACTACTAAGGTAATTGTCGCCAAAGCTAATATGGTGACAATAGCTAAAGAAACAGAAAAATAAAAAGAAGAGGCATTCAACTAGACCTCCGGCCTTGATGAGCTAGGAGTTGCAGATGGCTTGATCCCGAGATAGGCCAAGATTTTCTTTGTGTTGGGCTTGGCTGCCTTGATCAAAGATCGCCATTTTGTTTGCTCTATCTGGTCTGTGTCGCCTACTTTCGCCCAGTCGATAGTTTGTTGGCTATCAGCGACCAAGGCAACAGTGCTTTCGACAACAATCTTCATGTTCTCCTTTCTTCGGGAAGAAGTAGGGGAACATCCTTGATAATCCTGCGTCAGCATGCTCCATGCCTTCACGAACTTCGGTTCCATGAAACTCCAGGAAAGAGAGTGCGTCAAGGAGAGGATCATTGTCGGGATCTTCAAGCTCAAATTCTTGGTTTGTTTTACCTGCCGCAGAAAATATATGTTGGTCGACAGCAAGCAAGGAAAAGCAAGTCTAAGAAAGATAGAAAGGATCGACAAAATTACCGAGGAAGCACCGGTTCTGCATGTTCAAGCGCTTGATGATTGCATTTTCACGAGTAGCCTGGGCGGCCATGTGCTCGTTCAAAGCAGTTTCGGCGTCATCAAGTCTTTTTTGCAGATCTTCGACACCAGCAGCTTTTGCCTTGGCCTTCTCAGCCTCTGCTTTAGCTTGGCTAGCGTCCAGTTCAGCTTTCTTGCGAGCCGTTTCACTTTTCTCTAGTTTCTGAGCAAGAGTGTTGACAAGCTTGTTGGCTTCTGCAAGTTTCTCTGCCAAAATAGTAAAGAATCGTCAAAATTGCGACAAGACAGGAGCAAGAAGTTATAAACAAGGGTCATTAAAAAGTTATTACCTTCAGTTTTGCTGGCATATTCACGGTACCCAATGAATTGGGCACCAATACGAACAAGCTCTTTGATCATAGGCTGTCAAAGAAAAACAAAGAAAGAAAACATCGGTATGGGAAAAATATGAAGGCATAAAGAAGAAAACAGAGGAAATATAGATACTGACAAGCAAATAAAGAACTTACATCATCCAAGAGAGGATTGGAGGAGCTACCCAATTGGAGGGTAGGCTCCACGATCGTTTCCACCCTTGTCCTTTTTGGTGAAGGGACAAGAGGGCTTGAAGGAGGAGTGGGAGCGCCAACGTTTTGTTGAGGAGGCGAGGATTCCTCTCCTTCAACTGGCGTCTCTGAAACAATTAAAGTATCTGACGTACTCGTTCGAGCAGCCACATCAAGAGTTGGTATTTCTTCCTCATCATCACTGCAATTAAAAGTCGACAGCATAAAAAGCAAGATAGACAAAAATCTTCGAGTACAAAAAAAAGGAAAAATAAAGGTGACTTACGAGCTGATGAGGGATTCAAGATATGGATCATAAGTTGCCTTCTGATGTGAAGGACCAACTTCTTCGGCTTTGGAGGTGCCGGAATCTTCGGCATCATTCCTCTTCCTCTTGTTCCTTGGGGAAACAGCAGGAGGAGGAGATTGTGCGGATGCAGTGCCTTCGGAGGCAGCCTCCTTTTCAGAAGATCCCGCAGATTTTAGAGAATCCACGGGTTCATTCGTAAAAGAGGGAGCATCTTGGTTGTCGTCGGTGACAACGGCCCTTTCCTCGACTTCTCCACCTTTAGGAAGGGGAGGAAGCGAGATAAGATTTGGGTGGTTCTGTAAAAAAAAACAGGGGAAGATGTCAATAAAGGAATTACAAAAAAAACAAGGAGATAGCAAAGCAATAATAAATCAAGCGACAAAGTTTACCTTGGGAAGTGGATTGGTGGCGCTGAATGGTTTTACACGGCAAGAAGAAGGGACAGGATCTTTTTTGCTGAGAGACGAGATTTTTCGGACAAGCTTTTCTAAGTCCTTGACCTCTAAATCCGCCGACAACCGATCTACGTTCTTGTCGCCAGCATACTTCCAGAGAGGGTATTTGCGAGCTTGAAGAGGCTGCACCATAGTTCTAAGAAAATACGCTATGATCTGAATACCTGACAGCTCCTTGCCGTGAGTATTTTGCAACTCATGGATAGGAGTCATCAGGGCCTCTGTCGACATTTTTTCTTCTTCGGTAGCCTCTGCATCCCAGGAGCGACGGCGAAGGATTTTCTCGGCACCATCGAAGGGAGGGATGTTGTCTTCAGCACATCCGTGGTTTTCTTCCTGAATGTACAACCACTTCTTGCGCCACCCCTGAACTGAGTCAGGGAGTTTGACGTCGAAGTAGTCGACTGTGGGGCGAACGGAAATAACAACGCCGCCTATATTATAGGCGACATTGGGAGAGCCATTACGGCGACAAAAGAAAATGCGCTTCCATAGCGCCCAGTTAGGCTGGACGCCAAGGAAGGCCTCGCAGAGGGTGATGAAAATGGAGATGTGGAGGATAGAATTTGGCGTGAGGTGGTGAAGTTGCAGACCATAAACGAAAAGCAGTCCGCGGAGGAAAGGATGAATGGGGGCGGAGAGACCGCGGATGAGATGGTCGATGAAACTTACCTGATACCCCATTGGAGGGGTTGGGTAGCTTTCCTCACTAGGGAAGCTCAGCGCTTTGGGCTTCTTGCTGATCCCCAGCTTCTTCAGGAGATTGATGTCCTGGGTGGAAATTTTGGACCTTTCCCACTCCGCGCTCCCCAGATCTACGGCAGCCATTGACGACTCCGGCGTGCTGTGTCTGATCAACCGACGAGGTGGCATCAACAATGGCGCGGGAATGCAGTTAGGAGAGGATGAGCTCTGGGAGTTGTGGGGCGCAGGAGGAAGTTTTGCAGATGAAAGCAGGGGAACGGCGCGAGCGGAAGTGCTCGAGGAAGAAGAAGGGGATCTTATATAGAGGTGCGGTGAAGCGGCGGACCGTTGGATGGAAAAAGTGCGCGGCAGATGATAACCACGTGGAGACAGGGGTAAAAAAGTACTCCCTCCGTTCCTTTCTATAATGCCTATTCTTTTTTAGCACGGAAATTAGCGCAAGCAATTGTTTTGACACAAAACCCCCTACCGATCTGAGAGAGAAAAAAGGAAATAGAAATCAGATCGGAGGAAATCGTGCTGTTGCCATAACCGATTGTTTCCAGAGAGGATGCGTACGTTCGTTTCCAGATTTTATGGATCCTAACAGATTGGTTTCCACAATTACTGGACCTCACCTGATCGGTGGAAGGGCTAAAACGCAAAAAATGGAGCCTCTACTCTTATATTTTGAAACAATTGTGAAAAATCTATAGGCACTATAGAAAGGAACGGAGGGAGTATTTCAACATTGAGAAGTTACGGTACGTGCGCCAGGAAAAGCGGAGGACGTGTGTCCCCCACCTGCACGACGTGTCAAGATAATGGTTACTTTGGGCCCGCAAGGCAGCGGGAGAAAACTTCTCGCGATTTTCGGACTCGAAATCGTGGCTATCGTCAGCAATAACGTCACCTTTGCAGGAAAAAATTCGCCTCAACAGTTTGATAAAAAAGGCGACATGGAAAAATATTGATGAGCCTTTTGATCAAATACAAGTTTTTGATCAAATGCTCAGGGGCTACTATGAAAAAAATGAAAAAATCAAGAAAGACAAAATATAAATGGCGAGAGCTTATGATCAAATACAAATATTTGCTCATAGCCTCGGGGGCTACTCCCATCGGGAGCGCTTTTTGCGCACCCGAGAAAATTGTAAAACTTCGGGAGAGAAAGAAAATATAGCGGCATAAGACGTGGAGCCTATACCCAAGCACAAGTTCTTGGCTGTAGCCTCGGGGGCTACTCCCATCGGGAACGCTGTTCGCGTGCCCGATGAAATTATAAAAAAGAAAGAAAGAATGAAAAGAAGAAACATAGAAGAGCAAAAGATTATATTTCGAGTTATAAATAACTCTGCATATACTCCCATCGGGAAAACAATATAAGTCATCTTTGACTCGATAAAATGTGCCATTCCAACAGCCGAATAAGCACTCGACAATATATTCTCAGAACGCCAAAGTTGCGATCAATTTCTGAATGCCGCAAATTTGCGAAGGTAAGACCCCAGATCCGTTCTCTGTGGCGTGGCGCCGTCTCTGACGTCGGTTTGCTACTTTTATCCGTATCAACAGATACGAAGAAAAATCCTAACGGACGCGTTAGGTACCCGATAAATTTGACTGGGACTCGACAGAATGGTAAGACCTTAAGCGGCACCTGTCGAAGTTTACACCAGTATCCCGAGATCATGTCCAGGGACGTGATCTTGAAGTAGGTTTTTGCGGATTGCCACTAGAGCAGTTAACTAGTACCTGATCCGTCAGATGAACTAGCCCCAACTACCATTATCCCTGTACAATATAGAAATTTATGTGAAGAAATATAGAAGGATTTTAAGTTGTCGAGTAAAAATAAACAGTCGAGATTTTCCCTGACTCAACGATTCAAGCAAAATCTCGGGGGCTACTGACATAGGCATCCCCGATGGGCCTGCCGAAGATAGTACCCGGGGTTTACTGAAGGCCCACTACCCGAAGAATAAGAAGATTCGGAAGCCCAAGATATTATTAAGGAAAGCTAGAGTTGTAATAGGAAGCATTATTTGTAATCTTGCGGGATGAGTTAGAAACCGTCCCGGATTCTGTAACTTGTACAACACGAATTGTCGTGGTATCGTCACGGCATATGCCATAGGGTGGCTAACGAAGGTGGTTCCTAGGAGATCTCACGGCGGTATCCGGATGCGGGTATGGGAACGAGCGACACGGTGACGTACCCAGGTTCGAGGCCCTCCAATGGAGGTAACACCTCTACTCCTGCTAGAGTGTATATGATGCTCACACAATACAAGGTTGCTCCTTGAGCTGTGTCCGGCTGCTCCTGGGAGGCTAAGGAAGACAAGAGTCTCTCTCACAGGGCAGCGCTAAGGGTGGAAGTGAGGTGAGAATGATCGATCCCCTGCACGAGAGGGGGTAGTGCGGCTTATATAGGCACCGGCACTTTACATATAAGACCCTATAGTCATCGGCCGGCTTGGCCGGCTCCGGCTTCCGCTCCTTCCCGAGGCAGTGACGTCAGGAGCCGTTGAGGCCTCATGGCCTGTCCCATCCGGCTGCCGAAGTCAGCGGTATGGAGAGGAGGTGTCCCTGTCGCCATCAGCCATTGTAGCCAGTACGGATCGACGTGGACCATGATGGCATGTCCGGCGCGTGGCACTATTGCTCCACAGTGCCCCGCGCTTTACGGAAGATGAAGTCAGCGTGGACTTTGGGAACCCGGATCACCAACCCGGTTCCTTCTAGTGCAAGACTCGCCAGCCTCGAGTCGGTCTGAGGTACAAACCCCCAGTCGGATATGGCTTGTAGAAGCCGGCCCAGCTACAACATTGGCGGCCATAGCCAAGCCGACTAGGACCTAGAGCCAGCCGGCTTCCAGACCAGCCGGCCACGGCGCCAGCCGGCTGCTCCTCAGCCGGCCTTTGCCGCGAGCCGGCCAGTGGCCAGCCGGCTGCTCCGCGTCCATTGCCCTACCCGGGGTCTTCCCCCCGACATTAGCCCCCGAAGCTGGCAAGGTCCTGCGTTTAGAAGGACCTAGGCAGGTTTTCCTGGCTTCTTGAATATACTTGACGGCACTTGGAGGGGCCGACTGAGAATTTCCATTCAGCCGGCTGCGCCCTCATCCGGCTCGTTCCGGCCGGCTGCTCCTAGCCGGCCTCTATTTGCACTTATGCAACTTTTGCTTTCTCACAAGTTTTGGCGATATCTCCGCCTTGCTGGGCGAATTTTGGGCCGAGGTGAACTTAATGTCCGGCTCCGGCTTGCGGCGCGCAGGAGTCTCCGCCGCCTCGGGTCCTGCACCCGACTTGACCGGTCTGACGTCAGGGCTCTGCCGCCGGTTTGTCTGGTCACATCAATGTCTCCTCCGGATCCGGTGCGGTTGTGGGCGACGTGGTGTGGCAGTTTCTGGTAACCGCAGCGGTCGTGGGGGGAGTTATGGCGCAGAAGATCCGGGCGACGTGGCCACGTCCGCCACTTGGAGGCCAACCGTCCACCCCGGGCGGCTATAAATGCCTCGCGGGGGGGAATCGAGGCGGCACTTCCACGCACTCCTTCTTCTTCCTCGCGCCCGCGCTCCGCTCCACTCCGCTCCGCTCCGCTCGAGCTCCTCGCTGTTCGCACTCTCGCTGCTCCGGCGGAAGCTCCTCACTGGCGAACTCCGGCGAGCACATCTCCGTCAAGCCGCCGCCGCCACTCCGTCGAGCCGGCGCCACGGGGCCCCACGTTTCAACCGTGCGCCCTTCGCCGCCGCCGTCGCCGCCGGCCTCGCGAGGTTCCTCTTCTCCATTTCGCCTTTCGTGGTCCTCTTCTTCCTCTTCTTCATCGATGGCCTCCGCCAGCGGATCTTGGAGGGGATCGTACATGAGGAACGATGATATCGACCGCCTCGTGCGCCTCCGCCGGATCCCATCGACGGTGGCCACGAGGGCGCCCGGCGCGGAGGTGGAGCCCAAGCCGGAGCCTGGCGAACGCGTCGTCTTCGGCGCGCACCTCGACCGTGGGTTGGGCCTGCCGGCGTCCAACTTCTTCCGCCACTTCCTCGACTACTTCGGCTTGCAGCCGCACCACCTGCCGGCCAACTCCTGCGTCCTCCTCAGCTGCTACATGGCCTTCATGGAGGCGTACGCCGGCTTGTGGCCAGACATAGATTTCTGGAGCCGGCTCTTCTTCATCAAGGCGCAGATCACCGACGGCCACCTGCGGACCTGCGGCGCCGCCTCGATCTACTCTCGGCCGGGTACGCCCTTCCCCAAGATTCCAACCGTTGACTCGGTGAAGAATTGGCAGATGTCATTCTTCTACGTGCGCAACGAGAGCCCGCTCTTCGACCGGATCAATCTGCCGGAGTTCAATCCGGCTCCTCCAGTCGGCCGGATCAACTGGGGCTACAACGCCCGCACGACGGACCCGGACGCGGAGGTGAGCCAACTCTGGGATTTCCTGGGGGCGGCCGTCGGGAACGGGCTGACCGCCAAGGACCTCCTCTGCACCATCGCCGAGCGCCGGGTGCTGCCGCTCCAAATGCGCACCCACAAGATTGGGCACATGTCCGGCCGGTTCGACCCGACCCGGACGTCCAAGGCGCCGCTCACCAAGGCCCAGGTGGCCCGCCGGGTGAACAACATCACCAAGGCGAACATGCCTGAGGACTGGAACTACGGGCTGGCGCCCCGCAACAGGGACCTGCCGCCCGAGCTGGTCTGGCCGACTTCCGGCTTGCGGCTGCGTGGCTGACTTCTTTTTCTTTCTGCCGACTTCCGGCTTGCTGTTTGCTCATGTCTTCTGTTTTTCTAGCTCTTCGACCGGCAGATTGTCGAGGACGGCGACCTGGCAACAAGGAGGTGGACGCCGGATCACGCCGATCCGGCTGACCAAGCCGGCGACCAGGCCGGCGACGACGACCTGCTGCAGGCGCCTGACCTAGGCGGCCAGGGGGAGCACAATCCGCCCCCTTCACCGGAGCAGCAGGAGGACGATGAGCCGGCAACGTCTGCCACGGGGCCGATCCCCGCGGTGCCTCTGCGGGCGAGGCCGCCTAGCACCACGGCGACTTCGGCGCCCAAGGGGAAGAAGCGGGTCGGCGAACCCCGCTCCACCGTCGCCTTGGAGGCGAAGGCGAAGAAGCTCCGCCGGCAGCAGCCGAAGAAGGTTCCGGAGCAGGCCGGGTGAGTTCTCTTTTTCTTTTGTTTGATTCCTTTTCTTTCCTTACTCTTTATGCTTATCTTTTTCTTATTTGTTCGGCTAGGGCCCCCATCAAGTTCGCTCAGGGCGGCGGCTCCCGGCAAGCCCCGCGTGTCGTGTCGCCGCTTCCGCGACAAAGGAGGGAGTCGACGCCACAGCCTCCGTCGCGCGCGCCTACGCCGCCGCCGCTGCGGGTACTCCGCCTCCGCAGGGCGCCTTCCTTCGCTGTGCCACGGCTTCAGCGCCTGGCCGCGGCACGCGGGCCTAGCCGACGCGCCAGCCGACGCTGGATGACATGTTCCCGCGCCGCGCTCGTCTTTTGGACCCAGCCGCTGGGGCCGGCGAGGGGCATGCCGCTGCGGCCGGAGCCGGAGCCAGCAGGGCTGCGCCGCCTGCGACCGAGCCGGATCCGGGCCGAGCGTGGTGGTGTTGGTGGAGAGCCCGGAGGGGAGCCTCGTGCGCTGGAGATGACTGCGCCGACTGGGCCAACTGCTTCGCCCGGAGCGCCGCCACCGCCGGAGCCGACGAGGGAGGAGCCGGCCAGGCGGGAGCCGGCAAGGGATGAGCCGGCGCGCATGGAGGACGCCGACTCGCGCGCGCTGGTGAGGACGGAGGCCCCGTCGGCGCCGTTGGGGAGCCTGCATGTGGCCAAGGGCGCCCGGCTGCTGCACGTGCCGTCCGCCTCCGACTCCAGCCTTGGCTCGGCTGGCACTATGGAGCAAGCGTGGCTCAGCGCGGACTCCTACGAGGTGACCAGCCGGGAGGGGAACCCAGGCCAAGCGTTGATGAAGATGTTCTTCTCCGGCTTGCAGGCCAACCTCAAGGCCAGGGCTGCCGAGACCGCGGCCAACGTCGCCAAGGTGGAGGAAGCCAGCAAGGTAAGTGCTTCATCTGTTTTTCAATTTGGTTATTATCCTGGTAGCCCTCCGAGGCATGGGCCGGCTGCTCGGAGCCGGTCCGGGTTTCGTCTAGTTGACTGATTTTCTTTCTCCTTAGGCTGTGGCGGAGCGGCGCACCAACTTGTACAACCGCGCCGTGACCCACTACCACAAGGCCAAGCTTGACCGGGCCGACTTGGCTCGCGAGCTGGAGGCCGTCAAGGGTAAAATCTTTCTCCTTCCGACTTGATGTCTTCTTTCTTTAGTCTTGGTTGGCTGACGCTTCTTTCTGGCCGCCTTGCAGCTGAAGCCGCCAAGGTCCCGCGGCTGGAGGCGGATCTTCGGGCTGCTCGCGCTCAGTGCGCCGAGAGCGAGGAGGCGGGCCGATCTGCTGCCGCCAAGCTCAAGGTGGCTGAGCTGGAGCTAGCGCGGCTGCGCCGGCTTGAGGAGAACCACCTCAAGGAACTTGCCCTCCTCAGGACAGCTGAGAAGGAGAAGGTGGAGGACCTGAGCAAGCGGCTGACTGAGGTGGAGAAGCAACGGCTTGCGCTTCAGGAGGAGGTCACCACCAAGACCACGGAGCTGTCGGCCACCGCCAAGCGCTGGGTGGACGAGATTGGCGCGCTCGACCGTGGCCTGTCGGGTGAGTGCGTTTCTTTTTTCTTCCTTTCCCTTTGCCGGCTTTCGGCTGTCGGCTACCGGCTTAGTTTGGTAGCCGGCGGCAGAAACTCTGATTTTTTCGCTGTCTCCATCTTCGGGCTGGGGGCAGCCGGTTCTTGTCAGCTGCCGCCAGGCTTTTCCTTTTGTCCTTCGGAATTTCCATCTTCGGACTGGGGGCAGTCGGCTCTTGCCGGCTGCCACCAGGCCTACTTTAGGACTTCGAAAATTCGCATTTTTCAGCTTATTTCGGCTTTGACGATTTCTGACGTGCTTCTTCTTGCAGCGGCCTTCCCGGAAACGCAGGATGCGGCATTAGCAGCCGTTGGCGTTGCGCGCGAGGCTAGGAGGCGGGCGACTGGCGAGGGCAGCTCGGAGTACTTCACCATGGAGGATTACATGGCATCCATGGCCGCCCGCGTCGAGCCCATCACCAAGCTTGGCTGGGAGCTCCGGAAGGCGGCTGAGGAGCTGGTCCCGATGCTGTGGCCCGCGGAGGCGGCGCCGCAAGATCTCTCCAACCTCATCTCCTGGATGGAGCGGGCGCCGGATCGCTTCCTCGACTGGAAGGAGTCTGCCACGTGTGCTGGAGCCGACATGGCGTTGTCCTTTGTCATCTCCTGGTACAACGAGGTGGACCTTGGGCAGCTCGAGTACCGGCGAGCCGGCGTGGAGGACAAGCTCCCGGCCGAATACAAGACTGCTCAGCTTGCCCGAGCCATCGCCATCGCCGACTTCGTCGACAAGGGCCTCTTCGTCGCGGACCCGAACCCGCCGTCTGACGACGAGGATGAGGAGATGGAGGACGAGGAAGCGGAAGATGCGCCTGGGGACGACCCGGCAGCCGGCTCCGCTGATGCTCCTCCGGCTGGTCCTCCTCCAGCCGGTGCTTAATTTACCTGTCTTTGTTGTTGCTTTTGCCAAGACAATTTGTTAAATCCCCGGGATGCCGGGTGCATATGTATGAATATTATCGTCCTTTTATTATATCACACTTTAATGTGTTTGTTAATCATTTGTGTGCCGACTTGCTTTCTTTCGACTTGTTCGCTTTTTTCCATCCGCCCCACTCTTTGGCTTTGCTCTTGCCGGTCGTACGTCCGACTTGCGATCCGTCGCCGGATCAAGAGCGGGCCGCTGGGTGAGGCCGACAGTATTTCAGTCGAACGAGCCGATTTCGGCAATCCGGCACTTTTGTGAAAAGTTGCAAGTCAATTCGCTTTTACTCTTTCCCTTAGTCGTCTTTCGCGTGCCGGCTCCCTAGGCCTTACTCCCGCCAGCCGGACAGCCGGGTTGCGGTCTGTAGCTGGATCGGAAGCCGGCTGTCGGAAACCGGATCACGTTACTGAGCCGGCCGCGTGAGAGGGTTTAAGCCAATTGGCGGAACAAGGTAGAATACGCGAAAAACTTGTCAGAAACGGCGCTCTTGGCGCATGCTTTTCATAGCTTACAAAAGGGATACAAGGGATACATACATTCCTGCTCTGAAGTGTAAAATGGGCGGAGCAAGTTGACATTCCAGGGACGTTTAGTCTCCTCGTCAGCCTTGTCCGGCTTGTTTTCTCTAGCCTCTTGGGCATCTATGAGATAGTAGGAATCATTGCCTACTGCCTTGCTCACGATGAAGGGACCCTCCCATGGGGATGACAGTTTATGCTATCCGACTGTCCGCTGGACCAGCCGGAGCACTAGGTCTCCTTCTCGGAATGCTAAGGGCTGGACCTTCCGGCTGTGATAGCGCCGGAGGCTCTGCTGGTAGATAGTAGATCTGGACGCAGCCAGCAGCCGGGCTTCTTCGACCAAGTCGACTCCATCTTCGCGAGCTTCTTTGGCTTCGGCTTCTGTGTAGAGCTTGATCCTTGGCGCGTCGTGCTCGATATCAGTCGGAAGGACGGCTTCGGCCCCGTATACGAGGAAGAATGGTGTGAAGCCGACTGAGCGGTTTGTCATTGTGCGCAGGCTCCACAGCACATTGGGCAGCTCCTCAATCCAGCAGCCGGCTGCTCGCTCGAGCGGCTCCACCAGCCGGGGCCGGATGCCGGCTAGGACCAAGCCGTTAGCCTTCTCCACTTGTCCGTTAGACTCCGGGTGTGCCACAGAGGCTAGGGCCATCCGGATCCCCATTTCCCCGCAATAGCGAGAGAAGATGCCTTGGGAGAAGTTGCTACCGTTGTCGGTGATGATGCTGTGGGGGTAGCCGAACCTCACGATGATTTCCTTGAGGAATGTGACGGCTGTGGAGCCGTCCAGCTTCTTGATTGGCTTGGCTTCGATCAACTTAGTGAATTTGTCAATCATCACTAAGAGATGTGTCATGCCGCCTCGCGCTGTTCTGAACGGGCCCACCATATCCAAGCCCCATACGGCAAACGGCCATGTGATGGGGATGGTTTTCAAGGCGGAAGCCGGCTGGTGTCTCTTCTTTGCGAAGCGCTGACAGCCGTTGCACTTCTTCACCAACTCTTCTGCGTCTCTGAGCGCAGTCGGCCAGTAAAAACCGTGCCGGAAAGCTTTGGCCACTATGGCTCTGGATGAGTGATACGTATCCGACGTATCGATAATTTCTTATGTTCCATGCCACATTATTGATGTTATCTACATGTTTTATGCACACTTTATGTCATATTCGTGCATTTTCTGGAACTAACCTATTAACAAGATGCCGAAGTGCCAGTTGCTGTTTTCTGCTGTTTTTGGTTTCAGAAATCCTAGTAACGAAATATTCTCGGAATTGGACGAAATCAACGCCCAGGGTCCTATTTTGCCACGAAGCTTCCAGAAGTCCGAAGAGGAGACGAAGTGGGGCCACGAGGGGGCTGATGACCCACAAGTATAGGGGGTGTATCGTAGTATCTTCGATAAGTAAGAATGTCGATCCCAACGAGGAGCAGAAGGTGTTGACAAGCAGTTTCGATGAAGGATTCACTGTAAATGCTCACAGACAAGTATTCAGGGGGGTTTGATGTAACAGTTGAATAAAGTACGAGTATGTAAAGTGCGAGAGTAATAATTGCAGCGAGTGGCCCAATCCTTTTTAGCACAAAGGACAAGCCGGTTTGTTTACTTATAATGACCAAACGTTCTCGAGGACACACGGGATTTTAGTCTAGTGCTTTCGCTACATACGGCTAAATAATCTTCATTGTTGTGATAAGTGTTGTGTGGGTGAACCTATGCTAATGTACCGCCCTTCCTAGGACTAATACATACTTGTGATTATACCCCTTGCAAGCATCCGCAACTACAAGAAAGTAATTAAGAATTAAATCTAACCACAGCCTTAAACTCTGAGATCCTGCGATCCCTCCTGCATCGATATACCAACGGGGATTTAGGTTTCTGTCACTCCGGCAACCCCGCAATTGGCAAACGAATACAAGATGCATTCCCCTAGGCCCATAAATGGTGAAGTCTCATGTAGTCGACGTTCACATGACACCACTAGAAGAATAACACCACAACTTAAATATCACACCATTGAATATTACTCAACCATAATTCACTACTAACATTTAGACTTCACCCATGTCCTCAAGAACTAAACGAACTACTCACGAGACATCATACGGAACATGATCAGAGGTGATATGATGATGAATAACAATCTGAACATAAACTTGGTTCAATGGTTTCACTCAATAGCATCAACAACAAGTAGAAATCGATACCGGGAGAGTTTCCCCTATCAAACAATCAAGATCAAACCCAAATTGCTACGGCGGTGACGGTGTCCAGCGGTGATGACGGCGGTGATGATGGTGGAGATGATGATGATGGTGATGGCGATGATGTCCAGCTCGATGACGGTGACGATGGCGTCGATTTCCCCCTCCCGGAGGGAATTTCCCCGGCGGATTCCTGCCCGCCGGAGAGCTCTTTTCTCTCTGGTGTTCTCCGCCCCGCAGAGGCGGCTGTAACTCTTCGCGAGGTACCCTCTGTGGCTTAGGTCTTCGGGACGAAGGGTTTGGCGAAGAAAAGGAGGCGAAAAGGGTCGTGGGCCCCCCAGACCATAGGCCGGCGCGGCCAGGGCCTGGGCCGCGCCGCCCTAGGGTGTGGGCCCACCCTGGCTGCTCCTGGCTCCTCCTTCTGGCTTCCTTCGTCATCTTGAAAAATAGGATTTTTGGTATAATTTCCTTCCAGAGTTGATCTTCCGAAATATTGCGTTCTGACGGTGCTTTTTCCAGCAGAATCCTGGCTCCGGTGTTCGATCCTCCAATAATGATGAAACATGCAAAATAGATGAAATAACATAAGTATTGTGTCCCAATATGAAATATATCAATGAATAACAGCAAATTATGATATAAAATAGTGATGCAAATTGGACGTATCAACTCCCCCCAAGCTTAGACTTCGCTTGTCCCCAAGCGAAACTGAGCTCGATAGACATGACCACATGTTTATGGAGTGAAGAGTCGATAAATAAAATACGGACAAGAAGCATCATATTCATTCACACAGGACATTATAGTAAACAACCTCTTATAACTCATATTGAAACAAGTATAAGGTAATCACAAGTAAAGGTGCATGAGAAATCATGATTGGTGATGGCAAACTTCGTTCTTGGTCAGAGAACAATTAACAGATTATATTTATCTCATTGAGCAGCGCTCTCATGTTAGAGTTTATAAGGCACAACTTGCATACTCAATCGTAATGGTCTACTCATAATCATTGATAACTTGCAAAGCTATATTCATTTAAATAAAACTTGTACTAAACAAAGAAGAATAAAAGACATGATATAGCAAATCACAATATAATGGTTTGATCACAACTACTCAAATGCTTGCTTGAGATGGAGGGAAATAGGTTTACTGACTCAACATAAAGTAAAAGACAGGCCCTTCGCAGAGGGAAGCAGGGATTAAATCATGTGCTAGAGCTTTTTCAATTTTTGCAATCATATAAAGAGAATAAAAGTAACATTTTGAGAGGTGTTTGTTGTTGTCAACGACTGGTAGCGGGTACTCTAACCCCCTTGCCAGACAACCTCCTAAGAGCGGCTCCCATATTATTTTCATTTTGTGTGGCACTCCTTCCAACCTTTCTTTCACAAACCATGGCTAACCGAATCCTCGGGTGCCTGCCAACAATCTCATACCATGAAGGAGTGCCTTTTTATTTTAGCTTTATTATGATGATGACACTCCCCCCAACCTTTGCTTACACAAGCCATGGCTAACCGAATCCTTCGGGTGCCGTCCATCAATCACATACCATGGAGGAGTGTCTATTTAGTTTAATCAATTTGGGACTGGGAATCCCATTGCCAGCTCTTTTTGCAAAATTATTGGATAAGCGGGTGAAGCCACTAGTCCATTGGTGGAAGTTGCCCAACAAGATTGAAAGATAAAACACCACATACTTCCTCATGAGCTATGAAACATTGACACAAATAAGAGATACTAAGTTTTGAATTGTTTAAAGGTAGCACATGAAGTATTTACTTGGAATGGCAGAAAATACCATGTAGTAGGTAGGTATGGTGGACACAAATGGCATAGGTTTGGGTTAAGGTTTGGATGCACGAGAAGTATTCCCTCTCAGTACAGGTCTTTGGCTAGCAAGGTTAATTAGCAAGCATAAGAGTCGAGGGAAACAAACAAATATACATGTGATAGAAACAATCATGCATCTTCCTTGTAAGTACAAACAATTTTAACTTCAGAATAATAAGCTATGAGCTAACAAGAAAGACAATGAAACATCTACATGTATTTCTCTTTTCTATTTAAACCTCAAAGTGTTGTTGCTATTGACCAATGCTAAGTTTGCCAAAACCAAATAGATTTATTCAATGCTCCCAAAGTGATACCAATACTAACAACAAGGTGAATCATATAGTAGAGATTGCAAACTAAAATAAGATGTGCAATATGTAAATGATAAGACTTCTCATTAATATTCCATAACGATAACTCACACCAAGGGATACATAGACAACCAACTAAAGGAGAGATACTTCCAAACGCAACCCATCTTATATGATAACTTCCCTACTCATGATATGACACTACTTGACAATAAAAGTAAAAGGTAGTGATAATGTGATACCGCGGCACTCCCCCAAGCTTGGAACAAACCAAGGGGATGCCAATACCGATGATGAATTACTCCTTCGGTGATGGTGGTGATGAATTCCTGACAAGCTTCTCAATAAGCTCCTGAAGCTCGTCAATCCTGTATATGAGATTGCGAATCATCTCTGAATTGTGCTCGATGCGGTTAAAGAGTCTGTCTGATGGCGAGTCCCAGCTCTTGGAGTTATTTCCCCACTCTTCAGCCTCAGGCTCCTTCTCTCCTGCAGTGTTAGAGCGATCTGATGGAGATGTTTTCGGAGCTAGGTAATGACGTGGGACTGCTCCTCCAGTGCGAATTCTTGCGCTCTTGTTTGCACAAAAAGGGTTGTCCACCACCTTGATGCTTGCGATGGTAGCACGCGGGCGTGCGCGCGAGTCTTCCTCCACCTCTTCTTCATCTTCTTCCTTGACGTCCTTGTCTTCCTCTTTCCACCCGAGATCTCGATCATCTTCATCCGGAAACTCCTTGCCCTTGTTCTTGGAGACCATGGTGCTTCTAAACCAAAAACAGATCCTGGCAGAAACAGCTCGAAACAAAACACGTCGAGAAAACGATATACGGACCTCCAGGGGTCCGGGGGATTATATAGCAAAATTTTTCACGACAAACGGAAAGTACCAGATCGAACCAGAGTCGGAAAGGGGCGACGAGGCGGCCAAACCATAGGCCGGCGCGGGCCCAGGTCAGGCCGCGCCGCCCTATGGTGGCACCCCCTCGTGTGTCCTTTCCACTCCGTTTCGAACTCGTAATTTCTCATATTTTCCAAAAACAGCAAAAATATAGTTCGGAAAGTAAATTGCGTACTTTTCATTACCAGTACTGTTACCTATTCGAAGTCGAGTTCTGGCGGACTGTCAATTTGTCCTTTGATGTAGGCCTCCGGTGTTTCCACTTGAATAATATCAACATCAACATTATAAGAATCACCCGAGATATAATGCTTGAGTCTTTGTCCATTCACCACTTGCGTAGCATTGCCTTGGAGAGAGCTAATTTTGATTGCTCCTGAACGATACACCTCCTCGACAACATATGGTCCTTCCCATTTCGAGAGTAATTTCCCTGCAAAGAATCTGAGACGAGACCGATACAATAGGACTTTATCCCCAATATTAAATTCTCTTTTGATAATCCTCCTATCATGCCATTTTTTAACTTTCTCTTTAAAGAGTTTAGCATTTTCATATGCTTCACTTCTCCATTCATCTAGAGAACTCAATTGCAACAACTTCTTATCACCGGCAAGTTTAGGATCTTTATTTAATTCTCTAACAGCCCAATAAGCTTTGTGCTCTAGTTCTAGAGGTAAATGACAAGCTTTCCCATAAACCATTTTATAAGGTGACATTCCCATGGGATTTTTATAAGCAGTTCTATAAGCCCAAAGTGCATCCTTCAATTTACTAGCCCAATTCTTTCTAGTTTTATTAACGGTCTTTCCCAAAATAGATTTAATCTCTCTATTTGATAATTCTACTTGACCACTAGTTTGAGGATGATAAGCAGAAGCAATTCTATGATTAATACCATACTTAGCAAGAGTTTTTCTAAAACCTCCATGAATAAAATGAGAACCTCCATCAGTCATAATATATCTAGGTACTCCAAATCTAGGAAAAATAATATCTAAGAGCATTCTTAAAGAGGTCTCACCATCAGCACTTTTTGTAGGTATAGCTTCCACCCATTTAGTAACATAATCAACAGCAACAAGTATATGAGTGTTACCTTCCGAAGACGGAAAAGGTCCCATGAAGTCAAATCCCCAACAATCAAACGGTTCAATAACAAGAGTATAATTCATAGGCATTTCATTGCGTCTGGAGATATTACCAACCCTTTGGCATTCATCACAAGATAAAATAAACTTTCTCGCATCCTTGAAGAGAGTTGGCCAATAAAAACCTGATTGTAAAACCTTTTGCGCGGTTCTTTCTCCAGCGTGATGTCCTCCATAAGCACTACCATGACATTTACTCAATATTTCTTGTTGTTCATACTCAGGAACACATCTTCGCATAATACCATCCACTCCTTCTTTATATAAGTGTGGGTCATCCCAGAAATAATGCCTCAAGTCATAAAAGAATTTCCTCCTTTCTTTGAGCTGAAAAGGTTGGAGGCAAGTACTTGGAAACAATAAAGTTAGCATAATCAGCATACCAAGGACTGTCTCGCGAGCTCACCTTTATTACAGCCAATTGTTCATTTGGAAAACTATCATTAACAGGAACAGGATCATAAGCAATATTTTCCAATCTAGACAAATTATCAGCAACAGGATTATCAGCACCTTTCCTATCTACAATATGTAAATCAAATTCTTGCAAAAGAAGTACCCATCTAATAAGCCTCGGCTTAGCATCTTTCTTTGTCATTAGGTATCTAATTGCAGCATGATCAGTATGAATAGTAACTTTTGAATCAACAATATAAGATCTAAATTTATCACAAGCAAAGACTACAGCTAATAATTCTTTTTTAGTTGTAGCATAATTTCTTTGAGCAGCATCAAGAGTTTTACTAGCATAATGAATAACATTCAGTTTTTTATCTACTCGCTGTCCAAGAACAGCGCCTACAGCAAAATCACTAGCATCACACATAATTTCAAATGGTAAGTTCCAATCAGGGGGTTCCACTATAGGAGCAGTTGTTAAGGCTTTTTTAAGAGTTTCAAAAGCTTCCTTACAATCGTCATCAAAAACAAATGGTACATCTTTTTGAAGAAGATTAGTAAGAGGCTTTGAAATCTTGGAGAAATCTTTAATAAATCTCCTATAAAACCCAGCATGACCAAGAACACTACGAATACCTTTAACATCCCTCGGATAGGGCATCTTCTCAATTGCTTCAACTTTAGCTCTATCAACTTCAATACCTCTCTCAGAAATTTTATGTCCCAATACAATTCCTTCATTAACCATAAAGTGGCATTTCTCCCAATTAAGAACAAGGTTAGTTTCTTCACATCTCTGCAAAACTTTATCAAGGTTTATAAGCAACTATCAAAAGAATTCCCATAGACGGAAAAATCATCCATGAATACCTCTACAATACTTTCACAAAAACCATGAAAAATAGCAGACATGCATCTTTGAAAAGTAGCAGGAGCATTACATAAACCAAAAGGCATACGTCTATAAGCATAAGTTCCATAGGGACAAGTAAAAGTGGTTTTCTCTTGATCTTTAGCTTTAACAGCAATTTGTGAAAACCCAGAATAACCATCAAGAAAGCAAAAATGAGTATTTTTAGACAATCTTTCTAGCATTTGATCAATAAATGGTAAAGGGTAATGATCTTTCTTAGTAACTTTATTAACTTTTCGAAAATCAATGCACATTCTATACCCTACAACTACTCTTTGAGGAATGAGCTCATCATTATCATTAGGCACAACAGTCATACCTCCTTTCTTGGGAACGCAATGCACAGGACTAACCCATCTACTATCAGCAATAGGATATATAATACCAGCTTCAAGAAGTCGTAATACCTCATTCCTTACCACTTCCTTCATCTTCGGAATTAGACGACGCTGAGGTTCAACAACAGGCATTGCATCATCTTCCATATTAATAGCATGTTGGCATATAGACGGAGAAATCCCCTTCAAATCATCAAGAGTGTAGCCAATAGCGCCTCGATGCTTCTTCAATATTTCCAATAACCTTTCTTCCTCAATCTCTGAAAGCTTAGAACTAATAATAACAGGATATATTTTCTTATCATCAATATGAGCATATTTAAGATTATCAGGTAAAGGCTTTAAATCAAAAACAGGATCTTCCTTTGGTGGCGGTGTTGTACCCAAATCTTCCACCGGTAAATCATGCTTGAGAATAGGTTGGCGAAGAAAAATTTCCTCAAGCTCATCTCTTTCTTTCCTAAAAATTTCGCTCTCGCTATCCTCCAAATGTTGCTGCAAAGGATTATTAGGAACAAGAACAATAGATGCACATTGCTCCATTTTAAAATCATTACTAGGCAAATCAGCTTTATAAGGAGTTTTAGTAAATTTAGAGAAGTTAAACTCATAAGATTCACCAGCAAATTTAGTCAAAATTTTCTCTTTCTTGCAATCTATAATAGCTCCACAAGTATTTAGAAAAGGTCTACCAAAAATAATAGGACAATAATCACTTGCAGCAGAACCAAGTACCAAAAAGTCGGCAGGATATTTAATCTTACCGCATAAAACTTCCACATCTCGAACAATACCAATTGGAGAAATAGTTTCTCTATTAGCCAGCAGAATAACCACATCAATATCTTCAAGTTCACAAGAATCAATTTCGTGCATAATCTCCGTGTAAAGCTCATACGGAATAGCACTAACACTTGCACCAATATCACATAATCCATAATAACAATGATCACCAATTTTAACAGATAGCATAGGAACACTAGCTTGTTTGGGTTTATTAGGATGTGAGACAATATTAGAAGCATCTTCACAGAAAATAATATGACCATCCTCCACACTTTCAGTCACAAGATCTTTAATTATTGCAACAGCAGGTTCAACTTTTATTTGTTCTTCAGGTTCTACAGGTTTCTTTTCACTTTTATGAACCGCACTATTTATAACAGAGTACTCTTTCATTTTAGTAGGGAAAGGAGTTTTTTCAATATAAGCTTCAGGAATAACACGATCAGCAGTTTCAACTACAACGCATTTATTAATAGATGAATCAATTTTATCTTTATACGGTTCATGATACTTATCAAAATTCTTCTTTGGCAATTCATAATGAGAGGCAAAAGCTTTATAAAGATTTACAGCAACTTGAGAATCAAGACCATATATAGCACTCATATTACGAAATTTATCAGTATCCATAAAAGCTTCAATGCATTTATAATCATAAATTATACCTGATTCTCTATCCTTATCGTTCTCCCATCCTTCAGTATTTTCTTGGATCCGATCAAGAAGGTCCCTTTTAAACTCTTCTTTGTTGCGTGTAAATGATCCAGAACAAGAAGTATCCAGCAAGGTCTTGTCTTGAAAAGAAAGTCTTGCATAGAAATTATCAATAATAACATTACCAGGAAGCTCATGAATGGGGCATTTGAGCATTAAAGACTTCAATCTCCCCCAAGCTTGGGCAATACTCTCTCCATCATGAGGCCAAAAATTATATATGCGATTCCGATCCTTATGAATTTCACTTGGAGGATAGAACTTAGAATAAAACCGGGGCACAATATCATTCCATTCAAGAGAATCCCCATTATCCAGTAATTTATACCAATGCGCCGCCTTACCGGACAGCGACAAAGAGAATAGTTTCTTCCTCACTTCATCCATAGCAATACCTGCACATTTGAATAACCCGCATAATTCATGCAAAAACAGTAAATGATCACCAGGATGGACAGTTCCATCCCCTTCATAGCGGTTATCCATAACACGTTCAATAATTTTCATAGGTATTTTATATGGTATCACTTCCTCACCTGGCGCCTCATCCACTACCGTTGCAGTAGTAGTAGATTTCCCAAATAGAAATTGAAGAGAAGATCTCTCCATAATGACTTATAGCAGCAGCGAAATAAAATCAGCACAACAAGAAAGGTTTTCCTTACCAATTCCACTTACCAATAGCGCTTCACTCCCCGGCAACGGCGCCGTAAAATAGTCTTGATGACCCACAAGTATAGGGGGTGTATCGTAGTATCTTCGATAAGTAAGAATGTCGATCCCAACGAGGAGCAGAAGGTGTTGACAAGCAGTTTCGATGAAGGATTCACTGTAAATGCTCACAGACAAGTATTCAGGGGGGTTTGATGTAACAGTTGAATAAAGTACGAGTATGTAAAGTGCGAGAGTAATAATTGCAGCGAGTGGCCCAATCCTTTTTAGCACAAAGGACAAGCCGGTTTGTTTACTTATAATGACCAAACGTTCTCGAGGACACACGGGATTTTAGTCTAGTGCTTTCGCTACATACGGCTAAATAATCTTCATTGTTGTGATAAGTGTTGTGTGGGTGAACCTATGCTAATGTACCGCCCTTCCTAGGACTAATACATACTTGTGATTATACCCCTTGCAAGCATCCGCAACTACAAGAAAGTAATTAAGAATTAAATCTAACCACAGCCTTAAACTCTGAGATCCTGCGATCCCTCCTGCATCGATATACCAACGGGGATTTAGGTTTCTGTCACTCCGGCAACCCCGCAATTGGCAAACGAATACAAGATGCATTCCCCTAGGCCCATAAATGGTGAAGTGTCATGTAGTCGACGTTCACATGACACCACTAGAAGAATAACACCACAACTTAAATATCACACCATTGAATATTACTCAACCATAATTCACTACTAACATTTAGACTTCACCCATGTCCTCAAGAACTAAACGAACTACTCACGAGACATCATACGGAACATGATCAGAGGTGATATGATGATGAATAACAATCTGAACATAAACTTGGTTCAATGGTTTCACTCAATAGCATCAACAACAAGTAGAAATCGATACCGGGAGAGTTTCCCCTATCAAACAATCAAGATCAAACCCAAATTGCTACGGCGGTGACGGTGTCCAGCGGTGATGACGGCGGTGATGATGGTGGAGATGATGATGATGGTGATGGCGATGATGTCCAGCTCGATGACGGTGACGATGGCGTCGATTTCCCCCTCCCGAGGAGGGGAATTTCCCGGCGGATTCCTGCCCGCCGGAGAGCTCTTTTCTCTCTGGTGTTCTCCGCCCCGCAGAGGCGGCTGTAACTCTTCGCGAGGTACCCTCTGTGGCTTAGGTCTTCGGGACGAAGGGTTTGGCGAAGAAAAGGAGGCGAAAAGGGTCGTGGGCCCCCCAGACCATAGGCCGGCGCGGCCAGGGCCTGGGCTGCGCCGCCCTAGGGTGTGGGCCCACCCTGGCTGCTCCTGGCTCCTCCTTCTGGCTTCCTTCGTCATCTTGAAAAATAGGATTTTTGGTATAATTTCCTTCCAGAGTTGATCTTCCGAAATATTGCGTTCTGACGGTGCTTTTTCCAGCAGAATCCTGGCTCCGGTGTTCGATCCTCCAATAATGATGAAACATGCAAAATAGATGAAATAACATAAGTATTGTGTCCCAATATGAAATATATCAATGAATAACAACAAATTATGATATAAAATAGTGATGCAAATTGGACGTATCAGGGGCCACACCCTAGGGCGGCGCGGCCCCCCCCTTGGCCGCGCGGCCCTGTGGTGTGGGGCCCTCGTGCCGCCTCCTGACCTGCCCTTCCGCCTACTTAAAGCCTCCGTTGCGAAACCCCCAGTACCGAGAGCCACGATACGGAAAACCTTCCAGAGACGCCGCCGCCACCGATCCCGTCCCGGGGGATCCAGGAGATCGCCTCCGGCACCCTGCCGGAGAGGGGAATCATCTCCCGGAGGACTCTACGCCGCCATGGTCGCCTCCGGAGTGATGTGTGAGTAGTCTACCCCTGGACTATGGGTCCATAGCAGTAGCTAGATGGTTGTCTTCTCCCCATTGTGCTTCATTGTCGGATCTTGTGAGCTGCCTAACATGATCAAGATCATCTATCTGTAATTCTATATGTTGCGTTTGTTGGGATCCGATGAATAGAGAATACTTGTTATGTTGATTATCAAAGTTATGTCTATGTGTTGTTTATGATCTTGCATGCTCTCCGTTATTAGTAGATGCTCTGGCCAAGTTGATGCTAGTAACTCCAAGAGGGAGTATTTATGCTCGATAGTGGGTTCATGTCTCCGTGAATCTGGAGGGGTGACAAGAACCTCTAAGGTTATGGATGTGCTGTTGCCACTAGGGATAAAACATTGGTGCTATGTTCAAGGATGTAGTCACTAATTACATTACGCGCAATACTTAATGCAATTGTCTGTTGTTAGCAACTTAATACTGGAGGGGGTTCGGATGATAACCTGAAGGTGGACTTTTTAGGCATAGATGCAGTTGGATGGCGGTCTATGTACTTTGTCGTAATGCCCAATTAAATCTCACTATACTCATCATAATATGTATGTGCATGGTCATGCCCTCTTTATTTGTCAATTGCCCAACTGTAATTTGTTCACCCAACATGCTGTTTATCTTATGGGAGAGACACCTCTAGTGAACTGTGGACCCCGGTCTAATTCTCTATACTGAAATACAATCTACTGCAATACTTGTTCTACTGTTTTCTGCAAACAATCATCTTCCACACAATACGGTTAATCCTTTGTTACAGCAAGCCGGTGAGATTGACAACCTCACTGTTTTGTTGGGGCAAAGTACTTTGGTTGTGTTGTGTGATGTCTACGGCCCCCTCCTTTTCCTGTAGACAGTGTTGGGCCTCCAAGAGCAGAGGTTTGTAGAACAGCAGCAAGTTTTCCCTTAAGTGGATCACCCAAGGTTTATCGAACTCAGGGAGGAAGAGGTCAAAGATATCCCTCTCATGCAACCCTGCAACCACAAAGCAAGAAGTCTCTTGTGTCCCCAACACACCAAATAGGTGCACTAGTTCGGCGAAGAGATAGTGAAATACAGGTGGTATGAATATATATGAGCAGTAGCAACGGTGCCAGAAAATAGCTTGCTGGCGTGTAGTTGATGGTGGTAGTATTGCAGCAGTAGTAACGCAGTAAAACAGTAAACAAGCGGTGATAGCAGTATTTAGGAACAAGGCCTAGGGATTATACTTTCACTAGTGGACACTCTCAACATGGATCGCATAATAAATAACTCTTTCTCATATGTGCTACATACACTCTTTTGTTGGATGATGAACACATTGCGTAGGATTACACGAACCCTCAATGCCGGAGTTAACAAGCTCCACAATTCAATGTTCATATTTAAATAACCTTAGAGCATAATAGATCATTGCAAAATAAACCAAGAACTAACATAGTGCACACACTGCCCACATTACACTATGAAGGAGGAATAGATCACATCAATACTATCATAATGATAATTAACTTCACAATCTACAAGAGATCATGATCATAGCCTACGACAAGAACCACATGGTGCACACACTAGTCACCTTTAAACCATGCAGGAGGAATAGACTACTTTAATAACATCACATGAGTAGCACACAACTAGTAGTGATACAAAGCTCATCATATGGATCTCAATCATGTAAAGCAGCTCATGAGATCATTGTATTGAAGTACATAGGAGAGAGATTAACCACATAGCTACCGGTACAGCCCCGAGCCTCGATGGAGAACTACTCCCTCCTCATGGGAACAGCAGCGGTGATGAAGATGGCGGTGGAGATGGCAGCGGTGTCGATGGAGGAGCCTTCCGGGGGCACTTCCCCGTCCCGGCGGCGTGCCGGAATAGAGACTCCTGTCCCCCAGATCTTGGCTTCGCGATGGCGGCGGCTCTGGATGGTTTCTCGTACCGTGCTTTTTCGTATCGAGGTTTTAGGTCTGGGACCTTTATATAGGCGAAGAGGCGGCGTCAGAGGGTCGAAGGGGCGACGACACCATAGGGCCGCGCGGCCAGGGGGTGGGCCACGCCACCCTATCATCTGGGGGCCCTGTGGCCCCCCTCTGGCCTCTCTCGTGTGTTCTGGATGCTTCCGGGGATTCTAAGATCTTCGGCGTTGATTTCGTCCGATTCCGAGAATATTTCTTTACTAGGATTTCTGAAACCAAAAACAGCAGAAAACAGCAACTGGCACTTCGGCATCTTGTTAATAGGTTAGTTCCAGAAAATGCACGAATATGACATAAAGTGTGCATAAAACATGTAGATATCATCAATAATGTGGCATGGAACGTAAGAAATTATCGATACGTCGGAGACGTATCAGCATCCCCAAGCTTAGTTTCTGCTCGTCCCGAGCAGGTAAACGATAACAAAGATAATTTCTGGAGTGACATGCCATCATAAACTTTGATCATACTATTTGTAAAGCATATGTAGTGAATGCAGCGATCAAAACAATGTATATGACATGAGTAAACAACTGAATCATAAAGCAAAGACTTTTCATGAATAGTACTTCAAGACAAGCATCAATAAGTCTTGCATAAGAGTTAACTCATAAAGCAATAATTCAAAGTAAAAGCATTGAAGCAACACAAAGGAAGATTAAGTTTCAGCGGTTGCTTTCAACTTGTAACATGTATATCTCATGGATATTGTCATCATAGAGTAATATAATAAGTGCAATATGCAAGTATGTAGGAATCAATGCACAGTTCACACAAGTGTTTGCTTCTTGAGGTGGAGAGAAATAGGTGAACTGACTCAACAATAAAAGTAAAAGAATGGTCCTCCATAGAGGAAAAGCATCGATTGCTATATTTGTGCTAGAGCTTTGGTTTTGAAAACAAGAAACAATTTTGTCAACGGTAGTAATAAAGCATATGTATCATGTAAATTATATCTTACAAGTTGCAAGCCTCATGCATAGTATACTAATAGTGCCCGCACCTTGTCCTAATTAGCTTGGACTACCGGATCATCGCAATGCACATGTTTTAACCAAGTGTCACAAAGGGGTACCTCTATGCCGCCTGTACAAAGGTCTAAGGAGAAAGCTCGCATTGGATTTCTCGCTATTGATTATTCTCAACTTAGACATCCATACCGGGAGAACATAGACAACAGATAATGGACTCCTCTTTTATGCATAAGCATGTAACAACAATTAATAATTTTCTCATATGAGATTGAGGATATATGTCCAAAACTGAAACTTCCACCATGAATCATGGCTTTAGTTAGCGGCCCAATGTTCTTCTCTAACAATATGCATGCTTAACCATAAGGTGGTAGATCTCTCTTACTTCAGACAAGACGAACATGCATAGCAACTCACATGATATTCAACAAAGAATAGTTGATGGCGTCCCCAGAAACATGGTTATCGCACAACAAGCAACTTAATAAGAGATAAAGTGCATTAGTACATATTCAATACCACAATAGTTTTTAAGCTATTTGTCCCATGAGCTATATATTGCAAAGGTGAATGATGGAATTTTAAAGGTAGCACTCAAGCAATTTACTTTGGAATGGCGGAGAAATACCATGTAGTAGGTAGGTATGGTGGACACAAATGGCATAGTGGTTGGCTCAAGTATTTTGGATGCATGAGAGGTATTCCCTCTCGATACAAGGTTTAGGCTAGCAAGGCTTATTTGAAACAAACACAAGGATGAACCGGTGCAGCAAAACTCACATAAAAGACATATTGTAAACATTATAAGACTCTACACCGTCTTCCTTGTTGTTCAAACTCAATACTAGAAATTATCTAGACCTTAGAGAAACCAAATATGCAAACCAAATTTTAGCATGCTCTATGTATTTCTTCATTAATGGGTGCAAAGTATATGATGCAAGAGCTTAAACATGAGCACAACAATTGCCAAGTATCACATTATTCAAGACATTTTAGCAAATTACTACATGTATCATTTTCCAATTCCAACCATATAACAATTTAACGAAGCAGTTTCAACCTTCGCCATGAATACTAAAAGCTAAGAACACATGTGTTCATATGAACCAACGGAGCGTGTCTCTCTCCCACACAAGCATTTATTCAAACAAAAACAAAAAACAAAAACAAACCGACGCTCCAAGTAAAGTACATAAGATGTGATGGAATAAAAATATAGTTTCAGGGGAGGAACCTGATAATGTTGTCGATGAAGAAGGGGATGCCTTGGGCATCCCCAAGCTTAGACGCTTGAGTATTCTTGATATATGCAGGGGTGAACCACCGGGGCATCCCCAAGCTTAGAGCTTTCACTCTTCTTGATCATAGTATATCATCCTCCTCTCTTGACCCTTGAAAACTTCCTTCACACCAAACTTCTCATAGACTTCATTAGAGGGGTTAGTACATAATCAAAAACTCACATGTTCAGAGGTGACACAATCATTCTTAACACTTCTGGACATTGCTCAAAGCTACTGGAAGGTAATGGAACAAAGAAATCCACCCAACACAGCGAAAGAAGCAATGCGAAATAAAAGGCAGAATCTGTCAAAACAGAACAGTCCGTAAAGACGAATTTTTAATAAATACTTCCGTTGCTCAGATCAGAAAACTCAAAACTAATGAAAGTTGCGTACATATCTGAGGAACACGCACGTAAATTGGCATATGTTTCTGATTTTTCTACAGAGAAAACAGCTCAGATTCGTGACAGATAGAAATCTGTTTCTGCGCAGAAATCCAAATCTAGTATCAACCTTCGATTAGAGGCTTCACTTGGCACAACAAAACACAAAACTAAGATAAGGAGAGGTTGCTACAGTAGTAAACAACTTCCAAGACACAAATATAAAACAAAGTACTGTAGCAAAATAACACATGGGTTATCTCCCAAGAAGTTCTTTCTTTATAGCCATTAAGATGGGCTCAGCAGTTTTAATGATGCACTCGCAAGAAATAGTATTTGAAGCAAAAGAGAGCATCAAGAAGCAAATTCAAAACACATTTAAGTCTAACATGCTTCCTATGCATAGGAATCTTGTAAATAAACAAGTTCATGAAGAGCAAAGAAATAAGCATAGGAAGATAGAACAAGTGTAGTTTCAAAAATTTCAGCACATAGAGAGGTGTTTTAGTAACATGAAAATTTCTACAACCATATTTTCCTCTCTCATAATAACTTTCAGTAGCATCATGAGCAAACTCAACAATATAACTATCACATAAAGCATTCTTATCATGAGTCTCATGCATAAAATTATTACTCTCCACATAAGCATAATCAATTTTATTAGTAGTTATGGGAGAAAATTCAACAAAGTAGCTATCATTATTATTCTCGTCATCAAATATAGGAGGCATATTGTAATCATAATCAAATTTACTCTCCATAGTTGGTGGCAACAAAAGACTACTATCATTATAATCATCATAAATAGGAGGCAAAGTATCATCAAAGAAAATTTCCTCCTCAATGCTTGCGGGACTAAAAATATCATGAAAACCAGCTTCCCCAAGCTTAGAACTTTCTATATCATTATCAACAATGGTGTTAAAAGCGTTCATACTAATATTACTACCAGCATGCAAATAAGATTCCATAGGTTTTTTAATTTTCGCATCAAACAATCCATGTTTTAAATCAGGAAATAGCATAAGAAGCTCATTCTTGTCCATTATGCCAAACTAGTGTAAACAAGAAACAAAAAGTTGCAATTGCAGGATCTAAAGGAAATAGCTTCGAGTACTTACAACGGCGCCGAAAATAGCTTAGTAGCCGAGATCCGGAGTGTGAGTACCTTTTACCTTTCCTCCCCGGCAACGGCGCCAGAAAATAGCTTGATGTCTACGCCCCCCTCCTTTTCCTGTAGACAGTGTTGGGCCTCCAAGAGCAGAGGTTTGTAGAACAGCAGCAAGTTTTCCCTTAAGTGGATCACCCAAGGTTTATCGAACTCAGGGAGGAAGAGGTCAAAGATATCCCTCTCATGCAACCCTGCAACCACAAAGCAAGAAGTCTCTTGTGTCCCCAACACACCAAATAGGTGCACTAGTTCGGCGAAGAGATAGTGAAATACAGGTGGTATGAATATATATGAGCAGTAGCAACGGTGCCAGAAAATAGCTTGCTGGCGTGTAGTTGATGGTGGTAGTATTGCAGCAGTAGTAACGCAGTAAAACAGTAAACAAGCGGCGATAGCAGTATTTAGGAACAAGGCCTAGGGATTATACTTTCACTAGTGGACACTCTCAACATGGATCACATAATAAATAACTCTTTCTCATATGTGCTACATACACTCTTTTGTTGGATGATGAACACATTGTGTAGGATTACACGAACCCTCAATGCCGGAGTTAACAAGCTCCACAATTCAATGTTCATATTTAAATAACCTTAGAGCATAATAGATCATTGCAAAATAAACCAAGAACTAACATAGTGCACACACTGCCCACATTACACTATGAAGGAGGAATAGATCACATCAATACTATCATAATGATAATTAACTTCACAATCTACAAGAGATCATGATCATAGCCTACGACAAGAACCACATGGTGCACACACTAGTCACCTTTACACCATGCAGGAGGAATAGACTACTTTAATAACATCACATGAGTAGCACACAACTAGTAGCGATACAAAGCTCATCATATGGATCTCAATCATGTAAAGCAGCTCATGAGATCATTGTATTGAAGTACATAGGAGAGAGATTAACCACATAGCTACCGGTACAGCCCCGAGCCTCGATGGAGAACTACTCCCTCCTCATGGGAACAGCAGCGGTGATGAAGATGGCGGTGGAGATGGCAGCGGTGTCGATGGAGGAGCCTTCCGGGGGCACTTCCCCGTCCCGGCGGCATGCCGGAACAGAGACTCCTGTCCCCCAGATCTTGGCTTCGCGATGGCGGCGGCTCTGGATGGTTTCTCGTACCGTGCTTTTTCGTATCGAGGTTTTAGGTCTGGGACCTTTATATAGGCGAAGAGGCGGCATCAGAGGGTCGAAGGGGCGACGACACCATAGGGCCGCGCGGCCAGGGTGTGGGCCGCGCCACCCTATCATCTGGGGGCCCTGTGGCCCCCCTCTGGCCTCTCTCGTGTGTTCTGGATGCTTCCGGGGATTCTAAGATCTTCGGCGTTGATTTCGTCCGATTCCGAGAATATTTTTTTACTAGGATTTCTGAAACCAAAAACAGCAGAAAACAGCAACTGGCACTTCGGCATCTTGTTAATAGGTTAGTTCCAGAAAATGCACGAATATGACATAAAGTGTGCATAAAACATGTAGATATCATCAATAATGTGGCATGGAACGTAAGAAATTATCGATACGTCGGAGACGTATCATTGTGCAGGTTCCACGTTGGCGCCGGAATCTCTGGTGTTGCGCCGCACTACATCCCGCCGCCATCAACCTTCAACGTGCTTCTTGACTCCTACTGGTTCGATTAAACCTTGGTTTCTTACTGAGGGAAACATGCCGTTGTGCGCATCACACCTTCCTCTTGGGGTTCCCAACGGACGTGTCAACCACACGCATCAAGCAAATTTCTGGCGCCGTTGCCGGGGAGATCAAGACACGCTGCAAGGGGAGTCTCCACTTCTCAATCTCTTTACTTTGTTTTTGTCTTGCTTAGTTTTATTTACTACTTTGTTTGCTGCACTAAATCAAAATACAAAAAAATTAGTTGCTAGTTTTACTTTATTTGCTATCTTGTTTACTATATCAAAAACACAAAAAAATTAGTTACTCGCATTTACTTTATTATCATGTCTAATCCCGTAGTTGCTACTCTATCACCTGAGGAATCGACCTTCACTTTTAAACAAGGAGGTGAAGAGAATTTTAAAGAAGCATGGTCTAGAATTTTTGATGCTTATAGTAAAACTGAACCTAAAATGACCTTAAGTTTGCTTCTTAGTAATTTCTATTTCGGGCTTATTCTTCGCTATAGATATGCCTTAGATGCTGTAGTGGGAGGAGATTTCCTTCATTGTGATGGGGATCAAGCTTTTAATGCCATAAGGAAATTGATTACATCATTTAGCTCCGATAATAATTTTGATCCATCTCATGCTAGCATGCATAATAGATTAAACACTATTGAAACAAATATATCCTGTTTAAAAGAAGTGTATAACCGAATTCGCGAATACTATGATTATGTTCCATTAAGCTTCGAACCTTCAATGTGGGTGCCTACCGTTAAAGTTACTATTGGTGGTGAAACTTTTCCTGCTCGTTGTGATATTATGTCCGAGTTTTGCCTCATGCCTGAAAAAATTTATAAATCTTTGACACTTTGGGGACTTACTGAAGGGGGAGAAGAAATAACTCTTACGGATAACTCTGTTGTAATTCCTAAGGGTATAGCTGAAGGTGTTTTCACAACCTTTCTTGGAAGGACGGTATCCACTGATTATCTCGTTATTGAATGTGTAGGGACAGGACAAATCACGCTTGGAAGATCCCTGCTGAAACTCATGGGAGCAGTCATAGATGTTGGGAAAGGCACTCTAAATTTTACCTCTACACCCGGATGCGGTCATGTATTCCCTAGACCAAAGAGTAGGAATAAGAGTAAGAAAGGTAAGTGCAACACCCCTGGTAAGAATGCCGATGCATCGTCTCTTGATAATACTTGATACACACTTTCTGCGCCTAGCTGAAAGGCGTTAAAGAAAAGCGCTTATGGGAGACAACCCATGGTTTTTACCTACAGTACTTTGTTTTTATTTTGTATCTTGGAAGTTGTTTACTACTGTAGCAACCTCTCCTTATCTTAGTTTAGTGTTTTGTTGTGCCAAGTAAAGTCGTTGATAGAAAAGTTCATACTAGATTTGGATTACTGCGCAGAAACAGATTTCTTTGCTGTCACGAATCTGGGTCTACCTCCATGTAGGTAGCTCAGAAAATTAAGCCAATTTACGTGCATGATCCTCAGATATGTACGCAACTTTCATTAAATTTGAGCATTTTCATTTGAGCAAGTCTGGTGGCCTAATAAAATCCATCTTTACGGACTGTTCTGTTTTGACAGATTCTGCCTTTTATTTCGCATTGCCTCTTTTGCTATGTTGGATGAATTTCTTTGATCCATTAATGTCCAGTAGCTTTATGCAATGTCCAGAAGTGTTAAGAATGATTATGTCACCTCTGAACATGTTAATTTTTATTGTCACTAACCCTCTAATGAGTTGTTCTAAGTTTGGTGTGGAGGAAGTTTTCAAGGATCAAGAGAGGAGTATGATGCAACATGATCAAGGAGAGTGAAAGCTCTAAGTTTGGGGATGCCCCGGTGGTTCACCCCTGCATATATCAAGAAGACTCAAGCGTCTAAGCTTGGGGATGCCCAAGGCATCCCCTTCTTCATCGACAACATTATCAGGTTCCTCCCCTGAAACTATATTTTTATTCCATCACATCTTATGTGCTTTGCTTGGAGCGTCGGTTTGTTTTTGTTTTTTGTTTTGTTTGAATAAAATGGATCCTAGCATTCACTTTATGGGAGAGAGACACGCTCCGCTGTAGCATATGGACAAGTATGTCCTTAGTTTCTACTCATAGTATTCATGGCGAAGTTTCTCCTTCGTTAAATTGTTATATGGTTGGAATTGGAAAATGATACATGTAGTAATTGCTATAAATGTCTTGGGTAATGTGATACTTGGCAATTGTTGTGCTCATGTTTAAGCTCTTGCATCATATGCTTTGCACCCATTAATGAAGAAATACATAGAGCATGCTAAAATTTGGTTTGCATATTTGGTCTCTCTAAGGTCTAGATAATTTCTAGTATTGAGTTTGAACAACAAGGAAGACGGTGTAGAGTCTTATAATGTTTTCAATATGTCTTTTATGTGAGTTTTGCTGCACCGGTTCATCCTTGTGTTTGTTTCAAATAAACCTTGCTAGCCTAAACCTTGTATCGAGAGGGAATACTTCTCATGCATCCAAAATACTTGAGCCAACCACTATGCCATTTGTGTCCACCATACCCACCTACTACATGGTATTTTCCGCCATTCCAAAGTAAATTGCTTGAGTGCTACCTTTAAAATTCCATCATTCACCTTTGCAATATATAGCTCATGGGACAAATAGCTTAAAAACTATTGTGGTATTGAATATGTAATTATGCACTTTATCTCTTATTAAGTTGCTTGTTGTGCGATAACCATGTTCACTGGGGACGCCATCAACTACTCTTTGTTGAATTTCATGTGAGTTGCTATGCATGTTCGTCTTGTCTGAAGTAAGAGAGATCTACCACCTTATGGTTAAGCATGCATATTGTTAGAGAAGAACATTGGGCCGCTAACTAAAGCCATGATCCATGGTGGAAGTTTCAGTTTTGGACATATATCCTCAATCTCATATGAGAAAATTATTAATTGTTGTTACATGCTTATGCATAAAAGAGGAGTCCATTATCTGTTGTCTATGTTGTCCCGGTATGGATGTCTAAGTTGAGAATAATCAATAGCGAGAAATCCAATGCGAGCTTTCTCCTTAGACCTTTGTACAGGCGGCATAGAGGTACCCCTTTGTGACACTTGGTTAAAACATGTGCATTGTGATGATCCGGTAGTCCAAGCTAATTAGGACAAGGTGCGGGCACTATTAGTACACTATGCATGAGGCTTGCAACTTGTAAGATATAATTTACATGATACATATGCTTTATTACTACCGTTGACAAAATTGTTTCATGATTTCAAAATCAAAGCTCTAGCACAAATATAGCAATCGATGCTTTTCCTCTATGGAGGACCATTCTTTTACTTTCATTGTTGAGTCAGTTCACCTATTTCTCTCCACCTCAAGAAGCAAACACTTGTGTGAACTGTGCATTGATTCCTACATATTTGCTTATTGCACTTATTATATTACTCTATGTTGACAATATCCATGAGATATACATGTTACAAGTTGAAAGCAACCGCTGAAACTTAATCTTCCTTTGTGTTGCTTCAATACCTTTACTTTGAATTATTGCTTTATGAGTTAACTCTTATGCAAGACTTATTGATGCTTGTCTTGAAGTGCTATTCATGAAAAGTCTTTTGCTTTATGATTCACTTGTTTACTCATGTCATATACATTGTTTTGATCGCTGCATTCACTACATATGCTTTACAAATAGTATGATCAAGGTTATGATGGCATGTCACTCCAGAAATTATCTCGTGTTATCGTTTTACCCGCTCGGGACGAGCAGAACTAAGCTTGGGGATGCTGATACGTCTCCGACGTATCGATAATTTCTTATGTTCCATGCCACATTATTGATGTTATCTACATGTTTTATGCACACTTTATGTCATATTCGTGCATTTTCTCGGAACTAACCTATTAACAAGATGCCGAAGTGCCGCTTGTTGTTTTCTCGCTGTTTTTGGTTTCAGAAATCCTAGTAACAAAATATTCTCGGAATTGGACGAAATCAACGCCCGGGGTCCTATTTTGCCACGAAGCTTCCGAAGTCCGAAGAGGAGACGAAGTGGGGCCACGAGGGGGCCACACCCTAGGGCGGCGCGGCCCCCCTTGGCCGCGCGGCCACGTGGTGTGGGGCCCTCGTGCCGCCTCCTGACCTGCCCTTCCGCCTACTTAAAGCCTCCGTTGCGAAACCCCCGCATCGAGAGCCACGATACGGAAAACCTTCCGTGAGACGCCGCCGCCGCCGATCCCATCTCGGGATCCAGGAGATCGCCTCGGCACCACTGCCGGAGAGGGGAATCATCTCCCGGAAGACTCTACGCCGCCATGGTCGCCCTCCGGAGTGATGTGTGAGTAGTCTACCCCTGGACTATGGGTCCATAGCAGTAGCTAAATGGTTGTCTTCTCCCCATTGTGCTTCATTGTCGGATCTTGTGAGCTGCCTAACATGATCAAGATCATCTATCTGTAATTCTATATGTTGCGTTTGTTGGGATCCGATGAATAGAGAATACTTGTTATGTTGATTATCAAAGTTATGTCTATGTGTTGTTTATGATCTTGCATGCTCTCCGTTATTAGTAGATGCTCTGGCCAAGTTGATGCTAGTAACTCCAAGAGGGAGTATTTATGCTCGATAGTGGGTTCATGTCTCCGTGAATCTGGAGGGGTGACAAGAACCTCTAAGGTTCTGGATGTGCTGTTGCCACTAGGGATAAAACATTGGTGCTATGTTCAAGGATGTAGTCACTAATTACATTACGCGCAATACTTAATGCAATTGTCTGTTGTTAGCAACTTAATAATTGGAGGGGTTCGGATGATAACCTGAAGGTGGACTTTTTAGGCATAGATGCAGTTGGATGGCGGTCTATGTACTTTGTCGTAATGCCCAATTAAATCTCACTATACTCATCATAATATGTATGTGCATGGTCATGCCCTCTTTATTTGTCAATTGCCCAACTGTAATTTGTTCACCCAACATGCTGTTTATCTTATGGGAGAGACACCTCTAGTGAACTGTGGACCCCGGTCCAATTCTCTATACTGAAATACAATCATCTTGCAATACTTGTTCTCTTTGTTTTCTGCAAACAATCATCTTCCACACAATACGGTTAATCCTTTGTTACAGCAAGCCGGTGAGATTGACAACCTCACTGTTTCGTTGGGGCAAAGTACTTTGGTTGTGTTGTGCAGGTTCCACGTTGGCGCCGGAATCTCTGGTATTGCGCCGCACTACATCCCGCCGCCATCAACCTTCAACGTGCTTCTTGACTCCTACTGGTTCGATTAAACCTTGGTTTCTTACTGAGGGAAACTTGCCGCTGTGCGCATCACACCTTCCTCTTGGGGTTCCCAACGGACGTGTCAACCACACGCATCAATGAGGCGTGATGTCCGCACTCTCCTTGGTGGATTTCCCGTAGGAGTTCAATCCCTTCAGCCGGCTCGACGCACCGCTGGAACACCCCACTTACGCTGCGTTTGTACAGCTGGTGGTTGATGATTGTATAGGCCTTGGCCCTTCTCTCAATCTGCCTGGCCTGGACTCTATCATCAGGCAGCACACTGTCGGTGAGGTAGGAGAGGAATTCTTGTGCCCATGAAGGTACGCATCTTATCTCGAATACGCTGACCAACAGGGCCTCCTGCGTGGGAGCTTCCGGATTCGACTGCATGGTCGCCGGGTTCGGCTTGCTAGCCGGCGGGTTCGGCTTGCTAGCCCCCGAGTTTGGCGATGAAGCCCCCGGGTTGGACTGAGAAGTCCCCGGGTTCGGCGTGGGAGCCGGCGGGTTTGGCTTGTTAGCCCCCGACTTGGGCGATGAAGCCCCCGGGTTCGGCTGAGCAGCCCCCGGGTCAGCCGGCACGAATATTGAATCCGAGTCCGGTGACGGTATGATGGACGGCTTCTTGAGAACCGCCAAGGCGACACCCGGCGGAATGGCTTGCCGGGTTGAGCCAATCTTGGACAAGGCGTCAGCCGCCTCGTTGTTTGCTCGTGGCACATGGTGGAATTCGCAGCCATCGAAGAAACCGGATAGCTGCTGGACGTGGAAGCGGTACGAGGCCATGTTGGCGTCCTTCGCGTCCCAGTCGCCTGATGCTTGCTGTATAACCAAGTCGGAGTCGCCGAAGCAGAGTATGCGATGCACGCCAATCTCCTTGGCCAGCTTCAGCCCATGAATGAGCGCTTCATACTCCGCCACATTGTTGGATGCGGAGAAGTGGATCTGCAGGACGTAGTCCAGCCGGTCTCCCTTGGGAAAGGTGATAACGATGCCGGCTCCCAAGCCGTTGCGCATTTTCGAGCCGTCAAAGTGCATCTTCCAATGTGTGGAATCCGGCACAGGCGGCAGGTACTGCATCTCAGCCTAGTCGACGAAAAAGTCCACGAGGATCTGCGACTCGATGGCTGTGCGCGGCTCGTAGAGGATGGTGTGGGCGGCTAGCTCCAGAGCCCACTTGGCAACCCGGCCGTTGGCGTCTTTGCTGCCAATGATTTCCGCCAAGGGCGCTGTGGCAACCACCTTGATGGGGTGCTCTTGGAAGTAATGCTTGAGCTTCTTGGCCGCCATGTATACGCCGTAGGTGACCTTCTGGTAGTGGGGGTAGTTTTGCTTCGACTGGGAGAGCACTTCGCTGAGGTAGTAGACTGGGCGCTGAACCAGCTGCTCCCTGCCGGCTTCTTTGCGTTCCACCACCAGGACAACGCTAACCACTCGGTTGGTGGCTGCGATGTATAACAGCATCGGCTCCATTGAAGCCGGCGTTGCGAGGATTGGCGCGGTCGAGAGCACGCGCTTCAGGTCACGGAAGGCTTCATCCGCCTGCGGTGACCAGACGAACTTGTCCGCCTTCTTCATCAATTGGTACAGGGGCAGTGCCTTCTCCCCCAGCCGGCTGACGAAGCGGCTCAAGGAAGCCAGGCAGCCAGCGAACTTCTGGACGTCTTTGAGGCACTGCGGCAGTTCCATCTTCTCCAGGGCACTGATCTTCTCCGGGTTGGCTTTGATCCCACGCTGAGAGACGAGGTAGCCAAGGAGCTGGCCAGACGGCACGCCGAATATGCACTTGGCCGGGTTGAGCTTCATCCGGAATCTTCTCAGATTGGTGAAGGTTTCTCTCAGGTCATCAAGGAGGGTAGTCGTCTCCTTGGTCTTTACAATGACATCATCCACATATGCGTGAATGTTTCTGCCGATTTGATCCTGCAAGCATTTTTGCATGCACCTTTGGTAGGTGGCGCCTGCATTTTTCAAGCCGAACGGCATAGTCGTGTAGCAATAAGCCCCGTACGGGGTAATGAACGAAGTCTTTATTTGATCATCCGGATTCAAAGGAATCTGGTGGTAGCCTGAATAGGCATCTGGAAAAGACAACAGTTCACAGCCGGCAGTCGAGTCTATGACTTGATCTATGCGCGGTAGGGGGAAGGGGTCCTTCGGGCACGCCTTGTTCAGGCTGGTGTAGTCGATACACATGCGCCAGGAGCCGTTCTTCTTCAAAACCAGGACCGGGTTCGCCAACCAGTCTGGGTGCAGCACTTCCATGATGAAGCCGACTGCCAGCAGCCGGGCGATTTCTTCACCGATGGCCTTCCTTCTGTCCGCGGCGAAGCGCCTGAGAGGCTGCTTCACCGGCTGGGCTTCAGGCCGGACATGGAGGTGGTGCTCAGCCAACTCCCTCGGCACACCCGGCATGTCTCTTGGAGTCCATGCGAAGATGTCCCGATTCTCACGGAGGAAGCTGGTGAGCTCGCTTTCCTATTTCCTGCTCAAGCCGGCACCAATGGTGACGTACTTGTCTGGCTGCGCCGGGTCCAGCGGGATCTTCTTGGTGTTGTCGGCCGGCTGGAAGTGAGTCGTCCCAGCCGGGTTGCCTGCAGCCGGCATGTCTGTCTGCGCGGCCTTGGCGAGGGCGACGGCGTCGTGGATGAGCTGCTTCTCGGTGGCGATGACCAGCGTCTGGGCCATCTTGGAGCTCTGCGTGGCGCAGTCCATGGAGCGGCGATAGTCGCCGGCTATGGTGATGACCCCCTTGGGGCCAGGCAGCTTCATCTTCAGGTACCCATAGTGGGGCACCGCCATGAACTTGGTCAGGGCCGGCCTGCCCATGAGCGCGTGGTAGGGACTCACGAGGTCCACCACCTCGAACTCGATCTTCTCGGTGCGGAAGTGATCCGGCTTCCCGAACATCACCTCCAGCGTGATCCGGCCGATCGGCTGGCAGCAATGGCCCGGCACGATGCCATGGAAGACGGTGGGGGTGGGACGCAGCTCGGCTTCTTGGATGCCTAGCTTGCGGGCGGTGTCGCGGTAGAGGATGTTGATGCTGCTGCCGCCGTCGATGAGGACGCGCGAAAAACGTACGCTGCGCCGAGTCGTGCCAATGGTGGGGTCGAGGACCATGGCGTAGCTGCCCGGCTTCGGCAGGACAGCCGGTGTGTCGCGACGATCAAAAGTGATGGCCTGCTCTGACCAGTTTAGGTACTGGGGGACCGGCGGTATGACCGCGTTGACCTCGAGGGAACGGCTCTGCTGGCTCGTCTTGTCCTCGGGCTCGGAGGTGAAGATGATGTAGGTAGCATCTTCGGCCAGATATCGGCCGTGGTGCACTTGGTTAGCCTCGTGGTGCTCGAGGTTGGCGTTCTCCGCGCCGGCTGCGCCACCCGGCCCGCCGGCTGGAGGGGGCGGGGGTGGAGGCGGGAGAGGTTCACCGCTTGTCAGCCGCTTCATGAAGTGGCAGTCGCGGGTGGTGTGGTTGGAGGGGTTCTTGCCGCTGTGGTACTTGCACGGCGAGTCGAGCATCTGCTCGAAGGTGTACTTCGGCTTCCACTGCCGATCTTGCTTCTGGCGGCGGCTGCCGCCTGCCGCGTTGTCTGCCACGGCGGCTACGTGGGCGGAGCCGTACCGGCGGTCCGGCTGGTCGCTGTGACGCTTGCCGCGGTAGTTGTCCCGCCGGCTGCCATGAGAGGCACCGTCTGCCGGCTTGTGCTCAGCCGACTTGTGGTGGTCCCGCCTGGAGGGAGCCGGCGCTGGGTCAGCCGTCGCCTTGCCGGCTTCTTCAGCCAGCGCATACTTGTCGGCGATGGCCATGAGGGCGGCCATGGACTTGGGCTCGCTGTGGCGCAGCTTGTGCCACAGCATGGTGTTGGGCCGGCAGCCGCCCATGAAGAAGCTGATGGCCTGGATCTCGTGCACGCCCTCGCAGGAGTTGCGCATCTCGCACCAGCGCGTCAGGTACGCGCGATCCGTCTCGTCCGGGCCCTGCTTGCACATCTCGAGCTGTCAGGCGACCCGGCCGGCGATAGGTGCCGGTGAAGTTGCTGATGAAGGCCTCCTCGAAATCAAGCCAGCCGTTGATGCTGCCGGCTGGCAAGTTGTTGAGCCAGGTGCGGGCGGAGCCGACCAGCATCAGGGGGGAATAGCGCACCGCCCAGCGCTTGTTGCCTCTGGAGATGCCGACTGCGGTGGAGTAGTCCTGCAGCCAGTCCTCCGGCTTGGCGGTGCCGTCGTACTTGGGCGTGTCGCGGGGGAGCTGGAAGCCGTCGAGCATGGGCTCGTTGGCGATGCGGGGCCCAAAGCACTTGGGGCAAGCCGACGCCTCCTCTTCCGCGATGCGGGACTCGACCAGCCGATCGAGGCGGTCTCTGGCGTCGACGGGCTCGTTGCGGGGGCCCAGCCGGGAACGTGCCGGCTGCCGGGTGCCGGTTCGCTCTAGAGCCGGCCTGTGCTGGCGCCTTGGCGCCGCCAGCTCGGAGTCATGCTCCTCATTCCGGTTTGGTGGGGGCCGGCTACGGCCGCTGTGGCCGCCGTCCAGCCGGCTTGTCCGGCTTGAACCTACGCGGGTGTCGCGGGAGTCTCTGTACCGGCTTGGTGCGGGCGAGGCGGACTCGGCCGTGTCTCTGTGGGGGTCCTTGCTGGTGCCTGCAGCAGCGCGGACGGGAGGAGCTTTCGAAGCACCATACCTGGGGTCCTTGGTCTGCTCAGCTGCAGCCCGGCATAGGTCAGCTACGCGCTGCGTCTGGCGGCGCAGCTCTTCTCCTTCGAGGAGGGCTGGCTCCTTCGAAGCGGCTTCGGCTGCGAGGATGTTCTTGTCGGGGGTGTTGTAGACGGGCAGCTCTGCGGACGGAGTCGGCGCTTCCGCGCCGTCGCGCTCGATCTCAGCGCCTAAGCCGCCTCCGTGCTTGCGGATCATGCCGGCTCGGCTGGGGTTGTTGCCGCCTGGCGTGAAGCCATGGGCGTGCTCGAACTCACGCTGGGTGATGGCCAGCTGGCGCTTGGCTGCAGCCAACTCTTCGGCCTGCTGGAGGAGGAGCTGGCGATGTGCTTCCAGGTCCGCCTCGACGGTGGCGGCGTCGCCGCCTGCGGTGAGCGGGGAGCTCAACTTCGTCCGGACTTCGTCCAGCCGGGATGGAGGTGGGGGCGCCTTTGGGCCCGAGCCGGAGGCGTTGGGGTCGACGTTGCGCTCCAGGTTGGGGCCGCGGGTGCGCGGGTTCTTGGTGGGGAGCTCCTCACCAGCCATCATGACTTGCACGACGGCGGGGCTGGCGGGAGCGCTGCTGCCGGCTCGCGGAGGAGGGCTTGCGCAGCGCAGCACCTGCCGCGGGTAGCGCGGCGGTGCGACGGTGGCGACGTAGACGTCGTGGCCGCCGAAGGAGATGACGCTGCCGCCGGCTGGGAAGGGCCGATCGGCGAAACAGCCAGCGTTGTCGCTGACGCAGTCGAGGGAGCCAAATCTCCAGATCAAGCCTGAAGCGACTCGCTCGCCGGTGGTGATGGTGAGGCCCGTCCGGATGAAGACACCGGCCGAGGATGCTGAAGGCCCCACGGTGGGCGCCAAATGTCGTGGTATCGTCACGGCATATGCCATAGGGTGGCTAACGAAGGTGGTTCCTAGGAGATCTCACGGCGGTATCCGGATGCGGGTATGGGAACGAGCGACACGGCGACGTACCCAGGTTCGAGGCCCTCCAATGGAGGTAACACCTCTACTCCTGCTAGAGTGTATATGATGCTCACACAATACAAGGTTGCTCCTTGAGCTGTGTCCGGCTGCTCCTGGGAGGCTAAGGAAGACAAGAGTCTCTCTCACAGGGCAGCGCTAAGGGTGGAAGTGAGGTGAGAATGATCGATCCCCTGCACGAGAGGGGGTAGTGCGGCTTATATAGGCACCGGCACTTTACATATAAGACCCTATAGTCTACTGGCCGGCTTGGCCGGCTCCGGCTTCCGCTCCTTCCCGAGGCAGTGACGTCAGGAGCCGTTGAGGCCTCATGGCCTGTCCCATCCGGCTGCCGAAGTCAGCGGTATGGAGAGGAGGTGTCCCTGTCGCCATCAGCCACTGTAGCCAGTACGGATCGATGTGGACCATGATGGCCTGTCCGGTGCGTGGCACTATTGCTCCACAGTGCCCCGCGCTTTACGGAAGATGAAGTCAGCGTGGACTTTGGGAACCCGGATCACCAACCCGGTTCCTTCTAGTGCAAGACTCGCCAGCCTCGAGTCGGTCTGAGGTACAAACCCCCAGTCGGATATGGCTTGTAGAAGCCGGCCCAGCTACAACATTGGCGGCCGTAGCCAAGCCGACTAGGACCTAGAGCCAGCCGGCTTCCGGACCAGCCGGCCACAGCGCCAGCCGGCTGCTCCTCAGCTGGCCTTTGCCGCGAGCCGGCCAGTGGCCAGCCGGCTGCTCCGCGTCCATTGCCCTACCCGGGGTCTTCCCCCCGACACGAATCCCTCGGCTCCGCCTCCTATATAAGGGGGAGTCGAGGGACAAAGAAATCATCGAATCATTGTCTCTCAAACCCTAGTTTTCATAATCGTCGAGTACTTTTCGGCTGAAACCTTCGAGATCTACTTGCCCTCTACTTCCAACTAAACCCTAGTCTACAACCCGTAGGCATTGACAAGTTGATACCTTGTCAGTGTGGTTCCTAGTGCATTGGACCCACTAGTCATCTATTGTGACAACATGGGTGCCATCACCAATGCACAAGAACCAAGGTCACACATGAGGCTGAAGCATATCAAGCTGCGTTATCATTCAATTCGCGAGTACATCGAAGATGGAGAAGTAAAGATTTGCAAAGTACACACTAATTTGAATGTAGCAGATCCGTTTACTAAAGCTCTCCCTAGGGCAAAGCATGACCAACACCAGAATGCCATGGGTGTTAGGTACCTTACAATGTAATCTAGATTATTGACTCTAGTGCAAGTGGGAGACTGTTGGAGATATGCCCAAGAGGCAATAATAAAGTGGTTATTATATATCTTTGTGTTTATGATAAATGTTTATATACGATGCTATAATTGTATTAACCGAAACATTGATACATGTGTGTTATGTAAACAACAAGGAGTCCCTAGTAAGCCTCTTGTATAACTAGCTTGTTGATTAATAGATGATCATAGTTTCATGATCATGAACATTGGATGTTATTAATAACAAGGTTATATCATTATGTGAATGATGTAATGGACACACCCAATTAAGCGTAGCATAAGATCACGTCATTTAGTTCATTTGCTATAAAGCTTTCGATACATAGTTACCTAATGCTTTCGACCATGAGATCATGTAAATCACTTATACCGGAAGGGTACTTTGATTACATCAAACGCCACTGCGTAAATGGGTGGTTATAAAGGTGGGATTAAGTATCCGGAAAGTATGAGTTGAGGCATATGGATCAACAGTGGGATTTGTCCATCCCGATGACGGATAGATATACTCTGGGCCCTCTCGGTGGAATGTCGTCTAATTAGCTTGCAAGCATATGAATGGTTCATAAGAGACCATATACCACGGTACAAGTAAAGAGTACTTGTCAGGAGACGAGGTTGAACAAGGTATAGAGATACCGATGATCAAACCTCGGATAAGTAAAATATCGCGTGACAAAGGGAATCGGTATCGTATGTGAATGGTTCATTCGTTCACTAAGTCATCGTTGAATATGTGGGAGCCATTATGGATCTTCAGATCCCGCTATTGGTTATTGGTCGGAGAGAGGTCTCAACCATGTCTACATAGTTCGCGAACCGTAGGGTGACACACTTAAGGTTTGATGCTGTATTAGTAGATATGGAATATGGAATGGAGTTCGAAGTTTTGTTCGGAGTCTCGGATAAGATCCAGGACATCACGAGGAGTTCCGGAGAATAAGATTCATATATAGGAAGTCATTTTATAAGTTTGAAAATGATCCGGTGCATTTATGGAAGGTTCTAGAAGGTTCTAGAAAATTCCGAAAGAAATCACTATGGAAGGCGGAGTCCCGAAGGAACTCCACCTAGCATGGCTGGCCAACCCTAAGGGGGTGGAGTCCCAGGTGGAATCCACCATAGGTGGCCGGCTACCCCTCTCCAAGGAAAGGTGGGAATCCCACCTTGAGTGGGAATCCCACCTTGGGTAGGTTTCCTATCACATGGAAGGTTTTGGGTTGGGGTCTTATTCGAAGACTTGTAGACCAACTCTTTGGGGTTCCACCTATATAATGAGGAGCAAGGGGAGGGGGCCGGCCAGACCAAGCCCTAGTTGGCCGCACCCCTATAGTGGCCGGTGCCCCCCTCTCCCAAACCCTAGCCGCCCCTCCTCCACCACCTCTCCCGCATACGCTTAGCGAAGCTCCGCCGGAGATCTCTGTCGACACCGCCACCACGCCGTCGTGCTGCCGGGATTCCAAGGAGGATCTACTACTTCTGCTGCCCGCTGGAACGGGGAGAAGGACGTCGTCTTCATCAACACCGAACGTGTGACCGAGTACGGAGGTGCTGCCCGATTGTGGCACCGTCAAGATCTTCTACGCGCTTTTGAAAGCGGCAAGTGATCATCTTCTGCAACAACGAGATCTAATCTCGTAGGCTTTGGAAATCTTCAAGGGTTAGTCTCGTTCATCCCCTCGTTGCTACCATCTTCTAGATTGCATCTTGGCTTGGATTGCGTTCTCGCGGTAGGAAAGTTTTTGTTTTCTATGCTACGAATCCCTACAATTATGTATTAGTTTGTGGAATAAAATGTGATACGTCTCCAACATATCTATAATTTCTGATGTTCCATGCTTGTTTTATGACAATACCTACTTGATTTGCTCACACTTTATAATGTTTTTATGCGTTTTCCGGAACTAACCTATTAACAAGATGCCGAAGTGCCAGTTCCTGTTTTCTGCTGTTTTTGGTTCCAGAAAGGCTGTTCGGGCAATATTCTCGGAATTCGACGAAACGAAGACCAAACATCATAATTCACCGAGACGGACCAGGACACCGAAGGGGAGTCAGAGGGGAGGCCTGGGGCCCCCACACCATAGGGCCGTGCGGGCAGGCCCCTGGCCGCACTGGCCTATGGGGAGGGCGCCCTGGTGCCCCTCCTGCGCCGCCTCTTCGCCTATATAAGCCCTTTCTACCTAAAAATGCGATACGAATTGACGAAACTCCAGAAAGACTCCAGGGGCGCCGCCGCCATCGCGAAACTCCAATTCGGGGGACAGAATCTCTGTTCCGGCACGCCGCCGGGACGGGGAAGTGCCCCCGGAAGCCATCACCATCGATGCCACCGCCTCCATCATGCTCCGTGAGTAGTTCCCCATGGACTACGGGTTCTAGCAGTAGCTAGTTGGTACTCTCTCTCCCATGTAATTCAATACAATGATCTCATGAGCTGCCTTACATGATTGAGATCCATCTGATGTAATCGGTGTTGTGTTTGTTGGGATCCGATGGATGATACATTATGATCAGTCTATCTATAAAGTTTGTGAAGTTATTGTTGCTGCAATCTTGTTATGCTTAATGCTTGTCACTAGGGCCCGAGTGGCATGATCTTAGATTTAAGCTCTATAATTATTGCTTAGATTGTATCTACAAGTTGTTTGCACATATTGCTGTCCGGAACCCGAGGCCCCAAAGTGACAGAAATTGGGACAACCGGAGGGGAAGGCTGTGATATGAGGATCACATGTTTTCACCAAGTGTTAATGCTTTGCTCCGGTGCTCTATTAAAAGGAGTACCTTAATAGCCAGTAGATTCCCTTGAGGCCCGGCTGCCACCGGCTGGTAGGACAAAAGATGTTGTGCAAGTTTCTCATTGCGAGCACGTATGACTATATATGGAAAACATGCCTACATGATTAATAAATTGATGTTCTGTCTTAATGCTATTTCAATCCTATCAATTGCCCAACTATAATTTGTTCACCCAACACTTGTCACTTGTTATTGGAGAGTTACCACTAGTGTAGATCGCTGGGAACCCCGGTCCATCTCTCATCATCATATACTCGTTCTATATGTCATTGGAAGTAGTATCAACTATTTTCTGGTGCCATCGCCTCTGTGTTATTGCTACTCTGCTGGCGTGTTATCGTTACTATTGCTCTCATATTACTGCTGCTTTCACATCACCCCTGTTACTAGTGCTTTTCCAGGTGCAGCTGAATTGACAACTCAGTTGTTAAGGCTTATAAGTATTCTTTACCTCCCCATGTGTCGAATCAATAAATTTGGGTTTTACTTCCCGCGAAGACTGTTGCGATCCCCTATACTTGTGGGTTATCAAGACTATTTTCTGGCGCTGTTGCCGGGGAGGCATAACTCTACTCATAAGTTCACCTGGGGAGTACACTCTACCTCTCTCTCTGTTTTTATTTTATTTTATTTTGTTTTGTTTAGTTTACTTTTGTCTAGTTTATTTGTGCTTAGTTTATTTCTGTCTAGTATTATTTTGCTTAGTTTCTTTTTGTTTTGTTTTATTTTTCTCATATACCCAAAAATCCATAAAATTTTGAAAAACCGAAAAATTAAAAACTGTTGTTATGGAAGAACGCATAACCATGTTGGAGCTTATTGAAATATATAATAATGATAGAGAATCAAGAACGGGTAAAGTCATGAGTGTTGTGATAGAAAAATTGAATTCAATTGCTAAAATCTTGCTTAAACGCCATGATATAAACTGTTGCTCTCAACAGGATACTAAACATCTGAAATTCCAATGTGGCTTTAGTGAAGAAGTTTTAATTAAGAACTATAATTGGAATAGCTATATTCATCTTGGGTTCGAAGAGGTAGACCAATTTGTCTTATTTATGGGAGCTTCTGAGATCGAATCCTTCATGGTTAAGAATTATGAAACTTGTGTTGTTTGTAAGGACCTTAAAGATTATGTCTCTTCTATCCTTAATTTTTGCATAGAAAGTTACAGTGATAATCCTTATATCATTGATTATAAAGAGAGACTCATTAATGCACAAGAATGCACTCACAATTTGCAGGAACCCGTGGAAGAAGAAATTGATGAACCTGAAAGCTCATTGGATGAAAAAGAGGAGGAAATTGATGAACACGAAAGCTCATTGGATGAAAAATAAGAGGAGAGTGATGAACAAAAGGAGGAAGAATGGATTAGCTACCCATGCCAACCTTCTAATGAGAGTAACTCTTTATCTCTTACACTATTTGATTGTCCTCCATGCTTACCGAAGAAGGATGAATGTTATGTTCCTGTGGATTCTCTTGAAATATTCCCTATGAGTAAAACTTGTGAAAATAATTATGCTACTATTATCTATGATAATCCATGCTATTTTGATAAATCTTATGATAATGCTTTGTTTGTGCCTGATGTCGAAATGCATGGTACTAAAGAATTTTGCTTGGCAAATGTTTATGATAAAGCTCTAGATGATGGTCCTATGTTTCTTGATAATATTAATTGTACTACTAATGAAAATGGGATTAGAGAAGTCTTGACTTTATCTAGGAGTCCCATATCTCTTGAGATTGATCAATCATCTTGTTATATTATTGATAAAAGTGGGTTTGAAAGTTCTAATCCCACTATTTTTGAGCTTGATAAAAATTATGTGTTTATGGATCATGAGAAACACGCTTTATGTGATAGTTATATTGTTGAGTTTGTTCATGAATCTACTGAAAATTATTATGAGAGAGGAAAATATGGTTGTAGAAATTTGCATGGTACTAAAAGACCTCTTTATATGCTGAGAGTTTTGAGGTTACTCTTATTTTATCTTCTTATGCTTGTCACTTTGTTCTTCATGAATTTATTTGTGTACAATATTCCTATGCATAGGAAGTGGGTTAGACTTAAATGTGTTTTGAATTTGCTTTTTGATGCTCTCTTTTGCTTCAACTCTTATTTCTTGCGAGTGCATCATTAAAATTGCTGAGCCCATCTTAATGACTATAAAGAAATCACTTCTTGGGAGATAACCCATGTATTTATTTTGCTACTGTTTTGTTGTGTCTTGGAAGTTGTTACTACTGTAGCAACCTCTTCTTATCTTTATTTTATTGCAATGTTGTGCCAAGTGAAGTCTCTAATAGAAGGTTGATACTAGATTTGGATTTCTGCGCAGAAACAGATTTCTATCTGTCACGAATTTGGGCAGGGCTCTCTGTAGGTAACTCAGAAAAATCTGCTAATTTACGTGCGTGTTCCTCAGATATGTATGCAACTTTCATTAGTTTTGAGTTTTCTGATTTGAGCAACGGAAGTACCTCATAAAAATTCGTCTTTACTGGCTGTTCTGTTTTGACAGATTCTGTCTCTGTTTTTTTGCATTGTCTCTTGTGGACTTTAAGCAAGGATTTCTAGACGTGGAGAGCTGTAGCTAATGTTTTATTCAGTTCTTGCAATGTGTCACTACATGACTAAGGTGAATTAATGTTTTTTTGAGTACTAACCCCTCTAATGAAGTTTATGAGAAGTTTGGTGTGAAGGAAGTTTTCAAGGGTCAAGAGAGGAGGATGATATATGATCAAGAAGAGTGAAAAGTCAAAGCTTGGGGATGCCCCCGTGGTTCATCCCTGCATATTTCAAGAAGACTCAAGCGTCTAAGCTTGGGGATGCCCAAGGCATCCCCTTCTTCATCAACAATTTATCAGGTTTCTTCTATTGAAACTATATTTTTATTCGGTCATATCTTATGTGTTTTACTTGGAGCGTCTGTGTGTTTTTATTTTTGTTTTTGTTTGAATAAATTCGGATCCTAGCAATCCTTGTGTGGGAGAGAGACATGCTCCGCTTTTTCATATGAACACTTGTGTTCTTCGTTTTACTTCTAATGTTCAATGGTAAAAGTTGGAAGCTATTGCACTTGTTGTTATTTGGTTGGAAACAGAAAATGCCTCATATTGTCTTGAATAATTTGATACTTGGCAATTGTTTTGAGCTCTCAAATAGATAATGATTAAGTTCTTGCATCATGTAGTTTAAACCTATTAGTGGAGAACTATCGTAGAGCTTGTTGAAATTGGTTTGCATGATTGGTCTCTCAAAGGTCTAGATATTTTCTGGTAAAAGTTTTTGAGCAACAAGGAAGACGGTGTAGAGTCTTATAATGCTTGCAATATGTTCTTATGTAAGTTTTGCTGTACCGGTTCATACTTGTGTTTGCTTCAAACAACCTTGCTAGCCCAAAGCCTTGTACTGAGAGGGAATGCTTCTCGTGCATCCAAAATCCTTGAGCCAAAAACTATGCCATTTTTGTCCACCATACCTACCTACTATGTGGTATTTCCTGCCATTCCAAGTAAATACTTCATGTGCTACCTTTAAACCTTCAAAATGCTTCTCAATTTGTGTCAATGTTTTATAGCTCATGAGGAAGTATGTGGTGTTTTATCTTTCAATCTTGTTGGGCAGATTTTCACCAATGGACTAGTGGCTTCATCCGCTTATCCAATAATTTTGCAAAAAGAGCTGGTAACGGGGTTCCCAGCCCCAATTAATTAACTTTCATTAATAATTCTCTTCACATGTTTTGCTCTGATTCATCAGTAAGCAACTTAATTTTGCAAATAGACACTCCTTCATGGTATGTGAATGATTGGAAGGCACCCGAGGATTCGGTTAGCCATGGATTGTGAAAGCAAAAGGTTGGAAGGAGTGTCACCCAAAAATAAAAATAAACTAAACTAAAGTACATGTGTAAACAAAAGAGAAGAGGGATGATCTACCTTGGTGGTAGAGATAACGTCCTTCATGGGAGCCGCTCTTCGAAAGTATGTTTGGCAAGGGGGTTAGAGTGCCCACTACCATTCGTTGGCAACAACAAACACCTCTCAAAACTTTACTTTTATGCTCTCTATATGATTTCAAAACTTAAAAAGCTCTAGCACATGATTTAATCCCTGCTTCCCTCTGCGAAGGGCCTTTCTTTTACTTTATGTTGAGCCAGTTTACCTACTTCCTTCCATCTTAGAAGCAAACACTTGTGTCAACTGTGCATTGATTCTTACATACTTGCTTATTTGCATTCATCATATTACTCTGCGTTGACAATTATCCATGAGATATGCATGTTGAAAGTTGAAAGCAACTGCTGAAAGTTATATCTTCATTTGTGTTGTTTCGATGCCTTTACTTTGAATTTATTGCTTTATGAGTTAACTCTTATGCAAGACTTTTGTTGCTTGTCTTGAAAGTACTATTCATGAAAAGTTTTGCTATGTGTTATCTATTTGTTAGCAACTATAGATCATTGCCTTGAGTCACTGCATTCATCTCATATGCTTTACAATAGTATGATCAAGATTATGTAAGTAGCATGTCACTACAGAAATTATTCTTTTTATCGTTTACCTACTCGAGGACGAGTAGGAACTAAGCTTGGGGATGCTGATACGTCTCCAACGTATCTATAATTTCTGATGTTCAATGCTTGTTTTATGACAATACCTACATGATTTGCTCATACTTTATAATGTTTTTATGTGTTTTCCGGGACTAACCTATTAACAAGATGCCGAAGTGTCAGTTCCTGTTTTCTGCTGTTTTTGGTTCCAGAAAGGCTGTTCGGGCAATATTCTCGGAATTCGACGAAACGAAGACCAAACATCATAATTCACCGAGATGGACCAGGACACCGAAGGGGAGTCAGAGGGGAGGCCTGGGGCCCCCACACCATAGGGCCGGGCGCGGGCAGGCCCCTGGCCGCGCCGGCCTATGGGGAGGGCGCCCTGGTGCCCCTCCTGCGCCGCCTCTTCGCCTATATAAGCCCTTTCGACCTGAAAACGCGATACGAATTGACGAAACTCCAGAAAGACTCCAGGGGCGCCACCGCCATCGCGAAACTCCAATTCGGGGGACAGAATCTCTGTTCCGGCACGCCGCCAGGACGGGGAAGTGCCCCCGGAAGCCATCTCCATCGACGCCACCGCCTCCATCATGCTCCGTGAGTAGTTCCCCCATGGACTACGGGTTCTAGCAGTAGCTAGTTGGTACTCTCTCTCCCATGTACTTCAATATAATGATCTCATGAGCTGCCTTACATGATTGAGATTCATCTGATGTAATCGGTGTTATGTTTGTTGGGATCCGATGGATGATACATTATGATTAGTCTATCTATAAAGTTTGTGAAGTTATTATTGCTGCAATCTTGTTATGCTTAATGCTTGTCACTAGGGCCCGAGTGGCATGATCTTAGATTTAAGCTCTATAATTATTGCTTAGATTGTATCTACAAGTTGTTTACACACATTGCTGTCCGGAACCCGAGGCCCCAAAGTGACAAAAATTGGGACAACCGGAGGGGAAGACTGTGATATAAGGATCACATGTTTTCACCAAGTGTTAATGCTTTGTTCCGGTGCTCTATTAAAAGGAGTACCTTAATAGCCAGTAGATTCCCTTGAGGCGCGGCTGCCACCGGCTGGTAGGACAAAAGATGTTGTGCAAGTTTCTCATTGCGAGCACGCATGACTATATATGGAAAACATGCCTACATGATTAATAAATTGATGTTCTGTCTTAATGCTATTTCAATCCTATCAATTGCCCAACTGTAATTTGTTCACCCAACACTTGTCACTTGTTATTGGAGAGTTACCACTAGTGTAGATCGCTGGGAACCCCGGTCCATCTCTCATCATCATATACTCGTTCTATATGTCATTGGAAGTAGTATCAACTATTTTCTGGTGCCATCGCCTCTGTGTTATTGCTACTGCTGCTGTGTTACTGTTACTATTGCTCTCATATTACTGCTGCTTTCACATCACCCCTGTTACTAGTGCTTTTCCAGGTGCAGCTGAATTGACAACTCAGTTGTTAAGGCTTATAAGTATTCTTTACCTCCCCTTGTGTCGAATCAATAAATTTGGGTTTTACTTCCCGCGAAGACTGTTGCGATCTCCTATACTTGTGGGTTATCAAAATGTTAATTATTCAATTTTCTATGTATCTATTTATGTTTTTAAATCAAAACATCTATCGGGGCCGCCGTTTTGGGGGCGTCGGTGTGGGAACAGCTCCCCAAATAGATGATGCATTGCCGGCGCCCCTGCCGGCGCCTATTTGGGGGCTACCGGTGGAGATGCTCTAATGTATCAAATCCACCCCTCCGTGCTTCCATCCTCCCTCTCCCCCGCTTTCTCACATCCACATCGCACGCCGTCCACCGCCGGATGTTCCTCACTGAAAAGTACCACGTCCTCCTTCCTTTGCACTCCTCTACCGCCTCCACCAAATAACAGCGCAACGCGGCGCCGACTGCCAGGGAAAAAGCCATCGTCTCCCATTTCAAGGTCGCACGCCTCAAAGACTAGAACAAAAGCGCTTTCGATTTTCTGATATAATATCCTCAAGTGGCGGGCGAAGCCTATTAACCAAACACTTTGAAACCACCTTGTAAATACATTAAAAAGACCAATAGGTCGGTAGTCTTTGCGCTCAATCGCATTATCAATATTTTGGATCAACACATTGACATATCATTTGTGCCTTCTGGCATAAAACCGGCAGTGAAAAAAATGCTTCACCTCCTTAATGGCATTACCTCTCACGAGCTCCTCCTTAGGTAAAGTGATGCAGCTTGACCTTCGGTCTTCGCCGCATCACGATTGTCATCAAGAACTACGCTCAAGTCCGACGTCATGGAAGCATGGAAGAGAAGGAAGAAAAGGAGCTGGAAGCTCCAGGCCTGGCACAACCGCCCCTCAAGATCGGTACTACCACCCAATATGACCGGAACTTCCACCTATGCGTGTCTATGTGTGTAACTTACCCCTTCGGACCCCTCCCTATAAATAGGCACTTATCCCCACCTTCATGAGAAAAGATTAGGATGAACCAACGTAGGCTTATACCTCCACCATCCCTAGTGGATTAGGGAAACCCCTCCTCTCTTAGACATCAGTCTATGAGTTGTATCAAAGCCTTATTTATGTGATTGATCTCTCACTTGTGTGATTCTACTTCGGTCTCTCGCACTAGTGATATCATCGATTGCATACCGATCTCTTGCTCGGGGATTCTACCTCGTGTCTTTCCCTTGAGTGATTCTATCGGGACAGTGGTTCAGGACGTTGAGAGCAAACTTGATTGTATCGGGTTATGTTGCGTGTGTTCATCGTGTTATTCGCCGTGTTCTTCATGTTCATCTCTCTCCCCCTCTTGTTCTTGGTCAATTCGTGAGATCTAACCACACATCGAAGGCTTAGCCCCCATCATATGGTATCAGAGATTAGGCTGCCACGAATTTGGGCCCCACCGCTCCAATTTTGCCCCAAAAAAATTTCTATAAATAATACCAAAAAATAGCTCGAATTTAGATCTGAGAATTTATTGCGTATTTTGTGGTTTGGTCCAGAAATCTGTTATCTTTGGTGTTGATCTATGTTTCCCCTACTTTTCTCTGGCCAATTACTTCTATTCTCCTCGAAATCCAAAGATTTTTTACCCTAATTTCCACCCCGTGCTCGTGCTGTTCTTCACGTAGATCTCAGATCCGAAATATCTGTCAAAACCGGTACTACCGGTACATAACGGTGGTACTACCGCTGGTTCATGTATTTGTCAACAACAGGCAATCCTCACCGTCTTCTTTGCTGCGCGCCTGCCCTGCCTGGTACCACCTCCGCTGCCCACCACATCACTGCACCACCGCCACCAGCTACCTCGCCTCTCATGCTCCCGAATGAGCGCGCAACCACCCTGGTCTCGCTCCACTTGGCTGAGGCCACCACAACGACCCACCTGCAGCTCCACCGTCGGGATCCACCAACCGCCACCGCCAGGCCGCATCGCCCCGCGCTGCTACTACACTTGGGTCAAAAAAATTGTGAAATTTTCAACATAGATCGTCGGTGTATGCGCTAGTCGCCAAAATCAAGTAGGCTTGTGAAGCTCTAGCTCGATTCTTACCTCGAGGAGCTCGATTCCCTCCGTCGCTGATATGTTTGTTGCCAACCAGACCTTAGATACCACATCTCGATCACCTTGAGGAGCGCTCGTCCAAGAGCTCCAAGATGCCTTCAAATATGGCAAGTGGTTGATGTGCAAGAGGGGTCGTACCCTGGGTAGGTGGTGGGGGAAGAGAAATTTTAGAAGGTAGAGGAGGAGAAGCGAAAGGAATATACATCGTGTCGACTGGTGGCTCCTGAGTCACTCGACCTTGAAAATTATTAGGTTAGGGAGGAGAAGCATACATGTTTTAATATGCTTTTGGGCTCTAAAAAAGGCTCAGACATATAGGGACCCACATTTTTTTTTTCTTTTTAATATATACATGTTTTATGTGCTAGTTTTTGTAGTTGTACCAAATAATAGCCAACTGATAAAATTAGTTAATCTTTCAAATTCTGATTAGTCGTTGCTCCCAAACCGACGGAATAGTTAACAGTTACCGATATTTTTCATTAAAAGAAAATATAATTAGGAGTACTAACTCGATTACAAGGGATTAAGAAGCAGATAAACCCTTGTTAACGGGGCAACCGTACTGATTAGCAGTAGCACTGTAGCAGATCAACTCTTCCCAATTACTACGAACAAGATAAACTCAATCCTCTCTCTAAAAAAATGATAAAACTTGTTCTAACATACTGTAGATAGTATCAATGCACAAATTGAAGCGGTGAATCGAAACACCACAAGCACTAGCAGAACGAAGTTAACACTGACGGCATAGAATAAGCAAGAGATCTCATCAGCAAGCACATCAAGCAAAATAATTAGAACTTAGAAGCCTCATCCCCGGCGTAAGCGACGACTGCCGTGGCGGCGGGCGGCAGGCTGGAGGGCAGCTTGTCGGCGTGGCGGCGCAGGTTGTCCCTGAGTCGCTCGAGCGACCTGGCGAACGCCGGCAGCTCCGTCACCCCGAGCGCATTGACGTCCGCCTCCCACCAGAACCTCCTCTTACCCTGCGCTTCGATCACCTTGTGCCCGATCAAGTTCATCCGCTTGATCTCTGACGCTAACTGCTTCGCGGTCGCCTCTTTCGCCTGGCACATCTTCTCCAGCGCCTCACGGTCGTCATCCTCATCGACACCAGTGGCGGGAGCGGCAGCAGGGACAGGGGCGCCGGCGGGGAGGGGCACGTAGCGGCGCAGGACGGCGTCGACGGAGGGGCTGCCGAGGGCGAACACGTTGCCGGCCTCGGAGAAGACGATGACGGCGAGGTCGGCGCCGCAGAGGAGGGCGAGCTCGGAGCACTTCTTGAAGAGCCCGGAGCGGCGCTTGGAGAAGGTGACCTGGCGTCTGTTCTTGTCCACCCTGAGGGCCATCTCGATGCGGTGCCGGCCCGTGCTCGGCGTGCCGCGCGGATGCACCATCGTCGCAATGGATCCAAAGCGATCGAGGGAAGAAACCTTGCGGTGGCGGTGTTGCAGGTTGGTTCGCGGTTGCTCTGGTGTTGCTTCCTCTGCGTTGTGTGTAGCAGGTAGTATAAGTAGAAGAAGACTTGCCAAAAATTGGCGCGCGCGAGAGGAGGGCGAAGAGGATTGGATTTGCGTATTTCCTAAAACCGTGCGTCGCAAGTCTGCGTGCTCGATTTCGAATCCGATTGAACACGGTTTGCCCTTTTCAAATACTTCTACGGAAGGAAAATCCGTGCGATTTCGAATCCGATTGAACGCGTATCTTTGGTATGCGCGGTCGAAACACGCAAATAGTTGCCCATTTTTGGTAGGGATAATTGGGGATAGTTCTTTCGATTTTATCAAGTCTCATTTATTTTATCAAGGCTTATTTTCTTTTGATTTTTTCGTCACAAAGGCGCGGGCGGTGCCATCGCTAAAAGTTTTGCAGGTACTTTTTTGCTTATATCATCTAAAAAAATCCGCCAGTTAAGGGGGATTTTTGTAGTGCTCACATACCACCACAATTAGGATGAGAACTTCTCCCACAACCATTGGCATAAATCCACTCACCAAACATGAGAATTTTCTCATCATGCAACCTGTCACCATATTTTTTTACCTGAATTCTTTCCGGCGGGCGAGTGCCAAAACTGAAGCTCCGGGCGGACGCAGCGTGTGTCCTCAAGAAATGGTAGGTTAGAGCATCTCCAGTCGCGTCCCCCAAAGCGTTCCCCAAAGGGATTTGGGGCGCGCCGGACAGAAAATGCGTTCCAGCCGCGTCCCCCAAAGCCCATTTTTGTCCGGCGCGCCCCCATACGGTGTCCGGCGCCCCGAGCCCGTCCCTGTCCCACAGGGACGCACCGGGGACGCCGGACACAACGAAAAGCGAGGCGGGCTCCCACATGTCGGCGACTATTTGCATAAACCGTTGGTTCGCGTCTCTTTTCTCGTCGCTCCTTCCTTCCCGCGCCTCCCACCCCACCGCCGCCGCTGGATTTCCCGGCCGTTTGGGCGTCTGATCTCTGCTGAGAGTCGGCACCGTTGTCGCGGCTGGGGCTCCCGCCGGTCGTGGCGCCGCCGCCGCGTCGCCAGCGCGTCCCAGAACGCGCCGTCAAATCCGCCCCACCTCCGCGCACAGAAGGTGCTCGACGACTTGCCAGGTAGGCGCAATTGGCCGCTGTTTGTTCCGTCGTCTGCCTCGGCGCAATTTTAACCATTGATTTTGCTTTAGCCATGGACAGCGACGATGAGATGGTTGCCCTGCTGCTGGAGGACGAGCAAGCCTTCGACGACGACCTGCGGGAGCATTTGCTGATCATCGCGTCCCTTGATACGTCTCCAACGTATCTATAATTTCTGATGTTCCATGCTTGTTTTATGACAATACTTACATGTTTTGCTTGCACTTTATGATGATTTCATGCGTTTTCCGGAACTAACCTATTAACAAGATGCCACAGTGCCAGTTCCTGTTTTCTGCTATTTTTGGTTCCAGAAAGGCTGTTCGTGCAATATTCTCGGAATTCGACGAAACGAAGACCAAACATCATAATTCACCGAGACGGACCAAGACACCGAAGGGGAGTCAGAGGGGAGGCCTGGGGCCCCCACACCATAGGGCCGCGCGGGCCAGCCCCTGGCCGCGCCGGCCTATGGGGAGGGCACCCTGTTGCCCCTCATGCGCCGCCTCTTCGCCTATATAAGCCCTTTCGACCTGAAAACGCGATACCAATTGACGAAACTCCAGAAAGACTCCAGGGGCGCCGCCACCGTCGCGAAACTCCAATTCGGGGGACAGAAGTCTCTGTTCCGGCACCCTGCCGGGACGGGGAAGTGCCCCCGGAAGCCATCTCCATCGACGCCACCGCCTCCATCATGCTCCGTGAGTAGTTCCCCCATGGACTACGGGTTCTAGCAGTAGCTAGTTGGTACTCTCTATCCTATGTACTTCAATACAATGATCTCATGAGCTGCCTTACATGATTGAGATTCATCTGATGTAATCGGTGTTGTGTTTGTTGGGATCCGATGGATGATACATTATGATTAGTCTATCTATAAAGTTTGTGAAGTTATTGTTGCTGCAATCTTGTTATGCTTAATGCTTGTCACTAGGGCCCGAGTGGCATGATCTTAGATTTAAGCTCTATACTTATTGCTTAGATTGTATCTACAAGTTGTATGCACATGTCACTGTCCGGAACCAAAGGCCCCGAAGTGACAGAAATCGGGACAACCGGAGGGGATGGCGGTGATGTGAGGATCACATGTTTTCACGGAGTGTTAATGCTTTGCTCCGGTACTCTATTAAAAGAAGTACCTTAATATCGAGTAGATTCCCTTGAGGCCCGGCTGCCACCGGCTGGTAGGACAAAAGATGTTGTGCAAGTTTCTCATTGCGAGCACGTACGACTATATATGGAAAACATGCCTACATGATTAATGAATTGATGTTCTATCTTAATGCTTTATCAATCCTGTCAATTGCCCAACTGTAATTTGTTCACCCAACACTTGTCACTTGTTATTGGAGAGTTACCACTAGTGTAGATCGCTGGGAACCCCGGTCCATCTCTCATCATTATATACTCGTTCTATATGTCATTGGAAGTAGTATCAACTATTTTCCGGTGCCATTGCTCCTGAGTTATTGCTAATGCTCTGTGTATTCTTATTACTATTGCTCTCATATTACTGCTGCTTTCACATCACCCCTGTTACTAGTGCTTTTCCAGGTGCAGCTGAATTGACAACCCAGTTGTTAAGGCTTATAAGTATTCTTTACCTCCTCTTGTGTCGAATCAATAAATTTGGGTTTTACTTCCCTCGAAGACTGCCGCGATCCCCTATACTTGTGGGTCATCAAGACTGTTTTCTGGCGCCGTTGCCGGGGAGGCATAGCTCTACTCATAAGTTCACCTGGGGAGTACACTCTACATCTCTCTCTGTTTTTATTTTCTTTTATTTTGTTTTGCTTAGTTTACTTCTATCAAGTTTATGTGTGCTTAGTTTATTTCTGTCTAGTATTATTTTGCTTAGTTTACTTTTGCTTAGTTTCTTTTTGTCTTGTTTTATTTTATACCCAAAAATCCATAAAAATTTGAAAAACCTAAAAATTAAAAACTGCTGTTATGGGAGAACCTACAACCTACTTGGAGCTTATAGAATATTATAATAATTATAGAGAATCAAGAACTGGTAAAGTAATGAGTGCTGTGATAGAAAAATTGAATACAATTGCTAAAATCTTGCTTAAACGCCATGATATAAATTGTTGCTCTAAAGAGGATACTAAACATCTGAAATTTCAATGTGGCTTTAGTGAAGAAGTTTTAATTAAGAACTATAATTGGAATAACTATATTCATCTTGGGTTCGAAGAGGTAGAACAATTTGTCATATTTATGGGAGCCTCTGAGATAGAATCCTTCATGGCTAAAAATTATGAAACTTGTGTTGCTTGTAAGGACCTTAAAGATTATGTCTCTTCTATCCTTAATTTTTGCAATGAAAGTTACACTGATAATCCTTATATCATTGATTATAAAGAGAGACTCATTAATGCACAAGAATGCATGATGTAGCCCCGCTCACCGACGACGCTACACCAAGACCAACAAGTCCCCCAAGTGGACCAATGACGCGAGCCCGAGTTAAAGCTCTACATGATGAGGTGAACTCGCTCCTCACTGATACGTCCAATTTGCATCACTATTTTATATCATAATTTGCTGTTATTCATTGATATATTTCATATTTGGACATAATACTTATGTTATTTCATCTATTTTGCATGTTTCATGATTATTGGAGGATCGAGCACCGGAGCCAGGATTCTGCTGGAAAAAGCACCGTCAGAACGCAATATTTCGGAAGATCAACAATTGAAGGAAATTATACCAAAAATCCTATTTTTCCAGATGACGAAGGAAGCCAGAAGGGGGAGCCGAGGGGACCCGAGGTGGGCCCACACCATGGGCCGGCGCGGCCCAAGGCCTGGCCGCGCCGCCTAGTGAGGAGGGGGGCCCACAGCCCCTCTCGCCTCCTTTTCTTCGTGAAATCCTCCGTCCCGAAGACCTAAGCTCCAGAGGGTACCTCACGAAGAGTTACAGCCGCCTCTGCGGGGCGGAGAACACCAGAGAGAAAAGAGCTCTCCGGCGGGCTGAGATCCGCCGGGGAAATTCCCTCCGGGAGGGGGAAATCGACGCCATCGTCACCGCCATCAAGTTGGACATCATCTCCATCACCATCATCATCATCTTCACCATCATCACCGCCGTCTCCACCGCTGGACATCGTCACCGCCGTAGCAACTTGGGGTTTGATCTTGATTGTTTGATAGGGGAAACTCTCCCGGTATTGATTTCTACTTGTTATTGATGCTATTGAGTGAAACCGTTGAACCAAGGTTTATGTTCAGATTGTTATTCATCATCATATTACCTCTGATCATGTTCCATATGATGTCTCGTGAGTAGTTCGTTTAGTTCTTGAGGACATGGGTGAAGTCTAAATGTTAGTAGTGAAGTATGGTTGAGTAATATTCAATGTTATGATATTTAAGTTGTGGTGTTATTCTTCTAGTGGTGTCGTGTGAACGTCGACTACACGACACTTCACCTTTATGGGCCTAGGGGAATGCATCTTGTACTCTTTTGCCAATTGTGGGGTTGCCGGAGTGACAGAAACCTAAGCCCCCGTTGGTATATCAATGCAGGAGGGATAGCAGGATCTCAGAGTTTAAGGCTGTGGTTAGATTTATCTTAATTACTTTCTTGTAGTTGCGGATGCTTGCAAGGGGTATAATCACAAGTATGTATTAGTCCTAGGAAGGGCGGTACATTAGCACAGGTTCACCCACACAACACTTATCAAAACAATGAAGATTAATTAGCCGTATGTAGCGAAAGCACTAGACTAAAATCCCGTGTGTCCTCGAGAACGTTTGGTCATTATAAGTAAACAAACCGGCTTGTCCTTTGTGCTAAAAAGGATTGGGCCACTCGCTGCAATTGTTACTCTCACACTTTACTTACTCGTACTTTATTCAACTGCTACATCAAAACTCCCTGAATACTTGTCTGTGAGCATTTACAGTGAATCCTTCATCGAAATGCTTGTCAACACCTTCTGCTCCTCGTTGGGTTCGACACTCTTATTTATCGAAGATACTACGATACACCCCCTATACTTGTGGGTCATCAAGACTATTTTCTGGCGCCGTTGCCGGGGAGATCAAGACACGCTGCAAGGGGAGTCTCCACATCGCAATCTCTTTACTTTGTTTTTTGTCTTGCTTTATTTTATTTACTACTTTGTTTGCTGCACTAAATAAAAATACAAAAAAATTAGTTGCTAGTTTTACTTTATTTGCTATCTTGTTTGCTATATCGAAAACACAAAAAAATTAGTTACTTGCATTTACTTTATCTAGTTTGCTTTATTTACTATTGCTAAAATGGGTACTCCTGAAAATACTAAGTTGTGTGACTTCACAACCACAAATAATAATGATTTCTTATGCACACCTATTGCTCCACCTGCTACTACAGCAGAATTCTTTGAAATTAAACCTGCTTTACTAAATCTTGTTATGCGAGAGCAATTTTCTGGTGTTAGTTCTGATGATGCTGCTGCCCATCTCAATAATTTTGTTGAACTTTGTGAAATGCAAAAGTATAAAGATGTAGATGGTGACATTATAAAATTAAAATTGTTCCCTTTCTCATTAAGAGGAAGAGCTAAAGATTGGTTGCTATCTCTGCCTAAGAATAGTATTGATTCATGGACTAAATGCAAGGATGCTTTTATTGGTAGATATTATCCCCCCTGCTAAAATTATATCTTTGATGAGTAGCATAATGAATTTTAAACAATTGGATACTGAGCATGTTGCACAAGCATGGGAAAGAATGAAATCTTTGGTTAAAAATTGCCCAACCCATGGACTGACTACTTGGATGATCATCCAAACCTTTTATGCAGGACTGAATTTTTCTTCGCGGAACCTATTGGATTAAGCTGCTGGAGGTACCTTTATGTCCATCACTCTTGGTGAAGCAACAAAGCTTCTTGATAATATGATGATTAATTACTCTGAATGGCACACGGAAAGAGCTCCACAAGGTAAGAAGGTAAATTCTGTCGAAGAAACCTCTTCCTTGAATGATAAGATTGATGCTATTATGTCTATGCTTGTGAATGATAGGACAAATATTGATCCTAATAACGTTCCGTTAGCTTCATTGGTTGCTCAAGAAGAACATGTTGATGTAAATTACATTAAAAATAATAATTTCAACAACAATGCTTACCGGAACAATTCTAGTAACAACTATAGGCCATATCCTTATAATAATGGCAACGGCTATGGTAATTCTTATGGGAATTCTTACAACAATAATAGGAATTCACCCCCTGGACTTGAAGCCATGCTTAAGGAATTTATTAGTACACAAACTGCTTTTAACAAATCTGTTGAAGAAAAGCTTGGGAAAATTGATATACTTGCTTCTAAAGTCGATAGTCTTGCTGCTGATGTTAATCTTTTGAAATCGAAAGTTATGCCTCATGAAAATAATAATAATAAAATTGTTACTACAGCAAATGCCATCCAAGTTAGAATTAATGAGAATATAAGATTGATGGCCGAATTGCGTGCTAGGTGGGAAAGAGAAGAGAATGAGAAAGAAGATAATATAGCTAAAGTTTGGACTATTACCACCACTAGCAATGCTAATGCTACACAAGTTGCTCCACCTCCTACTAATAATAATAAAATAATTGGTGTTGGCAATGTTTCTACTTCAAATGCAAAGCGCGAAAAACTGCCTGAAACTGCTAAAACTGCTGAAACTGCTTGTGATAAAGCTGCTGAATTTTTTTCCAACATTGGGGATGATGATCCCATTGCTTTAGATTATAATGGTTTGAATTTTGATGATTGCCACATCTCTGAAGTTACAAAGTTCTTACAAAAACTTGCTAAAAGTCCTAATGCTAGTGCTATAAATTTGGCTTTCACGAAACATATTACAAATGCTCTCATAAAAGCTAGAGAAGAGAAATTAGAACGCGAAGCTTCTATTCCTAAAAAGCTCGAGGATGGTTGGGAGCCCATCATTAAGATCAAGGTCAATGACTTTGATTGTAATGCTTTATGTGATCTTGGTGCAAGTATTTCTGTTATGCCTAACAAAATTTATAATATGCTTGACTTGCCACCGCTGAAAAATTGTTATTTGGATGTTAATCTTGCTGATCATTCTACAAAGAAACCTTTGGGGAAAGTTGATAATGTTCGCATTACCGTTAACAATAACCTTGTCCCCGTTGATTTTGTTGTCTTGGATATTGAATGCAATGCATCTTGTCCCATTATATTGGGAAGACCTTTTCTTCGAACTGTTGGTGCTATCGTTGATATGAAGGAAGGTAATATTAAATATCAATTTCCTCTCAAGAAAGTGTTATCACCAGAATTTGACCGAGTCAGAGGTGGGCCGCGATCAAGATGGGCTTGAAGAATATACATGGAAGAATACGTGAATCGGCCTTATATGCAAAGTTTGGGCTAGTTTGCCCGTGTATCTGTAATATAGTAGGATACGTGTCGGTTAGTTAGAGTTTGGCTTGTGCACGGTGGGGATTATGCCCACGTTAGAAAGTCTACGGACTATAAATATGTATCTAGGGTTTATGAAATAAACAACAATCACGTTCACCACAAACCAATCTAGGCGCATCGCCAACTCCCTTGTCTCGAGGGTTTCTTCCGGGTAAGCATCATGCTGCCTAGATCGCATCTTGCGATCTAGGCAGTACACGTTTATTCGCTGTTCATGCGTTGCTCGTACTGAAGCCTTTTTGATGGCGAGCAACGTAGTTATCTTAGACGTGTTAGGGTTAGCATTGTTCATCGTATCATATGCTATCGTCGTGCAACCCTGAGACGTCTAGCCGCCCTTACGCCTATCTTAGGTGTAGGGGCGGCACCCCGCTTGATCATTATTTAGTAGATCCGATCCGTCATGATTGCTCCTTGTTTTTCAAGGATTAGTTTAATATCTGCATAGTTAGGCCTTACAAACGGATTGAAGGATCCAGTGGCGCGTAGGGTGTAGTTTGCTAGCCCTAGACAGGACGTTCCGGGGATCAACCTCGTGTTGGTTTTTAGGCCTTGTCTAGGGACGGTTTACGATCACCGTGCGTGGCCGCCAGGCTCAATCACGAGTAGGATGTTCCGATTATGTGGTGAAAACCCTAAATCGTAGTAGATCGCTTTAGCTTTATATTGATCAAGCAGGACCACCATATATTCGTACACCTCGTGCGAATCATGGGTGGATCGGCTCTTTGAGCCGATTCACAGGACAACCTGAGAGCCGATCGAGGCTCGTATTTAATGTTTACGTGTATGCCATGCAGGAAACTAAGCGAGGCATCTCCATCACCTTCCTGACCAGGTATAGGTCAGGTGGCACGCCCTTGCACCAGCATCGGACGTGCGTTCCGAGTCTTTGCCTGCCGTCGCTCGGAGGGACCAGGGCCAGCCGCAGTCCCTGGAGCCTCCCGGCTCTCTTGTGTTGCCCGTCGCTGCTCGCCGGTGGGTTTCGACCGCAACACATTCTCGGCACGCCGGTGGGACGGTCTTCGACACCAACCGCATCGCCATCTACATCTGAGATGGCGGACGGCACCCCGATCACGTACGAGGATCCGACCGAGGAGCTCAAGAAGAAGTATGACGAGGTCAAACGATCCTCGAAGCCGACCTCATCGGCTCTTTTCACGAACCCGCTCACATGGCATCGAGGTGGAAAGGGTTCTCACCGAAGGCGCACTCGATGGGGTGGACCTGTCCGCCCCGTCGAAGAACGCACCAGGTCCCCGCGTCAGAGGTTAACTTCATGGTAGCTCATTCGCTACACCGCCATTCCGAGAGCCTGGTGAACACTTTGGAGCGTGTCGCTCTTCGGGTGATCCAGGAAATCATGAGGCATCAGTACTCTCCGTCAGGACCAGCTCTCGGGACTTACCAAGGAGAGATGCCACTCCAGTCCCGTCCACCGCTGCCATTCGCGTTGGCAGCACCAGAAGTGCCGAGTTCACCGGCATACGTCGTCTACAAGATCGGTGGTGACCCTAGTGACTACCAGTTCTTGCATGAGGCGCCGAAGGAGATCCCTCACGGGTACACGTGCACATACGTGCTGCATCGCAGAATCGGGCACTCACAAACCAGATCGCAACAAATAGGGACCTGCGGAACAACAGGAGGAACTTCGGGAACAGATCTTGAGAAGCAGACGTGGCTAGCTAAGTATGCCACTCCGACAAACCTCCAGAGCTCAGCTCCTGCAGTTGGCTCAGAGCTGGAAAAGCAAGCATGGCTGGCTAAGTATGCCACTCCGGTGAATCTTCAGAGTTCGACTCCTGCAGCCAGCACCGCGGATCAAATCAGTACCATCCTGAGAGACCAGTTCGGCATGGTGCCGAAAAGGAGGACAATCGGCTATTCCAAGCCGTACCCCAACGAGTACGAGTTGATCCCGCTACCACCCAAATATCGGCTCCCTGATTTCTCCAAGTTTAATGGATCAGATGGTTCCAGCTCCATCGAGCATGTGAGCCGATATTTGGCACAGCTGGGCACGATCTCAGCAGCAGATGAGCTGCGTGTGAGGTTCTTCGCACAGTCCCTCACATGATCGGCTTTCGGGTGGTACACATCGCTGCCACCAGACTCAATCCGGACGTGGAAGCAGTTGGAAGAGCAGTTCCACATGCAGTATCACTCAGAGGCTTCCGAGGCCGGCATTGCCGATCTAGCACAAGTACGTCAGAAGCGTGGAGAAACTGTGGCAGAATACGTCCAGCGCTTCAGACTTGTTAGGAACCGATGTTATTCGGCTCGTGTGACTGAAAAAGAAGCGATCGAGTTGGCAGTGGTGGGCCTTGCATCACCAATCAAGGATATGGCCTCCCAAGCAGACTACCCTTCACTGGCGCACATGGTTCAGAAACTGTCGTTATATGAACAGCGCCACCCAGACTTGTACCAGGACAAATTCAAGCGTGCGGTAGTCCTGGTTGAGGCAGATGAAGACGAAGGCTCTGCGGGAGATCAAGAGGTAGCAGTGGCTGAATGGACTCGGGGGGCAACCCCCGTGTCCTGCAAATGGGTTAAGCCACCAGGTCCGCCCAGAGGGTTTGATTTTGACGTAACTAAAACTGAGCAAATCTTCGACCTCTTACTCAAGGAGAAGCAGCTGAAGATACCTGAAGGCCTCAAAATCCCCACGGTACAGGAGCTGAACGGAAAGCCATACTGCAAATGGCATAACTCGTTCTCCCATACCACCAACGACTGCAGGGTGTGGCGTCAGCAGATCCAAATGGTGATAGAACAAGGACGTCTAATTTTCAACCAGTACACCATGAAAGTCGACACTCACCCCTTCCTCGCCGTTAACATGGTGGAGTACACTTACCCTGGAGGGTGCCAGCCAAGATTCTCGTTCAACATCAACATGGTAGGACCTGGACACCACTCTGGTAAGGACGGAGACGAGGGCAGCTGCTCTCGTAGCAAGGACACAGAGGAAGCCGTTCCACGCGATCGGCTCCGTCACGATGGCAAGCGCTACATCACAGAGGGAGAAGTGAGGAACGTGAGATATCAACGACCTCTCTCTGATCACCTCCTCAACAAGTATGTGAGTCAATATGACCAACGCCGACGACCCAACGACGATGATGAAAGAGATCGTCTGGCTAGGGACGCCAGGAGACGTCGTCGGCATGATCGCGACGAGGAGAGATATGAGCGCCACGCCAAGGAAAGGTTAAGAGAGCAAGACGACGAGGATAGGCACTGGGACTGCCCCTTCTTCAGACACTGCTGGGATTCAGGAATGAGCCGATTGCCTACAATCGGCAACTGCCCAGAATGTAGACAGAAGAGGAAGGATGCGGCTAACGTGTCCGTGTTCAAACGTCTAGGGCCTCTCCCACCTCGGAACAAGCACGCTGAGTCCCCTCGGGTGGAAGATCTCGAGGATTTGGAAGACGATGATGAAGAAGAAGACAGGTACCACCGGCCGAGGTGGTGCCCTGATGGACTCAGCCGTTCCCAAAAGCGTAGGGTTCAGCGACTGCGTGGCTTGGAGGAAGCCGAAAGGTTATACCTGCACACGCTAAGGAAGGCGCGGCCTGATCTGGCCGCGAAAATTCAGCGAACCCTGGATGAAGAGGGTCGACCACAAAAAATGGAGTGGCGCCCCAAGCAAAGGAAAGCCGATGATGAAACATCGGCTGGCACAAACATGGTGTTCATCCTTCCGACGGAGTTCAGTGCTCCAGGATTATACGAGGCACCCGTGGCACAACTTGACTGCGGCCCACGGCCGGTTATCTTTGAGAAGCCACGAGAAAGAAGCTACAGACATCTGAAGGCCCTGTACTTGCGAGGTTATATCAATGGGCAGCCTGTCAACAAGATGCTGGTGGACACCGGAGCGGCAGTCAACATTATGCCATACTCCATGCTACGTCGGTTGGGACGCTCTAGCTCGGATCTGATCAAGACCAACGTGACACTGAGCGATTTCAACGGCCAAGCGTCTGACGCACAAGGTGTTCTGAACGTGGATCTGACCGTGGGAAGGAAAACCATCCCTACGACGTTCTTTATTGTCGATAGCAAGAGCACCTATGCTGTCCTGCTGGGAAGAGATTGGATCCACGCCAACTGTTGCATTCCATCCACGATGCACCAATGCGTAATACAGTGGGATGGAGATGAGGTAGAGGTCGTCCATGCAGATGACTCAGCCGAGATTTCAACGGCTGGCATGAACGCTTGGGAGACAGCAGGCCAAGAGCCACTCTCAGGCATCAATTTGGACGACTGCGAGCGCATCGACGTGACAAAGGATGGGGTTAGGCTGGTCTTATCCACCGGCCTGACCGTATAGCAAGAACAAACCTATGGACAAACGTGGCGAGGCCGATCCATGGGATCGGCCCCAAAGATCTATGGAGAAACATGGCAAAACCTTCATTGAGCGATTCAATCAACGTGGAGGCCGATTCCAGCAATCGGCCAAAATTATCCTCACCACACATTCGGCCTGTGTTCAACGTCGATCTAATGGGCAGCGGTTTTACGTCGGCTGATGAGCTAAAAAATCAGCATTGGTCCTACTGGAGCCGATGTTCAAATACAGTGCCTTGGCTAACTACAGAGCCGATATCCGCAGTTACCTGGCAGATTCGGCTCGGGGGGCACCTAGTCAGACGAACATGTGCGATACATGTGCAGTGAAATATTGGGGGCCGATAGAAAATCGGCCAGAGAAAAAAAAATTCTCATGGTATACAGCCGATGCACGGACATCGACTTTAGAGCCAAGAAACAAAGCCGATGCACAGCCATCGACTCTAGTACAATTACACAAGATCTACCAGCTGCGTGTTCAAGACACGGATTTCGACCAGGTCGGTTTCCAGTTCAGCCTCATGGCCAACCTCCAACCTTTTACTCTTTAAGCCGTTGGTGTTTCATCTGCAATATCGGCTTTCAAAGGAAGAAAAGGTGATCGGCTCCGGTGTATCTACCGTCGGCCTGGCTAAGTTGGCCACTTTCTCAGCTACGCTCGTAGGAATGACTAGGACCTCTGCATGGTGGCTGTCTCAATTGCCTGAGTTCAAGGCCCTTGGACTGAACTATGTATCCTCGCCACTGTTCTCACCTTAACTGAGACTCGGGGGGTAGCTGATTTGGTAGACACTCTGTTTTTGGGAGCCGATTGGAATTGCATCGGCTGACCCTGCATCATAACCTTCTTCGGAAGCGGTGAGTTGTTGCAGAAGAAGATTACTAGAACTACGGAAAGGAGCCTGAAAGGGAAGCCGTCGTCATCTACAGGGTTTGGACCGTCCTGTTGCTGCAAGAAAATGAAGGAGACTGGATTCTCAAAACAGCCGGTGAACAGCCATCGGCTATAGGATTGCAAAGTATTATGGTCAGATATCAAATTACAGTCTGAATTTGAGAAGTGCTTGACTGACGGTCTAATTGGTATCTGAGCCTGGCTTCATGAGCATCTGAGGCGAAAAGTCCGATACGTTGCTATCGGTCTTGGTGCGGCAAACGGAAGACTTGAAATTGGATTAATTGAGAGTCAAATTGGTAGAACAATTCTTATTGAATCAAAGGAGCGGCTTTACAAGAAAGAGCCGATGGCTCTCAAAAGGGGGATCCGATGCCTAGTGCACTGCTACTACTAGTCCTACACTAATTTGCCCCTGTTCTAGGGGTCATCGCTGTCTTCATCGTCGCCATTGTAGCTGCCATCGGCGCTGCTTCCAGAGAGTTCCTCGTCGCTGCTGCCCCAGCCCTCGGCCGGAGCCTCTTCTTCCTCGTCATCATCATCATCCTCGCTGTCCGCCCATGCGCGGAAGCGCTTCGCCGGCGGATACCCAGCGGAGGAGGAGGAATCATCCTCCTCCTCTTCCTCTTCTTCCTCTACTTCTTCTTCTTCCTCCTCCTCGTCGGAGGAGGTGGAGTTCGCCCAGGAATGGAGGTCGTCTTCGCTCTCGCTCTTCAGTTCCCCTTTGATGAGGAACTCAAGGTCGTCCTCCCCATCGGTCAGAGGTAAGTCACCATCTGACCCGACGAGTGCTTCGGGTGGGCCATCTGGCACGGGATCAAAGTTCCACTCCTACTCGCTCGAGGAGGAAGATTGGAGAGAGAGGCCTGAGGAGATGGAGGAAGAGGAAGACATTGCTACAGGGAAAGAGGGTTTTTTGGGTGCCGATGGCCAGAACAGAGCAAGGGGATGAAGTGGCGAACTGTTCAGAGCAGTTAAATAAAGGGGATATAGTGGAGATTCAATGCCACAGCAATTTCCGAGAAAACAACGGTCAAATCACGCGGAGAAGTTGAGAAGGCGAGGCATCATGATGAAGGATGCTGCGACGGTTCTGCTCTGCCACGACATGACCCGACGAAGGAAAGCAGAGTGATTTTGGAATTATCAATTCCAAAACCAGGGGGGCATGTGTTATCACCAGAATTTGACCGAGTCAGAGGTGGGCCGCGATCAAGATGGGCTTGAAGAATATACATGGAAGAATACGTGAATCGGCCTTATATGCAAAGTTTGGGCTAGTTTGCCCGTGTATCTGTAATATAGTAGGATACGTGTCGGTTAGTTAGAGTTTGGCTCGTGCACGGTGGGGATTATGCCCACGTTAGAAAGTCTACGGACTATAAATATGTATCTAGGGTTTATGAAATAAACAACAATCACGTTCACCACAAACCAATCTAGGCGCATCGCCAACTCCCTTGTCTCGAGGGTTTCTTCCGGGTAAGCATCATGCTGCCTAGATCGCATCTTGCGATCTAGGCAGTACACGTTTATTCGCTGTTCATGCGTTGCTCGTACTGAAGCCTTTTTGATGGCGAGCAACGTAGTTATCTTAGAAGTGTTAGGGTTAGCATTGTTCATCGTATCATATGCTATCGTCGTGCAACCCTGAGACGTCTAGCCGCCCTTACGCCTATCTTAGGTGTAGGGGCGGCACCCCGCTTGATCATTATTTAGTAGATCCGATCCGTCATGATTGCTCCTTGTTCTTCAAGGATTAGTTTAATATCTGCATAGTTAGGCCTTACAAACGGATTGAAGGATCCAGTGGCGCGTAGGGTGTAGTTTGCTAGCCCTAGACAGGACGTTCCGGGGATCAACCTCGTGTTGGTTTTTAGGCCTTGTCTAGGGACGGTTTACGATCACCGTGCGTGGCCGCCAGGCTCAATCACGAGTAGGATGTTCCGATTATGTGGTGAAAACCCTAAATCGTAGTAGATCGCTTTAGCTTTATATTGATCAAGCAGGACCACCATATATTCGTACACCTCGTGCGAATCATGGGTGGATCGGCTCTTTGAGCCGATTCACGGGACAACCTGAGAGCCGATCGAGGCTCGTATTTAATGTTTACGTGTATGCCATGCAGGAAACTAAGCGAGGCATCTCCATCACCTTCCTGACCAGGTATAGGTCAGGTGGCACGCCCTTGCACCAGCATCGGACGTGCGTGCCGAGTCTTTGCGGGCCGTCGCTCGGAGGGACCAGGGCCAGCCGCAGTCCTGGGAGCCTCCCGGCTCTACTGTGTTGCCCGTCGCTGCTCGCCGGTGGGTTTCTGACCGCAACAGAAAGGTATGGAACACTTCCCTAGAAAGAGAATGAAGTTACCTTTTGATTCTATTATTAGAACAAATTATGATGTTGACACTTCGTCTCTTGATAATACTTGATACACACTTTCTGCGCCTAGCTGAAAGGCGTTAAAGAAAAACGCTTATGGGAGACAAGCCATGTTTTTTACTACAGTACTTTGTTTTTATTTTGAGTCTTGGAAGTTGTTTACTACTGTAGCAACCTCTCCTTATCTTAGTTTACTATTTTGGTGTGCCAAGTAAAGTCGTTGATAGTAAGGTTCATACTAGATTTGGATTACTGCGCAGAAACAGATTTCTTTGCTGTTACGAATCTGGGCAAAATTCTCTGTAGGTAACTCAGAAAATTATGCCAATTTACGTGAGTGATCCTCAGATACGTGCGCAACTTTCATTCAATTTGAGCATTTTCATTTGAGCAAGTCTGGTGCCTCAATAAAATTCATCTTTACGAACTGTTCTGTTTTGACAGATTCTGCCTTTTATTTCGCATTGCCTGTTTTGTTATGTTCGATGGATATTTCGATTCCATTGACTTTCAGTAGCTTTGTGCAATGTCCAGAAGTGTTAAGAATGATTATGTCACCTCTGAACATGTATATTTTGATTGTGCACTAACCCTCTAATGAGTTGTTTTGAGTTTGGTGTGGAGGAAGTTTTCAAGGATCAAGAGAGGGAGATGATACAACATGATCAAGGAGAGTGAAAGCTCTAAGCTTGGGGATGCCCCGGTGGTTCACCCCTGCATATATCAAGAAGACTCAAGAGTCTAAGCTTGGGGATGCCCAAGGCATCCCCTTCTTCATCGACAACATTATCAGGTTCCTCCCCTGAAACTATATTTTTATTCCGTCACATCTTATGTGCTTTGCTTGGAGCGTCGGTTTGTTTTTGTTTTTGTTTTGTTTGAATAAAATGGATCCTAGCATTCATTGTGTGGGAGAGAGACACGCTCCACTGTTGCATATGGACAAGCATGTCCTTAGGCTTTACTCATAATATTCATGGCAAAGTTTCTTCTTCGTTAAATTGTTATATGGTTGGAATTGGAAAATGATACATGTAGTAATTTGCTATAATGTCTTGGATAATGTGGTACTTGGCAATTGTTGTGCTCATGTTTAAGCTCTTGCATCATATGCTTTGCACCTATTAATGAAGAAATACATAGAGCATGCTAAAATTTGGTTTGCATATTTGGTCTCTCTAAAGTCTAGATAATTTCTAGTATTGAGTTTGAACAACAAGGAAGACGGTGTAGAGTCTTATAATGTTTACAATATGTCTTTTATGTGAGTTTTGCTGCACCGCTTCATCCTTGTGTTTGTTTCAAATAGCCTTGCTAGCCTAAACCTTGTATCGAGAGGGAATACTTCTCATGCATCCAAAATACTTGAGCCAACCACTATGCCATTTGTGTCCACCATACCTACCTACTACATGGTATTTCTCCGCCATTTCAAAGTAAATTGCTTGAGTGCTACCTTTAAATTTCTATCCTCTACCTTTACAATATATAGCTCATGGGACAAATAGCTTAAAAACTATTGTGATATTGAATATGTACTTATGCACTTTATCTCTTATTAAGTTGCTTGTTGTGCGATAACCATGTTCCTGGGGACGCCATCAACTACTCTTTGTTGAATATCATGTGAGTTGCTATGCATGTTCGTCTTGTCTGAAGTAAGGGAGATTTACCACCTTTATGGTTAGAGCATGCATATTGTTAGAGAAGAACATTGGGCCGCTAACTAAGGCCATGATCCATGGTGGCAGTTTCAGTTTTGGACATATATCCTCAATCTCATATGAGAAAATTAATTGTTGCTACATGCTTATGCATAAAAGAGGAGTCCATTATCTGTTGTCTATGTTGTCCCGGTATGGATGTCTAAGTTGAGAATAATCAATAGCGAGAAATCCAATGCGAGCTTTCTCCTTAGACCTTTGTACAGGCGGCATAGAGGTACCCCTTTGTGACACTTGGTTAAAACATGTGCATTGTGATAATCCCGGTAATCCAAGCTAATTAGGACAAGGTGCGGGCACTATTAGTATACTATGCATGAGGCTTGCAACTTGTAAGATATAATTTACATAACACATATGCTTTATTACTACCGTTGACAAAATTGTTTCTTGTTTTCAAAACCAAAGCTCTAGCACAAATATAGCAATCGATGCTTTCCTCTTTGAAGGACCTTTCTTTTACTTTTATTGTTGAGTCAGTTCACCTATCTCTCTCCACCTCAAGAAGCAAACACTTGCGTGAACTGTGCATTGATTCCTACATACTTGCATATTGCACTTGTTATAAGTTGAAAGAAACCGCTGAAACTTCATCTTCCTTTGTGTTGCTTCAATGCCTCTACTTTGAATTATTGCTTTATGAGTTAACTCTTATGCAAGACTTATTGATGCTTGTCTTGAAAGTACTATTCATGAAAAGTCTTTGCTATATGATTCAGTTGTTTACTCATGTCATTTACATTGTTTTGATCGCTGCATTCACTACATATGCTTACAATAGTATGATCAAGGTTATGATGGCATGTCACTCCAGAAATTATCTTTGTTTATCGTTTACCTGCTCGGGACGAGCAGAAACTAAGCTTGGGGATGCTGATACGTCTCCGACGTATCGATAATTTCTTATGTTCCATGCCACATTATTGATGATATCTACATGTTTTATGCATACTTTATGTCATATTTATGCATTTTCTGGAACTAACCTATTAACGAGATGCCGAAGAGTCAGTTGATGTTTTCTGCTGTTTTTGGTTTCAGAAATCCTAGTAAGGAAATATTCTCGGAATTGGTCGAAATCAACGCCCAGGGGCCTATTTTGCCACGAAGCTTCTAGAAGACCGAAGAGTCAACGAAGTGGGGCCACGAGGTGGCCAGGGGGTAGGGCGGCGCGGCCCCACCCTTGGCCACGCCGACCTGTCTCCTGGGCCCCTCGCGACGCCCCCTGACCTACCCTTCCGCCTACAAATAGCCTTCGTCGCGAAACCCCCAGTACCGAGAGCCACGATACGGAAAACCTTCCAGAGACGCCGCCGCCGCCAATCCCATCTCGGGGGATTCAGGAGATCGCCTCCGGCACCCTGCCGGAGAGGGGAATCATCTCCCGGAGGACTCTACGCCGCCATGGTCGCCTCCGGAGTGATGTGTGAGTAGTCTACCCCTGGACTATGGGTCCATAGCAGTAGCTAGATGGTTGTCTTCTCCTCATTGTGCTTAATTGTCGGGTCTTGTGAGCTGCCGAACATGATCAAGATCATCTATCTGTAATTCTATATGTTGTGTTTGTTGGGATCCGATGAATAGAGAATACCATGGTATGTTGATTATCAATTTATATCTATGTGTTGTTTATGATCTTGCATGCTCTCCGTTACTAGTAGATGCTCTGGCCAAGTTGATGCTTGTAACTCCAAGAGGGAGTATTTATGCTCGATAGTGGGTTCATGTCTCCGTGAATCTGGGGGAGTGAGAGAAACCTCTAAGGTTATTGATGTGCTGTTGCCTTTAGGGATAAAACATTGATGCTATGTCTGAGGATGTAGTTATTGATTACATTACGCACAATACTTAATGCAATTGTCTGTTGTTAGCAACTTAATACTAGAGGGGGTTCGGATGATAACCTGAAGGTGGACTTTTTAGGCATAGATGCATGCTGGATAGCGGTCTAGGTACTTTGTCGTAATGCCCAATTAAATCTCACAATACTCATCATAATATGTATGTGCATGGTCATGCCCTCTCTATTTGTCAATTGCCCAACTGTAATTTGTTCACCCAACATGCTGTTTATCTTATGGGAGAGACACCTCTAGTGAACTGTGGACCCCGGTCCAATTCTCTATACTGAAATACAATCTACTGCAATACTTGTTCTACTGTTTTCTGCAAACAATCATCTTCCACACTATACATCTAATCCTTTGTTACAGCAAGCCGGTGAGATTGACAACCTCGCTGTTTCGTTGGGGCAAAGTACTTGGTTTCTGTTGTGCAGGTTCCACGTTGGCGCCGGAATCCCTGGTGTTGCGCCGCACTACATCTCGCCGCCATCAACCTTCAACGTGCTTCTTGGCTCCTACTGGTTCGATAAACCTTGGTTTCATACTGAGGGAAAACTTGCCGCTGTACGCATCACACCTTCCTCTTGGGGTTCCCAACGGACGCGTGCTGTACGCGTATCAAGCTCTTTTTCTGGCGCCGTTGCCGGGGAGGTGTATCGTTCAGGAGCAATTAAAATTAGCTCTCTCCAAGGCAATGCCACGCAAGTGGTAAATGGACAAAGACTCAAGCATTATATCTCAGGTGATTCTTATAATGTAGATGTTGATATTATTCGAGTGGAAACACCGGAGGCCTTCATCAAAGGACAAATTGACAGTTCGCCAGAACTCGACTTTGAATAGGTAACAGTTCTGGTAATGAAAAGTTCGCAATTTACTTTCCGAACAATATTTTTGCTGTTTTTGGAAAATATGAAAAATTACGAGATCGAAACGGAGTGGAGGAGACGCACGAGGGCGTGCCCCCATAGGCCGGCGCGGCCTGGCCTTGGCCCGCGCCGCCCTATGAGCTGGCCGCCTCGTCGCCCCTTTCTGACTCTGGTTCGACCTGGTACTTTCCTTTTGTCGTGAAAATTTTTGCTATATAATCCCCCGGACCCCTGGAGGTCCGTATATCGTTTTCTCGGCGTGTTTTGTTTCGAGCTGTTTCTGCCAGGATTTGCTTCAGATCTAGAGCCATCATGTCTTCGTCGGAAACTCCGAAGGACAGCTCCTGCAAGGATGTTGACAACTTGTACATGGAGGAGCTGAGGATGCACCCCAAGGAGTTGATGCTCGTCGAGGGAGAACTGCAGATCAAGGATGTTCAGGGGCCTAAAGGAGAAGGAAGCTTGGAAGACAGGATGGAGAAGCTAGAACAAGAGGTCTTCAAATACAAGAAGATGGCTGAGCGTGAGGTGGATATCTTCCACAAGATTGTGTCTGAACTCATTGCTGAGCATGAGAAGGAAACTGCAAAGCTATGGGGCGACATCCTCTCACTTCACGACACCACCAACAAACTCCAAGCTCAACTCTATGACGTTCAGAATCAGAACTGTGAGTATGAAATCAGGTTTAAACACATAAGCCATGCTGCTAGTTTCAGGATTCCCGAGACCAAGATGTCGTTTGTTGATGGAGAGCCTCTTCCTTGGAAGTCTGATGACGGGAATTCATCACCACCATCGCCAAGGAGTAATTCATCATCGGTATTAGCATCCCCTTGGTTTGTTCCAAGCTTGGGGGAGTGCCGCGGTATCACATCATCACTACCTTTTTACTTTTTACTGTCAAGTAGTGTCATATCATGAGTAGGGAAGTTATCGTATAAGATGGGTTGCAGTTTGGAAGTATCTCTCCTTTAGTTAGTCGTCTATGTATCCCTTGGTGTGAGTTATCGTTATGGAATATTAATGAGAAGTCTTATCATTTACATATTGCACATCTTATTTTAGTTTGCAATCTCTGTTATATGATTTATCTTGTCATTAGTATTGGTATCACTTTGGGAGCATTGAATAAATCTATTTGGTTTTGGCAAACTTAGCATTGGTCAATAGCAACAACACTTTGAGGTTTAAGTAGAAAAGAGAAATACATGTAGTTGTTTCATTGCCTTTCTTTCTTGTTAGCTCATAGCTTATTATTCTGAAGTTAAAATTGTTTGTGCTTGCAAGGAAGATGCATGATTGTTTCTATCACATGTATATTTGTTTGTTTCCTTCAACTCTTATGCTTGCTAATTAACCTTGCTAGCCAAAGACCTGTACTGAGAGGGAATACTTCTCGTGCATCCAAACCTTAACCCAAACCTATGTCATTTGTGTCCACCATATCTACCTACTACATGGTATTTCCTGCCATTCCAAGTAAATACTTCGTGTGCTACCTTTAAACAATTCAAAATTTACTATCTCTTATTTGTGTCAATGTTTTATAGCTCATGAGGAAGTATGTGGTGTTTTATCTTTCAATCTTGTTGGGCAACTTTCACCAATGGACTAGTGGCTTCATCCGCTTATCCAATAATTTTGCAAAAAGAGCTGGCAATGGGATTCCCAGTCCCGAATTAATTAAACTAAATAGACACTCCTCCATGGTATGTGATTGATGGACGGCACCCAAAGGATTCGGTTAGCCATGGCTTGTGTAAGCAAAGGTTGGGGGGAGTGTCATCATAATAAAACTAAAATAAAAAGGCACTCCTCCATGGTATGTGATTGATGGACGGCACCCGAAGGATTCGGTTAGCCATGGTTTGTGAAAGAAAGGTTGGAAGGAGTGCCACACAAAATAAAAATAAAATGGGAGCCGCTCTTTGAAGGTTGTCTGGCAAGGGGGTTAGAGTACCCGCTACCAGTCGTTGACAACAACAAACACCTCTCAAAATATTACTTTTATTCTCTTTATATGATTTCAAAACTGAAAAGGCTCTAGCACATGATTTAATCCCTGCTTCCCTCTGCGAAGGGCCTGTCTTTTACTTTATGTTGAGTCAGTAAACCTATTTCCCTCCATTGATGACCCACAAGTATAGAGGGTGTATCGTAGTATTTTCGATAAGTAAGAATGTCGATCCCAACGAGGAGCAGAAGGTGTTGACAAGCAGTTTCGATGAAGGATTCACTGTAAATGCTCACAGACAAGTATTCAGGGGGGTTTGATGTAACAGTTGAATAAAGTACGAGTAAGTAAAGTGCGAGAGTAACAATTGCAGCGAGTGGCCCAATCCTTTTTAGCACAAAGGACAAGCCGGTTTGTTTACTTATAATGACCAAACGTTCTCGAGGACACACGGGATTTTAGTCTAGTGCTTTCGCTACATACGGCTAAATAATCATCATTGTTATGATAAGTGTTGTGTGGGTGAACCTATGCTAATGCACCGCCCTTCCTAGGACTAATACATACTTGTGATTATACCCCTTGCAAGCATCCGCAACTACAAGAAAGTAATTAAGAATAAATCTAACCACAGCCTTAAACTCTGAGATCCTGCGATCCCTCCTGCATCGATATACCAACGGGGGTTTAGGTTTCTGTCACTCCGGCAACCCCGCAATTAGCAAACGAATACAAGATGCATTCCCCTAGGCCCATAAATGGTGAAGTGTCATGTAGTCGACGTTCACATGACACCACTAGAAGAATAACACCACAACTTAAATATCATACCATTGAATATTACTCAACCATAGTTCACTACTAACATTTAGACTTCACCCATGTCCTCAAGAACTAAACGAACTACTCACGAGACATCATATGGAACATGATCAGAGGTGATATGATGATGAATAACAATCTGAACATAAACTTGGTTCAATGGTTTCACTCAATAGCATCAACAACAAGTAGAGATCGATACTGGGAGAGTTTCCCCTATCAAACAATCAAGATCAAACCCAAATTGCTACGGCGGTGACAGTGTCCAGCGGTGGAGACAGCGGTGATGATGGTGGAGATGATGATGATGGTGATGGAGATGATGTCCAGCTCGATGACGGTGACGATGGCGTCGATTTCCCCCTCCCGGAGGGAATTTCCCCGGTGGATTCCTGCCCGCCGGAGAGCTCTTTTCTCTCTGGTGTTCTCCGCCCCGCAGAGGCGGCTGTAACTCTTCGCGAGGTACCCTCTGTGGCTTAGGTTTTCGGGACGAAGGATTTCGCGAAGAAAAGGAGGCGAAAGGGGCCGTGGGCCCCTCACACCACATGGCGGCGCGGCCAGGGCATGGGCCGCGCCGCCCTAGGGTGTGGGCCCACCCTGGCTCCTCCCGGCTCCTCCTTCTGGCTTCCTTCGTCATCTTGAAAAATAGGATTTTTGGTATAATTTCCTTCCACAGTTGATCTTCCGAAATATTGCGTTCTGACGGTGCTTTTTCCAGCAGAATCCTGGCTCCGGTGCTTGATCCTCCAATAATGATGAAACATGCAAAATAGATGAAATAACATAAGTATTGTGTCCCAATATGAAATATATCAATGAATAACAGCAAATTATGATATAAAATAGTGATGCAAATTGGACGTATCAACTCCCCCCAAGCTTAGACTTCGCTTGTCCCCAAGCGAAACTGAGCTCGATAGACAGGACCACATGTTTATGGAGTGAAGAGTCGATAAATAAAATACGGACAAGAAGCATCATGTTCATTGACACAAGACATTATAGTAAACAACCTCTTATAACTCAACTTGAAACAAGTATAAGGTAATCACAAGTAAAGGTGCATAAGAAATCATAATTGGTGATGGCAAACTTCGTTCTTGGTCAGAGAACAATTGACAGATTATATTTATCTCATTGAGCAGCGCTCTCATGTTAAAGTTTATAAGGCACAACTTGCATACTCAATCATAATGGTCTTTTCATAATCATTGATAACTTGCAAAGCTATATTCATTCAGATAAAACTTGTACTAAACAAGGAAGAATAAAAGACATGATGAAGCAAATCACAATATAATAGTTTGATCACAACTACTCAAATGCTTGCTTGAGATGGAGGGAAATAGGTTTACTGACTCAACATAAAGTAAAAGACAGGCCCTTCGCAGAGGGAAGCAGGGATTAAATCATGTGCTAGAGCTTTTTCAGTTTTGCAATCATATAAAGAGAATAAAAGTAACATTTTGTGAGGTGTTTGTTGTTGTCAACGACTGGTAGCGGGTACTCTAACCCCCTTGCCAAACAACCTCCAAAGAGCGGCTCCCATATTATTTTCATTTTGTGTGGCACTCCTTCCAACCTTTCTTTCACAAACCATGGCTAACCGAATCCTCGGGTGCCTGCCAACAATCTCATACCATGAAGGAGTGCCCCCTTTTTTTTATTTTAGTTTTATTATGATGATGACACTCCCCCCAACCTTTGCTTACACAAGCCATGGCTAACCGAATCCTTCGGGTGCCGTCCATCAATCACATACCATGGAGGAGTGTCTATTTAGTTTAATTAATTTGGGACTGGGAATCCCATTGCCAGCTCTTTTTGCAAAATTATTGGATAAGCGGATGAAGCCACTAGTCCATTGGTGGAAGTTGCCCAACAAGATTGAAAGATAAAACACCACATACTTCCTCATGAGCTATGAAACATTGACACAAATAAGAGATACTAAGTTTTGAATTGTTTAAAGGTAGCACATGAAGTATTTACTTGGAATGGCAGAAAATACCATGTAGTAGGTAGGTATGGTGGACACAAATGACATAGGTTTGGCTAAGGTTTGGATGCACGAGAAGTATTCCCTCTCAGTACAGGTCTTTGGCTAGCAAGGTTAATTAACAAGCATAAGAGTCGAGGGAAACAAACAAATATACATGTGATAGAAACAATCATGCATCTTCCTTGTAAGCACAAACAATTTTAATCTTCAGAATAATAAGCTATGAGCTAACAAGAAAGAAAGACAATGAAACATCTACATGTATTTCTCTTTTCTATTTAAACCTCAAAGTGTTGTTGCTATTGACCAATGCTAAGTTTGCCAAAACCAAATAGATTTATTCAATGCTCACAAAGTGATACCAATACTAACAACAAAGTAAATCATATGATAGAGATTGCAAACTAGAATAAGATGTGCAATATGTAAATGATAAAACTTCTCATTAATATTCCATAATGATAACTCACACCAAGGGATACATAGATAACCAACTAAAGGAGAGATATTTCCAAACGCAACCCATCTTATATGATAACTTCCCTACTCATGATATGACACTACTTGACAATAAAAGTAAAAGGTAGTGATAACGTGATACCGCGGCACTCCCCCAAGCTTGGAACAAACCAAGGGGATGCCAATACCGATGATGAATTACTCCTTTGGCGATGGTGGTGATGAACTCCTCCCGCGCTTCTTAATAAACTCCTTCAACTTCAGTTTCTCAGCTTGACAATTCTGCACTAAGATTCGAAGAGATTCATTGTTATCTGAAGTTGGCGATGACGACCTTGTGATGCGAATCGAGTGGTATTCCAGCATTCTTCGGAGACGGCAATTCTCCTCTTGGAGTATCTCCACTTCTCTTCTTAGAGCCCGATATTGGTCACAAAACTCATCAGTAGTCCGTAGAACTTCTTCCAACATGGGGAAGGAGTCGAGGCTAAGAGCGGGTGGTAAAGGTCCCTGCAGGTTATGAGAAAAAGAACGTCGAGTGTCAACAGATCCCACTAAGATTTGCTTGCTCCTTCCGGCTTGCTGCTCTTGTCTTGATGGCACCTCCTTCACTTCTTCCTCCGAAAGCCCCTTGCCCTTGTCGTTGGAGGCCATGGTGCTTCTAAACCGAAAACAGATCCTGGCAGAAACAGCTCGAAACAAAACACGTTGAGAACACGATATACGGACCTCCAGGGGTCCGGGGGATTATATAGCAAAAATTTTCACAACAAACGAAAAATACCAGATCGAACCAGAGTCGGAAAGGGGCGACGGGGCGGCCAAACCATAGGGCGGCGCGGGCCCAGGCCAGGCCGCGCCGGCCTATGGTGGCACCCCCTCGTGCGTCCTTTCCACTCCGTTTCGAACTCGTAATTTTTCATATTTTCCAAAAACAGCGAAAATATTGTTCGGAAAGTAAATTGCGTACTTTTCATTACCGATCGTTACCTATTCAAAGTCGAGTTCTGGCGGACTGTCAATTTGCCCTTTGATGAAAGCCTCCGGTGTTTCCACTTGAATAATATCAACATCAACATTATAAGAATCACCTGAGATATAATGCTTGAGTCTTTGTCCATTCACCACTTGCGTAGCATTGCCTTGGAGAGAGCTAATTTTAATTGCTCCTGAACGATACACCTCCTCGACAACATATGGTCCTTCCCATTTCGAGAGTAATTTCCCTGCAAAGAATCTGAGACGAGACCGATACAATAGGACTTTATCCCCAATATTAAATTCTCTTTTGATAATCCTTCTATCAAGCCATTTTTTAACTTTCTCTTTAAAGAGTTTAGCATTTTCATAAGCTTCACTTCTCCATTCATCTAGAGAACTTAATTGCAGCAACCTCTTATCACCGGCAAGTTTAGGATCTTTATTTAATTCTCTAACAGCCCAATAAGCTTTGTGCTCTAGTTCTAAAGGTAAATGACAAGCTTTCCCATAAACCATTTTATAAGGTGACATTCCCATGGGATTTTTATAAGCAGTTCTATAAGCCCATAGTGCATCCTTCAATTTACCAGCCCAATTCTTTCTAGTTTTATTAACGGTCTTTCCCAAAATAGATTTAATCTCTCTATTTGATAATTCTACTTGACCACTAGTTTGAGGATGATAAGCGGAAGCAATTCTATGATTAATACCATATTTAGCAAGAGTTTTTCTAAAACCTCCATGAATAAAATGAGAACCTCCATCAGTCATAATATATCTAGGTACTCCAAATCTAGGAAAAATAATATCTAAAAGCATTCTTAAAGAGGTCTCACCATCAGCACTTTTTGTAGGTATAGCTTCCACCCATTTAGTAACATAATCAACAGCAACAAGTATGTGAGTGTTACCTTCTGAAGACGGAAAAGGTCCCATGAAGTCAAATCCCCAGCAATCAAATGGTTCAATAACAAGAGTATAATTCATAGGCATTTCATTACGTCTGGAGATATTACCAACCCTTTGGCATTCATCACAGGATAAAATAAACTTTCTCGCATCCTTGAAGAGAGTTGGCCAATAAAAACCTGATTGTAGAACCTTTTGCGCGGTTCTTTCTCCGGCGTGATGTCCTCCATAAGCACTACCATGACATTTACTCAATATCTCTTGTTGTTCATACTCGGGAACACATCTTCGCATAATACCATCCACTCCTTCTTTATATAAGTGTGGGTCATCCCAGAAATAATGCCTCAAGTCATAAAAGAACTTCCTCCTTTGCTGAGCTGAAAAGGTTGGAGGCAAGTACTTGGAAACAATAAAGTTAGCATAATCAGCATACCAAGGACTGTCTCGCGAGCTTACCTTTATTACAGCCAATTGTTCATTTGGAAAACTATCATTAACAGGAACAGGATCATAAGCAATATTTTCCAATCTAGACAAGTTATCAGCAACAGGATTATCAGCACCTTTCCTATCTACAATATGTAAATCAAATTCTTGCAAAAGAAGTACCCATCTAATAAGCCTAGGCTTAGCATCTTTCTTTGTCATAAGGTATCTAATTGCAGCATGATCAGTATGAATAGTAACTTTTGAATCAACAATATAAGATCTAAATTTATCGCAAGCAAAGACTACAGCTAATAATTCTTTTTCAGTTGTAGCATAATTTCTTTGAGCAGCATCAAGAGTTTTACTAGCATAATGAATAACATTCAGTTTTTTATCTACTCGCTGTCCAAGAACAGCGCCTACAGCAAAATCACTAGCATCACACATAATCTCAAAGGGTAAGTTCCAATCAGGAGGTTCAACTATAGGAGCAGTTGTTAAGGCTTTCTTAAGAGTTTCAAAAGCTTCCTTACAATCATCATCAAAAACAAATGGTACATCTTTTTGAAGAAGATTAGTAAGAGGCTTTGAAATCTTGGAGAAATCTTTAATAAATCTCCTATAAAACCCAGCATGACCAAGAACACTACGAATACCTTTAACATCCCTCGGATAGGGCATCTTCTCAATTGCTTCAACTTTAGCTCTATCAACTTCAATACCTCTCTCAGAAATTTTATGTCCCAATACAATTCCTTCATTAACCATAAAGTGGCATTTCTCCCAATTAAGAACAAGGTTAGTTTCTTCACATCTCTGTAAAACTTTATCAAGGTTTTGCAAGCAACTATCAAAAGAATTCCCATAGACGGAAAAATCATCCATGAATACCTCTACAATACTCTCACAAAAACCATGAAAAATAGCAGACATGCATCTTTGAAAAGTAGCAGGAGCATTACATAAACCAAAAGGCATACGTCTGTAAGCATAAGTTCCATAGGGACAAGTAAAAGTAGTTTTCTCTTGATCTTTAGCTTTAACAGCAATTTGTGAAAACCCAGAATAACCATCAAGAAAACAAAAATGAGTATTTTTAGACAATCTTTCTAGCATTTGATCAATAAATGGTAAAGGGTAATGATCTTTCTTAGTAACTTTATTAACTTTTCGAAAATCAATGCACATTCTATACCCTACAACTACTCTTTGAGGGATGAGCTCATCATTATCATTTGGCACAACAGTCATTCCTCCTTTCTTGGGAACGCAATGCACAGGACTAACCCATCTACTATCAGCAATAGGATATATAATACCAGCTTCAAGAAGTCTTAATACCTCATTCCTTACCACTTCCTTCATCTTCGGAATTAGACGACGCTGATGTTCAACAACAGGCTTTGCATCATCTTCCATATTAATAGCATGTTGGCAAATAGAAGGAGAAATCCCCTTCAAATCATCAAGAGTATAGCCAATAGCGCCTCGGTGCTTCTTCAATATTTCCAATAACCTTTCTTCTTCAATCTCTGAAAGCTTAGAACTAATAATAACAGGATATATTTTCTTATCATCAATATGAGCATATTTAAGATTATCAGGCAAAGGCTTTAAATCAAAAACAGGATCTTCCTTTGGTGGAGGTGTTGTACCCAAATCTTCCACCGGTAAATCATGCTTGAGAATAGGTTGGCGAAGAAAAATTTCCTCAAGCTCATCTCTTTCTTTCCTAAAAACTTCACTCTCGCTATCCTCCAAATGTTGCTGCAGAGGATTGTTAGGAACAAGAACAATAGATGCACACTGCTCCATTTTAAAATCATTACTAGGCAAATCAGCTTTATAAGGAGTTTTAGTAAATTTAGAGAAGTTAAACTCATAAGATTCACCAGCAAATTTAGTCAAAATTTTCTCTTTCTTGCAATCTATAATAGCTCCACAAGTATTTAGAAAAGGTCTACCAAAAATAATAGGACAATAATCACTAGCAGCAGAACCAAGTACCAAAAAGTCAGCAGGATATTTAATCTTACCGCATAAAACTTCCACATCTCGAACAATACCAATTGGAGAAATAGTTTCTCTATTAGCCAGCTGAATAACCACATCAATATCTTCAAGTTCGCAAGAATCAATTTCGTGCATAATCTCCGTGTAAAGCTCATAAGGAATAGCACTAACACTTGCACCAATATCACATAATCCATAATAGCAATGATCACCAATTCTAACAGATAGCATAGGAACACTAGCTTGTTTGGGTTTATTAGGATGTGAAACAATATTAGAAGCATCTTCACAGAAAATAATATGACCATCCTCCACATTTTCAGTCACAAGATCTTTAACTATTGCAACAGCAGGTTCAACTTTTATTTGTTCTTCAGGTTCTATAGGTTTCTTTTCACTTTTATGAACCGCACTATTTATAACAGAGTACTCCTTCATTTTAGCAAGGAAAGGAGTTTTTTCAATATAAGCTTCAGGAATAACATGATCAGCAGTTTCAACTACAACGCATTTATTAATAGATGAATCAATTTTATCTTTATACGGTTCATGATACTTATCAAAATTCTTCTTTGGCAATTCATAATGAGAGGCAAAAGCTTTATAAAGATTTACAGCAACTTGAGAATCAAGACCATATGTAGCACTCATATTACGAAATTTATCAGTATCCATAAAAGCTTCAATGCATTTATAATCATAAATTATACCTGATTCTCTATCCTTGTCGTTCTCCCAACTTTCAGTATTTTCTTGGATCCGATCAAGAAGGTCCCTTTTAAACTCTTCTTTGTTGCGTGTAAATGATCCAGAACAAGAAGTATCCAGCAAGGTCTTGTCTTGAAAAGAAAGTCTTGCATAGAAATTATCAATAATAACATTACCAGGAAGCTCATGAATGGGGCATTTGAGCATTAAAGACTTCAATCTCCCCCAAGCTTGGGCAATACTCTCTCCATCATGAGGCCAAAAATTATATATGCGATTCCGATCCTTGTGAATTTCACTTGGAGGATAGAACTTAGAATAAAACCGGGGCACAATATCATTCCATTCAAGAGAATCCCCATTATCCAGTAATTTATACCAATGCGCCGCTTTTCCAGACAGCGATAAAGAGAATAGTTTCTTCCTCACTTCATCCATAGCAATACCTGCACACTTGAATAAACCGCATAATTCATGCAAAAACAGTAAATGATCACCAGGATGGACAGTTCCATCCCCTTCATAGCGGTTATCCATAACACGTTCAATAATTTTCATAGGTATTTTATATGGTATCACTTCCTCACCTGGCGCCTCATCCACTACCATTGCAGTAGTAGTAGATTTCCCAAATAAAAATTGAAGAGAAGATCTCTCCATAATGACTTATAGCAGCAGGCAGAAATAAAATCAGCACAACAGTAAAGGTTTTCCTTACCAATTCCACTTACCAATAGCGCTTCACTCCCCGGCAACGGCGCCAGAAAATAGTCTTGATGACCCACAAGTATAGAGGGTGTATCGTAGTATTTTCGATAAGTAAGAATGTCAATCCCAACGAGGAGCAGAAGGAGTTGACAAGCAGTTTCGATGAAGGATTCACTGTAAATGCTCACAGACAAGTATTCAGGGGGGTTTGATGTAACAGTTGAATAAAGTACGAGTAAGTAAAGTGCGAGAGTAACAATTGCAGCGAGTGGCCCAATCCTTTTTAGCACAAAGGACAAGCCGGTTTGTTTACTTATAATGACCAAACGTTCTCGAGGACACACGGGATTTTAGTCTAGTGCTTTCGCTACATACGGCTAAATAATCTTCATTGTTATGATAAGTGTTGTGTGGGTGAACCTATGCTAATGCACCGCCCTTCCTAGGACTAATACATACTTGTGATTATACCCCTTGCAAGCATCCGCAACTACAAGAAAGTAATTAAGAATAAATCTAACCACAGCCTTAAACTCTGAGATCCTGCGATCCCTCCTGCATCGATATACCAACGGGGGTTTAGGTTTCTGTCACTCCGGCAACCCCGCAATTAGCAAATGAATACAAGATGCATTCCCCTAGGCCCATAAATGGTGAAGTGTCATGTAGTCGACGTTCACATGACACCACTAGAAGAATAACACCACAACTTAAATATCATACCATTGAATATTACTCAACCATAGTTCACTACTAACATTTAGACTTCACCCATGTCCTCAAGAACTAAACGAACTACTCACGAGACATCATATGGAACATGATCAGAGGTGATATGATGATGAATAACAATCTGAACATAAACTTGGTTCAATGGTTTCACTCAATAGCATCAACAACAAGTAGAGATCGATACTGGGAGAGTTTCCCCTATCAAACAATCAAGATCAAACCCAAATTGCTACGGCGGTGACGGTGTCCAGCGGTGGAGACGGCGGTGATGATGGTGGAGATGATGATGATGGTGATGGAGATGATGTCCAGCTCGATGACGGTGACGATGGCGTCGATTTCCCCCTCCCGGAGGGAATTTCCCCGGCGGATTCCTGCCCGCCGGAGAGCTCTTTTCTCTCTGGTGTTCTCCGCCCCGCAGAGGCGGCTGTAACTCTTCGCGAGGTACCCTCTGTGGCTTAGGTTTTTGGGACGAAGGATTTCGCGAAGAAAAGGAGGCGAAAGGGGCCGTGGGCCCCTCACACCACATGGCGGCGCGGCCAGGGCATGGGCCGCGCCGCCCTAGGGTGTGGGCCCACCCTGGCTCCTCCTTCTGGCTTCCTTCGTCATCTTGAAAAATAGGATTTTTGGTATAATTTCCTTCCACAGTTGATCTTCCGAAATATTGCGTTCTGACGGTGCTTTTTCCAGCAGAATCCTGGCTCCGGTGCTTGATCCTCCAATAATGATGAAACATGCAAAATAGATGAAATAACATAAGTATTGTGTCCCAATATGAAATATATCAATGAATAACAGCAAATTATGATATAAAATAGTGATGCAAATTGGACGTATCATCCATCTCAAGGAAGCATTTGAGTAGTTGTGATCAAACCATTATACTGTGATTTGCTACATCATGTCTTTTATTTTTCCTTGTTTATGTACAAGTTTTATCTGAATGAATATAGCTTTGCAAGTTATCAATGATCATGAGGAGACTATTATGATTGAGTATGCAAGTTGTGCCATATAAACTTTAACATGAGAACGCTGCTCAATGAGATAAGTATAATCTGTTAATTGTTCTCTGACCAAGAACGAAGTTTCCATCACCAACTATGATTTCTTATGCACCTTTATTTGTGATTACCTTATACTTGTTTCAAGTTGAGTTATATGAGGAAGTTGTTTACTAGAATGTCTTGTGTGAATGAATATGATGCTTCTTGTCCGTATTTTATTGATCGACTCTTCACTCCATAAACATGTGGTCCTGTTTACCGAGTTCAGTTTCGCTTGGGGACAAGCGAAGTCTAAGCTTGGGGGGGTTGATACGTCCAATTTGCATCACTATTTTATATCATAATTTGCTGTTATTCATTGATATATTTCATATTTGGACATAATACTTATGTTATTTCATCTATTTTGCATGTTTCATGATTATTGGAGGATTGAGCACCGGTGCCAGGATTCTGCTGGAAAAAGCACCGTCAGAATGCAATATTTCGGAAGATCAACAGTTGAAGGAAATTATACCAAAAATCCTATTTTTCCAGATGACGAAGGAAGCCAGAAGGGGGAGCCGAGGGGACCCGAGGTGGGCCCACACCATGGGCCGGCGCGGCCCAAGGCCTTGCCGCGCCGCCCAGTGAGGAGGGGGGCCCACAGCCCCTCTCGCCTCCTTTTCTTCGCGAAATCCTCTGTCCCGAAGACCTAAGCTCCAGAGGGTACCTCACGAAGAGTTACAGCCGCCTCTGCGGGGCGGAGAACACCATAGAGAAAAGAGCTCTCCGGCGGGCTAAGATCCGCCGGGGAAATTCCCTCCGGGAGGGGGAAATCGACGCCATCGTCACCGCCATCAAGTTGGACATCATCTCCATCACCATCATCATCATCTTCACCATCATCACCGCCGTCTCCACCGCTGGACATCGTCACCGCCGTAGCAATTTGGGGTTTGATCTTGATTGTTTGATAGGGGATAGGTCGCGAAGAGTCACAGCCGCCTCTGCGAGGCGAAGAACACCAGAGAGAAAAGAGCTCTCCGGCAGGCTGAGATTCGCCGGGGAAATTCCCTCCCGGAGGGGGAAATTGACGCCATCGTCACCGTCATCGAGCTGGACATCATCTCCATCACCATCATCATCATCTTCATCATCATCACCGCCGTCTCCACCGCTGCACATCGTCACCGCTGTAGCAATTTGGGTTTGATCTTGATTGTTTGATAGGGGAAACTCTCCCGGTGTTGATTTCTACTTGTTATTGATGCTATTGAGTGAAACCGTTGAACCAAGGTTTATGTTCAGATTGTTATTCATCACCATATCACCTCTGATCATGTTCCATATGATGTCTCGTGAGTAGTTCGTTTAGTTCTTGAGGACATGGGTGAAGTCTAAATGTTAGTAGTGAAGTATGGTTGAGTAATATTCAATGTTATGATATTTAAGTTGTGGTGTTATTCTTCTAGTGGTGTCGTGTGAACGTCGACTACACGACACTTCACCTTTATGGGCCTAGGGGAATGCATCTTGTACTCGTTTTCCAATTGCGGGGTTGCCGGAGTGACAGAAACCTAAGCCCCCGTTGGTATATCGATGCAGGAGGGATAGCAGGATCTCAGAGTTTAAGGCTGTGGTTAGATTTATCTTAATTACTTTCTTGTAGTTGCGGATGCTTGCAAGGGGTATAATCACAAGTATGTATTAGTCCTAGGAAGGGCGGTACATTAGCACAGGTTCACCCACACAACACTTATCAAAACAATGAAGATTAATTAGCCGTATGTAGCGAAAGCACTAGACTAAAATCCCGTGTGTCCTCGAGAACGTTTGGTCATTATAAGTAAACAAACCGGCTTGTCCTTTGTGCTAAAAAGGATTGGGCCACTCGCTGCAATTGTTACTCTCGCACTTTACTTACTCATACTTTATTCAACTACTACATCAAAACTCCCTGAATACTTGACTGTGAGCATTTACAGTGAATCCTTCATCGAAACTGCTTGTCAACACCTTCTGCTCCTCGTTGGGTTCGACACTCTTATTTATCGAAGATACTACGATACACCCCCTATACTTGTGGGTCATCACTCACCACCCTTGATCTCGGTACCCCTTTGGATGGATTGCTACCTCATGCCGATGTGCTATGTGTCATTAGGTACAAGGCGCATCAAGACCCCGGAGAGGAGGACACGCCAAGGTCAGGGGAAGGAGAGGGGCAACGGGACATGGAGATGATCGCGAAGCCGAACCCGACGTCGCTTGAAGCACTCAAAGGAAGAGAAGAAGTGCTGGCCGGTCCAGGACCCGGTCAGACCGGCCCCACAACCGGGCCATCCGGTCCAAGGCCCGGTCAACCGGGCGGCAACCGGATTTCCCTGCATCGTACCGGAAGACGACCGGAAACTTCGCAAGAATCCGGTTGGCGCCCGGTCGACCGGACCCAGGACCGGACCACCCGGTCATAGGCCCGGTCAGACCGGATCCCAAACCGGATTTGACGGGATTTCTCCACCAAACTGCCTAAGTTATCTGTTCGCGTACCTTTTCGCCCTTGCTGGCCATGTATGCCTATATAAGTAGCCTGGACCCCTCCTTTACCCCTTAGACTTGTTTTGAACTCAAACCTACCTTTGAGCTTATTCTCCCTAGGGTTACCATCCCTCTGTAATCAAGGCATCCTGGTTGTTGATTTGGATATTGTTGAGTGAGATTCTAGTACAAGCTACTCTCTCTCCCTCATCAATCTCTTCTTCTCCAACCCCAATCTCTCTCCGGGAATTCTGCCGCGTGCCTCTTCCAGGAGATTCTATTGGCGTGGTCCATTGAGCCACATGGGTAAGCATCGGGTGTATCGGGTTGGTGTGCGTGCGTGAGTACCAGCGTTCTTCGTGTTCTTCGTGTTCCTCGCGTTCTCCCACCTCTCCCCTTGGTCTTCGGGGTCAAATCACGAGATCGGGCCACTCACGGGATCCTAGATCTCATCATATGGTATCAACAGCTCTTGGTTACCGCGATTTTGACCCTCCACCCACCCGATTTCGTTTCTAGAAAATTTTCCACAAAATCCCCAAAAATAGCCCCAAAGTGCCTCTTGACCGGTCTGTGATTGGGTTGCGTTTTGAGTGGTTTTGGTCCGTGGATTCGGTGTTTTTGTGCTTGATCTACTATTTCCCCAACTTTGAGCCTCCAATTCCATCGTTTCCCGTCGATTTGCTCTTTTGGTTTTGGTTTGGGGAAGAACAGGAGAGAGAATCGTCAAACCCGGTTGAGAAACCCGGTCAACCGGGCCCCAGACCGGACCAGCCGGCCCAGCAGCCGGTCAACCGGGCGGCAACCGGATCCGCCGGTCCAGGACCCGGTCCAACCAGATCCAAACCAGGCGCAGCTCCGCGCCCTCCTTCGAGATCGATTTCCGGCGACAACCACCACCATCATCGCAGGTATAACTTGCAGTTTTCCCTTGTAACCCCTCTTCCTTTTGCGATCTATCCCATAGAGCATTGCTTGTTTAGTGTTGCGAGACATTGCACGTGGCCCCGCATTGTGAGGTGTGTGTGTCGTGTTGAGTAAAGCATCCAAGCAAACACTCGTGTGGCAAGATAGCAAAAGCGAGGCTAACGCTAACATAGTGCGTGGAAAAAGCCCCAAAAACACAAAAATAGTGCAAGTAGCACCATACATCCATACATCTATACATCCATATATCCATACATACAAGAGTGTGAGTGCCACTGTGTACAAAAGAGTCACAAGCTTATAAGCAAAGGAGAGATAAGAGAAGAGAGGCCGCGTGTGAATCTTGTTGTCTCTTCAATTGCAACCAAAGCTTTGGCTCTCCTTGTGTTAGTGTGACACCGAGCACTTTTACATACACTTTTCCGCTCACTTTTGGTTGCACTAACCCCGCTTATCCCGTGTGTGTGTTCCACAACTTTTCCGTGTTTATAGTGATCTTCACATTGACATTTGGATTTTTGGACCTTACCCACTTTTAACAACATACTCGATCTTGGATTTGTCTTTGGCTTTCCACAACACTCGCCTAACACCATATTTGCTAGCTTTTGTGTGTGGTTTTGCGTGTGTCCCGATACACTTGATCTTGCTTTTGGCTCGGTTGATTGCCTCAATACTATCTTACCTTGGTAAGAGTGCGAGGTAGTCTCCTTCCACTAACATACACAACATAGTTCTTGTCTTGCCATCATGGATAGGAACGGAGATGACTCAAGGGATGGAGAAGTCCTCCGCAACACCGAGAGGTTGGCTACTCAACACAACCTATGGACACAATGCCAAGAGTTCAAGGAGCAACTCGCTCTCTTCGAGATGCGCATCGATGAACAATACGAGGAAGTGGCTCACAACTTCTCCACCGTGAACCAAGACTTGGCTCTTCTTCGTGAAGCTACGGACAACTTGAATGGCCAAATGGCGACTAATGATGCAAACATGGAGCGGCGCATGGATATCCTCGAGCGCGCCATCACCAACTTGGGTCGCCATCGCCGACACTGCTCTACTTCCTCTTCATCAAGCTCGCCACAAGATTACTACTCTCATGGTGGCCTTTCGTCCTCAAGCTATTCCTCAAGGCATGAAGACCATCATCGACCTCATCGCCCACATGCTCGTCATGAAGACTCTCGCTCCAACTCTAGGCGTGGAGAAATACATCGCCATGCTCGTCCACATGAGCGTCCTCCACAAGACCAAGGCCTACAACAAGATCGTCACCAAGCGGATCACCATGCCCACCATGGGCGTGACGACCAACCCCAAGACCAAGGTCCTCAAGATCAACCTCGACGAGATCTCCGCCGCCACCCTCGCCATGACCAACGTGGACGAGGAGAGCCACACCATGATCAAGATGAGAGGGCCAACATTGAGCATCGTCAACAACCGCGACAAGATCTTCAACCACATCCTCACCGTGAACCAAGTGAAGCAAGTGTTCATCTTCAACGCCAACCCAATGCTATGGTTGGCCGTAGAAGACCTCCTATTCCTCCTCTAGCCGCAAGAGATGAAGGCGCCCCTCCTCGTCGAAGAAACTTGGAGGATGAAGAAAACATGTTTGGACGGCTCAAGTTCACCATGCCAAAGTTCAAGGGTGAAGAAGATGCCGAGGCCTACCTCTCATGGGCACTCAAGGTTGACAAGATATTCCGCATCCACAACTACTCCGGTGCCAAGAAAGTGGCTATGGCATCGCTTGAGTTTGAGGATTACGCCAACACTTGGTGGGAGCAAGTCCTCACTCTTAGGGAAGAAAAGGGTGAACCTCCAATTGACACTTGGGAAGAGATGAAGAAAGAGATGCATGCTCGCTTTGTTCCAACGCACTACATGACCGACCTCTTCAACAAGCTCCAAAAGTTGAAGCAAGGCACCAAGACCGTTGAGGAGTTCTTCAAGGAGATGGAGCTCACTATGATGCGATCCAACATTCAAGAGTCCGAGGACCAAACCATTGCTCGTTTCTTCAATGGCCACAATTACCCCATCAAGAGGATTGTGGAGTTCCAACCATACTCCAACATGGTTGAGTTGGTCCACCAAGCATCGAAGGCCGAGCGCCAAGTGATTGAGGACATCAAGTACTCCAAGGCCAAGACATACTTCTCCTCCAAGCTCGCTACATCAACTCCTCCTACTACAAGTGTCAAGCCCGACGTGTCCGCTACACCATCCAAGAAACCGACTATCCAAAGTCGCATGAAGCAAACGGTGTCCTCCACCGCCTCCTCTAAGGAATCTACGGGATCCTCTAATGTCACTTGCTTCAAGTGTGGCACCCAAGGCCACAAATCGTTTGAGTGCAAGAACACCAAGGTTATGATCACTATGGAGAATGGTGACATCGAGACGCTTGATGAGGATTAATATGAAGCCCTTGTGCAAGCCGCCGTTGCAAATGAAGAAGCTTATGAGGAAGATAGTGGAGAAGACCCTCTCTTATGCGAGCATGACCCAAGTCCCATACTTGTGGTCACAAGGGTGCTAACAACACAACCTCAAGCTATGGAAGACCAACGGTGCAACATCTTCCAAACCCGTGCCGGAATTGGTGGCAAGTCGATCAAGGTCATCATAGATGGTGGAAGTTGCCATAACCTTGCTAGCACCGAGTTGTGTGAGAAGCTCAACCTCACTCTCCGCAAGAATCCTCACCCTTACCATATCCAATGGTTGAGTGACAAGGGCAACGTCAAGATACAACATACCGTCACCGTCACCTTCAAGATTGGACCTTATGAGGATACTATTGAGTGTGACGTGGTACCCATGACGGTGTGCCACATGTTGCTTGGCCGCCCTTGGCAATTTGACAAGAAGGCTATACATGTTGGACTCTCCAACACATACACCTTCAAGGTCAACGACAAGAAGTTCGAGTTGCGCCCAATGACTCCTAGCCAAATCATCGCGGATAATGCGAAGGCTTTAGCGAGGGCTCAACTCCGCACCCACCATAGTGAGATGAGAGGAGAGGGAGCGACCCACCACAAAGATAGTGAGCGCCACAAGCCATATATGAGTGAGACCAAGAGTGTTCTCCTAGCCACCAAGAGTGAGTGGAGAGAGGTCCAAGAAAACCCATCCACCATATTGCACTACGTGCTCATTTGCAAGGGACCATCGTCGGCGACTAACGACTTATCCAACATTCCTTCGTCTTTGTTGTCTCTTTTGCAGGAGTTTCAAGACGTCTTCCCCGACGAGCTCCCTCATGGACTACCACCACTTCGAGGCATAGAACACCGCATCGACCTCATACCGGGCGCTCCGCTTCCAAACCGTGCCGCCTACCGCACCAACCCCGAAGACACAAAGGAGATACAACGCCAAATACAAGATCTCCTCGCCAAAGGGTATGTCCGCGAAAGCCTTAGCCCTTGTGCGGTTCCCGTGATTCTTGTGCCTAAACCGGATGAGACGCAACGGATGTGTATGGATTGTCGCCCCATCAATGCCATTACCGTCCGTTACCGCCATCCCATTCCGCGTTTAGATGACATGCTTGATGAGTTAAGTGGTGCCACGATTTTCTCTAAAGTCGATTTGCGTAGTGGCTACCACCAAATCCGCATGGCCATTGGTGATGAATGGAAATCGGCATTCAAGACCAAGCTCGGTCTCTATGAATGGCTCGTTATGCCTTTCGGTCTTTCCAATGCTCCATCTACTTTCATGCGCCTCATGAATCACATCTTGCGTCCTCTCATTGGCAAGAGTGTGGTTGTCTATTTCGATGATATTCTCATTTATAGCAAAAACCTCGAGGACCATGTGCAACATGTGAGAGAGGTCTTGTGCATCTTACGTCATGAAAAGCTTTATGCTAACCTCCCCAAGTGCACCTTTGCTCAAAACAAATTGGTTTTCCTTGGCTTTGTGGTTTCCGCTAATGGGATTGAAGTTGATTCTTCCAAGGTGGAGGCCATCCATAATTGGCCCACTCCTACCAATGTTGGTCAAGTCCGAAGTTTCCATGGACTTGCCGGGTTTTACCGCCGCTTTGTGAAAGATTTTAGCACCATTGCTTGCCCTTTGAATGAGCTTACCAAGAAGAATGTTCCGTTTGTTTGGGGCAAGGCCCAACAAAATGCTTTTGATGAGTTGAAGAAACGCCTTACCGAAGCTCCCCTTCTTGTGCTTCCAAATTTTGCAAAAACTTTTGAGATTGAGTGTGATGCAAGTGGACTCGGTATTGGTGGCGTTCTTATGCAAGAGGGCAAACCCGTGGCATATTATAGTGAGAAGTTGGATGGCGCACGCCTCAACTATCCTATATATGACAAGGAGCTCTACGCTTTGGTTCGTGTTCTTGAAGTTTGGCAACACTATCTTTGGCCAAAAGAGTTTATCATTCATTCCGACCATGAGTCCTTGAAATATTTGAAAAGCCAACACAACTTGAACAAACGACATGCAAAATGGGTCGAGTTCATTGAGTCCTTCCCATATGTGATCAAATACAAGAAGGGCAAGAACAATGTTGTGGCGGATGCTCTTTCCCGCAAAAACACCCTTTTGCTTACTCGTTTGGATTTTCATGTTTTGGGACTTGAAGAGATCAAAGAACTCTATCCTTCCGATTCTTTCTTTGCTCCGATTTTTGAGAAGTGTTCCGTTGAACGAGGAGTGGATGATTTCTATTTGCATGATGGCTACTTGTTTAAAGCTAACAAGATTTGCATTCCCGAGTCTTCGCTTCGAAAATTGCTTTTGCAAGAGTCACATGGAGGTGGTCTTATGGGTCACTTTGGACGTGACAAGACATATGCCATGCTCTCAACCCACTACTATTGGCCAAAGATGAAGCGAGATGTGGAGCGCCTATGCAACCGTTGCACTACATGCCTTCAAGCTAAGTCCACCTCCAACCCTTATGGTCTTTATACACCATTGCCTATTCCATATGCACCATGGACCGATATTAGCATGGATTTCATCTTAGGATTGCCTCGCACTAAGCATGGTCATGATTCCATATTTGTGGTAGTGGATAGGTTCTCTAAGATGGCTCATTTCATACCTTGCCATAAGAGCGACGATGCTTCACACATTGCTTCGTTGTTTTTCAGGGAAATTGTTCGCCTACACGGAATACTGGCAAGCATTGTGTCGGATCGAGACGTCAAGTTCATGAGCTATCTATGGAAGTCGCTCATGGCAAAGTTTGGAGTGAAGCTCTTATTCTCATCATCCTCGCACCCGCAAACGGACGGCCAAACGGAAGTGGTCAATCGAAGCCTCTCCACTCTCCTACGCATCCTAGTGAAGAAGAACTTGAAGTCATGGGAGGAGTGCCTTCCTCACGCGGAGTTCTCCTACAACCGCGCCAAGCACAAGACAACATCAAGGAGCCCCTTCATGGTCGTCTACGGCTTCGAACCTTACACGGCACTCGACATACTTCTGCTTCCCCTTCATGAGCGGACCAACATGGACTTCGACAAGCGCACCGCCGCCATGAAGAAGCTACATGAAGAAACAAGAGCGACCATACAAGAACATGTGCTTCGTCAAGCAAACCGCATCAACGCCAAGAAGAAGGAAAGAATATTTCAAGAAGGAGACCTCATTTGGATCCACCTCCGGAAGGAAAGGTTCCCTCATGAGCACAACTCCAAGCTCAAGCCAAGAGGAGATGGCCCCTTCAAGGTCCTCAAACGCATCAACAACAACGCTTACGTCATCGACATCACGACATCCAAGTACTTTGTGAGCAACACGTTCAACGTCTCGGACTTATCACCCTATCATGGAGATGAGGAGGTGCAAGAGTCGAGGTCGACTCTTTCCCAAGGGGGGGGGGGATGATGTAGCCCCGCTCACCGACGATGCTACACCAAGACCAACAAGTCCCCCAAGTGGACCAATGACGCGAGCCCGAGTTAAAGCTCTACATGATGAGGTGAACTCGCTCCTCATCACCCTTGATCTCGGTACCCCTTTGGATGGATTGCTACCTCATGCCGATGTGCTATGTGTCATTAGGTACAAGGCGCATCAAGACCCCGGAGAGGAGGACACGCCAAGGTCAGGGGAAGGAGAGGGGCAACGGGACATGGAGATGATCGCGAAGCCGAACCCGACGTCGCTCGAAGCACTCAAAGGAAGAGAAGAAGTGCTGGCCGGTCCAGGACCCGGTCAGACCGGCCCCACAACCGGGCCATCCGGTCCCAGGCCCGGTCAACCGGGCGGCAACCGGATTTCCCTGCATCGTACCGGAAGACGACCGGAAACTTCGCAAGAATCCGGTTGGCGCCCGGTCGACCGGACCCAGGACCGGACCACCCGGTCATAAGTCCGGTCAGACCGGATCCCAAACCGGATTTGACGGGATTTCTCCACCAAACTGCCTAAGTTATCTGTTCGCGTACCTTTTCGCCCTTGCTGGCCATGTATGCCTATATAAGTAGCCTGGACCCCTCCTTTACCCCTTAGACTTGTTTTGAACTCAAACCTACCTTTGAGCTTAGTCTCCCTAGGGTTACCATCCCTCTGTAATCAAGGCATCCTGGTTGATGATTTGGATATTGTTGAGTGAGATTCTAGTACAAGCTACTCTCTCTCCCTCATCAATCTCTTCTTCTCCAACCCCAATCTCTCTCCGGGAATTCTGCCGCGTGCCTCTTCCAGGAGATTCTATTGGCGTGGTCCATCGAGCCACGGGGGTAAGCATCGGGTGTATCGGGTTGGTGTGCGTGCGTGAGTACCGGCGTTCTTCGTGTTCTTCGTGTTCCTCGCGTTCTCCCACCTCTCCCCTTGGTCTTCGGGGTCAAATCGCGAGATCGGGCCACTCACGGGATCCTAGATCTCATCAATGCACTCACAATTTGCAGGAACCTGTGGAAGAAGAAATTGATGAACCTGAAAGCTCATTGGATGAAAAAGAAGAGGAGAGTGATGAACAAAAGGAGGAAGAATGGATTAGCTACCCATGCCAACCTTCTAATGAGAGTAACTCTTTATCTCTTACATTATTTGATTGTCCTCCATGCTTACCGAAAGAGGTTGAATGTTATGTTCCTGTGGATTCTCTTGAAATATTCCCTATGAGTAAAACTTGTGAGAATAATTATGCTACTGTTATTTATGATAATCCATGCTACTTTGATAAATCTTATGATAATGCTTTGTTTGTGCCTGATGTCGAAATGCATGGTACTAAAGAATTTTGCTTAGCAAATGTTTATGATAAAGCTCTAGATGATGGTCCTATGTTACTTGATAATATTAATTGTACTACTAATGAAAATGGGATTGGAGAGTTCTTGACTTTATCTATGAGTCCCATATCTCTTGAGATTGATCAATCATCATGTTATATTATTGATAAAAGTGTGTTTGAAAGTTTTAATCCTATTATTTTTGAGCTTGATAAAAATTATGTGTCTATGGATCATGAAAAGTATGCTGCATGTGATAGTTATATTGTTGAGTTTGTTCATGAAGCTACTGAAAATTATTATGAGAGAGGAAAATATGTTTGTAGAAATTTGCATGGTACTAAAATACCTCTCTACATGCTGAAAATTTTGAAGTTACACTTGTTCTATCTTCTTATGCTTGTTACTTTGCTTTTCATGAACTTGTTTATTTACAAGATTCCTATGCATAGGAAGCATGTTAGACTTAAATGTGTTTTGAATTTTCTTTTTGATGCTCTCTTTTGCTTCAACTCTTATTTCTTGCGAGTGCATCATTAAAACTGCTGAGCCCATCTTAATGGCTATAAAGAAAGAACTTCTTGGGAGATAACCCATGTGTTTATTTTGCTACTGTTTTGTTGTGTTTTGGAAGTTGTTACTACTGTAGCAACCTCTCCTTATCTTTATTTTATTGCAATGTTGTGCCAAGTGAAGCCTCTAATAGAAGGTTGATACTAGATTTGGATTTCTGCGCAGAAACAGATTTCTATCTGTCACGAATCTGGGCTGTGTTCTCTGTAGGTAACTCAGAAAAATCTGCCAATTTACGTGCGTGTTCCTCAGATATGTACGCAACTTTCATTAGTTTTGAGTTTTCTGATTTGAGCAACGGAAGTACCTCTTTAAAATTCATCTTTACTGGCTGTTCTGTTTTGGCAGATTCTGTCTCTGTTTTTTGCATTGTCTCTTGTGGACTTTAAGCAAGGATTTCTAGACGTGGAGGGCTGTAGCTAATGTTTAATTGAGTTCTTGCAATGTGTCACTACAGGACTAAAAGTGGATTCAAGTTTTTTGAGTACTAACCCCTCTAATGAAGTTTATGAGAAGTTTGGTGTGAAGGAAGTTTTCAAGGGTCAAGAGAGGAGGATGATATATGATCAAGAAGAGTGAAAAGTCTAAGCTTGGGGATGCCCCCGTGGTTCATCCCTGCATGTTTCAAGAAGACTCAAGCGTCTAAGCTTGGGGATGCCCAAGGCATCCCCTTCTTCATCAACTTATCAGGTTTCTTCTATTGAAACTATATTTTTATTCGGTCACATCTTATGTGCTTTACTTGGAGCGTCTGTGTGCTTTTATTTTTGTTTTTGTTTGAATAAGATCGGACCCTAGAAATCCTTGTTTGGGAGAGGGACACACTCCGCTTTTTCATATGAACACTTGTTCTTCGTTTTACTTTTAATGTTCAATGATAAAAGTTGGAAGCTACAATACTTATTGTTATTTGGTTGGAAACAGAAAATACCTCATATTGTCTTGAATAATTTGATACTTGGCAATTGTTTTGAGCTCTCAAGTAGATCATGATTAATCTCTTGCATCATGTAGTTTAAACCTATTAGTGGAGAACTACCGTAGAGCTTGTTGAAATTGGTTTGCATGATTGGTCTCTCTTAAGGTCTAGATATTTTCTGGCAAAAGTGTTTGAGCAACAAGGAAGACAGTGTAGAGTATTATAATGCTTGCAATATGTTCTTATGTAAGTTTTGATGTACCGGTTCATACTTGTGTTTGCTTCAAATAACCTTGCTAGCCAAAGCCTTGTATCGAGAGGGAATACTTCTCATGCATCCAAAATCCTTGAGCCAACCACTATGCCATTTGTGTCCACCATACCTACCTACTACATGGTATTTCTCCGCCATTCCAAAGTAAATTGCTTGAGTGCTACCTTTAAACAATTCAAAATACTTCTCAATTTGTGTTAATGTTTTATAGCTCATGAGGAAGTATGTGGTGTTTATCTTTCAATCTTGTTGGGCAACTTTCACCAATGGACTAGTGGCTTCATCCGCTTATCCAATAATTTTGCAAAAAGAGCTGGCAATGGGATTCCCAGTCCCAAATTAATTAACCAAAATAGACACTCCTCCATGGTATGTGATTGTTGGACGGCACCCGAAGGATTCGGTTAGCCATGGCTTGAGAAAGCAAAGGTGGGGAGGAGTGTCATCATAATAAAACTAAAATAAAAGGGCACTCCTTCATGGTATGAGATTGTTGGCAGGCACCCGAGGATTCGGTTAGCCATGGTTTGTGAAAGAAAGGTTGGAAGGAGTGCCACCCAAAAATAAAATAAAATGGGAGCCGCTCTTTGAAGGTTTGTCTGGCAAGGGGGGTTAGAGTGCCCACTACCATTCGTTGACAACAACAAACACCTCTCAAAACTTTACTTTTATGCTCTCTTTATGTTTTCAAAACCAAAGCTCCAGCACAAATATAGCAATCAATGCTTCCCTCTGCGAAGGGCCTTTCTTTTACTTTATGTTGAGTCAGTTTACCTACTTCCTTCCATCTTAGAAGCAAACACTTGTGTTAACTGTGTATTGATTCTTACATACTTGCTTATTTGCATTCATCATATTACTCTATGTTGACAATTATCCATGAGATATGCATGTTGAAAGTTGAAAGCAACCGCTGAAACTTATATCTTCCTTTGTGTTGCTTCGATGCCTTTACTTTGAATTTATTGCTTTATGAGTTAACTCTTATGCAAGACTTTTGATACTTGTCTTGAAAGTACTATCCATGAAAAGTTTTGCTATATGTTATCTATTTGTTAGCAACTATAGATCATTGCCTTGAGTCACTTCATTCATTTCATACGCTTTCTAATAGTATGATCAAGGTTATGTATGTAGCATGTCACTACAGAAATTATTCTTTTTATCGTTTACCTACTCGAGGACGAGTAGGAACTAAGCTTGGGGATGCTGATACGTCTCCAACGTATCTATAATTTCTGATGTTCCATGCTTGTTTTATGACAATACTTACATGTTTTGCTTGCACTTTATGATGATTTCATGCGTTTTCCGGAACTAACCTATTAACAAGATGCCACAGCGCCAGTTCCTGTTTTCTGCTGTTTTTGGTTCCAGAAAGGCTGTTCGGGCAATATTCTCGGAATTCGACGAAACGAAGACCAAACATCATAATTCACCGAGACAGACCAGGACACCGAAGGGGAGTCAGAGGGGAGGCCTGGGGCCCCCACACCATAGGGCCGCGCGGGCCAGCCCCTGGCCGCGCCGGCCTATGGGGAGGGCACCCTGTTGCCCCTCCTGCGCCGCCTCTTCGCCTATATAAGCCCTTTCGACCTAAAAACGCGATACCAATTGACGAAACTCCAGAAAGACTCCAGGGGCGCCGCCACCGTCGCGAAACTCCAATTTGGGGGACAGAAGTCTCTGTTCCGGCACCCTGCCGGGACGGGGAAGTGCCCCCGGAAGCCATCTCCATCGACGCCACCGCCTCCATCATGCTCCGTGAGTAGTTCCCCCATGGACTACGGGTTCTAGCAGTAGCTAGTTGGTACTCTCTATCCTATGTACTTCAATACAATGATCTCATGAGCTGCCTTACATGATTGAGATTCATCTGATGTAATCGGTGTTGTGTTTGTTGGGATCCGATGGATGATACATTATGATTAGTCTATCTATAAAGTTTGTGAAGTTATTGTTGCTGCAATCTTGTTATGCTTAATGCTTGTCACTAGGGCCCGAGTGGCATGATCTTAGATTTAAGCTCTATACTTATTGCTTAGATTGTATCTACAAGTTGTATGCACATGTCACTGTCCGAAACCAAAGGCCCCGAAGTGACAGAAATCGGGACAACCGGAGGGGATGGCGGTGATGTGAGGATCACATGTTTTCACGGAGTGTTAATGCTTTGCTCCGGTACTCTATTAAAAGGAGTACCTTAATATCCAGTAGATTTCCTTGAGGCCCAGCTGCCACCGGCTGGTAGGACAAAAGATGTTGTGCAAGTTTCTCATTGCGAGCACGTACGACTATATATGGAAAACATGCCTACATGATTAATGAATTGATGTTCTATCTTAATGCTTTATCAATCCTGTCAATTGCCCAACTGTAATTTGTTCACCCAACACTTGTCACTTGTTATTGGAGAGTTACCACTAGTGTAGATCGCTGGGAACCCCGATCCATCTCTCATCATTATATACTCGTTCTATATGTCATTGGAAGTAGTATCAACTATTTTGCGGTGCCATTGCTCCTGTGTTATTGCTACTGCTGCTGTGTTACTGTTACTATTGCTCTCATATTACTGCTGCTTTCACATCACCCCTGTTACTAGTGCTTTTCCAGGTGCAGCTGAATTGACAACTCAGTTGTTAAGGCTTATAAGTATTCTTTACCTCCCCTTGTGTCGAATCAATAAATTTGGGTTTTACTTCCCTCGAAGACTGCCGCGATACCCTATACTTGTGGGTCATCATCCCTCCAGGACATGCTTGACGCTGAGGCGGAGAAGAGGAAGAGGCCGCGCCGCGGAGGATCAAGGCCGGGAAGAAGGAAGTCGAAGCCCCGGCAGAGGATGGAGGGGCATGCCATGCTGCACAACGACTACTTCGCCGACGACGCAACACATGCCGACAATTTTCGGCGCCGGTACAGGATGAGCAAGGGGCTGTTCATGAATATCCTCCACGGCGTTCGAGAGTTCGACCCCTACTTCAAGCTCAAGCTCGACGCTGTAGGCGTCCTCGGGTTCTCGTCGATTCAGAAGTGCACCGCCGCCATGAGGATGCTTGCATACGTAGCGGTGAGTGAGTCTACTGCCATTGAGTTCATGTACAAGTTTTGCCGAGCTGTGGTGGGAAAGTTTGGCAAATACTACTTGAGAGGGCCAACTGAGGAAGAGACTGCAAGGATCATGGCACAAAATGCTGCCAGAGGATTTCCTGGAATGCTTGAAAGCATCAATTGCATGCACTGGGCATGGAAGAACTGCCCGTTTGCTTGGCAAGGTATATACAAAGGCCGTCATGGATATTGCAGTGTGGTGCTTGAAGCTGTGGTAGATTATGACCTGTGGATTTGGCATTCTTTCTTTGGCATGGCGGGATCACACAATGACATCAACGTGTTGCAGCGGTCTCCGGTGTTCAGCAGACTAGTGGAAGGGCATGCTCCACCATGCAACTATGAGATCAATGGCCACCAATATACCAAAGGCTATTATCTAGCCGATGGTATATATCCAAAATGGGCCACTTTTGTCAAAACAATCTCGAATCCATCAGGTCTGAAGAATTCCCACTTTGCTACACGACAAGAGGCTTGCAGGAAGGATGTCGAGCGGGCATTTGGTGTGCTTCAAGCACAATTTGCCATTGTCCGGTACCCTGCTCTAAGCTGGTCTCACGACCAAATGTGGGAGGTGATGCAGGCTTGTGTGATCATGCACAACATGATCATCGAGGATGACCGCAAGAATCATGTTAGGTCACATGTTAGTCCCTATGAGTGTCAAGGCCCTCTTGCGGAGGTTGATCATGAGTTGCCTGCAGATTTTGCTGATTTTCTCGCCATGCACGCAGAGATCCGTGACAGCAATGTGCATGAGCAACTTCAAGCTAATCTCGTTGAGCATTTGTGGAGGTTCAAAGGAAATACTGTGGCACCTTGATGTAGCATCTAGCCCTATTTATTATATTTGATTACTTGTTTTATTGTTTGTTGTAATTTAATTTGAAAACAATCCTTGCAAACATTTTTATTCATATGCTACATTTGATAAATGGTTTATGTGTTAAAAAAATTAATTTAAATGTTTGGGGGCGGCGTTTGGGGGACGCGGCTGGGGAGCGACGTCCCCTAAAGGCGGCACGAACAAAACACGTCCCCCAAACGCTCAATCCCAGCGCGGTTTGGGGGACGCTTTGGGGGACGCGACTGAAGATGCTCTTAGCTGATAACACATGTCGTTTTTTGAAAAAGCTGTAACTTTTAAACCGTGCGACGAAATCACAATTTGTTTTCACTTCTAGAATCCCCACGACGAGAGCTTCGAAACTAGACCACATTTTCATATGTTTCGATGGATTTTTTTAACAAGCAACTTTGATGTGCGACGGAGTAACTTTGTTGTGCAACAAAACAACTTTGGTGTGCGGCAAAGCAATTTTGGTGTGCAACGAAAACAGTTGATTCACAACGATGGTAGGCTTCATAACAGCTGCAACAACAACTCCTAATGCACCAGAAAAAATGATACGAGCAACTCTAGATCGTTGGCCGCACCCATGATGTAGTTCACAAGGTTTAGCCCTAGCCGGTCGCAGCAACAATGTTGCCGATCAAGTCATCGGAGCCCTCGCCACTAACGAGCATAGTTGTAAGTATCATCGCACCATATTTATTGGCTCAGGCATAGCGAACTTTGCTTTCCGAAACACCCCCACGTCGGTCTAGCCAGTCGTTCCCCCGCTCATGCCGGTCGAGTCATCCTAGCAACTTTGTTGCAATAGTTTCTTTTCATCATTGCTAAGTTGCCTATAATGCTTTTCGGTAGTGCAAGGCGGAGGAGGAGAGGGGGAATAGCTTGGGCGTGAGCGGGTGAGCGGCGGCGGCCGTGAAGGCCTTCATGACGGTGCTCCGGCCGCCGCGGTCCTTCAGGCCGGATTGATTCAAAGTCGGGGCTGCCTCGGACATGGGTAACACTGCAATAGACGGTAGTCGTAGTCCTCACTCCGCCCCAATCGACCATCGCCAGCCTTCCTCCATGAGCTCCATCGAGGCCGCCAGGTATGTGCCTCCAAAAGCATAGGTAACAAGTGCGACCAGTTCAAGGCCCATCGGGTGCAGCCGGAGGCCATCCGATTCGGCCACATCTCCCACATCAGGGGTGACCTTGCCGTCCAGACCATCGCGCCATGCCACACCGTGGCGTTCATTTCAGGTTAGCAGCTTTTGGGGAGGTAATCTCAAGCCTGCTTTGCAACTTCGTTGCCGAGCAAAGCAACTTCAAAACCTGACAGAGCAACTTTAGAATCCGACAGAGCAACTTTGCTGCCCAACAGAGCAACTTCGGAACCCGACGGAGCAACTTTGCTGCCGAATACAGCAACTTTGCTACCTGACAAAGCAACTTCGGAACCCAACGGAACAACTTTGATGCCCATCAGAGCAACTTCGGAACCCGACAGAGCAACTTTGCTGCCGGACAGAGCAACTTTGGTGCTTGTGGCATATTCTTGGTGTCCGACAGAGCAACTTTGCTGCCGGACAGAGCAACTTCATAGCATGTTTGTGCAACTTCCTAACATTTAGAGACAACTTAAGATCTTTTTTGTGAGTATAATAATACGCAACAAACTAGCGTGATTTAAGCAGATTAGTATGTCGTTTACGCAACAAATTAGCATTACTAGGCAAGTAACAATTTTCTTGCACGAGGACCCACGTATCAGCCCCGTTTTTCTCACATCCTCTTTTTTTTTTGTCCTTTTCCCAATCACTTTCTTCTCCAACCGCACAACCTGATCGTGGTCATCTCCTCCAGCCCCGGGGTGCCGCGCGAGCTCCGCTCCCGTGAGTATTGGCCATCCGGCCCTCCCCTGCGCCATGAGGAAGCAGCAGCCCTGCGAAAGGAGGCCGGCAGCGCGCGAGGAGGCGGCAGGGGAGACCGGCGCACCGCTCCCTGGCCACTGCTAAATGAGGAGGAAGGGAGCCCGGCGCGCGCGAGGAGGCGGCAGCGGAGACCGGTGCGGGCAGGGCCCGTCGGCTGGGTGGAGGTCGGGGAAGGAGTTGGGGCCCTCCCCGGCGGCATGCAGGGCCGGTCGGCGGGAGAAGGTCGGGGAAGGAGTTGGGGCCCTCCTTGCCGGCACGCTCCGGTTCGGTCGGTGGATGTGGGTGGCCAGGGAGCGTTGCGCGGTGGGTTTGGGAGACGCCCAAATAAGGATGGTCAACAGGACGAATTCGGGATGTATCTTTCCTTTTACGTGGGTGTGCCAGATCCTACGAACGGGCACGCGGCCGCCCGCTAGACGCGCCCAATTTTTTAACACCGCGACCAATTAGCCTACAAGCAAACCTAGTTTTTCATGTTTGATAGCATATAGGTACCTTTTTCCATTCATAGAAATAGAAACGAAATGGGGGAGTGTCCTAAAGATGTCATGATTGATTTGAAGATGCACAAAATAACCATGAGAGGACCGTACCGGTGTGATCTCAACCGATATCGCTTTCCCAACGTACCGTTCGATCAACTTCGTAATGACCTCCTTCTTGCGATATGACTCCAAAAATTTGGGACATAATCTCAAGATCAATAGAATAGAGTCCAAAACACTATCATTTGAAACAATGATTATTGCCCACTCGTGCAAAAACCAAGAGCCACGCCCAGTAAACTTCTCTCAATCACCTAGGCAGTACCATTGAATGACAAACCTATTGTCTTCAACGGGTTACTGCCCTCCTTCATAGAATTCCATGCATAATGCATCTGCTGAAAGAAAGCCTCAAGGCTAAACTTTTTTTTTTTGACCAATTAACTCTTGACACAGCTAGCCACAACTAGCCACCGTGTGCTCGCTACCAGATCGATTTCCTTCTCTTCTAGAACAAGATTGTACTCCAATCTCAAAGTTCTCAAACATTACATAGCTAGAGAGATCAACTCACGTGGGAGGGAATGGGGGAAGAAACTTGAGACTAGACTCGATTGTTTCTAAGCTCACCACCAAATAGCCACCAGGCAGCCATGAGTACTAAACCGACTCTGATGAGGAGGAGGCCGTGCCCGAGACCGCGCCGGAGGAGGCCATGCTCTACCGGCTCCTCGCCAGCTCAGTGCGCACGACCACACACGAAGAGCTGCACCACCAACATCTCGAGGTGTATGACACATACCAGCTAGAGGCGGGTCTCTTCGCCTCCGAGCATGCAACACAAAGCAAACCGCGCGGCGTGGTGCGTCGATGCCGTGCAACATGCATACATGGCTGACTCCTCATTTGATAGGATGAGTAAGGCGTCGATACCTTTGCATCTCGGCGCCTAGATAAGTGTTGCCGGTGTCGCGTCTTTTGTTGAGCGCCGCCGCCTTTTGATCACTGGTGAAGTACCGCCGATGTCTTCACGTTGTCTTAGGGTTAGATTTAGGTCGTGCTTATCTAGGTCTAGATGATACTAAATTACTGTTAATGATGAACTTGATGTATGTAAATTATGTTGATGATGAACTATGTTGTGAAAAAACTCCCACGACTGCTCGTACTGGACACTTCATATCTAGCACCCCAATCCGAGATATCCAAATTTGGATAATCGGGATCTGCTTGATTTGCTCCTATGTGTTTTCCACAAACAGTTGTGATGTGCTGCTGACTAGAAAGCGGTAGAACGAATTAGGCCAATTTCGCTGGAAAAGAAAATATTAAGCAGTATAATTAGCAAGTGAAAGGAGTAATACTAGGATTGAGGGATTTCACCCCTTCGGTAACAATCGTACAGGGTGCAGTAGCAGATAAATTCTTTTCTTACTATAAACATCAGATAAGCTCGTGCTAACAAAGTACAGTATCAAGGCACCATAACCATTGGTAAAAAGAAGCTAACACTAACGGCATAAATTAAACAAGCAAAAAAAAAAAGAAGCCTAGTAAGCCAAATAATAAGAAGCGGCATCCCCGGCGGGAGCGACGGCTGTCATGGCAGGTGCTTGTGCTGGTACAAGCGCGGCGGCGGGCCGCGGCAGCTTGTCGGCGTGGCGGCGCACGTTGTCCCTGAGTCGTTCGAGCAACCTGGCAAACTCCGGCAGCTCCGCCTCCCCGAGCGCCTCCACGTCCGCCTCCCACCAGAACCTCCTCTCACCCTGCGCCTCGATCACCTTGTACCTGTTATCACCAGAATTTGATCGAGTCAGAGGTGGGCCGCGATCGAGATGGACTTGAAGAATATATATGGAAGAAATACGTGAATCGGCCTGTTATGCAAGGTTTGAGCTAGTTTGCCCGTGTATCTGTAATATAGTAGATTACGTGTCGGTTAGTTAGAGTTTGGCTCGTGCACGGTTGGGATTATTCCCACGTTAGAAAGTCTACGGACTATAAATATGTATCTAGGGTTTATGAAATAAACAACAATCACGTTCACCACAAATCAATCTAGGCGCATCGCCAACTCCCTTGTCTCGAGGGTTTCTTCCGGGTAAGCATCATGCTGCCTAGATCGCATCTTGCGATCTAGGCAGTACAAGTTTATTCGTCGTTCATGCGTTGCTCGTACTGAAGCCTTTTTGATGGCGAGCAACGTAGTTATCTTAGATGTGTTAGGGTTAGCATTGTTCTTCGTACCATATGCTGTCGTAGTGCAACCCTTATACATCTAGCCGCCCTTACACCTATCTTAGGTGTAGGGGCGGCACCCCGCTTGATCATTATTTAGTAGATCCGATCCGTTATGGTTGATCCTTGTTTTTCAAGGATTAGTTTAATATCTGCATAGTTAGGCCTTACAAAGGGTTGGAGGATCCAGCGACGCGTAGGGTGTAGTTTGCTAGCCCTAGATAGGATGTTCCGGGGATCAACCTCGTGTTGGTTTTTAGGCCTTGTCTAGGATCGGCTTACGATCACCGTGCGTGACCGCGAGGCCCAATCACGAGTAGGATGATCCAATTATGCGGTGAAAACCCCAAATCGTCGTAGATCGTTTTAGCTTTATCTTGATCAAGCAGGACCACCATATATTCGTACACCTCGTGCGAATCATGGGTGGATCGGCTCCTTGAGCCGATTCACAGGACAACCTGAGAGCCGATCGAGGCTCATATTTAATGTTTACGTGTATGCCATGCAGGAAACTAAGCGAGGCATCTCCATCACCTTCCTGACCAGGTATAGGTCAGGTGGCACGCCCTTGCACCAGCATCGGACGTGCGTGCCGGAGTTCTGTGCGGGCCGTCGCTCGGAGGGACCATGGCCAGCCGCAGCCCTAAGTTGCTCCCGGCTCTCCTGTGTTGCCCGTCGTTGCTCGCCGGTGGGTTTCTGACCGCAACACATTCTGACACGCCCGGTGGGACAATCTTCGACATCAACCACATCGCCATCTGCATCTGAGATGGCGGACGGCACTCCAGTCACGTACGAGGATCTGACCGAGGAGCTCAAGAAGAAGTATGACAAGGTCAAAGCGATCCTCGAAGCCGACCTCATCGGCTTCTTTCACAGAACCCGATCACATGGCATCAGGTGGAAAGGGTTCTCGCCTGAAGGTGCGCTCGATGGAATAGACCTATCCGCCCCATCAGAAGAACGCACCAGGTCCCTGCGTCAGGAGGTTAACTTCATGGTAGCTCATTCACTACACCGCCACTCTGAGAACCTGGTGAACACCTTGGAGCGTGTTGCTCTTCGAGTGATCCAGGAGATCATGAGGCACCAGTACTCTCCGTCAGGACCAGCTCTCGGGACACACCAAGGAGAGATGCCACTCCAGTCCCGTCCACCGCTGCCATTCGCGTTGGCAGCGCCAGAAGTGCCGAATTCACCGGCATTCGTTGTCTACAAGATCGGTGGTGACCCTAGCGACTACCAGTTCTTGTACGAGGCGCCTAAGGAGATCCCTCACGGATACACGTGCACATACGTGCCAGACTGCAGTAACTGGGTACTCACAAACCAGACTGCAACAGCAGGGACTTCTGGAAAAGCAGGAGGAACTTCAGCGACAGATCTTGAGAAGCAGACGTGGCTAGCTAAGTACGCCACTCCAACAAACCTCCAGAGCGCAGCTCCTGCAGTTGGCTCAGAGCTGGAAAAGTAAGCATGGCTGGCTAAGTATGCCACCCCGGCGAATCTTCAGAGTTCGACTCCTGCAGCCAGCACCGCGGATCAAATCAGTACTATACTGAGAGACCAGTTCGGCATGGTGCCGAAAAGGAGGACAATCGGCTATTCCAAGCCGTACCCCAACGAGTACGAATTGATCCCGCTACCACCCAAATATCGGCTCCCTGATTTCTCCAAGTTCAATGGATCAGATGGTTTCAGCTCCATCGAGCATGTGAGCCGATATTTGGCACAGCTGGGCACGATCTCAGCAGCAGATGAGCTACGTGTGCGGTTCTTCGCACAGTCCCTCACAGGATCGGCTTTCGGGTGGTACACTTCGTTGCCACCAGACTCGATCCGGACTTAGAAACAGTTGGAAGAACAGTTCCACATGCAGTATCACTCAGAAGCTTCCGAGTCTGGCCTTGCCGATCTAGCTCAAATACGTCAGAAGCGTGGAGAAACTGCGGCAGAATACATCCAGCGCTTCAGAAATCTTAGGAACCGATGTTATTCGGCTCGCGTGACTGAAAAGGAAGCAGTCGAGTTGGCAGTGGTGGGCCTTGCATCACCAATCAAGGACATGGCCTCCCAAGCAGACTACCCTTCACTGGCGCACATGGTTCAGAAACTGTCAGCATATGAACAGCGCCACCCGGACTTGTACCAGGACAAATTCAAGCGTGCGGTAGTCCTGGTTGAGGCAGATGAAGACGAAGGTTCTGCGGGAGATCAAGAGGTAGCAGTGGCTGAATGGACTCGGGGGGCAACCCCCGTATCCTGCAAATGGGTTAAGCCACCAGGTCCGCCCAGAGGGTTCGATTTTGACGTGACTAAAACTGAGCAAATCTTCGACCTCTTACTCAAGGAGAAGCAGTTGAAGTTACCCGAAGGCCTCAAGATCCCCACGGTACAGGAGCTGAACGGAAAGCCATACTGCAAATGGCATAACTCGTTCTCCCATGCCACCAACGACTGCAGGGTGTGGCGTCAGCAGATCCAAATGGCGATAGAACAAGGACGTCTGATTTTCAACCAGTACGCCATGAAGGTCGACACCCACCCCTTCCCCGCCGTTAACATGGTGGAGTGCACTTACCCTGAAGGTTGCCAGCCAGGATTCTCGTTCAGCATCAACATGGTAGGACTTGGGCACCACTCTGGCAAAGATGGAGACGAGGGCAGCTGCTCTCGTAGCAAGGACACAGAGGAGACCGCTCCACGCGATCGGCTCCGTCACGATGGCAAGCGCTACATCACAGAGGGAGAAGTGAGGAATGTAAGATATCAACGACCTCTCTCCGATCACCTCCTCAACAAGTACGTGAGTCAATATAGCCAACGCCGACGATCCAGCGACGATGATGATAGAGACCGTCTGGCTAGGGACGCCAGGAGACATCGTCGGCATGATCGCAATGAGGAGGAGTACGAGCGCCGTGCCAAGGAAAAATCGAGGGAGCAAGACGACGAGGATAGGCACTGGGACTGCCCCTTCTTCAGACACTGCTGGGATTCAGGAATGAGCCGATTGCCAACAATCGGCAACTGCCCAGAATGTAAGCAAAAGAGGAAGGATGCAGTTAACGTGTCCGTGTTCAAACGTCTAGGGCCTCTCCCACTTCGGAACAAGCACGCTGAGTCCCCTCGGGTGGAAGATCTCGAGGATTTGGAAGACGATGAAGAAGAAGAAGACAGGTACCACCGGCCAAGGTGGTGCCCTGATGGACTCAGCCGTTCCCAAAAGCGTAGGGTTCAGCGACTGCGCGGCTTGGAGGAAGCCGAAAGGTTATACCTGCACACGCTAAGGAAAGCGCGGCCTGATCTGGCCGCGAAGGTCCAGCGAACCCTGGATGAAGAGGACCGACCACAAAAAATGGAGTGGCGCCCCAAGCAAAGGAAAGCCGATGATGAAACATCGGCTGGCACAAACATGGTGTTCATCCTTCCTACGGAGTTCAGTGCTCCAGGATTAGACGAGGCACCTGTGGCACAACTTGACTGCGGCCCACGGCCGGTTATCTTTGAGATGCCACGAGAAAGAAGCTACAGACATCTGAAGGCCCTGTACTTGCGAGGTTATATCGATGGGAGGCCTGTCAACAAGATGCTGGTGGACACCGGAGCGGCAGTCAACATTATGCCATACTCCATGCTACGTCGGTTGGGACGCTCTAGCTCGGATCTGATCAAAACCAACGTGACACTGAGCGATTTCAACGGCCAAGCGTCTGACGCACAAGGTGTTCTGAACGTGGATCTGACCGTAGGAAGGAAACCATCCCTACGATGTTCTTTATCGTCGACAGCAAGAGCACCTACGCGGTTCTGCTAGGAAGAGATTGGATCCACGCCAACTGTTGCATCCCATCCACGATGCACCAATGCGTAATACAGTGGGATGGAGATGAAGTAGAGGTCGTCCAGGCCGATGACTCAGCCGAGGTTTCAACGGCTGGCATGAACGCTTGGGAAACAGCAGGCCAAGAGCCACTCTCAGGTATCAATTTGGACGACTGCGAGCGCATCGACGTGACGAAGGGCAGGGTTAGGCTGGTCTTATCCACCGGCCTGACCGTGTAGCAAGAACAAACTGATGAGCAAACGTGGCGAGGCCGATCCTTGGGATCGGCCCCAAAGATCTATGAAGGAACATTACAAAACCTTCATTGAGCGATTCAATATGGAGGCCGATTCCAGCAATCGGCCAAAATTATCCTCACCACATGTTCTGCTTGTGTTCAACATCGATCTACTGGGCAGCGGGTTTACGTCGGCTGATGAGTTAGGAAAAATCAACATTGGTCCTACCGGAGCCGACGTGCAAATACAGTGCCTTGGCTAAGCTACAGAGCCGATATCTGCAGTTACCTGACAGATTCGGCTCGGGGGGCACCTAGTCAGATGAACATGTGCAGATGAACATGTGTGCAGTGAAATGTTGGGGGCCGATAGAAAATCGGCCAGTAAAATTTTTTTTTTTCATGATATACAGCCGATGCAAGGACATCGACTTTAGAACTAAGAAACAAAGCCGATGCACAGCCATCGACTCTAGTACAATCACACAGAAGCCATCTACTTCTCCGAGGGGGCAAACAATGAGAGCTTCCTCAGCTGCAACGAGCCGATCGCGCCTAGAAGTCAGCTATGGCGTGCAAGACGGCCTTTTGCTCGTTAAGCCGTTGGTGTTTCGTCTACAATATCGGCTTTCAACGGAAGAAGAGGCAATCGATGGGGGCGAGTTCGGCTGGTTCGGCATGGTAGCTTCCTCAGAGTTACCTGAGTTCAAAGCCCTTGGTCTGATCTGTGCAGCCTCACCAATATTCTCGCCATGACTGAGGCTCGGGGGGCAGCTAGCTTGGTAGATGCTCTGTTGTTTAGAAGCCGATTGGAGTGTCATCGGCTGGTCCTTCGTCGCAACCTTCTTCGCAAAATGATGAGTGCTCGCAGAAGAGGGTCGCTGGAGCTGGTACGAGAAATTTAAGGGCTCTCTTGAAAACTCTACAGTATCCACCAGATCTCAAGGACATCAGCTGAAGAATTGAAGGACGCTTTATGAAGGACCGATTTGTTGTTATCGGCTCATTAAGCATTGGCTAAGGGGACAAATCGGCAAAGTTAGTATGAGGGGAAATCGGCTAAATTAAGCTCAAGGGAAATCGGCAAAATCAAATTGGGAGAAGTTCTTCATTGATAAGCAAGATTTCTTACATAAAGAGCTGATTGCTCTCAAAAGGAAATACTAGGGGATACATTGCCCCATCTACTACTACTGATCCTATGCTAAAGGTCCTATCTACGGGTCGTCACTGCCCTCGTCGTCGCCGTCGTCGCCACTGTCGGCGCTACTCCCGGCGGGCTCGTCGTCGCTGCTCCAGCGGCCGCCGGCCGGGCCCTCATTGTCCTCATCCTCCTCGTCAGCATCGTCGTCGTCGCTGTCGAAGTCGCTGAGGTTCCCCGGCCAAGGGCAGAACCGTTTGGCCGGCGGCTCGTCGGAGGAGGTGTCGTCCTCCTCCTCCTCCTCCTTCTCCTCCTCCTCCTCCACCTCGGGGGAGGTGAAGTCGTCGCAGGAGAAGCGATCGTCATCGCTCTCCTCCTCCGTTTCCCCGTCGGCGAGGAAGCGGAGGTCACTTTCCCCGTCGGTCAAGGACTTGTCGTCCTCAGACCAGACGGAGAAATCATGGCTCGATTCCTCCCCGGCCTCGATGGCACGGCGGGTGTTGGCCCCATGGACCTCCTCCGGGTTCTGCTCCGGCGTCGGCTCGCGGGAAGAAGAGGACTGGGTGGAAAGATCCGATGAAGCAGAGGAGGAAGAAGACATGGTGGCGCAGGAGGGCTTTTGGAGTGCTAATGCGAAGGGGATGCGGAAGTAAACTGTTTGGAGCGGTTAAATAAAAGGGGATATAGTGGAAATTCAATGCCACAGCAGTTTCCGAGGAAGTGGTGCCTAAAAAAAAAACTGCCAGGTCACGCGGAGAAGTTGAGAAGGCAGGGCATCATGATGAAGGATACTGCGACGGTTCTGCCACGACATGACCCGACGAAGAAAAAGCAGAGTGATTTTGGAATTATCAATTCCAAAACCAGGGGGGCATGTGTTATCACCAGAATTTGACCGAGTAGCAAATGAATCTTTCCTTGCCATGTTTCCCCTTACCAATGTGCAACATTTAGTTACTGAAGAGTCTGATCACATGGTTCTCCTTATAAAGATTCGCGCTGAGCCGGACAGCCGGCCAGCGTCGTTCGACAGAGGGTTTATGTATGAGGAAATGTGGTCACGGCATGAGACATACGATGATATGGTGAAGAATGCTTGGCTGTCAACGGCTGGACATGGTGAAAGTGTGGTAGGGCTTTGTAACCGGCTGAGAGAGGTATCTAAAGAGATGCAATCCTGGAGTTACAGTACATTTGGGTCAGTCCGTAGAGAAATTAAAAAGCTGAAGGTAGAGATTGAAAAAGCCAAAGAGCATGCCCTAATCTCAGATTCCTCACTGGAGGTACGAGAGTTAGAGCGTCGGCTGCATGAGGTCTATGAAACCGAAGAGATTATGTATCGACAGAGATCTAGACAAGAGTGGCTCAAAGCGGGTGACCGCAACACAAAAAATTTCCAGAACCGAGCAACTCATCGAAGGCGAAAGAATACAGTCCGGTTTCTCCTGCGACCGGACGGCAGCAGGTGTGATACGGATGAGGCTATGCGCCAACTCGCACAATCCTTCTATGCCAACCTGTACACCTCGGAAGGGGCCTCGAATATGGATCGAATTCTGAACCGCATTGAAGAGGCTGTGGACAGGGACATGAATGGGAAGCTGACTGCAGCTATCTCTGACAAGGAAATCGAGGGAGCCCTTTTCCAAATGGGGCCGACGAAGTCACCTGGGCCGGATGGGCTGCCTGCATACTGTTTTTTCAACGCCACTGGGCTGATTTAAAGAGTGCAGTATGCAGAGCTGTGAGGGATTTTTTGGCGGGAAAGGAATGTCCCGATGATTTCAACGACACTGTGTTGGTTCTGATACCAAAGGTCAACTCGCCAGAATCGCTTTCGCAGTTCCGTCCAATTAGCCTCTGCAATGTGCTATATAAGATCGCCTCCAAAGTATTGGCTAATAGGCTGAAAGGGATTCTTCCGATTCTAATCTCAGAGGAACAGAGTGCTTTCGTTCCGGGGCGATTGATCACTGACAATGTATTTGTGGCCTATGAATGTACACAAGCAATTAGGACAAGAAAGAGAAAAACTCCTCTGTGTGCGGTTAAGCTTGACATGGTAAAGGCGTATGATCGGGTTGAATGGATTTTCCTTGAGAGGATGATGCGGAAATTGGGGTTCTCAGAAGCCTGGGTCGAGATGGTTATGAGGTGTATTACCACTGTCCGATTCTCAGTGAAATTGAATGGAGGCCTATCTGACAGTTTCCTTCCATCCAGAGGTTTACGGCAGGGTGATCCGCTATCCCCCTACCTATTCTTGTTCTGCGTCGAGGGCTTCTCGGCCCTTCTTAAAGAAGCACAACACGAAAATATGTTGAGGGGAGTCCATTTTGGGGCGGGTGGCCCTCATGTTACCCATCTTCTTTTCGCGGATGATAGTGTGGTTTTTCTGGAGGCTACTGTAGACAGTATGAATACTCTCAAGAGAATTCTGGGTGACTATGAAGCTAGCTCTGGGCAGAAAGTCAACCTGCAAAAATCATCGGTCTTTTTTGGGAAAGGGTGTAGAGAGGAGGCGAAGAATGGGCTGAAGCAGCAGATAGGTATTGAAGTCGAGGCTCTTTCTGAGAGATACTTGGGACTGCCCACTGTTGTCGGTAAGTCGAAGGATGGCTGCTTCAAACATCTGCGTGAACGCTCTTGGGGGAAAGTTAAAGGTCTGAAAGGCCAAGGAATGTCGAAGGAAGGGAGAAGCGTCCTTGTCAAATCTATCCTGCAAGCTGTACCGGCCTATGCGATGAGCTGTTTTCTTCTCACAAAAAAGTTCTGTAAACAACTGAGCTCTATTTCTTCGAACTTTTGGTGGGGAGACTCGGAGGGGCAAAAAAAGGTTCATTGGATCGGGTGGGAAAGAATGTGCAAAAATAAAGCAAGGGGAGGATTGGGCTTTCGAGACTATGAATGTTTCAATCAAGCTTTCCTAGCAAAGCAAGGGTGGAGAATGATTACCCAGCCTGACTCACTGTGTGCTAGAGTGTTGAAGGCTAGGTACTTCAAGGAGGGGGATTTCTTGACTGCAAGTTGTCCCAAACGAGCCTCATACACTTGGAGAGGAATTATACATGGCCGTGACCTCCTGAGAGCAGGCCTAGTGTGGCGAATTGGGGACGGCACATCTATAAAGGTGCATGAGGACAACTGGATACCGAGATCAGGTGCTCAATGTCCACTGGGACAAAGAGAGGAAGACTGCCCGAGGCTTGTTAGCGAGTTCATTGTGCCTGAGGGGGGTGCGTGGAATGAGGAGATGGTTCGGCAACACTTTTTTGATATCGATGCTGCCGACATTCTGTGCACTCCAGTCGGACGCTCGGGTACACAAGACTTCAGAGCTTGGAATTACACAAAAAATGGTGTTTTCTCGGTAAAATCTGCTTACCACTTGGCGGTTCAGAGAAAGAGAGATGCTCGAGGTGCTACTGAATCGTCAAGATCATGCCAAGATCACAGGGGGTATCTGGCGCTTTGGGATATCCCGGTTCCGGGGAAGGTGAAGGTGCACATGTGGAGGCTAGTGGAAAATGGCCTGGCAGTGGGATCGGAGCTCAGTCATAGGAGAATTAAAGACGGCGTTGTCTGTCTAGCGTGCGGCAGATCGGAGAGCTTGGTTCATCGCTTCTGGACTTGTCCCCATTCAGCTTCGGCATGGTCACTCCTCTCGACCCGGACGGGTGTTCAGCTGGAATCTCCGCCAAAAAGGCTAGCTTGCCATGCGGATCTCAAAGGCTGGTTGCTGGATTGGATAGGTCGGTGTTCTGCGGATGAGGGCGCCTGGTTCTTTATGCTGAGTTATAATTTGTGGCTGGCTAGGAACAATGCCCGGGAGACCCATAAGCTGGATGATCCTGGTCAGATTGTCTCTCAAACTATCGCTCAGTTTGAGGAATGGCGGAACCTGAGATCCCCAGCATCGCATGTGGCTACCCCAGCTGAGCGCTGGCTTCCACCGGTACAGGACTGGGTGAAGGTGAACACGGACGGAGCCTTTCGTCAAGGCGAATGCAATGGAGGGGCGGGCGTGGTCATCCGAGACCACCATGGTGATTTCCTTGGCGGAGCTTGCCATTTTTTCCCCCATGTTGCAGATGCCGAAGGCGCGGAGCTATTGGCGTGTCGCCGGGGACTCATCTTGGCAAAGGAGTTACAGGTTGCTCGGGTAATTCTGGAAACGGATAGCACTGGGGTTAGAGCAAAGCTGCTGAAGGAGGAGATGGATCGATCCTCATATGGCCCGTTGGTGGAGGAGGTGAAGGCACTTCTTTGAACTTTTGGTGATGCTTCCGTGCAGGCGGTCCGTCGTTCTGCTAATAGAGTAGCTCACGTTTTAGCGAAACAAGGCTGCGACAATAATATTTGTATGACTTGGCTTGGTGTTCCACCAGACTTTGCTAGGGACACAATTGTATCAGACAATCTGATGTTTTAATATAATCGCAGCTCTTTCTCTCAAAAAAAAAAAAGAATTTGACCGAGTCAGAGGTGGGCCGCGATCGAGATGGACTTGAAGAATATATATGGAAGAAATACGTGAATCGGCCTGTTATGCAAGGTTTGGGCTAGTTTGCCCGTGTATCTGTAATATAGTAGATTACGTGTCGGTTAGTTAGAGTTTGGCTCGTGCACGGTTGGGATTATTCCCACGTTAGAAAGTCTACGGACTATAAATATGTATCTAGGGTTTATGAAATAAACAACAATCACGTTCACCACAAATCAATCTAGGCGCATCGCCAACTCCCTTGTCCCGAGGGTTTCTTCCGGGTAAGCATCATGCTGCCTAGATCGCATCTTGCGATCTAGGCAGTACAAGTTTATTCGTCGTTCATGCGTTGCTCGTACTGAAGCCTTTTTGATGGCGAGCAACGTAGTTATCTTAGATGTGTTAGGGTTAGCATTGTTCTTCGTACCATATGCTGTCGTAGTGCAACCCTTATACATCTAGCCGCCCTTACACCTATCTTAGGTGTAGGGGCGGCACCCCGCTTGATCATTATTTAGTAGATCCGATCCGTTATGGTTGCTCCTTGTTTTTCAAGGATTAGTTTAATATCTGCATAGTTAGGCCTTACAAAGGGTTGGAGGATCCAGCGACGCGTAGGGTGTAGTTTGCTAGCCCTAGACAGGATGTTCCGGGGATCAACCTCGTGTTGGTTTTTAGGCCTTGTCTAGGATCGGCTTACGATCACCGTGCGTGACCGCGAGGCCCAATCACGAGTAGGATGATCCGATTATGCGGTGAAAACCCCAAATCATCGTAGATCGTTTTAGCTTTATCTTGATCAAGCAGGACCACCATATATTCGTACACCTCGTGCGAATCATGGGTAGATCGGCTCCTTGAGCCGATTCACAGGACAACCTGAGAGCCGATCGAGGCTCGTATTTAATGTTTACGTGTATGCCATGCAAGAAACTAAGCGAGGCATCTCCATCACCTTTCTGACCAGGTATAGGTCAGGTGGCACGCCCTTGCACCAGCATCGGACGTGCGTGCCGGAGTTCTGTGCGGGCCGTCGCTCGGAGGGACCAGGGCCAGCCGCAGCCCTAAGTTGCTCCCGGCTCTCCTGTGTTGCCCGTCGTTGCTCGCCGGTGGGTTTCTGACCGCAACAGTACCCGATCAAGTTCATCCGCTCGATCTCTGACGCTAACTGCTTCGCGGTCGCCTCTTTCGCCTGGCACATCTTCTCCAGCGCCTCACGGTCGTCATCCTCATCGACACCGGCGTCGTCAGCGGCAGCAGGGACAGGAGCGCCGGCGGGGAGGGGCACATAGCGGCGCAGGACGGCGTCAACGGAGGGGCTGCCGAGGGCGAACACGTTGCCGGCCTCGGAGAAGACGATGACGGCGAGGTCGGCGCCGCAGAGGAGGGCGAGCTCGGAGCACTTCTTGAAGAGCCCGGAGCGGCGCTTGGAGAAGGTGACCTGGCGGCTGTTCTTGTCCACCCTGAGGGCCATCTCGATGCGGTGCCGCCCCGTGCTCGGCGTGCCGCGCGGATGCACCATCGTCGCGATGGATCCAAAGCAATCGAGGGAAGAAAATCTGGCGGCGGCGGAGGGTGTTGCAGGTTCGTTTCGTGGCTGGTCGGTTCTTTGCTCCTTCTGCTTTGTGCCTCAACGCGATGCACTGTAGCCGGTATAAATAGACTTACCAAGAATTGGCGCGCGCGAGAGGAAGGAGAAAAGTACTCCGTATTTCCTAAAACCGTGCGTCGCAAGGCTACGTGCTCGATTTCGCGTCCGGTTGAACGCGGTTGCCCCTTCTTTCTATTTTGACGGAAGGTAAATCCGTGCAAAGGCGCGTGTATATTTTTGGTATGCGCGGTCGAAATAGACAAATAGTTACCGACCTTTTGGTAGGGGGAATTGGGGATAGTTTTCTCTCTCCCTGATTATGGTATGGGGAGGGAGGGCTCTGAGCCTAGAGGCGTGCATAGTAATTGCGACGCGGCTTTTGTGGTGTCCGATCTGATTCAAAGAGTTTACGATTCGATTTTTACCGTGGATTTCCTATATTTGATCACGCAAAGGCTGAAGCAAGGTGGTGCAGGAATAAAGATAGGCCTGCCGCAGTACGCACTAGTAGAAATCAGGTTTTTTGTTCGGAACTATCCGGAGTATTAGTTTTGGCTGTGTTTGAAACTCAGACTAATGTGACATTAGTCCCAGTTCCAACGGCTAGGAACGTCGAACGGTTTTAGTCCCGGTTGAAGACACCAACCGAAACTGAAAGGGTTGCGGCAGGCCCCGCCGATGCAAGCCTCTTTAGTTCTGATTGGTGTCCCTAACCGGGACTAAAGGTCTACCCCTTAGTCTCGGTTGGAGACACCAACCTGGACTAAAGGTTTTCTAGGGTTTTTATGGCTCCACCCTCGGATCGCCTTTTTAGCTTTGTAAAATAGAAAAGAAAATGATAAAAAAATATTTTTAGATGTAGGTAGGTTAGGTGATTTGGTTATTATGAAAAATAACACATGAATTTTGACTTTTTTTTTTGCAAAAACACTCTATTTTTTTTGGTAAAATGGGAATATCTATTGCATACGAACTCGAAAAAAAAGTTTAATATATGAAATTGTATCTACACGAAAAGTTATATCCGAATTTTTAGGTTTCAGATTTTGCAAAAAAAAATTATTCAAGATTATTAAAGACCCTCCACGTGGGTTGCGGACACGCGCCGGTGCGGAGAACCTTTAGTCCCGATTGGTGTTGCAAACCGAGACTAAATGCCCGTTTTCTACTAGTGACGGCATAAATGAATTGATGCATGGGTAGACTGTACAAAAGAAAAAATAACAATAGGCTACTAGGTTCAAGCAAGGTATAGATTGTGTACTAATTAGATTTTAATTTTTTTTGTAATGTCACATTATTAATGTAATTGTTTGGCTTCGAGCAAGTTAAGGGCGTGGTTAGATAACTTGTGCCGGGGAAATAAGTGCACAATCTAGGCATGCCACACTACTTTTAGGGACGATTAATAAAACCAAATGAAGAACATTTTATAATTTACGAAAGTTCAAATTCTAACTACTCATGCATGCTACCGTTCGCTAATGTTAGACCTTTAAGATATTTTAGAACACGTCTGAAAGGACACGGATGTCGCCTAGAGGGGGGGGGGGGTGAATAGGCGATTTAAAACTTTTACGAGATGGGCTTAACAAATGCGGAATAAAACTAGCGTTTACTTTGTCAAGCCCAAAGCCTATATACTATGGTTCACCTATGTGCACCAACAACTTATTCTAAGCAAGAGTTCACCTATGTGCACCAACAACTTATGCTAAGCAATACAAGCAAGTATGTGATAGCAAGATATATATAACTTCAAGCACGATGACTATCACAAGGTAAAGTGCATAAGTAAAGAGCTCGGGTATAGAGATAACCGAGGCACGCGGGAGACGATGATTTATCCCGGAGTTCACACTCTTGCGAGTGCTAATCTCCGGTGGAGAGGTGCGGTTGCTTAGTGCTCCCGAACGCCACAAGAGGCTCACCTTGAGGTGTGGTTGCTCGATGCACACCAACGCCACAAAGGCCTCACCCCAAGATGCGGTACTCACACCACACACCGAACGCCACGAAGGCGCCTCACCTAAATCTCCGGTGACCCTCGCCACAAAGGCCTAGGTCACGGTTCCACTAAGGGATTTCCTTCGAGGCGGAAACCGGGCCTTACACAAAGATTGGGGCACACATCCACAACTTAATTGGAGGCTCCCAACAAACCGCCACAAAGGCCTAGAGTCCGTCTAGGGTTCCAAGAACCCAAGAGTAACAACCTTCTTGCTTTCACCACCACGAATCACCGTGGAGAACTCAAACCGATGCACCAAATGCAATGGCAAGAACACCACAAAGATGCTCAAGTCCTTCTCTCTCAAATTCCAACAAAGCTACAAAAGCTATTGGGGGAATAAGAGAGGAAGAACAAAGGAATTCACAAAGAACACCAAGATCAAGATCTAGAGAGTTCCACTCACAAAGAGATGGATTTGATTGGTAGAAATGTAGATCTAGATCTCCTCTCTCTTTTCCCTCAAATGGGGGCAAGAATCATGGAGGGATTGAGAGATGGAGCAAGCTTCTCTAGTTCAACAATGGAGGGGAGAGAGAGTGAGAGAAGCACTGCCCAAGGAGGAAGAAGGGGGGTATTTATCCCCCCCAAGAACCTCGAGCCGTTTGGGCAAACACCGGGCCGGATATTCCGGCCCAAGTTGGGGCCGGATTATCCGGGGGCCGGATAATCCGGCCTCAGGGACAAAACCTGGACAAAATCCGGCCAAAAATCCGGCCCCTATCCAGAGCTGCTTTTCTTCCGGTCCTTAGACGATTTCGGGGGGGCCGGATATTTCCGAAATATCCGGCCCGGATAATCCGGCCCGGATATTTCCAAAATATCCGGCCTAAGAAAACTGCAGAAACACCAAAACTAAAACGGGCATAACTTTTGCATCCGGACTCCGATTTCGATGATCTTGGGCTCGTTGAAATCACAACAACGAGCTCTACAACAATATGCATAGAAACATCATAGTCCAGCAAAGGAGGATAGAAACAAATGATGAAAGGTTTGACCTATCTAAAAAAGACATACCGGTAAAACCTCCAATCTCGAAAATGCAACAAGTTGCCCATGCAAAAACCATTCTCAATGAACTAGAGCTTGTCATGAGAATAAGCACAAGCTCTAAAACATCACATGGATAAGGTCCAAATAACAACCAAGAAAGATGATGCAAGGATGCAAAGGTTTGAGCTCTCTCCGAACGATACGATCAAGTTACTCACTCGAGAGCCCTCTTGATAGTACGGCAACTAAACTATAAACCGGTCTCCAACTACACCATGAGACCGGTGAGAAACAAACCCTATCAAGAGCAAACCTTATACTTGCGCATTCCACTTGAGCTCGATGACGACGATCTTGACCTCAACAAGATGGAACGCCTTTCTTGCTTGTGCTTGCTTGTGAAGTCTTGTGGATTGCTCCCCCATAATCCACCATGGGAGAGCTTCTTCTTCGGCGCATCTTCACATAACCATGACCACCATGTGGATTGCTCCCCCATAATCCACCATGGGAGAGCTTCTTCTTCGGCGCATCTTCACATATCCATGATCACCATATGGATGGCAAGACTCAAGCAAAGGATCTCTTCGAGATGGCTCATCTTGAACTTGCACTTCATTTCTTCATTCTTCATCATGTTGATGTCTTGAAGTAGCTTGAGGGCTCACTTCATCTTCATCTTCAAGACATACTTGACACTTGATATCCTTCATCAATTTCTTCTTATTGCAACCTTGAAGCCAACATATGGTTCAAGAATTGCCTATGGACAACTCCTACAAATATAACTCAATGCAAACATTAGTCCATAGGGATTGTCATTAATTACCAAAACCACACATGGGGGCTCCATGCACTTTCAATCTCCCCCATTTTGGTAATTGATGACAATCTCTTTGAGAGGGTTTATATAAGGAATTGAAGTAACAAATAAGTTGAATATATAGAGCAAACTCCCCCATAATATATGCATGTGTGAATGATCTTGACTTTCATTGCATATATTGGCATTCAAAGCCTAGTGGAGTTTCCTCTAAATATTCAACTATGCAAAGCAACAAGATGCAATGCAATAAAAGCACATGCTTAAGCACAAAGCAAAGACATAACCAAATTCCTTACACCCTCCAAACTTCTCCCCCATTGGCACCAATTGCCGAAATGGGTGAAAAATTTAGAAGGCCAATATAGTGAGAGTTCCTCCATAGCGTGTGCATTTCTCATAATTTGAGTGGAATCAAATGCTCATATCCAATGACGAATATTCGGAAGGAATCACACTATAGATAGGATCAAAGATTGCAAAAAGATAACAAAGTCAAGAAGCTTCAACAAATGAAGCAAGCAACCAAATGAACCACAAGGAAGATACCAAAAGAAAGATAGATATTATGATAAGATCAAGAAGATTGCTCTAAATAATATGAGGAAGCTCCCCAAGGTTTGTGCACAAAACTAGACAATTTCCATTAGAGTATAAAGTGCACAAACATGGAATCATCACTCCCATAATATCATTCAAAAATAAAAGATACCAAGTGAATCAAACTCTAATGATCGCCACAAGATAGTGCTCTAAATCAAATGAGGAAGCTCCCCAAGGTACATGCATAAATTAAAATGTTGTATTTGAATACAATATGCATAACATGGAATCCTCACTCCCTTATTACCATTTAAAACACAAACATTTGGAATAGATCATAGATAGAGAAATAAGCTTAACACTTGCAACAAACAAATAGTTGAGCAAAAAGTAAGAGGCACCATAATAAAAGGCTCAACCAAGAAGATATGTGAAAGGCATGATAAAGCATATTATAAGACTATTATATGGATGAGCAAAAAGCATCATCATAGTCTTCAATGAATTATATTTCTTAGCATGACCAATCAACATGCAACAAATAAAAAAGATATCAAATGGAGATGTATCATCTCTTATGTGTATAAGTTTCTCTAAGTGGACAATATCACAAAGATATTTATCCACAAAGAAACATGCACACACCAAATAGATACACAAGAAAAATAGCATGATATCCAAGACGAAGTCATGCAATATACCAATAAGATTTTTGCTTAATAGCATGGCCAAAGGCTCAATATTATCTTATTGTACATTCATGAACTTCAACCACAAACAACTAAAATACATCACAAATATCAACAAGGGATAGAAGATAGTTGGGATGCATTTGAGAAAGGCAACAAGTATCACAAACGGGGATACCAAAAGAAGTAACTAAATTTGCACTTTCATCTATATTGCACATGTGAGAGCCTTGAGGAATTGATATGCAACAAAATTGCTAGATAGGCATAGTTGGGATGGATGAATCATGAGCATGATTTAAAATACTTCCCAACAAATGCACTCATCTCAAATTACTCACATTCACAATAAAGAGGTTTCATTAAGACTTTTGCAAGAAGCACAACATTTGCAAATCAAGAGATTCATGCCAAGATGCAACCATAAGGTTGGATACAAGAAAAGTATGCATGAGAAGATACTTGTTACCAAGATAGCATTGGTGTGGATGTAGTAGATATGTGTTCGTTGATCATCCTAGCTTGCCTCACGTTACCATTGAGTCACCACTTCTTTCCAAGAGTGAGACAAGCATTCAATGCATATCCATTGTACCTAACACAAAGGTAAGTACAAAATGGTCCCCAAACTAATTGGGTCCGAAGTAGTTAGACACACTACAACATATAGGACAAACTCCACAATTCTATGTGCATATAGATATGAAATTGAATTTCATGCACATCTTAGTCAAATTAGGATTTGATGGAGTTTACCCTATATATTGGATCAAAGAAAGTGACACATGCCATAAGATATACATATATTAAATATGCATGCACAATACTTTCAAGAACCAAAGGAAGATACAATTTGGACAAAACACCAAATAAACCAAGAGACAATGGTTGTCCAAATTATATCAAAGAATCAAATCAACACAAGATTGACTCCAAAGACTTATCTCATTATAAGAAGCTAATTAAACCTAAGCACAAAGGAATGAGATAACCAACTCCCAAGAGAGCAAGGTTCCAACAAATAAACCAAACCCTCGACACTTTTTATGATGGCACACAGTACCAAAAAGAAAATTTATGACTCCCAAAACCAAATTTTTGATAAAGATCAAGAGAAGTTTATATAACAAATATAGGAGAGCTCCCCCAAGATTAGTGCATTATCTAGGATTTAGAATATGGATACAAAATGCACACAACTAGGATCATCACACTACCTATATCTAAAAAAAGCTAAGAAAGTTTGAATAGAAAAAAGAACACATGGGAGTCAAAGCACAACAAATTCATGGCAATAAATAAGGCAATTTAAACACAAGAGCCAATGTAGATATGATCAATAAATATCTACCTCATAATAGATTGCCAATTGTCCTAGGATAAGAGGTATTAGGAAATATTTCCCGGTGGTAGTTTGTAAGTATACATAAGATCATATTTACAATGAACAAAGCATATGGTAAAAGATAAGAGTTAACCATCATGCAAAGAAAGTTTCTTGATAGCTTCATTTAGTCATACCAACATGCAAGGCAATTAATAGTATTCATACCAACATGCAAAGCAATTAATAGTATTCATACCAACATGCAAAGCAATTAATAGTATTCATACCAACATGCAAAGCAATTAATAGTATGACTTGAAGCACATGGTTTTCCAAAAATGTATTGAGGGACACGTTGTGAAAAACCATGCCAAGAAAAACTTACACAAATAAGATCCACAAAGATATTAGCAATGAAGCCATTTAAGCAAATTGGAGCTTGTTTGAGCAAACATGCCACATAGGAGAGATAATCTACAATATCAATTCTATGTGACACAACCTCAAATGTTCACATTTCCTAGGCTTGTAATATGCACAAAGCTTATTACTCCCCCATAATGTGATAAGGAATTTATTTTCACAAGAGGCAAAAAGATCCAAGTAGAGATATTAATGGACATTAGAATTTGAATTTCTCATGAAGATGACATACCACATAGCGACTAGATAATCTTGCAATATCAATTCTAAGTGACATTCCTCATGTACACACATTGTTTAGGATCATGAAATTCCCAAAGGAATATCACTCCCCCAAAATGGGATTGTCCATTAATCGCTCATAAGAGCCATATAAGATACACCAAGATGCAAAGAGGCTCCAACACAAACACAAATACATGGTGTGCAACCCAACATTCATAGACTTGATTTCTCAAGCAAAACTATTAGGAAGCACAACATATACAAACACATGTTAGGAACAAAACTAACACATGCAAAGGGGCGAGTAACTTTCAATATAAATGAGTTGAGAACATGTTACCGCAAGGAGGAACATTGGATATATGATTGTAGCAAGATAATCAAAAGACTTGGCTTGATATAATATAAATGATGAAGATCCCTTAATTCTTCATGATGTAGCCAAGTCTCCAATGCCCTCCAAAAAGCACCTATTGATCAAGTTTTGGATTGTTGGTCCCCAACTAAGTTGGGTCCTAAGAGGTTAGTCACAATAGGCTTGGCAACCCAAATGGTTCTTTTCTTGACACCACTTTGAGCACCAACATATTTGGCAAACACATTGCCACCCTCATCCTTACAAAGAGAATAAACATCATCAATGGAGATAGAGTTGGATGAGGTACCAATAGTGCAAAAAGAGGAGATGTGGCCCTTCTCACGGCATATGTAGCAAGTTCTTTTCTTCTCCTTCTTCTCACTAGATTTCTCCACAATGGGAGCATTGGCTTGATTCTTCTTGGGAAGTGGAATTTCTTCAACTTGAGGTTGAATATGAGTTTGAGCTTGAGGCCGCTTCCCTTTTTGCTTCTTCTTCAAAGGGCAAGATCTAACATGGTGCCCTTCAATTTTGCACTTGAAGCAAACAATCTTGGCCGGGTCTTTGACTTGTACTTGGCCCTTCTTGTTGTTGTTGTTCTTGGACTTGTTCTTGTTGTTGGATTTGAATCCAAGTCCACTCTTGTCATTGGGGGATTGTTGCACACTTAACATCGTGTCAAGTTTGCATTTCCCTTCATGACTCTTTACCAAGTCGGTCTTCAAAGAAGTGACTTGGGCCTTGAGCTCTTTGATTTCCTCTACATGGTTAGTAACAACACAAGTACTAGAGGAAGTAGAACCTTCATTGTTAGAGCAACAAGGCAAGGAAGATAATTCATCACAAGATTTAGCAATACTATGAGTGGATGAATTACTAGGACTAGCACATGGCAATATAGCATTTTGGGTAGTAGTGCTAGTATCCACATGAGGCTCACAAGGTGTTGCCTTCGATATGATAGTCTCATGAGCTAACTTTAGCCTATCATGGGAGGCTAGAAGATCCTCATGGGAGCTAGAAAGCTTTCCATGATTTTCTTCCAATTTCCCATAATTGCTAGTTAGCAATTCAAGTTGAGCCCTTAGCTCAACATTCTCCTTCAAGATAGATGCTTCACAAGAAGTAGAGTTAGTAGCACAAGCATCATCACAAGACATATTAAGAAGAGAAGGTAACATAGCATGCTCTTTTAAATATGAAGCTTGTAGTTGCTCATATGACTTGGTGAGGATAGAGTGTTCGCTCTCCAAGGCCTTGTGGGCCTTGTCTAGATCATCTAGATCCTTAACAAGTTTATCATGGCCAACACCAACTTTGAACTTTTCATTTTTAAGCAATTTTAATTTAGCTTTAGCATGGTCTCTTTCTTTAGTGAGTTTAGCAAATATTTCATTTTGAGACACCTCAAGGGTTTGAAGTTGCTCCTCAAGAGAGGCTACGGTCTCTTGTTCTTCTTCAAGATCATTCTTTAAAGATGCTACATCATCGGCATACTCTCGTTCAAGAGCACCCTTTTTATCAATGGTGTTCTCATGCATCCAAATAAGTTTTTGGCTCTCAATAGCGGTAGTCAAGATTTCAAAGAAGTGAGAGCTAGCAATTTTATCTTTGTAAAGAACCTTGAATACACTCTCACCTTTATCGCGTAGAGAGACAACCCAATCCTCTTCTTCATATTCATCCTCATTCTTATCACCACGAGACATATTAGGTTCCATGGTAGGAGGTACCGTGGAACCCTTGGCCATAAGGCATATATGAGGACCGTGAAATAAAGATGAGGAGTTACTTGAGGCTCCTTTCAAGATCTTGTCTTGACCAATAGAATCTTTGGTTTCCTCTACATTGTTAGACACACAACAACTAGAGGAAATAGAATCATTTTTATCATGGCCACAAGACAATGCAAGCATATCATCATTAGATTTTTTCAAGCAACTTACACATGATATGCAAGGACTATCAACACAAGCATGTAAATCATTTCTAGTGCTAGATGTGTTTAAGTCCAAAGATGAACCATTGCAATGAGATATAGATGAAGGATCATCAATAGTAAGCTCAATACCAACATTGCAATTTCCATCACCACTCACCATATCATTACCTTGTGTCTTGAAACACTTTGGTGAAGTGGATGAAGATGAGAACTCATCACGGCCGGAAGTGGAAGCAATACAATCATCCTCAATGATATTGGACACATCATATTTATCTCGAAGCTTTGTCCATAATTCATGAGCGCTCCCAAAAGGCATGATTGAAGAAGTAACTACATTGCTCACAACAATGGAAAACACATGAGAAGCAAGAGCATCGAGACAAGAGTTTTTCTTCTCCTCATAAGATAAATTTTGGGGATCCTTAGGAGAAGAAAAACCCATGTCAAGAAATCGCTCCATGTTCGGGGAAATACCCCGCAAAATATTAAGCACATAAATTTTCCATAGATCATAATTTGTGCCATCAAATATAAACAAGTTATTGTGATCTAATCCCCTAACCGACATCTTTACTCTCAAGGCGGTGAAGCCTAAGAATGAGAGACCTTGCTCTGATACCAATTGAAAGGACACGGATGTCGCCTAGAGGGGGGGGGGTGAATAGGCGATTTAAAACTTTTACGAGATGGGCTTAACAAATGCGGAATAAAACTAGCGTTTACTTTGTCAAGCCCAAAGCCTATATACTATGGTTCACCTATGTGCACCAACAACTTATTCTAAGCAAGAGTTCACCTATGTGCACCAACAACTTATGCTAAGCAATACAAGCAAGTATGTGATAGCAAGATATATATAACTTCAAGCACGATGACTATCACAAGGTAAAGTGCATAAGTAAAGAGCTCGGGTATAGAGATAACCGAGGCACGCGGGAGACGATGATTTATCCCGGAGTTCACACTCTTGCGAGTGCTAATCTCCGGTGGAGAGGTGCGGTTGCTTAGTGCTCCCGAACGCCACAAGAGGCTCACCTTGAGGTGTGGTTGCTCGATGCACACCAACGCCACAAAGGCCTCACCCCAAGATGCGGTACTCACACCACACACCGAACGCCACGAAGGCGCCTCACCTAAATCTCCGGTGACCCTCGCCACAAAGGCCTAGGTCACGGTTCCACTAAGGGATTTCCTTCGAGGCGGAAACCGGGCCTTACACAAAGATTGGGGCACACATCCACAACTTAATTGGAGGCTCCCAACAAACCGCCACAAAGGCCTAGAGTCCGTCTAGGGTTCCAAGAACCCAAGAGTAACAACCTTCTTGCTTTCACCACCACGAATCACCGTGGAGAACTCAAACCGATGCACCAAATGCAATGGCAAGAACACCACAAAGATGCTCAAGTCCTTCTCTCTCAAATTCCAACAAAGCTACAAAAGCTATTGGGGGAATAAGAGAGGAAGAACAAAGGAATTCACAAAGAACACCAAGATCAAGATCTAGAGAGTTCCACTCACAAAGAGATGGATTTGATTGGTAGAAATGTAGATCTAGATCTCCTCTCTCTTTTCCCTCAAATGGGGGCAAGAATCATGGAGGGATTGAGAGATGGAGCAAGCTTCTCTAGTTCAACAATGGAGGGGAGAGAGAGTGAGAGAAGCACTGCCCAAGGAGGAAGAAGGGGGGTATTTATACCCCCCAAGAAAATCGAGCCGTTTGGGCAAAAACAGGGCCGGATATTCCGGCCCAAGTTGGGGCCGGATTATCCGGGGGCCGGATAATCCGGCCTCAGGGACAAAACCTGGACAAAATCCGGCCAAAAATCCGGCCCCTATCCAGAGCTGCTTTTCTTCCGGTCCTTAGACGATTTCGGGGGGGGCCGGATATTTCCGAAATATCCGGCCCGGATAATCCGGCCCGGATATTTCCAAAATATCCGGCCTAAGAAAACTGCAGAAACACCAAAACTAAAACGGGCATAACTTTTGCATCCGGACTCCGATTTCGATGATCTTGGGCTCGTTGAAATCACAACAACGAGCTCTACAACAATATGCATAGAAACATCATAGTCCAGCAAAGGAGGATAGAAACAAATGATGAAAGGTTTGACCTATCTAAAAAAGACATACCGGTAAAACCTCCAATCTCGAAAATGCAACAAGTTGCCCATGCAAAAACCATTCTCAATGAACTAGAGCTTGTCATGAGAATAAGCACAAGCTCTAAAACATCACATGGATAAGGTCCAAATAACAACCAAGAAAGATGATGCAAGGATGCAAAGGTTTGAGCTCTCTCCGAACGATACGATCAAGTTACTCACTCGAGAGCCCTCTTGATAGTACGGCAACTAAACTATAAACCGGTCTCCAACTACACCATGAGACCGGTGAGAAACAAACCCTATCAAGAGCAAACCTTATACTTGCGCATTCCACTTGAGCTCGATGACGACGATCTTGACCTCAACAAGATGGAACGCCTTTCTTGCTTGTGCTTGCTTGACGAAGTCTTGTGGATTGCTCCCCCATAATCCACCATGGGAGAGCTTCTTCTTCGGCGCATCTTCACATAACCATGACCACCATGTGGATTGCTCCCCCATAATCCACCATGGGAGAGCTTCTTCTTCGGCGCATCTTCACATATCCATGATCACCATATGGATGGCAAGACTCAAGCAAAGGATCTCTTCGAGATGGCTCATCTTGAACTTGCACTTCATTTCTTCATTCTTCATCATGTTGATGTCTTGAAGTAGCTTGAGGGCTCACTTCATCTTCATCTTCAAGACATACTTGACACTTGATATCCTTCATCAATTTCTTCTTATTGCAACCTTGAAGCCAACATATGGTTCAAGAATTGCCTATGGACAACTCCTACAAATATAACTCAATGCAAACATTAGTCCATAGGGATTGTCATTAATTACCAAAACCACACATGGGGGCTCCATGCACTTTCAACGTCTAGAAGTATGCATTTAGAGAAAAGCTAAAAGATACTCCCTCTATCAAAAAAAATTAAAGCGTATAAGTTTAGTTAAAGTCGAATCCTAAATGTACTCCCTCTATCGAAAAAAATTCAAGGTGTATAAGTTTAGTTAAAAGTCGAATCCTACTAACTTTGACCAAGTATTTTGGGGGAAAACATCAACATCTACAATATTTAATGACATACTGAGAGAGTATAGTGCATCTACTGATATTGATTTCGCATGGTACATGTTCATATTCTTCTTGTTCATAAATTTGGTCAAACTTATAAGATGTTGACTTTTGACTAAATTTATATGCCTTATATTTTAGGATGAAGTGAGTATTACATTAGTGAATGAAGAAAGTAGAACCAACCATGGCTGACTACCAAAGAACAAGAATGACCGATTCAACCAAGGAACGAGCACTCCCAACAAGTGAAAACAAAAAGGGAAATCGGAAGACAAATGACTAGTTTACACTGCTTCATACAATCTCGAACTATTTGTTAAGTTGCACCTATTTAAACTTGATAGCCAGGTTCCCTACAAACCTCTGTTGAGTTATTTGCTAGATTCATATACACTTCAAAGACTAATAAATTTGACAGATTTATATGGATATTATGAAGAAAGGTAAATACAAAAGGGTAAGCGTTTCTACACCAGGGAGGATATGTTCCGGGCATAAACAGTAATTTCAAAAAATGTTGGAAGAAATAGATTTTTTGATTTTAACATTATATGTTTGTGTCCCTGACATGTTTACAAAATCCATGAAGATAATATATATATATGTGGTGCTTTGGGCAAAAAACATCGGCACTATAAATTTTTTGTTGTTGTTGCACGGATTGTTTTACACAAGCAAGATTTTCTTAAATTCTTTTTGTAAAATTTACATGTCAAGATGCAGGTGATTCGGTTTGCGTATAATCTAATTAATGCCTAGGCTCGTTTTAGTCTTACACAGTGCTCCCTCGTTAGGAGCGTAGGATCAGCATCAAGCGGTGCGCTAGTTTTTTAGTGGGACCATGCGCACGTGCCACCGTCCACCGATTAGGCCCATCGCTCTCCTCTCGTCCACACCGTCACCATCCCCACCCACACATCACGGAAGAAAAATCCCCACCCGCAACCTCTCCAGTCTTCACCACAAAAGAAGATCCATCCAGTGGAACCTTAGCCCGAGGTCGGCGAAGCTGGAAGGAGAGGCGCTGGTCAAGCCCGCCCTCCCAATGATCAGGGAGACGGCCATGGCGTTGGTGCGGCTGGGATGTGGCCGAGGGAAGAACGAGCAACGACGGCGGCGGAGGCGGAGGCGAAGGGCGGCGGTCATGGAGGATGTGGCGGTGGCGGTAGCTAGGTGCCACTCGGCTCCTCCTTTGCCTCGACACTGAAGACCACCCCGTGTCGGCGCTTCTCGGCGACGAGCTGGAGCTCCTCGATCTGGCGCTCTCCTTTGATCCGACCGCCAAGCCATGAGGCGGCGCTGCTCGGCGGCGAGCTGGAGCCCCTCGATCCGGTGGAGGGTGCAGAGCCTTGGTCTCCCGACCGGCACAACGCCCCGAGTCAAAGCCTTGGCACTTCGCGTGCGCAAGGGTCACCACGCCGTGCCGCCCTTCTGGTTTTCCGCGCGCTCGTGCACAACAGCAGCAACGCCCATGGCTGGCTCCCAATCGACAGCAGCAGCGCTGCAGCTATGCTAGCGTATGTGGGATCCCCTCATTCTCCATCCCTTCTCTTCTTGCTACTCATCCTTCTACGATTTTTTTCTGTGCATTCATGCTTGTTAGTTTTTTACTTCCAGATCTGTAGAAGGATGTATATAATGGATTCTTGGATGTAATTTTTGCGCACTAATTTTTACCTCTTTAATTTTTTTACTTTCAGAACGGTAAAAGAATGTATATTATGGGGTTTCTGGATGTAATTTTTACGGATTAATTTGTGTCTCTTGAAATTTCACTTCTAATCGGTAAAAGGATGTATATTATGGGTTTCTGGATGTAATTTTGGCGAACTAATTTGTGTCTCTTAAAATTTTCACTTCCAAGTCAGTCGAAGGATGTAACTATATTGTTTTTTTTCCTCTATTCTAGATGTAATTTTTATCATTTTCCTACATCCAACACATTTTAATCGATCAAAATGTCAGACACTAGTGTTTTTGTGATCCCTATTTTAGTGATTTTAGATGTAATTTTTATATTTTTGTACATCCATCGATGCATTTTTTCGTGGATTTTCCAACTACGGATTGTGAAGTATTTTTTTACATGGTTTATACATTTTTTTTCTGGCATAAACACTAGCAACGGCACCGGCCATTTACTATGACGTACATGAGGTGCCTAATAAGGATATGCGGGGACCATAACTTTCCACTTTAGGTAACGCGTGGAAACGGACAACTTTTTCTTACTATTTTTAGGAGGGGCACTGCATAAGACTATACAGTGCCTGGGCACTGTGTAGCCACGCCCTTCGGTTTGGTTCGTCCCTGGTATTGGACCACTACACCTGTAGGAAGTTCAAGGTCAAAGGTGTGATCCGCACCTACTTTATAATTAGGACACCAGGCAACCCTCTAGGTTCTAGGTCCAGCCATGCTTATGTAACAACTATTGTCTTGAACGGCCTATTAGGGTAATGCAGAGACATAGCTCCCTTGTAGGCAATGGTGTCAGCTGACACCAGTGGATATTAGCAAAACCTTCACTAATTAGTGCTAAATACTATCAACTTATAGAGCATGACACCAATGGAAAGAGAGGAATTAGAGATGACCCCAGTGCCAAAAGTTCCTCACTGGTAGAAAAATGGCCTTCCGTCCAGCCCCATTAGTCGCCAAAATATAGGAACCACGACTAATGGGGTCTTTAGTCGCGGTTCGGGTGGCGAACCGCGACTAAAGACCTGGGCCCAGCGCGCTCGCTGGCCAGCTGGTGGATGGGAGGGGCTTTAGTCGCGGTTGGCCAGGCCAACCGCGACTAAAGGTCCTCAGGCCTGGCCCGAAGGCCTTTACTCGCGGTTGGTCAGGCCAACCGGGACTAAAGGCCCATCCATATAAAAGGGCCTCAGCTCACAACACTTAGCCATTTGGTGTCACTTCTCTTCACAAGCTTCACAAGGGGGTGTAGGTTTGCTTTTGGTTCCTCTTATGCACACAAGGTGTTTGATGAAATGCCCCAAGAGCATGAAACAAACATGATATGAAGTGTTGGAGCCACACTTGAGCTTCCTCATTTATTTTTTCCTCCTCGATCGCGGTTAGCAACTTGAACCTTTCATGCATGTGTGTCATTGATAAAATATGCATGTGTGTAGTTCATTGTTTAATTTATATTGTTTATAGCTAGTTAGTTTAACAAATGCATGATGGTTAATTATATATTTTATATTATAATAATGCAGATGAATCGACAATGGATGTACGGTAACCGACTCTCCGGCGAGTTCACTACGGGTTTGAAAGATTTCCTCGTAGTGGCTAATGCGAACAAGCAGAAGGGTTTTGTTATCTGTCCATGTGTTGACTGTAAGAATCAGAAGGGTTACTCTTCCTCAAGAGAAGTTCACCTGCACCTGCTTCGGCACGGTTTCATGCCAAGCTATAATTGTTGGACCAAGCATGGAGAAAGAGGGGTTATAATGGAAGAAGATGAAGAAGGGGATGATTTCATCGATGAAAGCTATCTTGCTCATTTCGGTGATACTTTCATGGAGGATGCTGAAGGTGAAGGGGAAGGTGAAGAAGAGGCACGTGATGAGCCCGTTGATGATCTTGGTCGGACCATTGCTGATGCACGGAGACGCTGCGAAACTGAAAAGGAGAGAGAGAATTTGGATCGCATGTTAGAGGATCACAGAAAGGCGATGTACCCAGGATGCGATAATGGTCTGAAAAAGCTGGGCTGCACACTGGATTTGCTGAAATGAAAGGCACATGCAGGTGTAGCTGACTCGGCATTTGAAAACTTGCTGAAAATGTTGAAGAATATATTTCCAAAGAATAACGAGTTGCCCGCCAGTACGTACGAAGCAAAGAAGGTTGTCTGCCCTCTAGGTTTAGAGGTTCTGAAGATACATGCATGCATCAACGACTGCAACCTCTACCGCGGTGAATACGAGAATTTGAATAAATGCCCGGTATGCACTGCATTGCGTTATAAGATCAGAGGTGATGACCCTGGTGACGATGTTGAGGGCGAGAAACCCAGGAAGAGGGTTCCCGCGAAGGTGATGTGGTATGCTCCTATAATACCACGGTTGAAACGTCTGTTCAGGAACAAAGAGCATGCCAAGTTGTTGCGATGGCACAAAGAGGACCGTAAGTCGGACGGGGAGTTGAGACACCCCGCAGGTGGAACGCAATGGAGAAAGATCGACAGAGAGTTCAAAGATTTTGCAGCTGACGCAAGGAACATAAGATTTGGTCTAAGTACAGATGACATGAATCCTTTTGGCGAGCAGAGCTCTAGCCATAGCACCTGGCCTGTGACTCTATGCATCTACAACCTTCCTCCTTGGTTGTGCATGAAGCGGAAGTTCATTATGATGCCAGTGCTCATCCAAGGTCCGAAGCAACCCGGCAACGACATCGATGTGTACCTAAGGCCATTAGTTGATGAACTTTTACAGCTGTGGGGCAGACCTGGTGTCCGTGTGTGGGATGAGCACAAAGAAGAGGAATTTGACCTACGAGCGTTGCTTTTCGTAACCATCAATGATTGGCCTGCTCTTAGTAACCTTTCGGGACTGTCAAATAAGGGATACAATGCATGCACGCACTGCTTACATGAGACTGAAAGTGTACATTTGCCAAATTGTAAGAAGAACGTGTACCTTGGGCATCGTCGATTTCTTCCGAAAATTCATCCAGTAAGAAAGAAAGGCAAGCATTACAACGGCAAGGCAGATCACCGGCCGAAGCCTGCGGAACGCACTGGTGCTGAGGTATTTGATATGGTCAAGGATTTGAAAGTCATCTTTGGAAAGGGTCCTGGCGGACAATCAGTTCCGAAGGGAGCTGATGGGCACGCAGCCATGTGGAAGAAGAAATCTATATTCTGGGAGCTAGAATATTGGAAAGTCCTAGATGTCCGCTCTGCAATCGACATGATGCACGTTACGAAGAATATTTGCGTGAACCTCCTAAGCTTCTTGGGCGTGTATGGGAAGACAAATGATACAAAGGAAGCACGGCAGCACCAGCAACGTTTGAAAGACCCTGATGACCGGCATCCGGAATGGTTTCAAGGTCGTGCCAGCTACGCTCTGACCAAAGAAGAGAAGGTCATCTTTTTTGAATGCCTGAGCGGTATGAAGGTCCCGTCTGGATTCTCGTCCAATATAAAGGGAATAATAAACATGGCGGAGAAAAAGTTCCAAAACCTGAAGTCTCACGACTGCCACGTGATTATGACGCAATTGCTTCCGATTGCTTTGAGGGGGCTCCTGCCGGCAAATGTTCGAGTAGCCATTGTGAAGCTATGTGCATTCCTCAATGCAATCTCTCAGAAGGTAATCAATCCAGAAGTTCTACCACGGTTACAAAACGATGTGGTGCAATGTCTTGTCAGTTTCAAGTTGGTGTTCCCGCCATCCTTCTTCAATATTATGACGCACCTCCTGGTTCACCTAGTCGAAGAGATTTCCATTCTCGGTCCTGTATTTCTACACAATATGTTCCCCTTCGAGAGGTTCATGGGAGTATTAAAGAAATATGTTCGTAACCGTGCTAGGCCAGAAGGAAGCATCGCCAAGGGCTATGGAAATGAGGAGGTAATTGAGTTTTGTGTTGACTTTGTTCCTGACCTTAAGCCGATTGGTCTTCCTCGATCGCGGCACGAGGGGAGACTAAGTGGAAAAGGCACGATCGGAAGGAAATCAATGATATGTATGGACGGCCATTCTCTCGATCAAGCACACCACACAAGATCTTGACCAATTCCAGCTTGGTGGCTCCGTACTTTGAGAAACACAAGAATATTTTACGCTCGGACAACCCGGGGAAGCCTGAATCCTGGATTAGGAAGGCCCACATGGAGACTTTCGTCAGTTGGTTGAGAAAACATTTAATGAATGACGATCATGTTGTAGATCAGCTGTACATGTTGTCCAAGACACCATCTTCGACTATAACGACTTTCCAAGGGTACGAGATAAATGGGAATACATTTTACACGATCGCCCAAGATAAAAAGAGCACCAACCAAAACAGTGGTGTCCGCTTTGATGCAGCAACCGAGAATGGGCAAAAGGTCACATATTATGGTTACATAGAGGAGATATGGGAACTTGACTATGGACCCTCCTTTAAGGTCCCTTTGTTCCGGTGCAAATGGTTCAAGCTAATAGGAGGTGGGGTAAAGGTGGACCAGCAATACGGAATGACAATGGTGGATTTCAACAATCTTGGTTACCTTGACGAACCATTCGTCCTAGCGAAAGATGTCGCTCAGGTTTTCTATGTCAAGGACATGAGTAGCAAACCGAGGAAACGAAAAGATAAGAAAATGATCAGTACATCATGCGATGATCCAAAGCGCCACATTGTTCTTTCAGGGAAAAGAAACATCGTGGGAGTGGAGGACAAGACAGACATGTCAGAAGATTATAATATGTTTGCTGAAATTCCGCCCTTCAAAGTGAACACCGACCCAAGCATTAAGTTAAATGATGAGGATGCTCCATGGATATGACACAATCGTAAGCAAGCAGGGACACAAGGGAAGAAATGATGTGTAATAATTTATTGTACCAAACTTTGTTGAATGGATCATGTGAATTATATTACCCGTGATGTGTTTGGTGTCCATTTCCGAATGATTCGAGATACCACTGATGATACATGAAATTTGGAGTGATTTAGTCATACTCCTGCCTAGGCGTATAATATGCATACTCGTAGTATTCATAGCCGCCGCCATTGTACTGGTAGTCGTCGCCTTCTAAGTTGCCGCCGTCGTCGTCGCTGCTGTCGTCGCTGTTGTCGGGCGGCGCTCGTGGCTCGAACTGAGGGTAGCGCAGGCGGGGGATATCGCCGGCCGTGATGTAGTCCATGCCGCTCTGCAGAGTCCGGCCGTACCTGTAGGATAACGTTGCATAGAAAACAAAAATTTTCCTACCGCGAACACGCAATCCAAGCCAAGATGCAATCTAGAAGACGGTAGCAACGAGGGGGTATCGAGTCTCACCCTTGAAGAGATTCCAAAGCCTACAAGATGAGGCTCTTGTTGTTGCGGTAGACGTTCACTTGCCGCTTGCAAAAGCGCGTAGAAGATCTTGATCACGATCGCTTCCGGCGCCACGAAACGGGCAGCACCTCCGTACTTGATCACACGTTCGGTTGTTGATGAAGACGACGTCCACCTCCCGTTCCAGCGGGCAGCGGAAGTAGTAGCTCCTCTTGAATCCGACAGCACGACGGCGTGGTGTCGGTGGCGGTGGAGAACTCCGGCGGAGCTTCGCTAAAGCTACGCGGGAGATATGGAGGAGAGGGGGGCGGCTAGGGTTTGGGAGGGGGTGGCCGGCCACTTCAATGGGGCGGCCAGCTTGTGGTCTTGGGGAGGCCGACCCCCTCCCTTGGCCCCTCATTATATAGGGGGAACCCCAAGTGTTGGACTCCAAGTCTTCGAATAAGACCCGAAACCAAAACCTTCCATATGAAAAGGAAACCTACCTAGGGTGGGAATCCCACTTGGGGTGGGATTCCCCCCTTCCATATGGGGGGGGGGGGGGTGGCCGGCCCCCTAAGGGGGAGTCCACTTGGGACTCCACCCCCACTAGGGTTGGCCGGCCATGGAGGTGGAGTCCCACCGGGACTCCACCTTCCTTGGTGGTTTCTTCCGGACTTTTCTAGAACCTTCTAGAACCTTCCATAGAACCTTCCGCATCATTTTAATTCACATAAAATGGCATCCTATATATGAATCTTATTCTTCGGACCATTCCGGAACTCCTCGTAATGTCCGGGATCTCATCCGGGACTCCGAACAAATATTCGAACTCCATTCCATATTCAAGTTCTACCATTTCAACATCCAACTTTAAGTGTGTCACCCTACGGTTCGTGAACTATGCAGACATGGTTGAGTACTCACTCCGACCAATAACCAATAGCGGGATCTAGAGATCCATAATGGCTCCCACATATTCAACGATGACTTTAGTGATCGAATGAACCATTCACATACAATACCAATTCCCTTTGTCACGCGATATTTTACTTGTCCGAGGTTTGATCTTCGGTATCACTCTATACCTTGTTCAACCTCGTCTCCTAACAAGTACTCTTTACTCGTACCGTGGTATGTGGTCTCTTATGAACTCATTCATATGCTTGCAAGACATTAGACGACATTCCACCGAGAGGGCCCAGAGTATATCTATCCGTCATCGGGATGGACAAATCCCACTGTTGATCCATATGCCTCAACTCATACTTTCCGGATACTTAATCCCACCTTTATAACCACCCATTTACGCAGTGGCGTTTGATGTAATCAAAGTACCTTTCCGGTATAAGTGATTTATATGATCTCATGGTCATAAGGACTAGGTAACTATGTATCGAAAGCTTATAGCAAATAACTTAATGACGTGATCTTATGCTACGCTTAATTGGGTGTGTCCATTATATCATTCACATAATGACATAACCTTGTTATTAATAACATCCAATGTTCATGATCATGAAACGATGATCATCTATTAATCAACAAGCTAGTTATACAAGAGGCTTACTAGGGACTCCTTGTTGTTCACATAACACACATGTATTAATGTTTCGGTTAATACAATTATAGCATGGTATGTAAACATTATCATAAACTCAAAGATATTATAATAACCATTTTATTATTGCCTCTTGGGCATATCTCCAACAGTCTCCCACTTGCACTAGAATCAATAATCTAGTTTACATTTGTAAAGATATAACACCTTGGCCTTCCGGTGCTTTATCATGTTTTGCTCACGGGAGAGGTTTTAGTCAACGGATCTGACATGCTCAGAACCGTATGTATTTTGTAATTCATTTGCGTCTCAACGCATCTCTCATTTCCAAATGAGTCGGCATTAAATATGTTTGGTCTTCTGGTGGAACCTTAATTCCGCGGTCTGAAATATGTCACTAATATTGTCACACACAATATAGCTTCAAAGTTCTGACTCTGTCGGAACTACACCAAGTTCTAAAAGAACCTCTTGACTTAACATCCTTTGTCATTGTCAAAACAATGACATATTCTGCCTTCTTTTGTAGAATCCGTCACAATATTTAGAACTCTTCTAAATCTAGCATAGACAACTTCTAGCTCATTGTGCTACCTTTTAAACAACACTTAGTCTAATTTGAAATTGAAATTTTATTTTCATATGTGACAAAACAAATATCGGTGCAACACTCTACAACGATTTGTTTGTCATTTCTTCATACAAAAACTATATATATAAATTCTTGGTTCTTCTTAAGTACTCAAGAATATTCTTACTGTTTTTCAATGATCATCACATGAATCATTCTGGTATATGCTCCTAACTTTTTAGAGCACAAGATATCTGATTATGTACATATTATTCATGATCTAAAATCACTCATGTGTTTTTACTCATCGAGTGTCAGATACACTCAAGTCTTGTTAAACCTTCACATGACAAGAACATTTTCTTAATATTTCTATATCGAACTAGTTCAATATCCATTCTATGTACTTTGAATTAAAATTATTATGTGTTTCAATCTATCTTCATAGATCTTGACACTAAATTTGTTTCAGTCCATATCCTTTCATTGAAGTTAATTTCTCAATGAAACCTTTTTAATCAAGTATATAATTACATCATTTATAACCAACTATATGTCATCTACATAAAGTATTATAAATATGTCTCAACGCTCCCACTTAATTTCTTGCAAATGCAAGTCTCTTCATCGTCTCTGATGAAATCAAAAACTCTTTGACTATTTCATCTGGTGAAGATTCCAACTCCATGATACTTACTTCATCCAATTGAAGTTTGTATACCTATCTAGTATTCCACGGACCAGCAAAACTCTTGGTTGTATCTTGTATACACCTTTAATACACGCTTCTGATAAGTAATGTATTTTGCCATCCTACTAGCATATCTCATATGTAGTGATTACTAGAATAATCCACATAGACTATAAGCATTGCTACGGAAGATCTAATCTTATCGTATTAAACTCTTTGAACTTTGTCGTAAACAACTTTTCGACAAGTCAAGTTTCATCAATTTTATAGATCCATTTACTTCCAATAAGTATTCATCTATCTTGGATTTCATGCCATATAGCCATTTTAACGGAGTCAGGGCCCATCATAACTTCTTTGTTTGTAGTTGGTTTATCATTGTTCAAAAACAATCCTTTGTCCACAAATCATTTATTTGATCACAAAGTAAACCATACCTATAAGATTCAATATGTACTTCGATCTCCATGGCTAAAACACTTTGTAGTCATGGGAGCCATGATCGTCGTGGCCGCTTCCGGAACCAATTTCCGATGTTGCGCTACTCTGATCATTATGCTCAGGTTCATAAACCTTATCAAGTTCTATTGTCCTCCCACTCAAATACTTCGCTAGAAAACAATTTCTTGGAAATAAGCAAGTAACATTAACAAACACTTTTGTCTTTTACTTCATAGTGGAAAGAATTCCCAATCAATTCTTTGGGATAACCAACAAAGACATTTATCCGATTTCGGTTGTAAACTTTTAAACCAAAATTTAAAGAAAGGACTATTAGGGTTTATACCCATGCCATAACTCGTATGGTGTCATTTCTATGGATCATGATGATGCTCTTATTTAGTGTAAAACGGTAGTCTCTAAAGCATAATCCACAAAAATATAATGGCATCAATATTTTATCTCATCATTAATCCAACAAGGTTTGGATACGTCTTTTGGATACTTCATCATCACTATGATACTCCAAGAAACGTGAGTTATAGAGCAACTTCATAACTCTCTTAGATGTTCACTAAAACTCGTAATTCAAATATTTCCACCATGATCCAATCATAGATATTTGACTTTTCTATTACGATGATTTTCACTTCATGCTGAATTTATTTGAATCTATTCAAATGTTTCAAACTTCTTCCTTATCGAATATATCCACATATATATATTCAATTCATTGTTTGAAGTTTTTCATGAAGTAGAAGAATCTCCCGCACACAACTATGCCCAGTGAGCCACATACATCATTATGTATGTTTTGACTAAGTTAGTTGCCCATTCAACTCTTGGTCTATGAACGGTATTTTAGTCATTCTCTTTAGAAAAGATTTGCAAGCGCCAAACGATTCAAAAATCAAATGACTCCAAAAATCCATTTGCATGGAGTTCCTTCATGCGTTCCTTTCTAATATGACCTAAATGGCGGTTCCACAAATAAGTGGAATTCAAATCATTTTGCCTTATGGCATTTTAGCGTCAGTGTTATGTGTGTGTGTTTCACCATTAATATTTATAATAACTTATCCATCGTACATAGAGTAATGTCATAATTTGAACAACTCATTGTTTTCATTTGACCAGAGCAAAATAACAATTATTAAGTTCTTTATTATAAATTCTAAGGGCTAGATAGAATGCTAACGACGAACATAATAACACTTTATTTTGTTCCAGACGTGCATTCCTATCATATTCCTTGTCAGTCACTTGGCCATTGTATTCTTGTATTGCGTTGTTTTGTATGACATTTCATACCAACCAATATAGTACTAATACCCAAGAATTTCATAGTGTGACTTAACTAGGAATACAACCATAACATGTATATCATTTATATACACCTGAGCTAGACTTTCTAGTCTTTTCTTTTCTTTTTGCCAAAATATCTTTTGCAGTTTCTCTTTTAGCTTTTCTCATTATTCAGAAAAACACTTTAACATTATTAACTTCTAGGTTTGTTGGTCAAATACCAATAACCTTGAGGTTCTTACTTTAAGTTGATCATCATATGACAAGTGTTTCAGATTTCACTATTAGTAACTTTGTAATATGATGAACAATTTCACTCATAATTTTATCCATCATATCATGACGACTTTCCGAGACCATGTCTGTACATGCTAGGCTCGTAAAGTTTTAACCTTGGTATTCGCATGTGCAAATCTGACTTGCACCCGTTGTATGCACACGTAGAATCTATCACACCCGATCATCACGTGATGCTTCGAAACGACGAGTCTTAGCAACGGTGCATACTAAGGACGATAACTTCATGGATATGCGAATATTATTAGTGCCCCAATAGTTGGAGGATTGTGACGCCTGGCGTCTTCAACCTTCATACATTCCCATAAAACTTATGAGTTTATGTAGTCTCACCAAATTATATTCTATCATCTTGTAATAAGGTCTTAGATATCACATATATCTCATACCTTGATTATTTCTGAAAACTAAATTTTCAGCTCCTTACATTTCAAACAGATTTGAACTTCAAGTTTCACGGAGACAAGATAACTTTAGGTACTAATTGAAACCATAGATCTTTGAATCAACAATGTGAGGTTTACTAAAAGTTTGCAATAGGACTTAATAAATTCTTGATTCTTTAACAATACGGTACCAATCCGTAAAGTTTCTTGTCAGATTTTAACAGTATTTCTATCTCAATAACAAGACTAGCGCATGGTAGAAAACGGATGCCAATACTACAAAATTAATTCAAAATACTACTCAGACTAAGTTTATGATAATTAGTTCATGTTTTAATCTAATTACTAATGAACTTCCACTTAATACAACATCCCTCATAGTTGTTAAGTGGTACACGATCCAAATCCACTACACCAAAACCGATCATCACGTGAGATGATGTAGCTTCAATGGTGAACATCAACATGTTGATCATATCATCCATATGACTCGTGTTCAACCTTTCGGTTTCCGTTGTCCCGAGGCCATGTCCGTACATGCTAGGCTCGTCAAGCAAACCCATGTATTCCGCGTGTGCAACATGGCTTACACCCGTTGTATGTGAACGTTGAGTCTATCACATCCGATCATCACGAGATGCTTCGAAACGACGAACTGTACAACGGTGCATACGAGGGGAGAACACTTTATTATCTTGATATTAATGTGAGGGATCATCTTATAATGCTACCGTCGCGATCTAAGCAAAATAAGATGCATAAAAGGATTAACATCACATGCAGTTCATATGTGATATGATATGGCCCTTTTGTCTTTGCGCCTTTGATCTTCATCTCCAAAGCACGGACATGATCTCCATCATCTTCGGGCATGATCTCCATCATCGTCGGCGTAGCGTCAAGGTCCATGGCGCCGTCTTCACGGTTGTTCACCTCATGTAGCAACTATTATAACTATTTTGAAATACTACTCAACATGAAATTTAAAGACAACCATAAGGCTCCTGCCGGTTGCCATAATACAATAATGATCATCTCATACATATTCATCATCACATTATGGCCATATCACATCACCAAACCCTGCAAAAACAAGTTAGACGTCTCTAATTTGGTTTGCATATTTTACGTGGTTTAAGGTTTTCGAGAGAGATCTAATCTACCTACGAACATGAACCACAACGGTGATACTAGTGTTGTCAATAGAAGAGTAAATTGAATCTTCACTATAGTAGGAGAGACAGACACCCGCAAAGCCTCTTATGCAATACAAGTTGCATGTCGAACGAGGAACAAGTCTCATGAACGCGGTCATGTAAAGTTAGTCCGGGCCGCTTCATCCCACTATGCCACAAAGATGCAAAGTACTCAAACTAAAGACAACAAGAGCATCAACGCCCACAAAACCATTGTGTTCTACTCGTGCAACCATCTATGCATAGACACGGCTCTGATACCACTGTAGGATAACGTTGCATAGAAAACAAAAATTTTCCTACCGCGAACACGCAATCCAAGCCAAGATGCAATCTAGAAGACGGTAGCAACGAGGGGGTATCGAGTCTCACCCTTGAAGAGATTCCAAAGCCTACAAGATGAGGCTCTTGTTGCTGCGGTAGACATTCACTTGCCGCTTGCAAAAGCGCGTAGAAGATCTTGATCACGATCGCTTCCGGCGCCACGAAACGGGCAGCACCTCCGTACTCGATCACACGTTCGGTTGTTGATGAAGACGACGTCCACCTCCCGTTCCAGCGGGCAGCGGAAGTAGTAGCTCCTCTTGAATCCGACAGCACGACGGCGTGGTGTCGGTGGCGGTGGAGAACTCCGGCGGAGCTTCGCTAAAGCTACGCGGGAGATATGGAGGAGAGGGGGGCGGCTAGGGTTTGGGAGGGGGTGGCCGGCCACTTCAATGGGGCGGCCAGCTTGTGGTCTTGGGGTGGCCGACCCCCTCCCTTGGCCCCTCATTATATAGGGGGAATCCCAAGTGTTGGACTCCAAGTCTTCGAATAAGACCCGAAACCAAAACCTTCCATATGAAAAGGAAACCTACCTAGGGTGGGAATCCCACTTGGGGTGGGATTCCCCCCTTCCATATGGGGGGGTGGCCGGCCCCCTAAGGGGGAGTCCACTTGGGACTCCACCCCCACTAGGGTTGGCCGGCCATGGAGGTGGAGTCCCGGACTCCACCTTCCTTGGTGGTTTCTTCCGGACTTTTCTAGAACCTTCTAGAACCTTCCATAGAACCTTCCGCATCATTTTAATTCACATAAAATGACATCCTATATATGAATCTTATTCTTCGGACCAATCCGGAACTCCGCGTAATGTCCGGGATCTCATCCGGGACTCCGAACAAATATTCGAACTCCATTCCATATTCAAGTTCTACCATTTCAACATCCAACTTTAAGTGTGTCACCCTACGGTTCGTGAACTATGCGGACATGGTTGAGTACTCAATCCGACCAATAACCAATAGCGGGATCTGGAGATCCATAATGGCTCCCACATATTCAACGATGACTTTAGTGATCGAATGAACCATTCACATACAATACCAATTCCCTTTGTCACGCGATATTTTACTTGTCCGAGGTTTGATCTTCGGTATCACTCTATACCTTGTTCAACCTCGTCTCCTGACAAGTACTCTTTACTCGTACCGTGGTATGTGGTCTCTTATGAACTCATTCATATGCTTGCAAGACATTAGACGACATTCCACCGAGAGGGCCCAGAGTATATCTATCCGTCATCGGGATGGACAAATCCCACTGTTGATCCATATGCCTCAACTCATACTTTCCGGATACTTAATCCCACCTTTATAACCACCCATTTACACAGTGGCGTTTGATGTAATCAAAGTACCTTTCCGGTATAAGTGATTTATATGATCTCATGGTCATAAGGACTAGGTAACTATGTATCGAAAGCTTATAGCAAATAACTTAATGACATGATCTTATGCTACGCTTAATTGGGTGTGTCCATTATATCATTCACATAATGACATAACCTTGTTATTAATAACATCCAATGTTCATGATCATGAAACGATGATCATCTATTAATCAACAAGCTAGTTATACAAGAGGCTTACTAGGGACTCCTTGTTGTTCACATAACACACATGTATTAATGTTTCGGTTAATACAATTATAGCATGGTATGTAAACATTATCATAAACTCAAAGATATTATAATAACCATTTTATTATTGCCTCTTGGGCATATCTCCAACAGTACCACCATAGCCGACGGTCGGCCTCGTGGAAGTTCCCAGGAGGCAGACCGTCCTCCTCATACCTGGCGAGCGCCCTGTCACGCCGATTGATGAAGAAGGCGTCCCAAGTATGCTGGTTATCGGGATGCCAGCGAGGATTCATCCGCTGCTCCGGCGTGAGATCGAGGTAGTAGTGGTTCGTGATGGCCGCCCGACGCGCAGTACCCTGAGGGACGGGAGGGACCGGCACGCCGCCGGCGCTTAGGCTCCAGCCGGTGGGGACGCGGTAGCCCGGTGGAAAAGGGTAGTTCGAGGCGCAAAGCTCCTCCACCTGCTGGTAGGTTAGAGTGGGTGCGGTGGAAGCCATGAGAGAGTGATGAGAGATTGTAGAGATGTGATAATGCTGGCCAAGCCGGGCTACATATATGTAGTGAGAAATGGCGGGAAATATGGGAGCGGGAAGACAGGAGGCGGGAAGAAAGTGGCGGGAAGAAAGAGGCGGGAAGACAGGGAAGAAATGGCGGGAAGAAGAGGACTGTCATCTAAGAAAACTGTCGGTGGGATAAGGACGTTTGGGTAAGCTTTAGTCCCGACTGGGGGGTGCAACCGTGACTAAAGCTGTCGGCAGGATAAGGACGCGTGGGTAGCGCACGACGCCCTGTCGGAGGAACAAGACAAAGCAGAAGCGGCGCCGTGCCTATAAAAGGAGCATCGATACGCGGGAAGATAGAGGCGTGAAGAAATGGCGGGAAGACATAGGCGGGAAAGAACTGGCGGGAAGACTGGCCGGGAAGAACTTGCGGGAAGACAGAGGCGGCCGGGAAGAACTTCTCTGAATTTTGTGATATATTATTTGTATTTTTAAGATTTTGAAATGAATTAGTTCTATTTTTCTGAATTTTTTGATATATTATTTGTATTTTTAACATTTTGAATTGAATTAGTATTATTTTTCTTAATTTTTTGATATATTATTTGTATTTTTAAGATTTTGAAATGAATTAGTTCTATTTTCTGAATTTTTTGATATATTATTTGTATTTTAACATTTTGAATTGAATTAGTTTTAATTTTCTTAATTTTTTGATATATTATTTGTATTTTAACATTTTGAAATGAATTGGTTTTATTTTTCTGAATTTTTTGATGTATTATTTGTATTTTTAAGATTTTGAATTGAATTAGTTTTATTTTTCTGAATTTTTTGATGTATTATTTGTATTTTTAAGATTTTGAAATGAATTAGTTTTATTTTTCTGAATTTTTTGATGTATTATTTGTATTTTTAAGATTTTGAAATAAATTAGTTTATTTTTCTGAATTTTTTGATATATTATTTGTATTTTTAAGATTTTGAAATGAATTAGTTTTATTTTTCTGAATTTTTTGATATATTATTTGTATTTTTAAGATTTTGAAATGAAAAGATTTTCAGAAAAGACCTTTAGTCGCGGTTGGCCTCGCCAACCGCGACTAAAGGGTCTTCCCACGCGGGAACGAAATTTCCGGCGAAAATACCTTTAGTCGCGGTTGGTGAGACCAACCGCGACTAAAGGGTACCCTTTAGTCGCGGTTGATCTCACCCACCGCGACTAAAGGTGGTGGGCTATAAATTCGCGCGGGCGCAGAGCCGCGCCCCACTCGTCTTCTCCGCCGATCTACAGAGGTGCTGCCGCCGCGCCCGTCGTCGCCGCCGCGCGCGACGCCCTCGACGACACCCTCGCCGAACCTCCGCCGCCGCCCTCACCGAACTCCGCCGCCGACGCCCTCGGATCGTCGCCGCCGCGTCTCCGCCCCGTGCGTCGTGCGCCGCGGCCGGCCTCTCTGCTCGCCTGCGCGCCTCGATCCGCCGCCACGCTACACCACGCCGCCGCGCGCCGGTGCCGGTGCTGCCATTTCCCTGCGAGACCGCCGCTGCTCGCCGCCGTGGAGAGAGGAGAGAGGCGCCGCCGTGGCCGCGCGCGCGGTTACAGAGAGAGAGAGGAGAGAGGCGGCCGGGTGCGCCCCGGCCGTTTTTTTTTCTTCTTTTTTTCCTAATTGATCAGCAAATTATGAACTTTCCAAATATAAACTTTGTTTTGGGTTTTGAATAATTAAAATTTGGACATATTTAAAATCTGAAATTAAATTGATTAATATGGCATAATTCATAACTCCTATTCTATAATCCAAATTCAACAAATTTTATATCTATCTTCATCAGAAAAGTGAGACGAATTCAAATCTTGCATCATCATGCATCATTGGCATCATTTTTAATTGTCCAAAATAAAAATTGCAAATTGAATTAAGTTGTATGTGAGGGTGCTTATCATTTCACATGTGACATTAGAGCACCCCACTTAATTTTGCCTTATACATATCATCTTGCCATGCCATCATGCATCAGATTGTCTCAAAAAGAACTACAATTTGACTTAAAAAGATTGTGCAAAAAAAAAACTAAAATTTCACTTAAAATTAAAGTTTGTCTAAAAAATGAACTAAAATTTCACTTAAAAAAGAACTCAAATTTGACTTACAAAATTTGACTTAACCACCGCGCGTATACGGAGGGGGGAGCGAGCCCCTCGTCGCCCCCTCCGTATACGCGCGGTGTTTTTTTTTGGGATCGAGAGGGGGCGGCGAGGGTTATGTGTGTTGGCCTCGCCTCCCTCTCCGTGACGCCGTCGTCTGCCGCCCCGTCTCGCGCTCTACCGCGACACCCTCTCCCACCCCTTCCTCGCCCCCTCCTTTTGCCACCGCCCTTTCGCCACCGCCACCGTCCCCCTTCTTCACTTAATTAATTTGTTTTTACTACATGTTTTCAGGACTGACATATGGCGGACGATAGAGCTGACCCGCTTATGGACAACTATGATCCGGACGCTGAAGTCCATATGTTCGGCATCATAAACGGCGATATTCTATATGTGCCGACCGAACAAGAAGAAGATGATATCTCTTCTTATCTGAACCTTGACGGTGAAGATGAAGGGCGCCGTCAGCAAGATGATGCCGAACAAACGTCGATAAACGACGATCTTCAAATGGAAGTAGCAACCACCTCTGGCGCTGAGGTATATATATACATTGAGCCTCTGGTGATACAAACTAACTGATTTGAATAAATATGTGTGTACTAACGCGCGCGACTCTCTTTCTTATTTTAGCCCTCGGCCGGATCGTCGAAACAATCGAGTACGTCGTCAAAGCGTGGCGCAACCAAGACGATGAAACAAGGAGAAACATGCACCATCGAGGTTGTCGACAGTGCAACCGGCAGGCCGCTGGAACCCCGCAATAACGCCACCAAGTTTATCAACCAATGCGGAGACGTTGTTAGAGACAACGTCTCGATCACCGTCCAGGAGTGGAATGAGCCAAAGAAGGCACGAATTGGTTTCACTTTTGTCGATAAGAGAACAAAAAAAGATTGCTTCAAGAAGCTTATGGAACATTTCGTTCTACCTCCGGAATACAACAAATTCGATGAGGAGGGTAACAAGATTGAGGAAAACAAGGAGAGGAGGAGGCTAGTCAAACAGTTCGCTCTTCATAAGATGTCCGACGCATTCCGGAAATTCAAGCAAAATCTAGCCCATGACTTTGTCAAGGAGAACAAGACTCCGGATTTCAAAGGACAATATGAGAAACTGAAACATGATTGGCCAGAATTTGTGAAGCAAAAGAAATCGGAGCAGTTCATTCAAATATCGAAAAAAATAAGGAAAATGCGGCTAAGAAGGAGTACAATCATATTATGGGGCCATGAGGGTATCGCCTTTGGGAGCCTAGGTGGGAGAAGATGGAGAACGAGCTGAGGGCGTGAGGAATCCGTCCAGGTACGGAGGGATGGGACCCAAGGGCCAAAAGCTGGTGGTACGGGCATGGGGGAACGCTGAACCCGGAGACAGGGGAGTGTGTTTACCGGGGCAAAATAATTAAACCCACCAAGCCCTTATTGACGCAATGAGGGATGCTCAAGAGGGGAAGATCAAGTTCAACAGAGAGAACGACGCGCTGACAAAAGCCCTCGGGAATCCTGAACACAGAGGACGTGTACGAGGCATGGGGCACATTCCGTGGAAAATAGGGTTCTCCCAGAACGATGTCCCGTACGGTTACAGAAGCCGTAAGAGAAAGATGGATCGGGAAGCAGATGTTGTGGCGCGGTTGGCATCGGAAATGGATGTGATGAAGAAAACCGTGAGTGTACTAGTAGCCGAAAGAGATGCAGCTCGGGCGCAGCATGAAGATCATCCAGCGGATCTCGGAAGCCAGCAGCGGAGAAGCAGCGTGGCTTCCACGGAGGCCCCACCGGCTGGTGCACATGCACCGACGATCGAAACTACTGCACCGGAGCCTCTGGCGGTCAAAATTACTGCACCGGAGCCTCCTCGCTACCCCGTGGACGATATAAAGGAGATGAAAGAATGTCATCTGTATTATCCTATCGGGAACATGTCCATGAAGGTAGCCATCGGCAGTGCTTTACCATGTTTACCTGGAGCACTCCACCACAACAACCCCATTCAAGATGGCTATGCTCGTGTCACGGTGGAGGACATAGTCCAAGGGTTTGAGGACCTGGACATTGACATTGCTACACCTGAAGGGGAGAGAAGACTTGGAGATGTCAAGCGCCATTTCATTCTATGGCAAAAGAAGTTTATCAAGTTTCCAGGCGAGGCGCCAAGGACAACAAGTCCACCCCCCTACGGTGGTGGTGGCGGTGGCGGTGGCGGTGGTGGTGGTGGTGGTTCTTCACCTACACCTCCTTCACGTCAGCCGACGCCGCCCCCCAATTCACCTCCGGCGGGTAAGCAGCCGCCGCCCCCTAGTCCGCCCCGGGCGGGTAAGCAGACGCCGCCCCCCAATCCACCTCCGGCGAAGAAGCAGAAGCAGTCCTGGAGTATTAACCCGGACCCTTATGTACCTAAGATAACAAAGGTACCGGAGCCATCACTGAAGCCTCTCCCCACGAGGCCTTGGGAACGTACTGCCGAGGAAGTCGACGCGGCCGCGACTGCTGATTATGAGAAATGGAAGGCGGACTGCAAGAAGAAAAGAGAGCCCGAGCCCAAGCCAGTATTTTCTGATGAGCAAAAGAAGTGGGCTAAGTCATTTTTGAACGCACCGTCCCAAGCCGCGAAGAATCTGCCTGACGACTATGCACGTGAACTTCGTAAGCAGGCACTCATGTTGAAGGAGAAGAGAGAGCGGGAGGAGGCCGAGAAAACGGAATTAGAAAGTAAAAAAAGCGGGAAACGAGTTGCCCAGCTCGGGGAACAAAGTAAACAATCGATTGCCCCGCTTATAGTGAAAGCCGCCGGTCCGGATGCCCCCGATATCATAGAAGCTGCGGCAGCACAGGGATTGACTGTAACGAGTGCCAGAGAACAAGCGACCAACTTAGGTATTACTCTTCGTGAACTGTTAGGCCTTGATGAGGCGCCAGTGAAGGAGGTAGTAATTACATATGTGAAGAATGGGCCTCTCGTCGAGCCTGCGCAGGAAGAGGATCTACCTCCACAAATGAAAGGTCTGCTGAAATGGTACAAGGGTTACATAAAAAAAAAACGCCAAAGAATATATTTATGCGGAAGTTAGATATGAGCATCACTTCAAAAATTACTATGTACAAATTCATCTGAGTGAATTGTTCCAGCTTTTCAATCGGCGCGAGCTCGACAAATATATCATCAGTTGCTACGTTCTGTAAGTGATTTATTTCTACCCCATCTCGTTCATATTGCCTGCACTATATATATGTCCTAACTATATTGTTGTGTCCGCTATTATACATGCAGAATGAAGATTAAGGAATGCAGAGTAAGGAACATCCATGATGTTGGGTTCATTGACCCACACATCGTTAATGGATATGTGTTAGAGCATCACCCCGCCGACGTGGAGGAAGACCTGTGGTAGTTTCTTACAAAGCAGGAACTCAAAAGTGATATTCTATTTCCTTACCATTTTGGGTGAGTGTTTCTGTCTTGAGCACATTCTCTTTTGTTTACTCCATGCATGGTATGTGGCCGGCTAATCGATGAGTTATGCATGACGTACTGTGCATGTATCGTGTCCGCATTCCACTGGATTCTGCTAGTAATTAAAGTTGACACCTCAGAATGTCTCGTCCACGACTCTCTGACTCTGGATTCAAATCTTTGGGGCGGCATGAGAAGAATGCTGCAGAAGTAATTATTTTCATTCATTTGCGCTCTATATCGATCGGTCTATTTCGTTCATTTCCTAAGCTTCAAGTAACTAATAACTCTCTTGTTCATTTAATTTTCTTTGCCTCGTAGGGTTTGGAGACGGTTCTCAGATCAAAAGGTCGGTGATTTCAAAAAAGAGCTAGAATTCAAAAGGTCAAAGGCTAAGAATGGTGGCGATATTCAGCCACCGGGGACCAATCTATGTGGATACTATGTCTGTGAGATGATCCGGAGATACACCTCTGAGCGGGTTCCGAGTGATACCAATGCTCATAGGAATAACCTCCGGATGATGCTTAGTCCAGAAGCTCGCTTCCGACCACTTCAAGAGGAACTAGCTGGATGGTTTAGGAGGGAAGTCCTCCATCCTAAAGGAGAACACCATTACGAGGACGTAGAACTTTATATGCATTAAATTATGTATAGAAACTTGTTCAAAATTGTATATGGTCATCCGATGATATTGAATATATATTGTATATTCCTCTTGAATTCTTTTTGGTTCTAATTTCAAATTTGTTTGAAATTGTACATTCATATGCATGTATGTAGTACCGTAGAATATGTGAAACTCCTTCAAAATTAAAATAAAGCACAAAAGAAATAAAACAATACAAATTAAACAGAAAACAGGTTTAGGGGGGCAGGTTTAGGGGGGGGGGGGGGGGGCTAAAACCCTAAACCTGCGGCGGCCTTTAGTCGCGGTTGGTCAGAAGAACCGCGACTAAAGGTCCTCCGCCCCGACGGCCGCCTGGCGCCCACGTGGACGGGCCTTTAGTCGCGGTTCTTAAGCAACCGCGACTAAAGGGGGGGCCTTTAGTCACGCTTATTTGGTCGCGGTTGCGCAACCGCGACTAATGGCAGTTGCGAACCGCGACCAAAGGCCCTTTTTCCACCAGTGCCTAGCTTCGTTCCTGAGAATAGGTGTGTACAATTATGCTGCCACTGCTCCCGATTATATAGTAGAGAGTACACATTCTCTTGATTCAAGAGACGGAATAGACCCCATTCGGGTTGCGGTTCTAAACAAAACATATTTTAGTGTATATATATGACCATCTATAGTATCAAATATATCAGATATGGGCGTGCTTGGATGCATGCCCAGCCTTCGTGTTGTGGCCCCTCTATCCTGACCTCTGTCTTGGATGATCTTGCGGTGGTTGTATGATTCTGAAACCCCAATCCTAGTTTAGATCTAAGCATGTGGTGGACCTCGGTAGATCGGTGCGGATCTAATGGAGTTTCTTGGTATTGATTGAGTGATTACCATAGTTCTTGTTAGTGATTAACATAGTGGGCATTTGATGTCTTCCATTGTAGGTCTTGTATTCTAGCTTCTCCGGGTTTGGTGATCTTACAAGATTCTCCATTGAGCACGGCAACGGTGGTCCTTCCGGATTCTCCTTCGAGCATGACGATGGCGGTCCTACTGGATTCTCCCTCTTACCCAACCTCGGTGCTAGATTATAAGAAACCTCCAATTCTTGATGTTAAAGCTTAGATCTGTAAGATTATCATAGAGGTTTGTAGTTCCTTGGTAGAAATTGTTTGTAAGTGTACCATACTTCCCAACTCATGGTGCATCACCCTCTTTTGATGAACTAAACGTTCATAAGTGTATTATTCAGTCGTGGCTGCTAGGTAAACCCACCACTCCAATGGAAAAGGTTATCATAGCAGCCTCATGTGTGGAACTAGAGTGCTTTGCATCAACTGAGTCAAAATGACTTGTATGCAAACTACCAAACACAGGGGAATAGATACCTACCGGGTGCAGAAAAATCCTTCACATGGTACCAAATGATGTGCAGAACATCGCTTGGAGCTCTTTTTTACCGGCTATGTCTCGCAGACCCCCAGAGCGCAAAAAAGGGCACAGGATACCAAAGAGTATATTTTGAAGCATTTTCTAAATCTTGAAGGACTCCAATCTGCATGTTCCTCCCCGGCACGCGATACCGCAACTCACACATGAGTTGGCAAGCAAATTTGGTTGTGGCCCCTAACAACTTTGTCTTGCAGCAGTTTTTCTTTAACAATTGTCATTCATCTTATGTTATAAAATCCGGTTTGCTTTCGATACGTTCGCTCTATGAAACTAAAATTTCAACATACTGTACTATCATTATAACTTTCAAATTTTAAAAAGGGAAGCAAATTAGCTAGAACCGAAGAAGAAAAAAGTAAGTGAACTAATAGCACGGCCGCGGCGCAAGACGCGGGCTACAACCGTGCGCAGCCGATCATGAAACCTCCAACTGCATGCACAAAGCAGAAAGCCACCACGTAAGCCAATTGCTAACGACGGGCGCATCACCCAATCTCCCGCAGCCAAGCCAGGCAGGCACGAAGCTCGCGATCGAGTAGGAGAGGCCCGGTCGGCCGCCGTTGATCGATCGAGATGCACCGGTCGTCGAGCTACTACCTGTCATCCTCTTCGTCGTCGTCCGTATCGGCGGCGACGGCGTCGGTGCCAGGCGGGCCGAGCGGGAACGCGGGGGTAGACGTGGACCAGCTGCCGACGTACGACCCGCAGTCGGACGCGACCAAGAAGGAGGCGCTCGACGCCTCCCGCGCCAACCTCGCCCACGCCCTCGTCCACCTCGTCCCCGTCGTCGTCCTCCTCTGCGGCCTCCTCCTCTGGTCGCTCTCCACCACCCCCGTCCCTCCCGCCGGTAGGCACTAGCTCGCCTGGTGGTTATCCTCCAGATAAACATAAACCTGTGCTGCTGATCTCGATGATTGTTCACGTCCAAGTCATCCCATGTCCTGTTTGTCGTGCAACTAATGCTCGATGTATGTGAATGCAGAGGTGGGAGTGATTGTGCTGAAGAAGGGGAGACTGATGGCGCTGAAGAGTTGGCCGGAGCAGAGCTTGAACGGACCACGCACGATGGCTGCGATGGAGGACCCAGATCCGGTAGGCAAGCCGTCTCACACTCATGGCTTGACGTCCGAACAGGACGGAAGCACGGCTGGAAATAGTATAAAGAAGGACGGGCTTAAGAAGTGAAGTTCATGTATGTTTCGGGATGAGCTAAAGGAGCAGTTAGTTGCATGTATCACCCATTTTGAAACAACAAAATGGTTGATTGTGCTAGAAAACGGGATATATGGTGGATGGTTGATTGAATTGGAAATGGCCAAGCTCTTCATCCCTGATCTATTTCAGTTTCTTTTCTTGAGGTTCTGAAATAGTTCTCGAAAGTGATTAGACATGTCAGTAGCTGCCCAATATTAGCTTCCCTGATTTTGGTTAGCCAACGAGACGATTGATTAAGGAACACACGGTTTGGTATATTCATATCCATATCTTTTTTTCTTCGGTTGATATTCCACAAACTTAGCTGAGATACAGGAGTGTCACGGTCTTCCTTCAATCCTTCGTACACAGCAGAAGTGGTAAGCAGAGAAGCGAGAGAAGAAACTGGTGAGAGCTCGCAGGGCAGCCATGATGTCCAGGAGGCTCAACAGTGGCCCACCTCTAGACCCTAGAAGCTCAAGCCGTGGACACCCTCGTTATATCTTTTAGACGGATGGCTCGAAATGAGCCCGGTTTTGAATTAACAAAGCCATCATCCGGCTAGGAGTTACACCAAAAGCTACAACACACACGCGCCAAGCGCATACCACATAACACAACAAAGGACAACACAGAGAAGAAGGCCGAAGCACCCTTTGATCCATGAAGAGGGAGCCTTGTCGTTTGTTGCACCGGAGCGATCGCGACCGTGTCCACGCCAACGAACCTCCACCGCACCAAGAAATGCACACAAGGGGAACTCAACGACGGGCCGGCCATCTAGCAGGGCTTGAGGAACCAAAGGAGGGGGGGGGGGGGGGGGGGGGTCTTGCGGCGACGCCTCCAAGAAGGTGAATGGCGCAAGAAAGCGTCATCGTTGTCGGCAGAGACAGAAGACCTGCAAAGTTTTCACCCAGACGCGAGAACCACCACCCATGGACGGGCTAGGTCCAGACCAAACATACAACATCATCCCCTGGAATTGGGATAGACACACCGGCAACAGCTACGACCAGACGCCGACCTAGCAAAGCCCCCCAAGGCGCTAGGAAGGAAGTCAGCTACCGCAACGAACCGTGTAAAAGTAGCCAAGCCGATGTTGCAAGAGGGCTGCGACACCAGCGAGAGGACACACGGTGCTCCACAAGACACTACTAGAGAAGCTTACACGAAGCGAGGCCTCCAAGGGGCAGACTGAGGCGGAGGGATGAAATCCATCATTTCAATCAGGGGGCCATCATCGGGACGCCTTCAACAAGAGAACGACACCCGCAGGTGACGCCGTCACCGGCACAGGCCAGTGCCATGCGCAACTTTCGCCGAGGTCCAAACCTAGATAGATATTCCGGACGCCGTCGCGAGGACGTAGAATGGACAAGGCGGAGATCACTACCGCGCCTCCAACCTAAGTCACGCTATGAGCTAGCCCCAGCTAGATTCATCCGCATGAAACACGTGCTGGTTGGCAGAATCCGGCCAAACCCACATCTAGACGTTCAAGACCCTAGATTGGCGGCACGACAATGCACCATCCCCAACGCGTGAGCACACCTGCACAAGCATGACCAAATTGGTCGGAGGGAGAACAGACTGCAGCCGCCGGAGTAGCTGCAGTACTGAGTCGGCCCAAGGACCTCGTCCTAGATAGCTAGCACGGATGTCGCCCCAGCGACTCCAGAACGTCGCCTGTAGCGACGAAAGACAGCCGGCGAGAGGCAGTGGAGGTGGCGCACTGGGCACACAGCCGCGCACCCCAGGCCACCCTCAGATCGAGAGGATCCGGCCGGCCCCTACCAGGCCCAGATCTGGCCTCCGGCCATCCCGGGAGACCGGATCTAGCTGCGCCGACACCACCATCGACACCCGCCGTGCGAGCACACCGGAACGCGCGAAGGTCCCGATGGGGAAGACACCTGTGTGGGAGCAGCTAGGCCCACCCGCCCCAGACCTAGGCCCGCCGGCCCAGATCTGTCCGCCCACAGCAACGTGCCAAACAACACCGGCGAGCAGGGGCGGAGGAGCCACCCCGCATCCCACCACCGCGCGGCCATCCGCGGCCGGAGCCGCGACAGCCGTGGCCGGAGCCGGTGCCTTCCACCGCCGCCAGATCGAGCCCGCCCCGACGGGTCTTCTGTGTGCGCGAGGGAGAGGTAGGCCGCCGCCGCTAGCACCGCCCGCCGGTGGTGGCGACGAGGGAGGGAGGGGGAGGAGAGGTCGCGCGAGCGTGGGTGGCGGCGCCCCGGCCGCCCTCGGGGGGGGGGGGGGGGGGGCGACGGGAGCGGGGGACTCGACAGGTGCAGTGAATCTCGGGGACCCTCGTTATATCTAGAGTGGCGTGGACGAGACTTTCATCGTTGTAACCAGGTGTTGCTCAATATTCCTTTTCGCCTCGTCTCTCTTCTGGAGTTGAACTCCTGCGACTATCGGCGTGTCGCCATAGAACCGTATCATGTGTGAATTAATGTCTCCAGATCTAATTGAGTGTTACATATGGTATCAGAGCCAGTGAATCCTCGGCAAAATCACCGAAAAATCCACACACAAAAAATCCGAGCTAGGCGGAGGCAAACCGAGGTCAAATGCGGTCATCGTTGGGTCTACCCGTCAAATCCCACTTCCGATTCTTACCCCGCGGCGTCGGAGTGGGGTGTTTCCCTCAGTCGCACCCTAGGCGGCGGTTGACAATTCGGGTACAAATCAAGTGATTCCATGCGGTTGGTCACATGTCTCTTGTAATTCGTCAAATACTGGCTCTGAATCTCGATTCGTGTATCAAGGCAGCGGTGAACATCGCGGGCGATGAGGGTGCAAGGCGCAAAGGTGTCTACAAAGTTGAAGGCGATGGGTGACACACTATCGTCCAATGGGGGCCTGGATGCCGCGCGTCGACAACACCATCGACGTCCTCAAATCTTCGATCGGCACGGTGGGCTCAGGTCACGCAATTGGAGACGCAGCAGACTCCAGTGGCTGTTCGAGTGTCTCGGCCAAACGAGCACGTCGACAAACACGAATTTCAGGTCCTGCGGATGGTGCTCCCACAACACCAACGCATGCCCTGGCCATTCATCAGACCCTGTCCAATTTGATTTGGGAGAAGGCTTGGTTCAGTTTGATCGAACACCATCATCATACACTAGAACTAGCAATCATAACATCAATCGCATGCCTGAAACTGATGTTCCCAAGTTTGATGGTGATAACCCTCAGTAGTGGAAAACATTTGCTTAAAAATACTTTAACACTAACAGTTTTTTTTTCTCAATCATAATCAAATGATATGACACTAAAGTGTTGGCTTAACACAAAGTGATGCGGAACATCATCATTCATCTCTATATGCTGAAGATGTTATGGAGTAGCAAAAAAACAAATGATATGACACTAAAGTGTTGGCTTAACACAAAGTGATGCGGAAATAATGTCATCCACCATTATCAAAACATATTTTGGTTCTTTCGTATCCGCAACATAAGGCATGCTATTTACCTGCAGCGTAGACACTTTCGAAGGGATGATAGTAAGACATCATGTCGGTTTCTCAAAGTTTCTAGAACATTAATGAATCAAGTGGATCATGAAGAGGCTTATCTTTGTCCACAGAAACACTCCATTATTCTCCTCAGCAAACCCTTGTATGATTACGTACGGCGGGTTTCTCCTCTAATTTCAGGGAAAGCAGCTGGTCTACAGTTCAATAGTTCTTGCAAGACCTCGTGAAGGAACACCATCACAGTCGGTGGTTCTCTTCCATAACTGGGCGGTGCAATCAGACTGCGACAAGAAAACGAAACCCAGACCACCACCCTCAGCACCGCATCGTCATAATAAACTATGGTGGGAATACGTCCCTTGTTAGAGCATCTCCACTCGTCTCCCCGACGAGGCCCTCGAGCGACGTTTTTCCCATCCGGACGGCGAAATTCAGCCCAGTCGCGCCCTCGGTTCCTCGTTTTCGTCCGGATTTGGCCCTTCATCCATCCGGCGAGCCCACGCCATCCCCGGTCCCCCGGGGCGCGCTCGGGGACTCCGGACGAAAGAATTTGGCGCGAAACGTCGTGTGGACCCTTGTAGTCGGCGATAGGAAAGCCAAATCCTGTCGATTTCCCTCCAATTTGCTTGCATATCCCCAAACTCTCCCGCCGAATTTGTCCATTCTCCTCCTCGTCTTCCAGTTCCAGTTCCCGTCCTTGTCTTCTCGCCCACCACCATGCCGCCGAAGGCGAGGAAGCCGCGGGCGAAAAAGGAGCGGCCGCCGGGTATGTCTAACGCAGAGTGGGCGGCGGACGAGATCCGGCGCCAGGTCGAAACAAGCGGCAGGGTGGAGAGGGAGAAAAAAGCCGCCGCCAAGAGGGCGGCGGCGGCCCAGGACGAACAAGCGAGGAAGATCAGCATGGCCATGAGCATGGGCCATGCTAACGGCGGCGGCGGCGGCACCATGTTCCCCGGCCAATGGCCTGTAGGGATTCGTAGCTGTTGCGGTCAGAAACCCACCGGCGAGCAACGACGGGCAACACAGGAGAGCCGGGAGCAACTTAGGGCTGCGGCTGGCCCTGGTCCCTCCGAGCGACGGCCCGCAAAGACTCCGGCACGCACGTCCGATGCTGGTGCAAGGGCGTGCCACCTGACCTATACCTGGTCAGGAAGGTGATGGAGATGCCTCGCTTAGTTTCCTGCATGGCATACACGTAAACATTAAATACGAGCCTCGATCGGCTCTCAGGTTATCCTGTGAATCGGCTCAAAGAGCCGATCCACCCATGATTCGCACGAGGTGTACGAATATATGGTGGTCCTGCTTGATCAAGATAAAGCTAAAACGATCTACGACGATTTAGGGTTTTCACCGCATAATCGGAACGTCCTACTCACGATTGGGCCTCGCGGTCGCGCACGGTGATCGTAAGCCGATCCTAGACAGGGCCTAAAAACCAACACGAGGTTGATCCCCGGAACATCCTATCTAGGGCTAGCAAACTACACCCTACGCGCCGCTGGATCCTCCAACCCTTTGTAAGGCCTAACTATGCAGATATTAAACTAATCCTTGAAGAACAAGGAGCAACCATAACGGATCGGATCTACTAAATAATGATCAAGCGGGGTGCCGCCCCTACACCTAAGATAGGTGTAAGGGCGGCTAGATGTCTAAGGGTTGCACTACGACAGCATATGATACGAAGAACAATGCTAACCCTAACACATCTAAGATAACTACGTTGCTCGCCATCAAAAAGGCTTCAGTACGAGTAACGCATGAACGACGAATAAACTTGTACTGCCTAGATCGCAAGATGCGATCTAGGCAGCATGATGCTTACCCGGAAGGAACCCTCGAGACAAGGGAGTTGGCGATGCGCCTAGATTGGTTTGTGGTGAACGTGATTGTTGTTTATTTCATAAACCCTAGATACATATTTATAGTCCGTAGACTTTCTAACGTGGGAATAATCCCCACCGTGCACGAGACAAACTCTAACTAACTGACACGTATCCTACTATATTACAGATACACGGGCAAACTAGCCCAAACTTTGCATAACAGGCCGATTCACGTATTTCTTCCATGTATATTCTTCAAGTCCATCTTGATCGCGGCCCACCTCTGACTCGGTCAAATTCTGGTGACAACACATGCCCCCCCCGTTTTTGGAATTGATAATTCCAAAATCACTCTGTTCTTTCTTCGTCAGGTCATGTCGTGGCAGAACCGTCGCAGTATCCTTCATCATGATGCCTTGCCCTCTCAACTTCTCCGCGTGACCTGGCAGTTTTTTTTTTGTTAAGCATCACTTCCTCGGAAACTGCTGTGGCATTGAATTTCCACTATATCCCCTTTTATTTAACCGCTCCAAACAGTTCGCTTCCGCATCCCCTTCGCATTAGCACTCCAAAAGCCCTCCTGCGCCACCATGTCTTCTTCCTCCTCTGCTTCATCGGATCTTTCCGCCCAGTCCTCCTCTTCCCGCGAGCCGACGCCGGAGCCGAACCCGGAGGAGGTCCACGCGGCCAACATCCGCCGCGCCATCGAAGCCGGGGAGGAGTCTAGTCACGACTTCTCCGTCTGGTCTGAGGACGACAAGTCCTCGACCGACGGGGAGAGTGACCTCCGCTTCCTCGCCGACGGGGAAATGGAGGAGGAGAGCGATGACGATCGCTTCTCCTGCGATGACTTCACCTCCCCCGAGGAGGAGGAGGAGGAGAAGGAGGAGGAGGAGGATGACACCTCCTCCGACGAGCCGCCGGCCAAGCGCTTCTGTCCCTGGCCGGGGAACCTCAGCGACTTCGACAGCGACGACGACGATGCTGACGAGGAGGATGAGGACAATGAAGGCCCGGTCGGCGGCCGCTGGAGCAGCGACGACGAGCCCGCCGGGAGTAGCGCCGACAGCGGCGACGACGGCGACGACGAGGGCAGCGACGGCCCATAGATAGGACCATTAGCATAGGATCAGTAGTAGTAGACGGGGCAATGTATCCCCTAGTACTTCCTTTTGAGAGCAATCAGCTCCTTATGTAAGAAATCTTGCTTATCAATGAAGAATTTCCCCAATTTGATTTTGCCGATTTCCCTTGAGCTAATTTAGCCGATTCCCCCCCATACTGATTTTGCCGATGTGTCCACTTAGTCAATGCTTAATGAGCCGATAGCAACGCATCGGTCCTTCACAAACCATCCTTCAATTCTTCAGCTGATGTCCTTGAGATCTGGTGGATGATGTAGAGTTTCAAGAGAGCCCTTAAATTTCTCCCATCAGCTCCAGAGATCCTCTTCTGCGAGCACTCATCATTTTGTGAAGAAGGTTGCGACGAAGGATCAGCCGATGACACTCCAATCAGCTTCTAAAAAACAGAGCATCTACCAGGCTAGCTGCCCCCCGAGCCTCAGTCATGGCGAGAATATTGGTGAGGATGTACAGATCAGACCACGGGCTTTGAACTCAGGTAACTCTGAGACAGCCACCATGCCGAACCAGCCGAACTTGCCCCCATCGACTGCCTCTTCCTCCGTTGAAAGCCGATATTATAGCCGAAACACCAACGGCTTAACGAGCAAAAGGCCGCCTTGCACGCCAAAACTGACTTCTGACAGTACTGCTGCAATCGGCTCCTTGCAGCTGAGGAAGCTCTCATTGTTTGCCCCCTCGAGGAAGTAGAGGGCCTCACAGATGAACCGGACTTGGTGAAAATCTGCGTCTTGAACACGCAGCAGGTAGATCATGTGTAATTGTACTAGAGTCGATGGCTGCGCATCGGCTTCGTTTAGTTCTGAAGTCGATGTCCGCGCATCGGCTATATATCGTGATGCTGATTTTTTTTTACTGGCCGATTTTTCTATCGGCCTCCAACATTTCACTGCACACATGTTCATCTGCACATGTTCATCTGATTAGGTGCCCCCCGAGCCGAATCTGTCAGGGAGCTGCAGATATCGGCTCTGTAGTTAACCAAGGCACATGTATTTGCACGTCGGCTCCGGTAGGACCAATGTTGAGTTTTCCTAACTCATCAGCCGACGTAAAACCGCTGCCCAGTAGATCGATGTTGAACACAAGCAGAACATGTGGTGAGGATAATTTTGGCCGATTGCTGGAATCGGCCTCCATATTGAATCGCTCAGTGAAGGTTTTGTAATGTTCCTTCATAGATCTTTGGGGCCGATCCCAAGGATCGGCCTCGCCACGTTTGCTCATCAGTTTGTTCTTGTTACACGGTCAGGCCGGTGGATAAGGCCAGCCTAACCCTGCCCTTCGTCACGTCGATGCGCTCGCAGTCGTCCAAATTGATACCTGAGAGTGGCTCTTGGCCTGCTGTTTCCCAAGCGTTCATGCCAGCCGTTGAAATTTCGGCTGAGTCATCGGCCTGGACGACCTCTACCTCATCTCCATCCCACTGTATTACGCATTGGTGCATCGTGGAGGGAATGCAACAGTTGGCGTGGATCCAATCTCTTCCTAGCAGAACAGCATAGGTGCTCTTGCTATCGACGATGAAGAACGTCGTAGGGATGGTTTTCCTTCCTACGGTCAGATCCACGTTCAGAACACCTTGTGCGTCAGACGCTTGGCCGTTGAAATCGCTCAATGTCACGTTGGTCTTGATCAGATCGGAGCTAGAGCGTCCCAACCGACGTAGCACAGAGTATGGCATAATGTTGACTGCCGCTCCGGTGTCCACCAGCATCTTATTGACAGGCCTTCCATCGATATAACCTCGCAAGTACAGGGCCTTCAGATGTCTGTAGCTTCTTTCTCGTGGCTTCTCAAAGATAACCGGCCGTGGGCCGCAGTCAAGTTGTGCCACAGGTGCCTCGTCTAATCCTGGAGCACTGAACTCCGTAGGAAGGATGAACACCATGTTTGTGCCAGCCGATGTTTCATCATCGGCTTTCCTTTGCTTGGGGCGCCACTCCATTTTTTGTGGTCGACCCTCTTCATCCAGGGTTCGCTGAATTTTCGCGGCCAGATCAGGCCGCGCCTTCCTTAGCGTGTGCAGATATAACCTTTCGGCTTCCTCCAAGCCGCGCAATCGCTGAACCCTACGCTTTTGGGAACGGCTGAGTCCATCAGGGCACCACCTTGGCCGGTGGTACCTGTCTTCTTCTTCTTCTTCTTCATCGTCTTCCAAATCCTCGAGATCTTCCACCCGAGGGGACTCAGCGTGTTTGCTTCGAGGTGGGAGAGGCCCTAGACGTTTGAACACGGACATGTTAGCTGCATCCTTCCTCTTCTGTCTACATTCTGGGCAGTTGCCGATTGTAGGCAATCGGCTCATTCCTGAATCCCAGCAGTGTCTGAAGAAGGGGCAGTCCCAGTGCCTATCCTCGTCGTCTTGCTCCCTCGATTTTTCCTTGGCACGGCGCTCGTACTCCTCCTCATCGCGATCATGCCGACGATGTCTCCTGGCGTCCCTAGCCAGACGGTCTCTATCATCATCGTCGCTGGATCGTCGGCGTTGGCTATATTGACTCACGTACTTGTTGAGGAGGTGATCGGAGAGAGGTCGCTGATATCTTACATTCTTCACTTCTCCCTCTGTTATGTAGCGCTTGCCATCGTGCCGGAGCCGATCGCGTGGAGCGGCCTCCTCTGTGTCCTTGCTACGAGAGCAGCTGCCCTCGTCTCCATCCTTGCCAGAGTGGTGTCCAGGTCCTACCATGTTGATGTTGAACGAGAATCCTGGCTGGCCACCTTCAGGGTAAGTGTACTCCACCATGTTAACGGCGGGGAAGGGGTGGGTGTCGACCTTCATGGCGTACTGGTTGAAAATCAGACGTCCTTGTTCTATCGCCATTTGGATCTGCTGACGCCACACCCTGCAGTCGTTGGTGGCATGGGAGAACGAGTTATGCCATTTGCAGTATGGCTTTCCGTTCAGCTCCTGTACCGTGGGGATTTTGAGGCCTTCGGGTAACTTCAACTGCTTCTCCTTGAGTAGGAGGTCGAAGATTTGCTCAGTTTTAGTCACGTCAAAATCGAACCCTCTGGGCGGACCTGGTGGCTTAACCCATTTGCAGGACACGGGGGTTGCCCCCCGAGTCCATTCAGCCACTGCTACCTCTTGATCTCCCACATAACCTTCGTCTTCATCTGCCTCAACCAGGACTACCGCACGCTTGAATTTGTCCTGGTACAAGTCCGGGTGGCGCTGTTCATATGCTGACAGTTTCTGAACCATGTGCGCCAGTGAAGGGTAGTCTGCTTGGGAGGCCATGTCCTTGATTGGTGATGCAAGGCCCACCACTGCCAACTCGACTGCTTCCTTTTCAGTCACACGAGCCGAATAACATCGGTTCCTAAGATTTCTGAAGCGCTGGATGTATTCTGCCACAGTTTCTCCACGCTTCTGACGTATTTGTGCGAGATCGGCAAGGCCAGACTCGGAAGCCTCTGAGTGGTACTGCATGTGGAACTGTTCTTCCAACTGCTTCCAAGTCCGGATCGAGTCTGGTGGCAACGAAGTGTACTACCCGAAAGCCGATCCTGTGAGGGACTGTGCGAAGAACCTCACACGTAGCTCATCTGCTGCTGAGATCGTGCCCAGCTGTGCCAAATATCGGCTCACATGCTCGATGGAGCTGGAACCATCTGATCCATTGAACTTGGAGAAATCAGGGAGCCGATATTTGGGTGGTAGCGGGATCAACTCGTACTCGTTGGGGTACGGCTTGGAATAGCCGACTGTCCTCCTTTTCGGCACCATGCCGAACTGGTCTCTCAGTATGGTACTGATTTGATCCGCGGTACTGGCTGCAGGAGTCGAATTCTGAAGATTCGCTGGAGTGGCATACTTAGCCAGCCATGCTTGCTTTTCCAGCTCTGAGCCAACTGCAGGAGCTGAGCTCTGGAGGTTTGTCGGAGTGGCATATTTAGCTAGCCACGTCTGCTTCTCAAGATCTGTCGCTGACGTTCCTCCTGCTTTTCCAGAAGTCCCTGCTGTTGCGGCCTGGTTTGTGAGCGCCCAGTTACCGCAGTCCGGCACGTATGTGCACGTGTATCCGTGAGGGATCTCCTTAGGCGCCTCGTGCAAGAACTGGTAGTCACTAGGGTCACCACCGATCTTGTAGACGATGAATGCCGGTGAATTCGGCACTTCTGGTGCTGCCAACGCGAATGGCAGCGGTGGACGGGACTGGAGTGGCATCTCTCCTTGGTATGTCCCGAGAGCTGGTCCTGACGGAGAGTACTGGTGCCTCATGATCTCCTGGATCACCCGAAGAGCAACACGCTCCAAAGTGTTCACCAGGTTCTCAGAGTGGCGGTGTAGCGAGTGAGCCACCATGTAGTTAATCTCCTGACGCAGGGACCTGGTGCGTTCTTCTGACGGGGCGGACAGGTCTATTCCATCGAGCGCACCTTCAGGCGAGAACCCTTTCCACCTGATGCCATGTGAACAGGTTCTGTGAAAAGAGCCGATGAGGTCGGCTTCGAGGATTGCTTTGACCTCGTCATACTTCTTCTTGAGCTCCTCGGTCAGATCCTCGTACGTGACTGGAGTGCCGTCCGCCATCTCAGATGTAGATGGCGATGTGGTTGATGTCGAAGATGGTCCCACCGGGCGTGCCAGAATGTGTTGCGGTCAGAAACCCACCGGCGAGCAACGACGGGCAACACAGGAGAGCCGGGAGCAACTTAGGGCTGCGGCTGGCCCTGGTCCCTCCGAGCGACGGCCCGCAAAGACTCCGGCACGCACGTCCGATGCAGGTGCAAGGGCGTGCCACCTGACCTATACCTGGTCAGGAAGGTGATGGAGATGCCTCGCTTAGTTTCCTGCATGGCATACACGTAAACATTAAATACGAGCCTCGATCGGCTCTCAGGTTATCCTGTGAATCGGCTCAAAGAGCCGATTGAAGGAGATATGCCCTAGAGGCAATAATAAAGTGGTTATTATTTATATCTTTATGTTTATGATAAATGTTTATATATCATGCTATAATTGTATTAACCGAAACATTAGTACATGTGTGATATGTAGACAACAAGAAGTCCCTAGTATGCCTCTTAAACTAGCTTGTTGATTAATGGATGATTAGTTTCATAATCATGAACATTGGATGTTATTAATAACAAGGTTATATCATTATATGAATGATGTAATGGACACACCCAAATTAAGCGTAGCATAAGATCTCGTCATTAAGTTATTTGCTATAAGCTTTCGATACATAGTTACCTAGTCCTTATGACCATGAGATCATGTAAATCACTTATACCGGAAAGGTACTTTGATTACATCAAACGCCACTGCGTAAATGGGTGGTTATAAAGGTGGGATTAAGTATCCGGAAAGTATGAGTTGAGGCATATGGATCAACAGTGGGATTTGTCCATCCCGATGACGGATAGATATACTCTGGGCCCTCTCGGTGGAATGTCGTCTAATGTCTTGCAAGCATATGAATAAGTTCATAAGAGACCACATACCACGGTACGAGTAAAGAGTACTTGTCAGGAGACGAGGTTGAACAAGGTATAGAGTGATACCGATGATCAAACCTCGGACAAGTAAAATATCGCGAGACAAAGGGAATTGGTAATGTATGTGAATGGTTCATTCGATCACTAATGTCATCGTTGAATATGTGGGAGCCATTATGGATCTCCAGATCCCGCTATTGGTTATTGGTCAGAGTGAGTACTCAACCATGTCCGCATAGTTCACGAACCGTAGGGTGACACACTTAAAGTTGGATGTTGAAATGGTAGTACTTGAATATGGAATGGAGTTCGAATATTTGTTCGGAGTCCCGGATGAGATCCCGGACATCACGAGGAGTTCCGGAATGGTCCGGAGAATAAGATTCATATATAGGATGTCATTTTATGTGAATTAAAATGTCGCGGAAGGTTCTATGGAAGGTTCTAGAAGGTTCTAGAAAAGTCCGGAAGAAACCACCAAGGAAGGTGGAGTCCACATGGGACTCCACCTCCATGGCCGGCCAACCCTAGTGGGGGAGGAGTCCCAAGTGGACTCCCCCTTAGGGGGCCGGCCACCCCCCCATATGGGAGGTGGAAACCCCACTTTTGGTGGGAGTCCTAGATGGGCTAGGTTTCCCCCTCTTATGGAAGGTTTTTGGTTCGGGTCTTATTCGAAGACTTGGACACCAACCCTTGGGGATCCACCTATATAATGAGGGGCCAAGGGAGGGGGCCGGCCAACCCAAGACCACAAGCTGGCCGCCCCCCTTGAGTGGCCGGCCACCCCCTCCCAAACCCAAGCCGCCCCCGTCTCCTCCATATCTCCCGCGTAGCTTAGCGAAGCTCCGCCGGACTTCTTCACCGCCACCGACACCACACCGTCGTGCTGTCGGATTCAAGAGGAGCTACTACTTCCGCTGCCCGCTGGAACGGGGAGGTGGACGTCGTCTTCATCAACAACCGAACGTGTGACCGAGTACGGAGGTGCTGCCCGTTCGTGGCGCCGGAACCGATCGTGATCAAGATCTTCTATGCGCTTTTGCAAGCGGCAAGTGATCGTCTACCGCAGCAACAAGAGCCTCCTCTTGTAGGCTTTGGAATCTCTTCAAGGGTGAGACTCGATACCCCCTCGTTGCTACCGTCTTCTAGATTGCATCTTGGCTTGGATTGCGTGTTCGCGGTAGGAAATTTTTTGTTTTCTATGCAACGTTATCCTACAGTGGTATCAGAGCCGTGTCTATGCATAGATGGTTGCACGAGTAGAACACAATGGTTTTGTGGGCGTTGATGCTCTTGTTATCTTTAGTTTGAGTACTTTGCATCTTTGTGGCATAGTGGGATGAAGCGGCTCGGACTAACTTTACATGACCGCGTTCATGAGACTTGTTCCTCGTTCGACATGCAACTTGTATTGCATAAGAGGCTTTGCGGGTGTCTGTCTCTCCTACTATAGTGAAGATTCAACTTACTCTTCTATTGAAAACATTAGTATCACCGTTGTGGTTCATGTTCGTAGGTAGATTAGATCTCTCTCGAAAACCCTAAACCACGTAAAATATGCAAACCAAATTAGAGACGTCTAACTTGTTTTTGCAGGGTTTGGTGATGTGATATGGCCATAATGTGATGATGAATATGTATGAGATGATCATTATTGTATTGTGGCAACCGGCAGGAGCCTTATGGTTGTCTTTAATTTTCATGTTGAGTAGTATTTCAAAGTAGTTGTAATAGTTGCTACATGAGGTGAACAACCATGAAGACGGCGCCATAAATCTTGACGCTACGCCGACGATGATGGAGATCATGCCCGTTGATGATGAAGATCATGTCCGTGCTTTGGAGATGAAGATCAAAGGCGCAAAGACAAAAGGGCCATATCATATCACATATGAACTGCATGTGATGTTAATCCTTTTATGCATCTTATTTTGCTTAGATCGCGACGGTAGCATTATAAGATGATCCCTCACATTAATATCAAGATAATAAAGTGTTCTCCCCTCGTATGCACCGTTGTAACAGTTCGTCGTTTCGAAGCATCTCGTGATGATCGGATGTGATAGATTCAACGATTCATATACAACGGGTGTAAGCCATGTTGCACACGCGGAATACTTGGGTTTGCTTGACGAGCCTAGCATGTACAGACATGGCCTCGGGACAATAGAAACCGAAAGGTTGAACACGAGTCATATGGATGATATGATCAACATGTTGATGTTCACCATTGAAGCTACATCATCTCACGTGATGATCGGTTTTGGTGTAGTGGATTTGGATCGTGTACGACTTAACAACTATGAGGGATGTTGTATTAAGTGGGAGTTCATTAGTAATTAGATTAAAACATGAACTAATTATCATAAACATAGTCTGAATAGTATTTTGAATTAATTTTGTAGAATTGGCATCCGTTTTCTACTATGCGCTAGTCTTGTTATTGAGATAGAAATACTGTTAAAATCTGACAAGAAACTTTACGGATTGGTACCGTATTGTTAAAGAATCAAGAATTGATTAAGTCCTATTGCAAACTTTTAGTAAACCTCACATTGTTGATTCAAAGAGCTATGGTTTCAATTAGTACCTAAAGTTATCTTGTCTCCGTGAAACTTGAAGTTCAAATCTGTTTGAAAAGTAAGGAGCTGAAAATTTAGTTTTCAGAAATAATCAAGGTATGAGATATATGTGATATCTAAGACCTTATTGCAAGATGATAGAATATAATTTGGTGAGACTACATGAACTCATAAGTTTTATGGGAATGTACGAAGGTTGAAGACGCAAGGCGTCACAATCCTCCAACTATTGGAGCACTAACGATATTCGCATATCCATGAAGTGACCATCCTTAATATGCACCGTTACTAAAACTCGTCGTTTCGAAGCATCACGTGATGATCGGGTGTGATAGATTCTACGTGTGCATACAACGGGTGCAAGCTAGATTTGCACATGCAAATACCAAGGTTAAAACTTTACGAGCCTAGCATGTACAGACATGGTCTCGGAAAGTCGTCATGATATAATGGATAAAATTATGAGTGAAATTGTTCATCATATTACAAAGTTACTAATAGTGAAATCTGGAACACTTGTCATATGATGATCAACTTCAAAGTAAGAACCTCAAGGTTATTGGTATTTGACCAACAAACCTAGAAGTTATTAATGTTGAAGTGTTTTTCTGAATAATGAGGAAAGCTAAAAGAGAAACTGCAAAAGATATTTTGGCAAAAAGAAAAGAAAAGACTAGAAAGTCTAGCTCAGGTGTATATAAATGATATACATGTTATGGTTGTATTCCTGGTTAAGTCACACAATGAAATTCTTGGGTATTAGTACCATATTGGTTGGTATGAAGTGTCATACAAAACAACGCAATACAAGAATACAATGGCCTAAGTGACTGACAAGGAATATGATAGGAATGCACGTCAGAAACAAAAATAAAGTGTTATTATGTTCGTCGTTGGCATTCTATCTAGCCCTTAGAATTTATAATAAAGAGCTTAATAAATTGTTATTTTGCTCTGATCAATTTAAAACAATGAGTTGTTCAAATTATGACATTACTCCATGTACGATGGATAAGTTATTATAAATCTTAATGGTGAAACACACATACATAACACTGACGCTAAAATGCCATAAGGCAAATGATTTGAATTCCACTTATTTGTGGAACCGCCATTTAGGTCATGTTTGAAAGGAACGCATGAAGGAACTCCATGCAAATGGATTTTTGGAGTCATTTGATTTTTGAATCATTTGGCGCTTGCAAATCTTTTCTAAAGAGAATGATTAAAATACCGTTCATAGGCCAAGAGTTGAACGGGCAACAAACTTAGTGAAAAATACATGATGATGTATGTGGTTCACTAGGCATAGTTGTGTGCGGGAGATTCTTCTACTTCATGAAAACTTCAAACAATGAATTGAGTATATATATGTGGATATATTCGATAAGGAAGAAGTTTGAAACATTTGAATGGATTCAAATAAATTTCAGTATGAAGTGGAAATCATCGTAATAGAAATCAAATATCTATGATTGGATCATGGTGGAAATATTTGAATTACGAGTTTTAGCGAGCATCTAAGAGAGTTATGAAATTGTTCTACAACTTACGTTTCTTGAAGTATCATAGTGATGATGAAGTATCCAAGAGATATATCCAAATTTTGTTGGATCAATGATGAGATAAAATATTGATGCCATTATATTTTTGTGGATTATGCTTTAGTGACTACCGCTTTTACACTGAATAGAGCATCATCAAGATCCGTTGAAATGACACCATACAAGTTATGGCATGGGTATAAACCCTAATAGTCAACCAAAATCGGATGAATGTCTTTGTTGGTTATCCCAGAGATTTAATTGGGAATTCTTCCCACGAGACAAAGACAAAAGTGTTTGTCAATGTTTCTTATTTCCGAGAAATTGTTTCGAGTGAAGTATTTGAGTGGGAGGACAATATAATTTGATAAGGTTTATGAACCTGAGCATAATGATCAGAGTAGCGCAGCATCGGAATTGGTTTCGGAAGCGGCCACGACGATCATGGCTCTCATGACTACAAAGTGTTTTAGCCATGGAGATCGAAGTACATATTGAACCTTGTAGGTATGGTTTACTTTGTGATCAAATAAATGATTTGTGGACAAAGGATTGATTTTGAACAATGATAAACCAACTACAAACAAAGAAGTTATGATGGGCCCTGACTTCGTTAAAATGGCTATACGCCATAAAATCCAAGATAGATGAATACTTTTTGAAAGTAAATGGATCTATGAAATTGATGGACTTGGATGAAATATCCTTGAAGAAGCTCAACTTATTGAAAAGTTGTTTACGACAAAGTTCAAAGAGTTGACTACGATAAGATTAGATCTTCCGTAGCAATGCTTATAGTCTATGTGGATTATTCTAGTAATCACTACATATTTCTTTTATGAGATATGTTAGTAGGATGGCAAAATACACTACTTAACAGAAGTGTATATTAAAGGTGTATACTAGATACAAACCAAGAGTTTTGCTGGTCCGTGAAATACTAGATAAGTATATGAACTTCAATTGGATGAAGTGAGTATTACGGAGTTGGAATCTTCACCAGATGAAATAGTCAAAGAGTTTTTTGATTTCATCAGAGACGATGAAGAGGCTTGCGTTTGCAAGAAATTAAGTGGGAGCGCTGAGACATATTTATAATACTTATGTAGATGACATATAGTTGGTTATAAATGATGTAATTATATACTTGATTAAAAGGTTTCATTGAAAATTAAACTTCAATGAAAGGATATGGACTGAAACAAATTTAGTGTCAAGATCTATGAAGATAGATTGAAACACATAAATAAGTTTAAGTCAAAGTACATAGAATAGATATTGAAATGGTTCAATATAAAAATATTAAGAAAATATTCTTGTCATGTTAAAGTTTTAACAAGACTTGAGTGTATCTGACACTCAATGAGTAAAAACACATGAGTGATTATAGATCACGAATAATATGTACACAATCAGATATCATGTGCTATAAAGTGTTATGAGCATATACCAGAATGATTCATATGATGATCATTGGACGACAGTAAGAATTTCCTTGAGTACTTTAGAAGAACTAAGGATATATATATATTTTTGTATGAAGAAATGACAAACAAATCGCTGTAAGGTGTTACACCGATATTGGTTTTGTCACATATAAAATATAATTTCAAATCTCAAATTAGACTAAGTGTTGTTTAAAAGGTAGCACAATGAGCTAGAAGTTGTCTATGCTAGATTTAGAAGAGTTCTAAATATTGTGACGGATTCTACAAAAGAAGGCAGAATATGTCATTGTTTTGACAAATGACAAAGGATGTTAAAGTCAAGAGGTTCTTTGAGAACTTGGTGTAGTTCCGACAAGAGTCAGAATTTTGAAGCTATATTGTGTGTGACAATATTAGTGACATATTTCAGACAGCGGAATTAAGGTTCCACCAGAAGATCAAACATATTTAATGCCGACTCATTTGGAAATGAGTAATGCGTTGAGACGCAAATGAATTACAAAATACATACGTTTCTGAGCGTGTCAGATCTGTTGACTAAAAACCTCTCCCGTGAGCAATACATGATAAAACACCTGAAGGCCAAGGTGTTATATCTTTACAAATGTAAACTAGATTATTGACTCTAGTGCAAGTGGGAGACTGAAGGAGATATGCCCTAGAGGCAATAATAAAGTGGTTATTATTTATATCTTTATGTTTATGATAAATGTTTATATATCATGCTATAATTGTATTAACCGAAACATTAGTACATGTGTGATATGTAGACAACAAGAAGTCCCTAGTATGCCTCTTAAACTAGCTTGTTGATTAATGGATGATTAGTTTCATAATCATGAACATTGGATGTTATTAATAACAAGGTTATATCATTATATGAATGATGTAATGGACACACCCAAATTAAGCGTAGCATAAGATCTCGTCATTAAGTTATTTGCTATAAGCTTTCGATACATAGTTACCTAGTCCTTATGACCATGAGATCATGTAAATCACTTATACCGGAAAGGTACTTTGATTACATCAAACGCCACTGCGTAAATGGGTGGTTATAATGGTGGGATTAAGTATCCGGGAAAGTATGAGTTGAGGCATATGGATCAACGGTGGGATTTGTCCATCCCGATGACGGATAGATATACTCTGGGCCCTCTCGGTGGAATGTCGTCTAATGTCTTGCAAGCATATGAATAAGTTCATAAGAGACCACATACCACGGTACGAGTAAAGAGTACTTGTCAGGAGACGAGGTTGAACAAGGTATAGAGTGATACCGATGATCAAACCTCGGACAAGTAAAATATCGCGAGACAAAGGGAATTGGTAATGTATGTGAATGGTTCATTCGATCACTAATGTCATCGTTGAATATGTGGGAGCCATTATGGATCTCCAGATCCCGCTATTGGTTATTGGTCAGAGTGAGTACTCAACCATGTCCGCATAGTTCACGAACCGTAGGGTGACACACTTAAAGTTGGATGTTGAAATGGTAGTACTTGAATATGGAATGGAGTTCGAATATTTGTTCGGAGTCCCGGATGAGATCCCGGACATCACGAGGAGTTCCGGAATGGTCCGGAGAATAAGATTCATATATAGGATGTCATTTTATGTGAATTAAAATGTCGCGGAAGGTTCTATGGAAGGTTCTAGAAGGTTCTAGAAAAGTCCGGAAGAAACCACCAAGGAAGGTGGAGTCCACATGGGACTCCACCTCCATGGCCGGCCAACCCTAGTGGGGGAGGAGTCCCAAGTGGACTCCCCCTTAGGGGGCCGGCCACCCCCCCCCATATGGGAGGTGGAAACCCCACTTTTGGTGGGAGTCCTAGATGGGCTAGGTTTCCCCCTCTTATGGAAGGTTTTTGGTTCGGGTCTTATTCGAAGACTTGGACACCAACCCTTGGGGATCCACCTATATAATGAGGGGCCAAGGGAGGGGGCCGGCCAACCCAAGACCACAAGCTGGCCGCCCCCCTTGAGTGGCCGGCCACCCCCTCCCAAACCCTAGCCGCCCCCTTCTCCTCCATATCTCCCGCGTAGCTTAGCGAAGCTCCGCCGGACTTCTTCACCGCCACCGACACCACGCCGTCGTGCTGTCGGATTCAAGAGGAGCTACTACTTCCGCTGCCCGCTGGAACGGGGAGGTGGACGTCGTCTTCATCAACAACCGAACGTGTGACCGAGTACGGAGGTGCTGCCCGTTCGTGGCGCCGGAACCGATCGTGATCAAGATCTTCTACGCGCTTTTGCAAGCGGCAAGTGATCGTCTACCGCAGCAACAAGAGCCTCCTCTTGTAGGCTTTGGAATCTCTTCAAGGGTGAGACTCGATACCCCCTCGTTGCTACCGTCTTCTAGATTGCATCTTGGCTTGGATTGCGTGTTCGCGGTAGGAAATTTTTTTGTTTTCTATGCAACGTTATCCTACACCGATCCACCCATGATTCGCACGAGGTGTACGAATATATGGTGGTCCTGCTTGATCAAGATAAAGCTAAAACGATCTACGACGATTTAGGGTTTTCACCGCATAATCGGAACGTCCTACTCACGATTGGGCCTCGCGGTCGCGCACGGTGATCGTAAGCCGATCCTAGACAGGGCCTAAAAACCAACACGAGGTTGATCCCGGGAACATCCTGTCTAGGGCTAGCAAACTACACCCTACGCGCCGCTGGATCCTCCAACCCTTTGTAAGGCCTAACTATGCAGATATTAAACTAATCCTTCAAGAACAAGGAGCAACCATAACGGATCGGATCTACTAAATAATGATCAAGCGGGGTGCCGCCCCTACACCTAAGATAGGTGTAAGGGCGGCTAGATGTCTAAGGGTTGCACTACGACAGCATATGATACGAAGAACAATGCTAACCCTAACACATCTAAGATAACTACGTTGCTCGCCATCAAAAAGGCTTCAGTACGAGCAACGCATGAACGACGAACATGATGCTTACCCGGAAGGAACCCTCGAGACAAGGGAGTTGGCGATGCGCCTAGATTGGTTTGTGGTGAACATGATTGTTGTTTATTTCATAAACCCTAGATACATATTTATAGTCCGTAGACTTTCTAACGTGGGAATAATCCCCACCGTGCACGAGACAAACTCTAACTAACCGACACGTATCCTACTATATTACAGATACACGGGCAAACTAGCCCAAACTTTGCATAACAGGCCGATTCACGTATTTCTTCCATGTATATTCTTCAAGTCCATCTTGATCGCGGCCCACCTCTGACTCGGTCAAATTCTGGTGACAACAGTAGCATAGAAAACAAAAATTTTCCTACCGCGAGAACGCAATCCAAGCCAAGATGCAATCTAGAAGATGGGAGCAACGAGGGGATGAACGAGACTAACCCTTGAAGAATTCCAAAGCCTACAAGAGGAGGCTCTCGTTGCTGCGGTAGACGATCACTTGCCGCTTTCAAAAGCGCGTAGAAGATCTTGACGGTGCCACAATCGGGCAGCACCTCCGTACTCGGTCACACGTTCGGTGTTGATGAAGACGACGTCCTTCTCCCCGTTCCAGCGGGCAGCGAAAGTAGTAGCTCCTCCTTGAATCCGGAAGCATGACGGCGTGGTGGCGGTGGCGATGGAGATCTCCGGCGGAGCTTCGCTAAGCGTTGCGGGAGAGGTGGAGGAGTGGGGCGGCTAGGGTTTGGGGAGAGGAGGTGGCCGGCCTCCAAGGGGTGCGGCCAAGGTGTTGGCTTTGGTGTGGCCGGCCCGGCCCCCTCCCCTTGCCCCTCATTATATAGGTGGAACCCCCAAGTGTTGGACTACAAGTCTTCGAATAAGACCCCAACTCAAAACCTTCCATGTGTAGGGAAACCTACCCAAGGTGGGATTCCCACCTCAAGTGGGACTCCCACCCTTCCATGAGGGGGGTGGCCAGCCACCTTTGGTGGAGTCCACCTGGGACTCCACCCCTCTAGGGTTGGCCGGCCATGAGAGGTGGAGTCCCTTCGGGACTCCGCCTTCCAAAGTGATTTCTTCCGGACTTTTCTAGAACCTTCTAGAATCTTCCATAAATGCACCGGATCATTTTCAAACTTATAAAATGACTTCCTATATATGAATCTTATTCTCCGGACCATTCCGGAACTCCTCGTGATGTCCGGGATCCCATCCGAGACTTCAAACAAAAACTTCGAACTCCATTCCATATTCAAGTTCTACTAATACGACATCAAACCTTAAGTGTGTCACCCTACGGTTCGCGAACTATGTGGACATGGTTGAGACTTCTCTCCAACCAATAACCAATAGCGGGATCTGGAGATCCATAATGGCTCCCACATATTCAACGATGACGTAGTGATCGAATGAACCATTCACATACGATACCGATTCCCTTTGTCACGTGATATTTTACTTGTCCAAGGTTTGATCATCGGTATCTCTCTATACCTTGTTCAACCTCGTCTCCTGACAAGTACTCTTTACTCGTACCGTGGTATGTGGTCTCTTATGAACTATTCATATGCTTGCAAGCTATTTAGACGACATTCCACCGAGAGGGTCCAGAGTATATCTATCCATCATCGGGATGGACAAATCCCACTGTTGATCCATATGCCTCAACTCATACTTTCCGGATACTTAATCCCACCTTTATAACCACCCATTTACGCAGTGGCGTTTGATGTAATCAAAGTACCTTTCCGGTATAAGTGATTTACATGATCTCATGGTTGTAAGGACTAGGTAACTATGTATCTAAAGCTTATAGCATATAACTTAATGAAATGATCTTATGCTACACTTAATTGGGTGTGTCCATGATGTCTACGGGAGCTTCTATTCTTGTAGACAGTGTTGGGCCTCCAAGAGCAGAGGTTTGTAGAACAGCAGCAAGTTTCCCTTAAGTGGATCACCCAAGGTTTATCGAACTCAGGGAGGAAGAGGTCAAAGATATCCCTCTCATGCAACCCTGCAACCACAAAGCAAGAAGTCTCTTGTGTCCCCAACACACCTAATAGGTGCACTAGTTCGGCGAAGAGATAGTGAAATACAGGTGGTATGGTCGGCCCTCTTCGTCCAGAGTTCGCTGAATTTTCGCGGCTAGATCAGGCCGCGCCTTCCTTAACGTGTGCAGGTATAACCTTTCGGCTTCCTCCAAGCCACGTAGTCGCTGAACCCTACGCTTTTGGGAACGGCTGAGTCCATCAGGGCACCACCTTGGACGGTGGTACTTATCTTCTTCTTCTTCATCGTCATCTTCTAACTCCTCGAGATCTTCCACCCGAGTGTACTCAGCTTGCTTGTTCCGAGATGGGAGAGGTCCCAGACGCTTGAACACTGACACGTCTCCTGTGCTATTCTTCTTCTGTCTACATTCTGGGCAGTTGCCGATTGTAGGCAATCGGCTCATTCCTGAATCCCAGCAGTGTTTGAAGAAGGGACAGTCCCAGTGCTTGTCCACGTCGCCTTGCTCTCTTGACTTGTCCTTGGCATGGCGCTCATATCTTTCTTCGTCTCGATCGTGCCGCCGATGTCTCCTGGCGTCCCTGCTAGCCAGACGATCTCTTTCGTCATCGTCGTCGTATCGTCGGCGTTGGTCGTACTGACTCACATATTTGTTGAGGAGATGATCAGAGAGAGGTCGTTGATATCGCACATTCTTCACTTCTCCCTCTGTAATGTAGCGCTTGCCATCGTGCCGGAGCCGATCGCGCGGAATGGCTTCCTCCTTGTCCTTGCTACGAGAGCGGCTGCCCTCGTCTCTGTCCTTACCAGAGTGGTGCCCAGGCCCTACCATGTTAATGCTGAACGAGAAACCTGGCTGGCACCTCCCAGGGTAAGTGCACTCCACCATGTTAACGGCAGGGAAAGGGTGTGTGTCGACTTTCATGGCGTACTGGCTGAAAATTAGACGCCCTTGTTCTATCGCCATTTGGATCTAATGATGCCACGCCCTGCAGTCGTTGGTGGTATGGGTGAACGTGTTATGCCACTTGCAGTATGACTTTCCGTTCAGCTCCTGTGCCGTGGGGATTTTGAGGCCTTCGGGTAACTTTAGCTGCTTCTCCTTGAGTAAGAGGTCGAAAATTTGCTCAGCTTTGGTCACGTCGAAGTCAAACCCTCTTGGAGGACCTTGTGGCTTGACCCACTTGCAGGACACGGGGCTTGCCCCCCGAGTCCATTCAGCCACTGCTACCTCTTGATCTCCCGCAGAGCCTTCACCTTCCTCTGCCTCAACCAGGACTACCGCACGCTTGAACTTGTCCTAGTACAACTCTAGGTGGCGCTGTTCATATAATGATAGTTTCTGAACCATATGCGCCAGTGAAGGGTAATCTGCTTGGGAAGCCATATCCTTGATCGGCGATGCGAGACCCACCACCGCCAACTCGACTGCTTCTTTTTCAGTCAAACGAGCCGAATAGCATCGGTTCCTAACGGTCCTGAAGCGCTGGATGTATTCTGACACTGTTTCTCCGCCCTTCTGTCGTACTTGTGCTAGATCGGCAATGCCAGCCTCGGAAGCCTCTGAGTGATACTGCATGTGGAACTGTTCTTCCAACTGCTTCCAAGTCCGGATTGAGTCTGGTGGCAGCGATGTGTACCACCCGAAAGCCGATCCTGTGAGGGACTGTGCGAAGAACCTCACACGTAGTTCATTTGATGCTGAGATCGTGCCCAACTGCGCCAAATATCGACTCACATGCTCGATTGAACTGGAGCCATCAGACCCACTAAACTTGGAGAATTCAGGGAGCCGATATTTGGGTGGTAATGGGATCAAATCGTACTCGTTGGGGTACGGCTTGAAATATCCGATTGCCCTCCTTTTCGGCACCATGCCGAACTGGTCTCTCAAGATTGTACTGATCTGATCCGCGGTGCTAGCTGCAGGAGTCGAGCTCTGAAGATTCGCTGGAGTGGCATACTTAGCTAGCCACGCTTGCTTCTCAAGATCTGAGCTAGCTGCAGGAGTTGAGCTCTGGAGGTTCGCTGGAGTGGCATACTTAGCTAGCCACGTCTGTTTCTCAGGATCTGATCCAGAAGCCCCTCCTGCTGTTCCAGAAATCCCTGCTGTTGCAGTCTGGTTCGTGAGTGCCCAGTTACTGCAGTCTGGCACATATGTGCACGTGTATCCGTGCGGGATCTCCTTAGGTGCCTCATACAAGAATTGGTAATCACTAGGATCACCACCGATCTTGTAGACGATGAATGCCGGTGAACTCGGCACTTCTGGTGCTGCCAGCGCGAACGGCAGCGGTGGTCGGGTCTGGAGCGGTATCTCTCCTTGATGAGTCCCTAGAGCAGGTCCTGACGAAGAGTACTGATGCCTCATGATTTCTTGGATCACCCGAAGGGCGACACGCTCCAAAGTGTTCACCAGGCTCTCAGAATGGCGGTGTAGCGAATGAGCTACCATAAAATTAATCTCCTGACGCAGAGACCTGGTGCGTTCTTCTGAAGGGGTAGACAGGTCCACTCCATCGAGCGCGCCTTCAGGTGAGAACCCTTTCCACCTGATGCCGTGTGAGCGGGTCCTCTGGAAAGAGCCGATGAGGTCGGCTTCGAACGTAGCTTTGACATCTTCATACTTCTTCTTGAGCTCCTCAGTCAGATCCTCGTACGTGACTGGAGGACCTTCCGCCATCTCAGATGTAGATGGCGATGCAGTTGATGTCGAAGACTGTCCCACCGGGCGTGCCAGAATGTGTTGGTGTCTGATGGCGTGTAACTCACACGTTCGTTGGGAACCCCAAGAGGAAGGTATGATGCGCACAGCAGCAAGTTTTCGCTCAGAAAGAAACCAAGGTTTATCGAACCAGGAGGAGCCAAGAAGCACGTTGAAGGTTGATGGCGGCGGGATGTAGTGCGGCGCAACACCAGGGATTCCGGCGCCAACGTGGAACCTGCACAACACAACCAAAGTACTTTGCCCCAACGAAACAGTGAGGTTGTCAATCTCACCGGCTTGCTGTAACAAAGGATTAACCGTATTGTGTGGAAGATGATTGTTTGCAGAAAACAGTAGAACAAGTATTGCAGTAGATTGAATTTCAGTAAAGAGAATTGGACCGGGGTCCACAGTTCACTAGAGGTGTCTCTCCCATAAGATAAACAGCATGCTGGGTGAACAAATTACAGTTGGGCAATTGACAAATAAAGAGGGCATGACCATGCACATACATATCATGATGAGTATAGTGAGATTTAATTGGGCATTACGACAAAGTACATAGACCGCCATCCAACTGCATCTATGCCTAAAAAGTCCACCTTCAGGTTATCATCCGAACCCCTTCCAGTATTAAGTTGCAAAGCAACAGACAATTGCATTAAGTATGGTGCGTAATGTAATCAACAACTACATCCTTAGACATAGCATCAATGTTTTATCCCTAGTGGCAACAGCACAACACAACCTTAGAACTTTCTGTCACTGTCCCAGGTGTCAATGCAGGCATGAACCCACTATCGAGCATAAATACTCCCTCTTGGAGTTACAAGCATCTACTTGGCCAGAGCATCTACTAGTAACGGAGAGCATGCAAGATCATAAACAACACATAGATATAACTTTGATAATCAACATAACAAGTATTCTCTATTCATCGGATCCCAACAAACGCAACATATAGAATTACAGATAGATGATCTTGATCATGTTAGGCAGCTCACAAGATCCGACAATGATAGCACAATGGGGAGAAGACAACCATCTAGCTACTGCTATGGACCCATAGTCCAGGGGTAGACTACTCACACATCACACCGGAGGCGACCATGGCGGCGTAGAGTCCTCCGGGAGATGATTCCCCTCTCCGGCAGGGTGCCGGAGGCGTTTTCCTGGATCCCCCGAGATGGGATCGGCGGCGGCGGCATCTCTGGAAGGTTTTCCGTATCGTGGCTCTCGGTACTGGGGGTTTCGTCACGGAGGCTTTAAGTAGGCGGAAGGGTAGGTCAAGAGGCGGCACGCGGGGCCCAGACCATAGGGCCGCGCGGCCAGGGCAGGGGCCGCGCCGCCCTATGCTCTGGCTGCCTCGTGGCCCCTCTTCGTCTCGTCTTCGGACTTCTGGAAGCTTCGTGGAAAAATAGGCCCCTGGGCGTTGATTTCGTCCAATTCCGAGAATATTTCCTTACTAGGATTTCTGAAACCAAAAACAGCAGAAAACAGCAACTGGCACTTCGGCATCTTGTTAATAGGTTAGTTCCAGAAAATGCACGAATATGACATAAAGTGTGCATAAAACATGTAGATAACATCAATAATGTGGCATGGAACATAAGAAATTATCGATACGTCGGAGACGTATCAGCATCCCCAAGCTTAGTTCTGCTCGTCCCGAGCAGGTAAAACGATAACACAGATAATTTCTGGAGTGACATGCCATCATAATCTTGATCATACTATTTGTAAAGCATATGTAGTGAATGCAGCGATCAAAACAATGTATATGACATGAGTAAACAAGTGAATCATAAAGCAAAGACTTTTCATGAATAGCACTTCAAGACAAGCATCAATTAAGTCTTGCATAAGAGTTAACTCATAAAGCAATAATTCAAAGTAAAGGCATTGAAGCAACACAAAGGAAAATTAAGTTTCAGCGGTTGCTTTCAACTTATAACATGTATATCTCATGGATATTGTCAACATAGAGTAATATAATAAGTGCAATAAGCAAATATGTAGGAATCAATGCACAGTTCACACAAGTGTTTGCTTCTTGAGGTGGAGAGAAATGGGTGAACTGACTCAACATTGAAAGTAGAAGAATTGTCCTCCATAGAGGAAAAGCATCGATTGCTATATTTGTGCTAGAGCTTTGATTTTGAAAACATGAAACAATTTTGTCAACGGTAGTAATAAAGCATATGTATCATGTAAATTATATCTTATAAGTTGCAAGCCTCATGCATAGTGTACTAATAGTGCCCGCACCTTGTCCTAATTAGCTTGGACTACCGGATCATCACAATGCACATGTTTTTACCAAGTGTCACAAAGGGGTACCTCTATGCCGCCTGTACAAAGGTCTAAGGAGAAAGCTCGCATTTGGATTTCTCGCTATTGATTATTCTCAACTTAGACATCCATACCGGGACAACATAGACAACAGATAATGGACTCCTCTTTTATGCATAAGCATGTAACAACAATTAATAATTTTCTCATTTGAGATTGAGGATATATGTCCAAAACTGAAACTTCCACCATGGATCATGGCTTTAGTTAGCGGCCCAATGCTCTTCTCTAACAATATGCATGCTTAACCATAAGGTGGTAGATCTCTCTTACTTCAGACAAGACGGACATGCATAGCAACTCACATGAAATTCAACAATGAATAGTTGATGGCGTCCCCAGTAAACATGGTTATCGCACAACAAGCAACTTAATAAGAGATAAAGTGCATAATTACATATTCAATACCACAATAGTTTTTAAGCTATTTGTCCCATGAGCTATATATTGCAAAGGTGAATGATGGAATTTTAAAGGTAGCACTCAAGCAATTTACTTTGGAATGGCAGAAAATACCATGTAGTAGGTAGGTATGGTGGACACAAATGGCATAGTGGTTGGCTCAAGTATTTTGGATGCATGAGAAGTATTCCCTCTCGATACAAGGTTTAGGCTAGCAAGGCTTATTTGAAACAAACACAAGGATGAACCGGTGCAGCAAAACTCACATAAAAGACATATTGAAAACATTATAAGACTCTACACCGTCTTCCTTGTTGTTCAAACTCAATACTAGAAATTACCTAGACCTTAGAGAAACCAAATATGCAAACCAAATTTTAGCATGCTCTATGTATTTCTTCATTAATGGGTGCAAAGCATATGATGCAAGAGCTTAAACATGAGCACAACAATTGCCAAGTATCACATTACCCAAGACATTAATAGCAATTACTACATGTATCATTTTCCAATTCCAACCATATAACAATTTAACGAAGGAGAAACTTCGCCATGAATACTATGAGTAGAAACCAAGGACATACTTGTCCATATGCTACAGCGGAGCGTGTCTCTCTCCCATAAAGTGAATACTAGGATCCATTTTATTCAAACAAAACAAAAACAAAAACAAACCGACGCTCCAAGCAAAGCACATAAGATGTGATGGAATAAAAATATAGTTTCAGGGGAGGAACCTGATAATGTTGTCGATGAAGAAGGGGATGCCTTGGGCATCCCCAAGCTTAGACGCTTGAGTCTTCTTAGAATATGCAGGGGTGAACCACCGGGGCATCCCCAAGCTTAGAGCTTTCACTCTCCTTGATCATGTTGCATCATACTCCTCTCTTGATCCTTGAAAACTTCCTCCATACCAAACTCGAAACAACTCATTAGAGGGTTAGTGCACAATAAAAATTAACATATTCAGAGGTGACACAATCATTCTTAACACTTCTGGACATTGCATAATGCTACTGGACATTAGTGGATCAAAGAAATTCATCCATCATAGTAAAAGAGGCAATGCGAAATAAAAGGCAGAATCTGTCAAAACAGAACAGTTTGTATTGACGAATTTTAAAATGGCACCAGACTTGCTCAAATGAAAATGCCCAAATTGAATGAAAGTTGCGTACATATCTGAGGATCATGCGCGTAAATTGGCTTAATTTTCTGAGTTACCTACAGGGAGGTGGACCCAGATTCGTGACAGCAAAGAAATCTGGAACTGCGCAGTAATCCAAATCTAGTACTTTTCTATCAACGGCTTTACTTGGCACAACAAAACACAAAACTAAGATAAGGAGAGGTTGCTACAGTAGTAAACAACTTCCAAGACACAAAATAAAAACAAAGTACTGTAGGTAAAAACATGGGTTGTCTCCCATAAGCGCTTTTCTTTAACGCCTTTCAGCTAGGCGCAGAAAGTGTGTATCAAGTATTATCAAGAGATGGTGTGTCAACCTTACCTTGGGCTTTACCCTTACCTTTCTTATTGTTTTTCTTTCCCTTTGGTTTAGGAAATATATGATTTCCCCCTGGTATAGAGGTGAATTTCAGAGTGCCTTCTCCAACATCAATGACTGCTCCCAATAGTTTCAGCAGGGATCTTCCGAGTATGAGTTTTCCTGTTTCAACAACAAGATAATCAATGGATATTGTTTTTCCAAGAATGGTTGTATGCACACCTGCGGCTATTCCTTTGGGAATTATAGTAGAGTTATCAATGAGAGTTATTTCTTCTCCTCCTTCATCGACTCCCCAAAGTTTCAAAGATTTATAAATACTTTCAGGCATAAGGCAAAATTCATACATAATATCACAGTAGGCATGAAGAGTTCGATCACCGATAACAATTTTAACAGTAGGATCCCACAATGAAAGTTTAGAGTTCACTAAAACTTGTTCAAGACGATTACGAACGTGGCAATAGTTATCATCCAAGCGAGATGTACTTATCTCGAGATTGTTTAATCTACTATATATGCTAGTGAGGGCTGAATCAAAGTTATTAGCTGAATCATGTGATGCAACCAACTTCTTTATGGCATTAAAAGCTTGATCCCCATTGCAATGAAGGAAATCTCCTCCCACTAAAGTATCCAAAGCATATCTATAGCGAACCATAAGACCAAAATAAAAATTACTAAGGAGCAAACTTAGAGTCATTTGAGGTTCAGTTTTACGATAAGAAGTAAAAATTCTAGACCAAGCATCCTTAAAACTCTCCTCATCCCCTTGTTTAAAAGTGAAGACTAATTCTTCAGGCGAAGAAGTAACAGGTTCAGAGCTAGACATGGTAACAAAAGTAACTAATTTTTTTTTATATTTTTAATATAGAGTGCAAGACAGTAAATAAAGCAAACTAGATAAAGTAAATGCAAGTAACTAATTTTTTTGTGTTTTTGATATAGCAAACAAGATAGCAAATAAAGTAAAACTAGCAACTAATTTTTTTGTATTTTGATTTAGTGCAGCAAACAAAGTAGTAAATAAAACTAAGCAAGACAAAAACAAAGTAAAGAGATTGAGAAGTGGAGACTCCCCTTGCAGCGTGTCTTGATCTCCCCGGCAACGGCGCCAGAAAAAGAGCTTGATGGCGTGTAACTCACACGTTCGTTGGGAACCCCAAGAGGAAGGTATGATGCGCACAGCAGTAAGTTTTCCCTCAGAAAGAAACCAAGGTTTATCGAACCAGGAGGAGCCAAGAAGCATGTTGAAGGTTGATGGCGGCGGGATGTAGTGCGGCGCAACACCAGGGATTCCGGCGCCAACGTGGAACCTGCACAACACAACCAAAGTACTTTGCCCCAACGAAACAGTGAGGTTGTCAATCTCACCGGCTTGCTGTAACAAAGGATTAACCGTATTGTGTGGAAGATGATTGTTTGCAGAAAACAGTAGAACAAGTATTGCAGTAGATTGAATTTCAGTAAAGAGAATTGGACCGGGGTCCACAGTTCACTAGAGGTGTCTCTCCCATAAGATAAATAGCATGTTGGGTGAACAAATTACAGTTGGGCAATTGACAAATAAAGAGGGCATGACCATGCACATACATATCATGATGAGTATAGTGAGATTTAATTGGGCATTACGACAAAGTACATAGACCGCCATCCAGCTGCATCTATGCCTAAAAAGTCCACCTTCAGGTTATCATCCGAACCCCTTCCAGTATTAAGTTGCAAAGCAACAGACAATTGCATTAAGTATGGTGCGTAATGTAATCAACAACTACATCCTTAGACATAGCATCAATGTTTTATCCCTAGTGGCAACAGCACAACACAACCTTAGAACTTTCTATCACTGTCCCAGGTGTCAATGCAGGCATGAACCCACTATCGAGCATAAATACTCCCTCTTGGAGTTACAAGCATCTACTTGGCCAGAGCATCTACTAGTAACGGAGAGCATGCAAGATCATAAACAACACATAGATATAACTTTGATAATCAACATAACAAGTATTCTCTATTCATCGGATCCCAACAAACGCAACATATAGAATTACAGATAGATGATCTTGATCATGTTAGGCAGCTCACAAGATCCGACAATGATAGCACAATGGGGAGAAGACAACCATCTAGCTACTGCTATGGACCCATAGTCCAGGGTAGACTACTCACACATCACACCGGAGGCGACCATGGCGGCGTAGAGTCCTCCGGGAGATGATTCCCCTCTCCGGCAGGGTGCCGGAGGCGATCTCCTGGATCCCCCGAGATGGGATCGGCGGCGGCGGCGTCTCTGGAAGGTTTTCCGTATCGTGGCTCTCGGTACTGGGGGTTTCGTCACGGAGGCTTTAAGTAGGCGGAAGGGTAGGTCAAGAGGCGGCACGAGGGGCCCAGACCATAGGGCCGCGCGGCCAGGGCAGGGGCCGCGCCGCCCTATGCTCTGGCTGCCTCGTGGCCCCTCTTCGTCTCGTCTTCGGACTTCTGGAAGCTTCGTGGAAAAATAGGCCCCTGGGCGTTGATTTCGTCCAATTCCGAGAATATTTCCTTACTAGGATTTCTGAAACCAAAAACAGCAGAAAACAGCAACTGGCACTTCGGCATCTTGTTAATAGGTTAGTTCCAGAAAATGCACGAATATGACATAAAGTGTGCATAAAACATGTAGATAACATCAATAATGTGGCATGGAACATAAGAAATTATCGATACGTCGGAGACGTATCAGTGTCCGAAACCCACCGGCGAGCAACGACGGGCAACACGAAGAGCCGGGAGGCTCCCAGAACTGCGACTGGCCCTGGTCCCTCGAGCGACGGCCCGCAAAGCTCCGGCACGCACGTCCGATGCTGGTGCAAGGGCGTGCCACCTGATCTATACCTGGTCAGGAAGGTGATGGATTTGCTTCGCTTAGTTTCCTGCATGGCATACACGTAAACATTAAATACGAGCCTCGATCGGCTCTCAGGTTGTCCTGTGAATCGGCTCAAGGAGCCGACCCTCCCATGATTCGTATGAGGTCTACGATAACATGGTGGTCCTGCTTGATCAGTATAAAGCTAAAACGACCTACGACGATTTAGGGTTTTCACCACATAATCGGAACATCCTACGCGTGATTGAGCCTGGCGGCCACGTAAGATGATGATAAACCAGCCCTAGATAAGGCCTAAAAACCAACATGAAGTTGATTCCCGGAACATCTTATCTAGGGCTAGCAAACCACACCCTACGTGCCACTGGATCCTTCAACCCGTTTGCAAGGCCTAACTATGCAGATATTAAACTAATCCTTGAAGAACAAGGAGCAATCATAACGGATCGGATCTACTAAACAATGATCAAGCAAGGTGCCGCCCTTACACCTAAGATAGGTGTAAAGGCGGCTAGACGTCTAAGGGTTGCATGGATAAAAGCATATAACCCGGTAAAACAATGCTAACCCTAACACATCTATGATAACTACGTTGCTCGCCATCAACAAGGCTTCAGCACGAGCAACACATGAACGACGAATAAACATATACTGCCTAGATCGCAAGATGCGATCTAGGCAGCATGATGCTTACCCGGAAGAAACCCTCGAAACAAGGGGTTGGCAATGCGCCTAGATTGGTTTGTTGTGAACGTGATTGTTGTTTTCCTCAATAACCCTAGATACATATTTATAGTCCGTGGACTTTCTAACGTGGGAACAATCCCAACCGTGTACGAGCCAAATTCTACCTAACCGACACGTATCCTACTATATTTACAGATACACGGGCAAACTAGCCCAAACTTCGTGTACAAGGCCGATTCATGTATATCTTCCGTATATATTCTTCAAGCCTATCTTAATCACGGCCCACCTCTGATCCGGTCAAATTCTGGTGATAACAGGATCATACTTTCACTAGTGGACACTCTCAACTTTGATCAAATAACAGAATAAATAAATGCTATACTCTACACTCTCTTGTTGGATGATGAACACCACTAACTGTGTAGGATTACACGAACCCTCAATGCCGGAGTTAACAAGCTCCACAATATTCGATGTTCATATTTAAATAACCTTAGAGTGCATGACAGATCAACGCAACTAAACCAAGTACTAACATAGCATGCACACTGTCACCTTCACGTTACGAAAGGAGGCATAGATCACATCAATACTATCATAGCAATAGTTAACTTCATAATCTACAAGAGATCACAATCATAGCCTACGCCAAGTACTACACGATGCACACACTGTCACCTTTACACCGTGCAGGAGGAATAAACTACTTTAATAACATCACTAGAGTAGCACACAGATAAATTGTGATACAAAACACATTGCAATCATAAAGAGATATAAATAAGCACTTCACTATGCCATTCATAACAGTGAATAAGTATTCTGTGAAATATAGCCTAAGAGACCCACACGGTGCACACACTGTCACCTTTACACACGTGGGACAAGGAGTCTCCGGAGATCACATAAGTAAAATCCACTTGACTAGCACAATGACATCTAGATTACAAGCATCATCATATGAATCTCAATCATGTAAGGCAGCTCATGAGATTATTGTATTGAAGTACATAGGGAGAGAGATTAACCACATAGCTACCGGTACAGCCCCTTAGCCTCGATGGAGAACTACTCCCTCCTCACGGGAGACAGCAGCGTTGATGAAGATGGCGGTGGAGATGGCAACGGTGTCGATGGAGAAGCCTTCCGGGGGCACTTCCCCGTCCCGGCGGCGTGCCGGAACAGAGACTCCTGTCCCCCAGATCTTGGCTTCGCGATGGCGGTGGCTCTGGAAGGTTTCTCGTACCGTGGCTTTTCCGTCTCGAGGTTTTAGGTCGAGGGGGCTTAAATAGGCGAAGAGGCGGCGTCGGAGGGTCAACGAGGCGGTGTCACCACAGGGGGGGCGTGGGCCACCCCTGGGCCGCGCCGGCCTATCACCTGGGGGGCCTGTGTCCCCTCTCTGGCGGCTCTCGGGTGTTCTGGATGCTTCCGGGGATTCTAAGATGCTGGGCATTGATTTCGTCCGATTCCGAGAATATTTCCTTACTAGGATTTCTGAAACCAAAAACAGCAGAAAACAGCAACTGGCCCTTCGGCATCTCGTCAATAGGTTAGTTCCGGAAAATGCATAAATATGACATAAAGTATGCATAAAACATGTAGATATCATCAATAATGTGGCATGGAACATAAGAAATTATCGATACGTCGGAGACGTATCAGCATCCCCAAGCTTAGTTTCTGCTCGTCCCGAGCAGGTAAACGATAACAAAGATAATTTCTGGAGTGACATGCCATCATAACCTTGATCATACTATTGTAAACACATGCAGCGATCCAAGACAATGGTAAATGACATGAGTAAACAAATGAACCATATAGCAAAGACTTTTCATGAATAGTACTTTCAAGACAAGCATCAATAAGTCTTGCATAAGAGTTAACTCATAAAGCAATAATTCAAAGTAAAGACATTGAAGCAACACAATGGAAGATTAAGTTTCAGCGGTTGCTTTCAACTTGTAACATGTATATCTCATGGATAGTTGTCAATGCAAAGTAGTATAATAAGTGCAATATGCAAGTATGTAAGAATCAATGCATAGTTCACACAAGTGTTTGCTTCTTGAGATGGAGAGAGATAGGTGAACTGACTCAACAATAAAAACAAAAGAAAGGCCCTTCGCAGAGGGAAGCATTGATTGCTATATTTGTGCTAGAGCTTTGGTTTTGAAAACAAGAAACAATTTTGTCAACGGTAGTAATAAAGCATATGTATCATGTAAATTATATCTTACAAGTTGCAAGCCTCATGCATAGTATACTAATAGTGCCCGCACCTTGTCCTAATTAGTTTGGATTACCGGGATTATCGCAATGCACATGTTTTAACCAAGTGTCACAAAGGGGTACCTCTATGCCGCCTGTACAAAGGTCTAAGGAGAAAGCTCGCATTGGATTTCTCGCTATTGATTATTCTCAACTTAGACATCCATACCGGGACAACATAGACAACAGATAATGGACTCCTCTTTAATGCATAAGCATGTAGCAACAATTAATGTTCTCATATGAGATTGAGGATATATGTCCAAAACTGAAACTTCCACCATGATTCATGGCTTTAGTTAGCGGCCCAATGTTCTTCTCTAACATTATGCATGCTCTAACCATTAAATAAGTGTTAAATCGCCCTTACTTCAGACAAGACGGACATGCATAGAAACTCACATGATATTCAACAAAGAGTAGTTGATGGCGTCCCCAGGAACATGGTTATCGCACAACAAGCAACTTAATAAGAGATAAAGTGCATAAGTACATATTCAATACCACAATAGTTTTTAGGCTATTTGTCCCATGAGCTATATATTGTAAAGGTAGAGGATAGAAATTTAAAGGTAGCACTCAAGCAATTTACTTTGGAATGGCGGAGAAATACCATGTAGTAGGTAGGTATGGTGGACACAAATGGCATAGTGGTTGGCTCAAGTATTTTGGATGCATGAGAAGTATTCCCTCTCGATACAAGGTTTAGGCTAGCAAGGCTATTTGAAACAAACACAAGGATGAAGCGGTGCAGCAAAACTCACATAAAAGACATATTGTAAACATTATAAGACTCTACACCGTCTTCCTTGTTGTTCAAACTCAATACTAGAAATTATCTAGACTTTAGAAAGACCAAATATGCAAACCAAATTTTAGCAAGCTCTATGTATTTCTTCATTAATAGGTGCAAAGTATATGATGCAAGAGCTTAAACATGAGCACAACAATTGCCAAGTATCACATTATCCAAGACATTTTAGCAAATTACTACTTGTAGCATTTTCCAATTCCAACCATATAACAATTTAACGAAGAAGAAACTTCGCCATGAATATTATGAGTAAAGCCTAAGGACATATTTGTCCATATGAAACAGCGGAGCGTGTCTCTCTCCCACACAATGAATGCTAGGATCCATTTTATTCAAACAAAACAAAAAACAAAAACAAACCGACGCTCCAAGCAAAGCACATAAGATGTGACGGAATAAAAATATAGTTTCAGGGGAGGAACCTGATAATGTTGTCGATGAAGAAGGGGATGCCTTGGACATCCCCAAGCTTAGATGCTTGAGTCTTCTTGAAATATGCAGGGGTGAACCACCGGGGCATCCCCAAGCTTAGACTTTTCACTCTTCTTGATCATATTGTATCATCCTCCTCTCTTGACCCTTGAAAACTTCCTCCACACCAAACTCAAAACAAACTCATTAGAGGGTTAGTGCATAATCAAAAATTCACATGTTCAGAGGTGACACAATCATTCTTAACACTTCTGGACATTGGCTAAAGCTACTGGAAGTTAATGGAACAAAGAAATCCATCCCACATAGCAAAAGAGGCAATGCGAAATAAAAGGCAGAATCTGTCAAAACAGAACAGTCCGTAAAGACGAATTTTATTGAGGCACCAGACTTGCTCAAATGAAAATGCTCAAATTGAATGAAAGTTGCGTACATATCTGAGGATCACTCACGTAAATTGGCATAATTTTCTGAGTTACCTACAGAGAATTGTGCCCAGATTCGTGACAGCAAGAAATCTGTTTCTGCGCAGTAATCCAAATCTAGTATGAACCTTTCTATCAAAGACTTTACTTGGCACAACAATGCAATAAAATAAGATAAGGAGAGGTTGCTACAGTAGTAACAACTTCCAAGACAAAAATATAAAAAAAGTACTGTAGCAAAATAACACATGGGTTATCTCCCAAGAAGTTCTTTCTTTATAGCCATTAAGATGGGCTCAGCAGTTTTAATGATGCACTCGCAAGAAATAGTATTTGAAGCAAAAAGAGAGCATCAAGAGGCAAATTCAAAACACATTTAAGTCTAACCCACTTCCTATGCAAAGGAATCTTGTACACAAATGAATTCATGAAGAACAAAGTGACAAGCATAAGAGGATAAAACACGAGTAACTTCAAGATTCTCAACATAAAGAGGGGAAACTTAATATTATTAAGATGCATATAACCATGTTTCCCTCTCTCATAATAACTTTCAGTAGCATCATTGATGAAATCCACAATATACCCATCACTTAAAACATTCTTATCATGGTTCATATGCATAGAAGTATCATTAATTTTGGCATAAGAAGAGTTCTTCTCATTAATAGTAATTGGAGCAAGATTATTATCAAGAATTTGAACATGGTAAACAAGTTGCATATTAAGGGAATTGTTTTTGGTAATCCAATCATGACTATGACAAGTTTCATAAGGATAGTTATAACCTATATCATAGCATTCTTTATAATAATCATCAAAGGTCGGAGGCACAGTGTCATCATAAGAAATAGAATAGTTATCTTTCACAGTCGGTTTATCTTTGACCATACCATCATTGTTATTAGAAGGAGATGTATCAAACACATAATGATCAGTAGTAAAAGGATTTTCAAACACCTCTTCCCCAAGCTTAGAGCTTTCTATATCATTATGGGAGGAAGCATAGATAGCACTGATACTATGGCAATTATTATCATCCTCATTTTCAGAATTAGTTTCCCAGAGATTTGCAATATCAAAAGTAGTGTGCTCATTCAAATCATGATCACTAATGTATGTAAAGAGCATAGGAAGATCATCGTATTCAGATTCATTATCATAATAATCATTAGGAGCAACATACTTACGGTTACCTAGCGTTATCTCATTCACGCGGGGATATGCCGTTTCCTCTTTCTTTTTATTCTCCTTCTTCTTCTTCTTCTTCTTCTTCTTCGTTCCCTTCTTCTTCTTCTCTTCCTTCTCCTCATTCCTTTCTTTAGGAGGAAGAGGCTTGAAGGGTGGCTTGTCCGCATAACCTGATTTACTTTCAGAAACAATAGAAGAAACTTGGGAGGATTCCTCCTTTTCATTAATTAGTTCAAAACACACAGCGGTCCTATCATATTTGGGCAAGGTGTCATCTTCTAAAATATTTTGTATGTAAGTATTTGTATGGCTATTATCAATGCAATAAGAAAAACACCCACGCAGGACATCATCAATATCAAGATCACTCATATGTAACAAAGAGATTTTTCTCGATAGCTCTTCACACCACAAAAATAAAGTAAGTTCATCATGCTGATTAAGAGTAATTTCATCATCACAATACAACTTTGTAGCACTCATGGGGTTCAGATTATCATTGGAGGAGCATTGAAAATTAAAATGACCCACTCTATGGCAAAGTTCACAAATAAAACGATAGAGGGCACACACTTTTTTACCAAGATCATCTAGAACCCTAAACCACTTTCTAGTTTTTTCATTAATATGATGGATACAATATTCATCTTTGATTTGATTAATTCCACAAGGTCTATGCATTCCACAAAAATTAACATGCTTATAGGAAATAGCATTCTTAGGAGTTTGAGCATGCTTATTGCAATCATTAACAACAATTTCATTCTTCATGCAAGCCTCTTTAAAAGGTTCATGATACTTATCAAAATTCTTTTTAGGCAATTCAAAATGAGAAGCAAAGGCTTTATAAAGATTTGCAGCAACTTGAGAGTCAAGACCATAAGTAGCACTCATATTTCGAAATTTATCAGTGTCCATAAAAGCTTCAATGCATTCATAGTCATAATTTATACCTGACTCTTCACCTTTGTTGTTCTCCCATCCTTCAGCGTTCTCCTCAATCCGATCAAGAAGATCCCACCTAGCTTCAAACTCCTTGCTTGTGAAAGATCCCTCCGAACAGGCATCCAGATAGTCCTTGTGTTGTCCTGAAAGCCTCGCATAAAAATTGTTAACAATAACATTACGGGGAAACTCATGAATGGGACATTTGAGCATTAGTGACTTCAATCTCCCCCACGCTTGAGAAATACTCTCTCCATCACGAGGATAAAAGTTATAAATATAATTCCTATCAATATGCACTTCATAAGGAGGATAAAATTTAGAGTAAAAGAGAGATGCAATTTCCTCCCAACCAAGAGAATGACTATTCTTCAACAATTTATACCAATGCGCCGCTTTACCAGACAGCGAAAAAGAGAATAGCTTCTTCCTTACTTCATCCATAGAGATACCTGTACACTTGAATAACCCGCATAATTCATGCAAAAACTGTAAATGATCTCCAGGATGGACAGTTCCATCCCCTTCATAGCGGTTATCAATAACACGTTCAATAATTTTCATGGGTATCTTGAAAGAAGTACTTGCAGTAGGTGGATTTAAAATATCAGAAGCATCATTAGAGTTATCGCATATGGGAGATAAAGCATTATCAGAGCAAAATATTTCTTCCAAAGCTGAAGAGCAAAAAAGATTATTTTTATATAAACTAGCTTCCCCAAGCTTAGACTTATCCATAGTATTAGCAGTGATTGCGTTCATACTAATAACATTGCTACTAGCATGCAATTGAGGCTCCATAGGTTCTTTAATTTTCGCATCACACAATTCATGCCTTAACTTAGGAAATAAAATAAGAAGCTCATTGTTGTCCATTATGCCTAACTAGTGTAAACAAGAAACAAAAAGATGCAATTGCAGGATCTAAAGGAAATAGCTTCGAGCACGCACACAATGGCGCCAGAAAAGTACATTGCACAGGCGGAGTATGAGTGCCTTTTACCTTTCCTCCCCGGCAACGGCGCCAGAAAAGTGCTTGATGTCTACGGGAGCTTCTATTCTTGTAGACAGTGTTGGGCCTCCAAGAGCAGAGGTTTGTAGAACAGCAGCAAGTTTCCCTTAAGTGGATCACCCAAGGTTTATCGAACTCAGGGAGGAAGAGGTCAAAGATATCCCTCTCATGCAACCCTGCAACCACAAAGCAAGAAGTCTCTTGTGTCCCCAACACACCTAATAGGTGCACTAGTTTGGCGAAGAGATAGTGAAATACAGGTGGTATGAATAAGTATGAGCAGTAGCAACGGCACCAGAAAAGTGCTTTGCTATCCAGGACTGGCGTGTGGTCGATGGTGGTAATATTGCGGACAGTACAAATGCAGTAAAACAGTAAACAAGCAGCGATAGCAGTATTTAGGAACAAGGCCTAGGGATTATACTTTCACTAGTGGACACTCTCAACTTTGATCACATAACAGAATAAATAAATGCTATACTCTACACTCTCTTGTTGGATGATGAACACCACTAACTGTGTAGGATTACACGAACCCTCAATGTCGGAGTTAACAAGCTCCACAATATTCGATGTTCATATTTAAATAACCTTAGAGTGCATGACAGATCAACGCAACTAAACCAAGTACTAACATAGCATGCACACTGTCACCTTCACGCTACGAAAGGAGGCATAGATCACATCAATACTATCATAGCAATAGTTAACTTCATAATCTACAAGAGATCACAATCATAGCCTACGCCAAGTACTACACGATGCACACACTGTCACCTTTACACCGTGCAGGAGGAATAAACTACTTTAATAACATCACTAGAGTAGCACACAGATAAATTGTGATACAAAACACATTGCAATCATAAAGAGATATAAATAAGCACTTCACTATGCCATTCATAACAGTGAATAAGTATTCTGTGAAATATAGCCTAAGAGACCCACACGGTGCACACACTGTCACCTTTACACACGTGGGACAAGGAGTCTCCGGAGATCACATAAGTAAAATCCACTTGACTAGCACAATGACATCTAGATTACAAGCATCATCATATGAATCTCAATCATGTAAGACAGCTCATGAGATTATTGTATTGAAGTACATAGGGAGAGAGATTAACCACATAGCTACCGGTACAGCCCCTTAGCATCGATGGAGAACTACTCCCTCCTCATGGGAGACAGCAGCGTTGATGAAGATGGCGGTGGAGATGGCAATGGTGTCGATGGAGAAGCCTTCCGGGGGCACTTCCCCGTCCCGACGGCGTGCCGGAATAGAGACTCCTGTCCCCCAGATCTTGGCTTCGCGATGGCGGTGGCTCTGGAAGGTTTCTCGTACCGTGGCTTTTCCGTCTCGAGGTTTTAGGTCGAGGGGGCTTAAATAGGCGAAGAGGCGGCGTCGGAGGGTCAACGAGGCGGTGTCACCACAGGGGGGCGCGGGCCACCCCTGGGCCGCGCCGGCCTATCACCTGGGGGGCCTGTGTCCCCTCTCTGGCGGCTCTCGGGTGTTCTGGATGCTTCCAGGGATTCTAAGATGCTGGGCGTTGATTTCGTCCGATTCCGAGAATATTTCCTTACTAGGATTTCTGAAACCAAAAACAGCAGAAAACAGCAACTGGCCCTTCGGCATCTCGTCAATAGGTTAGTTCCGGAAAACGCATAAATATGACATAAAGTATGCATAAAACATGTAGATATCATCAATAATGTGGCATGGAACATAAGAAATTATCGATACATCGGAGACGTATCAGTCCATTACATCATTCATATAATGATATAACCTTGTTATTAATAACATCCAATGTTCATGATTATGAAAATATAATCATCTATTAATCAACAAGCTAGTTAAGAGGCTTACTAGGGACTCATTGTTGTTTACATAACACACATGTATCAATGTTTTGGTTAATACAATTATAGCATGGTATATAAACATTTATCATAAACACAAAGATATATAATAACCACTTTTATTATTGCCTCTTGGGCATATCTCCAACATGGCCGACGCAAGGTACAAGCAGTTCCCCGTCGACTTTCTCCCCTTCGATCTACTCGCCGTCGCCGCCTGCCATGTTCCAAGAGGGCACCTGCGTCCAGCCGTCCAGGTTCACGCCGTCGCCGCGCGAGCTCGACGTCGGCAGCGGGAACCAGTACGAGGGCACCTCGCCGGCCCTGCGACGAGGGCCGCTCCCGTTCGGTGCGATGACGGCGCCGAACGACGAGGAGATCCACGAGATGATCACCTCCGGCTCCATGGCCGCCGCTGCGAGCCCGGGGTTCTTCATGGCCGCCGCCGCTGCGAGCCCGGGGTTCTTCACGCAAGAGGAGGCGAGGGCGACGGCAGCTGTAGCAACGAGTATGTGGAGGATGTGGCCGTGATACGTCTCAAACGTATCTATAATTTCTTGTGTTCCATGCTACTTTTATCATGATACTCACATGTTTTATACACACTTTATGTCATTATTATGCATTTTGCGGCACTAACCTATTGACGAGATGCCGAAGAGCTAGTTGCTGTTTTCTGCTGTTTTTGGTTTCAGAAATCCTACAAAGGAAATATTCTTGGAATTGGACGAAATCAACACCCAGGGTCTTATTTTTCCACGGAGCTTCCAGAAGACCGAAGGGGATACGAAGTGGGGCGACGAGGCGCCCAGACCACAGGGCCGCGCGGCCTGGGTGGGGCCCGCACCGCCCTATGGTGTGGGGCCCTCGTCAGCCCCCCGACGCTGCCCTTCCGCCTATTTATTCCCTCCGTCGCGAAAACCCTATTACTGAGAGCCACGATACGGAAAACCTTCCAGAGACGCAGCCGCCGCCAATCCCATCTCGGGGGATTCAGGAGATCACCTCCGGCACCCTGCCGGAGAGGGGAATCATCTCCCGGAGGACTCTTCATCACCATGATCGCCTCCGGATTGATGTGTGAGTAGTTCATCCTTGGACTATGGGTCCATAGCAGTAGCTAGATGGTTGTCTTCTCCAAATTGTGCTATCATGTTTAGATCTTGTGAGCTGCCTATCATGATCAAGATCATCTATTTGTAATGCTACATGTTGTGCTTGTTGGGATCCGATGAATATGGAATACTATGTCAAGTTGATTATCAATCTATCATATATGTGTTGTTTATGTTTTTGCATGCTCTCCGTTGCTAGTAGAGGCTCTGGCCAAGTTGATACTTGTGACTCCAAGAGGGAGTATTTATGCTCGATAGTGGGTTCATGCCTCCATTGAATCTAGGACAGTGACAGAAAGTTCTATGGTTGTGGATGTGTTTTTGCCACTAGGGATAAAACATCAACTAGGGATAAAACATCAATGCTTTGTCTAAGGATATTTGTGTTGATTACATTACGCACCATACTTAATGCAATTGTCTGTTGTTTGCAACTTAATACTGGAAGGGGTGCGTATGCTAACCCGAAGGTGGACTTTTTAGGCATAGATGCATGCTGGATAGCGGTCTATATACTTTATCGTAATGCCCAATTGAATTTCACACTACTCATCATGATATGTATGTGCATTGTTATGCCCTATTTATTTGTCAATTGCCCAACTATAATTTGTTCACCCAACATGCTATTTCTTATTGGAGAGACACCACTAGTGAACTGTGGACCCCGGTCCATTCTTTTACATCGAATACAATCTACTGCAAGCATTGTTCTTTACTGTTCTTCGCAAACAAACATCATCTTCCACACTATACATCTAATCCTTTGTTTACAGCAAGCCGGTGAGATTGACAACCTCACTGTTACGTTGGGGAAAAGTACTTTGATTGTGTTGTGCAGGTTCCACGTTGGCGCCAGAATCCCTGTTGTTGCGCCGCACTACACTCCGCCACCAACAACCTTCACGTGCTCCTTGACTCCTACTGGTTCGATAACCTTGGTTTCTTACTGAGGGAAAACTTGCTGCTGTACGCATCACACCTTCCTCTTGGGGTTCCCAACGGACGTGTGCTTTACGCGTATCAAGCTCTTTTTCTGGCACCGTTGCCGGGGAGATCAAGACACGCTGCAAGGGGAGTCTCCCACTTCCAATCTCTTTACTTTGTTTTTGTCTTTCTTTATTTTATTTACTGCTTTGTTTGTTCTCTATATCAAAAATACAAAAAAATTAGTTACTTGCATTTTACTTACTGTCTTGTCTGCTTTCTATATCAAAAACACAAAAAATTAGCTACTTGCGTTTACTTTACTTTACTTTATTTAGTTTGCTTTATTTACTATTGCTAAATGGGTACTCCTAAGAATACTAAGTTGTGTGACTTCACTAGCACAAATAATAATGATTTTCGATGCACACCTATTGCTCCACGTGCTACTACAGCAGAATTTTTTGAAATTAAACCTGCTTTACTAAATCTTGTTATGAGAGAGCAATTTTCTGGTGTTAGTTCTGATGATGCTGCTGCCCATCTTAATAATTTTGTTGAACTTTGTGAAATGAAAAGGTATAAGGATGTAGATGGTGACATTATAAAATTAAAATTGTTTCCTTTCTCCTTAAGAGGAAGAGCTAAAGATTGGTTGCTATCTTTGCCTAAAAATAGTATTGATTCATGGACTAAATGTAAGGATGCTTTCATTGGTAGATATTATCCTCCTACTAAAATTATATCTTTGAGAAGTAGCATAATGAATTTTAAGCAATTGGATAATGAGCATGTTGCCCAAGCATGGGAAGAATGAAATCTTTGGTTAACAATTGCCCTACCCATGGACTAACTACTTGGATGATCATCCAAACCTTTTATGCAGGACTAGATTTTTCTTCGCGGAACCTATTGGATTCAGCTGCTGGAGGTACTTTTATGTCCATCACCTTAGGCGCCGCAATAAAGCTTCTTGATAATATGATGATCAACTACTCTGAATGGCACACGGAAAGAGCTCCACAAGGTAAGAAGGTAAATTCTGTTGAAGAAACCTCCTCCTTGAGTGATAAGATTGATGCTATTATGTCTATGCTTGTGAATGGTAGATCTAATGTTGATCCTAATAATGTTCCTTTAGCTTCATTGGTTGCTCAAGAAGAGCATGTTGATGTGAACTTCATTAAAAATAATAATTTCAACAACAATGCTTATAGGAATAACTCTGGTAACAACTATAGGCCATATCCTTCTAATAATAGCAATGGTTATGGTAATTCTTATGGGAATTCTTACAACAATAATAGGAGTGTACCCCCTGGTCTTGAAGCAATGGTTAAAGAATTTATTAGTACACAAACTGCTTTTAATAAATCTGTTGAAGAAAAGCTTGGTAAAATTGATATTCTTGCTTCTAAGGTTGATAGTCTTGCTGTTGATGTTGATCTTTTAAAATTGAAAGCTATGCCCAATGAAACTAAAGATATTAAGTCATTTGCTACAGCAAACGCTATCCAAGTTCGAATTAATGAAAATATTATATTGATGGCCGAATTGCATGCTAGGTGGGAAAAAGAAGAAAAATTTGCTAAAGAGAATAGTGTAGCTAAAGTTTGGACTATTACCACCACTAGTAATGTTGATGCTTCACATGTTGCTAGACCTCCTACTACCAATGGTAAAATAATTGGTGTTAGCAATGTTTCTACTCCTAATGCAAAGCGTGCAAAACTGCCTGAAACTGCTAAAACTGCTGAAACTGCTTGTGATAAAACTGCTGAAATTTTTCAAAATATTGGGGACAATGATCCCATCGCTGTAGATCATAATGGTTTAGATTTTGATGATTGTCACATCTCTGAAGTTATAAAGTTCTTACAAAAACTTGCTAGAAGTCCCAATGCTAGTGCTATAAATTTGGCCTTCACAAAACATATTACAAATGCTCTCATCAAAGCTAGAGAAGAGAAACTAAAACTCGAGACTTCTATTCCTAGGAAGTTAGAAGATGGTTGGGAGCCCATCATTAAGATGAAGGTCAATGATTTTGATTGTAATGCTTTATGTGATCTTGGTGCAAGTATTTCTGTTATGCCTAAGAAAATCTATGATATGCTTGAATTGCCACCATTGAAAAATTGTTATTTGGATGTTAATCTTGCTGATAATGCTATAAAGAAACCTTTGGGGAGGATTGATAATGTTCGCATTACGGTTAACAATAACCTTGTCCCCGTTGATTTTGTTGTCTTGGATATTGAATGCAATGCATCTTGTCCCATTATTTTGGGAAGACCTTTTCTTCGAACTGTTGGTGCTATTATTGATATGAAGGAAGGTAATATTAAATATCAATTTCCTCTCAAGAAAGGTATGGAACACTTCCCTAGAAAGAGAATGAAGTTACCTTATGATTCTATTATTAGAACAAATTATGATGTTGATGCTTCATCTCTTGATGTTACTTGATTCACACTTTCTGCGCCTAGCTGAAAGGCGTTAAAGAAAAGCGCTTATGGGAGACAACCCATTATTTTACTTCTGCACTTTTGTTTTATATTTGAGTCTTGGAAGTTGTTACTACTGTAGCAACCTCTCCTTATCTTTATTTTATTGCATTGTTGTGCCAAGTAAAGTCTTTGATAGTAGGGTTGATACTAGATTTGGATTACTGCGTAGAAACAGATTTCTTACTATCACGAAATTGAGCAGCCCCATCTGTAGGTAACTCAGAAAAAATCTTCCAATTTATGTGCGTGATCCTCAGATACGTACGCAACTTTCATTCAATTTGAGCTTTTTCATCTGAGCAAGTTAAGTGCCCCAGAAAAATTCGTCTTTACGTACTGTTCTGTTTTGACAGATTCTGCCTTTTATTTCGCATTACCTGTTTTGCTATGTTTGATGGATTTCTTTGTTCCATTAACTTTCAGTAGCTTTGTGCAATGTCCAGAAGTGTTAAGAATGATTATGTCACCTCTGAATATGTGAATTTTTGATTATGCACTAATCCTCTAATGAGTTTGTTTTGAGTTTGGTGTGGAGGAAGTTTTTAAGGGTCAAGAGAGGAGGATGATACAATATGATCAAGAAGAGTGAAAAGTCTAAGCTTGGGGATGCCCCCGTGGTTCATCCCTGCATATTTCAAGAAGACTCAAGCATCTAAGCTTGGGGATGCCCAAGGCATTCCCTTCTTCATCGACAACTTATCAGGTCACCTCTAGTGAAACTATATTTTTATTCCGTCACATCTTATGTGCTTTACTTGGAGCGTCTGTTTGGTTTTATTTTTGTTTTGTTTGAATAAAATCGGATCCTAGCATTCTTTGTTAGGGAGAGAGACACGCTCCGCTGTTGCATATGAACACATGTGTTCTTAGCTTTACTCTTAATGTTCATGGCGAAGGTTGAAACTGCTTCGTTAATTCTTACATGGTTGGAAACAGAAAATGCTACATGTGGTAATGGGTATAATATCTTGAATAATTTGATACTTGGCAATTGTTGTGCTCAAATAGATCATGTTTAAGCTCTTGCATCATGTACTTTGCACCTATTAATGAAGAACTACCATAGAGCTTGTTAAAATTTGGTTTGCATGATTGGTCTCTCTAGAGTCTAGATATTTTCTGGTAAGGTGTTTGAACAACAAGGAAGACAATGTAGAGTCTTATAATGCTTGCAATATGTTCTTATGTAAGTTTTGCTGTACCGGTTCATACTTGTGTTTGCTTCAAACAACCTTGCTAGCCCAAAGCCTTGTTGAGAGGGATTACTTCTCGTGCATTCAAAATCCTTGAGCCAAAAACTATGCCATTTGTGTCCACCATACCTACCTACTACATGGAATTTCTCTGCCATTCCAAAGTAAATTACTTGAGTGCTACCTTTAAAATTTCATTCCTTGTCTTTGCAATATATAGCTCATGGGAAAATAGCTTAAAAACTATTGTGGTATTGAATATGTACTTATGTATCTTATTTCTTATAAGTTGCTTGTTGAGCGGTAACCATGTTTCTGGGGACGCCATCAACTATTACACCTTTGTTGAATATCATGTGAGTTGCTATGCATGTTCGTCTTGTCTGAACTAAGGGTGATTTATCATGATCAAATGGTTTGAGTATGCATATTGTTAGAGAAGAATATTGGGCCGCTAACTAAAGCCATGAATCATGGTGGAGGTTTCAGTTTGGACATCAATCCTCAATCTCTTATGAGAATATTATCTGTTGTTGAATGCTTATGCATTAAATAGGAGTCCATTATCTGTTTTCTATGTTGTCCCGGTATGGATGTCTAAGTTGAGAATAATCAAAAGCGAGAAATCCAATGCGAACTTTCTCCTTAGACCTTTGTACAGGCGGCATAGAGGTACCCCTTTGTGACACTTGGTTGAAACATATGTTATGCAATGATAATCCATGTAAATCCAAGCTAATTAGGACAAGGTGCGAGCACTATTGGTATTCTATGCATGAGGATTGCAACTTATAAGATGTCTTATGCATAACACATATGAATTATTACTACCATTGACAAAATTGTTTCTATGTTTTCAAAATAAAAGCTCTAGCAAAAATATAGTAATCCATGCTTCCCTCTGCGAAGGGCCTTTCTTCTACTTTTATGTTGAGTTAGTTTACCTACTTCTTTCTATCTTAGAAGCAAACACTTGTGTCAACTGTGTGCATTGATTCCTACATACTTGCTTATTTGCATTCATCATATTACTTTGTGTTGACAATTATCCATGAGATAAACATGTTGAAGTTGAAAGCAACTGTTGAAACTTATATCTTCCTTTGTGTTGCTTCAAAGCTTTCTACTAAGAATTTATTGCTTTATGAGTTAACTCCTATGAAAGTCTTATTGATGCTTGTCTTGAAAGTACTATTCATGAAAAGTCTTTGCTATATGATTCAGTTGTTTAATCATTATCTTTACCATTGCTTCGAATCACTGCATTCATCTCATATGCTTTACAATAGTATTGATCAAGATTATGATAGCATGTCACTTCAGAAATTATCCTTGTTATCGTTTACCTACTCGAGGGCGAGTAGGAACTAAGCTTGGGGATGCTTGATACGTCTCAAACGTATCTATAATTTCTTATGTTCCATGCTACTTTTATGATGATACTCACATGTTTTATACACACTTTATGTCATTATTATGTATTTTCCGGCACTAACCTATTGACGAGATGCCGAAGAGCCAGTTGCTGTTTTCTGCTATTTTTGGTTTCAGAAATCCTACAAAAGAAATATTCTCGGAATTGGACGAAATCAACGCCCAGGGTCTTATTTTTCCACGGAGCTTCTAGAAGACCGAAGGGGATACGAAGTGGGGCGACGAGGCGCCCAGACCACAGGGCCGCGTGGCCTGGGTGGGGCCCGCGCCGCCCTATGGTGTGGGGCCCTCGTTAGCCCCCCGACGCTGCCCTTCCGCCTATTTATTCCCTCCGTCGCGAAAACCCTATTACCGAGAGCCACGATACGGAAAACCTTCCAGAGACGCAGTCGCCGCCAATCCCATCTCGGGGGATTCAGGAGATCGCCTCCCAGACCTTCGGAGAGGGGAATCATCTCCCGGAGGACTCTTCATCACCATGATCGCCTCCGGATTGATGTGTGAGTAGTTCATCCTTGGACTATGGGTCCATAGCAGTAGCTAGATGGTTGTCTTCTCCTAATTGTGCTATCATGTTTAGATCTTGTGAGCTGCCTATCATGATCAAGATCATCTATTTGTAATGCTACATGTTGTGTTTGCTGGGATCCGATGAATATGGAATACTATGTCAAATTGATTATCAATCTATCATATATGTGTTGTTTATGTTCTTGCATGCTCTCCGCTGCTAGTAGAGGCTCTGGCCAAGTTGATACTTGTGACTCCAAGAGGGAGTATTTATGCTCGATAGTGGGTTCATGCCTCCATTGAATGCAGGACATGTGATGAAAGTTCTAAGGTTGTGGATGTGATGTTGCCACTAGGGATAAAACATCAATGCTTTGTCTAAGGATATTTTTGTTGATTACATTACGCACCATACTTAATGCAATTGTCTGTTGTTTGCAACTTAATACTGGAAGGGGTGCGGATGCTAACCCGAAGGTGGACTTTTTAGGCATAGATGCATGCTGGATAGCGGTCTATGTACTTTGTCGTAATGCCCAATTGAATTTCACACTACTCATCATGATATGTATGTGCATTGTTATGCCCTCTTTATTTGTCAATTGCCCAACTGTAATTTGTTCATCCAACATGTTATTTCTTATTGGAGAGACACCACTAGTGAACTGTGGACCCCGGTCCATTCTTTTACATCGAATACAATCTACTGCAAGCATTGTTCTTTACTGTTCTTCGCAAACAAACATCATCTTCCACACTATACATCTAATCCTTTGTTTACAGCAAGCCGGTGAGATTGACAACATCACTGTTACGTTGGGGCAAAGTACTTTGATTGTGTTGTGCAGGTTCCACGTTGGCGTCGGAATCCCTGGTATTGCGCCGCACTACACTCCGCCACCAACAACCTTCACGTGCTCCTTGACTCCTAATGGTTCGATAACCTTGGTTTCTTACTGAGGGAAAACTTGCTGCTGTACGCATCACACCTTCCTCTTGGGGTTCCCAACGGACGTGTGCTTTACGCGTATCAGGCCGACGGAAGCCAAGCCATCGAAGAAGAAGACGAAGAAGAAGAACAGCCAACTCAAGCCGACGCCAACCTGTCGAAGGGAAAGAAGAAGAGGAAGAAGGACTCGCCGCCTGCCGAACCGCGTATCAAATGGACGCCGAAGCTTGGATGACCGTGTCCATGAACGGCATAACCGGGGCCAATCAGTCGTTTGACACATATTGGCTTCGAGTGAAGCAGACGTTCGACGAACGCAAACTCGTCGATCCCTACTTCAGCAAGACGAACATGAACCGGGGAGACAAGGCAATGGCCACCCATTGGGGGATCATACAGACGGCGTGCAGCAAATGGCACGACACACAGGAGGAGATCAAAGAACGGCCGATGAGCGGTCACGACTTGGAGCAACAGGTATGCTCCGTCGACCCTGCATCACCGAGGTTAGCTGTGCACCGTGTAGTGATCGTCGTGAGCTGACCCGTATCGCCGTACTCTTTTTCCCCAGCTGGGCCGTGCTTGGGACATGTACATGGACGACACCGGCATGCAGTTCAAGTTCCTGAACGTCTATGCCCACATCGAGAAGTGCGAGAAGTGGGCGGAAACCCGCAAGACCCTCTCGAAGAGCAAGACCGAGCAGTACAACCCCGACGCTCCGGCGGCTGGCTCGGCGGATGGGCGCCCGGAACTCGGCCAGAAGAAGCTCAAAGAGCTCAAAAAGACGGGCAATCCCGCCGACAGGATGCATGCGTCGATCGACAAGTGCTGGGCCGACTTGAGGACGCACGCCGACGGGAGGAACAACAAGTTCGACGGCAGGTGGCGGGAGATGCTCGCCAACCAAGGCGTCCGGATCGCCCTGCTGAAGACGACGGCGGCGGCGCAGAAGAGGAACACTGACTTGGCGTTTCTGATGGACGGGAACACGGATCTGATGGACGAGGAGACGAGGAATTGGTACCAGGGCCACCGCATCGACATCCTCCGAGCCACTCCGGCCAGTTCTTTGTCGTCTCCGCCGGCTCCTACCTCGTCTTCCTCACCGTCTACGTCGTCGACTGCCGCTGCTTCGACGTCGACTGCCGCTGCTTCGATGTCGACTGCCGCTGCTTTGTCGTTGACTGCCGCAGCCGCTTCGACCACGGCGTGTGAGGAAACTGGTCCGTCGGACACCGCCGTGCCAGCCGGGATTGCCGATGAGCCTGTTTCCGTGTAATTTCCGTCCTATCGCCGATCTATGCCTGATCCTTTTGCTGGTTCTTTTGCCGATCAACTGGCCGTACTTGTAGCGCGGGATGACGGTTTGTTTGAATTTAAACTATGTCCGTCGAACTTCGGGTGGACGACTGGAAATATGGTACTCCCCATGACTTTATTTCGTCCAATCCGGCGTTTGTTTTGTCCGGATTTCGTCGTGGGTAGGCCAAATGAGTGGAGATGCTCTTAGGCTGGTATGGAATCGGTGTTGAGATGAGATCTCCCCATAAGCCCGTCTTTGATGAGTAAAGGCAGGAGAATGCTTGTTCCTGATGTTTTCCGTCAACGTCTGCTGCTGCCAAGACCACCTGGAAATGTTGGTCGTCTCCGGCGGCGCGAAGCACCGCACCGTTGATCTTGGTGTTCTTTGTGTCAAACGCCGGCCGCGGGAAAGCCAATGCAGTGCCGGTCGCCGGTGATGGGATCCCAGACCAGAACCTGGAGAAGTTTCGGAATGCAGATGAGGAAGAGACCATGGCGGCATCCAAGAGACATGGAGAGGCTGTTGTCGTCGCGCTGCAAGGAGAATCGTTCAGGAGAGACACGATTGGGGGCCTCCAGAGCAGGTATGAATATTTTTTCTTCCCAATATTTGTCGAAAAAGCCAAGGAGAGGGGGGTTGCGGCGGTGGTGGAGGCGGAAGCGGCGGAAGAAGCCGTGGTCGGAGACGAGGCGGCGTCATCGCTTGCAGACGAGGGAGGCTCGCGGGAGGGAGGAGGGCTGCGTAGGAGGATCTTGGAGAGGAGGTCGTCGCCTTCCAGCAGCGTCACCGCTAGTGAGCGGGCGTGATGGCGGCGGCATCTCATCTCACCCAAAGTCGCTCGTGTGGGGGCCTCGGGGGCAAATGCTATACACCGACCAGGTCGGCGCTTAGCGCGCACGGTACGGACCAACCCAGTTAGGGGCGCTAGCATTTTTATTTCAATTTTGTTTCTTTTTTATCATTTTCTTTTCTTTTCTTTTATGTTTATTTTTTGTAAGATTCGATAAATGTTCAGATTTAAAATTTAAATATATTTTGGAAAATGGGCAGATTTTTATAAATGTTCAAAATTTAAAAATGTTGAAAATAAAAAAAATGTTTGAAAAATGTTCAAATAGGAAAAATGTTCAAACTGAAAAAAATTTAAATTAAAAAAAATCGAAATTTGAACAAATTTTGGATTTCGAATGATCCTCGAAATTTAACAAATTTTGGAGTTTGAATGATTTTGAAAATTTGAACAAATTTGAAGTTTCAACATTTTGGGAATTTGAACAAATTTAAAATTTGAACATTTTTTAGATCTAAAAAATCTCACATTTAATAAAATCTAAATCAAATTATAAAAGGTAAAGTAAGAAAGAAAACATTAAAAAAACTAAAATGAGTGTTAGTTTTTTTAAAAAAGTGAGCTATAAACAGAAACAAGGAAAAGTGAATCAAATTACCTGATGGACGGACCACGGCCCAATTAACAGCCGCCGGGTCGGAGGGGTGTGTGGGGGAGTAAATGACAAAAAAGACTACCATAATTGTGGAAGTTGTGTCACATAACTACCAAACGGGATTGCTTTGTCACATAACTACCACTTTTGGGGCATGATCCTAACAAAGAGCACTGATTTTCCAAATTGCCCTTCTTAATCCCGTTTATGGCAGCTGGGACCTACTGTCAGATCCTACGTGGCAAAAATCAATAACTAGTTTATGCTCATTTTACAAAAGACCCCCTACTTCCCCTACTTCCCTTTCCCAGAACCAATCAACTCCCCATCAGCATCTTCCTCGTTCCCGGCCGTTGTTCGAGCACGAGCTCCTCCATCTCGTCGACCTCGGCTTCCTCCCTAATGAACGGGGGTGCACGACGGTGGGGGCGGGGCGTGCAGCGACTGGCGAGCAAGGCTGGCAGGCGGGGTGCGCGGCGGCGGGCAGGCGCGCTGCTGCAAGCGGGCGCGCGCGGAGAGCGAGCACGCGCGACGGCGGGACATGGCGCGTAGGCTCGCTGCTGAAGGTGGGGCGTGCGACGGCGGCGGCCGGGCAGGCGCGGGGCGCAACGGTGCGGCTGGGCGCGCGACGGCAGGCGTGCAGACGGATAGCGGTCTGGTGGGTCCCCTCGCGTGGAGGCATTCCTCGACATGCTCGGCCGTGTCCCGCCGGCCGATGTGGAGGCCGCGCTGACCACCTGCGACGTCGGCTCCACGGCGGAGGCCCGAGCTCGCCGGAGCCCGCGCCCAAGCTTGCCGCCCCGCGGTCCTAGGCGGCGCGTCCATCTTCCGCGGTGGCGGATGGGCCACGCCCAGTCGGACGGGAGGGAGAGGAATATGTGGCGTTGACCTCCTGGCATTAGCATTTGAAGATTTTTTTCTTCCTTTATCTATTTCTAATTTTTTATGTCCGGAATTGGACCTTTGTGTGATATGAAAATAGTTTCTAAGGTTATTTTTGCAAAATGATACTAATAGTTAGGTTTTCACCTGCCACGTAGGCCTAACATGTTGGTCCGAATAGTCATAAAACTGTTTAACATGTCTAACTAGTGAAATCAGGGACTGTATTTCCTAGCTGCTCTTGTTCCCCTTCCCACGGGCGAACATGAGGCGGTTCCGTTTTCCTCCCTCCACGGCCGACGAGCCTGTGGGTTCCCTGTAATATCCCAGGTTTAGAGGCAACAAAATGAGAGAACACCATAGTGTGCATTGCATTCATGCATAGAAAATCCGGGGAATTTTCGCGCTTTCAAATAAAACTTACCACAGTAACTGAAGTTTCACTTGACTTGCTGGAACTGAAGTAGGTCATCAAGTCAAGCGCTATAAACTTCTCTGTGATCTTTGTTAAAATCTTGTTTTGCGTAGAGATGATTTGATCTATGGATTAGATCAAATGGAATTATATTTACAACAACACATTTTCTTTAAGAATCAAACCCTAACTTATTAACACTTAAAAGTTAGCAACTACCTTGGTGTGTAAATTAATTCACTTCTAAACTTATTACCAAATAAGGTAAACCACAGGGTCTAAAGTGCATAAAAGCCACACATTCTTATTTAAATCATAACTTATTAAGTATATGGAATATCATAAAACTAAATCCATTTACATTACGATTTATAGTTCAAACTATTTGAATCAAACTGACTATGAGTATTTTGAAACTCATATGATCATGCCTTGGTGAAATCAAACACCAACTATCCAAATTTGAGGAATAACCTTCAACCTTGATCTTTTGATCAATATTATAATATAAATCCAATCCAATATGATATAGTGACTCATCCACAATAATAAAACCATCCACAAGATATTTAGTAACAAATGCCACTTGGCTATCCAAAAATAAATCATATGAGAGGATAATGATCTTGCCACATAGGATGAAAATATCTACATGACTTGCTTTCCAAGCTATGCCACCTCATGCTCAAAGGATTGCTATGGATGAGGGCATGACAACCAAGCACCTTACTCATCTAACCAACACAAGAGTCACCACCTATGTGTCATGATACTAGAGCTTGCCCAAGCCTATAAGTAGAGCCACACCCTTCATTCCTTTGCTCATCTTGTAGCATGATACATGGGAACAAATACATAGAGCCACTCCATGTGAATTAGCTAGGATCAAGATGAAGAAGCTAGGAGGTGGAGGCATACCACAAGATGTAGGTTTATCAGATTTCCTGAAGAACAAGCTACAGAATATTGCAAGGTAGAATCCCTAGGCAAACCATATATTTAGAGGATCATATCATCATATCTTGAGTAGGACCTTAGGCTATTACAAGACATTTAGAAGTGAGAGAGATTATAGATGCTAACCATAGCCATGTCTATCCTAGAGAATTTTAGAGTAGTATTACATCTTACTTGTTTAAACCAACCTTTAATCTTGTAGATGAGAGCCATGTTCCATTAGTAAAACATAACCAAAGCTTATGCTCATATTCTAATCCTAGTTGTGTATCACATTGGTGATCACTACTTAAACCCTAAACTACATTTGAATTCCAACCCATGGATTAAATTGGATTATAATTAGAACCCTGCCATACCTCATGTCTATTTATACTTAAATTTAGTGAAGAGTATGCAAAACCTACACCTTTTCATGTAGGATCCACCCCACATAAAATATTATGCTCTACCTTGTGTATCATGGATCAAAAGGATACAACCAAGTCTTGCATACCTAATGACTTAATGTCATTTGGATGAGTAGAATGAAACCAATACCCTATTTTTAATTTGTTATCCAAATACTTTGCCTAAGTGAACCAAATGAAATTGTATTTCTAAAATAGTACCACATTAGTAAGTAAATTGACCAATGATAAGCTTGGGAATTATATTAAGAAGTTCAAGCCATAATTTGCTAAGCAAGATTAGTGAATATAGTATAGATTCAACCATTTTCTTAAACTCTTAAAAATAAATTCTCCACATAAAATGATGAATCCAATTCCATCCACATTTTCACCACTACTTTAAACACTAGTCATAATTATAAGCATGGGAACAAATCATATTATTAAGTACTAGCTCAACCTAATCATGTGTTCATTATGCACCAGCTATAAATTTCAAACCATTTAAATGGATCTGGTTCCTAAATTAAAAAGGGAAGTGAGATAAAAAGCTAAACCTATTTCTTTGTTAATTAAACCTCACCAAGTGTCACTTTAATTAAAATTCAATAGTTGTTTAAACAAAAGAATTATGCAGTGAGTATTATCATAAAGTGATATTTAAATTCAAATGATTTAGAACCTGCAAAAAACAAAATATTATTCAATTTGAATTCAAACCAGGAAATAAAAACAGAAAAAGAAAACAGAAATTTGAAAGAAGAAATGGAGGGAAACTCACCTGGCTTACATGGCCGTGCAACCCATCACCACCAAAGGAAACAACCCAACCCACCTTACCGATTCGTCGAGGAAGAAAAAGAACATCGTCGTCTTCTCCAACGACGACAGCGCACAGGAGCACCCCGGCCACCTCACCGTGAAGGATAGGGAAGACCTGGACGCCGCAGACCATCCCAGAATCACGCTCGATACTTCTCGCGTCCGAGCTTATCCCAAATGCGTCCCGATTCGTGCCGTTTGCCGTGCCAACACCTCCGCCACATCTCGGTCATTGCCGCCGGTGGAATGACGAGATGGACCTCGTCATGCCCTATAAATATGTCCAGCAGCACCGCCGTGCACTTCTTGTTCACCTCTGCCACTCAAATCCCTCTCAGTCGCCCCTATCTCTCAGCTTCTACCTTCACTGTTCGTCGGCGACCTCCATGGCGCCGTCGATTGAGAGCACCCCGGAGTCCGTGGAGTAGCTCGTTGGATGCGCCTGCCGATGTAGGTTCTCCTGGCGGAAGGAATCGAGTAGGGGAGCTCAGGGCGAGGCCAATTTGGGATTTTCCCCTTACAGCAGATCGCCGGAATCCACGGCCATGAGCTCGTCTCCGACCACATCAAGCTTCACCGAGCCCACCAACATCTTCAGGTTGATCTTGCGCCTCTCCTGCATCTAATTTCGCGTCTTAGGGTTAACCGTAGCTCGAGATGGGTAGCTGGCCGGAGTGGCGCCGCCGCAGAAACATTTGGCGGTGATGCTCCGGTGATTTTTTGGAAGCAACGACCACACCATCGTTCTCAGATCATCAAGGGGAGTCGAACCCGCCTAGTATTACATCCTGGGAGGCCATAAAACGGCGTCGCCACCGTGCACTGGCTCACCGGCGTTGAGACGGCGACGAAGCCAACGTGGCGGTGGGACCTAACAGTTGGTTTGACCCGGTCAATTGCCAACGAGGCAGCTGACCTGGCAAGACCCCACTTGTCTGTGTCTAGTGGTAGAAGTGAATCGGTACATTTAGTATTATTACCTTATTTCAAATTCCAGTAAAATACTAAAACTTTGAAAAATTATATCAAATCCATTTCAACTCAGAAAATTATGAATAATATATCAAAATGCTCACAAAAATAAACTCTATTCAAATAAAATATAAAACAAAAATGTGTGTCAAAATAAAAAGTCACTTATTTTTAACCTTATTAATTATGTCATTTCAATTATTTAAAATACAATTTGAAATCAATAATTAGTGAAATTTCAAAATTAAATTTTAACTATTCAGTAACTAAGTAAAATGTTAAGATTGATTTTATTTATCTTATTTGCATTAACTTAATTATTAGTGGTAATTCATAAACCCTAATTTGCAAATTACCATTTACCATTTTCTTTAAATAGTAATAACTCAAGAAAATATTAAAAGTCAATATTACTTTGGTAGCCCAACAATTGTTTACTTAAACATATTTGAGTAACAAGTTAATTATTTTAAAACCTAATAACAATTATTAAACCCTGATTCTTAATTAAACCAAAATAGGAGCTACTCTAATTATTAAATCTTGTGAAAATTAATAAAATGTCAAACCATTACTAATGTTGTTTCAAAGTAATTAGTAACCACACCTAAATTGATAATCAGAATTTTAGAAGTTGTACCATAATTTAGAAACCCTAGTTTTAATTTAAGTAAGACATTGATCTCATTGTTTCATGTGTTCATCCCTAGTAGTTGCAAACCTAAAACCCTAAGGATTTAACCCATGTGATCATTACACTTTAGTAGTAACTCTAAAACCCTAGTTATGTGTCACATATGATCATGTGAGATTTACTTGACATATAGAACCCTAATAAGCAACAATTGAATGCATGCTCATGATCCACTAGCATAAACCAAGTCACTTGAGATTATCATTTCATGTTTCCATATACTTAGCTTAAACCTATCTGATTCACTAGTGCCATCTTGATGCAAACTCTAGCCTGTTAATATGATTAGTACCATTGATCACCACTCCATTATACCACACCATTAGGATCAACCTTAATCATCATAATTTAGTAGAACTATAATTATGAACCCTAGTATCAACCTTGTGTAATAATTCACAACACATGTTCCTATCCCACTCAACCCTACTTAGTAAATGATAAACCACTTAGTTAGAAACCATTAGAGATTATTTAGTAAAGCAAATGTGAAGCCATAGTAAATCTAATAGCAAGCCTATGGAACCATCTCAATAACCATCCTTTGATATGATACCATAATCAACCATAGTAATAAACCTACCAATACTTGCTATATAGAAGCCCATTCAACTTAAGAACCCAACTAGTCCCTATTAGTGGAACTAAATGAATCCAATAGTAAACCCTAGAAGCCATAGCACCTATATATAGTAGTTCATATTCTTATTTTAAATTGTTCTTCAAAAGTTATTCTTTTGAAGTACAAATACCAATCAAACCTTTGAAGCCCTAATCCTTCTTTGAAATACTCAATATTTCTTAAACAACATGTTCTTCAAAAGTTATTCTTTTGAAGTATAGCATAAGTAATCATCAACCATGTCCTGTAGAACTTAAAATTGACAACTGTTCTTTATATATTGTTCCACCACTATTCTTTATGTGTATGATTGTTATTATGTCTTATATCACTTGGTTATGATGCTAATATAAGCAAACCCTAATAAGAACCTTGTTTGAGAACCATTCTAAAAGTGCAGCAAACCCTAAAGAAATCTTTACAACTCATCCATCCTAAATCATCGAGATTAGGTTACTCTCGGGACGATTGCATCTCATACTATGCATTATAGCATCTTTGCCAGTTCTTTAAACATTGTCCTTACCGGACGATGATGGTATTTCAGCATTTGGAGTTCTCACGTATCGAAGCTTTTGCCTGCATAATCTTGCAGTCAAGAAAGGCAAGTTCATCGCTTGCTCATGTCATTTGATTATTTGTATCAAACTATATGCAAAGTACTATACTTATCACTCATGCATTGAAAAGCAAAGTATTATTTTACAATTATGAATATGACTATGTGGTGGGCAATGGAACCATGATATGTGTTGATATGGTGGAGGTTCCATTGCATGGGTACTACTCATCTAGGACTAAGTACCAATGCCGTCCAGTGATTCTAGCGCCGTACATATCGCGTTATCCAAAAGATCTATAATGGCTCTGGGGAAGTCAGCTGTATCTTTTCCCTTCTGCACGCCAACGGATTGGTAGAGCCGGTGGGGTGTTGGAGGCACTGCCGCAATAGGTTGGGAAATCCTTTTAAATCTCCATCCATTAGTGATGATAAGCTCTACCATCTATGATGGATTGTCCGGAGTACACCGTGAGTAAAGCCGTATTATCGGGAGAAGTCTACTGGGGGTGTACGGTTGGACAAAAGGGTGGGTTTGCAGGGTCGCGGAGAAGGCAGTGATTGGCTTGGATCTTATACTGGGCCTCACACCAAAGGAAGTGTGGACGAGGACATACTCTCGGCCGACAACATGGTTAAGATCTCTTGTGGGGTAAAGTAACGCACCTCTGCAGAGGGTATCAAGAATTGTGACTGTCACTCCCTGTTCCGGGAAGGGAACTGCGAACGCGGCAGGAAAGGAACTCCACGAAGTTCTAGTCAACCTGTGAAGACTGACGGGCATAGTTTTCAGAATAAAATAAACCTTTTGAAGAAATGATTATGAAAACTTGCATTGGCCTATGACCTTCTGGTCTATGGCTGTAGCTAGTGCATGATACACATATTTCCTAATATGAACTTGCTGAGTACGCTGGAACTCGAAGACAAAGGAGTCAACTGCAACAAGATGAAGAATCCAATCAAAGAAGTCAATGGAGTCAAATTCTGCATCAGCTATGATGGAAACCTAGACTAGTAATAGAAGGGAACTTTTCCCTAATCCTAGCACCTAAGTAGCTAGAGTTCTATAGCAAGCCAATTAGCTCTTAAACTTGAGTTAGCTATAAGATAGACTACGAGTCGTTCTTCTGGAGCTTTATTTGAAGTTTTACCTCACTGTAAAGTAGGAGGCTATGTGGATCTTATGTAAACAGTTCGTGTGCACTTCTATAGACATACCTTGGACTCGCATATGTTTCTGTTGTACCACTCTGAGAGATGTAATATGAGTGGAACGGTGTTTCACTTGTATTATGTCAACGACTTGTGTACTACACCATGCAGTGGTACGCTGGATTATCACATTCCCTCTCCTCCGTCCGCCGCTCCGGTGACGGGAGGAGGGGGAGCCCTGGGTCTTCATGTCAGGCCAGTAGATAGGGTTGGGTCTAGTGTTTTTGGCAGCTCTGCTCTGATGGCGACAACGGCGTTGCAAGGAAATAAAGTCCTCCAGTTCCAGTCCCATCTCGGCATCGCCTTTTTCCGGCGGTGTCGAAGAGCTCAGAGATAGGTTTGCTTGTCGGCCCTCCGGTCCGTCGAGGCTAGGTTTGCTTGGCATGGTTGGCGAGGCGGCGGCGACGACCGTGCTGTTGAATAAGGTCCTCCGGCTTCGTCCCCATCGCGGTGGAGCGTACTCCGGCGTCGCCAAGAAGCCTGTGAGGTCGTCATGTACAGGGGTTGCTCTGCGTCTGTTGTTCCTGGTGGCGACGATGATGCTCTGTGCAAGGCAGATGTCCTGGTTCAAGGTTTGTGGTAAGTGGACCGCGGATCCGATGCTCTCCTTCAACGAGGTTGGACGGAAGCTGCGGGTTTGGAGCCTCAGTGGCATGGGGATGATCCCCGGCCAACGCGCCACAATGGAGAAAGCCTCGCCGGTCACGGAGGTGAAATTCATCAGCTCTCAAAGCATTTTTGCGATGGTGCTTCTTTGGCTCATGGATTGTTGGTCTCTCAGTTTGTCTTCCTCCTGGTGCTCCGGCTCTGGAGGAGATGAGCGTTGGGTGAAGAAGGCAGTGTGCGAACAGGCCCCTGAAGACATTCTTACCATTTGTTATTTGGTACGGATCGGTTGTGCAATTGTTTCAGGACACCTAGTTTATTTTAGTAGGATCCTGCGTGTGTGTGTGCAGCCTTGTACTACTATTATGTTTGTTTAGTTTCCTCTCAAAAAAAGAACTAGTGAAATCAGAGCTCTCCGTCACAAACCGACCCCAATTATGGTAGTCATGTGATAAAACGAACGTATCTGGTAGTTTCGTGACACGACCGCTTCAATTGTGGTAGTTTTTTGTCATTTACCTAAGCTCGGGGAAGGGAGGGGTTTCGAGTGAGGCGATCAGCCTGAAGTCAAGCTAAAGACTGAAGAGGAGAGATCCAGGAGAGAGAGAACGGCCCAATACAGACATAACCCAATATTGGAAGTTCATTTTCCCCCTCCCCTTCTCTCACCTCTCTACAGTAGCTGAGCAGGCTCTCCGCTGTTGTTGGCCGGACCAAGGCCCTCTCCGGCGGCGCTGCCGTCGAAGAGTGGCTGAGGCTCCGTGCCCGCCACCGTAGGTTGTATAGGAGTAGAGTTGGGCCTTGTGCCCGCGTCTGGAGTAGGGCTCAGATCTGTTTTGACCGGATCTGGTGCTTACTGTGGTGGTTTCCCTCCGGCGAGCTTCGATGGAAGGAGACGCCGGACCATGTCACCGCCGCAGATATCTCCGTCAATAAGGTCAAAGGTAGCTGTCTAGAGAGCTCTGCTGATGCTTTGTTGTATCTTCTACTTCTGGCCTGCCGTGGAGGCGAGGAGAAGGGGAGAAACAGCAGCGGCTTCGGTAGATCTGCTGGGCGGCGGGGGTCCTCGGCTGGTCTGTCGTCTCTGCGCGGCGCAGATCAGTCACCTGCTGAGCTCCTTGGCAAGTTTCCATGGTGGAAGAAGCCGGTGGTCGCTCTTACGGTGAGCCCCTCTCTCAATAAGCGTAGCCATCTTCTTCCTGGTGACTCTGCTTCTCCCCTCCTCTTGGCCGGCCTTGGTGGCGAGGGAGGTGGTGTGGGTGATTGCAAAGTCGCCAGATGCTGGAGATGGTGGTCTGGTCGACATCCTCCTCCTCGAGCGAATCACATGGCGACCAGCGTCGTCGCCATGATCTTTGGCCAACAAGGTGGTCCAAAATCTACCTCCAAGACGGAGGCCCTCTAGATCAGCCGTTGGAGCTCGACGCCTCCACGAGACCAAGTGGTTCGTCCCCGGCCTCATGGAAGCAGCCAGCGACTGGATCTGGGCGTCGGTCAAAAATTTTCGAGCAAACCGCTCTCGGAGCTCGGCGGAAACGCCTCGAGCTCACCGGTGTCTGGCGGCAGCGAGACCCATGTCCTTGATTGCTTTTTTATTTTCTCCTGCTGGGGTGTTCTATGTAAAAAAAGAAGGCTTTTTTGTTCAAATATTAGGTTTTCTAGGGCAATAGATGTTAAAGGGCCTTCTTGTAAGATGTACCTGCCTCGTGCTAAGTAATGAAGTTCCACCGGGGTCGTCGACCCCGTCCGTGTTCAATAAAAAAATATTGGAAGTTCCGAACGGCTTGTTCGTGGATCGTGGTGTTTCCTCACGCTATTTTCTCCATTTCCTGTTTCTTTTCAATAGCCGTTTGGGAAGTTAAAAATCTTTGAAACCCAAATAAAGATGGAGGATTTTTGGTGTGTTTCAACAACTATTTGTTGTCGATGGACACTGATGAACAATTTTGTTTGGAACAACCGTGGTCATTTTTCATTGAGTGAACGTTTCCTTATTTTCACTTTTGGGTGTCATGTTTTCTCGACGGATTTAGTTGATTTTTATATTTTTCAACTTTACCCGCTAAGATATACATGTTTGTCTTGGTAGGTCATTTTGAATCAATGTGATTTCGTCTAGAATGTTCATGAGATATACCTCTATGATGAACATCTAGATATTTTTTGCCGCTGCCCGTGCGAAAACAAAGTTTCGTTAAAAAATGGTGGCGTTTAATGGTATGCTTAACATGTAATTCCTAATTCTATATTAGTTGTCACGGATTTTGATGTATATATGTGTCTAGATATATCTAAATCCACCAGAGAACCAAGTTTTGTTAAAAAAAAATGCCGCGTTCATGAGAGTGTGATGAATGGTATGTTTAACATATACCCCCTCGTTGCATATTATTTGTCGCGTAAGGAAGTCCATGGCCATGGTGCTCGAAAGTTCTTACTTCGTGTCGGCTTAGTGTAAGGAAGTCCATGGGGGTGCTCCTCCAAGATGATGCCTTGCGTGGTGGTTCCCATCCCTTTTTCTCCTCGAAACAGGCTTTCGCCCCGCTATATTAATATAGCAGATTTGATTAAAATTCAATTTCTATTGCACTATTTGAAACTAACTTAACTTGGCTTCTAAATTTGGTGTTCCTATTTTAAAAAAGTTGTAGGTGGGCAATTTAGGACAAGAAAACATGACTAATTGTCTTACCTTTGCACATTTATTTAAGTTTATGACTCTAATATTGAACAATCATTTTGCGGAACGGGTCAGCCATGCTCTAAAATTTGAATGTTTGCTCCTTATAAATTCCACAGGTCTAGAGTGCTGATCCAATTTATCGTAACAAACTTGGTAGCTAGTCCCTCTGTTGGGTCTAGAACTCTAGATACAACGGCACTTATTTTAAAACAGAGGAGTGCCGTAGGTTTAAAAAAGGTTTTTACTCCATTGCTTTTAATAAAAGACCTACAATTTGGCAGCCAAGTTGAAGAAGAATAATACTCCCTCCATTCTTGAAAACAAGCACACTGCCAAAAAAAAAATCATCTATACAATAACACTAACATTAATCGAGAAAAAAATGATTAGATTTGTAACTCATAGCATGTTGCTCATTAATGTGAATGTTGCATGCATCCATAGAGAAAGAGACACCACATACAACATCTTTAATTAAACACAGAACCGGTGCGGAACTACGGAAGCAAAGAAAAAGGCGATCGGTAAACGGCAACAAAAACCCATCTAGGGTTCCGTCCCTCTCACCGGCGAAGTCGTCGGTTCGTTCCGCCTCCGGTGGCCTTGGGTCTTGGAGGTGTGGCGAACCACGGTCTCTCGTCGGTGAAGGTTTTATGTTCGTTGTTTAGTCTTTTCAGTGTCTTCTTTGGGATGTTGAGACGGCGGCTATCTCCTGAAGTCAGAACAAGATCCTCCCCGCTCTATCCCCGTTCTGGTGGTGCATCTAGCGCCTTTGAAGAGTGTGTGGAGTTGTTTGTCCGACGGATCTCGCAGGATCCGATCGGTTTTCGAGTTCATTAGTATGTTTTCATGCCAGTCTCTTCTGATCTACGGTTCCCATCAGTGGCGATGATTGTGGCTCTAGTGCGCTGGTTCTTTGGGGCCTTAGCTGGACGACTTCCCATCTTTTTGTTACCTGGAGCTATGAATTTGTGGCCTTGTGTATATGCAAGAACGGAAGTACTAGTATGCTCGTCCATTGTGATTAAGACTAGGAATTTGGAAAGAAACGGCGTCTAATAAAAAAAAGAGAGAAATTTGGAACGGTGTGGATTCGATTCCGGTTTTGAAACTATTACTATTATTCCGCCCCCAAGCCCTAGAACGGGCCGTCGCCGGAGGGCGGTGAGTTGTTTCCGCCGACCCCTATCAAGTCTCCTCGTCCCCGAACTCATCTCGCCGTCCTATTCAAGGCCAGGTTCGGTTTTCTTTTGAGGCCGCGCGCCTCGCCGGCTCATCTGTTGCTCTCAGATTAACCCATGGTTAGATTAACCCTGAAGTTTTCGCCGGGGGAGCGTGTTCTATTCCGTATCGGTTCTGAGTCGAAGAAACCCTTTCCATATCCATGTACGGATCCCGGCTCGCAAATCGATCGATTGAGTCGCCCAAGAATTCGGCGTCTGATACCGACTCGAAATCCATCTCGCCGAGTTAATATATACCGCCGCCGCCGCGAGTTCGCTGCGTGCAACCCCTAGAAGAAAAAGAACATCGCTGTGATCGCGGCGCCCAAGTCCCACAACTTGAATAACAAGAGAGGGGAAGGGATCCAAGGGAGAAAGATCAGCCATGAGGCTCCCGAAAGGGACGAAGGTGGAGGTGTGGATCGCGGACGCCGCGCCCAACATGGGCGCGTGGCGCGCCGGCGAGGTGATTGACGGCAACGGCCACAAGTATGACATTAAGTGGTTCGACGCCGGCCCCGACCCAGGGCGCATCATGAGGAAGTTCGTCCGGCCGAGGCCCAACCCCGACCTCCAGCTGCCCAAGGACGTCGCCCCGGGCGACATCGTGGAGCTGTTCGACAGCAACCTGTGGAAGTTGGTCGAGGTCGTGCGCGTTGACGACCACCAGTTCGACGTCAAGTTCTTCGGCTACACCAATATCCTTACGGTGGACGTGAGCCTTCTCCGGCCCCGACTGACTTATGGGGAGGAAGGCTGGTCCTTGATCCACAAGGTAACGTCCCTTTCATCTTCTCCCCACCCGCGCCCCTCTTAGATTCCGTTGCGTGTGCAGAACTAACAGCCTCACGGCGCCTTGCCCTGTTTCTTCTCTGCTGCAGAATAGCAAGATCCCCATCGAGAGCCCCATACCATCCCGCCCTATCGCCGGTAAAAAGATCAAGAGCAAAGCCACTGGCAATGGGATTGGCAACGTCGGCAGCAACTTCGCCGCCCAAGCGGTCATGCTGGGCAAGAAGAGGAGCAACTGCACGGTGGACTCCAACATCGTCAGGGATGTCAAGAGATTTCAGGGCGACACCGACAGGCTCTTTGCCAAGCGAGACGAACCGGTAGCAAGATACAATGACAACATTGAAGTTATGGATGTACACCCAGGCCATTACCTCAAGAAGCGGGAGGGCACGGGCAACAATGTAGATTTCTGCTTGGCTCCAATAACAGACCGCCACAACCACAAGGACGATGGTGCTAGTAAGTCTGACACATCGTCATCTACCAGCGACACATCTACCAGCGACAGCAGTGGTAGCAGCGGAAGCAAAGGCAGGGGCGGTGACTGCGCAACTTCCGCCACCGTACAGCATAGCCAAAAACATCAAGAGGCTGACATTCAGCTGCTGCGGAGGCGCAATGAAGTGGAGCAAGATTCTGACAGCAGGACGTTGCAGCACCACCGATCGAACGAGGTACAGGGTTCGATTCAACAAGAAGGGCAACACGACGGTAGTCTCCATGTTCTGGAGCTGGACGCGTACGTGAGTGTCATGAAGGCCTTCCACGCCACAGGATCGCTGACTTGGGTCAAGGGGGAGCTGTTGTCCGACCTCCGCCTGCACCTCAACATCTCTAGCGACGAACACCTGCAGGTCATATGGCTCTTGAACGGGAAGAAGAAACCTGCAGGCGGATCACGCAATGACAATTCAGCTTGTCACTAGAATCCGGCCATGTGATGATAGATTCTTGTTTTGTGTTTCCTGTTATGTTATGTTGTAATTTTATCGATACAGTATTTTCTACTATGTTATGTTAGATGGCCTCAGCTCCAAGACCGATCCTCAGGATGAACCTATAAACCGGAGCCTAAACTAGTGGCCCGGGACGCCTCCTCGCCGGTCCTCTGCGCCCAAATCAATCTCAAGTTAGGTACTCGTAGCTTCCAATGCAAGGCAACGGTACCTACCGATGTCGTATCTACCATCCACTCTATGCTTTGAGATTAATGCAGCATTTCACATTTGTTTAATATAAAGTTATTAATAATTAAAATACAAGTGAAACTTTTGTGTGAAACTAAAGTGTTACATGAAAAATATTGTGAAACACTTTGATAGAAAGTGAAATTGGTGACGTCACTGCTAGGATTTGTTTCCCAAAATATTCGTATCTCAGTTATGTTTCAATTATGTTTTAGATTTATTTCATAATTTTGTGGAAGGATTGGTCAGCACATGGCTGATGTTACTGCTGATGTCACTCATGTAGATGTAGTTGCCTTTAAAAAGAGGTTTTCCAGAAGTGGCCCGTTTGAGGTTCACCCACTAATAAAAAAGGCAACCCACATTCACATGTTGTATAAAAAAACGCATAATCATTTCCACTCATATGCCATTCCGTTTTATCCACAATAAGGTATTCAAAAATCACAAACCAGTGAACATCAGGCAACAAATTCAGATGAAAAAGTTGACAACACATGAATTTGATTATTCAAAAACATAACTAAAATGAAGAAACACCAAAGAGAAAAAGAACAAAACACAGTACAACTACGTACTTCCGAGCGGTCGCTCCATGACGCTGGCCTCATCGACGATCCTGACACTCCCTCCACCAGCGTAGACGCCATCCGAGCGGTCGCTCGCGAGTGTGGCGCCACTGACGATGAGCTGGCCACCCTCTCTGACATGCCGGTGCCAGAAGCAGCTCCATGAATCACGTCCACCAGCTCAAGACCTCGCCGTACCTCAGTCAGCTAGCGGCCTATCGAGTATCAACCTGTCAAACAATGTTTATCTGCACTTCCTATTCCCTAGATCTAATGTTGTTACGCCAATGTGCTATTACCACTCTTTATCTTGGTGTAACTGCTGTTTATCAATGAATCACATCTCCTACTTATTCTGCTCCTGGAACGTGCGTGGCTTAGGCCAGAAAAATAAATGTGACGAATTGCTAAGTGAAATCATTAACATCAAACCATCTGTCCTGCTACTACAAGAAACCAAACTCCATGAGATTCCAAATCACAAGGCAAAAACATTCCTCCCCAACCACCTGAACAAATTTGCTTACAAACCCTCCATTGGATCTGCTGGAGGGATTCTAAATGCTGCATCAAATAACTGTTTCACCATTAAATCCACTACTCACCACCAGTTTGCTCTAACCACCATCATCACCTCCACATCTAACAATCAGGAAATTATGGTTACTAACGTTTACGCTCCCACGGACCATGACCTAAAACTACTTTTTCTCCAAGAAATTCAAACAATCCAACCACCACCCAACACTCCTTGGATCCTCCTAGGCGATTTCAACCTAATGCGTAACTCAACTGATAAAAACAACCCCTCTTTTAGGCAGGACGAAGCCGATGCTTCCAATGATGCCATCCACAACCTAGCCCTCATCGAACTACCCTTTAACCGATCGCCTCTACACTTGGTCTAGTAATCGCATAGAACCAACACTTCAAAGGGTAGACAGGGTCTTTATCAACATCTGTTGGAATCAAATCTTCCCAAACTCCTCGCTGTCATCGCTAACACGCTTCACATCCGATCACGTACCAGTCCTCATCACCGTTTCCACGCATATTCCACATCCCGCCCTTTTTCGTTTCGAATCTAGCTGGGCCCAAATCCCTTAGTATGGCCCAATTATCGCCAACGCATGGGCTTCGGCCCAATCTCATTCAAATGCAGCTTCCCGCCTTGCGAGGAAATTGAGAAGAACAAGGCAGGCTCTTAAATCCTGGAGGCAATCCTTCTCTTCACAAAAAATTAGAGAATCCAACACAAAATGCACCATTGCCTTCATTGACCACTTAGAAGAAACTAGAAACCTATCCTTCCTAGAGTTTAACCTAAGAAAGCTTCTCGTCAAGATTCTCCAACGCCTCATAAAAGAAAGGGTCGCCTATTGGCGGAAGAGGAGCAAGATAAAATTCGCCATCGAAGGAGATGAAAACACTAAATATTTTCATGCTCTCGCCTCAACTAAATACAGGAAAAATAAAATTCATACCCTTCAACACGATGGCTCTGACTACTCTTCGCACCACCATAAAATGAATATACTCACTGCATATTTTAAGCAACTTCTTGGCCAACCCTTCATACCCAATTGGAGCTTCAGTCTACAACATCTCTACCCACAAGCACTCTCTAATCTTTCCTCCTTAGCCCTGCCTTTCTCACAGGAAGAAATCACAACCGCCTTTTTCCAGATGAACTCTTTTGCTAGCCCTGGACCTGACGGTTTTGGCCCAAGCTTCTACAAAAAATACTGGCAATCTATTAAATCTGATGTCTTTCAACTCTTCAATCAATTCCACAATCAGGCTGCTGACCTGTCTAGTATAAACCGAGCCCTTATTGTCTTATTACCAAAAGCTGATGCTGCCAACACACCTGATGCTTTTAGACCAATATCCCTTCAGAACTGCCCATGAAAGCTATAGCCAAAGTGCTCACAAACCGACTACAACCTCTCATCCCCACAATTATACACGCTGACCAAACTGGTTTTGTTCGAGGACGATCCATAGCCAAAAATTTTAACTATGCAGCTGACCTCCTCAACTGTTGCCACAAGAGGAAAGCACCCACCATGCTCATCAAATTGGACTTCAGGAAAGCCTTCGATTCAGTGTCCTGGGCTGCTCTACTCTTTCTTCTAATCCATAGAGGTTTTCCACCCATATTCTGCTCATGGATCCAAACTATCCTGCACAGTGGCAGATCTGCAATTCTTCTCAATGGGGTTCCTGGCCCTGGATTCAATGTAACAAAGGCCTTAGGCAGGGAGACCCAATCTCCCCCTACTTTTTCATTATCTTCTCAGATATCCTCCAACAGCTCATCCTACAAGCATTCACACAAAATGACATGGTGCACCCTATCAGAGATGACCTACCACCTGCAACTATCCAATATGCAGACGACATACTCATACTAGCAAGAGCTTCCCCACAAGCTGCACAAAAACTCAAATCTATCCTACAGCTCTTCCAAGAAGCAACTGGCCTTCACATAAATTTTCAGAAAACTACCCTAATCACACTAAACACCCAGCCAACTGAGGAGCAACACATTGCCAATGCCCTTGACACTTCAATCAGCTCCTTCCCTCAAACTTACCTAGCATTGCTTCTATCACCTTCAAAACTCCCCCATCAGCATTCCAACCACTCATTGATAGAGTGGACAAATACTTAGCAGGCTGGTGCGCCTCTCTCTTATCCAAAGGAGGAAGGCTAACGCTGCTGTCTGCTGTTTTGGACAGTCTACCAACCCATTTCATGGCTTCTCTGCTCATCCCTCTCCTCATCATTGAAAAAATTGAAAAAAGAAGGAGAGCTTTCTTCTGGGCAGGGGAGGATATTGTTTCTGGTTCTCAATGTCTAGTTGCTTGGTCTAGAGCTTGTCTTCCCAAAAAATGGCTGGTCTAGGCATAAAAAATCTACATTTGCAAAATGTTTGTCTACTTCTGAAGTTTTGTTTCATAACTCTGCAAAAGGAAAACACACCTTGGAGAATATGGATTTCACAATTATCACCCTACCCACTGACCCTTGGATCTAATAGCTCCTCTTTTGGTAGGATTATCCACAAAAATCTAGACACCCTTAGAGCCATCACACAATGCCAAGTTAACAGTGGTCAAAACACCTTTTTTTTGGCTTGATAGATGGCTACTTCCAGAACCACTAGCCACCACATACCCAACTATCTTCTCCCACCACTTAAACCCTAACGCTTTTGTCTGTGAAATCTTGGAACAAGGACTAGGCAATGGTCTCAGGAATAGGCTAACCAATGTGGCTGCTGAAGAGCTAGCTACTCTCTCACTCTTACTGCAGGATATTCAATTAACCCAACACAATGATCGACGCACTATGCTAGACGGCTCCCCCTTCTCAACCAAAGCAGCTTACAATTCGATGCATGATCACCAAGCTGATGACATAACCGCTTCTATCTGGGCATCCCGTGTCCCAAACAAGGTCAAGATTTTCGGATGGCTTTTCCACCTCGACAGACTAAATACAAGATCAAATCTACACGCAAGACAATCATCGACTCTCCTTCATGCCCGAGATGCCCCAACACAGTTGAAGACCGTCAACACCTCTTCTTCGACTATCCTGCCGCACGAATCATCTGGCAGAGGACGCAGCTGCAACACCTCTTGCTTCGCTACCCCAACTCTTGGAATTTACAGTCGCAGGCTCACCTTCCAGCCTCAGTCTGGCCAGACATCTTTCTCTCTACATTATGGCGCATCTGGGACGTCAGGAATTCACTAATATTCAGAGATGTAATAGTTTCCCCCTCCAAAGCTCTTTCTAATGTAATTGATGACCTATCTATATGGTTGCATAGGTTCAAAAATCCTACGCACCAACAACATGTCTTGGTGTGGCGAGACCACCTCTCAGCTTGTAATTCTCACGACTAAAACGTCGTTTTATCAATGAAATTCAGGTGGGGACTCTCCCCCCGGTGACAATTTCAAAAAAAAACTACATACTTCGAGTAGCAGGTTCAATTTTTGCAACCTTGCCCTCACCAACGAAGCCCCCCTCCCCTCGAATGTTTGTCTCCACCTCCTCCTCATCAACAGGTCTGCAAGTTTCTCCACCTAGGTAAAACATGGATGAACATTTTAAACTTAGCAATCAAAGTAGCAATGTATACGGGTTAGGTTAGACTTTTGTTAGAATATGTATACGGGTTAGGTTAGACTAGGACTATACAATATCTTGTACTCCAAGTCTCCTCCCTCCGTGTACTTCTATAAATACCCCATGACGGTCACCGAAATAAACACAAAATAAATATTAGGGTTCTACAACTTCCAACATGGTATCAGAGCGGTTAGTCTCACAACACCGATCCTAGGTCCTCGCACCACTTCCGCATTGTGCCGCCCTTAGGGAGATTTATCTCCTCGGGGGCGCATACCCTGTATCGATCAAAGATTGGAGTGGTTCTTAGATAGATTAGATCAAGTTTTCGATTTCAATTCATGGTTTAGGTCCAATTAGCCACAAATAAACTTCCTAATCTACAAGACCCAAACTTTCGGTGAAATTATGTGCAATATTTGTGCAAGGCGGCGCAGAACCAGCGATATGGTGGAGTAGATCCGCCTAGCTACGTTGGCCCACTCTCACGCGATATCAGCATGAGCATTTGGCAGCGTGTTGGTTGTCTTATCTCCATCCAGGCACATCACTTGGCATCAGAGCGGTTAGTCTCGCGACACCGATCCTAGGTCATCCCACCACTTTCGCATCACGCCGCTCCCGGGAAGATCTCTCCTCGGGGGCGCAGCACCAGGTCTCGATCAAATATCGAATCGGTTATTTAGTTTAGATCTTAGATCAAATTCAAGTTTCTAGATTAGTTTGACTTCGAAATTTCTTTGTTTTTAGATTAGATCCTATTATTAGTCACAAAATAAAATCTCTAAATCCCTCCGGCGCAGATCAATGTCACGGCGGCGCACAACTTGGCGAACCCGGCGGACGAGAAGTGCACAGACTGGGGTAACCTGTCATCCAAACCCGGGCCCGCTCGCTCTACACCCAAGCTAGATCGCGAGCCGTGTCGTCTACATCGACATACAGCCGCAGGTCGTCTACGTCCTCGAGCGCTCGATCTTCACGCGATCAGATTCAAGCCCGCGTGCACCACTCCCAAGCACCTGCATGCATGAGGCAGCTGGCTTCTCATCCAGGACATGGCCACAAACACGACCGCTATCTTGGTTAGCCATACGGCAACTTCCGGTGACCACGACATGCTACTGCATCCACTGATCAACTCTGCGCCAGGCTTCACTGAAAATTTATCGATTGATCTGCAATGTACCGACCCGAACTACAATGAGCCTATCCACGACACGAGCTGTACCTACTACATTAACACAAGATCTTCGTCGAGCACTTATACGAGAAGTGACATCGACATGCTCTATCCATACGCAAGGTCGGTGTGGAAAGATATGCAAGTTCTTCCTCGACTTCTCCCACAGCACGGCATCGACACAATCGTCGTCGCGAGGGACGTCTTCAAGCGACCAACCATCATCGACACGCCTGCTGCTCCAACATCGCAGACACATCATCACCAAGGTCTACATCAACGTGGTCTTCATCGACATCTTCATCAACACATCACCGCCACCACACAACATCATCCACATGATGAACATACAAGATACAACTACGACGCCCTCTAACAGTACAACTGCAAGGCACAACACCGACATTGACCGCGTCACACGACACGACATCGATGCTGGCATTGACCACATCTGACGGCTAAGTCTGCATCAACAACCGGCGTCACAATTGTGATGTCCCTACAACTGCGCATACGGTTCTGGCAAAACCGTTGTGTGCCAGGTGGGATTCCTCCAGTCCTGGTAAAACCAGTGGTCTCACTTATGATCGCGCCTCTGACATCTGCAAGACGCCCCCGACGGTACCTTTTAAGGTGCGAAACGTCGGCCATGACAGCAACACCGCCCAAAAAAAGGAAGAAAAAACCCCGCAAATTTTTTTGTGCCTCCGGCAAAGGCGGCTACACCACGTACGACAACTACATCATCGACCATGTCCACCTCGGCTACGGCGACATTACGTTTGGCTACCTTAACAACGATATCACGACAGCGTCTACAACTACACGTCAGCAACAACTCCAGTTAATAGCATCTGCATCGTCACTTGCGTCCACGACACTCCCGCTGTGATTGCGGGAGGGAAGAGAACGCATCAGAAGGAGACGCAGATGATGACAAGGAAGAGAAGAGGACGGAAGCGCGAGATTTCAAACCCAGTCACAATCGTCCGTTTCAGTCCCGCTACGACCGAGGGGATGTTAGAATATGTATATGGGTTAGGTTAAACTAGTACTGTACAACATCTTGTACTCCAAGTCTCCTTCCTCCGTGTACTTCTATAAATACCCCATGAGGGTCACCGAAAAAACACTAAAAAAATATTAGTGTTCTACAACTTTGTACAACTTTTGACTCATTTTAAAGATTATTGTGAGCAGCAGCACCACACAGGATCGATTTTCATCATCAATGATAACCAAAAACAGCGTCAGATGTCATAGTTATTTTTACAACCCACAACGGTAACAGGATCAAAAGCAACAACTATTAAAGGACCAAAAGCAACAGCGCACGCACATGGCCGAAATCTCTCAAGCCATGGCTAGAAACCAGCGAGTATCGAGGGCTAGGAGGTTTTATCCAACTTATTGCAACATCAGCAACAAGTTACAGGTAACGAAAAGCAACCGGCCACACGTAATCAAAATTGAGAGATTCAGACCACCCAGGTCATCAGAATCTTCATCTTCGTCTATCTCTATATCTCCATCAGCACGATTCGTCAGGCGGTGCACAACACTTGTATCAGCAACATTTCTTCCAGCGCTAGTGCCTAGGGCCAGATTGAGGAGTGCATCCGCACCTTGCTGAAGCTGCACTGCGTCGGCAGTCGAGTGTAAACTTGCCCAATATTTCATAAAGGCAGCACAAAGATAGATTAGATCAACAGGGTTTTTCAGGAATTTTTTCTCAAAACAGGATCTGTTACGCGTTTTCCATATCGTCCAACAAATGGAAGCCATGCTAGCGATCTGGACATTGCGACTAGCCCGAGAGAATTGAGGCATCCACCAAAAAAAATTAGGCAAACGATCCAAGGCGAGTTTGTGCACCAACAACAATCCCCACCAAGCTCCAAACAATTATAGCTCCGCTTGTCCGTGAAAGTCATCCTCACATTCTCTTCCCTGTCATTGAAGTCCATAAACATACCAAGTTCTACAATGACACCCAAATAAAAACCAAGAGCAGACCAAAGCAATTTATCGTAAGTTTCTTGCAGGTGAAAGCACGGGCTATTTGACTTTACAGACGCGTCAAAAATAATTCTAAAAACTTGAAAGTTTACTATAAGAAATTTTATTAAGCCATGGGTGCATTTCCTATGGATAATTTTTTCAGGCTATAACTGAAAAGACAGATCTCAATGAAAAATAGCAGCCTGCATTGCACTAACGAATCAAGTGCTTAACTTTCAGTACTCAAGAAACATTGAGCTGGAAATCTTGACTGAGGATGCATCTTGTTGGCCATGCAGATATGCATACATAACTAAATGATTGGCGAGAAAACCTTGAAACTATGGCGAACTCTTTAGAGGAATGCATTACCAATCAGTAAAACCCATATCCACATCCCCTAACTATCAGTAGTTCCAGACTCTCAGTAATCTCCACAAAATAAAAATAATTTATTTTTTCTGTAGTAAATGCTTTTTTAAAATAATAGAGATCACACAAACACAATTCCCAAATTTCTCCCCTGTGTACTAATTCTACTACACTCACTCAGCGTCAAAATGAAAATAGACCCAAACAATTGTACATTATAACAAGGCAACCTACAAGCGCTCGCAGTAATAAAACTTGTATAGTGTGCAAATCTAGGAACATACATTTGGTGCACATGGGCACCAGTTGATCTCGTTTTTCAAATAAATCAAGAATCATATTTTTGAGTTTCAAAAAAATCTGAATTTTTTTTGCGTATAGCCAATAATGTACCCACAAACGTGTAAAATATCAATTTCAAATACTTTATATTTTAAACTACACAAAAAAGACAAAAGTACAGATGTAAGTAGTCATTTTCAAATCTCCAAAAACATGTCAAATTTTGTTATTTTTGTCTAGCACAAAGTAAAAAAGAATTTTTAGTTGAGATTTTGCATGATTGTGATATGTATCACTCACAATCTACAGAATTATTTTTCAATTTTTTTGATAAATAATAAACATTTTTATTTTTATTTTAAAATGGCGAGAGCACTAGAGCTCGGGAGCCAAACGCACTTTTCGGCAGACCTAACAAATATAAAAAAATTCAATGTTTAATAGCTGAGGGAGAGGGGAGGGGGTGGCCGGTTGGGCCAAGTGGGCCAGCCCACCCGGGGCCGAATGGGGTGAGGGGAGGGGGCGTGTGGCCCGGCCAAGGCAGGCTGCCTCCCCACGTCCTCCTCTTTTGTTCCACAATGCCCCCTTATGAATCCTTGCTCTCAGTTGCCCCTATATAAAGAGACCTATAGAGGCAAATTAAATACACAATAAAATAGGAAAATACCTCTCTCAAGTGTTCTTCTCCGTGCGGTTCCCCGAAGAACGGCTTAGAGAGGGAAACGACTCCTCCCGATACGTGGGAGCACTGCTGAGATCCGGATCCAGAAGATCTAGTTCCTTGGATCTGAGCCGGGAGCGTCGTTGAGCACTTGTGCGAAACTAAGAGGTGCTGCACCTGCGGCACTCGGCATCGTGGGAGTTGACTTATACAAGACCCTGAGGTCAGCGACGACTGTTCGTATACATCAACCATGTTCTAGCGGATCGTTAACCGCTATCATTATACGAGGGTACATCATCGATATCACGTCCATTGATGCACTACTACATGGATAGATCTTGCCCATATTAGGGTTCATGTTATGTTAGAAAAAGTTTGTTGTCTGCTGCATAACCCAACACCAAAATGATGTTATCCTTGAATTTCCCTTTGTCCTAGTTGCAAGTGGGGTCGCAACTGATATTTGTTGGCCAGTTGCAAGTGGAGTTGCAACTGAGAGAAAAATGCTCCGGAACCCATGTGAACCCCAAATTTCTAAAAAAATTGTCCTAGTTGCAAGTGGGGTCGCAACTAAGCACTGTTGCCTAGTTGCAAGTGAAGTTGTAACTAAGAGAGAAATGCTCCTATATCCGTTTTATCCTTGAATTTTTCTTTGTCCTAGGTGCAAGTGGGGTCACAATTGACATTTGTTGGCCAGCTATAAATGGAGTTGCAACGGAAAGAAAAATGCTTCGGAATTCGTGCTAACCCCAATTTTTTTTCCTTTTTATAAAAGTTGCAGGTGGGGTTGCAATTGAACTTTGTTTCCCAGTTGCAAGTGGAGTTGCAACTGAGAGAGAAATGCTCACGAACCCGTGCTAACCCAGAATTTTTCTTTGTCCCTGTTGCAAATGGAGTCGCAACTCACCTTTTGCTGCCCAGTTGCAAGTGGAGTTGCAACAGAGAAAGATGCTCACAAATTCATGGTAACCACGAATTTATCTTTGTGCAAATTACATGTGGGTCACAACAAACTTTTATTGGCCAGTTACAAGTGGAGTTGCAACAGGGCGAGAAATTCATCATAATCCGTGCTAACTCCAAATTTCTTTATTTTAGTTGTAAATAGGGTTACACCTGGCATTTGTTCCACAGTTGCAATTGGACTTGCAAGTGAGTGAGAAATGTTTGTAAATCCATGCTAAATATTATTTTATTTTTTTCCCACTCGAAAGTGTGGTCGCAACTAGATTTGTGCCTAGTTGCAAATGGACTTACATCAGAGAGAGAAATGCTCTGAAATTCATGCAAAACAAGTATTTTCTTTGCATCAGTTGCAAGTGAGGTCACAATTGACATTACTTCCTAGTTATATGTGGGATTATCCAAATACTCTAAGAGCAAGTACAATAAATCCTAATCAGCTAGTTATAAAGATTAAAATAATATATTATTATCCAATTAGGGAGGAGAGAGAGGAGGAGAGAGAAGAGGACTGGGCTCTTATGCAAGAGCCAGGTCTAGCATGAGCTTCTATATAATTTGTGTGAATGAAAGATGGATCATGCATTGAAAAAATAGCTACAAGTTAGCTATAGATGACATGACATCTTACTTATAGCCAACAACGGGCTACACTACTGAATTTGCTCTAAGTTGCAAGTGGAGTTGGCTCAAGCTAGTGTATCATCATCTCTTCCCTTTACATGTACTTTTTTTTAAAGGAAATCATATCTTACCTTTACATGTACTTTTTTAAAAGGAATCATCTCTTCCTTTACATGCATGATTAGTAATTAACTTACCAAACCAAAGTTGCTCATGTGGGAGCTCTTCGATGGATTTATAGGACACGACTTCACGTTTGGTTGTTGATATACTCTGACAAATCAGAACTTTGCCGAGCCGTTGATTGATTGATTTTTCTTTCGAAAGGTCCACCAATCGCTGGCGCTCATATATTAACAGGTAGAATATGTATAATATCGCACTAGGTGAAAGATGAAAAGGAAGAAAAATATATAAAAAAAGATGTGACAAACCAACCACCCTCGTGGCACTAGTTCGTCACCTCTAGGAAGCAAAACCACAACTTTGTTTCGCAGAGCTATGGCTGCGCCGCTAGCCGAGGCGGCAACCTCGGCATCCGTCCGCCATCCGAGACCGCCGCCCCGGCATCCACCGTCCCGACCACAATGCCACCCCATCGGTTGATTTGTTACGATAGTTTAGACACGTGATTGATTGAGTCTTGTCCTATTCACGGTACGACACAAAGGATCAGTCTGTGGGTGCCTGGGTGGGTGGAAGCATCGCAACAGCACCGTGGTTAGATAGTGCATGGTAAAAGAATTAGACACTAACCTCTCGTACGCGTGGCAGCTCCTCGACAATTCAGCCCACCATGAAACAACAACGGTGAAGATGGACTCCCCAAATCCAACAAACAGCGATGACATAAGTCTGCTACAGCTAAGAGAATCTCCACTCGCCCTCCAAAAAGCTTCCTATATGTTTTTTTGGGGGGGGGGGGGGGGGGGGGGGCGCCAAAAAATCACGCCCAGCCACGGCTCGGCTCCTAATTTGTTTTTCGCGCCAGCGTGACCCAACTTTCCACCCGGCGCCTACAGGTCGAACCCAGTAGAAAGGGAGGCTAGCGGGGGCGCTGGACAGCTGGAAAATCGGCGCGGGCCAGCCTTGCCAACGAGATGTGCCTATATCTTCCCGCTAGTTCCGTCGATCCCCGCCTACATTTTTCCGCCCTTTCCACCGCTTTCCGCCATTGTCGCCGCTATATGTAGGCGGGGAGTGGTGGAAGGGCCACGCATACCCTAGTTTTACAGATTTCTCTCTCACACATCTCACCCATGGCGTCAGGTGATCTTGCCCTCACCCACGCGGAGGCGCTCAGCGCCTCCAACTACCCCTGCCAGACGGGGTTCATATGCCTACTAGGCTGGTGCATGAGCGCCGGAGGCGTACCGGTCTCCCCGGCCCCCAAGGTGCAGCTCGGCGTGCGGCCATTACCTACGTCGAGCTCACCCCCTAGCAGTGCATGGATCCCCGCTGGGATCCCGACAACACCGCCACTTGGGATGCCTTCTTCGCCAATCGCCGGGAGATGGTGACGAGGGATCACCTCGGCAATGCCTACAGATTGTAGACTTGGGTTTCGGGAGAGAGCGACGATGGAGATTCCGGGAGCGAGATTAGGCACACGACGTACCCAGCTTCGGGTCCCCTCGGTGGAGGATCCCTACGTGCTGCTAGCAATCCAGTATATGATCATATGTATGTTTACAGGGTGCCGCCGTAGCGGAGATATGTTGTCTAACTATTCTCCCCCCCTCTATCGGGTGCCCTGGCTGGCTTTATATATGCAACCAGCCTAGGGTTTTACAAGAGTCCTAGTCGAGTACTTCTTCGGGTTGCCTTGTTGGGCCTTCTCCATATTGGGCCGAGACGAGCTAGGTATACGAATAATGGGTACCCGAAGGGTATACCCATGTCAGTAGCCCCCGAGTGTCTAGGGAAGTCGAAGACTTGCGTAGAGACTCCAAGCATAATCATCTCCGAAATCGAAGAAATACAAGGCGAGGTCCATGTCGAAGATCATGTGTAGCGTAGATGATGTCTCGAAATTATTTTTCTATCGGGTGTGCGGCAACGCTCCCGATGGGAGTAGCCCCCGAGTCTATGGGCAAGTGCTTGCACTTGGGCATAGACTCAAGTTGTACTACTCGATGAAGAACTTAACTATATTTCTGGAGGACTTGATGAAATCCATGTGCTCCCGATTGGAGTAGGCTCCACTCGAGTCGTACAATCGAGTTGAGTCTACAAACCTTGATTGTCATAGATGTTGTCAAAGTTATTTTTCTATCGGGTGCGCGGCCAGCGCTCCCGATGGAAGTAGCCCCCGAGGCTACAGCCAAGTGTTTGCACTTGGGTGTAGGCTCAACTTGCTTTTAATCGACACCACAATTTTTCCTCTTTCTTGTATCTTATCGGGAGGGTGAACAATACTCTTGATAAGAGTAGCCCCCGAGCCTATGGGCAAGTGCTTGCACCTTGGCATAGACTCAAGTTGTACTACTCGATAAAGAACTTGACTATATTTCTGGGCGCAGCTCCTCTTTTTATCGACTCTAGGCCGTTCCTCTCTATATTGTTCAGGGATAATGGTAAATGGGGCTGGTTTATCTGACGGATCAGGTACCAGTTAACTGCTCTTGTGGCAATCCCGCAAGAACCTACTTCAAGATCAAGTCCCCTGACTTGACCTCGGTACCTGGCGTAATTCGTCACGTGCCGCTTAAGGACTTACCATGATCCGAATTCCAGTAATGTTATCGGGTCCACAGCGCGTCCGCCGGGATTTTTCTTCACATCTGTTGATGTGGAAAAAAGTAGCAGAGCGCAGTCTTTGGCGATACCATGCCACACAGGATGGATCCCGGGGTCTTACCTTCGTATGTATTACGGCATTCAGAGATTTGTTCGCGACGGACGCACTCTGAGAATATTTTGTCAAGTGCCTTGTTTGGCTGATGCGATGACCCATTTTGCGGGTTCTTCTATATTTTTCTCGGGCGTGATGAGAAAGCCGAATATATTGAGTTCTTCTATATTGTCGGGTACATCACCGATGCTCTTGCTCGGAGCAATATGACGAGTCAATGGACCCGAAGATTTGCCCATCCTCTCCTTTTTTTTGTGCTCCTCCTTGATGATAATTTCGTCGAATTCCTCATTAAAGAAAAATTTCTTCGAGTTCCTCCTTGAAGAAAATTTCTTCGAGTTCTCCTTGAGGGAATTTCTTCGGGCCCACCTTGAGGGAAATTCTTCGGGTCCTCCTTGAGGGAAATTCTTCGGGTCCTCTTTAAAGAGAATTTCGTCGGGTTCATCCTTGAGGACAATTTCACTGGGTTCTCTCTTGAATACAATTTCGTCGGGTTCCTCCCTGAAGAACATATTGTCGAGTTCTTTTTTTCGTAGACAATTTCGTCGGGTCCTCTCCTGAGGAAAATTTCGTCGGGTGCGCTCATCCGAACATAGGCTCAAGATCTTGTTATACTTTGAATTTTGCTTTCTCCTGCACAAATAAACAAACTTTTTCTATCTTTTTCTTGGCTCTCTTTTTCGCATGCGGTGTCAGATGCTCAGATTCGATGATATGTAAAGTGAATATATGCCGCGCAGCCCCCGAGTATCGGGTGCGACGAAAGTAAATAATAATCAACTTTATGTGAACATAAAGGAACACTTAGCTTATTGGACACGACGAAGTCGATGCGTGATGAAGTCTTCGAGTGTAGATAAGAAGTCTAGCCAAAGTAGAAACCACCAAATAGCAAAAAATGGATGCCACCAAATTGTTGATGAAGAAATAGCCGAGCCCCCGAGCGTTGCTGAGGTGATGTCGTGATTGTTGTGTCGCAGTCGTGACCCGAGGCGAAATCGTTGTCGAGCCCCTGAGCGTTGCTGAAAACATTGTGCCGAAGTAGTGGTCTCCTGGAATATTATGTTGTAGCTATGCTCAGGGGCGAAGTCGTTGTCGAGCCCCCGAGTATTAGGCGTGATGTCAGAAGAAGGCCATCAAGGATGAAATACTGAAGATGAAATCCGAGATGAAGTACTTGAGATGAATCCATATTAAAGATTACACCATCAAAGATGAATCCGCCGATATCATAGAGGATGAATCCATTGATCCGAAGAAAATAAGTCCAGTAATAGTTATAGATGATAAATCCATTTAACCCGGAGATTCGTCGGGTAGTATTAGAAGAAACCAATGATAACCCGAAGAAAACCAATCCAGTAAACCAAAGAAAATAAATCCACCGAGCCGAATAAGATAAATCCACTAAGTCGAGGAAAATAAATCCACTGAGCCGGAGAAGATATATTTCGGAGAAGATAATTTCACTAAGCCGAAGAAGATAATTCCACTAAGCCAGGAAAATATATCCATTGTTGTAATGATGTAATGGCACAACCCCGAGTATCGTGTGTATTTGCTGAAATATTGTAATGACACAGCCCCAGGTATTTCCTGATCTGCAATTATATTCGAGCGCAAAAAATTCCGTGAGCAAATAACAGCACGAGCCGAAAAAATATTTGGCCAAATAAAATTTACAAGTAGTAATTAATTGGAAATATATCACCTGATTTTTTTGTATCGGATGTTCGACGCTGATGAACTTGATGGTTTGATCCATGTAGGAGAGCAGTAGTTGATGAGGTGGACGTGTGATGGCGAACAGGGTCAATGTAGCAAAGTCATCGAAGCTGATCTTTATGTTGGATAGCGAATTCATGACGGCAGTCCCCAGGCAAGGAGACAATATCGACGATCGTTTATCCTCCCCTTTTTTTCTTTGGCTTCAAATGAACATCCTTTGCACTTGCATGAAATAGATTGTCCCCTTTTTTTCTTGAGATCTTGATCCACCCGAGGTGGTGATTGGCGAGTACGTATTTGCTGGCCAGGATTTGTATTGATGTCTTGCCATATCTATACGCAATCCCTAATCTTTAGCTGTGCTAGTTTGTATCGGCCGCCTAGTCTCAATAACACGACAGACTGAATTTCGGCACCGTACGCAGCCAATTGACGAGGGATCACCTCGGCAATGTCTACAGATTGTAGACTTGGGTTTCGGGAGAGAGCGACGATGGAGATTCCGGGAGCGAGATTAGGCACACGACGTACCCAGCTTCGGGTCCCCTCGGTGGAGGATCCCTACGTGCTGCTAGCAATCCAATATATGATCATATGTATGTTTACAGGGTGCCGTCGTAGCGGAGCTATGTTGTCTAACTATTCTCCTCCCCTCTATCGGGTGCCGTGGCTGGCTTTATATATGCAACCAGCTTAGGGTTTTACAAGAGTCCTAGTCGACTACTTATTCGGGTTGCCTTGTTGGGCCTTCTCCATATTGGGCCGATCCGAGCCAGGTATACTAATAATGGGTACCCGAAGGGTATACCCATGTCAGATGGAGCTCGCCAGGTACGAGAAGGATGGGCCACCTCCTGTGGACAACAACGAACCCCGACAGCTATGGTAGGGCAGCCGGACCATCGAGGGGCCGGAGGGACCGGAGGGGTCGGAGAAGGGACTGGAGTGGAAGGCACTGCCGGGGTACGGCATGGTCGCCAACGACTTAAGGCGACCCGAAGGAGTTCCCGGGCCAACGCGTGGCCATCCGCGCCTCCCTAGAGCTGGCACTGTCGTCGTCGGTGGAGGCTGGCCGGTTGATACGCCACAAAATAATCTATAATTTTCGATGCTCCATGCTTGTTTTACATCAATTCATATATGTTTTGCTTACACTTCGTTACACTTTTACATGATTTCTGGCACTAACCTATTAACAACATGCCACAGTGCTAGTACCATGTTTTCTGCTGTTTTTGTATTTTAGAAAAGTTGTACAGCAAATATTCTCGTAATTGGACGAAACAAAAGCCGAAGTCAATATTTTACCGAAACGAAGACGAAGTCCAGAGGGGGGTCGAAGAGGCGCCACAGGACGGCCACACCTACCCTTGGCGCAACTAGGCCTGGGCCCACACCAAGGAAAGGTGTGGGCCCCAAGGCACCCCACCGACCTAAATCCTCCACCTATTTATACATCTTCTCGGGAAAAGCCTGAATACCTAAGCCTCCATCCACGAAAATTCCGTCGCGGCCACTGATGACCCACAAGTATAGGGGATCGCAGCAGTCTTCGCGGGTAGTAAAACCCAATTTATTGATTCGACACAAGGGGAGACAAAGAATACTTGAAAGCCTTAACAGCGGAGTTGTCAATTCAGCTACACCTGGAAACAAACTTGCTCGCAAGAGTTTATCAGTAGTAACAGTTTTATAGCAGTAGCAGAGGTGAAATAACAGCAGCAGAGTAACAAAGACAGCAGTAGTGATTTTAGTAAACAACAGGATTAAAATACTGTAGGCACAGGGATGGATGACGGGCGTTGCATGCATGAGAGAAACTCATGTAACAATCAAAGCAGGGCATTTGCAGATAATAATAAAACGGTGTCCAAGTACAAAGCAATCCATAGGCATGTGTTCCATATATAGTCGTACGTGCTCGCAATGAGAAACTTGCACAACATCTTTTATCCTACCAGCCGGTGGCAGCCGGGCCTCTAGGGAATCTACTGGATATTAAGGTACTCCTTTTAATAGAGTACCGGAGCAAAGCATTAACACTCCGCGAACACATGTAATCCTCACATCACTACCATCCCCTCCGGTTGTCCCGATTTCTGTCACTTCGGGGCCTTCGGTTCCGGACAGTGACATGTGTATACAACTTGCAGGTAAGATCATAAAACAATGCATATCATGATGAAACAATAACATGTTCAGATCTGAGATCATGGCACTCGGGCCCTAGTGACAAGCATTAAGCATAACAAGTTGCAACAATATCATCAAAGTACCAATTACGGACACTAGGCACTATGCCCTAACAATCTTATGCTATTACATGACCAATCTCATCCAATCCCTACCATCCCCTTCAGCCTACAGTGGGGGAATTACTCACACATGGATGGGGAAACATGGATGGTCGATGGAGAGGCGTCGGTGGTGATGATGGCGATGATCTCCTCCAATTCCCCGTCCCGGCGAAGTGCCAGAACAGAGACTTCTGGCCCCCGAGACGGAGTTTCGAGATGTGGCGGTGTTCTGGAGGGTTTCTGGCGACTTCGACTTCTTCTCCGCGATTTTTAGATCGAACCCTTTAAGTAGTCCAGAGGGGGGCGTCGGAGGCCAGCCGAGGGGGCCACACGCTAGGGCGGCGCCCCCCCCCCCCCCCGGCCGGGCCGGCCTGGCGTGTGGGGCCCTCGGGCCTCCACCTGGCTCCGCGTTAGTTGTATCCAAAATACACAAATTAGAGGCAAAACAATAGCAAAAGTGTTCGGGAAAGTAGATACGTTTTGGACGTATCAACTCCCCCCAAGCTTAGCTTATTGCTTGTCCTCAAGCAATTCAGTTAACAACTGAGTGCGATAAAAGAACTTTCACGAACACATTTGCTCATATGATGTAAATATTCTCATGATATGGCTAACACTTAGGCAGTTCATAATAAGATATATGCAAATAAGATCATCTAATAGCTATGTCAATCATGGAAAGGTACCAACAATTAATAATAAGCATCATGAATCATGTCTATAAGCAGGATTGCAATGTTCATAAAAGAGTATGATAAATTGGTATCTCGCTTGCCCATATTTGATCAGCAAAACATAAATGCCCAGGCACCTCTGAGTTCATAGAAAGACTAGAAATAGAGATTGTCAAAGATAAAAGCATCAAAGTTATACCACAGTCAATCATATTTTGGGACAAGCATATTATACTAAGAATGACAGTTGTGCTCTCAAGAAAGTGCTCAAAGAAAGGATGGAGACACAACATAAAAGTAAAAGATTGACCCTTCGCAGAGGGAAGCAGGGATTAACATGCGCTAGAGCTTTTAAAACAGGAGTAAAATCATTTTGAGAGGTGTTTGTTGTTGTCAACGAATGGTAATGGGTGCACCAACTACCTCGTCAACCAGACTTTCAAGAGCGGCTCCCATGAAGGACGTTATTTCTACCAGCAAGGTAGATCATCCCTCTTCTCTTTTGTTTACACATGTACTTTAGTTTTTATTATGAGTGACACTCCCCCCAACCTTTGCTTACACAAGCCATGGCTAACCGAATCCTCGGGTTCATTCCATCAATCTCATACCATGGAGGAGTATCTATTTGCAAAATTAAGTTGCTTACTGATGAATCAGAGCAAAACATGTGAAGAGAATTATTAATGAAGTTATTAGTTGGGGCTGGGCACCCCGTTGCCAGCTCTTATTATGAAAGTCCGTCAAAAGTAAATGACAAGGTCGAAAGATAAACACCACATACTTCCTCATGAGCTATAAAACATTAACACAAATTGAGAAGCATTTTGAAGGTTTTAAAGGTAGCGCATGAGAATTTACTTGGAATGGTTTGAAATGCCATGCATAGGTATTTATGGTGGACACTTTGAAACAACTTGGTTTTCAGGGGTTTGGAAGCACGAGCAGCGTTCCCGCTCAGTACAAGTGAAGGCTAGCAATAGACTGGGGAGCGAAAAATCAAGAGAGCAGTCACTGTCATAATTATGCTTGCGGCAAAGTAAATTAACGGAGGCATAAAAGTGATACAAGAACTCTGAAGCAATGTAAATCATAGAGGCTTAATTGACTTTTGTTCAGTCATATGCATGCGTGAGCATGTGCCAAGTCTATTCAGATGAATTATTCAGAGGAGGATACCACAATGTCATACCTACTTATGAATAAAACAATGCAAGCAAACATCCATGACATGCTACTCATATTAATAAATTGGAGCTAAACATGAGAGATCATGAACTACTAGACTTTCTTAAACGACATATACCTCACATGAACCAACTAAGCATGCTCACATGGATGAGTATATGTACAAAAATAAAAACAAATAGAGTTCATATCAGCCTCTCACCACAATCGAATTGTCGTAGATCGTCATTATTGCCTTTCACTTGTGTAGCTTGGATAATATGAAATGAAAACCACGCTCCAGCCACCGAAGACCATTGAACTCAAAATGAACTTTACAAAACCAAAGAAGAACAGCAAATATTTTTGGTGTTTTCGAATTGGAAACAAGAACAAAAGAAAACAAGCAAACAAAGCAAAATCTTTTTGGATTTTCTTATAGCAAACCAACGATAGCAAATAAAGCGAAATAAATGCAAGAAACCAAAATAAACAAATGGTGAAGAGAAACAATAGAAATATTTTTGGTCTTTTTGTGTTTTAGGAAAGAAACAAAGCAAAAACAAGAAAATGGAAACTAGAAGAGTCACATAAACACAAGGCAGCAGAAATTCGTCAAACTTGACAGCAGTACAGTACTCGATTTTTAAGAAATTCGTCCACTGCTCAAATCGAAAAGTGTTCAACTAATGAAAGTTAGATAACAACCTGGGGAACATGCACAAAAATTGGCTTTGCAACATATCGTTCTGGCTATTTTTGAGATTTTTTTTGGTAACAGTCCAGAATCTGTTTTCAGGCAGCACTTCCCCAAATATCATCTCCCTCTCATTAGAAAACCACTCAAAGAAACTAAACAAGTATATACAAGTATCCAGCAACCATAATATGCAAAGAATGAGTGATCCGGTATACCTCCCCCCAAGCTTAGGCTTTTGGCCTAAGTGGAGTTCAACCCCAGCGAGGGTCGCTGTTCCACGCCGGTGGATCATACATGGCGTAGTCATAGTGAGGTCCCTGTGCAGAAGAAAAGCGTGGAGGCTCCACATGTCCAAAATGTTGATGCGAAGAACTTGCTGCATCGGATGACGAGTCGAGGTGTTCCTCGGCCTCCTCCGTGTTGTCTCTTGCATGATGGCCTCCTCCCTCTATGTGTGCATTCAGTGCACCTTCTGTGACTGACCAATCCTCCCTGGAATCAAGGTTAAATAGAACAGGCGCAGGCAATCTTACTAGCTTTTCAGTTTTCTTAGTTATTCTCCAAGCTTTCTTATAAAATGTCATCTTGTAAAACAGGTTACCCAAATTAGATGAATCAGAAACAAATTCATGTTTAATCATGGAGACTATGTCAAGTTTTTCTATGGAAAGTTGAATATCAAGATGGTGAGGTTCTACTCCATGCAAAGCTAGTAAACGAGAGGCGATGATACCTCCACAAACTCCGCCCTTCTCACGGTTAGTAGCAAGTCTATAGGCTATCAATGCACCCAAATTATAAGCCTTACTACCTTGCAGTGCAGCAGCTAGAAAAGCTAAATCCTGGATAGATAGTTTACTACCATTCTTTCTAGCAAGAACGCATTTAGTAATGAAATAAGCAAAGTAGCGGATAGCTGGGAGTTGAATGCTACTGATTTTACCACCATCCTCTGAGAAGCTCCTTCCATGACAAATCATCTCGAAGAGGTTTAAGAGCTCTCGCGGCGATCCCCTTATCTTCTCGCATGATCCCCATTGCGGTACTCTAATTGCTGTACAAAAATCATGGAATGGCAAGTTGACAGTTTTATTATAAATTTTATACTGAACCATGGGGTTAGATTGCGACCAATTGAACTTAAAATCCTGCACAACAGACATAGTCAATTTTGCATATTGGCATGGTTCTCCATCAACAAAATCATTCAACCCTGCATGAGAAATTAGATTCTGAACATCTCGCAAGATTCCTGCACTTCTCATGAAATCTGTGCACGGGTAGTAAGAGGGGTATACTCCCTCTTCGCGGTTCACTCTCATGACTTGTTGCACCTCCAATTCTTGTTGGTTTAGTTGATGTCTATTCCACTCCATTTTCTGAAATTTTTCAACAAACATTATAAAATTTGATTTGGTGACATATAATTGAGGGGAACTACCATAGGAACTTGCTAGAGTACTAATCATGCATCAAAACTAGTTTATACAACTTAGAACAAGCATGCAAGCTCACTAAACATGTTACCTACAGCAGCAAAATATTCAAGATATACTCAACCAAACAAAATTCTACTTGGATAATCGGAGGAGTCACATACCGGAGAGCAAATGTGCCAAATTTCAGACAGAAATCTGGGCTGAGCAAAGAGATCGAGAAATCTTGAGCTCTTGAGCAGAAACACGAGTGAGAGAAAGCTGGTGTTGATTTTTTGGGAGAGAGAAGAGTGTGGGAGGAAGAGATGCTAAAGTGGGGCAAGGGGGAGCCCACACACTAGGGTGGCGCGCCCCACTTCCAGGCCACGCCGGCCTGTGGGGTGCCACCCTGGGGTGCCCCACTGGTCATCCCCAGGTGCTCCCAGGTGCATTTTCGAAAAATAGGAACAACGGTATAATTTTTGTGAATTTTTGAAAACTTTGAAAAATGCACATTTCTGGGTATTAAGTTTATTATTACTGGCCAAGAAATTTTTTGAAATCTCTAATTAGCTAAGGAACTTTGCAAAACAAAAGTGCTACAGCAAGTAAAACAAGTGGAGGAAGAAAGAAATGTTGTTTACCTCCTCTATGCATATAAAAAGTATTTGTTAACAAGGTTGATCAAGTCTTGTCACCAAATAAATTTTACATAGCATAAGAAGAAATAAACCTCAAATCAATCATGTTACCTTGAATTGTATCGATATGGATCCAATCATAAGATTTTGATAACCTTCTTTAGGCTCATATATAGGACAATCAATTGTTCCAACTTTGATAGTTCTCACATTAGAAATAGTATTAACTCCACATACTTTATCAATCCTCTTGGGGAAATAGATGGTATGCTCCTTGTCATCGACATTGAAAGTAACCTTTCCTTTATTGCAACCAATAACAGCCCCTTCGGTGTTAAGAAAAGGTCTCCCAAGATTAATAGACATATTATCATCTTCAGGCATTTCCAACACAACAAAATCAGTTAATATCAAGCAGTTATTAGTAACTTGAATAGGAACATCCTCACATATACCAAAAGGAATAGCAGTAGATTTATCAGCCATTTGCAAAGATATATCAGTAGGTATCAACTTATCTAAATAAAGTCTCTTATAAAGAGAAAAAGGCATAACACTAACACCGGCTCCCAAATCACATAGAGCAGTTCTAACATAATTATTCTTAATAGAACAAGGAATAGTAGGTATACCTGGGTCGTCCAACTTCTTTGAAACTTTGCCATTGAAAGAGTAATTAGCAAGCATAGTGGAAATCTCCTCATTAGGGATTTTCCTTCTGTTAGTGACAATATCTTTCATATACTTTGAATAAGGAGGCAATTTAATAGCATCAGTCAAAGGGATTTGCAAGAATAAAGGTTTCATCCAATCGCAAAATTTATTATAGTGTTCTTCTTCCTTTGATTTTAGTTTCTTAGCAGGAAAAGGCATTTGCTTTTGCACCCAAGGTTCCCTTTCATTACCATGTTTCTTAGCAATAAAATCTTCTTTAGTATACTTTTTAATTTTAGCATGCTTTTCAGGTTCATCTTCAACCCCTTCTTTATCAGAAGCATCATTCTTATTATTATCATTATCATTATCATGTTCATTACCACTTTCAGTTTCAGCATCAGAAATAGAAATACTATTAGGATCATTAACAGGTTCAGAGGATTCTACAACATTTTTATGTTTCTTCTTCTTTTTCTTAGAAGGAGCACTAGGTTCAATTCGTTGAGAATCTTGTTCAACTCTTTTGGAATGCCCTTCAGGATATAGAGGATCCTGGGTAGAGACACCACCTCTAGTTGTTACTTCATAATCATGTTTCTCTTTAGAATTATTTTTTAACAAGTCATTTTGCACTTTAGTGAGTTGATCAATTTGAGTTTGAACCATTTGAAAATGTTTAACAAGCATCTTAACATCATTGGAGGTTCTCTCCACAATATCATGCAAATTGCTAATAGCTTGAGAATTTTCCATTAGATGATTCTCTACTCTCATATTAAAATTTTCTTGCTTAACAATATAATTATCAAACTCATCTAAGCATTGAGCAGGAGGTTTCGAATACGGAATATCTTCCCTAGTGAAGCGTTGAAGGGAGTTTACCTCAATCATGGATGAAGGGGGGATTATCTCACATATATCTTCTATGGGAGGTAGATTCTTCACATCTTCGGATTTAATACCTTTCTCCTTGAGAGACTTCTTGGCTTCCCTCATATCTTCATCATTCAATTTAATTAAACCCCTCTTCTTCAATATTGGCGTCGGAATTGGTTCAGATGTAGTCCAATCATCATGATTCCGGCCTATTGAATACCTGAGCCTCCATCCACGAAAAATTCCGTCGCGGCCACTGATGACCCACAAGTATAGGGAATCGCAGCAGTTTTCGCGGGTAGTAAAACCCAATTTATTGATTCGACACAAGGGGAGACAAAGAATACTTGAAAGCCTTAACAGCGGAGTTGTCAATTCAGCTGCACCTGGAAACAGACTTGCTCGCAAGAGTTTATCAGTAGTAACAGTTTTATAGCAGTAGCAGAGGTGAAATAACAGCAGCAGAGTAACAAAGACAGCAGTAGTGATTTTAGTAAACAGCAGGATTAAAATACTGTAGGCACAGGGATGGATGACGGGCGTTGCATGGATGAGAGAAACTCATGTAACAATCAAAGCAGGGCATTTGCAGATAATAATAAAACGGTGTCCAAGTACAAAGCAATCCATAGGCATGTGTTCCATATATAGTCGTACGTGCTCGCAATGAAAAACTTGCACAACATCTTTTGTCCTACCAGCCGGTGGCAGCCGGGCCTCTAGGGAATCTACTGGATATTAAGGTACTCCTTTTAATAGAGTACCGGAGCAAAGCATTAACACTCCGCGAACACATGTAATCCTCACATCACTACCATCCCCTCCGGTTGTCCCGATTTCTGTCACTTCGGGGCCTTCGGTTCCGGACAGTGACATGTGTATACAACTTGCAGGTAAGATCATAAAACAATGCATATCATGATGAAACAATAACATGTTCAGATCTGAGATCATGGCACTCGGGCCCTAGTGACAAGCATTAAGCATAACAAGTTGCAACAATATCATCAAAGTACCAATTACGGACACTAGGCACTATGCCCTAACAATCTTATGCTATTACATGACCAATCTCATCCAATCCCTACCATCCCCTTCAGCCTACAGTGGGGGAATTACTCACACATGGATGGGGGAAACATGGATGGTCGATGGAGAGGCGTCGGTGGTGATGATGGCGATGATCTCCTCCAATTCCCCGTCCCGGCGGAGTGCCAGAACGGAGACTTCTGGCCCCCGAGACGGAGTTTCGAGATGTGGCGGCGTTCTGGAGGGTTTCTGGCGACTTCGACTTCTTCTCCGCAATTTTTAGATCGAACCCTTTAAGTAGTCCAGAGGGGGGCGTCGGAGGCCAGCCGAGGGGGCCACACGCTAGGGCGCCCCCCCGGGCCGCGCCGGCCTGGCGTGTGGGGCCCTTGGGCCTCCACCTGGCTTGCCCTTCTGGCTCCCTGAGTCTTCTGGTAAAATAGGCCCATTGATATAAATTCCGAGGATTTTCCCGAAAGTTGAATTTCTGCACAAAAACAAGACACCAGAGCAATTCTGCTGAAAACAGCGTTAGTCCGCGTTAGTTGTATCCAAAATACACAAATTAGAGGGAAAACAATAGCAAAAGTGTTCGGGAAAGTAGATACGTTTTGGACGTATCAGCCACCATTGCAAAACCCATCTCAGGGGGTTCTGAAGCTCTTCCCGGCACCCTGCCGGAGGGGGAGACCATCGCCGGAGGCATCTACATCGTCATGCCCGCCTCCGAAGTGATGCGTGAGTAGTTCATCCCTGGACTATGGGTCGATAGCAGTAGCTAGATGGTTGTCTTCTCCAATTTGCGCTTCATGTATAGATCTTGTGAGCTACCCTACATGATCAAGATTATCTTTATGTAATCCTACATTTTTTGTTTGCTAGGATCCATGAATATTGTATACTATGTTGAGCTCGATAATATATTCATGTCATATATTATTTATGGTCTTGCATGCTCTCCGTTGCTAGTAGATACTATAGCCAAGTAGATGCTTGTGGCTCCAAGAGGGGGTATTTATGCTCGATAGTAGGTTCATGCATCTAGTTTTCTGGAAGAGTGACAATAACTTCTAAGATTGTAAGAAGTGAGCCTAGCTCACTTGGTTAGGGAAGTGGATGTACGACCCAGCCACCCAGGTTCAAGTCCCCAAGGACGCGCATTTGGGTTCTTTATTTAAAAACAAAATCACTGTTGCGGCTTCCCCTACCGTATTTCTTTCAAAAAAAACTTCTAAGATTGTAGATGTGATTTTGCTACTAGGGAAAAAACAACAATGTTTTATCCGAGGATAATTCTATTGTTTACTTTACACACATTGCTTAATGCGATAATCTGTTGCTTGCAACTTAATACTGAAAGGGGTTTGGACAATAAACGGAAGATGAACTATTAGTCATAGACGCAGTTGGATTACGGTCGATATTCTATCAATTGCCCAGCTATAATTTGTTCACCCTACATGCTATTTATCTTTATGGAGAGACACCTCTAGTGAACTGTGGACCCCGGTCCTTTCTTTTACACTGATAAATTCATCTACTACAATCATGTTCTGTTTACTTTTTGTAAACATCTCTTTCCACTCGATACGTTTAATCATTTGTGTTCAGCAAACCAGTGAGATTGACAACCTCACTGCAAGTTGGGGCAAACTACTTTGGTTGTGACGTGTGCAGGTTCCACGTTGTTGCTGACGCCGGTAGTGCGCCCTGCCATTAGACAGCTAGCAACACCTTCAGAAGTCACTCCTTTCTCCTACTGGTCTATTAAACCATCGTTTCGTACTGAGGGAAAACTTGCTGTTGTGCTCATCACACCTTCCTCTTGGGGTTTCCCAACCGCTTCCACAACAACGCTCAGCAAGATTGTCTGGCGCCATCACCAGAGCACCATCACCGGTCCTGGTGGGAGAAGGAGGAGCAGGACTACCATGCATGTTGTGGCGATGACGGCCTAGGTTGCAACCGTTGCGGCCATCTGTCCTTGCCGCATGCGCCGCCAGAGCCTCTGCGGATGCAACCACCATCGCCGCCTCGTAGGTTCGAGCCACGCCCGGCGAGCGATGACGATGACTCCTCCGGCGACAACGACGGTGAGTTCGACGACTTCGATTACATGTACCATAGGCCTAGATATGAATATGACTAGTCTTTTATTTTTAATGGAATAATGATAATTTTATTTGAAATATACATCATTTGTATGGGAGTCACGAACCGGCCCCCATTTTGTGTTTAGCGCTGGAGCCCCCTATATGGGCTAAATATCGGCACCGCCGAAACCATATGGGAGAACGACTGGAGATGCTCTAAGTTTGGTAGATTGAGCCCTAGACACACCCATACTAAAAACATTTCTTTAGATGCAACTATGATTCCAGCACACGCTACGAAATTAAGAAGCAGTTTCGCGGTATGCGCACGTGTACGATATACCGAGATCCGCTGACATTGTGGAAACAACTGTAAAGGGACGTTCGTGGCTATTGTTCATATCCGATCACGTCCGATGGTGTGAGCCGAACTGCATCGCCATTAGCTGAAGCCAAACAAGCCAGCCAAATGACCAGTACGAGGAATAGGAGACGGAAAAAGGCTTGCTTCACTCGTTGTCTCCATTGCCATTCGCTCACCGGCACTCCCTGCTCCCTGGTCTTGGTCAGCTGCATGATAGCGATGAGGCCGCTCCCAACCAATGCATGTGGGTTGTGTGGCCGCCCTTGTCGTGGTCGCCCCGCTGCTACTTCCCTAGTGCACTAGCCGCATACACCTGGTCGTGGTTGGTGTTGGATTATTAGGCACAATTTCCATGATTAATTCCAGAATATTAAGCATAACGACAACAACTACTGACATGTGAAACGCGAATATACGAGATGCACTCATCAACATGAACATTAGCATGGAAAATAGTACGTAATCCATCGCTAAACATAATGAGATATGTTGATGTACCGCTCTGGTGGAGGTGGTGGTGGCGGTGCAGCAGTTGTCATTGTTGATGACAATGTTGTTAACGACGGGTCGAAGTAGACGGCGTTGAAAACGACGGTATGCAGTGATACGTCTCAAACGTATCTATTTTTTTATGCTCCATGTTTGTTTCACACCAATTCATATATGTTTTGTTTACACTTCGTTGCACTTTTACATGATTTCCGACACTAACCTATTAACAACATGCCACAGTGACAGTTCCCTGTTTTCTGATGTTTTTGTATTTCATAAAAGTTGTAAAGGAAATATTCTCAGAATTGGACAAAACAAAAGCCGAAGTCAATATTTTACCGAAATGAAGACGAAGTCCAGAGGGGGTCGAAGAGGTGCCATAGGGTGGCCAGACCCACCCTTGGCGCGGGCTGGCCTTGGCCCGCGCCGAGGGGGGTGTGGGCCCCCCATGCACCCCACCGACCTAAATCCTCCACCTATTAATCCATCTTCTCGGAAAAACCCTGGATACCCGAGCCTCCATCCATGAAAAGTTTCGTCGTGTCCGCCATCGCAGAACCCATCTTGGGGGGGTTCTGAAGTTCTTCCCGACACCTTGCCGAAGGGGGGGAATCATCGCTGGAGGCATCTACATCGCCATGTCCGCCTCCGAAGTGATGCGTGACTAGTTCATCCCTGGACTATGGGTCCATAGCAATAGCTAGATGGTTGTCTTCTCCACTTTGTGCTTCATGTATAGATCTTGTGAGCTGCCCTACATGATCAAGATCATCTTTATGTAATCCTACATGTTGTGTTTGCTGGGATCCGATGAATATTGTATACTATGTTCAAATTGATTATATATTCATGTCATATGTTATTTGTAATCTTGCATGCTCTCTGTTGCTAGTAGAAACTCTGGCCAAGTGGACACTTGTGACTCCAGGAGGGGATATTTATGCTCGACAGTAGGTTCATGCCTCTAGTTTTCTGGGAGAGTGACAATAACTTCTAAGATTGTAGATGTTATGTTGCTACTAGGGAGAAAACAACTATGTTTTATCCGAGGGTAATTTTATTTTTTACTTTACACACATTGCTTAATGCGATAATCTGTTGCTTGCACCTTAATACTGAAAGGGGTTCGGACAATAACGGGGAGGTGGATTATTAGTCATAGACGCAGTTGGATTATGGTCTATGTATTATTTTGTAATGCCCAATAAAATCTCATAGTAATCATCTTTTCCTATATGGTCGATATTCTGTCAATTGCCCAGCTGTAATTTGTTCACCCAACATGCTATTTATCTTTATGGAGAGACACCTCTAGTGAACTGTGGACATCGGTCCTGTTTTCTTTCTGCAATCCTACTGCAATCATGTTCTGTTTACTTTCTGCAAACATCTCTTTCCACTCGATACGTCTAATCCTTTGTGTTCAGGCAACTGGTGAGATTGACAACCTCACTATAAGTGGGCCAAAGTACTTTGGTTGTGTTGTGTGCAGGTTCCACGTTGTTGCTGACGCCGGTAGTGCGCCTTGCCACTAGTCAGCTAGAAATACCTTCAGAAGTCACGCCTTTCTCCTACTGGTCGATTAAACCTTGGTTTCTGACTGAGGTAAAACTTGCTACTGTGCTCATCATACCTTCCTCTTGGGCCCAACAGTGTGAAGTCAACGTTACGATAAGCACCATCAAGCTCTTTTTCTGGCGCTGTTGTCGGGGAGAAAGAGGATTTCTGCAAGGGGAGTCTCTCATCTCCAATCTCTTTACTTTGTTATAGTTTGCTTAGTTTACTTTATTTTATTTTGTTTGCTTCATTATATCAAAAACACAAAAATAGTTTCTTTTATAGTTGTCTTTATATGAAAAACACAAAAAAATAGTTTCTATTATAGTTGTTATTTATGTTGCTTAGTTTTAATTTTGCTAAAATGGGTTCCACTGAAAATACTAAGTTGTGTGACTTTACTAGCACCAACAACAATGATTTTATTTGCACACCTATTGCTCCACCTACTCCCGAAGCAGCTTTCTATGAAATTAAACCTACTTTATTAAATCATGTCATGAAAGAGCAATTTTCTGGTGTTAGTACTGAAGATGCCGCTTCTCACCTTAATAACTTTTTTGAACTTTGTGAGATTGATAACCCACAAGTATAGGGGATCGCGATAGTCTTCGAGGGTAGTATAACCCAATTTATTGATTCGACACAAGGGGAGGTAAAGAATACTTATAAGCCTTAACAACTGAGTTGTCAATTCAGCTGCACCTGGAAAAGCACTAGCAACAGGGGTGATGTGAAACTAGCAGTAATATGAGAGCAATAGTAACAGTAACACAGCAGCAGTAATAGCAATATGAGAGCAATGGCACCGGAAAATAGTTGATACTACTTCCAATGACATGTAGAACAAGTATATAATGATGAGAGATGGACCGGGGTTCCCAGCGATCTACACTAGTGGTAACTCTCCAATAACAAGTGTTGGGTGAACAAATTACAGTTGGGCAATTGATAGGAATCAAAGCATTAAGATAGAACATCAGGCTTATTAATTATGTAGGCATGTTTTCCGTATATAGTCGTACGTGCTCGCAATGAGAAACTTGCACAACATCTTTTGTCCTACCAGCCGGTGGCAGCCGGGCCTCAAGGGAAACTACTGGATATTAAGGTACTCCTTTTAATAGAGTACCGGAGCAAAGCATTAACACACCGTGAAAACATGTGATCCTCACATCACTACCATCCCCTCCGGTTGTCCCGATTTCTGTCACTTCGGGGCCATCGGTTCCGGACAGTGACATGTGCATACAACTTGTAGATACAATCTAAGCAACAATATAGAGCTCAAATCTAAGATCATGGCACTCGGGCCCTAGTGACAAGCATTAAGCATAACAAGATTGCAGCAACAATAACTTCACAAACTTTATAGATAGACTAATCATAATGTATCATCCATCGGATCCCAACAAACACAACACCGATTACATCAGATGAATCTCAATCATGTAAGGCAGCTCATGAGACCATTGTATTGAAGTACATGGGGGAGAGTATACCGACATAGCTACTGCTAGAACCCGTAGTCCATGGGGGAACTACTCACGGAGCATGATGGAGGCGGTGGCGTCGATGGAGATGGCTTCCGGGGGAACTTCCCCGTTCCGGCAGGGTGCCGGAACAGAGTTCTGTCCCCCGAATTGGAGTTTCGCGATGGCGGCGGCGCCCCTGGAGTCTTTCTGGAGTTTCGTCAATTGGTACGGCGTTTTTAGGTCGAAAGGGGTTTTATAGGCGAAGAGGCGGCGCAGGGGGGCACCTGGGGGCTCCACACCATAGGGTGGCGCGGGCCCAGGCCAGGCCGCGCCGCCCTATGGTCTGGTGGCCCTCTGGCCCCTCTCCGACTCTTCTTCGGTGTTCGAGCCTTCCGGGAAAAATAGGAGGTTTGGCGTTGATTTCGTCCAATTCCGAGAATATTGCCCGAACAGCCTTTACGGAACCAAAAACAGCAGAAAACAGAACTGCACCGTGGCATCTCGTTAATAGGTTAGTTCCGGAAAATGCCTGAAATCATCATAAAGTGCAAGCAAAACATGTAAGTATTGTCATAAAACAAGCATGGAACGACAGAAATTATGGATACGTCGGGGACGTATCAGCATCCCCAAGCTTAGTTCCTGCTCGTCCCGAGCAGGTGAACGATAAAAAGAATAATTTCTGTAGTGACATGCTACTTACATAACCTTGATCATACTATTACAAAGCATATGAAATGAATGAAGTGACTCAAGGCAATGATCTATAGTTGCTAACAAGTAGATAACATATAGCAAAACTTTTCATAAAGAGTACTTTCAAGACAAGCATCAAAAGATTGCACAAGAGTTAACTCATAAAGCAATAGATTCAAAGTAAAGGCATCGAAGCAACACAAAGGAAGATATAAGTTTCAGCGGTTGCTTTCAACTTTCAACATGCATATCTCATGGATAATTGTCAACACAAAGTAATATGATGAATGCAAATATGCAAGTATGTAAGAATCAATGCACAGTTAACACAAGTGTTTGCTTCTAAGGTGGGAGGAAATGGGTAAACTGACTCAACATAAAGTAAAAGAATGGTCCTTCAAAGAGGAAAGCATCGATTGCTATATTTGTGCTAGAGCTTTGGTTTTGAAAACATATAGAGAGCATAAAAAGTAAAATTTTGAGAGGTGTTTGTTGTTGTCAACGAATGGTAATGGGTACACTAACTACCTCGCCAACCGGACTTTTAAGAGCGGCTCCCATTTTATTTTATTTTTGGGTGGCACTCCTTCCAGCCTTTCTTTCACAAACCATGGCTAACCGAATCCTCGGGTGCCTGCCAACAATCTCATACCATGAAGGAGTGCCTTTTTATTTTAGTTTTATTATGATGATGACACTCCCCCCAACCTTTGCTTACACAAGCCATGGCTAACCGAATCCTTCGGGTGCCGTCCAACAATCACATACCATGGAGGAGTGTCTATTTTGGTTAATTAATTTGGGACTGGGAATCCCATTGCCAGCTCTTTTTGCAAAATTATTGGATAAGCGGATGTGCCACTAGTCCATATGAGAGTCCGTCAAAAGTAAATGACAAGGTTGAAAGCTAAACACCACATACTTCCTCATGAGCTATAAAACATTGACACAAATCAGAGGTGATAAATTTTGAATTGTTTAAAGGTAGCACTCAAGCAATTTACTTTGGAATGGCAGGAAATACCACATAGTAGGTAGGTATGGTGGACACAATTGGCATAGTGGTTGGCTCAAGGATTTTGGATGCATGAGAAGTATTCCCTCTCGATACAAGGCTTAGGCTAGCAAGGTTGTTTGAAGCAAACACAAGTATGAACCGGTACAGCAAAACTTACATAAGAACATATTGCAAGCATTATAATACTCTACACTGTCTTCCTTGTTGCTCAAACACTTTTACCAGAAAATATCTAGACCTTAAGAGAGATCAATTATGCAAACCAATTTTAACAAGCTTTACGGTAGTTCTCCACTAATAGGTTTAAACTACATGCAAAAACTTATGATCTACTTGAGAGCTCAAAACAATTGCCAAGTGTCAAATTGTCCAATACATATGAGGCATTTTCTTCTTCCAACCAAATAAAGATAAGTATTGTAGCTTCCAACTTTTATCATTGAACATTAAAAGTAAAACGAAGAACAAGTGTTCATATGAAAAAGTGGAGCGTGTCTCTCTCCCAAACAAGGATTGCTAGGATCCGATCTTATTCAAACAAACAAAACGAAAATAAACACACAGACGCTCCAAGTAAAGCACATATGATGTGACTGAATAAAAATATAGTTTCAGGGGAGGAACCTGATAAGTTGATGAAGAATGGGATGCCTTGGGCATCCCCAAGCTTAGACGCTTGAGTCTTCTTGAAATATGCAGGGATGAACCACGGGGGCATCCCCAAGCTTAGAATTTTCACTCTTCTTGATCATATATCATCCTCCTCTCTTGACCCTTGAAAACTTCATCCACACCAAACTCGAAACAACTCATTAGAGGGTTAGTGCACAATAAAAATTAACATATTCAGAGGTGACACAATCATTCTTAACACTTCTGGACATTGCATAATGCTACTGGACATTAGTGGATCAAAGAAATTCATCCAACATAGCAAAAGAGGCAATGCGAAATAAAAGGCAGAATCTGTCAAAACAGAACAGTTCGTATTGACGAATTTTAAAATGGCACCAGACTTGCTCAAATGAAAATGCTCAAATTGAATGAAAGTTGCGTACATATCTGAGGATCATGCACGTAAATTGGCTTAATTTTCTGAACTACCTACAGGGAGGTGGACCCAGATTCGTGACAGTAAAGAAATCTGGAACTGCGCAGTAATCCAAATCTAGTACTTACTTTTCTATCAAAGACTTTACTTGGCACAACAAAACACAAAACTAAGATAAGGAGAGGTTGCTACAGTAGTAAACAACTTCCAAGACACAAATATAAAACAAAGTACTGTAGCAAAATAACACATGGGTTATCTCCCAAGAAGTTGCTTTCTTTATAGCCATTAAGATGGGCTCAGCAGTTTTAATGATGCACTCGCAAGAAATAGTATTTGAAGCAAAAGAGAGCATCAAAAAGTAAATCCAAAACAAATTTAAGTCTAACATGCTTCCTATGCAAAGGAATCTTGTAAATAAACAAGTTCATGAAAAGCAAGGTAACAAGCATAGGAAGATAGAACAAGTATAACTTCAAAAATTTCAGCACATAGAGAGGTGTTTTAGTACCATAAAAATTTCTACAACCATATTTTCCTCTCTCATAATAATTTTCAGTAGCTTCATGAACAAACTCAACAATATAACTATCACATGCAGCATACTTTCCATGATTTCCAAACACATAATTTTTATCAAGTTCAAGAATAGTGGAATTAAAACTTTCAAACTTACTTTTATTAATAATATAACAAGGTAGTTGATCAATCTCAAGAGATATGGGACTCCTAGATAAAGTCATGAACTCTCCAATCCCATTTTCATTAGTAGTACAATTAACATTATCAAGTAACATAGGACCATCATCTAAAGCTTTATCATAAACATTTGCTAAGCAAAATTCTTTAGTACCATGCATTTCGACATCAGACACAAACAAAGCATTATCATAAGATTTATCAAAGTAGCATGGATTATCATATATAACAGTAGCATAATTATTCTCAGAAGTTTTACTCATAGGGAATATTTCTAGAGAATCCACAGGAACATAACATTCAACCTCTTTCGGTAAGCATGGAGGACAATCAAATAATGTAAGAGATAAAGAGTTACTCTCATTAGGAGGTTGGCATGGGTAGCTAATCCATTCTTCCTCCTTTTGTTCGTCGCTCTCCTCTTCTTTTTCATCCAATGAGCTTTCAGGTTCATTAATTTCCTCCTCTTTTTCATCCAATGAGCTTTCAGGTTCATCAGTTTCTTCTTCCACGGGTTCCTGCAAATTGTGAGTGCATTCTTGTGCATTAATGTGTCTCTCTTTATAATCAATGATATAAGGATTATTACCGAAGCATTCTATGCAACAATTAAGGATAGAAGAGACATAATCTTTAAGGTCCTTACAAACAACACAAGTTTCATAATTCTCAACCATAAAGGATTCGATCTCAGAGGCTCCCATAAACACGACAAATTGTTCTACCTCTTCGAACCCATAATGAATATAGCAATTCCGATTATAGTTCTTAATTAAAAATTCCTCACTAAAGCCACATTGAAATTTAAGATGTTTAGTATCCTGTTGAGAGCAACAGTTTATATCATGGCGTTTAAGCAAGATTTTAGCAATTGTATTCACTTTTTCTATCATAGCACTCATTACTTCACCAGCTCTTGATTTCCTATAATTATTACAACATTCTATGAGCTCCAAGTAGGTTGTTGGTTCTCCCATAACAGCAGTTTTTAATTTTTTTGGTTTTTCAATTTTTTATGGATTTTTGGGTATATGAGACAAATAAAACAAGACAGAAATAAGCTAGACAAAAGTAAACTAAGCAAGTAATACTAGACAGAAATAAACTAAGCACAAGTAAACTAGGCGAAAGTAAAATAAGCAAAACAAAATAAAATAAAACAGAGAGAGAGGTAGAGTGTACTCCCCAGGTGAACTTATGAGTAGAGCTATGCCTCCCCGGCAACGGCGCCAGAAAACAGTCTTGATAACCCACAAGTATAGGGGATCGCGATAGTCTTCGAGGGTAGTATAACCCAATTTATTGATTCGACACAAGGGGAGGTAAAGAATACTTATAAGCCTTAACAACTGAGTTGTCAATTCAGCTGCACCTGGAAAAGCACTAGCAACAGGGGTGATGTGAAAGTAGTAGTAATATGAGAGCAATAGTAACAGTAACACAGCAGCAGTAATAGCAATATGAGAGCAATGGCACCGGAAAATAGTTGATACTACTTCCAATGACATGTAGAACAAGTATATAATGATGAGAGATGGACCGGGGTTCCCAGCGATCTACACTAGTGGTAACTCTCCAATAACAAGTGTTGGGTGAAAAAATTACAGTTGGGCAATTGATAGGAATCAAAGCATTAAGATAGAACATCAGGCTTATTAATTATGTAGGCATGTTTTCCGTATATAGTCGTACGTGCTCGCAATGAGAAACTTGCACAACATCTTTTGTCCTACCAGCCGGTGGCAGCCGGGCCTCAAGGGAAACTACTGGATATTAAGGTACTCCTTTTAATAGAGTACCGGAGCAAAGCATTAACACACCGTGAAAACATGTGATCCTCACATCACTACCATCCCCTCCGGTTGTCCCGATTTCTGTCACTTCGGGGCCATCGGTTCCGGACAGTGACATGTGCATACAACTTGTAGATACAATCTAAGCAACAATATAGAGCTCAAATCTAAGATCATGGCACTCGGGCCCTAGTGACAAGCATTAAGCATAACAAGATTGCAGCAACAATAACTTCACAAACTTTATAGATAGACTAATCATAATGTATCATCCATCGGATCCCAACAAACACAACACCGATTACATCAGATGAATCTCAATCATGTAAGGCAGCTCATGAGACCATTGTATTGAAGTACCTGGGGGAGAGTATACCGACATAGCTACTGCTAGAACCCGTAGTCCATGGGGGAACTACTCACGGAGCATGATGGAGGCGGTGGCGTCGATGGAGATGGCTTCCGGGGGAACTTCCCCGTTCCGGCAGGGTGCCGGAACAGAGTTCTGTCCCCCGAATTGGAGTTTCGCGATGGCGGCGGCGCCCCTGGAGTCTTTCTGGAGTTTCGTCAATTGGTACGGCGTTTTTAGGTCGAAAGGGGTTTTATAGGCGAAGAGGCGGCGCAGGGGGGCACCTGGGGGCTCCACACCATAGGGTGGCGCGGGCCCAGGCCAGGCCGCGCCGCCCTATGGTCTGGTGGCCCTCTGGCCCCTCTCCGACTCTTCTTCGGTGTTCTGGAGCCTTCCGGGAAAAATAGGAGGTTTGGCGTTGATTTCGTCCAATTCCGAGAATATTGCCCGAACAGCCTTTCTGGAACCAAAAACAGCAGAAAACAGGAACTGGCACTGTGGCATCTCGTTAATAGGTTAGTTCCGGAAAATGCATGAAATCATCATAAAGTGCAAGCAAAACATGTAAGTATTGTCATAAAACAAGCATGGAACGACAGAAATTATGGATACGTCGGGGACGTATCAGAGATGCAAAAATATAAGGATATAGATGGTGACATTATTAAACTGAAATTGTTTACTTTCTGTTTGAGAGGTAGAGCTAAAGATGGGTTGCTATCTTTGCCTAGAAATAGTATTGATTATTGGGTAAATGCAAAGAAGCTTTTATTGGAAAATATTATCCTCCTGCTAAGATTATATCTTTGAGAAGCGACATAATGAAATTTAGACAATTTGATAATGAACATGTTGCTCAAGCTTGGGAAAGAATGAAATGTTTGGTAAAGAATTGTCCCACTCATGGACTGACTAATTGGATCATCCACTGTGGATGATCATCCAAACTTTTTATGCAGGAACAATTTTTTCTTCAAGAAATCTCCTGGACTCAGTTGTTGGAGGTACCTTCATGTCCATTACTTTGGGGGCTACAACAAAACTACTTGATGATATGATGATAAATTATTCTGAATGGCACACTGAGAGAGCTCCACAAGGTAAGAAGGTAAATTTTGTCGAAATATCCTCCTCTTTGAGAGATAAAATTGATACTATTATGTCTATGCTTGTTAATGGCAAAGCTCATGTTGATCCAAATAATATTTCGTTAGCTTCTTTGGTTGCTCAAGAAGAGCATTGATACGTCTCAAACGTATCTATAATTTCTTATGTTCCATGCTAGTTTCATGACAATACTCACATGTTTTATATACACTTTATATCATTATTATGCATTTTCAGCACTAACCTATAAACAAGATGCCGAAGCGTCAGTTCCTGTTTTCTGCTGTTTTTTGTTTCAGAAATCCTACACAGGAAATATTTTCAGAATTGGGCGAAACAAAAGCCCACGGTCTTATTTTCCACGGAGCCTTCCAGAAGTCCGAAGAGGAGACGAAGAAGAGCCAAGGTGGCCCCACACCACCTGGCGGCGCGGCCAAGAGGGGGGGCGCGCCGCCCTAGGGTGTGGGCCCCTCGAGCGCCTCCCAACTCTGCCCCTTCGCCTATTTATTCCCTCCATCGCGAAAACCTTATTACCGAGAGCCACGATATGAGAAAAGTTCTAGAGACGCCGCCGCCGCCAATCCCATCTCGGGGGATTCAGGAGATCGCCTCCGGCACCCTGCCGGAGAGGGGAATCATCACCCGGAGGACTCTACATCACCATGATCGCCTCCGGACTGATGCGTGAGTAGTTCATCCTTGGACTATGGGTCCATAGCAGTAGCTAGATGGTTGTCTTCTCCTCTTGTGCTATCATGTTTAGATCTTGTGAGCTGCCTATCATGATCAAGATCATCTTATTGTAATGCTACATGTTGTGTTTGTTGGGATCCGATGAATATGGAATACTATGTCAAGTTGATTGTTGATCTATCATATATGTGTTGTTTATGATCTTGCATGCTCTCCGTTGCTAGTAGAGGCTCTGGCCAAGTTGATACTTGTGACTCCAAGAGGGTGGATTTATGCTCGATAGTGGGTTCATGCCTCCATTGAATCTGGGACAGTGACAGAAAGTTCTAAGGTTATGGATATGCTGTTGCCACTAGGGATAAAACAACAATGCTTTGTCTAAGGATATTTGTATTGTTTACATTACGCACAGTACTTAATGCAATTGCCTATTGTTTGCAACTTAATACTGGAGGGGTGCGGATGATAACCCGAAGGTGGACTTTTTAGGCATAGATGCATGCTGGATAGCGGTCTATGTTCTTTGTCGTAATGCCCTAAGTAAATCTCATATTAGTCATCATGATATGTATGTGCATTGTTATGCCCTCTCTATTTGTCAATTGCCCAACTGTAATTTGTTCACCCAACATGCTATTTCTTATTGGAGAGACACCACTAGTGAACTGTGGACCCCGGTCCATTCTTTTACATCTGAATACAATCTACTGCAATCATTGTTCTCTGCTGTTCTTTGCAAACAAACATCATTCTCCACACCATACGTTTAATCCTTTGTTTACAGCAAGCCGGTGAGATTGACAACCTCACTGTTAAGTTGGGGCAAAGTATTTTGATTGTGTTGTGCAGGTTCCACGTTGGCGCCGAAATCCCTGGTGTTGCGCCGCACTACACTCCTCCACCAACAAACTTCACGTGGCCTTCATCTCCTACTGGTTCGATAACCTTGGTTTCTTTCTGAGGGAAAACTTACTGCTGTGCGCATCACACCTTCCTCTTGGGGTTCCCAACGGACGTGTGCTTCACGTGCCATCAAGACTGTTTTCTGGCGCCGTTGCCGGGGAGATCAAGACACGCTGCAAGGGGAGTCTCCCACATCCAATCTCTTTATTTTGTTTATTGTCTTGCTTTACTTTATTTTATTTTATTTTATGTTTTGTTTGCTTTCTTTATATCAAAAACACAAAAAAATTAGTTACTTGTTTTACTTTACTTAATTTAGTTTTCTTTACTTATTTTTACTACTGCTAAAATGAATACTCCTGAGAACACTAAGTTGTGTGACTTTACTAGCACAAATAATAATGATTTCATATGCACACCTATTGCTCCACCTGCTGCTATAGCAGAATTTTATGAAATTAAACCTGCTTTACTAAATCTTGTTATGAGAGAGCAATTTTCTGGTGTTAGTTCTGATGATGCTACTGCCCATCTTAATAATTTTGTTGAACTTTGTGAAATGCAAAAGTATAAGGATGTAGATGGGGACATTATAAAACTGAAATTGTTTCCTTTCTCCTTAAGAGGAAGAGCTAAAGATTGGTTGCTATCTTTGCCTAAGAATAGTATTGATTCATGGACTAAATGTAAGGATGCTTTCATTGGTAGACATTATCCTCCTGCTAAAATTATATCTTTGAGAAGTAGCATAATGAATTTTAAGCAATTGGATAATGAACATGTTGCCCAAGCATGGGAAAGAATGAAATCTTTGGTAAAGAATTGCCCTACCCATGGGCTAACTAATTGGATGATCATCCAAACCTTTTATGAAGGACTGAATTTTTCTTCAAGGAACCTATTGGATTCAGTTGCTGGAGGTACTTTTATGTCCATCACTTTGGGTGCCGCAACAAAGCTTCTTGATGATATGATGATCAACTACTTTGAATGACACACTGAAAGGACTCCACAAGGTAAGAAGGTAAATTCTGTTGAAGAAACCTCCTCCTTGAGTGATAAGATTGATGTTATTATGTCTATGCTTTTTAATGGTAGATCTAATGTTGATCCTAATAATGTTCCTTTAGCTTCATTGGTTGCTCAAGAAGAGCATGTTGATGTGAACTTCATTAAAAATAATAATTTCAACAACAATGCTTATAGGAATAATTTTGGTAACAACTATAGGCCATATCCTTCTAATAATGGTAATGGTTATGGTAATTCTTATGGTAATTCTTACAACAATAGTAGGAATGTACCCTCTGGTCTTGAAGTCATGCTTAAATAATTTATTAGTACACAAACTGCTTTTAACAAATCTGTTGAAGAAAAGCTTGGTATAATTGATGTTCTTGCTTCTAAGGTTGATAGTCTTGCTGCTGATGTTGATCTTTTAAAATTGAAAGTTATGCCTAATGAAACTAAAGATATTAAGTCATTTTCTACAGCAAACGCTATCCAAGTTCGAATTAATGAAAATATTAGATTAATGGCTGAATTGCATGCTAGGTGGGAAAGAGAAGAAAAACTTGCTAAAGAGAATAATGTAGCTAAAGTTTGGACTATTACCACCACTAGTAATGTTGATGCTTCACATGTTGCTAAACCTCCTACTATCAATCGTAAAATAATTGGTGTTGGCAATGTTTCTACTCCTAATACAAAGCGTGCAAAACTGCTTGAAAGCTACTTGGCTTGTTTGTGATAAAAGTGCTGAAATTTTTCAGAACATTGGGGACAATGATCCCATTGCTTTAGATCATAATGGTTTAGATTTTGATAATTGTCATATCTCTGAATTTATTAAGTTCTTGCAAAAACTTGCTAGAAGTCCTAATGCTAGTGCTACAAACTTGGCCTTTACAAAACATATCACAAATGCTCTCATTAAATCTTGAGAAGAGAAATTAAAACTTGAAACTTCTATTCCTAGGAAGTTAGAAGATGGTTGGGAGCCCATCATTAAAATGAAGGTCAATGATTTTGATTGTAATGCTTTATGTGATCTTGGTGCAAGTATTTCTGTTATGCCTAAGAAACTCTATGATATGCTTGACTTGCCACCATTGAAAAATTGTTATTTGGATGTTAATCTTGCTGATAATTCTATAAAGAAACCTTTGGGGAGGATTGATAATGTTCACATTATGGTAAACAATAACCTTGTCCCCGTTGATTTTGTTGTCTTGGATATTGAATGCAATGCATCTTGTCCTATTATTTTGGGAAGACCCTTTCTTCGAACTGTTGGTGCTATTATTGATATGAAAGAAGGAAATATCAAATATCAATTCCCTCTTAAGAAAGGTATGGAACCCTTACCTAGAAAGAGAATGAAGTTACCTTTTGATTCTATTATTAAAACAAATTATGATGTTGATACTTCTTCTCTAGATGTTACATGATTTAGACTTTCTGCGCCTAGCTGAAAGGCGTTAAAGAAAAGCGCTTATGGGAGACAACCCATTATTTTACTTCTGCAATTTTTGTTTTATATTTGTGTCTTGGAAGTTGTTACTACTGTAGCAACCTCTCCTTATCTTTACTTTATTGCATTGTTGTGCCAAGTAAAGTCTTTGATAGTAAGGTTGATACTAGATTTGGATTTCTGCGTAGAAACAGATTTCTTGCTATCACGAATTTGAGTAGATATCTTTGTAGGAAACTCAGAAAAATCTGCGAAAAATCATGAGTAATCCTCAGATATGTACGCAACTTTCATTCAATTTAAGCTTCTTCATCTGAGCATGTTAAGTGCCTCTAAAAAATTCGTCTTTACGGACTGTTCTGTTTTGACAGATTCTGCCTTTTATTTCACATTGCCTCTTTTACTGTGTTGAATGGATTTCTTTGCTCCATTAACTTTCAGTAGCTTTGGGTAATGTCCAGAAGTGTTAGGAATGATTGTGTCCTCTCTGAACATGTGAATTTTTGATTATGCACTGACCCTCTAATGAGATTGTTTTGAGTTTGGTGTGGAGGAAGTTTTCAAGGATCCAGAGAGGAGGATGATACAATATGATCAAGAAGAGTGAAAAGTCTAAGCTTGGGGATACCCTCGTGGTTCATCCCTGCATATTTCAAGAAGACTCAAGCATCTAAGCTTGGGGATGCCCAAGGCATCCCCTTCTTCATCAACAACTTATCAGGTCACCTCTAGTGAAACTATATTTTTATCTGTCACATCTTATGTGCTTTACTTGGAGCGTCTGTATGTTTTTATTTTTGTTTGTGTTTGAATAAATTCAGATCCTAGCATTCCTTGTGTGGGAGAAAGACACGCTCCGCTTGTTCTTATGAACACTGGTGTTCTTTTTTTACTTTTAATGTTCATGGCGAAGGTTGAAAACCGCTTCGTTCATTGCTATTTGGTTGGAAACAGAAAATGCTTCATGTGGTAATTGGTATATTGTCTTGAATAATTTGATACTTGGCAATTGTTTTGAGCTCTCAAATAGATCATGTTTAAGCTCTTGCATCATGTAGTTTGCACCTATTTGTGGAGAACTACTGTAGAGCTTGTTGAAATTTGGTTTGCATGATTGGTCTCTCTAAAAGTCTAGATATTTTCTGGTAAAAGTGTTTGAACAACAAGGAAGACAGTGTAGAGTCTTATAATGCTTGCAATATGTTCTTATGTAAGTTTTGCTGTACCGGTTCATACTTGTGTTTGCTTCAAACACCCTTGCTAGCCAAAGCCTTGTACTGAGAGGGAATGCTTCTCGTGCATCCAAAACCTTGAGCCAAAACCTATGCCATTTGTGTGCACCATAACTACCTACTATGTTGTATTTCTCTGCTATTCCAAAGTAAATTGCTTGCGTGCTACCTTGAAAATTTCATTCCTTGTCTTTGCAATATATAGCTCATGGGAAAATATCTTAAAAACTATTGTGATAAAGAATATGTATATTATTTCTTATAAGTTGCTTGTTGAGCGGTAACCATGTTTCTGGGGACGCCATCAACTATTACACTTTTGTTGAATATCATGTGAGTTGCTATGCATCTTCGTCTTGTCTGAAATAAGGGTGATTTGTCATGATTAAATGGTTTGAGTATGCATACTGTTAGAGAAGAACATTGGGCCGCCAACCAAAGCCATGTATCATGGTGGAAGTTTCAGTTTGGACATTAATCCTCAATCTCTTATGAGAATATTATCTGTTGTTGAATGCTTTCAACATTAAAGAGGAGTCCATTATCTGTTTTCTATGTTGTCCCGGTATGGATGTCCTCGAGTTGAGATCTATCAAAAACGAGAAATCAAATGCGATCTATCTCCTTGGACCTTTGTACAGGCGGCATAGAGGTACCCGTTTGTGACACTTGGTTGAAACATATGTAATGCAATGATAATCCATGGAAATCCAAGCTAATTAGGACAAGGTGCGAGCACTATTGGTATTCGATGCATGAGGCTTGCAACTTATAGGATGTTTTATGCATAACACATATGAATTATTACTACCGTTGACAAAATTATTTCTATGTTTTCAAAATAAAAAGCTCTAAGCACAAAGAGTAATCCCTGCTTCCCTCTGCGAAGGGCCTTTCTTTTACTTTATGTTGAGTCAGTTTACCTACTTCTTTCTATCTTAGAAGCAAACACTTGTGTCAACTGTGTGCATTGATTCCTACATACTTGCTTATTTGCACTCATCATATTACTTTGTGTTGACAATTATCCATGAGATATACATGTTGAAGTTCAAAGCAACTGCTGAAACTTATATCTTCCTTTGTATTGCTTCAAAACCTTCTATTAAGAATTTATTGCTTTATGAGTTAACTCTCATGCAAGACTTATTGATGCTTGTCTTGAAAGTACTATTCATGAAAAGTCTTTGCTATATGATTCAGTTGTTTAGTCATTATCTTTACCATTGCTTTGAATCACTTCATTCATCTTATATGCTTTACAATAGTATTGATCAAGATTATGATAGTAGCATGTCACTTCAGAAATTATCCTTGTTATCCTTTACCTACTCGAGGGCGAGTAGGAACTAAGCTTGGGGATGCTTGATAGTAGCATCACAATTCTAACCATGCACACAGTTTGTCATTGATAGGTTTGCAAGGTGTACGGTGCCCTCGTTGGACACATTATGATCAGAAGACTGAAGCGTAGTTCTTAGGTTTTCCGGTTTTGTGTGTGTCTCACGAGGTAACATGGTAGGAGAGGAAAAGAGGAAAAAGTTGTTTTAGCCATAGCGGTACTACCGGTACCAGGAGCGGTAGTACCGCTACCCCTACTAGTACCGCTCTGAGATACCGCTCTGAGGATTGCACACGAGATTGTGCCATAGTACTCGTTACGGTACCTCTGCGGTACCATGAGTGGTAGTACCGCTTGCAAGCGGTAGTACCGCCCACGGTACCGCTCAAGTACCATAACTCGTTACGGCAGTACCGCTTCGGTACCGCTCCGGTACCGCTTTGGATCCAGTAAGGTCTGGACCCTATTGTGGTACCTCAAGCGGTACCGCGAGCGGTAGTACCGCTCTGTGTCCACGTGGACAAGTTCTGTGAGGATTCGAACTCAGAGCGGTAGTACCGCTTCCCAAAAGCGGTAGTACCGCTTAGGCAAAAACAACACATAACGGTTGGATTTGGAGGGACCTATATAAAGGCCCCTTCTTCCCCAGCTCGTTTTTAGCTCTTCTCTCTCTCCTCCATTGTTTCTGAGCTCAAAGTGAGGGGATCTCCCCAACCATCCAACCAATCTTGCCCATACTTTGAGGAGCGTTGATTACCGAGAGAAAGTTCACCAATTTGTGGTATTCCTTAGTGGATCTTGGTGGTAGGGTTCCTATTGTGGGACATTGGAGAAAGTGCAGCTATGGAGGCTAGCTTGGTGATGTACTAGCTCCATAGGGTGTTGGGAGCCTCCTTGTTGTGGAGCTCGCCCCAATCTTGTGAAGGAATCACCGCCTCGACCTGTGCCTTAGTGGAGAAGGGGGAGCACCTTCGTGGAGCTCTCTCGAGGAAGAAGGTGAGGCCTTCCTTCGTGGTGTGGCCGTCTAGTCTCTTGTGTGAGACTAGCACCTCCTCAACGCAGACGTACTTCCTATTGTGGAAGGAACTGCGGGAAACAAACCGCGCCTCGTCTCCGCGCCCTCCGGTTGTCTCGCTCCTTACTCTTACTATCTTGTTGATTCCTTTGCTTGTTGCACTTGTCCTAGAATCATTGTAGGAACATCGCTATCGCTAAAGCTATCACCTTTACCTTCCGTTGCGCTAAAACTTGAAAAAGGCTAAAACTTGTCGTAGCGCCATTCACCCCCCCTTGTTCGCTACGATCCATTCAAGTGGTATCAAAGCAAGGTTTTCTTGCTCGGGCTTTACCGCCTAAGAAATGGCCGAACAAGAGGTGGTTGTGAATGGAGTCCTTCCCGGTGAGCAATCATCTCCATCATCAATTGCCGATAATACTCCGGCTACTTTGGATGACCTCAAGAAATTGGAGTCATCCATTGTATCTCAAATGAAGGCTATGATGATGGAGTTGATTACTCCAAAATCAAACCCCATCATAGATACTAAGAGAGGTGTCGATGTTCCCCCACCACAAGTTAACACTTTTCCTTGTGTTGGATTTGTTGAGCAATCGACAAATCCACCTCGGGAAAAGGATCTTGAGGATGTTGACACCTCATCAAAAGGGAAGGATGAATCTCCGGTTGCGGGACAATTAAGAGATAATCATGCGGTGTCTCCACCAAGTGATTATGCCGTAAATGTCCCAATACCCATGCCTTGCACTTTGACTCATGGTTCACCACCATTACTTGAATCTAATAGCTTTGGAGATTGGAAATTCTTAATGCGTTCTCATGTGCGCAGTGCTTCTACCGAGCTTTGGCATATCATTGAAGAGGGATATTCACCACAAGACCCAATGAATTTGACAAGGGAAGTGGTGGACAACCAACTCAACGCCATCGCCATCAACATGATTCACTTGGCCGTTACTCCCAAGGGCCGCGCTCATATCCGCTCGCTCAAGACCGCCAAGGAAGCTTGGGACGAACTTGACACACTCTTCCTCGGACATGGGAGCATCCAAAGCTCTTGTTTTAATGAAGTGAACAACATGGCCATGACGAACTCGATGGCCATATCTAAGAAGAATGCGGAAGACCGTGTTGCTCACACCCACAATACCCGCAAGCTCAACCTTGCATTGAAGATGAAGGAGCATGGAGCTAGTGCTCTTATTCTTGAAGATTTCAACAATTCTCTCATCTCCCAACTCATCAAGGACCGATATTATGCTCTTGGTTGGATGGACAAGCTCAAGGCAAAGAAGTGTTATCTTGAAGAAAACCATGAATGGTCACTTGAGGATGTTGCAACCTTTACCAAGAAGAAAGAAGATGAAGTTCCTAATCCATGTTGTGACAAGCTCTTTGACGAAGTTTGGTTCTTGAGAAGACACAATGCAAAATTCTTGGAAGTCATCTCAACTCAAGAGGAGGCCTTGGATGAATACTATCGCTTGAGTAAAGAGAAGGTGCAATGTTGTGATCACGAAGAAGAGATTGCCACTCTAAAGAAACACAAGGCCAAGCTATTTGAAGTGAATGAGAGGCAAAATGAGTCCTTGTTGGAGTGGATCCGTTTGAGCAAGGAAAATGTCACTTGTTGTCACCATAAGGATGAAATTGCATATCTAAAGAGAAGCAAGGACAAACTTATGGTGATCAAGCTTATGCAAGATGAAGCCTTAAAGGAATACCAACTCTCAAGCAAGGATCACACTTGTTGCAACCATGAAGATGACATTGCCACTTTGGAAAGACACAGGCGTTTACTCTTGAAAAGGAATTCTCTTCTTGAGGAAGCTCTATCGGATTATGAAGATGAAGTTAATCACTTGAAGTCCGAGATTGAGAGCCTCCAAGTCCAAATCAAATTCTTGGAAGGAGTCATTGAAGCAAGAGTTGAAACTCTTGAGGACTCATGCAATGAAGGAGAAGTGGAAATCATGCCAAAGAAGATCGAGAGAGGAAGAAGGATCAATAAAAATAAGAACGTCATGATAGGGCCCATTGAAAAATGGGTTCCTATTTCCAAGTCTTGATCCATGAAGGATCTTGCTTTCGGAGGTGCTTATTGGGTGGTTGATCTTAAAACCACAAGTCTTATGTCCGGAAGCAAGGAATTCGCTGCCGTCATCAAGTCACTTATCTCTATCATTCTCATGACGTCAACACAAGCGAGCTTAAAGGTATTGGAGCCTTGACAAGGTGGTGATCATGTCCTACCTTGTCAAGACTCTTGCATATGTTCTCTTTGTTCATTGCTTTACACTCTTGGGTCTTTGTACCTACTATTATGAACATGTAGTGGTTCTCTTGTGGAGCTAGTCTCTTCAAGAGGCCACGGTCTAGGACTAATGGAATTTGCTTCTTTGTGTAGAGATCGTGTTTTGTAGGAATTGTGTTGCAGGAAATGAACCATGATGAAGTTTCTCAAAAAAATTCAATACAAGTTCTATGACATGATCCTTGCAAGAAAGAGCAACAATGGCATGGAGTTTATGCTCAAGATCTTGGATGTCTTCATTGGCAAAGAAGGAATCCGCTATTTACTCCTAGCCATACTCTTACCCTAACTTCATGGGGTTGCCGGAAGTGAGAGACAAACCTAAGTTGAAGACACTCAAACATGATGATGGAGTATGAGTCTATTGTGTGGTTTGTGGTATTGAGTGATGAGACCTTTTGACGGATATGATAGTTCTTTGAAGGAGGCGAAGTGCTTCTTGTGAGAAAGGAGATGCAATTCCCCCGGTTACCATAGGAAGGATGGGTGTTACCACTCGCCGATCTCAAAAGCTACCTTCTATGAGTGTCGGGGAAGGACGAAGTTCCACCTATGTGGAGCCATCTACACCACAAGGCCAAGTCTTTTCCATTGGACAACCAAGTGCTAGATCACCTCTTCCACAACCTCAAGTTCGGCATCAACAACAATGGGGTCATGGCGAGGACCCAAATCATGATGAAGATCAAGGGACCTCACAAGAATCTATCCTTTTGGTCCATTCTCGCCGGGGTTCTAAAGCGTCAAGACTCTTTCAAAACTCAAGCAAAGTACAAGACATACTCAAGAGCAAGATATGAGAGGGTCCAACGGTATAGCAACCCCAAGTATCAATTTTTCCCAAATGAGCGACAAGACAATGGACTCACTCTCTACCGATAAACGTCAAGGTTTGCTTCTCTACCTTTGTGCTTCTCATCCAGACATTGTGTCAAAAGTGGGTACGCATACCACTCTTGTGCTATATGTCTAGATGTAAAGCACGCATGAACATAGGGGGAGTGCGGTTTAAACTTATTGAGCTATCCCTCCCCCCATAATGCATAAAGAAAACCAAAGCATATGCTATTTGTCAATTAAGTGACTATGAGCTTCATGATTGAGTTGTAGCCGTGAGTCCTAGGTACTTCTACGTGACCTCACACTACCAAACTCTTACACGGTGGCTTCGGCCACCAACCTCCTCCTTGAGGAGTTTTTGTTCTTTTGTTTTGTTTTATCTTTTTGTTTTTGTTTTTGTTTCTAGTTTCTTTTTTTTTCTTTTCTCTCTTTGTTTCTTCATGGGAGATTCACCCAAGTTTGGCTTTTCTTGCTTTGATTCTTGCAAGCTTGGTTGGGTAGTACCTTAACAGTTCCGTCATCTAATCCTAAGCCATTATCTATCTCTCGAGCCAACTTAGTCTAAAAGCACAAGTCAACACCAAAATCTGAGTGTATTTGAGTTTGGAGGCCGGTACTACCGGACCTTAGGCCGGTACTACCGCTTTGGGCAGTAATCTGACGAAACTGAATTTTGCCCCCAGAGCGGTACTACCGCCCGAGGTACCAGGTAAGTACCGGTAAGTGGTACTACCGCTTTTACGAGCGGTACTACCGCTTGCGTTTTTGACTAGAGGTACCGGTTGGGTCGGGATTCGTCCCAAACCACCACAATCCCCCATCCTCCTCAAGTCAACAGCGCCCCCAGGCTCAAGACCTTGAGGAAATCGGCCCCGATCTCCTCTTCCAGCTGCTGCCGGCCAAATCTCCTTCGTGGAGAAGCTTCCCCACCCTCTTCTCCGCCATGTCCTCCGGTATGAACCCGAATCTCTCTCTCTAGGGTCTGTTGAATTCCCTAGATGCATAGGCTAGGGTTTGATGGAGGTTGATGGTGGAGAAGCCCTCTTGGAAGCTCTACATGTGCGGGGATACTAGCTAGCAACAATGTGTGACACTATGAACTACTTTGCCATGTCCTCAATCTCGATCTAGATGTGCTGAGCTTGAGCGGTAGTACCGCTCGTTCACGGGCGGTACTACCGGTCCAAGCGGTACTACCAGTTCGAAATTGCGGTACTACCGCTTTGACTAGTTTCACCAATGTTGCTTGTTAGTGTCCTCTTTGATCCTTAAATTAGTGGCTTGTGCACTTATCCCCTATTCCCTCCCAAACCTTTGCTGTTCACAGGAACATCTAGGCCCCGTGGTGGTGGCAAGGTCAAGCCACCCTCTCGTCATCATAGAGATGAAGACGAGCAAGAGGAGATCATTCCGGCGAGAACCACCAAGCGACAGAGGGATGCAACAACTGGTGCAAGGGGCCCTCAAAGATCAATGATTGACATCAAGAAAGGCCAATTCATGGAAGTACGAGGGGCCAATCCTTATTTGCTACCAAGAAATGCTCGTCAATGCCCCAATCACTATTTTCATCATGTCAACCAAGAGAGGATCTACAATGAGGTCTATGGGGCCAAGGAGTTCAAATGTTGCCCCCAATACTCCATCAGCATGGACAAGCTCAACTCCAACCTCGAGTACTTTGGAGAAGCGCTTGAGATATGTGATGAACAAGGACTTACACCTCTGATGACCTTCTCTCACAATTTCTCCAAGGAAGTGATATGCCAATTCTACGCCACGGTCGTGTTTCTTGAGGATGAAGGAGGCTTCCGCTCCTTGAAGTGGATGACAAGGGAACATGTGGTGGAGGCCACGTGGGAGGAGTTTGCTAGATGCATTGGTTATGAGCTTCCCGACAATGACTCAAACACCTTCCGGATTCATCTCCAAGCCAAGCCAATGGCCAAGGAGAAAATGGCCGATCTCTACATTCGAGGGAGGATGTTGTGTGGAAGCACCAAAGGCCTCCTTCCCGTCTACGACATCATGAATCGCATCTACCGCAGCACCATCAACCCCAAGCACACCAACCATGATGAAGTGCATGGGTTCCTTGTGAACCTTCTTGTGCGTACTCATGAAATGAGGGGCCGCGACAAGCAACTGGACGCCATGGACTACATTTGGCATGAGATGCGTGATTGTGCCTTTCTTTGCAAGCTTCCTCAATATGCGCCCTACATCATGAGGCTCATTTGTCTCAAGTGGGAGCGAGCGGGCCGTGGAGATCTTCTTGAGCAATGCCGCCCCAACATCACTATCCATAAGGAGAAGAGTCCTTTTGTCAAGAACCATGACCTTCCAAGGTACGGCAAGGGGGCTCCCAAGGACAAGGACAAAGACGAAGCCGATAGTGATGACTCCGACTACGTGCCAAACTCCGTCAAGACCAAGGGCCTCTTCGCCAAGCTCACCGCTCGCCTCAAGAAGTCCTTTTGCTTTAAGAGGGACCTTGAAGATAGGATGTGATGTCTACGCACGCTTCTATTCCTGTAGACAGTGTTGGGCCTTGATACGTCTCAAACGTATCTATAATTTCTTATGTTCCATGCTAGTTTTATGACAATACTCACATGTTTTGTACACACTTTACATCATTATTATGCATTTTCCGGCACTAACCTATTAACAAGATGCCGAAGCGCCAGTTCCTGTTTTGTGCTGTTTTTGGTTTCAGAAATCCTACACAGGAAATATTCTCGGAATTGGACGAAACGAACGCCCAGGGTCTTATTTTTCCACGGAGCTTCCAGAAGACCGAAGAGGATATGAAGTGGGGCCACGAGGTGGCGACACCACAAGGCGGCGCGGCAAAGGGGGGGGCCCGTGCCGCCCTATGGTGAGGGCCCCTCGGGCTCCCTCCGACTCTGCCCTTCCGCCTACTTATACTCTCCGTCGCGAAAACCATATTACCGAGAGCCACGATACGAGAAAAGTTCCAGAGACGCCGCCGCTGCCAATCCCATCTCGGGGGATTCAGGAGATCACCTCCGGCACCCTGCCGGAGAGGGGAATCATCACCCAGAGGACTCTACATCACCATGATCGCCTCCGGACTGATGTGTGAGTAGTTCATCCTTGGACTATGGGTCCATAGCAGTAGCTAGATGGTTGTCTTCTCCTCATTGTGCTATCATGTTAGATCTTGTGAGCTGCCTATCATGATCAAGATCATCCATTTGTAATGCTACATGTTGTGTTTGTTGGGATCCGATGAATATGGAATACTATGTCAAGTTGATTATTGATCTATCATATATGTGTTGTTTATGATCTTGCATGCTCTCCGTAACTAGTAGAGGCTCTGGCCAAGTTGATACTTGTGACTCTAAGAGGGAGTATTTATGCTCGATAGTGGGTTCATGCCTCCATTGAATCTGGGACAGTGACAGAAAGTTCTAAGGTTGTGGATGTGCTGTTGCCACTAGGGATAAAACAGCAATGCTTTGTCTAAGGATATTTGTGTTGATTACATTACGCACCATACTTAATGCAATTTTCTGTTGTTTGCAACTTAATACTGGAAGGGGTGCGGATGCTAACCCGAAGGTGGACTTTTTAGGCATAGATGCATGCTGGATAGTGGTCTATGTTATTTGTCGTAATGCCCTAAGTAAATCTCATATTAGTCATCATGATATGTATGTGCATTGTTATGACCTCTCTATTTGTCAATTGCCCAACTGTAATTTGTTCACCCAACATGCTATTTCTTATTGGAGAAACACCACTAGTGAACTGTGGACCCCGATCCATTCTTTTACATCTGAATACAATCTACTGCAATCATTGTTCTCTGCTGTTCTTCGCAAACAAGCATCATTCTCCACACCATACGTTTAATCCTTTGTTTACAGCAAGCCGGTGAGATTGACAACCTCACTGTTAAGTTGGGGCAAATTATTTTGATTGTGTTGTGCAGGTTCCACGTTGGCGCCGGAATCCCTGGTGTTGTGCTGCACTACACTCCTTCGCCAACAACCTTCACGTGGCCTTCATCTCCTACTGGTTCGATAACCTTGGTTTCTTACTGAGGGAAACTTGCTGCTGTACGCATCACACCTTCCACTTGGGGTTCCCAACGGGTGTGTGCTTTACGCGTCATCAAGCTAAATTTCTGGCGCCGTTGCCGGGGAGATCAAGACACGCTGCAAGGGGAGTCTCCCACATCCAATCTCTTTACTTTTTTATTGTCTTGCTTTACTTTACTTTATTTTCTGCTTTGTTTGCTTTCTATATCAAAAACACAAAAATATAGTTACTTGCATTTACTTTATTTAGTTTGCTTTATTTCCTACTGCTAAAATGGGTACACCTGAGAACACTAAGTTGTGTGACTTCACTAGCACAAATAATAATGATTTCTTATGCACACCAATTGCTCCACCTGCTGCTACAGCAGAATTTTATGAAATTAAACCTGCTTTACTAAATCTTGTTATGAGGGAGCAATTTTCTGGTGTTAGTTCTGATGATGCTGCTGCCCATCTTAATAATTTTGTTGAACTTTGTGAAATGCAAAAGTATAAGGATGTAGATGGTGACATTATAAAACTGAAATTGTTCCCTTTCTCCTTAAGAGGAAGAGATAAAGATTGGTTGCTATCTTTGCCTAAAAATAGTATTGATTCATGGACTAAATGTAAGGATGCTTTCATTGGTAGATATTATCCTCCTGCTAAAATTATATCTTTGAGAAGTAGCATAATGAATTTTAAGCAATTGGATAATGAGCATGTTGCCCAAGCATGGGAAAGAATGAAATCTTTGGTCAAGAATTGCCCTACCCATGGACTGACTACTTGGATGATCATCCAAACCTTTTATGCAGGATTAAATTTTTCTTCGCGAAACCTATTGGATTTAGCTGCTGGAGGTACTTTTATGTGCATCACCTTAGGCGCCGCAACAAAGCTTCTTGATAATATGATGATCAACTACTCTAAATGGCACACTGAATGGGCTCCACAAGGTAAGAAGGTAAATTCTGTTGAAGAAACCTCCTCCTTGAGTGATAAGATTGATGCTATTATGTCTATGCTTGTTAATGGTAGATCTAATGTTGATCCTAATAATGTTCCTTTAGCTTCATTGGTTGTTCAAGAAGAGCATGTTGATGTGAACTTCATTGAAAGTAATAATTTCAACAACAATGCTTATAGGAATAATTCTGGTAACAACTATAGGCCATATCCTTCTAATAATAGTAATGGTTATGGTAATTCTTATGGTAATTCTTAAAACAATAATAGGAGTGTACCCTCTGGTCTTGAAGTCATGCTTAAAGAATTTATTAGTACACAAACTGCTTTTAACAAATCTGTTGAAGAAAAGCTTGGTAAAATTGATGTTCTTGCTTCTAAGGTTGATAGTCTTGCTGCTGATGTTGATCTTTTAAAATTGAAAGCTATGCCTAATGAAACTAAAGATATTAAGTCATTTGCTACAGCAAACGCTATCCAAGTTCGAATTAATGAAAATATTAGATTGATGGCTGAATTGCAAGCTAGGTGGGAAAGAGAAGAAAAACTTGTTAAAGAGAATAATGTAGCTAAAGTTTGGACTATTGATACGCGTACAGCACGCATCCGTTGGGAACCCCAAGAGGAAGGTGTGATGCGTACAGTGGCAAGTTTTCCCTCAGTAAGAAACCAAGGTTTATCGAACCAGTAGGAGCCAAGAAGCACGTTGAAGGTTGATGGCGGCGGAGTGTAGTGCGGCGCAACACCAGGGATTCCAGCGCCAACGTGGAACCTGCACAACACAACCAAGATACTTTGTCCCAACGTAACAGTGAAGTTGTCAATCTCACCGGCTTGTTGTAACAAAGGATAGATGTATAGTGTGGATGATGATTGTTGCAGAAAACAGTAGAGCTAGTATTGCAGTTGATTGTATTCGATGTAAAAGAATGGACCGGGGTCCACAGTTCACTAGTGGTGTCTCTCCGATAAGAATAAGCATGTTGGGTGAACAAATTACAGTTGGGCAATTGACAAATAAAGAGGGCATGACCATGCACATACATGTTATGATGAGTATTGTGAGATTTAATTGGGCATTATGACAAAGTACATAGACCGCTATCCAGCATGCATCTATGCCTAAAAAGTCCACCTTCAGGTTATCATCCAAACCCCCTCCAGTATTAAGTTGCAAACAACAGACAATTGCATTAAGTATGGTGCGTAATGTAATCAACGAATATATCCTTAGACATAGCATTGATGTTTTATCCCTAGTGGCAACAGCACATCCACAACTTTAGAGGTTTCTGTCACTCCCCCAGATTTAATGGAGACATGAACCCACTATCGAGCATAAATACTCCCTCTTGGAGTTACAAGCAAAAACTTGGCCAGAGCCTCTACTAGCAACGGAGAGCATGCAAGATCATAAACAACACATAGATGATATTGATAATCAACATAACATAGCATTCACTTATTCATCAGATCCCAACAAACACAACATGTAGAATTACAGATAGATGATCTTGATCATGTTAGGCAGCTCACAAGATCCAACAATGATAGCACAATTAGGAGAAGACGACCATCTATCTACTGCTATGGACCCATAGTCCAGGGGTGAACTACTCACTCATCACTCCGGAGGCGACCATGGCGGTGAAGAGTCCTCCGGGAGATGATTCCCCTCTCCGGCAGGGTGCCGGAGGTGATCTCCTGAATCCCCGAGATGGGATTGGCGGCGGCGGCGTCTCTGGAAGGTTTTCCGTATCGTGGCTCTCGGTACTGGAGTTATTCTCGATGAAGGCTTAAGTAGGCGGAAGGGTAGGTCAGGGGGCGCCACGAGGGGCCCACACCACAGGCCGGCGCGGCCAGGGCCAGGGCCGCGCCGCCCTGGTGTGTGGCTGCCTCGTCGCCCCACTTCGTTTCCTCTCCGGACTTCTGGAAGCTTCGTGGAAAAATAAGATCCTGGGCAGTGATTTCGTCCAATTCCGAGAATATTTCCTTACTAGGATTTCTGAAACCAAAAACAGCAGAAAACAGCAACTGGCTCTTCGGCATCTCGTTAATAGGTTAGTGCCGGAAAATGCATAAATATGACATAAAGTATGTATAAAACATGTAGATATCATCAATAAAGTAGCATGGAACATAAGAAATTATCGATACGTTAGAGACGTATCAGCATCCCCAAGCTTAGTTCCTGCTCGTCCCGAGTAGGTAAACGATAACAAAGATAATTTCTGAAGTGACATGCCATCATAATCTTGATCATACTATTGTAAGCACATGTAATGAATGCAGCGATTCGAAGCAATGGTAATGCAATGAGTAAACAATTGAATCATATAGCAAAGACTTTTCATGAATATTACTTTCAAGACAAGCATCAATAAGTCTTGCATAAGAGTTAACTCATAAAGCAATAAATTCATAGTAGAGGTATTGAAGCAACACAAAGGAAGATTAAGTTTCAGCGGTTGCTTTCAACTTGTAACATGTATATCTCATGGATATTGTCAATGTAAAGTAATATAACAAGTGCAATATGCAAGTATGTAGGAATCAATGCACAGTTCACACAAGTGTTTGTTTCTTGAGATGGGATAGAAATAGGTGAACTGACTCAACATAAAAGTAGAAGAAAGGCCCTTCGCAGAGGGAAGCATTGATTGCCATATTTGTGCTAGAGCTTTGATTTTGAAAACAAGAAACAATTTTGTCAACGGTAGTAATAAAGCATATGTATCATGTAAATTATATCCTACAAGTTGCAAGCCTCATGCATAGTATACTAATAGTGCCCGCACCTTGTCCTAATTAGCTCGGATTACCTGGATTATCACCGCAATACATATGTTTTAACCAAGTGTCACAAAGGGGTACCTCTATGCCGCCTGTACAAAGGTCTAAGGAGAAAGCTCGCATTGGATTTCTCGCTTTTGATTATTCTCAACTTAGACATCCATATCGGGACAACATAGACAACATATAATGGACTCCTCTTTAATGCATAAGCATTTAGCAACAATTAATATTCTCATATGAGATTGAGGATATTTGTCCAAAACTGAAACTTCCACCATGGATCATGGCTTTAGTTAGCGGCCCAATGTTCTTCTCTAACAATATGCATGCTCAAATCATTCAACTCATGGTAAATCGCCCTTACTTCAGACAAGACGAACATGCATAGCAACTCACATGATATTCAACAAAGAGTAGTTGATGGCGTCCCCAGGAACATGGTTATCGCTCAACAAGCAACTTATAAGAGATAAAATGCATAAGTACATATTCAATACCACAATAGTTTTTACGCTATTTGTCCCATGAGCTATATATTGCAAAGATAGAGAATGAAAATTTTAAAGGTAGTACTCAAGCAATTTACTTTGGAATGGCGGAGAAATACCATGTAGTAGGTAGGTATGGTGGACACAAGTAGCATAGTGTTTGGCTCAAGGATTTTGGATGCATGAGAAGTATTCCCTCTCGATACAAGGCTTAGGCTAGCAAGGTTATTTGAAACAAACACAAGTATGAAGCGGTACAGCAAAACTCACATAAAAGACATATTGTAAGTATTATAAGACTCTACACCGTCTTCCTTGTTGTTCGACCCTTACTAGAAAATATCTAGACTCTAGAGAGACCAATCATGCAAACCAAATTTTAGCAAGCTCTATGTATTTCTTCATTAATAGGTGCAAAGTATATGATGCAAGAGCTTAAACATGAGCACAACAATTGCCAAGTATAACATTATTCAAGCCATTCTACCAATTACTACATGTAGCATTTCCCGTTTCCAACCATATAACAATGTAACGAAGCAGATTCAACCTTCGCCATGAACATTATGAGTAAAGCCTAAGGACATATTTGTCCATATGCAACAGCGGAGCGTGTCTCTCTCCCACACAATGAATGCTAGGATCCATTTTATTCAAACAAAACAAAACAAAAACAAACAGACGCTCCAAGCAAAGTACATAAGATGTGATGGAATAAAAATATAGTTTCGCTAGAGGAACCTGATAATGTTGTCGATGAAGAAGGGGATGCCTTGGGCATCCCCAAGCTTAGACGCTTGAGTCTTCTTGAAATATGCAGGGGTGAACCACCGGGGCATCCCCAAGCTTAGAGCTTTCACTCTCCTTGATCATATTGTATCATCCTCCTCTCTTGATCCTTGAAAACTTCCTCCACACCAAACTTAAAACAACTCATTAGATGGTTAGTGCACAATCAAAATTCACATGTTCAGAGGTGACATAATCATTCTTAACACTTCTGGACATTGCACAAAGCTACTGAAAGTTAATGGAATAGAAAAATCCATCAAGCATAGCAAAACAGGCAATGCGAAATAAAAGGCAGAATCTGTCAAAACAGAACAGTCCGTAAAGACGAATTTCTAAGAGGCACCAGACTTACTCAAATGAAAATTCTCAAATTGAATGAAAGTTGCGTACATATATGAGGATCACTCACGTAAATTGGCAGAATTTTCTGAGTTACCTACAGAGAATTAGGCCCAGATTCGTGACAGCAAGAAATCTGTTTCTGCGCAGTAATCCAAATCTAGTATGAACCTTACTATCAAAGACTTTACTTGGCACAACAATGTGACAAAACTAAGATAAGGAGAGGTTGCTACAGTATTAACAACTTCCAAGACTCAAATAAAAAAAAAGGTACATTAGTAAAATCATGGGTTGTCTCCCATAAGCGTTTTTCTTTAACGCCTTTCAGCTAGGCGCAGAAAGTGTGTATCAAGTATTATCAAGAAGCGTTGGATGCTCCGTTATCTATAGTGGTATTAAGAGCCTTGTCAATTTTAGGCCTATAATATTTTTTAGTTTAGGCACCTTAGAGACATACATGAACTTTTGCTCCTTACCCACATAAGCTTTCTCCTTAAATTTAATAGAAGAAAAAGTTGAACCCAATGTTCCCATAGCCTCTTCAAGTTCACTAATCCTTTGGGTTTGATTATCATGAATAGCACAAGCTTCTAAGATGGCAATTCTCTCATTAATTCCACCTAGAGATTTATCAAGTTCATCAGTGCTATTAAGTAATTCTCCCAGTTTAGTCTCAATACTTGGAAGGTTTTGCTCTATAGTTTCCAACTTTTTCATGACATCTTCAAGAGAGGTTTCAATTTTAACTTCATTAACAGGTGGTATTCCAAATAGACTCTCAATAATGCAACTAGCTTCTAAGGCAGGAGTACTTAGAAAGTTACCTCCCGCGAGACGATCAAGAACATACCTATTCCAGCTAGAGATACCAACATAAAAATTCCTGAGTAGGATAGTGGTGGAGTGTTTCTTAGTGCACCTATTATGGGCATCACTAATTCTATACCAAGCATCTTTTAAAAATTCTCCCCCTTGTTGCTTAAATGAGCGAACTTCAACTTCAGGATTACTCATTTTAATAATAGTTAATAAAACAAACTAGATAAAGAAAATGCAAGTAACTAATTTTTTTGTGTTTTTAATATGGAGATTGCAAACAAGACAGTAAATAAAGTAAAGCTAGCAACTAACTTTTGTGTGTTTTGTTTTAGTGCAGCAAACAAAATACTAAATAAAAGTAAAGCAAGACAAAAACAAAGTAAAGAGATTGGAGGTGGAGACTCCCCTTGCAGCGTGTCTTGATCTCCCCGGCAACGGCGCCAGAAAACGGTTGCTGGCGCAAAGTTGACGTGGGAGTTAGAGATCTCTATGGCGCAACTTTTCTTCAGGTCCCCGGCAACGGCGCCAGAAAACGGTCTTGATACGCGTACATCACGCGTCCGTTGGGAACCCCAAGAGGAAGGTGTGATGCGTACAGCGGCAAGTTTTCCCTCAGTAAGAAACCAAGGTTTATCGAACCAGTAGGAGCCAAGAAGCACGTTGAAGGTTGATGGCGGCGGAGTGTAGTGCGGCGCAACACCTTGGATTCCGGCGCCAACGTGGAACCTGCACAACACAACCAAGATACTTTGTCCCAACGTAACAGTGAGGTTGTCAATCTCACCGGCTTGCTGTAACAAAGGATTAGATGTATAGTGTGGATGATGATTGTTGCAGAAAACAGTAGAGCTAGTATTGCAGTTGATTGTATTCGATGTAAAAGAATGGACTGGGGTCCACAGTTCACTAGTGGTGTGTCTCCGATAAGAATAAGCATGTTGGGTGAACAAATTACAGTTGGGCAATTGACAAATAAAGAGGGCATGACCATGCACATACATGTTATGATGAGTATTGTGAGATTTAATTGGGCATTACGACAAAGTACATAGACCGCTATCCAGCATGCATCTATGCCTAAAAAGTCCACCTTCAGGTTATCATCCGAACCCCCTCCAGTCTTAAGTTGCAAACAATAGACAATTGCATTAAGTATGGTGCGTAATGTAATCAACGAATATATCCTTAGACATAGCATTGATGTTTTATCCCTAGTGGCAACAGCACATCCACAACCTTAGAGGTTTCTGTCACTCCCCCAGATTTAATGGAGACATGAACCCACTATCGAGCATAAATACTCCCTCTTGGAGTTACAAGCAAAAACTTGGCCAGAGCCTCTACTAGCAACGGAGAGCATGCAAGATCATAAACAACACATAGATGATATTGATAATCAACATAACATAGCATTCACTTATTCATCAGATCCCAACAAACACAACATGTAGAATTACAGATAGATGATCTTGATCATGTTAGGCAGCTCACAAGATCCAACAATGATAGCACAATTAGGAGAAGACGACCATCTAGCTACTGCTATGGACCCATATTCCAGGGGTGAACTACTCACTCATCACTCCGGAGGCGACCATGGCGGTGAAGAGTCCTCCGGGAGATGATTCCCCTCTCCGGCAGGGTGCCGGAGGCGATCTCCTGAATCCCCCGAGATGGGATTGGTGGCGGCGGCATCTCTGGAAGGTTTTTCGTATCGTGGCTCTCGGTACTGGAGTTATTCTCGACGAAGGCTTAAGTAGGCGGAAGGGTAGGTCAGGGGGCGCCACGAGGGGCCCACACCACAGGGCGGCCCTGGTGTGTGGCTGCCTCATCGCCCCACTTCGTTTCCTCTCCGGACTTCTGGAAGCTTCGTGGAAAAATAAGATCCTGGGCGTTGATTTCGTCCAATTCCGAGAATATTTCCTTACTAGGATTTCTGAAACCAAAAACAGAAGAAAACAGCAACTGGCTCTTCGTCATCTCGTTAATAGGTTAGTGCCGGAAAATGCATAAATATGACATAAAGTATGTATAAAACATGTAGATATCATCAATAAAGTAGCATGGAACATAAGAAATTATCAATACGTTGGAGACGTATCAACTATTACCACCACTAGTAATGTTGATGCTTCACATGTGGCTAAACCTCCTACTATCAATGGTAAAATAATTGGTGTTAGCAATGTTTCTACTCCAAATGCAAAGCGTGCAAAACTGCCTGAAACTGCTAAAACTGCTGAAACTGTTTGTGATAAAACTGCTGAAATTTTTCAGAACATTGGGGACAATGATCCCATTGCTTTAGATCATAATGGTTTAGATTTTGATGATTGTCACATCTCTGAAGTTATTAAGTTCTTGCAAAAACTTGCTAGAAGTCCTAATGCTAGCGCTATAAATTTGGCCTTCACAAAACATATTACAAATGCTCTCATTAAAGCTACAGAAGATAAATTAAAGCTTGAAACTTCTATTCCTAGGAAGTTGGAAGATGGTTGGGAGCCCATCACTAAGATGAAGGTCAATGATTTTGATTGTAATGGTTTATGTGATCTTGGTGCAAGTATTTCTATTATCCCTAAGAAACTCTATGTTATGCTTGACTTGCCACCATTAAAAAATTGTTATTTGGATGTTAATCTTGCTGATAATTCTAGAAAGAAACCTTTGGGGAGGATTGATAATGTTCGTATTACGGTTAACAATAACCTTGTCTCCGTTGATTTTGTTGTCCTGGATATTGAATGCAATGCATCTTGTCCCATTATTTTGGGAAGACCTTTTCTTCGAACTGTTGGTGCTATTATTGATATGAAGGAAGGGAATATTAAGTATCAATTTCCTCTTAAGAAAGGTATGGAACACTTCCCTACAAAGAGAATGAAGTTACCTTTTGATTCTATTATTAGAACAAATTATGATGTTGATGCTTCATCTCTTGATAATACTTGATTCACACTTTCTGCGCCTAGCTGAAAGGCGTTAATGAAAAACGCTTATGGGAGACAACCCATTATTTTACTACAGCAATTTTGTTTTATATTTGAGTCTTGGAAGTTGTTACTACTGTAGCAACCTATCCTTATCTTTATTTTATTGCATTGTTGTGCCAAGTAAAGTCTTTGATAGTAAGGTTGATACTAGATTTGGATTACTGCGCAGAAACAGATTTCTTGCTACCACGAATTTGAGTAGGTCTCTCTGTAGGTAACTCAGAAAAATCTACCAATTTTCAAGAGTGATCCTCAGATATGTACGCAACTTTCATTCAATTTGAGCTTTTTCATCTGAGTATGTTAAGTGCCTCTAAAAAATTCGTCTTTACGGACTGTTCTGTTTTGACAGATTCTGCCTTTTATTTCACATCGCCTCTTTTGCTATGTTGAATGGATTTCTTTGTTCCATTAACTTTCAGTAGCTTTGGGCAATGTCCAGAAGTGTTAAGAATGATTATGTCACCTCTTAATATGTGAATTTTTGATTATGCATTAACCCTCTAATGAGTTTGTTTTGAGTTTGGTGTGGAGGAAGTTTTCAAGGGTCAAGAGAGGAGGATGATACAATATGATCAAGAAGAGTGAAAAGTCTAAACTTGGGGATGCCCCCGTGGTTCATCCCTGCATATTTCAAGAAGACTCAAGCATCTAAGCTTGGGGATGCCCAAGGCATCCCCTTCTTCATCGACAACTTATCAGGTCACCTCTAGTGAAACTATATTTTTATTCTGTCACATCTTATGTGCTTTACTTGGAGCGTCTGTATGTTTTTATTTTTGTTTGTGTTTGAATAAAATCGGATCCTAGCATTCTTTGTGTGGGAGAAAGACACGCTCCGCTCGTTCATATGAACACTGGTGTTCTTAGCTTTACTTTTAATGTTCATGGCGAAGGTTGAAACTGCTTCGTTCATTGCTATTTGGTTGGAAACAGAAAATGCTTCATGTGGTAATTGGTATATGGTATTGAATAATTTGATACTTGGCAATTGTTTTGCTCAAATAGATCATGTTTAAGCTCTTGCATCATGTACTTTGCACCTATTAATGAAGAATTACCATAGAGCTTGTTGAAATTTGGTTTGCATGATTGGTCTTTCTAAAGTCTAGATATTTTCTGGTGAAGTGTTTGAACAACAAGGAAGAGAGTGTAGAGTCTTATAATGCTTGCAATATGCTTGTACCAGTTCATACTTGTGTTTGCTTCAAACAACCTTGCTAGCCAAAGCCTTGTACTGAGAGGAATTCTTCTCGTGCATCCAAAACCTTGAGCCAAAACCCATGCCATTTGTGTCCACCATACCTACCTACTATGTGGTATTTCTCTGCCATTCCAAAGTAAATTGCTTGAGTGCTACCTTTAAAATTTCATTCCTTTTCTTTGCAATATATAGCTCATGGGAAAATAGCTTAAAAACTATTGTGGTAAAGAATATGTAGCTTATGTATCTTATTTCTTATAAGTTGCTTGTTGAGCGGTAACCATGTTTCTGGGGACGCCATCAACTATTACACCTTTGTTGAATATCATGTGAGTTGCTATGCATGTTCGTCTTGTCTGAAGTAAGGGTGATTTATCATGATCAAATGGTTTGAGTATGCATATTGTTAGAGAAGAACATTGGGCCGCTAACTAAAGCCATGAATCATGGTGGAAGTTTCAGTTTGGACATTAATCCTCAATCTCTTATGAGAATATTATCTGTTGTTGAATGCTTATGCATTAAAGAGGAGTCCATTATCTGTTTTCTATGTTGTCCCGGTATGGATGTCCTTAGTTGAGATCTATCAAAAACGAGAAATCAAATGCGATCTATCTCCTTGGACCTTTGTACAGGCGGCACAGAGGTACCCCTTTGTGACACTTGGTTGAAACATATGTTATGCAATGATAATCCATGGAAATCCAAGCTAATTAGGACAAGGTGCGAGCACTATTGGTATTATATGCATGAGGCTTGCAACTTATAGGATGTCTTATGCATAACACATATGAATTATTACTACCGTTGACAAAATTGTTTCTATGTTTTCAAAATAAAAAGCTCTAGTACAAAAATAGCAATCCATGCTTCCCTCTGCGAAGGGCCTTTCTTTTACTTTATGTTGATTTAGTTTACCTACTTCTTTCTATCTTAGAAGCAAACGCTTGTGTCAACTGTGTGCATTGATTCCTACATACTTGCTTATTTGCATTCATCATATTACTTTGTGTTGACAATTATCCATGAGATATACATGTTGAAGTTGAAAGCAACTGTTGAAACTTATATCTTCCTTTGTGTTGCTTCAAAACTTTCTACTAAGAATTTATTGCTTTATGAGTTAACTCCTATGCAACACTTATTGATGCTTGTCTTTAAAGTACTATTCATGAAAAGTCTTTGCTATATGATTCATTTGTTTAATCATTGTCTTTACCATTGCTTCGAATCACTTCATTCATCTCATATGCTTTACAATAGTATTGATCAAGATTATGATAGCATGTCACCTCAGAAATTATCCTTGTTATCGTTTACCTACTCGAGGGCGAGTATGAACTAAGCTTGGGGATGCTTGATACGTCTCAAACGTATCTATAATTTCTTATGTTCCATGCTAGTTTTATGACAATACTCACATGTTTTACACACACTTTACATCATTATTATGCATTTTCCGGCACTAACCTATTACCAAGATGCTGAAGCACCAGTTCCTGTTTTGTGCCGTTTTTGGTTTCAGAAATCCTACACAGCAAATATTCTCGGAATTGGACGAAACGAACACCCAGGGTCTTCTTTTTCCACGAAGCTTCCAGAAGACCGAAGAGGATACGAAGTGGGGCCACGAGGTGGCGACACCACAAGGCGGCGCGGCCAAGGGGGGCCCACGCCGCCCTATGGTGTGGGCCCCTCGTGCGCCCTCCGACTCTGCCCTTTCGCCTACTTATACTCTTCGTCGCGAAAACCCTATTATCGAGAGCCACGACACGAGAAAAGTTCCAGAGACGCCGCCGCCGCCAATCCCATTTCGGGGGATTCAGGAGATCACCTCCGGCACCCTGCCGGAGAGGGGAATCATCACCCGGAGGACTCTACATCACCATGATCGCCTCCGGACTGATGTGTGAGTAGTTCATCCTTGGACTATGGGTCCATAGCAGTAGCTAGATGGTTGTCTTCTCCTCATTGTGCTATCATGTTAGATCTTGTGAGCTACCTATCATGATCAAGATCATCTATTTGTAATGCTACATGTTGTGTTTGTTGGGATCCGATAAATATGGAATACTATGTCAAGTTGATTATTGATATATCATATATGTGTTGTTTATGATCTTGCATGCTCTCCGTTGCTAGTAGAGGCTCTGGCCAAGTTGATACTTGTGACTCCAAGAGGGAGTATTTATGCTCGATAGTGGGTTCATGCCTCCATTGAATCTGGGACAGTGACAAAAAGTTTTAAGGTTGTGGATGTGCTGTTGCCACTAGGGATTAAACATCAATGCTTTGTTTACAGCAAGCCGGTGAGATTGACAACATCACTGTTAAGTTGGGGCAAAGTATTTTGATTGTGTTGTGCAGGTTCCACGTTGGCGCCGGAATCCCTGGTGTTGCGCCGCACTACACTCCTTCGCCAACAACCTTCATGTGGCCTTCATCTCCTACTGGTTCGATAACCTTGGTTTCTTACTGAGGGAAACTTGCTGTTGTACACATCACACCTTCCACTTGGGGTTCCCAACGGGCGTGTGCTTTACGCGTCATCAGGCCTCCAAGAGCAGAGGTTTGTAGAATAGCAGAAAGTTTCCCTTAAGTGAATCACCCAAGGTTTATCAAACTCAGGGAGGTAGAGGTCAAAGATATCCCTCTCAAGCAACCCTGCAATTACGATACAAGAAGTCTCTTGTGTCCCCAACACACCTAATACACTTGTCGGATGTATAGGTGCACTAGTTCGGCGAAGAGATAGTAATATGCAAGTGATATGGATGAATATGAGTGGTAATAACGATCTGAAATAAATATGGCAGCAAGTAAACATGCAGTAGAACAGTAAATAAACGGTGATTCGATATTTGAAAACAAGGCCTAGGGATCATACTTTCACTAGTGGACACTCTCAACAATGATCACATAAATAAATAACTTCTCTTCACTTGTGCTACTTTCTCACACTCTCTTGTTGGATAACAAACACCATTCATTGTGTAGGGCTACAAAAGCACACCTCAAGCCGGAGTAAACAAGCTCCACAACATCCGGAGTTCATATTAAAGTAACCTCTAGAGTGCATAATAGACCGTTGCAATTTAGACCGAGTACTAACATAGCATACACACTGTCAACAATAGCTATGAAAGGGGGAATAGATCACATCAATACTATCATAGTAATAGTTAACTTCATAATCTACAAGAGATTACAATCATAACCTACGCCAAGTACTACATGATGCACACACTGTCAACTTTACATCATGGAGGAGGAATAGATTACTTTAATAACATCACTAGAGTAGCACATAGATTAATAGTGATACAAAGCTCATGATCACATAAAGATCACACCATGGGAGAGAGAGATGAACCACATAGCTACCGGTAGAGCCCTCAGCCTAGGGGGAAAACTACTCCCTCCTCATCATGGAAGACAGCAACGACGATGAAGATGACGGTGGTGTCGATGAAGATGACTTCTGGGGGCACTTCCCCGTCCCGGCGGCGTGCCAGAACAGAGATTTTGTCCCCCAAAACTTGTCTTCGCGATGGCGGTGGCTACGGAACTCTTCGTGGAATATCGTCGATCGTTATAGGGTTTTCGCGTCTGGGAGCATATATAGGCGAAAGGGCAGCGTCGGAGGGGCACCAAGGTGCCCTCACCACCTGGTGGCGCGACCAAGGGGTGGCCCGCGCCCAGGTATGGTGTGGGGGCCCCCTGGCCCATCTTCGTCTCCCCTTCGGACTTCTGGAACCTTCCATGAAATATAAGATCGTGGGCTTTTGTTTCGTCCAATTCCGAGAATATTTCTTGTGTAAGATTTCTGAAACCAAAAACAGCAGAAAATAGGAACTGGCGCTTCAGCATCTTGTTAATAGGTTAGTTCCGGAAAATGCATAAAATCATTATAAAGTGTGAGCAAAACATGTAGGTATTGTCATAAAACTAGCATGGAACATCAGAAATTATAGATACGTTGGAGACGTATCAAGCATCCCCAAGCTTAGTTCCTACTCGCCCTCGAGTAGGTAAACGATAACAAGGATAATTTCTGAAGTGACATGCTACTTACATAATCTTGATCATACTATTGTAAAGCATATGAGATGAATGAAGTGATTCGAAGCAATGGTAAAGATAATGACTAAACAACTGAATCATATAGCAAAGACTTTTCATGAATAGTACTTTCAAGACAAGCATTAATAAGACTTGCATAAGAGTTAACTCATAAAGCAATAGATTCATAATAGAAGGTTTTGAAGCAACACAAAGGAAGATATAAGTTTCAGCAGTTGCTTTCAACTTCAACATGTATATCTCATGGATAATTGTCAACACAAAGTAATATGATGAATGCAAATAAGCAAGTATGTAGGAATCAATGCACACAGTTGACACAAGTGTTTGCTTCTAAGATAGAAAGAAGTAGGTAAACTGACTCAACATAAAGTAAAAGAAAGGCCCTTCGCAGAGGGAAACAGGGATTACTCTTTGTGCTAGAGCTTTTTATTTTGAAAACATAGAAACAATTTTGTCAACGGTAGTAATAATTCATATGTGTTATGCAGAAGACATCCTATAAGTTTCAAGCCTCATGCATATAATACCAATAGTGCTCGCACCTTGTCCTAATTAGCTTGGATTTCCATGGATTATCATTGCATAACATATGTTTCAACCAAGTGTCACAAAGGGGTACCTCTATGCCGCCTGTACAAAGGTCCAAGGAGATAGATCGCATTTGATTTCTCGTTTTTGATAGATCTCAACTAAGGACATCCATACCGGGACAACATAGAAAACAGATAATGGACTCCTCTTTAATGCATAAGCATTCAACAACAGATAATATTCTCATAAGAGATTGAGGATTAATGTCCAAACTGAAACTTCCACCATGATTCATGGCTTTAGTTAGCGGCCCAATGTTCTTCTCTAACAATATGCATACTCAAACCATTTGATCATGATAAATCACCCTTACTTCAGACAAGACGAACATGCATAGCAACTCACATGATATTCAACAAAGGTGTAATAGTTGATGGCGTCCCCAGAAACATGGTTACCGCTCAACAAGCAACTTATAAGAAATAAGATACATAAGCTACATATTCTTCACCAAAATAGTTTTTAAGCTATTTTCCTATGAGCTATATATTGCAAAGACAAGGAATGAAATTTTAAAGGTAGCAGGCAAGCAATTTACTTTGGAATGACAGAGAAATACCACATAGTAGGTAGGTATGGTGGACACAAATGGCATAGGTTTTGGCTCAAGGTTTTGGATGCACGAGAAGCATTTCCTCTCAGTACAAGGCTTTGGCTAGCAAGGTTGTTTGAAGCAAACACAAGTATGAACCAGTACAACAAAACATACATAAAAACATATTGCAAGCATTATAAGACTCTACACTGTCTTCCTTGTTGTTCAAACACTTTTACCAGAAAATATCTAGAATTTAGAGAGACAAATCATGCAAACCAAATTTTAACAAGCTCTACAGTAATTCTCCACTAATAGGTTCAAACTACATGATGCAAGAGCTTAAACATGATCTATTTGAGATCTCAAAACAATTGCCAACTATCAAATTATTCAAGACCATATACCAATTACCACATGAAGCATTTTATGTTTCCAACCAAATAGCAATAAATGCAGCAGCTTTTAACTTTTGCCATGAACATTAAAAGTAAAACTAAGAACACTAGTGTTCAATATGAAAAAGCGGAGCGTGTCTCTCTCCCACACATGGATTGTTAGGATCCGAATTTATTCAGAGAATGAAAATAACAAAACGAAAATAAAACACACAGACGCTCCAAGTAAAGCACATAAGATGTGACGGAATAAAAATATAGTTTCACTAGAGGTGACCTGATAAGTTGTTGATGAAGAAGGGGATGCCTTGGACATCCCCAAGCTTAGATGCTTGAGTCTTCTTGAAATATGCAGGGATGAACCACGGGGGCATCCCCAATCTTAGACTTTTCACTCTTCTTGATCATATTGTATCATCCTCCTCTCTTGACCCTTGAAAACTTCCTCCACACCAAACTCAAAACAATCTTATTAGAGGGTTAGTGCATAATCAAAAATTCAAATGTTCAGAGGTAACACAATCATTCCTAACACTTCTGGACATTGCCCAAAGCTACTGAAAGTTAATGGAACAAAGAAATCCATTCAACACAGTAAAAGAGGCAATGCGAAATAAAAGGCAGAATCTGTGAAAACAGAACAGTCCGTAAAGACGAATTTTTTAGAGGCACTTAACATGCTCAGATGAAGAAGCTCAAATTGAATGAAAGTTGCGTACATATCTGAGGATCACTCATGAATTTTCTCAGATTTTTCTGAGTTTCCTACAGAGAGATCTACTCAAATTCATGACAGCTAGAAATCTGTTTCTGCGCAGAAATCCAAATCTAGTAGCAACTCTCTATCAAAGACTTTACTTGGCACAACAATGCAATAAAATAAAGATAAGAATAGGTTGCTACAGTAGTAACAACTTCCAAGACACAACAAAACAGTAGCAAAATAAAAATATGGGTTATCTACCAAGAAGTGTTTTCTTTATAGCCATTAAGATGGGCTCAGTAATTTTAATGATGCACTCGCAAGAAATAAGAATTGAAGCAAAAGAGAGCATCAAAAAGCAAGTTCAAAACACATTTAAGTCTAACCCACTTCCTATGCATAGGAATCTTGTACACAAATAAATTCATGAAGAACAAAGTGACAAGCATAAGAAGATAAAACAAGAGTAACTTCAAAAGTTTCAGCATGTAGAGAGGTGTTTTAGTACCACGAAAATTTCTACAACCATATTTTCCTCTCTCATAATAATTTCCAGTAGCATCATGAACAAACTCAACAATATAACTATCACATAAAGCATTCTTATCATGACTCTCATGCATAAAATATTTACTACTCCCAACATAAGCATAGTCATTCTGATGAGATCTGAGATCTAGGGTTTGGCCCGATCTCGCGATTTGACCCAAAATCGAGGAGGAAAAGGTGGGAGAGCGCGAGGAACACGAAGAACATGAAGAACACCGGTACTCACGCACGCACACCAACCCGATACACCCGATACTTACCCCCGTGGCTCGATGGACCACGCCAATAGAATCACCCGGAAGAGGCACGCGGCAGAATTCCCGGTGAGAGATTGGTGTTGGCGAAAGGAGATTGGTGAGGGAGAGAGTGCTTGCACTAGAATCTCACTCAACAATAGCCAAATCAACAACAAGGATGCCTTGATTACAAAGGGATGCTAACCCTAGGGAGACAAAGCTCAAGTAGTGTTTAAGCTCAATTTAAGTCTAAGGGGTAAAGGAGGGGTCCAGGCTACTTATATAGGCCTACATGGCCAGCAAGGCGAAAAGTTACACAAGTGGATAACTTAGGCAGTTTGGTGAGTCATTTCCGTCGGATCCGGTTTGGGGCCGGTCAGACCGGGCCTGTGACCGGGTGGTCCGGTCCTGGGGCCGGTCGACCGGGCGCCAACCGGAAACCTCGCAAGTTTCCGTTCGGTTGCTTCCCGGTACGATGCAGGGAAATCCGGTTGGGCGCCCGGTTGACCGGGCCTGGGACCGGATGATCCGGTTGTGGGGCCGGTCCGACCGGGTCCTGGAGCGGCCAACATTCTTCTCTTCATTTGAGTGCTTTGAGTGACGTCGGGTCCAGCTTCGTGATCATCTCCATGTCTCGCTGCTCCTCTCCTTCCCTTGACCATGGTGTGTCCTCCTCTCCGAGGTCTTGATGCGCCTTGTACCTAATGACACAAAGCACATCGGCATGAGGTAGCATTCCGTCCAAAGAAGAACCAAGATCAAGGGTGGTGAGGAGCGAGTTCACCTCATCATGTAGTGCTTTAACCCGAGCTCGCGTCATCGGTCCACTTGGGGGACTTGTTGGTCTTGGTGTAGCGTCGTCGGTGAGCGGGGCTACATCATCTCCCCCCCCCTTGGGAAAGAGTCTTCCTCAACTCGTGCCCCTCCTCATCTCCATGATAGGGTGACAAGTCCGAGACGTTGAACGTGTTGCTCACCAAGTACTTGGAGGTCGGGATGTCGATGACGTAGGCGTTGTTGTTGATGCGTTTGAGGACCTTGAAGGGGCCATCTCCTCGTGGCTTGAGCTTTGAGTTGCGCTCATGAGGAAATCTTTCCTTCCGGAGGTGGATCCAAACGAGGTCTCCTTCTTGAAATATTCTTTCCTTCTTCTTGGCGTTGAGGCGGTTGGCTTGACGAAGCACATGTTCTTGTATGGTCGCTCTTGTGTCTTCATGTAGTTTCTTCATGGCGGCGGTTGATGTCTACGGGTGCTTCTATTCTTGTAGACAGTGTTGGGCCTCCAAGAGCAGAGGTTTGTAGAACAGCAGCAAGTTTCCCTTAAGTGGATCACCCAAGGTTTATCGAACTCAGGGAGGAAGAGGTCAAAGATATCCCTCTCATGCAACCCTGCAACCACAAAGCAAGAAGTCTCTTGTGTCCCCAACACACCTAATATAGGTGCACTAGTTCGGCGAAGAGATAGTGAAATACAGGTGGTATGAATAAGTATGAGCAGTAGCAACAGCGCCAGAAAAGTGCTTGCTGGCGTGTGGTTGATGGTGGTAATATTGCGGGCAGTAGAGATGCAGTAAAACAGTAAACAAGCAGCGATAGCAGTATTTAGGAACAAGACCTAGGGATTATACTTTCACTAGTGGACACTCTCAACATTGATTACATAATAGAATAGATAAATAGATGCTAGACTCTACACTCTCTTGTTGGATGATGAACACCACTAACTGTGTAGGATTACACGAACCCTCAATGCCGGAGTTAACAAGCTCCACAATATTCGATATTCATGTTTAAATAACCTTAGAGTGCATGACAGATCAACACAACCAAACCAAGTACTAACATAGCATGCACACTGTCACATTCACGCTACGAAAGGAGGCATAGATCACATCAATACTATCATAGCAATAGTTAACTTCATAATCTACAAGAGATCACAATCATAGCCTACGCCAAGTACTACACGATGCACACACTGTCACCATTACACCGTGCAGGAGGAATAAACTACTTTAATAACATCACTAGAGTAGCACACAGATAAATTGTGATACAAAACACATTGCAATCATAAATATATATAAATAAGCACTTCACTATGCCATTCATAACAGTGGATAAGTATTCTGTGAAATATAGCCTAAGAGACCCACACGGTGCACACACTGTCACCTTTACACACGTGGGATAAGGAGTCTCCGGAGATCACATAAGTAAAATCCACTTGACTAGCATAATGACATCTAGATTACAAGCATCATCATATGAATCTCAATCATGTAAGGCAGCTCATGAGATTATTGCATTGAAGTACATAGGAGAGAGATTAACCACATAGCTACCGGTACAGCCCCGAGCCTCGATGGAGAACTACTCCCTCCTCATGGGAGACAGCAGCGGTGATGAAGATGGCGGTGGAGATGGCAGCGGTGTCGATGGAGAAGCCTTCCGGGGGCACTTCCCCGTCCCGGCGGCGTGCCGGAACAGAGACTCCTGTCCCCCAGATCTTGGCTTCGCGATGGCGGCGGCTCTGGAAGGTTTCTCGTACCGTGGCTTTTTCGTATCGAGGTTTTAGGTCGAGGGGCTTCTTATAGACGAAGAGGCGGCGTCAGAAGGTCAACGAGGCGACGACACGCTAGGGGGGCGCGGGCCACCCCCAGGCCGCGCCGGCCTACCATCTGGTGGGCCTGTGGCCCCCCTCTGGCCTCTCTCGGGTGTTCTGGATGCTTCCGGGGATTCTAAGATGCTGGGCGTTGATTTCGTCCGATTCCGAGAATATTTCCTTACTAGGATTTCTGAAACCAAAAACAGCAGAAAACAGGAACTGGCACTTCGGCATCTCGTCAATAGGTTAGTTCCGGAAAACGCATAAATATGACATAAAGTATGCATAAAACATGTAGATATCATCAATAATGTGGCATGGAACATAAGAAATTATCGATACGTCGGAGACGTATCAGCATCCCCAAGCTTAGTTTCTGCTCGTCCCGAGCAGGTAAACGATAACAAAGATAATTTCTGGAGTGACATGCCATCATAACCTTGATCATACTATTGTAAGCATATGTAATGAATGCAGCGATCAAAGCAATGGTAATGCAATGAGTAAACAAATGAATCATATAGCAAATACTTTTCATGAATAGTACTTCAAGACAAGCATCAATAAGTCTTGCATAAGAGTTAACTCATAAAGCAATAATTTCATAGTATAGGTATCGAAGCAACACAAAGGAAGATTAAGTTTCAGCGATTGCTTTCAACTTGTAACATGTATATCTCATGGATATTGTCAACATAGAGTAATATAACAAATGCAATATGCAAGTATGTAGGAATCAATGCACAGTTCACACAAGTGTTTGCTTCTTGAGATAGAGAGAAATAGGTGAACTGACTCAACATAAAAGTAAAAGAAAGGTCCTTCAAAGAGGAAAGCATCGATTGCTATATTTGTGCTAGAGCTTTGGTTTTGAAAACAAGAAACAATTTTGTCAACGGTAGTAATAAAGCATATGTGTCATGTAAATTATATCCTACAAGTTGCAAGCCTCATGCATAGTATACTAATAGTGCCCGCACCTTGTCCTAATTAGCTCGGATTACCTGGATTATCATTGCAATGCACATGTTTTAACCAAGTGTCACAAAGGGGTACCTCTATGCCGCCTGTACAAAGGTCTAAGGAGAAAGCTCGCATCGGATTTCTCGCTATTGATTATTCTCAACTTAGACATCCATACCGGGACAACATAGACAACAGATAATGGAATCCTCTTACATGCATAAGCATTCAACAACAATTAATTTTCTCATATGAGATTGAGGATGTTTGTCCAAAACTGAAACTTCCACCATGGATCATGGCTTTAGTTAGCGGCCCAATGTTCTTCTCTAACATTATGCATGCTCTAACCATTTTAGTGGTAAATCTCCCTTACTTCAGACAAGACAAACATGCATAGCAACTCACATGATATTAAACAAAGAGTAGTTGATGGCGTCCCCAGGAACATGGTTATCGCACAACAAGCAACTTAATAAGAGATAAAGTGCATAAGTACATATTCAATACCACAATAGTTTTTAGGCTATTTGTCCCATGAGCTATATATTGTAAAGGTGAAGAATGGAAATTTTAAAGGTAGCACTCAAGCAATTTACTTTGGAATGGCGGAGAAATACCATGTAGTAGGTAGGTATGGTGGACACAAATGGCATAGTGGTTGGCCCAAGGATTTTGGATGCATGAGAAGTATTCCCTCTCGATACAAGTCTTAGGCTAGCAAGGTTATTTGAAACAAACACAAGGATGAACCGGTGCAGCAAAACTCACATAAAAGACATATTGTAAACATTATAAGGCTCTACACCGTCTTCCTTGTTGTTCAAACTCAATACTGGAAATTATCTAGACCTTAGAGAGACCAATTATGCAAACCAAATTTTAGCAAGCTCTATGTACTTCTTCATTAATAGGTGCAAAGTATATGATGCAAGAGCTTAAACATGAGCACAACAATTGCCAAGTATCACATTGTTCAAGACATTATACCAATTACTTACATGTAGCATTTCCCGTTTCCAACCATATAACAATTAACGAAGCAGTTTCAACCTTCGCCATGAAAATTAAAAGCTAAGAACACATGTGTTCATACGAACCAGCAGAGCGTGTCTCTCTCCCACACAAGCATTTATTCAAAAAAAAAAAAACAAAAGCACACAGACGCTCCAAGTAAAGTACATAAGATGTGACCGAATAAAAATATAGTTTCAAGAGAAGGAACCTGATAATTTGTCGATGAAGAAGGGGATGCCTTGGGCATCCCCAAGCTTAGATGCTTGAGTCTTCTTGAAATATGCAGGGATGAACCACCGGGGTATCCCCAAGCTTAGAGCTTTCACTCTTCTTGATCATATTGTATCATCCTCCTCTCTTGACCCTTGAAAACTTCCTCCACACCAAACTCGAAACAAACTCATTAGAGGGTTAGTGCATAATCAAAAACTCACATGTTCAGAGGTGACACAATCATTCTTAACACTTCTGGACATTGCCCAAAGCTACTGGAAGTTAATGGAACAAAGAAATCCATCCCACATAGCAAAAGAGGCAATGCGAAATAAAAGGCAGAATCTGTCAAAACAGAACAGTCCGTAAAGATGAATTTTAAAGAGGCACCAGACTTGCTCAAATGAAAATGCTCAAATTTAATGAAAGTTGCGTACATATATGCGGATCACTCACGTAAATTGGCATAATTTTCTGAGTTACCTACAGAGAATTAGGCCCAGATTCGTGACAGTAAGAAATCTGTTTCTGCGCAGTAATCCAAATCTAGTATCAACCTTTCTATGAAAGACTTTACTTGGCACAACAATGCAATAAAAATAAGATAAGGAGAGGTTTCTGCAGTAGTAACAACTTCTAAGACACAAATATAAAACAAAGTTACTGTAGAAAAATAAACACATGGGCTATCTCCCAAGAAGTTCTTTCTTTATAGCCATTAAGATGGGCTCAGCAGTTTTAATGATGCACTCGCAAGAAATAGCAGTTGAAGCAAAAGAGAGCATCAAGAGGCAAATGCAAAACATATTTAAGTCTAACATGCTTCCTATGCATAGGAATCTCGTAAATAAACAAGTTCAAGAAGCATAATGCAACAAGCATATAAGGATAAAACAAGTGCAGCTTCAAGATTTTAAGCATATAGAGAGGTGTTTTAGTAACATGAAAATTTCTACAACCATATTTTCCTCTCTCATAATAATGTCCAGTAGCATCATGAGCAAATTCAACAATATAACTATCAAATGAAACATTCTTGTCATGAGCTTCATGCATAAAATTATTACTACCCACATAAGCGTAATCAATTTTATTAGTAATAGTGGGAGCAAATTCAACAAAGTAGCTATCACTATTATTCTCATCATCAAATATAGGAGGCATATTGTAATCATAATCAAATTTATCCTCCATAACAGGCAGTACTAAAAGGCTACTATCATTATAATCATCATAAATAGGAGGCAAAGTATCATCAAAGTAAATTTCCTCCTCAATGCTTGGGGGACTAAAAATATCATGCTCATCAAAGCCAGCTTCCCCAAGCTTAGAATTTTCCATATCATTAGCAACAATGGTGTTCAAAGTGTTCATACTAATATGTTCCATGGGTTTTTTAATTTTCGGATCAAACCATCCATGTCTTAAATCAGGAAATAGAATAAGAAGCTCATTGTTGTCCATTATGCCTTACTAGTGTAAACAAGAAACAAAAAGATGCAATTGCAGGATCTAAAGGAAATAGCTTCGAGCACAAACACAATGGTGCCAGAAAAGTACTGTTACCTGGAACCGGAGTATGAGTGCCTTTTACCTTTCCTCCCCGGCAACGGCGCCAGAAAAGTGCTTGATGTCTACGGGTCCTTCTATTCTTGTAGACAGTGTTGGGCCTCCAAGAGCAGAGGTTTGTAGAACAGGAGCAAGTTTCCCTTAAGTGGATCACCCAAGGTTTATCGAACTCAGGGAGGAAGAGGTCAAAGATATCCCTCTCATGCAACCCTGCAACCACAAAGCAAGAAGTCTCTTGTGTCCCCAACACACCTAATACAGGTGCACTAGTTCGGCGAAGAGATAGTGAAATACAGGTGGTATGAATAAGTATGAGCAGTAGCAACAGCGCCAGAAAAATGCTTGCTGGCGTGTGGTTGATGGTGGTAATATTGCGGGCAGTAGAGATGCAGTAAAACAGTAAACAAGCAGCGATAGCAGTATTTAGGAACAAGGCCTAGGGATTATACTTTCACTAGTGGACACTCTCAACATTGATCACATAACAGAATAGATAAATAGATGCTAGACTCTACACTCTCTTGTTGGATGATGAACACCACTAACTGTGTAGGATTACACGAACCCTCAATGCCGGAGTTAACAAGCTCCACAATATTCGATATTCATGTTTAAATAACCTTAGAGTGCATGACAGATCAACACAACCAAACCAAGTACTAACATAGCATGCACACTGTCACCTTCACGCTACGAAAGGAGGCATAGATCACATCAATACTATCATAGCAATAGTTAACTTCATAATCTACAAGAGATCACAATCATAGCCTACGCCAAGTACTACACGATGCACACACTGTCACCATTACACCGTGCAGGAGGAATAAACTACTTTAATAACATCACTAGAGTAGCACACAGATAAATTGTGATACAAAACACATTGCAATCATAAAGCGATATAAATAAGCACTTCACTATGCCATTCATAACAGTGAATAAGTATTCTATGAAATATAGCCTAAGAGACCCACACGGTGCACACACTGTCACCTTTACACACGTGGGACAAGGAGTCTCCGGAGATCACATAAGTAAAATCCACTTGACTAGCATAATGACATCTAGATTACAAGCATCATCATATGAATCTCAATCATGTAAGGCAGCTCATGAGATTATTGTATTGAATTACATAGGAGAGAGATTAACCACATAGCTACCGGTACAGCCCCAAGCCTCGATGGAGAACTACTCCCTCCTCATGGGAGACAGCAGCGGTGATGAAGATGGCGGTGGAGATGGCAGCGGTGTCGATGGAGAAGCCTTCCGGGGGCACTTCCTCGTCCCGGCGGCGTGCCGGAACAGAGACTCCTGTCCCCCAGATCTTGGCTTCGCGATGGCGGCGGCTCTGGAAGGTTTCTCGTACCGTGGCTTTTTCGTATCGAGGTTTTAGGTCGAGGGGCTTCTTATAGGTGAAGAGGCGGCTTCAGAAGGTCAACGAGGCGACGACACGCTAGGGGGGCGCGGGCCACCCCCAGGCCGCGCCGGCCTACCATCTGGTGGGCCTGTGGCCCCCCTCTGGCCTCTCTCGGGTGTTCTAGATGCTTCCGGGGATTCTAAGATGCTGGGCGTTGATTTCGTCCGATTCCGAGAATATTTCCTTACTAGGATTTCTGAAACCAAAAACAGCAGAAAACAGGAACTGGCACTTCGGCATCTCGTCAATAGGTTAGTTCCGGAAAACGCATAAATATGACATAAAGTATGCATAAAACATGTAGATATCATCAATAATGTGGCATGGAACATAAGAAATTATCGATACGTCGGAGACGTATCAGCGGTGCGCTTGTCGAAGTCCATGTTCGTCCTCTCATGAAGGGGGAGTGGTAGTATGTCGAATGCCGTGGAAGGTTCGAAGCCGTAGACGATCATGAAGGGGCTCCGTGATGTTGTCTTGTGCTTGGCTCGATTGTAGGCGAACTCCGCGTGTGGAAGGCACTCCTCCCATGACTTCAAGTTCTTCTTCACTAGGATGCGTAGGAGAGTGGAGAGGCTTCGATTGACCACTTCCGTTTGGCCGTCCGTTTGCGGGTGCGAGGATGATGAGAACAAGAGCTTCACTCCAAACTTTGCCATGAGCGACTTCCATAGATATCTCATGAACTTGACGTCTCGATCCGACACAATGCTTGCCGGTATTCCGTGTAGGCGAACAATTTCCCTGAAAAACAATGAAGCAATGTGTGAAGCATCGTCGCTCTTATGGCAAGGTATGAAATGAGCCATCTTAGAGAATCTATCCACTACCACAAATATAGAATCATGACCATGCTTAGTGCGAGGCAATCCTAAGATGAAATCCATGCTAATATCGGTCCATGGTGCATATGGAATAGGCAAAGGTGTGTAAAGACCGTAAGGGTTGGAGGTGGACTTAGCTTGAAGGCATGTAGTGCAACGGTTGCATAGGCGCTCCACATCCCGCTTCATCTTTGGCCAATAGTAATGAGTGGATAACATCGCGAGTGTCTTGTCACGTCCAAAGTGTCCCATAAGACCACCTCCATGTGACTCTTGCAAAAACAACTTTCGAAGAGAAGACTCGGGAATGCAAATCTTGTTAGCTTTAAACAAGTAGCCATCATGCAAATAGAAATCATCCACTCCTCGTCCAATGGAACACTTCTCAAATATTGGTGCAAAGAAAGAATCGGAAGGATAGTTCTTTGATCTCTTCAAGTCCCAAAACATGAAAATCCAAGCGAGTAAGCAAAAGGGTGTTTTTGCGGGAAAGAGCATCCGCCACTACATTGTCCTTGCCCTTCTTGTATTTGATTACATATGGGAAGGAGTCAATGAACTCGACACATTTTGCATGTCGTTTGTTCAAGTTGTGTTGGCTTTTCAAATATTTCAAGGACTCATGGTCGGAATGAATGATAAACTCTTTTGGCCAAAGATAGTGTTGCCAAACTTCAAGAACACGAACCAAAGCATAGAGCTCCTTGTCATAAATAGGATAGTTGAGGCGTGCGCCATCCAACTTCTCACTATAATATGCCACGGGTTTGCCCTCTTGCATAAGGACGCCACCAATACCAAGTCCACTTGCATCACATTCAATCTCAAAAGTTTTTGCAAAATTTGGAAGTACAAGAAGAGGAGCTTCGGTAAGGCGTTTCTTCAACTCATCAAAAGCATTTTTTTGGGCCTTGCCCCACACAAACGGAACATTCTTCTTGGTAAGTTCATTCAAAGGGCAAGCAATGGTGCTAAAATCTTTCACAAAGCGGCGGTAGAAACCGGCAAGTCCATGAAAACTTCGGACTTGACCAACATTTGTAGGAGTAGGCCAATTGTGGATGGCCTCCACCTTGGAAGAATCAACTTCAATCCCATTAGCGGAAACCACAAAGCCAAGGAAAACACATTTGTTTTGAGCAAAGGTGCATTTGGGGAGGTTGGCATAAAGCTTCTCAAGACGCAAGATGCATAAGACCTCTCTCACATGTTGCACATGGTCCTCGAGATTTTTGCTATAAATGAGAATATCATCAAAATAGACAACCACACTCTTGCCAATGAGAGGACGCAAGATGTGATTCATAAGACGCATAAAAGTGGATGGAGCATTGGAAAGACCAAAAGGCATAACAAGCCATTCATAGAGACCAAGCTTGGTCTTGAATGCCGTTTTCCATTCATCACCAATGGCCATGCGGTTTTGGTGGTAGCCACTACGCAAATTGACTTTAGAGAAAATCGTGGCACCACTTAACTCATCAAGCATGTCATCTAAACGTGGAATGGGATGGCGGTATCGGACGGTAATGGCATTTATGGGGCGACAATCCATACACATCCGTTGCGTCTCATCCGGATTAGGCACAAGAATCACGGGAACCGCACAAGGACTAAGGCTTTCGCGAACGTACCCTTTGGCGAGGAGATCTTGTATTTGGCGTTGTATCTCCTTTGTGTCTTCGGGGTTGGTGCGGTAGGCGGCACGGTTTGGAAGTGGAGCGCCCGGTATGAGGTCGATGCGGTGTTCTATGCCTCGAAGTGGTGGAAGTCCATGAGGAAGCTCGTCGGGGAAGAGGTCTTGAAACTCCTTCAAAAGAGACAACAAAGACGAAGGAATGTTGGATAAGTCGTTAGTCGCCGACGATGGTCCCTTGCAAATGAGCACATAGTGCAATATGGTGGATGGGTTCTCTTGGACCTCTCTCCACTCACTCTTGGTGGCTAGTAGGACACTCTTTGTCTCACTCATATATGGCTTGTGGCGTTCACTATCTTTTTGGTGGGTCGCTCCCTCTCCTCTCATCTCACTATGGTGAGTGCGGAGTTGTGCCCTCGCTAAAGCCTTCGCATTATCCGCGATGATTTGGCTAGGAGTCATCGGGCGTAAATCGAACTTCTTATCCTTGACCTTGAAGGTGTATGCATTGGAGTGTCCATCATGTATAGCCTTCTTGTCATATTTCCAAGGGCGGCCAAGCAACATGTGGCACACCGTCATGGGCACCACGTCACACTCAATAGTGTCCTCATAAGGTCCAATCTTGAAGGTGACGGTGACGGTATGTTGTATCTTGACGTTGCCCTTATCACTCAACCATTGGATATGGTAAGGGTGAGGATGCTTGCGGAGGGTGAGGTTGAGCTTCTCACACAATTCGGTGCTTGCAAGGTTATGGCAACTTCCTCCATCGATGATGACCTTGATCGACTTGCCACCAATACCGGCACGGGTTTGGAAGATGTTGCACCGTTGGTCTTCCATAGCTTGAGGTTGAGTTGTTAGCACCCTTGTGACCACAAGTGAGGGACTTGGGTCATGCTCACATAAGAGAGGGTCTTCTCCACTTTCTTCCTCATAAGCTTCTTCATTGGCTGCGGCGGCTTGCACAAGGGCTTCATATTCATCTTCACTTAGCGTCTCGATATCACCGTTCTCCATAGTGATCATGACCTTGGTATTCTTGCACTCAAACGATTTGTGGCCTTGGGTGCCACACTTGAAACAAGTGACATTAGAGGGTCCCGTAGATGCCTTAGAGGAGGCGGTAGAGGACACCGTTTGCTTCATGCGACTTTGGATAGTCGGTTGCTTGGATGGTGTAGAGGACACGGCGGGCTTGACACTTGGTGGAGGAGTTGATGTAGCAAGCTTGGAGGTGAAGTATGACTTGGACTTGGAGTATTTGATGTCCTCAATCACTTGGCGCTCGGCCTTCGATGCTTGGTGGATGATACGTCTCCGACGTATCGATCATTTCTTGTGTTCCATGCCACATTATTGATGATATCTACATGTTTTATGCACACTTTATGTCATATTCGTGCATTTTCTGGAATTAACCTATTAACAAGTTGCCGAAGTGCCAGTTGCTGTTTTCTGCTGTTTTTGGTTTCAGAAATCCTAGTAAAGAAATATTCTCGGAATCGGACGAAATCAACGCCCAGGTTCCTATTTTGCCCGGAAGCATCCAGAACACACGAGAACCGCCAGAGAGGGGGCACAGGGCCACCAAACCCTAGGCCGGCGCGGCCAAGGGGGGGCCCACGCCCCCCTATAGTGTCGGCGCCCCTTCGACCTCCTGATGCCGCCTCTTCGCCTATATAAAGCCCCTGGACCTAAAACCTCGATACCGAAAAAGCCACGGTACGAGAAACCTTCCAGAGCCGCCGCCATCGCGAAGCCAAGATCTGGGGGACAGGAGTCTCTGTTCCGGCACGCCGCCGGGACGGGGAAGTGCCCCCGGAAGGCTCCTCCATCGACACCACCGCCATCTTCATCACCGCTGCTATCTCCCATGAGGAGGGAGTAGTTCTCCATCGAGGCTCGGGGCTGTACCGGTAGCTATGTGGTTCATCTCTCTCCTATGTGCTTCAATACAATAATCTCATGAGCTGCCTTACATGATTGAGATTCATATGATAATGCTTGTAATCTAGATGTCGTTATGCTAGTCAAGTGAATTTTACTTATGTGATCTCCGGAGACTCCTTGTCCCACGTGTGTAAAGGTGACAGTGTGTGCACCGTGTGGGTCTCTTAGGCTATATTTCACAGAATACTTATTCACTGTTATGAATGGCATAGTGAAGTGCTTATTTATATCCCTTTATGATTGCAATGTGTTTTGTATCACAATTTATCTGTGTGCTACTCTAGTGATGTTATTAAAGTAGTTTTATTCCTCCTGCACGGTGTAATGGTGACAGTGTGTGCATCTGTGTTAGTACTTGGCGTAGGCTATGATTATGATCCCTTGTAGATTATGAAGTTAACTATTGCTATGATGGTATTGATGTGATCTATTCCTCCTACATAGCGTGAAGGTGACAGTGTGCATGCTATGTTAGTACTTGGTTTAGTCGTGTTGATCTTTCATGCACTCTAAGGTTATTTAAATATGAACATTGAATTGTGGAGCTTGTTAACTCCGGCATTGAGGGTTCGTGTAATCCTACGCAATGTGTTCATCATCCAACAAGAGAGTGTAGAGTATGCATTTATCTATTCTGTTATGTGATCAATGTTGAGAGTGTCCACTAGTGAAAGTATGATCCCTAGGCCTTGTTCCTAAATACTGCTATCGCTGCTTGTTTCTTGTTTCTTTGCGTTACTACGCTTGTTTCTTGTCCTGGGCAAAGCACTTTTCTGGTGCCGTTGCTACTGCTCATACTTATTCATACCACCTGTATTTCACTATCTCTTCGCCGAACTAGTGCACCTATTAGGTGTGTTGGGGACACAAGAGACTTCTTGCTTTGTGGTTGCAGGGTTGCATGAGAGGGATATCTTTGACCTCTTCCTCCCTGAGTTCGATAAACCTTGGGTGATCCACTTAAGGGAAAACTTGCTGCTGTTCTACAAACCTCTGCTCTTGGAGGCCCAACACTGTCTACAGGAAAAGGAGGGGGCGTAGACATCAAGCTATTTTCTGGCGCCGTTGCCGGGGAGGTAAGGTAAAAGGTACTCACACTCCAGATCTCGGCTACTAAGCTATTTTCCGGCGCCGTAAGTACTCAAAGCTATTTCCTTTAGATCCTGCAATTGCATCTTTTTGTTTCTTGTTTACACTAGTAAGGCATAATGGACAACAATGAGCTTTTTACTCTATTTCCTGATTTAAGACATGGATGGTTTGATGCGAAAATTAAAAAACCCATGGAACATATTAGTATGAACACTTTGAATACCATTGTTGCTAATGATATAGAAAATTCTAAGCTTGGGGAAGCTGGCTTTGATGAGCATGATATTTTTAGTCCCGCAAGCATTGAGGAGGAAATTTTCTTTGATGATACTTTGCCTCCTATTTATGATGATTATAATGATAGTAGTCTTTTGTTGCCACCTACTATGGAGAGTAAATTTGATTATGATTACAATATGCCTCTTATATTTGATGATAGCTACTTTGTTGAATTTGCTCCCACTGTTACTAATAAAATTGATTATGCTCATGTGGAGAGTAATAATTTTATGCATGAGACTCATGATAAGAATGCTTCATGTGATAGTTATATTGTTGAGTTTGCTCATGATGCTACTGAAAGTTATTATGAGAGAGGAAAATATGGTGGTAGAAATTTTCATGTTACTAAAACACCTCTCTATGTGCTGAAATTTTTGAAGCTACACTTGTTTTATCTTCCTATGCTTGATACTTTGCTCTTAATGAACTTGTTTATTTACAAGATTCCTATGCATAGGAAGCATGTTAGACTTAAATGTGTTTCTAATTTGCCTCTTGATGCTCTCTTTTGCTTCAAATACAATTTCTTGCGAGTGCATCATTAAAACTGCTGAGCCCATCTTAATGGCTATAAAGAAAGAACTTCTTGGGAGATAACCCATGTGTTATTTTGCTACAGTACTTTGTTTTTATTTTGTGTCTTGGAAGTTGTTTACTACTGTAGCAACCTCTCCTTATCTTAGTTTTGTGCATTGTTGTGCCAAGTAAAGTCGTTGATATTAAAGTTCATACAAGATTTGGATTACTGCACAGAAACAGATTTCTTTGCTGTCACGAATCTGGGCAAAATTCTCTGTAGGTAACTCAGAAAATTATGCCAATTTACGTGAGTGATCCTCAGATATGTACGCAACTTTCATTCAATTTGAGCATTTTCATTTGAGCAAGTCTGGTGCCTCAATAAAATTCGTCTTTATGGACTGTTCTGTTTTGACAGATTCTGCCTTTTATTTCGCATTGCTTCTTTTGCTATGTGGGATGGATTTCTTTGTTCCATTGACTTCCAGTAGCTTTGAGCAATGTCCAGAAGTGTTAAGAATGATTGTGTCACCTCTGAACATGTGAGTTTTTGATTATGCACTAACCCTCTAATGAGTTTGTTTCGAGTTTGGTGTGAAGGAAGTTTTCAAGGGTCAAGAGAAGAGGATGATATACTATGATCAAGGAGAGTGAAAGCTCTAAGCTTGGGGATGCCCCGGTGGTTCGTCCCTGCATATTTCAAGAAGACTCAAGCATCTAAGCTTCGGGATGCCCAAGGCATCCCCTTCTTCATCGACAAATTATCAGGTTCCTTCTCTTGAAACTATATTTTTATTCGGTCACATCTTATGTACTTTACTTGGAGCGTCTGTATATTTCTTATTTTTGTTTTTGTTTGAATAAATACTTGTGTGGGAGGGAGACACGCTCCGCTGGTTCGTATGAACACATGTGTTCTTAGGCTCTACTCATAGTATTCATGGCGAAGTTTCTTCTTCGTTAAATTGTTATATGGTTGGAATTGGAAAATGATACATGTAGTAATTGCTATAATGTCTTGCATAATGTGATACTTGGCAATTGTTGTGCTCATGTTTAAGCTCTTGCATCATATACTTTGCACCCATTAATGAAGAAATACATAGAGCATGCTAAAATTTGGTTTGCATATTTGGTCTCTCTAAGGTCTAGATAATTTCTAGTATTGAGTTTGAACAACAAGGAAGACGGTGTAGAGTCTTATAATGTTTTCAATATGTCTTTTATGTGAGTTTTGCTGCACCGCTTCATCCTTGTGTTTGTTCCAAATAGCCTTGCTAGCCTAAACCTTGTATCGAGAGGGAATACTTCTCATGCATTCAAAATACTTGAGCCAACCACTATGCCATTTGTGTCCACCATACCTACCTACTACATGGTATTTCTCCGCCATTCCAAAGTAAATTGCTTGAGTGCTACCTTTAAATTTCCATTCTTCACCTTTACAATATATAGCTCATGGGACAAATAGCTTAAAAACTATTGTGGTATTAAATATGTACTTATGCACTTTATCTCTTATTAAGTTGCTTGTTGTGCGATAACCATGTTCCTGGGGACGCCATCAACTACTCTTTGTTGAATATCATGTGAGTTGCTATGCATGTTCGTCTTGTCTGAAGTAAGAGAGATCTACCACCTTAATGGTTGGAGCATACATATTGTTAGAGAAGAACATTGGGCCGCTAACTAAAGCCATGATTCATGGTGGAAGTTTCAGTTTTGGACATATATCCTCAATCTCATATGAGAATAATAATTGTTGCCACATGCTTATGCATTAAAGAGGAGTCCATTATCTGTTGTCCATGTTGTCCCGGTATGGATGTCTAAGTTGAGAATAATCAAAAGCGAGAAATCCAAAATGCGAGCTTTCTCCTTAGACCTTTGTACAGGCGGCATGGAGGTACCCCATTGTGACACTTGGTTAAAACATGTGTATTGCGATGATCCGGTAGTCCAAGCTAATTAGGACAAGGTGCGGGCACTATTAGTATACTATGCATGAGGCTTGCAACTTGTAAGATATAATTTACATGATACATATGCTTTATTACTACCATTCACAAAATTGTTTCTTGTTTTCAAAATCAAAGCTCTAGCACAAATATAGCAATCGATGCTTTTCCTCTATGGAGGACCATTCTTTTACTTTTATTGTTGAGTCAGTTCACCTATTTCTCTCCACCTCAAGAAGCAAACACTTGTGTGAACTGTGCATTGATTCCTACATACTTGCATATTGCACTTATTATATTACTCTATGTTGACAATTATCAATGAGATATACATGTTATAAGTTGAAAGCAACCGCTGAAACTTAATCTTCCTTTGTGTTGCTTCAATACCTTTACTTTGATTTATTGCTTTATGAGTTAACTCTTATGCAAGACTTATTGATGCTTGTCTTGAAGTACTATTCATGAAAAGTCTTTGCTTTATGATTCACTTGTTTACTCATGTCATATACATTGTTTTGATCGCTGCATTCACTACATATGCTTTACAAATAGTATGATCAAGGTTATGATGGCATGTCACTCCAGAAATTATCTTTGTTATCGTTTTACCTGCTCGGGACGAGCAGAACTAAGCTTGGGGATGCTGATACGTCTCCGACGTATCGATAATTTCTTGTGTTCCATGCCACATTATTGATGATATCTACATGTTTTATGCACACTTTATGTCATATTCGTGAATTTTCTGGAACTAACCTATTAACAAGATGCCGAAGTGCCAGTTGCTGTTTTCTGCTGTTTTTGGTTTCAGAAATCCTAGTAAAGAAATATTCTCGGAATCGGACGAAATCAACGCCCAGGTTCCTATTTTGCCCGGAAGCATCCAAAACACACGAGAACCGCCAGAGAGGGGGCACAGGGCCACCAAACCCTAGGCCGGCGCGGCCAAGGGGGGGCCCGCGCCCCCTATAGTGTCGGCGCCCCTTCGACCTCCTGACGCTGCCTCTTCGCCTATATAAAGCCCCTGGACCTAAAACCTCGATACCGAAAAAGCCACGGTACGAGAAACCTTCCAGAGCCGCTGCCATCGCGAAGCCAAGATCTGGGGGACAGGAGTCTCTGTTCCGGCACGCCGCCGGGACGGGGAAGTGCCCCCGGAAGGCTCCTCCATCGACACCACCGCCATCTTCATCACCGCTGCTGTCTCCCATGAGGAGGGAGTAGTTCTCCATCGAGGCTCGGGGCTGTACCGGTAGCTATGTGGTTCATCTCTCTCCTATGTGCTTCAATACAATAATCTCATGAGCTGCCTTACATGATTGAGATTCATATGATGATGCTTGTAATCTAGATGTCGTTATGCTAGTCAAGTGAATTTTACTTATGTGATCTCCGGAGACTCCTTGTCCCACGTGTGTAAAGGTGACAGTGTGTGCACCGTGTGGGTCTCTTAGGCTATATTTCACAGAATACTTATTCACTGTTATGAATGGCATAGTGAAGTGCTTATTTATATCCCTTTATGATTGCAATGTGTTTTGTATCACAATTTATCTGTGTGCTACTCTAGTGATGTTATTAAAGTAGTTTTATTCCTCCTGCACGGTGTAATGGTGACAGTGTGTGCATCTGTGTTAGTACTTGGCGTAGGCTATGATTATGATCTCTTGTAGATTATGAAGTTAACTATTGCTATGATGGTATTGATGTGATCTATTCCTCCTACATAGCGTGAAGGTGACAGTGTGCATGATATGTTAGTACTTGGTTTAGTCGTGTTGATCTTTCATGCACTCTAAGGTTATTTAAATATGAACATTGAATTGTGGAGCTTGTTAACTCCGGCATTGAGGGTTCGTGTAATCCTACGCAATGTGTTCATCATCCAACAAGAGAGTGTAGAGTATGCATTTATATATTCTGTTATGTGATCAATGTTGAGAGTGTCCACTAGTGAAAGTATGATCCCTAGGCCTTGTTCCTAAATACTGCTATCGCTGCTTGTTTACTGTTTTACTGCGTTACTACTGCTGCGTTACTACTGCTTGTTTACTGTCCTGGGCAAAGCACTTTTCTGGTGCCGTTGCTACTGCTCATACTTATTCATACCACCTGTATTTCACTATCTCTTCGCCGAACTAGTGCACCTATTAGGTGTGTTGGGGACACAAGAGACTTCTTGCTTTGTGGTTGCAGGGTTGCTTGAGAGGGATATCTTTGACCTCTTCCTCCCTGAGTTCGATAAACCTTGGGTGATCCACTTAAGGGAAAACTTGCTGCTGTTCTACAAACCTCTGCTCTTGGAGGCCCAACACTGTCTACAGGAAAAGGAGGGGGCGTAGACATCAGTGGACTAACTCAACCATGTTGGAGTATGGTTGGAACTCCACAATCCTCTTGATGGGGTAGTTTAGGCCATTGAAGAAGCGAGCAATTGTTTGGCTCTCGGATTCTTGGATGTTGGCTCGCATCATAGTGAGCTCCATATCCTTGAAGAACTCCTCAACGGTCTTGGTGCCTTGCTTCAACTTTTGGAGCTTGTTGAAGAGGTCGGTCATGTAGTGTGTTGGGACAAAGCGAGCTTGCATATCTTCCTTCATCTCTTCCCAAGTGTCAATTGGAGGTTCACCCTTTTCTTCCCTTAGAGTGAGAACTTGCTCCCACCAAGTGTTGGCATAATCCTCAAACTCAAGAGACGCCATAGCCACTTTCTTGGCACCGGAGTAGTTGTGGATGCGGAATATCTTGTCAACCTTGAGTGCCCATGAGAGGTAGGCTTCGGCATCCTCTTCACCCTTGAACTTCGGCATGGTGAACTTGAGCCTTCTAAACATGTTCTCTTCATCCTCCAAGTTTCTTCGGCGAGGACGGATGCCTTCATCTCTTGCGGCTTGAGGTGGGATAGGAGGTCTTCCATGGCCAACCATAGCATTGGGTTGGCGTTGAAGGTGGACACTAGCTTCACTTGGTTCACGGTGATGATGTTGTTGAAGATCTTGTCGAGGTTGTTGACGATGCTCATTGTTGGCCCTTTCATCTTGATCATGTTGTGGGTCTCCTCTTCCACGTTGGTCATGGCGAGGGTGACGTCGGAGATCTCGCCGAGGTTGATCTTGAGGACCTTGGTCTTGGGGTTGGTCGTCACGCCCATGGTGGGCATGGCGATCCGCTTGGTGACGATCTTGTTGGAGGACTTGATCTTGTGGGGGTCGGTCATGTGGACGAGCATGGCGATGTATTTCTCCTCGCCTAGAGTTGGAGCGAGAGTCTTCATGATGAACATGTGGGCGATGAGGTCGATGATGGTCTTCATGCCTTGAGGAAGAGCTTGAGGACGAAAGGCCACCATGAGAGTAGTAATCTTGTGGCGAGCTTGAGGATGATGAAGTAGAGCGGTGTCGGCGATGGCGACCCAAGTTGGTGATGGCGGGCTCGAGGCTATCCATGCGCCGCTCCATGTTTGCATCATTGGCCGCCATTTGGCCATTCAAGTTGTCCGTAGCTTCACGAAGGAGAGCCAAGTCTTGGTTCACGGCGGAGAAGTTGTGAGCCACTTCATCGTATTGCTCATCGATGCGCATCTCGAAGAGGGTGAGTTGCTCCTTGAACTCTTGGCGTTGTGTCCATAGGTTGTGTTGAGTAGCTGATACGTCTCCGACGTATCGATAATTTCTTATGTTCCATGCCACATTATTGATGATATCTACATGTTTTATGCATACTTTATGTCATATTTATGCATTTTCCGGCACTAACCTATTAACGAGATGCCGAAGAGCCAGTTGCTGTTTTCTGCTATTTTTGGTTTCAGAAATCCTAGTAAGGAAATATTCTCGGAATTGGACGAAATCAACGCCCAGGGGCCTGTTTTGCCACGAAGCTTCCAGAAGTCCAAGGGAGAGACGAAGTGGGGCCACGGGGCGCCGCCACAATAGGGTGCCGCGGCCCAGGGGGGGCCCGCGCGGCCCTAGCGTGTGGGGCCCCCGTAACGCCTCTTGACCTGCCCTTCCGCCTACATATAGTCTTCATCGCGAAACCCCCAGTACCGAGAGCCACGATACGGAAAACCTTCCAGAGACGCCGCCGCCGCCAATCCCATCTCGGGGGATTCAGGAGATCGCCTCCGGCACCCTGCCGGAGAGGGGAATCATCTCCCGGAGGACTCTTCACCGCCATGGTCGCCTCCAGAGTGATGAGTGAGTAGTTCACCCCTGGACTATGGGTCCATAGCAGTAGCTAGATGGTCGTCTTCTCCTAATTGTGCTTCATTGTCGGGTCTTGTGAGCTGCCTAACATGATCAAGATCATCTATCTGTAATGCTATATGTTGTGTTTGTTGGGATCCGATGGATAGAGAATACTATGTTCTGTTGATTATCAATCTATTACCTATGTGTTGTTTATGATCTTGCATGCTCTCCGTTATTAGTAGGGGCTCTGGCCAAGTTTTTGCTAGTAACTCCAAGAGGGAGTATTTATGCTCGATAGTGGGTTCATGCCTCCATTAAATGCAGGACGATGTGACAAAGTTCTAAGGTTGTGGATGTGCTGTTGCAACTAGGGATAAAACATCGATGCTATGTCCGAGGATGTAGTTGTTGATTACATTACGCACCATACTTAATGCAATTGTCTGTTGTTTACAACTTAATACTGGAAGGGGTTCGGATGATAACCTGAAGGTGGACTTTTTAGGCATAGATGCATGCTGGATAGCGGTCTATGTACTTTGTCGTAATGCCCAATTAAATCTCACTATACTCATCATATCATGTATGTGCATGGTCATGCCCTCTTTATTTGTCAATTGCCCAACTGTAATTTGTTCACCCAACATGCTATTTATCTTATGGGAGAGACACCTCTAGTGAACTGTGGACCCCGGTCCATTCTTTTAATCGAATACAATCTACTGCAATACTTGTTCTACTGTTTTCTGCAAACAATCATCATCCGCACTATACATCTAATCCTTTGTTACAGCAAGACGGTGAGATTGACAACCTCACTGTTTCGTTGGGGCAAAGAACTTTGGTTGTGTTGTGCAGGTTCCACGTTGGCGCCGGAATCCGTGGTGTTGCGCCGCACTACATCTCGCCGCCATCAACCTTCAACGTGCTTCTTGACTCCTACTGGTTCGATAAACCTTGGTTTCTAACTGAGGGAAACTTACTGCTGTACGCATCACACCTTCCACTTGGGGTTCCCAACGGTCGCGTGTTGTACGCGTGTCAAGCTAAATTTCTGGCGCCGTTGCCGGGAGATCAAGACACGCTGCAAGGGGAGTCTCCACCTCCAATCTCTTTACTTTGTTTTTGTCTTGCTTTATTTTATTTAGTACTTTGTTTGCTGCATTATATCAAAATACAAAAAAATTAGTTGCTAGCTTTACTTTATTTACTGTCTTGTTTGCAATCTCCATATTAAAAACACAAAAAAAATAGTTACTTGCATTTACTTTATCTAGTTTACTTTATTTACTATTGCTAAAATGAGTAATCCTGAAGTTGAAGTTCGTTCGTTTAAGCAACAATGGGGAGAATGTTTAAAAGATGCTTGGTATAGAATTAGTGATGCCCATAATAGGTGCACTAAGAAACACTTCACCACTATCCTACTCAGGAATTTTTATGTTGGTATCTCTAGCTGGAATAGGTATGTTCTTGATTGTCTCGCGGGAGGTAACTTCCTAGGTATTCCTGCTTTAGAAGCTAGTTGCATTATTGAGAGTCTATTTGGAATACCACCTGTTAATGAAGTTAAAATTGAAACCTCTCTTGAAGATGTCATGGAAAAGTTGGAAACCATAGAGCAAAACCTTCCAAGTATTGATACTACTTTGGGAGCATTACTTGATAGCACTGATAAACTTGATAAATCTCTAGGTGAAATTAATGAGAGAATCGCCATCTTAGAATCTTGTGCTATTCATGATAATCAAACCTAGAGGATTAGCGAACTTGAAGAGGCTATGGGAACATTGGGTTCAACCTTTTCATCTATAAAGTTTAGAGAGAAAGCTTATGTGGGTAAGGAGCAAAAGTTCATGTATGTCTGTAAGGTGCCTAAACCAAAAAGCTATTATAGGCCTAAAATTGATAAAGCTCTTAAAACCACTATAGATAAGGGAGCATCTAAGATCCCCAATGGTACAAATTGTGAAAATTATGATGTTGATGCTTCGTCTCTTGATAACACTTGATACACACTTTCTGCGCCTAGCTCAAAGGCGTTAAAGAAAAGCGCTTATGGGAGACAACCCATGTTTTTACTACAGTACTTTTATTTTATATTTGAGTATTGGAAGTTGTTACTACTGTAGCAACCTCTCCTTATCTTAGTTTTGTGCATTGTTGTGCCAAGAAAAGTCTTTGATAGTAAGGTTCATACTAGATTTGGATTACTGCGCAGAAACAGATTTCTTTGCTGTCACGAATCTGGGCCTAATTCTCTGCAGGTAACTTAGAAAATTATGCCAATTTACGTAAGTGATCCTCAGATATGTACGCAACTTTCATTCAATTTGAGAATTTTCATTTGAGCAGGTCTGGTGCCTCTTAGAAATTCGTCTTTACGAACTGTTCTCTTTTGACAGATTCTGCCTTTTATTTCGCATTGCCTGTTTTGCTATGCTTGATGGATTTTTCGATTCCATTAACTTTCAGTAGCTTTGTGCAATGTCCAGAAGTGTTAAGAACGATTATGTCACCTCTGAACATGTAAATTTTAATTGTGCACTAACCCTCTAATGAGTTGTTTTGAGTTTGGTGTGGAGGAAGTTTTCAAGGATCAAGAGAGGAGGATGATACAATATGATCAAGGAGAGTGAAAGCTCTAAGCTTGGGGATGCCCCGGTGGTTCACCCCTGCATATATCAAGAAGACTCAAGCGTCTAAGCTTGGGGATGCCCAAGGCATCCCCTTCTTCATCGACAACATTATCAGGTTCCTCTAGTGAAACTATATTTTTATTCCATCACATCTTATGTACTTTGCTTGGAGCGTCTGTTTGTTTTTGTTTTTGTTTTGTTTGAATAAAGTGGATCCTAGAATTCTTTGTGTGGGAGAGAGACACGCTCCGCTGTTGCATATGGACAAATATGTCCTTAGGCTTTACTCATAATGTTCATGGCGAAGGTTGAATCTTCTTCGTTAAATTGTTATAAGGTTGGAATCGGGAAATGCTACATGTAGTAATTGGTAAAATGTCTTGAATAATTTGATAGTTGGCAATTGTTGTGCTCATGTTTAAGCTCTTGCATCATATACTTTGCACCCATTAATGAAGAAATACATAGAGCTTGCTAAAATTTGGTTTGCATAATTGATCTCGCTAAGGTCTAGATAATTTCTAGTAAAGTGTTTGAACAACAAGAAAGACGGTGTAGAGTCTTATAATGTTTACAATATGTTTTTTATGTGAGTTTTGCTGCACCGGTTCATCCTTGTGTTTGTTTCAAATAACCTTGCTAGCCTAAGCCTTGCATCGAGAGGGAATACTTCTCATGCATCCAAAATCCTTGAGCCAACCACTATGCCATTTGTGTCCACCATACCTACCTACTACATGGTATTTCTCCGCCATTCCAAAGTAAATTGCTTGAGTGCTACCTTTAAACAATTCAAAATTTATCACCTCTGATTTGTGTCAATGTTTTATAGCTCATGAGGAAGTATGTGGTGTTTATCTTTCAATCTTGTTGGGCAACTTTCACCAATGGACTAGTGGCTTCATCCGCTTATCCAATAATTTTGCAAAATGAGCTGGCAATGGGATTCCCAGTCCCAAATTAATTAACCTAAATAGACACTCCTCCATGGTATGTGATTGTTGGACGGCACCCGAAGGATTCGGTTAGCCATGGCTTGAGAAAGCAAAGGTGGGGAGGAGTGTCATCATAATAAAACTAAAATAAAAAGGCACTCCTTCATGGTATGAGATTGTTGGCAGGCACCCGAGGATTCGGTTAGCCATGGTTTGTGAAAGAAAGGTTGGAAGGAGTGCCACCCAAAAATAAAAATAATTCATGGGAGCCGCTCTTTGAAGGTTTGCCTGGCAAGGGGGTTAGAGTGCCCACTACCATTCGTTGACAACAACAAACACCTCTCAAAATTTTACTTTTATGCTCTCTTTATGTTTTCAAAACCAAAGCTCTAGCACAAATATAGCAATCAATGCTTCCCTCTGCGAAGGGCCATTCTTTTACTTTTATGTTGAGTCAGTTCACCTATTTCTCTCCATCTCAAGAAGCAAACACTTGTGTGAACTGTGCATTGATTCCTACATACTTGCATATTGCACTTGTTATATTACTTTACATTGACAATATCCATGAGATATACATGCTATAAGTTCAAAGCAACCGTTGAAACTTAATCTTCCTTTGTGTTGCTTCAATACCTTTACTTTGAATTGTTGCTTTATGAGTTAACTCTTATGCAAGACTTATTGATGCTTGTCTTGAAAGTACTATTCATTAAAAGTCTTTGCTTTATGATTCATTTGTTTACTCATGTCATTTACCATTGTCTTTGATCGCTGCATTCATTACATGTGCTTACAATAGTATGATCAAGGTTATGATGGCATGTCACTCCAGAAATTATCTTTGTTATCGTTTACCTACTCGGGACGAGCAGGAACTAAGCTTGGGGATGCTGATACGTCTCCGACGTATCGATAATTTCTTATGTTCCATGCCACATTATTGATGATATCTACATGTTTTATGCATACTTTATGTCATATTTATGCATTTTCCGACACTAACCTATTAACGAGATGCCGAAGAGCCAGTTGTTGTTTTCTGCTGTTTTTGGTTTCAGAAATCCTAGTAAGGAAATATTCTCGGAATTGGACGAAATCAACGCCCAGGGGCCTATTTTGCCATGAAGCTTCCAGAAGTCCGAGGGAGAGACGAAGTGGGGCCACGGGGCGCCGCCACACTAGGGCAGCGCGGCCCAGGGGGGGCCCGCGCGGCCCTAGCGTGTGGGGCCCCCGTGACGCCTCTTGACCTGCCCTTCCGTCTACAAATAGTCTTCGTCGCGAAACCCCCAGTACCGAGAGCCACGATACGGAAAACCTTCCAGAGACGCCGCCGCCGCCAATCCCATCTCGGGGGATTCAGGAGATCGCCTCCGGCACCCTGCCTGAGAGGGGAATCATCTCCCGGAGGACTCTTCACCGCCATGGTCGCCTCCGGAGTGATGAGTGAGTAGTTCACCCCTGGACTATGGGTCCATAGCAGTAGCTAGATGTTCGTCTTCTCCTAATTGTGCTTCATTGTCGGGTCTTGTGAGCTGCCTAACATGATCAAGATCATCTATCTTTAATGCTATATGTTGTGTTTGTTGGGATCCGATGGATAGAGAATACTATGTTATGTTGATTATCAATCTATTACCTATGTGTTGTTTATGATCTTGCATGCTCTCCGTTATTAGTAGGGGCTCTGGCCAAGTTTTTGCTAGTAACTCCAAGAGGGAGTATTTATGCTCGATAGTGGGTTCATGCCTCCATTAAATCTGGGACAGTGACAGAAAGTTCTAAGGTTGTGGATGTGCTGTTGCCACTAGGGATAAAACATCGATGCTATGTCCGAGGATGTAGTTGTTGATTACATTACGCACCATATTTAATGCAATTGTCTGTTGTTTGCAACTTAATACTGGAAGGGGTTCGGATGATAACCTGAAGGTGGACTTTTTAGGCATAGATGCATGCTGGATAGCGGTCTATGTACTTTGTCGTAATGCCCAATTAAATCTCACTATACTCATCATATCATGTATGTGCATGGTCATGCCCTCTTTATTTGTCAATTGCCCAACTGTAATTTGTTCACCCAACATGCTATTTATCTTATGGGAGAGACACCTCTAGTGAACTGTGGACCCCGGTCCATTCTTTTAATCGAATACAATCTACTGCAATACTTGTTCTACTGTTTTCTGCAAACAATCATCATCCACACTATACATCTAATCCTTTGTTACAGCAAGCCGGTGAGATTGACAACCTCACTGTTTCGTTGGGGCAAAGTACTTTGGTTGTGTTGTGCAGGTTCCACGTTGGCGCCGGAATCCCTGGTGTTGCGCCGCACTACATCTCACCGCCATCAACCTTCAACGTGCTTCTTGACTCCTACTGGTTCGATAAACCTTGGTTTCTAACTGAGGGAAACTTACTGCTGTACGCATCACACCTTCCACTTGGGGTTCCCAACGGTCGCGTGCTGTACGCGTGTCAGTAGCCAACCTCTCGGTGTTGCGGAGGACTTCTCCCTCCCTTGGGTCATCTCCATTCCTATCCATGATGGAAAGACAAGAACAATGGTGTGTATGTTAGTGGAAGGAGACTACCTCGCACTCTTACCAAGGTAAGATAGTGTTGAGGCAATCAACCAAGCCAAAAGTAAGATCAAGTGTATCGGGGACACACGCAAAACCACACGCAAAAGCTAGCAAATATTGTGGTAGGTGAGTGTTGTGGAAAGCCAAAGACGAAATACAAGATCGAGTATGTTGTTAAAAGTGGGTGAGGTCCAAAAATCCAAATGTCAATGTGAAGATCACTATAAACACGGAAAAGTTGTGGAACACACACACGGGATAAGCGGGGTTAGTGCAACCAAAAGTGAGCGGAAAAGTGTATGTAAAGGTGCTCGGTGTCACACTAACACAAGGAGAGCCAAAGCTTTGGTTGCAAATGAAGAGACAACAAGATTCACACGCGGCCTCTCTTCTCTTCTCTCGTTTGCTTAAAAGCTTATGACTCTTTTGTACACGGTGGCACTTGCACTCTTTTGTATCTATGGTGGCACTTGCACACTTTTGTATGTATGGATGTATGGTGCGACTTGCACTTTTTTTTTGTGTTTTTTGGGGCTTTTTCACGCACTATGTTAGCGTTAGCATCGCTCTTGCTATCTTGCCACACGAGTGTTTGCTTGTATGCTTTACTCCACACTACACACACACCTCACAATCGGGGCCACGTGCAATGTCTCGCAACACTAAACAAGCAATGCTCGATAGGATAGATCGCAAAAGGAAGAGGGTTACAAGGGAAAACTACAAGTTATACCTACGATGATGGTGGTGGTGGTGGTGGCCGAAATCGAGCTCGGAGGAGGGCGCGGAGCTGCGCCCGGTCTGGGGCCGGTTGGACTGGACTGTGGACCTGCTGGTCCGGTTGGCGCCCGGTCGGCCGGGTGTTGGGCCGGCTGGTCCGGTCTGGGGGCCGGTCAACCGGGTTTCTCAACCGGATTTCGCGGTTTCTCTCTCTTGTTCTTCCCCAAACCAAAACCAAAAGAGAAAATCGACGGGAAACGATGGAATTGGAGGCTAAAAGTTGGGGAAATAGTAGATCAAGCACAACAACACCGAATCCATGGACCAAAACCACTCAAAACGCAACCAAATCACAGATCGGTCAAGAGGCCATTTAGGGCTATTTTTGGGGATTTTGTGGAAAATTTTCTAGGAACGAAATCGGATGGGTGGAGGGTCAAAATCGCGGTAACCAAGAGCTCTGATACCATATAATGAGATCTGAGATCTAGGGTTTAGCCCGATCTCGCGATTTGACCCAAAATCGAGGAGGAAAAGGTGGGAGAGCGCGAGGAACACGAAGAACACCGGTACTCACGCACGCACACCAACCCGATACACCCGATACTTACCCCCGTGGCTCGATGGACCACGCCAATAGAATCACCCGGAATAGGCACACGGCAGAATTCCCGGTGAGAGATTGGTGTTGGAGAAAGGAGATTGGTGAGGGAGAGAGAGTGCTTGCACTAGAATCTCACTCAACAATAGCCAAATCAACAACAAGGATGCCTTGATTACAAAGGGATGCTAACCCTAGGGAGACAAAGCTCAAGTAGTGTTTAAGCTCAATTTAAGTCTAAGGGGTAAAGGAGGGGTCCATGCTACTTATATAGGCCTACATGGCCAGAAAGGCGAAAAGGTACACAAGTGGATAGCTTAGGCAGTTTGGTGAGTCATTTCCGTCGGATCCGGTTTGGGGCCGGTCAGACCGGGCCTGTGACCGGGTGGTCCGTACCTGGGGCCGGTCGACCGGGCGCCAACCGGAAACCTCACAAGTTTCCGTCCGGTTGCTTCCCGGTACGATGCAGGGAAATCCGGTTGGGCGCCCGGTTGACCGGGCCTGGGACCGGATGACCCGGTTGTGGGGCCGGTCCGATCGGGTCCTGGACCGGCCAGCATTCTTCTCTTCCTTTGAGTGCTTCGAGTGACGTCGGGTCCAGCTTCGTGATCATCTCCATGTCTCGCTGCTCCTCTCCTTCCCTTGACCATGGTGTGTCCTCCTCTCCGGGGTCTTGATGCGCCTTGTACCTAATGACACAAAGCACATCGGCATGAGGTAGCATTACATCCAAAGAAGAACCAAGATCAAGTGTGGTGAGGAGCGACTTCACCTCATCATGTAGTGCTTTAACCCGAGCTCGCGTCATCGGTCCACTTGGGGGACTTGTTGGTCTTGGTGTAGCGTCGTCGGTGAGCGGGGCTACATCACATTCTTATTAATTGTAGTGGGAGAAAATTCAACAAAGTAGCTATCATTATTATTCTCATCACCATAATCATCAAATGTAGGAGGCATATTGTAATCATAATAAACTTTATCCTCCATAGTAGGTGGCACCAAAATACCACTATCATTATAATCATCATAAATGGGAGGTAAAGTATCATCAAAGTAAATTTTCTCCTCCATGCTTGGGGGACTAAAAATATCACAACCAGCTTCCCCAAGCTTAAATTCTTGCATAGCATTAGCAATAATAGTGTTCAAAGAGTTCATGCTAATAGCATTGCTACAACTATTTTGAAAACAAAGTTCCATGGGTTTTTTAATTCTCTCTTCAAACACATCATGTCCTAATTCAATATAAAGTTCATAAAGATCTCTAATTTTTTTTGTTGTTTTCCATTAAGCCGAACTAGTGAAAATAAAAACAAGAAACAAAAAGATGCAATTGCAGGATCTAAAGGAAATAGCTTCGAGCACTCACACACCGGCAATAGTGCTAGGAAATAGCTTAGTAGTCGGAGGATGTGAATGCCTTTTACCTTACCTCCCCGGCAACGGCGCCAGAAAATAGCTTGATGTCTACGCACGCTTCTATTCCTGTAGACAGTGTTGGGCCTCCAAGAGTAGAGGTTTGTAGAACAGCAGCAAGTTGCCCTTAAGTGAATCACCCAAGGTTTATCGAACTCAGGGAGGTAGAGGTCAAAGATATCCCTCTCAAGCAACCTTGCAATTACGATACAAGAAGTCTCTTGTGTCCCCAACACACCTAATACACTTGTCGGATGTATAGGTGCACTAGTTCGGCGAAGAGATAGTAAAATGCAAGTGATATGGATGAATATGAGTGGTAATAACGATCTGAAATAAATATGGCAGCAAGTAAACATGCAGTAGAACAGTAAATAAACGGTGATTCGATATTTGGAAACAAGGCCTAGGGATCATACTTTCACTAGTGGACACTCTCAACAATGATCACATAAATAAATAACTTCTCTTCACTTGTGCTACTTTCTCACACTCTCTTGTTGGATAACAAACACCATTCATTGTGTGGGGCTACAAAAGCACACCTCAAACCGGAGTAAACAAGCTCCACAACATCCGGAGTTCATATTAAAGTAACCTCTAGAGTGCATAATAGACCGTTGCAATTTAGACCGAGTACTAACATAGCATACACACTGTCAACAATAGCTATGAAAGGGGGAATAGATCACATCAATACTATCATAGTAATAGTTAACTTCATAATCTACAAGAGATTACAATCATAACCTACGCCAAGTACTACATGATGCACACACTGTCAACTTTACATCATGGAGGAGGAATATATTACTTTAATAACATCACTAGAGTAGCACATAGATTAATAGTGATACAAAGCTCATGATCACACAAAGATCACACCATGGGAGAGAGAGATGAACCACATAGCTACCGGTAGAGCCCTTCGCCTCGGGGGAGAACTACTCCCTCCTCATCATGGGAGACAGCAAACGGCGATGAAGATGGTGGTGGTGTCGATGGAGATGACTTCCGGGGGCACTTCCCCGTCCCGGCGGCGTGCCGGAACAGAGATTCTGTCCCCCGAAACTTGTCTTCGCGATGGCGGCGGCTACGGAACTCTTCGTGGAATATCGTCGATCGTTATAGGGTTTTCGCGTCTGGGAGCATATATAGGCGAAAGGGCAGCATCGGACGGGCACCAGGGTGCCCTCACCACCTGGTGGCGCGGCCGAGGGGTGGCCCGCGCCCAGGTGTGGTGTGGGGGCCCCCTGGCCCATCTTCGTCTCCCCTTCGGACTTCTGGAACCTTCCGTGAAATATAAGATCGTGGGCTTTTGTTTCGTCCAATTCCGAGAATATTTCCTGTGTAAGATTTCTGAAAACAAAAACAGCAGAAAACAGGAACTGGCGCTTCGGCATCTTGTTAATAGGTTAGTTCCGGAAAATGCATAAAATCATTATAAAGTGTGAGCAAAACATGTAGGTATTGTCATAAAACTAGCATGGAACATCAGAAATTATAGATACGTTGGAGACGTATCAGGATGTATCAAGCTCATCATGACAACAAGAAGATCCGCCAACGCCAAAAGGCGATGATGAGGCACATGCAACTTCCTGTCTCCGAGGGCTCCGAGGACAACATCACTCCTCCCGGTGAGTGGAAGTCGAAGCTCGTTTGGTCAAGCTCCAAAGACTCCTTCCCCGAGCCACCTCATGGCAAGGTCCATGCTCAAGAAGAAGACTACGATGATGAAGGCGAACATGAAGATGAGGAGGATGTTGAGGAGGAAGGTGACGAGGATGAAGATGACGACGACGAGGATGATGATGATGAGTGATCCTCTTGGGGCGTTAGTATGCTCCTTCTCCCTTTTTGGTGTCTCGATTCCAAAGGGGGAGAAGTTAATCTATTAGGACGGGAATTTGCATGGGGATGCCAAGGGCTTGGTGCTTCGTTTTGGTTCTTTCGGCCTTGGCATTAAATCTTCCCCTAGTTATTTGGAACTTTATTCGTATGTGTGGTTGCTACTCTATTTGTGGATCTCCCGATCCCCCGGTTTGTATTAAGACTTAATCGTTTGTAGCTTAATGGTCTTCATTATTTATCCCTTGATTGGCTACATCAATCTTATGGAGGCACTTATTATGAGTTTGGGTTTTCTCAAGGCAAAGGTATGAAAAGTTTCACCCAAACTCTCCTATATGCACCTATACTTGCCTCCATAGTGTGCTTGTGCTATATGATCTTGTCATATGTTCTTCTTAGCACTTGTGCTTGGTTTGTAGAATCTAAAGGGAGTTTCTCTCTAGGATGTGTGCATTTGTATACCAATGCATATTCTAAATATGCACACATCTAGGGGGAGCTTCGTCTACTCTTGCAAACCAAATACCTTATCATAATATCCTATGAGTTATTGCAAATTCGCGTGTTGTCATCAAACACCAAAAAGGGGGAGATTGTAAGAGCAAGATCTATATCCCTTGTTTTGTGTGTTTGATAACAACACTCGAACAATTCTAACCGTGCACAAAGTTTTTCATTGATAGGTTTGCAAGGTGTACGGTGCCCTCGCTGGACACATTATGATCGGAAGTCTGAAGCGTAGTTCTTAGGCTTTCTGGTTTTGTGTGTGTGTCGCGAGGTAACATGGTAGGAGAGGAAAAGAGGAAAAAGCTGTTTTAGCCATAGCGGTACTACCGGTATCAGGAGCGGTAGTACCGCTACCCCTACTGGTACCGCTCTGAGATTCCGCTCTGAGGATTGCACACGAGATTGTCCCACAGTACTCGTTACGGTACCTCTGCGGTACCATGAGCGGTAGTACCGCTTGCAAGCGGTAGTACCGCCCACGGTACCGCTCAAGTACCGTAACTCGTTACGGCAGTACCGCTTCGGTACCGCTCCAGTACCGCTTTGGATCCAGTAAGGTCTGGACCCTATTGCGGTACCTCAAGCGGTACCGCGAGTGGTAGTGCCGCTCTGTGTCCACGTGGACAAGTTCTGTGGGGATTCGAACTCAGAGCGGTAGTACCGCTTCCCAAAAGCGGTAGTACCGCTTAGGCAAAAATAGCACATAACGGTTGGATTTGGAGGGACCTATATAAAGGCCCCTTCTTCCCCAGCTCGTTTTTAGCTCTTCTCTCTCTCACTCCTCCATTGTTGCTGAGCTCAATGTGAGGGGATCTCCCCAACCATCCAACCAATCTTTCCCATACTTTGAGGAGTGGTCGAGGAGACCCCGATCTATCATTCTACCGAGAGAAAGTTCACCAATTCGTGGTATTCCTTAGTGGATCTTGGTGGTAGGGTTCCTATTGTGGGACATTGGAGAAAGTGCAGCTATGGAGGCTAGCTTGGTGATGTACTAGCTCCATAGGGTGTTGGGAGCCTCCTTGTTGTGGAGCTCGCCCCAATCTTGTGAAGGAATCACCGCCTCGACCGGTGCCTTAGTGGAGAAGGGGGAGCACCTTCGTGGAGCTCTCTCGAGGAAGAAGGTGAGGCCTTCCTTCGTGGTGTGGCCGTCTAGTCTCTTGTGTGAGACTAGCACCTCCTCAACGCAGACGTACTTCCTATTGTGGAAGGAGCTACGGGAAACAAACCTCGCCTTGTCTCCGTGCCCTCCGGTTGTCTCGCTCCTTACTCTTACTATCTTGTTGATTCCTTTTCTTGTTGCACTTGTCCTAGAATCATTGTAAGAACATCGCTATCGCTAAAGCTATCACCTTTACCTTTCGTTGCGATAAAACTTGAAAAAGGCTAAAACTTGTCATAGCGTCATTCACCCCCCCTCTTGTTCGCTACGATCCATTCACGTATCTATAATTTCTTATGTTCCATGCTAGTTTTATGACAATACTCACATGTTTTATATACACTTTATATCATTATTATGCATTTTCCGGCACTAACCTATTAACAAGATGCTGAAGCGCCAGTTCCTATTTTCTGCTGTTTTTGGTTCCAGAAATCCTACACAGGAAATATTCTCGGAATTGGACGAAACAAAAGCCCACGGTCTTATTTTCCACGGAGCCTTCCAGAAGTCCGAAGAGGAGATGAAGAAGAGCCGAGGTGGCCCCACACCACCTGGCGGCGCGGCCAAGAGGGGGGCGCGCCGCTCTAGGGTGTGGGCCCCTCGAGCGCCTCCCGACTCTGCCCCTTCGCCTATTTATTCCCTCCGTCGCGAAAACCCTATTACCGAGAGCCACGATACGAGAAAAGTTCCAGAGACGACGCCGCCAATCCCATCTCGGGGAATCATCACCCGGAGGACTCTACATCACCATGATTGCCTCCGGACTGATGCGTGAGTAGTTCATCCTTGGACTATGGGTCCATAGCAGTAGCTAGATGGTTGTCTTCTCCTCTTGTGCTATCATGTTTAGATCTTGTGAGCTGCCTATCATGATCAAGATCATCTTATTGTAATGCTACATGTTGTGTTTGTTGGGATCCGATGAATATGGAATACTATGTCAAGTTGATTAGTGATCTATCATATATGTGTTGTTTATGATCTTGCATGCTCTCCGTTGCTAGTAGAGGCTCTAGCCAAGTTGATACTTGTGACTCCCAGAGGGAGTATTTATGCCCGACAGTGGGTTCATGCCTCCATTGAATCTGGGACAGTGACAGAAAGTTCTAAGGTTATGGATGTGTTGTTGCCACTAGGGATAAAACAACAATGCTTTGTCTTAGGATATTTGTATTGTTTACATTACGCACAGTACTTAATGCAATTGTCTGTTGTTTGCAACTTAATATTGGAAGGGGTGCGGATGCTAACCCGAAGGTGGACTTTTTAGGCATAGATGCATGGTGGATAGCAGTCTATGTTCTTTGTCGTAATGCCCTAAGTAAATATCATATTAGTCATCATGATATGTATGTGCATTGTTATGCCCTCTCTATTTGTCAATTGCCCAACTGTAATTTGTTCACCCAACATGCTATTTCTTATTGGAGAGACACCACTAGTGAACTGTGGACCCCGGTCCATTTTTTTACATCTGAATACAATCTACTGCAATCATTGTTCTCTGCTGTTCTTTGCAAACAAACATCATTCTCCACACCATACGTTTAATCCTTTGTTTACAGCAAGCCGGTGAGATTGACAACATCACTGTTAAGTTGGGGCAAAGTATTTTGATTGTGTTGTGCAGGTTCCACGTTGGCGCCGGAATCCCTGGTGTTGCGCCGCACTACACTCCTCCACCAACAACCTTTACGTGGCCTTCATCTCCTACTGGTTCAATAACCTTGGTTTCTTTCTGAAGGAAAACTTACTGTTGTGCGCATCACACCTTCCTCTTGGGGTTATAGGAATATTTCACGGACGTGTGCTTCACGCGCCATCAAGCATGTTGATGTGAATTTCATTAAAAAAAATCAACAACAATGCTTATAGGAATATTTTTGGTAGCAACAATTATAGGCCATATCCTTCTAATAATGGTAATGCTTATGGAAATTCTTATGGTAATTCCTACAGCAATAATAAAAGTGCACCCTCTAATCTTCAAGTCATGCTTAAAGATTTTATTAGTAAACAAACTACTTTCAATAAAACTGTTGAGGAAAAGCTTGGCAAAATTGATATTCTTGCTTCTAAAGTTGATAGTCTTGCTCATGATGTTGATTTTCTTAAATTAAAAGTGTTGCCTCATGATTATAAATAAATTAAAACCTTGAATGCCATTCAAGTTAGAATTGATGAAAATGCTAGGATGTTGGCGGAATTGCATGCTAGGTGGGAAAGAGAAGATGAAATTGCTAGAAACAATAATTTGACTAAAGTTTGTACCATCACCACCACTAGTAGTAATGAAGTTTCAAATGCTAGCAACTCTCCTACTATTAATGGTGAAATAAATGGTGTAGGAAAAGTCCCCGCTCCTTCTACAAAATTGCCTAGAATAACTGAAACAGCTCCTGATAAGTGTGCTAAAAATTTTTGGAGTATGGGAGACAAGAGTCCTTTTACCTTTGATAAAATGACTTTGATTTTGATGATTGCAATATCTATGAAGTAATTAAGTTCTTACAAAATCTTTCTTGAAGTCCTAATGCTCAGCTAGTGCTATAAATATGGCTTTTACAAAGCACATTACAAATGCTCTTATGCAAATTAGAGAGGATAAACTAAAACGCGAAGCCTTTATTCGTAAAAAGTTAGAAGATGTCTAGGAGCCCATCATTAAGATGAAAATAGATGGTTTTGATTTCAATGCTTTATGTGATTTTGGTGCAAGTATTTCTGTTATGCCTAGAAAAATCTATGATATGCTTGAATTGCCACCGTTGGAAAAATGTTATTTGGATGTTCATCTTGTTGATATTGCTGCAAAGAAACCTTTGGGGAAAGTTGATAATGTTCTTATTATGGTTAATAATAATCTGGTCCCCGTTGATTTTTTTTTTGTTTTGGATATTGAATGCAATGCATATTTTCCAATTATTTTGGGAAGACCGTTTCTTAGATCAGTTGGTGCTGCTATTGATATGAGCATGGGATTATTAAATATCAATTCCCACTCAAGAATGGTATGAAACACTTCCCTAGGAAGAGGAAGAATTCATATTATGACTCTATTATTAGAACAAATTATGATGTTGATGCTTCTTCACTTGATAATACTTGATGCTCGCACTTTTTCTGCGCCTAGCTGAAAGGCGTTAAAGAAAAGCACTTATGGGAGACAACCCATGTTTTATTTTCTGTAATTTTTATTTTGTTGTGTCATGGAAGTTATTACCTCTGTAGTAACCTCTCCTTATCATTTTTATTTCGTTTTTGTACCAAGAATAGCCTCTAATAGGAAGAAAGTAAGATTTTGGGAAGTTGTTGTCCTGAAAACAGATTCTGTGTTGTCACCATAAAAAATCGTATAAATAGCCAGAGCGGAATTTTGAGCTGCCATTTTTTACGCATATTTCCCAGGTTATTATATAACTTTATTTAGTTGACCACATGAGAAACAGAGGATTTTCGGGAAATTCAATCTTTACCTGTTGTTCTGTTTTGATAGATTTTTACACTATCTGCATTTGCCTCTTAAATCTCTTTCTTTTTGAGTTCTTTTGATCAAAGAGATTTTTGAAGAGTTTCTACAGTAGCTAATGCTTTAATATAAGTTTGATATATGTTAGTACTAAAGTCAAGTGGATTTGTTTATTTTGATTGTACTAATGCCGCTAATGAAGAATTGTGTGAAGTTTTGTATAAAGGAAGTTTTGAAGTGTAGGGAAAGAAGAATAATGTGATGAGATAAAGAATGGACAAAATCTCAAGCTTGGGGATGCCCCTACACCCCAAGACATATTGAAGAGGTACAAGCGTCAAAGCTTGGGGATGCCAAGGCATCCCCTCTTCATCAACAGAGAAACAAATCATCTCTCTATGCGCTATATTTTTATTGCTTCACACGCTATGTGTTGTTCTTGGAGCGTCTTTATTTTTTATTTTAGTATAGTTTAGTTTTGTTTCCTTTAGCATATGTTGGATCCCGGCACACTTGTTTTGGAGAAAGACCCGCTCCATTTTAATTGCATATAACGCTCTAGTTTTCGCTATTATTGTTCTACGAGTGTTCTAGTTTTCTGGGGGTTTAGCTCTTGTTCTTTCACTTGAATTTTGTTCAGAGCTCGTTACTATTATTTATTTGTATATGATTAGCTCTTTGGTACATAATGTATTTCATCTCTGAGAGTTATTTCAAATAAGTTGATTGGTGTTGGATACGAGTAAAATATTTCATGACTATACTGATGCAAAAGGAAGATTGTCTAGACTGTGGCATAGACTTTGGCATGTCATGTTGGATGTTATTATTTTCATATGTTTAGTATTTATTATTTTAGCATGACTTGTTTCAAAAGGCTGAGAGTTCATAATGTGTCATTAAAAGAATCATGTGTTGTTTCTATCATAAAAGCATAATATTGTGGTATTCTCCTTGGATGTTTTATTGGGTTGACTTGGCGTATGCTTACACCATGTTATGACTATAACCAGTAAACTAAAGCCTCCCAGCATTATTGCTCTCTTAGTTGGCCGCTCCCAGCATTTTGCTAGCCTCCGCATGTGCTGAGTATGATCTCTACTCGTGCATCCAACCACCATGAAACAAAGTTTGCCAATTGTGTCCACCATATCTACCTAGTAGCATTATTGCTATTCCAAATAATTCATCATGTTTTTATTTATCTTCCAAATTAAATTTTGGCATGAGAAAATTAGCCAGTAAAGCTCTCACGAACTTGATGGCACATTTACTTCCTTGTACTTAATAAATTTTATCACTGTGCCTATCTTATGAAGTTTATATGGTTGCATATTGCGAGTTGGGAGTTAGTAGAGCCATGCTTTCATGGGGAACACATTGGACATTGCACTTATATTTAGTTGATATCATGATCTTTTCTTTATCGATGTCTAGCGGTGCGAAATAAAATGAAAACTTATAAGTCCATGGAGTTTGTATATGAGTTAGAGAAACGCCTGGGTCGCTAATCTAAGCCATGCATCATTCATGGTGGAAATTTACAGCTAAGACATAGTGAGCATTCTATGAAGCATTTGCAATAAAAAGCTTTGTCTTGTCATTTTGGCATGGTATTGCTCCTATAAGACTACCTCCATATCATCGGGAATGAGGTACCCCGCTGGCGGTTCTCAATGATACATGTATACTTGCAATGACAAGAACTTATTTGGGACCTAAGTTGAGTAGCATGAGGTTTAGGTACTCGCATTCAAGGGGCATGAGATTTTCAACTTGTGATTCGCAAGCATATAGATCATTTTTTACTCACATTAACTTTAACCATTCAAGATGCTTATGATAGGGGCAATGAGACTAGAAGCTAATAAGTACCATACTTTTTGGAAGGTTTATAAAACTTTTTTATCTTGCTTACTCTGCAAAGAGTCTCTCTTTTACTTTATGTTGAGTCTTCAACTTCTACTTTATGCACCGATTAAGAGAGCATAGTTGTCATTCTTAGTGCAATGTGCATAGTCCCAAAATTATTATTGATTGATTCATGATTGTGCTATTGCTTGTTCTTAAATTACTTGTATCTAGTCACCCTCTGAACTTTGAAGGTGTCCTAGCATTTATGTTTTGCTATTCCATAAGACATGTTGAGTACCACTTTGTTATGTTTACTCTATGATCATAAACACATAGTTGCTTTCAATGCACTATTATTCATGATCCTTTGTTTGAGTTACTCTTCATGTTATACCATAATTGCTAAGTTCTATTGAATTATATTTATCATGCCTATGTTTAGAGTACTTAGATCCCAGCTCACAATGCATTACATGCTTGATCAAGATTGTGTTGGCTTCATGTCACCTCAAAAATTATTTTGTTATCACTTACCTACTCGAGGACGAGCAGGAGTTAAGCTTGGGGATGCTTGATACGTCTCAAATGTATCTATAATTTTTGATGCTCCATGCTTGTTTTACACCAATTCATATATTTTTTGTTTACACTTCGTTGCACTTTTACATGATTACCGTCACTAACCTATTAACAAGATGCCACAGTGCCAGTTCCCTGTTTTCTGCTATTTTTGTATTTCAGAAAAGTTGTACCAGAAATATTCTCAGAATTGGACGAAATAAAATCCGAAGTCAATATTTTACCGAAACGAAGACGAAGTCCAGAGGGGGTCGAAGAGGTGCCAAAGGGTGGCCAGACCCACCCTTGGCGCGGCCTGGCCTTGGCCCGCGCTGAGCAGGGTGTGACCCCCCAGGCACCCCAACGACCTAAATCTTCCGCCTATTTATATATCTTCTCGGGAAAACCCCGGATACCTGAGCCTCCATCCATGAAAAGTTCCATCGCGGCCGTCATCGCAGAACCCATCTCGGGGGTTCTGAAGCTCTTCCCGGCACACTTCCGGAGGGGGGAATCATCGCTGGAGGCATCTACATCGCCATGCCCACCTCTGAAGTGATGTGTGACTAGTTCATCCCTAGACTATGGGTCCATAGCAGTAGCTAGATGGTTGTCTTATCCTCTTTGTGCTTCATGTATAGATCTTGTGAGCTGCCCTACATGATCAAGATCAACTTTATGTAATCCTACATGTTGTGTTTGCTGGCTCCGATGAATATTGTATACTATGTTCAGATTGATTATATATTCATGTCATATGTTATTTGTGATCTTGCATGCTCTCCGTTGCTAGTAGAAACTCTGGCCAAGTGGACACTTGTGACTCCAAGAGGGGGTATTTATGCTCGATAGTAGGTTCATGCCTCTAGTTTTCTGGAAGAGTGACAATAAATTCTAAGATTGTAGATGTGATGTTGCTACTAGGGAGAAAACAACAATGTTTTATCTGAGGGTAAATCTAATTTTTTTACTTTACACACATTTCTTAATGCGATAATCTGTTGCTTGCAACTTAATACTGAATGGGGTTCGGGCGATAACCGGTAGGTGGATTATTAGTCATAGACGCAGTTGGATTACGGTCTATGTATTATGCTGTAATGCCCAATCAAATCTCATAGTAATCATCTTGTCATGTATGGTAGATATTCTTCCAATTGCCCAGCTGTAATTTGTTCATCCAACATGCTATTTATCTTTATGAAGAGACACCTCTAGTGAACTGTGGTCCCCGGTCCCGTTTCCGTTACTGATAAATTCTACTGCAATCCTGTTCTGTTTACTTTCTGCAAACATCTCTTTCCACTCGGTACGTCTAATTCTTTGTGTTTAGCAAACCAGTGAGATTGACAACCTCACTATAAATTGGGGCAAAGTACTTTGGTTGTGTTGTGTGCAAGTTCCATGTTGTTGCTGACGCCGGTAGTGCGCCCTGACACTAGTCACCTAGAAATACCTTCAGAAGTCACGCCTTTCTCCTACTGGTCGATTAAACCTTGATTTCTTACTGAGGGAAAACTCACTATTGTGCTCATCATACCTTCCTCTTGGGGTTCCCCAACGGTGTGAAGTCGGTGTTATGATAAGCACCATCATGCAACACCGCCTGACTTGGACGGAAGACGACCCGTGATGAAGAGCTTGAGCAGTCGTGCAGAGCTCTTCCCAAAAACCTAATCCGCCCTCTCTCGTGCAGGATCGCAAAGACGAGTGACCTTCTCTCCCATTTGCTCGTGCACGCCAGCGGGCGGGATGGAATAGGCTACGATGGCGGCACAAGCTGAGAGAGGTGGAAAAACCCTAACTCGTCAATTACAAATAGCCCACGATCCGGGAGCGACACGAGCCGACTAACTGCGACGTGTCTGTCTAGGACTCTGTTCATTTTCCTGAAATGCAAAAAGAAACAAAAGTCTCGTCTCGAGGCTCAATCCACTCACCCCAATCGCGACGCGTCGTGATGTGCCGAGTCGAGACGAGCGAGGAGGAGGAGGAGCGTGTGTACCACTTCTCTTCTCAATCACTTACAAGTGGTGGAACAACCCACCTTATAAGGTGGTCTAACTTGCTCCCAACTTTCCATGTGAGGCTAAATTTTCCACCTCTTGCCACTCTCTAGTGAGCTGCCACCAACATGGTCTCAAACTCACAAGGCTGCCACTATGTGGGCTTTGAGATTTATATGGAAATCTGAAATCTAATATGGGCCACTATATATGGGCCCAATATTTCATCAATCCCCCACTAGATCTCAAATATCCATTTAGAGATTTACTAAAACTCGGTGCTAGTTTATATACCAGTGTTTCAGCAGAGACTGTTAAGTTGAACTTCTGCCTAGAACTTTAAGCAACATCCATTCACACTTGAACAATAGACTAAGCCTTGAATTGCAAGGTTTGCGTGAATCGGTTCAAAGTCATAACCAGTACATAGCTGTCAGTAGCCTACCCCGCGGGTGAAGCATATGTATCATACTTTGTGGTCTCTTCACGAGTTTACTAGAGATCACCCAAATCTCATAGATTGCGACGTTTAACAATAGAACTCATATAGGTGTGTTCTTTCCAGAATACTATGTAGGATAGCATCTTTGCTAAAATAGCCAACATAAACACATTAAGGCTTGTTTTCTACGTACCTTACAGCAATTGAGAGTTGTGCATAGATACCTATATAAAGGCTGGCTGATTTCTCAGCCTATGAGCAGCTCAACGTCACATGGCACTGTTCATGTGCTATTTTTTGCCAATTAGAATGTGACACGTAGGCAGACTACTACAGCAACTGTTGCTGAATAGTGTCTCGCGATGAACAATGTCGATGAACAGTGCCGGTGGCTGAACAGTACTCGGTATACAGTGCCAGTCACCATGAACAGTACCTGAACAGTGCCGTTTTTCCTATCTCGCGGTAATTTTTCGATGCAACTTCCGATAAAAAAAGTTCGACAATTTAATATATTTTCTGAACAATCGCGACATTTAGAGCAAAGGGCCAAATACAGATACTTAGTGCATTTCCAAAATAAAAAAAACTCAATAAAATGCTGCCACGGGCGCGGCGTTTTTTCCCTCTCGCGGTAATTTTTCGCCACAACTTCTAACACAAAAAACTGTGCCGATTTAATATATTTACCGCATATTTGCACCATTTAGAGCAAATGGCCAAATGTTGATGTTTAGTGCATTTTAAAAAATACACAAAAAGAAGTTGGACAGTTTAATATATTTTTCGAACATTTACGACGTTTAGAGCAAACGGGCAAATACAGATATTTAGTGCATTTTCAAAATAGAAAAAACACAAAAAATGCCACCACGGGCGTGGCGTTTTTTCCCCTCTCGCGGTAATTTTTCGCCACAGCTTCTATCACAATTTTTTTTGCCAATTTAATATATTTACCGCATATTTGCGCCATTTAGAGCAACGGCCAAATGCGGATGTTTAGTGCATTTTCAAAAATACACAAAAAATGCCGCCACGGGCGCGGCGTGCCGCCAAGCGCCAAAGCCTACTAGTATTCACATAGAGAGGGTTACATAATACTCTTCTCAATTAAAAGGTTGGGTTAGGGTTTCAAACCCATCTCTCTCGATGCACTTTCTATCACATTACGTAATAGTCCCTTTGTAAAGGGATCTGCCAGATTTTTGTCTGTTTAAATATACGTAACAGTTATTACTCCGGAGTTTCGTAATTTCCTGACAGACTTCAAACGTTTCTTTACGTGTCTTGATGACTTCGCTTTATCCTTAGAATTGTTCACTTTGACAATTACAGTGGATTGTCACAATTCAAAAAGATTGCCGGAACATGTTTTTCAACCATATGCAAGTCCATCAAGAGCTCATGCAGTGGCTGTGTCTAAAGCGATAAGTTCTGCTTCCATAGTTGACCTCGTCAATATGGTTTGCTTGCAAGATCTTCATGACATTGCGCCACCTCCAAAGGTAAATTCATACCCACTAGTGGCATAGATATCAGCTACATCAGAGATCCAATTCGAATCACTATATCCTTCAAGCACAGCTGGGTGCCCTGAATAGTGAATCTCATAACTCATTGTACCACATAGATAGCGCATGACCCTATCAAGTGCATGCCAATGATCAGTAACCGGGTTTGACATGAACCTACTCAACTTGCTAATAGCAAAAAAAAATGTCAGGTCTAGTCATGCTCGCTAAGTACATGAGTGAGCCAACGATCTGAGAATATCTCAACTGATCTATGGCAATCCTCTGGTTTTTGCGTCGCGTCACACTGGGATCATAAGGTGTTGGAGGAGACTTGTTATCACTATAGCCGAACCAGCTCAAGATCTTCTCAACATAATGGGCTTGCTTTAGAGTAATCCCACTCTCGTTCTTAATCAACTTGATGTTCAGAATCACATCATCTTCTCCCAGATCTTTCATATAAAATCCATTTGACAAGAAAGACTTGACTTTGTTTATTACTTTCATGTTTGTACCAAAGATCAGAATATCATCCACATACAAACATGGTATAAACCCTTCGCCCCCAACATGGCGATAGTAAACACACTTGTCAGCCTCATTAATAGTTAAAGTTTTGTCAAACTTCTCATGCCATTGCTTAGGTGCTTGTTTCAGGCCATATAAAGATTTCAGAAACTTGCACACATTTCTTTCTTCACCTTTTACTACAAACCCATTAGGCGGATCCATATAGATTTCCTCTTCCAACTCTCCATTAAGAAAAGTTGTCTTTATGTCCAATTGATGAACGATAAGACCATAGGAGGCAAGCATGGAAATTAATACTCGAATGGTGGTAAGTATAGCGACAGGCGAATAGGTTTCGAAATGTTATTCGCCTTCTCTATGTGTGTAGCCTTTCGCTACAAGCATGCCTTGTACTTATCAATAGTACCATCAGGCCCTAGCTTTTTCTTGAACTCTCATTTGCAGCCCACAGGCTTGCATCCATGGGGTCGTTCTGATAGCTCCCAACTTCCAGTAGAAAGATTCGAGTCCATCTCATTATGGACAGCTTCTTTCCAGTCATCTGCATCTGGAGATGGATATGCCTCTGCAATGGGCGTGGGAGTATCATCCACAAGGTACACAATGAAATCATCACCAAATTATTTTGCAATCCTCTGTCTCTTGCTCCGTATAGGAGCTTCATTATCATCCTTCTCAGTAACATTCTCATGCGATTGTTCAAAATACTCATTAGATGTACTAGATTTAGGAATTATCTTAGTAGAAATTCTAGCAATGCTATGCATATCTTTCATAGGAAATATATTCTCTAAAAATGTTGCATCACGAGATTCCATAATAGTATCAACATGCATATCAGGTACCTCGGATTGAACTACTAAAAATCTATAGCCTACACTCTAGGTAGCATAACTTAGAAAAATACAATCCACTGTCTTTGGTCCGAATTTGCATTTCTTAGTAATTGGAATATTGACTTTCGCCAAACATCCCCTGTGCACAAATACGAAAGTGATGGTTTTCTCCCAACCCACTCCTCGTAAGGGGTTTATCTTTATTCTTGTTAGGAACACTATTCAGGATATGACATGAAGTCAACAAAGCATCCCCCCACCATGCCTTCGATAAACCAGCAGTGGGTAACATGAAATTCACCAAGTCAGTTAGTGTGTGGTTTTTCCTCTCGGCAATCCTGTTTGATTGGGGCGAGTAGGGAGGCATCCTCTCATGAATAATGCCATGTTCCTCACAGAATTCATCAAAGATTTTAGAAAAAAATTCACCACCATGATCCGACCTAAGACGTTTGATCTTTCTCTCTAGTTGATTTTCAAGTTTGGCCTTATAAATTTTAAAGTAGTCTGAACCTTCATATTTAGTTCGCAACAAATAAACATAGCAAAATCTAGTCGCATCATCAATCAATGTCATGAAATATCTCTTTCAACCTTTTGTCAACACACCATTCATCTCGCATAGATCAGAATGTATGAGTTCTAGAGGGGCCAAGTTTCTCTCCTCTGTCGCTTTGTGAGGCTTTCGAGGTTGCTTTGAGTGCACACAACTATGGCACTTAGAACCTTTTGCAATGGTGAAATTTGGAATGAAACTCAAACTGGATAGCCGAGACATTAAACCAAAATTAATGTGACATAAAAGAGGATACCAAACGCTGGTATCATCACTAACATTGCCACAAATATGGTTCACAGACTTATTACTGAGATCAGAAAGTGAAAAGCGAAACAAGCTTCTGCACTCATAGCCTTTACCAATAACTTGTCCAAACTTGGAAACAACTACTTTATTCGACTCTAAGATAACCTTATATCCATCTCTGCATACAAGGGAGTCGGTAACGAGATTCTTGTTCATAGTAGGGACATGCTGCATGTTCCTCAGCTGCACGATTTTCCCCGAAGTGAACTTCAGATCTACCGTGCCAACACCACGAACATAAGCATGTGACCAATTCCCCATCAAGACGGAAGAATCCTGGGCGACCTGATAAGAAGTGAACATGGATATGTCAGCACGCACATGAACATTAGCACTCATATCAACAACATGGAGATTGAAATACCAAAAGAACAGTAAATAGATTACCGTACTCATCAGCATTGCTAGTGGTCACAGTGTTGACATGCTTCGCCTTTTTCTTGCGGTCTGCCCGCTCTGGACAGTCCTTCCAAAAGTGGCCAGCCTCTCCACATGTAAAGCAGCTCATATCTGTTTGTTTACCATCTTCTTCTTCTTGAAGGTTGTAGTCTTCATAGGCTTTTTGAAGGAGGGCTTGTTATTCCCTTTGTTCTTGCTGTAGGTTCATTCCACACCATGTTGGCACAAGTCTGACCCTCTCCTTTCTCAGTAGTATTCTTATCCCGAGCTTTCTCCTCAACATCAAGAGACGCTATCGGATCTTGTACTGATATCTCTTGTCTCTTGTGTTTGGGAGTTGTGGCAAAGTTCCTCCATGAAGGGGACAACTTAGCGATAATGCATCCAGCCACAAACTTGTCAGGTAAGGCACACTTAAAGAGTTAAAACTCTTTCACAATGCACTATATCTCATGAACTTGTTCGACTACAGAACGGTTTTTCACCATCCTGATGTCATGGAAGCTCTCCATGATGTACAATTCACTACCTGCATCAGTTGCACTGAATTTAGCATTCAGTGACTGTCTGTTATGTGTATATACACATCACACAGACGATCAACAAGAATACTCAGAACGCATCCGACGAAGAGTGTATTGTCTTCCTTGAACTTTTTCTGATCTTGGTCAGATATAGTTCCTTCAAGTAAGTCATTACTAACTTCGAACACTTTCAGATGAGTAAGCTAGAGCGTGGCCTTAATCTGCCACCTCTTAAAGTGCACACCGTTAAACTTATCCGGCCTCGGTGCATCAGCAAAACCAACTATTGTTAACTCAGGAAATTGCATGCAATTAGGTTTTTGGATTGTTGGATTATTAGGCACAATTTCCATGATCAATTCCAGAATATTAAGCATAACGACAACAACTACTAACATGTGAAACTTGAACATACTAGATGCATTAATCGACATGAACAGTAACATGCCAAACGGTACAACATCCACCGCTAAACAGATTGAGATATGTGCACGTACCGCTCTGGTGGAGGTGGTGGTGGTGGTGTAGCAGTTGCCGTTGCAACAGTAACGTTGTTGATGACAACGTAGTTGATGACTGGTCAGAATAGACGGTGTTGAAGACAACGGTAGGCAGCACCGCCCGACTTGGACGGAAGACGACCCGCGATGAAGAGCTTGAGAAGTTGCGCAGAGCGCTTCCAAAATCTAATTCGCCCTCTCTCGTACAGGATCGTCAAGGCGAGTGGTTCTGGAGACCTGCTCTCCCGTTCGCTAGTGCATGCCGGCGGGCGGGATGGAATAGGCTACGATGGTGACGCAAGCAGAGAGGTGGCAAAACCCTAACTCGTGTATTTGATGTGTTTCTGCGGTAGCCGGGCAAGAGACTATATAGGCTTAGAAAACCCTAGACAACATGGCCCACGTCCACGTCGCACGTTTCGAGTCGGTTACAGATAGCCCACGATCCGGGAGCGACCCGAACCGACTAATTGCGACGCGTCCGTCTAGAACTATGTTCGTTTTTCTGAACTGCAAAAAGAAAGGAAAGTGTTACCTCGAGGCTCAATCCACTCACCACGATCGCACCACGATGTGCCGAGTCGAGTCGAATCGAGACGAGCGAGTACCACTCATCTTCTCACTCACTTACAAGCGGTGGAACAATCCACCTTATAAGTTGATCTAACTTTTTCCCAACTTTTCATGTGGGACAAAACTTCACACCTCTTATCACTCCCTAGTGAGCTGCCACCAACTTGAGCTTAAACTCACAAAGCTATCACTATATTAGTTTTTTGAGCATTCCAGATCCTTTATTCATTAATCCGAACCAAACCTTAGAGGAATGTTTACTCCCTCGGGAGGAACAACTAACCAAACATGTCTACCAACATCCATAGTTGTACCTAACTTAGCTATCATATGCGCCTCAACATTCGAGTCTCGCCTCTCATGTCTAAAGCTCGTCCTACCACGGACATCAGCCGTGGCTATGGGCTTTGCGATTTATATGAAAATCTGAAATCTAATATGGACCACTATATGTGGGTCCAATATTTCAACAGTTGGCTGCAACACCGCACCATTAAGGGCGTCTCCACTCCACCAGGCTGGAGGATGGCGAGTGAAGGAGGAGTTGCTTCGTGGCCACCGCGCTCATTCTCGCCGCCGCCGTTGCGCATGCTGGAGCCGAACATGATTAACTAAATTTAGAGGAGTTATGACTAAATGTGAATTTGAAGCATTGGGCAGCAACAACAACACAGAAGCCAAGCGAAATGAGGCATGGCCGCTGGGTGAGAGCTTCGTCAACGGCGTGGTGCAGCCGGGGCCCACTGTAGAGTTGGGCATGCCAGCGAGCGAACGGCGACGACAGGGAAGGGGAATTTGACGGGACTTCTTTTCTGAGCTGTAGCACCCTGTTTCCGTTTCAGGTTCAGGTTCGTAGAAGTGGGCCTTGGGCCGACCCGTTGCTCTTTTTCCCAAGCATCCTACCGTGAGATGGTGGACGAACGAACCAGAGCTATCGACGTCACAGTTGTTTTCACAACGTCAGAGGATCTCGTTCCAGCAGGGAGCGGTAATATGCTGTCGTCCATTGCGCAAATTAGGGCTAGGAACTTGGAACGGCGTCGATCCGGTTCCGCAATCTGCTGGTAAAAGTATGGGACGTGGCTACACAGTGCCCTAGCACCGTGTAGTCTTCCACGGTGCCCCTCCCAAAAACGGAAAGCACTAACCCGCGCACCCGCGCCTTACTAAAAGGGGAAGTTTGAACGCCCACCCTTTCTTCTTACTGCAGTGTGTCGTGCGCAGCATTCCCACGATTTGTACAGGTACCACAATTAATGCGGACCCCAGAAGTCCAACGGCCTAGCACTCCTTTGTGACGCATTGCCAGTAGTACATGGAAAAAAAAGTGTAAATCTTGTACAGTAAAAAATACATTCACATCTGCGGTTGGCAAAACCCAAAAAAATATATCAATTGCACCATCGTCCTTTTAGTGTAACAAAATACATCGCTTGCTTTGCAACCCGTAGATGAATTTTTTTCCTACGTAATCGACAAGAAGTGCCAGGCCTCTCCCTGCTGCCACGTAGATGTAAATATATTGGCTTTATTTACATCTGCGGGTTAATCTTGTGTTCAAGAAAATACAGGCAGAGAAAATGAGTTAGATCTATAAATCTAGGTACCAAGGAAAATGAGGGTATTAGATAAAAATAAAAACAAATAGATGGATGTAATAAACCTATTATGTTTTACACTAAAATTACATCACAGTAAAAACACATGGCAGTTGATAGTTGTAAAATACATTCAGATTGCTTGTGTAAATATTTTTTAGCAAATATATTACATGGAAAAATACATCACAAACTATTAAAAACTACATTATGGTTGTGCGACAATGCAGATTAAATCAAAAACAACATATGCAATTCATTGGTTGTAAAACTACATATAACATTGAAAACACATTGATGTGATTTTGATTAAAAATAATAATCGAGGGATGTAAGAATAACATGCATCAGAATAAAAAATACATCATGTTGAATCAAGAAAAACCTACTGTCTAATCTGACCCAATACTTGAGAGAATAAAAATAGAACATCATATGACTAGAAATATACATCCCATAATGCAAATTTTTAACGAGAAAATACATCATGTTGAATCAAAAAATAATTAGGAAAAAGCCCTATTGTGTAATGTGAAACAAAACTTTAAGGGATGCAAAAGTACTTCCTATGATACAATAATACATCCTGTATGCACAATATTATTATGAAAATACATCATGTTGAATAAAAAAATTAAACAAGAAACCTACAGTTTAATCTGACCAAAACTTCAAGGAATATAAAAGTACATCATATGATACAATAAGGGCATACTAATACATCCATACGCATAATTTTACTTACAGTTGAAGCAAAAAAAAATAGATGATCCCTTATGGTTACGGCTGGGAATGCTTTCAAACCAGATCAAATCCAACCCAAATTGTACAAAGTGTGTACCAACCTATCCCAACCAAACTAAATGCTGCATACTAGGATCCAAAACAACCAAACTACAACAATTTTCCACACAAACCCATCCAAACTAGTTCCCAGCTACGGGTTCAATCCACATGTTCAAACCGATCAAATAGTGGTCTGCATCAGGCAGCTACCATGTTGAGTTTTTGATAGAAAAAGGCTATAAAGCCCAACTTTAAATTAATAAAGCCATCACGGCCGAACGATAAGAGGTGTTGAGGAGAACCTCTTGCAAAGCTGATCAAACAACAAGCTAAAACTAAAAGCAGGAGCACAACTACACTACACGGAACACACTCGGGCTATGATTCAAAGGCGACGATGAAGTCCAATCGATTATTCATTAACCAGGGCGTATTTAATGACTAATATTTACATGCTACGGATTATGCATTAACCATTTATTCTCAAAAAAATCTTCATGTGAAAAAACTACAACTAGTACTAATGATTTTATTAGTTTGTTACATACAAATTACTTCTTAAAACATGGAAATATACATCCAGCTATTGTACAAACAGCAATCAAAAAACATATTAGTATTTTGATACATATAATAGTAATGATGTTAACGTTCATGTAGGAGAACATACATCCAACATTTAAAAAATACATCTAATACTAATGATTTCATGTGTTTGTTCCATCCAATTAACTTTTGGAAGATCATATTGTATATCCTTATGAAAAAAACTCAGGAATATGAAATATACATCCTACGTGTAGGCAAGACAATGCAGTCGTGCGAAACAGGATGTATTTACATCCTACATGATATTCAGAAAATTAGCCAGTGTGTATTATGATCAAAACCTTCAAAGTGGAAAATATAAACCTACACCCCGTGTATAAAAAAATACATCTGGTACTATTGATTGAGTGGATCTGTTACATCCATAGCATATTTTAAGAACACATTTGCTTCACAACAAAAATTGAACATACGACTAAGTGCTATTTTAACAAGAAAAAAACTCAGAGCACATAGCTGCACATTATAAAAATGCATCAAAACATACTATGGTATGGAGAAACATGTATGACCTGAACTCTGTGCGGTCATGTCATGCACCAAAGCTCAAGCCCTCCGTTAGGCTATGCGTGAGGTCTGGCATCTACGCAAAGAAGAAGACGCGGGGAAAACTGAGGATGAATGGGTCATCCTTAGACAATCAGATAATGGAAATGAGATCAAAGCTCTTGTTCTTATGGTGGATGGTGTGGCATCTGCGCAACGACACCATCTTCGGCATAGGTGATGCTTTGATCAATAACTCAGCTTAGTTCATTATAAACTATCTTAACACCACCATTTTGATCAAGAATGCTTGGAACGAACACAACCATAAAGGAAAAGGGAAGATCACGTTGTTTTCCTGAACGTGTTACTACTGATCATATTATAACTGGCAGAAATTCTTGCATTTCCTGGAGCAATACTAGTACAGGTCGGCTGAAAATCAACACCAACACCTCCTTCATTTCTGAAAATGGTACGGGGCACTGGGAGCAATAGCCAGGAACCATACAGGGGAAATTATCATGTCTGCTTGCGGCTCTATTATGCGATGCCAATCAACAGAAGAAGCTAAAACCTTGGCTGTCCTATGAAGCATGAAGATTGAGGCCACTCTCAACCAACCCATGACCATGGAGTGTGACTGTCAGGATGTTGTTAATGCTCTAAACTCTAGTTCCTGGGGAAGTTCTCAAGCCATCTTGGTGTATGCTTAATCCGCCCAGTTCCATTCCATCCAAAACTTATAGGCTAGATGTTCAGAAAATCCCAAGATCAGTCAACGGCCTGGCAGCTTATAGTCATAGAACCTTGACTACTGGTGTGATGTACTGCTCTGCACCAGCTAAACAGTCATTGATTATAACCCTGACGTTTCTACTTGATAATATATCAACACCATTTAGAAAAAAGAAACATGTATGAACTGCACGGGTTATCTGCACCATGCACTAAAATTGAAACAGAGGCATGTAACAGCGACGCTGAAACTAAAATGCGAATCGACTGCTAACTGCTAAGAAACTACGATCAAATGCGAATCGACTGCTAAGCAACTAAAATCGAAAGCACTTCGACCCTACATCACCACCGCAGAAAAGCAACAACCGGATGGGGAAACACCCGAGATCGAAGCACTCACCAGCTCAAAAAAGGACAGAAGTATACCGCAGCCTGGACGCAGCACCGCGCCGCCGATGGCCTCTCGCCTCCGCCTCCAAGCCCGTCCACCCCACCTCAAATGCGTCGAATCCCAGCGCCCGCCTCGGACGCGTTGATCGGCGCGTCCGCAGAGAGGCTGCTCCACCGCTCGCACCCACCAGGAAGACAACCCCGCGACTTCCCGGCGGACCGCTCGTCGCCGACGAGGCTGATTTAGTGGGGAGATCGACGAGGGGTAAGAGGAAGTGGACACGGGTGACGAGAGGCGAGGAGAGGAGTTGAGGACGACGTTGACTTTGAACGGGAAAACGGGGAAGAGGTAGTCGCCTTTTTTTTCTGGCTTGCGCTGCTTCGTTCGAGCCGTTCGATCCGTTCGATCACGATCCGACAACCACGAGAGGGGAGCACCGTGTAAAACTACAGCGTGCCCAGGCAATAGTTAGAAATTAGGAAAAGTATGACTCCGAGTCTCCGACGAAAACGGGCCGTCACCGGCGGCGGGCGCGCGAGGTGAGGTGTCCTCCTCCGGGAACTCATCTCGCCCGTACTGCTCAAGGCTAGTTACGCTTTTCTTTGGAGGCCGCCTCGATCGCCGGATCCTCTATTGTGATCAGATTAACCCATGGTTAGATTAACCCTGAGGTTTTCGCCGGGGCATCGTGTTCGCTTCCGTATCGGTTCTGAGTCGAAGAAACCCTTTCCATATCCATGTACAGCCCCCGGCTCGCAACTCGATCGATTGAGTCGCCCAAGAATTAATTCGGCGTCTGATACTGACTCGAATCCATCTCGCCGAGTTAATATATACCGCCGCCGCTGCCGCCGCGAGTCGCTGCGTGCAAGCCCTAGAAGAAGAAAATCCCTGTGATCGCGGCGTCCAACAACGTCAACAACAGGCAAGGGAAAGGGATCGCGCGGGCAGAGATCAGCCATGAGGATCAAGACAGGGATGGATGTGGAGGCGTGGATCAAGGACGCCGCGACCAACAAGAGCGCATGGCGCGCCGGCAAGGTGATTCAGGGCAACGGCCACACGTACACCATTAAGTGGTTCGATGGAGGCCCCGACACCGCGGGCATCAAGAGGAAGTTCGTCCGGCCGAGCCCCAAACCCGATGTCCAGCTGCCCAAGGACCTTGCTGCCGGCGACATTGTGGAACTCTTCGACAGCAATATGTGGAAGTGGGTCGAGGTCGTGCGCGTCGGCGACCGCCAGTTGGACGTCAAGTTCGTCGACTCCACCAATGTCTTTACGGCGGACAGGAGCCTTCTCCGGCCCCGACTGCTGTATGGGGAGGAAGGCTGGGCCTTGACCCACAAGGTAACGTACCCTTCATCTTCTCCCTCACGCTCGCCGTCCCTCTTAGATTCCGTTGCGTGTGCACAACTAACGGCGCCTTGCCCTGTTTCTTCTCCGCTACAGGATGACCAAATCCCCATCGAAAGCGCCGTGCCGTCGCGCCCCATCGCCGGTAAAAGCATCAAGCGCAAAGCCACTGGCCCTGGGATTGTCAACGGTGCCTTCAAGAGGAGCAACTGCACGGTGGACTCCAACATCGTCAGGGATGTCAAGAGATTTCAGGGGGACGCCAACAAGCTCTTTCCCAAGCGAGAAGCACCGGCAGGTAGATACAATAACAACATTGAAGTGATGGATGTACACCCAAGCCATTGCATCAAGAAGCGGGAGGAGACGGGCTACAATGCAGATATTTTCTTGGCTCGAAGAACAGACTGCGACAAAGACAATGGTGTTAGAAAGTCTGATACATCGTCATCTACCAGCGACAGCAGTAGTAGCTGTAGCAGCGGAAGCAACAACAGAGGCGATGATTGCGCAGATTACGCCACCGTCGAGCATTGCCAAGAAGGTCAAGAACCGGACATTATGCTGCTGCCGAGGTGCAATGAAGAGGAGCAAGGTTCTGACAACAGGAGATTGCAGCACTACCAGGCAAACGAGGTACAGGGGGTGATGAAACAAGAAGAGCAAAATGACCGTGTCCATGCTCGGGAGCTGGAGGCATACCTGAGTGTCATGAAGGCCTTCCACGCCACAGGATCGCTGACCTGGGCCAAGACGGGGCTGCTGTCCGACCTCCGCCTGCAGCTCCATGTCTCCAGCGACGAGCACCTGCAGATCATATGGAGCTTGAACGGGAAGAAGAAACCTGCAGACGGACCACGCAATGGCAGTTCAGTTTGTCAATAGAATCCGGCCATGTGATAGATTCTTGTATTGTGTTTTAATTTGAACTATGTTATATTTATGATTTAATTTGAACTATATTTGCTATGTTATGTTAGATGGAAGACGGCGGAAATTCAATTCGGCTCCCGGGTTCATACGCTCCCTCTACAAGAAAATATATTTCGAAGTGTCGAAAAATTTTGGTAAAGATTTCTACACGTACATCTTCACAATATATGTGTCTATCAAGTTTCGAGAAAAACTGATAGTGAAAAAGAGAAATTTTATCTTCGGAAAAACCTTATGTATAGCATCAAATTTTATCTTTTTACACACGTCATATAATAAGTCGATTTTTTATTAAACAACTTGATGGACCCGTAGCACGTGAAGATGTACATGCTAATTTTTATTTCAACTTTTTAAATATTTGAAAATTTGTTTAAAATGTATCTCAAAATAAAGGAAGCATATATTCTCATGTACCAAAACACCACTACCAGAAGACTGCCCCAGCTCGCACAACAGACGTACTATTATTGCCGATGGAAAATAAGTTAGTGATCTCCCAAATATCCTGCACCGCATTCCAGCAAGGTGCTCTACCTCAAAACGAATATCGAACATTCTAAACACACTGGCTGTCAGTAACGGCAACTACTAGGCCGGACTCCATCAGGTGGCGATGGATAGAGTCGGGGATCTACTCCGCTGCCTCGGCTTACAGATGCCAGTTCGTGGGCTCCGTTGCTCCCTTCCGTTCGGCCAAATCCTGGAAGGGACATGCGGAGCAAAAGTGCAGATTCTTTGCTTGGATGGCTCTTCACGGCAAGATCCTCACGGCTGATAACTTGGTCATCCGTGGATGGCCTCATGATCCGATATGCAAGCTTTGCATGATCCATCCTGAGACGGTGCAGCACCTCACGCTTCATTGCCACTTCTCCACGACGGTGAGGGAGAAGATCTTCGCCTGGAATGGGCAGCTCGGAGTGCCGCCTCCCGCCGGAGGCATGACCTTCAACGACTGGTGGGACGCGATGATCTCCACTATACCTAAGGAGAAGGGAAGGGAGGCAAGTGGAGCAATCATCTACTCCATTTGGGGAGTTTGGAATGAAAGGAACATGGCGCGTCTTCAACAATATCACATTGCAACCTGACGTGGTGGCGGCATTGGTGAGAGAAGAGATCTCGCAGCGGGCTTACGCCCAGACCCAGGACCCTGGAGGACATTAGCTAGGGGCTTGCGGTGTGAGTGGGGTGTGCGAGTCATGAGGGCTTTGTGAACCTTGCGTTTGCAGCGTCGTTTTCTGTACATAAACTTTCTATCTATCTAATCGGATGGCAGAGTCGACTGCCTTTTCCTCAAAAAAGAAAGTAACGGCAACTCAATGGTTCCCCTGCTGGTCTTCTGCCACGCTTGGTACTATGTTAAACGACGCACTCAGCCTTTTCTAAAGAACAGGCAATGCTACACGAAAGCAAGAACAACAACCAAAAAAAAAGGCATGCCTAAAGCTCAGCCGATTGAGATTTAACGTCTGGGCAAGCAAAAGAGATTTAACAAATGTAAAATATGCACTTGTGCTGTTCAGCTCGACTCCCTTGTATGCCTTCTTTATTGTTGATGTTATTATTGTGGGCTTTTATCATGTAGCCTTTTTGTGTGTTTGTGGTTGTGGACTGTTTTTGGTTGTTTGAGTCGGTATCAGGTGTCTTCTACTTGTACAGTTCTAGACCACACTCCAACTTAGTTGTCATGTTATCTAAGAAAACTTCAACACAACAACTAGACTATTCACCACTACAAGAAACCAAAAAAAGAATTAAGAAGGCAGTTGTTTGATTGAGCTCACCTTGGCAAATAAATGGTAATTTCATATAATTATGGGACATGTAGCTCAAATTTCAGAGATGGTGAATAAAAAAAATTAAGGTTTAAATTTAAATTGCCATTTTGTTTGATATATACCCGTCAAGAAACAAAAAAAAAACTTCTAGCTTTCATATCGATAACATCACGAACTAATGTTTATTGTACAAATATGGGAAATATAAATACATATAAAAAACACATGAATCTATCATTTGGAAAATAAAGAATGCACAAAAATGAAAATTACAAAAACTGATTACCCAATCAGATAAGTGGAGTTTTACGCCAAGCCCATGCTACATGGAAACCTTATATCACACCATCGTTCCACTTATTTCTCGTGTATTCATTAGGCCATTTCTCAAAAAAAAACATTCTTATTTTTTAAATTATAACATAAAAATTAATAGGGACTTACTGAACAACTCAAAAGAGATGATTTTTATTTAATTTCCTAGGATGGTTGTCCCTAAAGATTTAGCGACAAAAAGCATTTATGACCCGTTTGGTATCATGGATTTTCCAAGTTATTTTAGACAGACATTGCAGTTCTCAATATTGATTATAAATTAATTAAAAAATATGGACATGATAATGAAAAATAATAATGTAAGGACTGGCATCACAAGAAGCGCTAGGAGAAATAAAAAAAGGTTTCACTCAGTTCGTATAATCTTCATCATCACATAGGGTGGTTATAGTTTAATAAAACTACACATTGCTTGGTTTTATAATGCTTCTCTGGTTGTTGTGAAACGCTTTGATGTGGTTAACAACTCACTTTGGTGCTAAAACCTCCTTTCTTGTGCTTACCAAAAATCAGGTTCCTAGTTACACATCAGATGCAACTAGGACACTAGTTGCACATGATACATTACAAGCGTATCTATAATTTTTTATGCTCCATTTTTGTTTTACACCAAATTGTATATATTTTGTTCATACTTTGTTGCACTTTTATATATTTTTCGGCACTAACCTATTAACAAGATGCCACAGTGCCAGTTCCCTATTTTTGTTGTTTTATATTTCAGAAAAGTTGTACACAAAATATTCTCGGAATTGGACGAAACAAAATCCAAAGTCAATATTTTACCGTTATGAACACAAAGTCCAGAGGGGAGACGAAGAAGCGCAGGGCGGCCAGACCATGCCTTGGCGCGGCCTGGTCTAGGCCCGCGCCAAGGGGTGGTGTGGGCCACCCTGGCCTCCACCGACCTCTCCCTTCCTCCTATTTATTCACGATCCCGGGGAAAACCTAAACACCCGAGCCCCCATCCGTGAAAAGTTCCATCGCGGCCGCCATTGTAGACCCTAGCTCGGGAGGGTTCTGAAGATCTTCTCGGTACCCTGCCGGAGGGGACATCATCGCCAGAGGTATCTACATCGCCATGCCAGCCTCCGAAGTGATGCGTAAGTAGTTCATCCCTGGACTATCGGTCCATAGCAGTAGCTAGATGGTTGTCTTCTCCAATTTATGCCTCATGTTTAGATCTTGTGAGCTATCCTACATGATCAAGATCATCCTTATGTAATGATAATGTTGTGTTTGCTAGGATCCGATGAATATTGAATACTATGTTGAGATCGATTATGTATACTTGTCATATGTTATATGTGATCTTGCATGATCTCCGTTGTTAGTAGATACTCTAGCCAAGTAGATGCTTGTGACTCCAAGAGAGAGTATTTATGCTCGATAGTAGGTTTATGCATGTAGTTTTCTGGAAGAGTGATAATAACTTCTAAGATTGTAGATGTGTTGTTGCTACTAGAGAGAAAAAACAACAATGTTTATCCAAGGGTAATTCTATTATTTATTTTACACACATTGCTTAATGCGATAATCTGTTGCTTGCAAATTAATATTGAAAGGGGTTCGGACGATAACCAGAAGGTGGATTATTAGTCATAGACGTAGTTGGATTATGGTCTATGTATTATGTTGTAATGCCCAAAAGAATCTCATAGTAATCATCTTGTCATGTATGGTCGGTATTCTGTCAATTGCCCAGCTGTAATTTGTTCACCCAGCATGTTATTTATCTTTATGGAGAGACACCTCTAGTGAACCGTCGACCCCGGTGATGACCCACAAGTATAGGGGATCATAACAGTCTTCGAGGAAGTAAAACCCAAATTTATTGATTCGACACAAGGGGAGGTAAAGAATACATATAAGTCTTAACGGCGGAGTTGTCAATTCAGCTGCAGTTGGAAAAGCACTAGTAACAGGGTGATGTGAAAACAACAGTAATATGAGAGCGATAGTAATAGTAACAACAGCAGTAACACAGAGGAGATGGCACCAGAAAATATTCCAGTGCATAATAGATTCTAGAGCAATGTTGATGATAGAAGGATCGGGGTTCCCAACTATCTACACTAGTGGCAACTCTCCAAATAACATGTGTTGGGTGAACATATTACAGTTGGGCAATTGATAATTGTGAGGGCATGAAAATGCATGCTATGATAAGATAAGTTACTGTAGTATTTAATTGGTCATTACAACATAATACATAGACCGTAATCCAACTGCATCTATGACTAATAATCCACCTTCAAGTTATCATTCGAACCCCTTTCAGTATTAAGTTGCAAGCAACAGACTATCGCATTAAGCAATGTGTGTAAAGTAAATAATAGAATTACCCTCGGATAAAACATTGTTGTTTTCTCCCTAGTAACAATAGCATATCTACAATCTTAGAAGTTAAATTCACTCTTCCAGAAAACTAGAGGCATGAACCCACTATCGAGCATAAATACTCCCTCTTATAGATACAGGCAACTACTTGATCAACGTAACTACAAGTACCGGAGAGCATTCAAGATCTTAAATAACAATATATGATAATATGATGAATAATTTGATCACAGTCCCACAATTTATCAGATCCCAACAAACACAACACCGATTACATCATATGGATCTCAATCATGTAAGGCAGCTCATGAGATCATTGTATTGAAGTACATGGGAGATAGAGTACCAACTAGCTACAGCCGAGAACTCGTAGTCCAGGGGGAACTACTCACAAACCATCATGGAGTCGAAGTGGAGGCGGTGTAGTCGATGGAGATGGCTCCGGGGGTCAATCCCCATCACGGCAGGGTGCCGGAAGAGGAACTTCTGACCCCCGAAACTCGTCTGGACGATGACGGCATTGACGGAAATTTTCGTGGACGTAGGCTTGTATATTTAGGATTTTCTCGTCGAAGACTTTATATAGGCGGAAGGGTGAGGTCGGTGGGCACCAGGTGGCCCCATATTTACCCTAGGCGCGGGCCAGGTCCAGGCCGCGCCTAGGGGTGGTTTGGGCGCCCTGTTGCGCCTCTTCGACCCCCTCTGGACTTCATCTTGCTTTCGGTAAAATATTGACTTCGGCTTTTATTTCATCTAATTCTGAGAATATTTCCTGTACAACTTTTCTGAAATACAAAAATGGCAGAAAATAGGGAACTGGCACTGTGGCATCTTATTAATAGATTAGTGCCGAAAATCATGTAAAAGTGCAACACAGTGTAAGCAAAACATATATGAATTGGTGTAAAACAATCATGTAAAAGTGCAACACAGCTCTTTTGGACGTATCACCCTGTCCTTTCCTTTACACTGATAAATTGATCTTCTGCAATTGTGTTCTATTTACTTTCTGCAAGCATTGTTCTCTTTAATTACTACAAACATCTATTTTCACTCGATACATTTAATCATTTGTGTTCATCAAAAACGGTGATATTGACAACCTCATTGTAAGTTGGGGCAAAGTATTTTGGTTGTGTTGTGTGCATGTTCCATGTTGTTGTTGACGCCGGTAGTGCGCTCTGCCAATAGTCAGCTAGCAACACCTTCAGAAGTCACACTTTTCTCCTACTGGTCGATTAAACCTTGGTTTCTTACTGAAGGAAAACTTGTTGTTGTGCTCATCACACCTTCTTCTTGGGGTTCCCCAACGAGATAGCCAACTTCCACGGTAATACCATCAGCACATCAGATATTTAGGATACTATTTGTGCATCGGACACAATTATGGCTCCTTGCGCAACTAGGAGAATAGTTGCACATTAGATGGAATTAGGATATTAATTGCTCATCAAATGCAACTAAGGTTACTGTTCGCATCATATGCAAGTTACTAGTTGCACAACATCCACACCTACGACACTAGTTGAGGATCAAATATAACAAAGGATCCTAGATGCATATTTTATGCAACTATGCTTCTAGTTGCGGATGATATGCATGCAAGGGTCCTAGTTTCACATCAAATGCAACTAGCACAACTAGTTTAACATCAAATGCCGATAGGACGACTGGTTGCTTATTATATGCACATAAAAGCTCCTAGATTCACATCATATGCAACTAAGGTACTAGTTGCGGAATGGATGCAACAAAGGATCCAAGTTGCGCACCAGATGCAAAAGCTATGCAACTAGGCTCCTACTTGCTCATCAGATGCAAATAAGCTCCTCGATTCACAATCAACACTAACTAGTCTCCTATTTGCAAACCGGATGCAAGTAGCCTCACAACTACATATGGGGTTCAAAAAGTTCACAATAAAAAAATGAGCAAAAGTATGCAAACTAGTAGGCTCCTAGAATCACACTTACTCTTGGGCTCGAAGTGCGCATAGGCCGCAATAGACGGGAAAAGACAACCAAGTTGTATCTCATGCCTATTGTTGCAACCTAGTTGCAACTCGTGGCTTGTAGTTTTCGGCTCACATTTCCACCTAGGTTGAAATTTGCAAGAAAAGACACTTAGGTTACAACCTATAAGGTTGCAGCTCATGCCTATAGTCGACCCAAGGTTGAAACTTGCAGGAAAAAACACTCAGGTTGCAACTCATGCCTATGATTGCAACCTCGTTGCAACCCGTGGCTTGCAGTTTCTCCTAGGTTGAAATTCGCGGGAAAAATACACATGTTACAACACATGTCTATAGTTGCAACTTAGTTGTAACTCGTGTCTCGCAGTTGCGTCTAGGTTGAAACTCGCGGAAGAAGACACTCATACAGTCATGCTGCAGACAATGCCTACGGCTGCAACCTGGTTCCAACTCTTGGCTCAAAGTTACACCTATGTTGAAACTCGTGGGGAAGACACCCAGGTTGTAACCCGATTGGAACTGCTCTCAGTTATACCTAGCTAGGTTCAAATTAGCGGGAAAAGACGCATAGTTTGCAACTCATGCATACAGTTGCAACCTGGTTGAACCTCGTTTCTCGAAGCTCCGGCTAGGATGAAACTCATAGGGGAAAGACACCCATGGTTCAAGGCATGATTACAGTTGCTAAGACACCTAGCTTGCAACCTGATTGGAACTTCTCTAAGTTGTACCTAGGTTCAAACTAGCAGAAAAAGACACATAGCTTGCATATCGTGCATACAGTTGCAACCTGGTTGAACCTCGTGTCTTGCAGCTCCGCGTAGGCTGAAACTCATAGGGGAAACACACCCAGGGTGCAACTCATGACTACAGTTGCAACAGGGTTGCAACTTGTGTTTGCAGTTTTACCTAGGACGCAACTACGAGCTACGATTTTCCCGATGATTGTAACTCGTGGCTTGGCTCCAACTAATTACTTATGATGGGTAAATCACGCACCCTGCAACTTAAAAGGGTGTGTTTGCACCTAGGATAGAATAAGAGAAGAATCAGTGAAGAATCAGACTTTGAAGAAGAAAGAAATATGTTCACTGAATTAAACATGATGAGAAGATGTATAAATCATATGTAAAATAAAATTCAGAAAATCGGAACTACAAACATTCAGCTTATGTCGGTGAGACAAAAATAAACATAGTATGAATACGGATACCACAACTGACAAAAGACACATTAAACAGAAATATAGCAGAGAAAATAGGGAAGAATAAGATAAAACAAATCAACATTCATTATGAAGCACGTGATACATGAGTTAACAGTTGAGCATTCTGAAGTAGATATAAACATGGAGATTGGTGTGTGTGCTTCTAAATGGTTCTTATGTACATGATATTAGTCATTTCATCAAACTAGGAATAATACAACACAAGTTAGCTGAAAATCCCATGGCTAGCTAAATTCCAATCCTGCGAGTACTACACAAATGGAGAATCGAACGGTAGAAACTACTAGGAGAATCTATAAGGAATACCTATTTCAAAATCACATAATTTGTGGCATTGTAAGAAAATTTTACATTGATCTTAATAATTCTTTTACAATGTTTATGATTGTTGATCTTATCATGTCTGAGTAGTTCTCAGGGGATGAGGGATGAGGCCTAGCCTTACAATATCATTTGCATCTAATTCTACATGGGTATTGTGCTAAATTTTCATTTAAAGATTTGTATGATTGTATATCTATCTCCAACCTCAATCTAGGACTTGTCAAGTACCCAATACCCCGATGACTGATAAAGGTAATGAGGTGAGATTAGTGGCAATCTGCTGCATCTTTCGAAACCCACTGACAATTGGGGGAGTATGGTGGTAGTTTGAGATCCATTAGGGAATAATGATAATGTCATTAATATTAATGCTTTGGCTCATGGATCACTTAATAATACTTCATAACCAGCTCAACTGGAGTGAATGGGCTGGACAATAGTCCGTAGATAACCAGCTCGACTAGAGTCTATAGTACATAAGGACACATCACCCACAAGAATCTAATCTTAATTGAACTCAGTACAATTATTCTTATTATTATATTTTATCCCATAACATGTATGCACAGATGTAGGTAAAACCTTAGCCCTGGCCTATTTCCATTGATTGCCTCACAAACCCCAAGTAAACTCGAAGGTCCGGAGAGACAAAGATTCTAAAAGTTAACAAGGTCTTGCTTGAGTAAATCACCACAACAACCGCTTCCCATGAATCGATATAAACCTAGGTCTTCTAGGGAAAAAGCAACTATACTATATCCGGTACTTCAGATCGAAGGTATCAGCCACGAATAACGACCTTCTTTGCAAGATTAGAAGGTGGGGAACCGTCCTCCGTACCTCGTTATATGTGGACGTCGCGGCTGTTTTCGTGGCACCCTAGTAGTAGGAAATTCAAAAGCTTTCCTCCATCCTTGCAACCTTCGGCATTGTCACCGGTTTAGAGAGTAACTTCTAAAAGAGCTCGATGGTTCCTATTTGGTGTGATGTCATTGACTTGGATGAGGTGCTTCTCGAGTTACCGGTGCTACGTGCTTCCTTCCTCATGAAGTATCTTGGTCTCCCGCTATCGGCTTGGCAACTAAAAAAATTCAACTTTCAACCTATTGAAGACAAAATGGCGGGAAAGCTTGTTACGTTGAAAACATCAACACGGCCGATCGGGGAGCTCTTGCCAAACCCGTTCTCACTTCACAAGCCATCTTTCAACTCACTCTGCTCGCCATCCCCATGGATACCTATACAACATCAACATGATCGAGCGTGTCTTTTTGTGGACGGGCACTACTGATGACCCACAAGTATAGGGGGTGTATCGTAGTACTTTCGATAAATAAGAGTGTCGAACCCAACGAGGAGCAGAAGGTGTTGACAAGCAGTTTCGATGAAGGATTCACTGTAAATGCTCACAGACAAGTATTCAGGGGGTTTTGATATAGCAGATAAATAAAATACAAGTAAGTAAAATGCGAGAGTAATAATTGCAGCGAGTGGCCCAATCCTTTTTTGCACAAAGGACAAGCCGGTTTGTTTACTTATGATGACCAAACGTTCTTGAGGACACACGGGAATTTAGTCTAGTGCTTTCGCTTTATATAGTTGATTAATCTTCATTATTTTGATAAGTATTGTGTGGGTGAACCTATGCTAATGCACCGCCCTTCCTAGGACTAATACATACTTGTGATTAAACCCCTTGCAAGCATCCGCAAATACAAGAAAGTAATTAAGATAAATCTAACCACAGCCTTAAACTCTGAGATCCTGCTATCCCTCCTGCATCGATATACCAACGGGGGTTAACGTTGCTGTCACTCTGGCAATCCCACAATTAGCAAACGAATACAAGATGCATTCCCCTAGGCCCATAAAGGTGAAGTATCATGTAGTCGACGTTCACATGACACCACTATAAGAATAACACCACAACTTAAATATCAAACCATTAAATATTACTCAACATAGTTCACTACTAACATTTAGACTTCACCCATGTCCTCAAGAACTAAACGAACTACTCACAAGACATCATATGGAACATGATAAGAAGTGATATGATGATGAATAATAATCTGAACATAAACCTTGGTTCAATGGTTTCACTCAATAGCATCAATAACAAGAAGTGATCAACACCGGAAGAGTTTCCCCTATGAAATAATCAAGATTCAACCCTAGATGTTACAGCGGAGACGAGGTGCAGCGGTGGAGATGACGGTGATGGTGGTGGAGATGATGATGATGATGATCCCAATGAAGTCCAGCTCGATGGCGGTGACGATGGCGACGATTTCCCCCTCCGGGAGGGAATTTCCCCGGCGGATTTCAGCCGGCCGGAGAGCTCTTTTTCTCTCTGGTGTTTTCCGCCCCGCAGAGGCGGCTGTGTCTATTCGCGATGCCACCTCGCACCTTAGGGTTTTCGAAAGGTGAAGTACGCGAAAGAGAGACGGCCGAGGGGGGTTGTGGGCCCCCTCCCCACTAGGCGGCGCAACCAGGGTGGAGCCCGCGCTGGCCTATGGGGGGCCCCACGGCGGCCCTCCTCGGCCCCTCCTTTTGGATGGCTCCTTCTTCTGGAGAAATAAGACTTTCGGTGTATTTTCCGTCAATTGTTAATCTTCAGAAATATTGTATCCTGACGGTGCTTTTTCCAGCAGAATCCTGACTCCAGTGAGTAATTCTCCAATAATCATGAAACATGCAAAATAGGTGAAATAACATAAGTATCATCTCTAAATATGAAATATATCAATGAATAACAGTAAATTATGATATAAAATAGTGATGCAAAATGGACGTATCAACTCCCCCCAAGCTTAGACCTCGCTTTTCCCCAAGCGAGACTGAACTCAGTAAACAAGACCACATGTTTATGGAGTGAAGAGTCGATAAATAAAATACGGACAAGAAGCATCACATTAATTCACACAAGACATTCTAGTGAACAACTTCCTCATATAACTCAACTTGAAAACAAGTGAAGGGAAATCACAAATAAGGGTGCATAGGAAATCACAATTGGTGATGGCAAACTTCGTTCTTGGTCAAAGAACAATTAACAGATTGTACTTATCTTTCGAGCAGTGCCCTTATATTAAAGCTTATATTGCAGATCTTATACGCTCAATCTTGCTAATCTCCTCATAATCATTGATAACCTTCAAAACCATATTCATTCAGATAAAACTTGTACTAAACAAGGAAGAATAAAAGGCATGATTAAATAGATCACAATATAAATGGTTGGGTCGCAACGACTCAATTGCTTGCTTAAGATAGAGGGAAATAGGTTTACTGACTCAACATAAAAGTAAAAGATAGGCCCTTTGCAGAGGGAAGCAGGGATTAAGTCATGTGCTAGAGCTTTTCAAGTTTTGAAATCATATGGAGAGCGTAAAAATAAAGTTTTGGGAGGTGTTTGTTGTTGTCAACGAATGGTAGTGGGTACTCTAACCCCCTTGCCAAACAGACTTTCAAAGAGCGGCTCCCATGAAGGACGTTATCTCTACCAGCAAGGTAGATCATCCCTCTTCTCTTTTGTTTACACATGTACTTTAGTTTATTTAGGGATGACACTCCTCCCAACCTTTGCTTTCACAAGCCATGGCTAACCGAATCCTCGGGTGCCTTCCAACATTTCACATACCATGGAGGAGTGTCTATTGCAAAATTAAGTTGCTTACTGATGAATCAGGGCAAAACATGTGAAGAGAATTATTAATGAAAGTTAATTAATTAGGGCTGGGAACCCCGTTGCCAGCTCTTTTTGCAAAATTATTGGATAAGCAGATGTGCCACTAGTCCATTGGTGAAAGTCTGCCCAACAAGATTGAAAGATAAAACACCACATACTTCCTCGTGAGCTATAAAACATTGACACAAATAAGAGATAATAACTTTTGAATTGCTTAAAGGTAGCACATGAAGTATTTACTTGGAATGGCTAAAGAATACCACATAGTAGGTAGTTATGGTGGACACTGATGGCATAGGTTTGGTTTAAGGTTTGGATGCACGAGAAGTATTCCCTCTCAGTACAGGTCTTTGGCTAGCAAGGTTGGTTAGCAAGCATAAGGGTTGAGGGAAACAAACAAATATACATGTGATAGAAACAATCATGCATCTTCCTTGTAAGCACAAATAATTTTAACTTCAGAATACTAAGCTCATTAGCTAACAAGAAAGAAAGATAATGAAATAACATATCTACATGTATTACCTCTTTTCTAATTAAACCTCAAAGTATTGTTGTTGTTGACCAATGCTAAGTTTGCCAAAACCAAATGGATTTACTTAATGCTCCCAAAGTGATACCAACTCTAACAACAAGATCAATCATATAACAGAGATTGCAAACCAAAATAAGGTGTGCAAAAAGTAAATGATAAAACTTCTCATTAATATTCCATAACGATAACTCACACCAAGTGATACATAGATAACCAACTAAAAGAGAGATACTTCCACATTGCAAACCATCTTATATGATAACTTCCCTACTCATGATATGACACTACTTGACAGTAAAAAGGTAAAAGATAGTGATAATGTGATACCGCGGCACTCCCCCCAAGCTTGGACCAAACCAAGGGGGTGCCAATACCAATAATGAATTACTCCTTCGGTGGTGGTGATGATGAATTCTTCCCGTCATCAGACTTCCAAGGAAGAGGCTCTCCATCAACAAACGACATCTTGGTCTTAGGAATCCTGAAACTAGCAGCATAACTTATGTGTTTAAACCTGTTTTCATACTCACAGTTTTGATTCTGAACATCATAGAGTTGAGCTTGGAGTTTGTTGGTAGTGTTGTGAAGCGAGAGGATATCGCCCCACAGCTTTGCAGTCTCCTTCTTGTGTTCGTCAATAAGTTCAGACACAATTTTGTCGAAGATGTCCACTTCACGCTCAGCCATCTTATTGTAGTTGAAGACCTCTTGTTCTAGTCTCTCCATCCTGTCCTCCAAACTTCCTTCTCCCTTAGGACCCCTGATACGTCTCAAACGTATCTATAATTTCTTATGTTCCATGCTAGCTTTATGACAATACTCACATGTTTTATATACACTTCATGTCATTATTATACATTTTCCGGCACTAACCTATTAACGAGATGCCGAAGCGCCAGTTCCTGTTTTGTGCTGTTTTTGGTTTCAGAAATCCTACACAGGAAATATTCTCGGAATTGGACGAAACGAACGCCTAGGGTCTTATTTTTCCACGGAGCTTCCAGAAGACCGAAGAGGATAAGAAGTGGGGCCACGAGGCGCCCTAACCATAGGGCGGCGCGGCCAAGGAGGGGCCCGCGCTGGCCTATGATGTGGGGCCCCCGTGCCTCCTCCGACTCTGCCCTTTCGCCTACTTAAACTCACCGTCGCGAAAACCCTATTACCGAGAGCCACGATACAGAAAAAGTTCCAGAGACGCCGCCGCCGCCAATCCCATCTCGGGGGATTCAGGAGATCGCCTCCGGCACCCTGCCGGAGAGGGGAATCATCACCCGGAGGACTCTACATCACCATGATCGCCTCCGGACTGATGTGTGAGTAGTTCATCCTTGGACTATGGGTCCATAGCAGTAGCTAGATAGTTGTCTTCTCCTAATTGTGCTATCATGTTAGATCTTGTGAGCTTCCTATCATGATCAAGATCATCTATTTGTAATGCTACATGTTGTGTTTGTTGGGATCCGATGAATATGGAATACTATGTCAAGTTGATTATTGATCTATCATATATGTGTTGTTTATGATCTTGCATTGCTAGTAGAGGCTCTGGCCAAGTTGATACTTGTGACTCCAAGAGGGAGTATTTATGCTCGATAGTGGGTTCATGCCTCCATTGAATCTGGGACAGTGACAGAAAGTTCTAAGGTTGTGGATGTGCTGTTGCCACTAGGGATAAAACATCAATGCTTTGTCTAAGGATATTTGTGTTGATTACATTACGCACCATAGTTAATGCAATTGTCTGTTGTTTGCAACTTAATACTGGAAGGGGTGCAGATGCTAACCCGAAGGTGGACCTTTTAGGCATAGATGCATGCTGGATAGCGGTCTATGTACTTTGTCGTAATGCCCTAAGTAAATCTCATATTAGTCATCATGATATGTATGTGCATAGTTATGCCCTCTCTATTTGTCAATTGCCCAACTGTAATTTGTTCACCCAACATGCTATTTCTTATTGGAGAGACAACACTAGTGAACTGTGGACCCCGGTCCATTCTTTTACATCTGATTACAATCTACTGCAATCATTGTTCTCTGCTGTTCTTTGCAAACAAACATCATTTTCCACACTATACATTTAATCCTTTGTTTACAGCAAGCCGGTGAGATTGACAACCTCACTGTTATGTTGGGGCAAAGTATTTTGATTGTGTTGTGCAGGTTCCACGTTTGCGCCGGAATCCCTGGTGTTGCGCCGCACTACACTCCTCCGCCAACAACCTTCACGTGGCCTTCATCTCCTACTGGTTCGATAAACCTTGGTTTCTTACTGAGGGAAAACTTGCTGCTGTACGCATCACACCTTCCTCTTGGGGTTCCCAACGGACGTGTGCTTCACGCATTATCAAGCTCTTTTTCTGGTGACGTTGCCGGGAAGATCAAGACACGCTGCAAGGGGAGTCTCTCACATCCAATCTCTTTAGTTTGTTTATTGTCTTGCTTTACTTTATTTTATTTTCTGTTTTGTTTGCTTTCTTTATATCAAAAACACAAAAAAATTAGTTACTTGCTTTACTTACTGTCTTATTTGCTTTCTTTATATCAAAAACACACAAAAATTAGTTACTTGCATTTACTTTACTTAATTTAGTTTGCTTTACTTATTTACTATTGCTAAAAATGAGTAATCCTGAAGTTGAAGTTCGTTCGTTTAAGCAACAAGGGGGAGAATGTTTTAAAGATGCTTGGTATAGAATTAGTGATGCTCATCATAGGTGCACTAAGAAACACTCCACTATTATCCTACTTAGGAATTTTTATGTTGGTATCTCTAGCTGGAATAGGTATGTTCTTGATACTCTTGCGGGAGGTAATTTCCTAGGCACTCCTGCTTTAGAAGCTAGTTGCATTATTGAGAGTCTAGTTGGAATACCACCTTGATGACCCACAAGTATAGGGGGTGTATCGTAGTACTTTCGATAAATAAGAGTGTCGAACCCAACGAGGAGCAAAAGGTGTTGACAAGCAGTTTCGATGAAGGATTCACTGTAAATGCTCACAAACAAGTATTCAGGGGGTTTTGATATAGCAGATGAATAAAGTACAAGTAAGTAAAGTGCGAGAGTAATAATTGCAGCGAGTGGCCCAATCCTTTTTAGCACAAAGGACAAGCTGGTTTGTTTACTTATAATGACCAAATGTTCTTGAGGACACACGGGAATTTGGTCTAGTGCTTTCGCTTCATATAGTTGATTAATCTTCATTGTTTTGATAAGTGTTGTGTGGGTGAACCTATGCTAATGCACCGCCCTTCCTAGGACTAATACATACTTGTGATTATACCCCTTGCAAGCATCCGAAACTACAAGAAAGTAATTAAGATAAATCTAACCACAGCCTTAAACTCTGAGATCCTGCTATCCCTCCTGCATCGATATACCAACGGGGGTTTAGGTTTCTGTCACTCCGGCAACCCCACAATTAGCAAACGAATACAAGATGTATTCCCCTAGGCCCATAAAGGTGAAGTATCATGTAGTCGACGTTCACATGACACCACTAGAAGAATAACACCACAACTTAAATATCAAACCATTGAATATTACTCAATCATAATTCACTACTAACATTTAGACTTCACCCATGTCCTCAAGAACTAAACGAACTACTCATGAGACATCATATGAAACATGATCAGAGGTGATATGATGATGAATAACAATCTGAACATAAACCTTGGTTCAATAGTTTCACTCAATAGCATCAATAACAAGGAGTAATCAATACCGGGAGAGGTCCCTCTATCAAACAATCAAGATTCAACCCTAGATATTACAGCGGTGAGGAGGTGCAGCGGTGGAGATGACGGTGACGGTGTGTAATATCCCAGGTAATGGGGTTACAAAAATAGAGGAAACAGATGTGTGCATTGCATTCATGCATAGAAAATCTGGGGAATTTTCGCGCTTTAAAGTAAAACAGTCACAGTAACTGAAGTTTCACTTGACCTTGGTGGAACTGAAGTAGCTCATCAAGTCAAGCGCTATAAACCTCAATGTGACTTTGTTAAAACCTTGTTTTGGGTAGAGATGATTTGATCTAAGGGTTAGATCAAATGGAACTAATACTCAACACAACAACACTTTACTCAATGATCAAATGCTTGATCTTATAAAAGATTATAATAAGGTAATCCTTGTCATAACATATGAACACCAATTTAATTGCAAACCAAGTAACAATAAAATGGAGAAACCATTCTTCACTTATCTTCTCCATGTCTTAAACTAATCTATGCTCTTATCATAGACTCTATGATATCCATTATACTTTAACCTTGGAAACAAGACAAGGAGATTCAACTTAAGAAGTATATAATACTTCTCTATTTCAAATTACTATACATCAAACCAAGAGAGGTGAGAGTTCTACTATAATTATTAGAGAAGCAATAACAAACCTTGAACTAAACCTTGGATATACATCCAAGTATTCAAAACATTATCTTCAAGAGAAACCCTAGGATATTATTTCAGACCATCCCTAGAGAGAGAACCCAATTATTATAAGTCTAGATATTGATGATCACATCATTCTCTATGGAGCCTAAACTTAGGTTAGTGTTGAAGTCCTTCCCACATGAGAGAGACCCTTCATACTAATCCTAGCTTCACCTAATTAAGAATAAAGGACAACACTTGAACTAGAGTATTAGGAGTACACCATAACCTAGAATAATACATTCTTATATAAGAGGGATCAATTATGGTGTTACACTCAAGATAGTTGAGGCAACACTTGAGTTTAAGGGAGAGAACTACCCATATACCCAGATGATAATATCATCATCGATTAAGTAGAACCCTAACATAATATCTCAGACATTCTCCTAGGATATAAACTAAAGAGACAATCGTAGTAGACCCATACAAGAAGATTAATTAGAAGTGCTATACCTTGATTGATCTAGACAATGCTTGATCATGGAAGTGAGAACCCATTTAATGAGAGATCCCTAGGAATTCAAACCTTGATCATTATAAATTGAGTGATGATCATAAACCCTAAGAACTTGAGGTAAAAATGTTAAGAACAAGATGATCATGCCTAATCCATGATCATGCTCTTGAGGTATTGAGGATAAACCCTAAAAGGATAAGTAGATATCCTTCACCACATGAAATCATAGGGAGGTAATTAATAAGTAACCCTAAACTTATGTTCCAACCTTAACTTGTGAATCACTTGGTGATCATAAGAAGAATCCTACCATATCTATGTTTCATAAATTAAAGAACCTAGGAAAACCTTAGAGTAAAACTCCATACTTTATATGGTGAGAAACCAACAATCCATTTGACCAAAGTTAACTATAAAAATAAGTATTACCAATGTAGTTACTATAATGATAAATTGGAGATAATGATAGAAGTAATTGCTAGAAGATAAAACCAATTCTCAAACCTTTAGTGATTAAAGAATCACATAAGATATGAAGCAAGTAACCATGATACCATGGTTAGGGGAGATTAACCTTAGCACATGCAATATGGTGCCATTTCATCTCGATAACCTAGATTCAAACCTCAACCCTAGTTTATGTATCACTATGGTGATCATAATATAAACTAAGCCACAATTAAATTCCAAACCATGTGCCATTAGGTGAATATGCTTATAACCCTAGAATTGCTCACTAATTAAAATCGTATGCTTCAACTCTTGAACATAAGAAAAACCCTGTGCTACATTATATGGTTCAAACCATATATGCAGTGATCAACTATTTATTTTTGTAACCAAGCACAACCATGATGGAACAATGCCTACCCTAGATCCTTTCAAAGATAATAATAACATTAACTTTACAGGGGGTTGTAATAGAAAATCATAAAGCCCTAATAAAATGTTGCTCACATAAAATAATATGCAAGTGATTAATTCCTCGAATGGAAACCAAGACATAATAACAATCTCTGAAAAACTTTGAGATGAAAGTATCCACCCCCATAATTCTAAACAGAATTGATTGCATAGCAAAAGGAGAATTAAAGGGAACATCTAAAATTTATGATTAAATTGTTATTCTGAATAAGTCACTAATATGCAATATAATCTCATCTAAAATAATTGTTCCAATAGAATATTGGTATGAAAGACAGGAAACTAAATCTTGATTGAAATTTGCATAATTGAAAGACCTGCAAAAGAAAACCAAACCCAAATATGAATTTCAATGGATAAATATAAAACAGGAAAATAAAAACAGAAAAGAAAAATAGGAGGAACACTTACCTGGCCGTGCAGCCCGTGAAGTGGCCTAGCACTGGCCCAAGCCTGAGCCCAAGACCAGCCCACCTAGCAGCCCAATACCCCTTCGTGGAAATATCAACACGAGGAGCTCGTCCTCATCCTCTCCTTCCGCATGCCGGCCAGCACGACGCCATGCTCTTCCTCCTCTCTCTCGCTGTCGACTCCCCTGGGCGCCAATTCGTGACGAGGCTCGTCTCTGGAGCCTATAAATACCCCACGACGAACCCCTGGCTCGTTTTCTTCCTCCTTGCTCCAATTCTTCCCCCATACCGAAACCCTGGCGCCGCTAAACTCCATTACCGCCGGCGATGGAGGCCTTCCCAAGCCAAGCCGAGCACACCAGCTTCATCACCGTCCTCGACAAGGTCAGCCCCCACAAGGAATCGACTCGAAAACCCTCGCAGCTCCCCCACCGAGCTCATCATCTCCGACGGCCGGAGGTGTTGATTCCGGCGACTCAGGCCATCTCCGACCTCGCCGTCACGCCCTACATCCTCATGGTGAGCCGCTGAACTCCCTGGCATGCTCGCCTTGCTCCCTAGACCATCGTAGCCTCGCCGCACCGTTTGCCTGTGAGCATTGCCGTCGGGCATCACCGCCGCCGCCGCTCCGGCGACCATTTGGTGGTGGCGCTGCCACCACTAGACTCGCCTCGGCGAGTACTGACCAACGCGCCCCTGCTCACGCTCGCGGGAACGCCCTAGCACCGGCGACCATCGCCAATTCCCGCCGGTCAGTAACCTCCTCGCCGCGGTGGCGATTTTGACTTGGTCAAGCGCCCCGTGGCTGGTGAGGTGGACACGGCCCCACCAGTCATTGACTGTGTGGGTGATCTGTCCGGGTAACCCTAGTCGTTTATTTTTATTTCAAATACCAGAAAATTACTGCAACTTCAAATAAATCTAGAAAATCCAATTTAAGTCAGAAAAATATAAATAAGATATTAAAATTCTTAGAAAAGTAAACTCTATCCAATAAAAATATAAAATGAAATTTTTATTTTTAATAAAAATTTAAATATTAAATATTTGTTATTTAAGCCTTATTTATTAATTCTAAATTCAATTAAATTCAATAAATAAGGAAAACTTTAAAAAATTAAATTGAAACCAGTAAATAAATAAAGAAAACTTTAAAACTAATTTTTCTTTATTATTTTATTAAATCCTTATTAGAAGGATTTAAAACCCTGATTAGTAATTATCCTAATTATTAATTCATTAAAAATAATAAAATGCCAAACCCAACATTGTTTTATTTCTAAGTTATTAATAACTTCAATTTCTTTATTGAAGTTATTAATCCAAGAATTATAGGGTAACTAGAAAAACCTAGTTCCATATGGTAGAAAAACAGGAATTCATCATTTCATGTGAAATCCTAAAACCCTAATCCAATTAGAAACCCTAGGTCCAATAATTTATTTGAAACTTAATTTGCTTCTAAACCTAAACCCTAGGTTAAGACATGTGATCAAGAGACATTGTATTCATACCTAGATCCATAACTAGCCACTAAGTGCATATCCAGGTCCACATAAAATATAGGAGTCTATCACTAAGACTTTAGCATTCCGTGTATCCATCTTAATCAAACCTAGATGATCAAATAGAACCAACCATAGTTCCTATCCTTAGAGGCAACAACCTTAATTATCCATATTTGGCATCACATCATTGTGATGAACATCATTAGCAACCATGCTAATATTGACATCATATCCCATATCCACTAAACCTTACTAATGTTAGATAATTATCAAACATCCTATTTAGGAACCAACCAATCCTTACTTAGGGAATTAAATAGCAAACCTAAACAACCTCAACCTAATTATTACACTTCTTAGTATTTAAGAAGTATGTTCTTCAAAAGTTATTCTTTTGAAGAAAATAGAGAATAACCTCAACCCTTCTTAACAGGACCTATAAACCCTAACTAGCTATCCCCAGCAAGGTATACCAACCTTGATAGCAACTATTTGTAATCGATTACTCAAGATGCTTAGGCTTAACTCAACCTTACAAGCCCTAGTTGCTGATGAATCCAACTATGTTGTGATCCATCTTATACTTACTCCAGAAACTACTTGAAACCAGAATAAATTATAACAAACCACAAACCCAATTGTCATACTTGTTCTTTATTAAAGAACATGTTCTTCAAAAGTTATTCTTTTGAAGAATATAACAAGTAATCTTTAACCATGCCATATAGTACAAAAACTGACAACTGTTCTTTACATGTTAACATTATGCCAATTATCATTCTTTGTGTGCTCAATTGATTACTGTGCTTTATTATCTACCTGTTTATAATACCAAGTAATCACACCTGAATAAGAACATTGTATGTGAATCACTCTAAAAGTGCAACACACCCTGAACCAATCATTACAACTCACTGATCCTAAATCATCGGGGTTGGGTCACGCTTAGAGCGATTACATCTCATACTTATGCATTATTGCATCCTTGCCAATCTTTTAAACATCGTCCTTACCGGACGATGATGCTATTTCAGAATTTGGAGTTAATGCGTATCGAAGACCTTGTCTGCATAATCTTGCAGTCAAGAAAGGCAAGTTCATCACTTGCTCATGTCATTTGAGTATCTTTATCAAATTACTTGCAAAGTACTATGATTATCACTATTGCATAAAAACCAAAACCACTATTTTCATAACTATGAATATGACTATGTGGTGGGCAATGGAACCATGGATTGTGTTGATATGGTGGAGGTTCCATTGCAAGGGTTTGTATCCATCTAGGATTAAACAACAAATGTCGCCAGTGATTCTTGTGCCGTAATACCCGTGTTAACCATAAGATCTGGAGTGGGACGGAATAGTCAACCGTATTTCCACCTCTTGTACATCAACGGATGCGCTTACCGTAGACGGTTGTATCTTGCGGAGCAATTGGTGGGTGGGGAGCCCCTTCTAATTCCCCACGGTATAGCTGTTGCTTACCGTAGACGGTTGCTGCTTGCGGAACAATTGGTGGGTGGGGATCCCCTTCTAATTCCCCACGGTAATGCGGTCTATGATGGGTTGCAGCTACCGGCGAAGGAGTTTGGTTCGATCCCAGACTGTCGTCGTGGTCGGGGTCCACCCTGAAATTACGGGAATAATGGGACCGGCGAGGACCCAGGGTCGGGGTTTGCAACAAAGGGTGGGTGTATGAGGTAGCGGAGGAATATGATTGGCTATGACCTTATACCGGGCCTCACACCAAAGGAAGTGTGGACGAGAACTAGACTCGGTTGGCACCAAGGTTAAGATCTCTTATGGGTAAAGCAACACACCTCTGCAGAGTGTAAAGAACCGTGACCTGTCACTCCCTGTTCCGGGATATGGAACTGCGAACGCGGCCGGAAAGGAGCTCCATGAAGTTCTAGTAAACCGGTGAAGGCTGACGGACATAGTTCTTCTGAATAAAAGCAACCTCTTGAAGAAATGATTATGAAAACCTGCATTGGTATTAGACTTTCTGGTCTAATGCTGTAGCTAGTGCATTAAACACCTCTTTCCTATAATGAACTTGTTGAGTACGCTCGTACTCATCCCACTCTTAAATCCCCTGCTTAGATATGGAGGCATCGAAGGAGGATCTACAGTGCAACTCGAAGACCGAGGGATCAACAAATACTTCAAGGGACAGGAACCTGACAGAAGAGTCAAACACTACCTCCAACAAGGATCAAACCTAGCTTAGCAATAGAAAGGAACTAGTTTCCTAAACCTAGCTCCTATTTAGCTAGAATCTATTCACAGCCTCTAGAGTTAGTTAATTACTCTACAAATAGAGTTCGTGATAAGACTAGACTACGAGTCGTTCTTCTGGAGTTTATTTGCAGTTTTACCTCATTGTAAAGTAGGAGGCTGTGATGATCTTATGTAACAGAGTCATTGTTGTAATTCTATAGACATGCCTTGGACCCGCATATGTTTCTGTTGTACCACTCTGAGCGATATAATACTAGTGGAACGGTGTTTCATTGGTGTTATATCAGACTTGCATACTACACCATGCAGTGGTATGCCGGGTCACCACAGTTGGTATCAGAGCAAATGCTTTGACCTTAGGATTAAAACCCTTTAAAGGAGACCTATAGGATTGGTAGTGTCTATAGGAAGTTGTCCTAGGTAAACCAAATACTTCTTATGACTTGAGATGGATATTCACTTGTGAATAATCCTGACACACTTGAGTCAATTTTTCTTACCTATCTTTTCTAAGAAAAGTTAGTTAACTAATCCCAAACATATAGTACCCCTGAAGTCTTAAAACAAAATATGAGTAAATCACAGTTGGTATACAATACATGGTAGTCCAAAGAGAGGATACAACCATAAGGAAGCTATCCTATTGGAAGATGTGTACCAACATATGTTCTGATTAAGTAAGAGTTATCCAGAACTATACTAGGAGTTATATCAAGTGATGAAGATAATTAAGATATCCTAATAGAAGATGTAGACCCGGATAAGTAATGAGTAAGTAAAATTATCTAGACATGTGAAACAATTGATAATAAGTGATAACTATGAGTCATATGAGGTAGTATCGACCATGATGAGTCAATCATGGTAGGTAAGGAAGAGATAAAAGAAAAGAAATATGTCTACTTACATAGTAGTGATAGAAAGCACATATGATTCACTTGAGATTCATGATATGAGGGGTTAGAACATCAAAAAAATATTTAGGAGGAGTATGATAAGAAGCCAAGTGGTAAATAATAGAGTAAGATTTGTGTTCCAAAACCATGGGAACTGTGTCAAGTACATCAGAATCCTAGTTATATGGTAAGAACATATGGAAGTATATGAGCTATATTTCCATAGTTACGTGTTTAGATTATCCATGTTAGAACCAAGAGATATCATAAGAGGTAGTCCCCAATAAAATATAAGTTAAGTAGTACTTCCAAAGAAAATTAGGTTAACCTTAATTATCCAAGACCACTTTGTTTCAAGTTTATCTCATTGCAAATGTGCAATTAAGGTAAAGGTTGAGACAAATAGTAGAGTCCCCTATATTCGTGCTAAGTATCACGATATAAACCTATCTTATGTGGTGTTATATACTACACATCAGAGCCTGATGTTTAGAGATGTCTTACTCAACTAGTATATTCAGGCTTATGATGGTGTGTACTATAAACACAAAGCTGAATCTTCTTGGATTTTATTGGACTTTCATTGTTTGACTGGATCCATACATGAAGTTTGACTTTGATATGCAAATGCATGTTGCAATATCAAGTCCTTACTTGATGCTATAGATCTAGAGGGTAATGGTATTCGTGTGAGGAAGTGACGAATTCTGGAGATTCTGAAGACAAGATGAAGGTTCACCAGATAAAGGAAACAAAGTTGTGGGAAGCAACCACAATATTCAGAAGGAAGTACCAATTAAAACTCATGCTTTACCTCAACAGAGGAGTACTTTAGTACATGAGAAGCATGAAGGTGAGAAATATGGTGATTATGGTGAAGCTGAAGCAGATCCATAGTCAACATAGAAGAGGGAATGCATGGGAAATCACTTATGATACTATATTCATAGTGTCAGCTAATGGTTTTCTTGCAAAATAAACCCTGACAGAAGGAAGATGACCTATGAAACCATAGCAGATATAAGAAGACCATAGTTGATATCAGAAGACCACAATTGGTATAGGATCAATACTGCGAGATAAAGCAGAAGATGTCTCGTCCAGTTGATCAGAACCTATAATAGAATCCATTTTTAGATATCAAATAGCCACAGTTGGTATAATAACCACAGCTGGTATCAGTTGGTATTACAAATAGTCCACGATTTAATTAGTTGTAACAAAAGTTTATGAACAAATAAAAATCTTGTCAGCCAAATAGCTATATCTATAAACATTTAGTCAACGGATTCACATTGGATGTCCACAATTGAGTGGATACACCACAAAATTTCTTCGCAAAACCTTAGAGGAATATAAATTATAAACAAGACCTATACCAATATTCTAATCATAAGTCCAATAGTTGGAAGAAAAGGAGTTGAAGACCATAAGAAAACTCTAAGGGGTAGAGTAAAGATTGAGTTGGATGTACAATAACTCAATACTTTAAGCTATATAGAAGCAGAATGTCTGAACTAAGAGGAAGTTCGATCTTACTTTCATAAGATTGTTGGACATCACTTTCAAAAGGATGTCAGACCAGAAGCCGAGGTTTATACTTCGAGGAAGTAACAAGTGGACTGTAACTTGAGAACGTGAGTAATATTTACTCAGAAGTATGAAGCTCAAATAAACTAAGGTTAATGAAGTTGGATGAAGAAAATACCATAGACCAAATACAGCTCAAGAAGGTCAAAGACTGAAGGAGATTGACTATACCAAAACTAAAGACTATTTGAAAGATTCCTTTCATGGAACCTAAAGAATCCAAAATAGTTATAGGTATCAATAATAAGCCATGATTGGATGGACTAAATGAGTCTAATCCATTCTTAGGGAAATAAACCATCACGAACATTTCCACGGTAAGTACCTTACTTAGTACCATTATTGCAGTTTTGGTAGTAAGGGAAAACAAAGACCTATTTATCAATTAGGAGTTTATCATTAAATTAGTCCTCAGTTAAGACTAGCAGCACCAGAAAAAGTCCCATCATTGATTCTTCAATAAGAAAGGAAACAAGCTTATAGAATTGGAAGAAATCAATGAATCAAAGTAAGAACCATGGTTCAGAGACAAACCCTAATGGATTCCAGGAAGAATCTGGACAAGGGATATATTCAATTATATCCAGTGAGATTACCATGGAGTTCAAGAAAAGATGTAGTCTCTACAAGTCAGATCCACACTCCGAAACGTGAGAGAGTTCAAACTTCGAGGACGAAGTTTAGTTTAAGGGGTAGAGACTGTAATATCCCAGGTAATGGGGTTACAAAAATAGAGGAAACAGATGTGTGCATTGCATTCATGCATAGAAAATCTGGGGAATTTTCGCGCTTTAAAGTAAAACAGTCACAGTAACTGAAGTTTCACTTGACCTTGGTGGAACTGAAGTAGCTCATCAAGTCAAGCGCTATAAACCTCAATGTGACTTTGTTAAAACCTTGTTTTGGGTAGAGATGATTTGATCTAAGGGTTAGATCAAATGGAACTAATACTCAACACAACAACACTTTACTCAATGATCAAATGCTTGATCTTATAAAAGATTATAATAAGGTAATCCTTGTCATAACATATGAACACCAATTTAATTGCAAACCAAGTAACAATAAAATGGAGAAACCATTCTTCACTTATCTTCTCCATGTCTTAAACTAATCTATGCTCTTATCATAGACTCTATGATATCCATTCTACTTTAACCTTGGAAACAAGACAAGGAGATTCAACTTAAGAAGTATATAATACTTCTCTATTTCAAATTACTATACATCAAACCAAGAGAGGTGAGAGTTCTACTATAATTATCAGAGAAGCAATAACAAACCTTGAACTAAACCTTGGATATACATCCAAGTATTCAAAACATTATCTTCAAGAGAAACCCTAGGATATTATTCCAGACCATCCCTAGAGAGAGAACCCAATTATGTTAAATCTAGATATTGATGATCACATCATTCTCTATGGAGCCTAAACTTAGGTTAGTGTTGAAGTCCTTCCCACATGAGAGAGACCATTCATACTAATCCTAGCTTCACCTAATTAAGAATAAAGGACAACACTTGAACTAGAGTATTAGGAGTACACCATAACCTAGAATAATCCATTCTTATATAAGAGGGATCAATTATGGTGTTACACTCAAGATAGTTGAGGCAACACTTGAGTTTAAGGGAGAGAACTACCCATATACCCAGATGATAATATCATCATCGATTAAGTAGAACCCTAACATAATATCTCAGACATTCTCCTGGGATATAAACTAAAGAGACAATCGTAGTAGACCCATACAAGAAGATTAATTAGAAGTGCTATACCTTGATTGATCTAGACAATGCTTGATCATGGAAGTGAGAACCCATTTAATGAGAGATCCCTAGGAATTCAAACCTTGATCATTATAAATTGAGTGATGATCATAAACCCTAAGAACTTGAGGTAAAAATGTTAAGAACAAGATGATCATGCCTAATCCATGATCATGCTCTTGAGGTATTGAGGATAAACCCTAAAAGGATAAGTAGATATCCTTCACCACATGAAATCATAGGGAGGTAATTAATAAGCAACCCTAAACTTATGTTCCAACCTTAACTTGTGAATCACTTGGTGATCATAAGAAGAATCCTACCATATCTATGTTTCATAAATTAAAGAACCTAGGAAAACCTTAGAGTAAAACTCCATACTTTATATGGTGAGAAACCAACAATCCATTTGACCAAAGTTAACTATAAAAATAAGTATTACCAATGTAGTTACTATAATGATAAATTGGAGATAATGATAGAAGTAATTGGTAGAAGATAAAACCAATTCTCAAACCTTTAGTGATTAAAGAATCACATAAGATATGAAGCAAGTAACCATGATACCATGGTTAGGGGAGATTAACCTTAGCACATGCAATATGGTGCCATTTCATCTCGATAACCTAGATTCAAACCTCAACCCTAGTTTATGTATCACTATGGTGATCATAATATAAACTAAGCCACAATTAAATTCCAAACCATGTGCCATTAGGTGAATATGCTTATAACCCTAGAATTGCTCACTAATTAAAATCGTATGCTTCAACTCTTGAACATAAGAAAAACCCTGTGCTACATTATATGGTTCAAACCATATATGCAGTGATCAACTATTTATTTTTGTAACCAAGCACAACCATGATGGAACAATGCCTACCCTAGATCCTTTCAAAGATAATAATAACATTAACTTTACAAGGGGGTTGTAATAGAAAATCATAAAGCCCTAATAAAATGTTGCTCACATAAAATAATATGCAAGTGATTAATTCCTCGAATGGAAACCAAGACATAATAACAATCTCTGAAAAACTTTGAGATGAAAGTATCCACCCCCATAATTCTAAACAGAATTGATTGCATAGCAAAAGGAGAATTAAAGGGAACATCTAAAATTTATGATTAAATTGTTATTCTGAATAAGTCACTAATATGCAATATAATCTCATCTAAAATAATTGTTCCAATAGAATATTGGTATGAAAGACAGGAAACTAAATCTTGATTGAAATTTGCATAATTGAAAGACATGCAAAAGAAAACCAAACCCAAATATGAATTTCAATGGATAAATATAAAACAGGAAAATAAAAACAGAAAAGAAAAATAGGAGGAACACTTACCTGGCCGTGCAGCCCGTGAAGTGGCCTAGCACTGGCCCAAGCCTGAGCCCAAGACCAGCCCACCTAGCAGCCCAATACCCCTTCGTGGAAATATCAACACGAGGAGCTCGTCCTCATCCTCTCCTTCCGCATGCCGGCCAGCACGACGCCGTGCTCTTCCTCCTCTCTCTCGCTGTCGACTCCCCTGGGCGCCAATTCATGACGAGGCTCGTCTCTGGAGCCTATAAATACCCCACGACGAACCCCTGGCTCGTTTTCTTCCTCCTTGCTCCAATTCTTCCCCCATACCGAAACCCTGGCGCCGCTAAACTCCATTACCGCCGGCGATGGAGGCCTTCCCAAGCCAAGCCGAGCACACCAGCTTCATCACCGTCCTCGACAAGGTCAGCCCCCACAAGGAATCAACTCGAAAACCCTCGCAGCTCCCCCACCGAGCTCATCGTCTCCGACGGCCGGAGGTGTTGATTCCGGCGACTCAGGCCATCTCCGACCTCGCCGTCACGCCCTACGTCCTCATGGTGAGCCGCTGAACTCCCTGGCATGCTCGCCTTGCTCCCTAGACCATCGTAGCCTCGCCACACCGTTTGCCTGTGAGCATTGCCGTCGGGCATCACCGCCGCCGCCGCTCCGGCGACCATTTGGTGGTGGCGCTGCCACCACTAGACTCGCCTCGGCGAGTACTGACCAACGCGCCCCTGCTCACGCTCGCGGGAACGCCCTAGCACCGGCGACCATCGCCAATTCCCGTCGGTCAGTAACCTCCTCGCCGCGGTGGCGATTTTGACTTGGTCAAGCGCCCCGTGGCAGGTGAGGTGGACACGGCCCCACCAGTCATTGACTGTGTGGGTGATCTGTCCGGGTAACCCTAGTCGTTTATTTTTATTTCAAATACCAGAAAATTACTACAACTTCAAATAAATCTAGAAAATCCAATTTAAGTCAGAAAAATATAAATAAGATATTAAAATTCTTAGAAAAGTAAACTCTATCCAATAAAAATATAAAATGAAATTTTTATTTTTAATAAAAATTTAAATATTAAATATTTGTTATTTAAGCCTTATTTATTAATTCTAAATTCAATTAAATTCAATAAATAAGGAAAACTTTAAAAAATTAAATTGAAACCAGTAAATAAATAAAGAAAACTTTAAAACTAATTTTTCTTTATTATTTTATTAAATCCTTATTAGAAGGATTTAAAACCCTGATTAGTAATTATCCTAATTATTAATTCATTAAAAATAATAAAATGCCAAACCCAACATTGTTTTATTTCTAAGTTATTAATAACTTCAATTTCTTTATTGAAGTTATTAATCCAAGAATTATAGGGTAACTAGAAAAACCTAGTTCCATATGGTAGAAAAACAGGAATTCATCATTTCATGTGAAATCCTAAAACCCTAATCCAATTAGAAACCCTAGGTCCAATAATTTATTTGAAACTTAATTTGCTTCTAAACCTAAACCCTAGGTTAAGACATGTGATCAAGAGACATTGTATTCATACCTAGATCCATAACTAGCCACTAAGTGCATATCCAGGTCCACATAAAATATAGGAGTCTATCACTAAGACTTTAGCATTCCGTGTATCCATCTTAATCAAACCTAGATGATCAAATAGAACCAACCATAGTTCCTATCCTTAGAGGCAACAACCTTAATTATCCATATTTGGCATCACATCATTGTGATGAACATCATTAGCAACCATGCTAATATTGACATCATATCCCATATCCACTAAACCTTACTAATGTTAGATAATTATCAAACATCCTATTTAGGAACCAACCAATCCTTACTTAGGGAATTAAATAGCAAACCTAAACAACCTCAACCTAATTATTATACTTCTTAGTATTTAAGAAGTATGTTCTTCAAAAGTTATTCTTTTGAAGAAAATAGAGAATAACCTCAACCCTACTTAACAGGACCTATAAACCCTAACTAGCTATCCCCAGCAAGGTATACCAACCTTGATAGCAACTATTTGTAATCGATTACTCAAGATGCTTAGGCTTAACTCAACCTTACAAGCCCTAGTTGCTGATGAATCCAACTATGTTGTGATCCATCTTATACTTACTCCAGAAACTACTTGAAACCAGAATAAATTATAACAAACCACAAACCCAATTGTCATACTTGTTCTTTATTAAAGAACATGTTCTTCAAAAGTTATTCTTTTGAAGAATATAACAAGTAATCATTAACCATGCCATATAGTACGAAAACTGACAACTGTTCTTTACATGTTAACATTATGCCAATTATCATTCTTTGTGTGCTCAATTGATTACTGTGCTTTATTATCTACCTGTTTATAATACCAAGTAATCACACCTGAATAAGAACCTTGTATGTGAATCACTCTAAAAGTGCAACACACCCTGAACCAATCATTACAACTCACTGATCCTAAATCATCGGGGTTGGGTCACGCTTAGAGCGATTACATCTCATACTTATGCGTTATTGCATCCTTGCCAATCTTTTAAACATCGTCCTTACCGGACGATGATGCTATTTCAGAATTTGGAGTTAATGCGTATCGAAGACCTTGTCTGCATAATCTTGCAGTCAAGAAAGGCAAGTTCATCACTTGCTCATGTCATTTGAGTATCTTTATCAAATTACTTGCAAAGTACTATGATTATCACTATTGCATAAAAACCAAAACCACTATTTTCATAACTATGAATATGACTATGTGGTGGGCAATGGAACCATGGATTGTGTTGATATGGTGGAGGTTCCATTGCAAGGGTTTGTATCCATCTAGGATTAAACAACAAATGTCGCCAGTGATTCTTGTGCCGTAATACCCGTGTTAACCATAAGATCTGGAGTGGGACGGAATAGTCAACCGTATTTCCACCTCTTGTACATCAACGGATGCGCTTACCGTAGACGGTTGTATCTTGCGGAGCAATTGGTGGGTGGGGAGCCCCTTCTAATTCCCCACGGTATAGTTGTTGCTTACCGTAGACGGTTGCTGCTTGCGGAACAATTGGTGGGTGGGGATCCCCTTCTAATTCCCCACGGTAATGCGGTCTATGATGGGTTGCAGCTACCGGCGAAGGAGTTTGGTTCGATCCCAGACTGTCGTCGTGGTCGGGGTCCACCCTGAAATTACGGGAATAATGGGACCGGCGAGGACCCAGGGTCGGGGTTTGCAACAAAGGGTGGGTGTATGAGGTAGCGGAGGAATATGATTGGCTATGACCTTATACCGGGCCTCACACCAAAGGAAGTGTGGACGAGAACTAGACTCGGTTGGCACCAAGGTTAAGATCTCTTATGGGTAAAGCAACACACCTCTGCAGAGTGTAAAGAACCGTGACCTGTCACTCCCTGTTCCGGGATATGGAACTGCGAACGCGGCCGGAAAGGAGCTCCATGAAGTTCTAGTAAACCGGTTTAGGCTGACGGACATAGTTCTTCTGAATAAAAGCAACCTCTTGAAGAAATGATTATGAAAACCTGCATTGGTATTAGACTTTCTAGTCTAATGTTGTAGCTAGTGCATTAAACACCTCTTTCCTATAATGAACTTGTTGAGTACGCTCGTACTCATCCCACTCTTAAATCCCCTGCTTAGATATGGAGGCATCGAAGGAGGATCTACAGTGCAACTCGAAGACCGAGGGATCAACAAATACTTTAAGGGACAGGAACCTGACAGAAGAGTCAAACACTACCTCCAACAAGGATCAAACCTAGCTTAGCAATAGAAAGGAACTAGTTTCCTAAACCTAGCTCCTATTTAGCTAGAATCTATTCACAGCCTCTAGAGTTAGTTAATTACTCTACAAATAGAGTTCGTGATAAGACTAGACTACGAGTCGTTCTTCTGGAGTTTATTTGCAGTTTTACCTCATTGTAAAGTAGGAGGCTGTGATGATCTTATGTAACAGAGTCATTGTTGTAATTCTATAGACATGCCTTGGACCCGCATATGTTTCTGTTGTACCACTCTGAGCGATATAATACTAGTGGAACGGTGTTTCATTGGTGTTATATCAGACTTGCATACTACACCATGCAGTGGTATGCCGGGTCACCACACGGTGGTGGAGATGATGATGATGATCCCAGTGAAGTCCAGCTCGATGGCGGTGACGATGGCAACGATTTCCCCCTCCGGGAGGGAATTTCCCCGGCGGATTTCAGCCTGCCGGAGAGCTCTTTTCTCTCTGGTGTTTTCCGCCCCGCAGAGGCGGCTGTGACTCCTCGCGATTATTCTCTGGAGCTTAGGTTTTCGGGATGAAGAAGTACGCGAAGGAGAGGCGGTCGAAGGGGGCTGTGGGCCCCCTCCCCACAAGGCGGCGCGGCTAGGCCAGGGCCCGCGCCGGCCTATGGGGGGCCATGGCGGCCATCCTCGGCTCCTCTTTTGGCTGGCTTCATCTTCGGGAAAAATAAGATCTTCGGTGTAATTTCCGTTAATTGTTGATCTCCAGAAATATTGCATTCCGACGGTGCTTTTTTCCAGCAGAATCCTGACTCCGGTGAATGATTCTCCAATAATCATGAAACATGCAAAATAGATGAAATAACATAAGTATCACCTCTAAATATGAAATATATCAATGAATAACAGTAAATTATGATATAAAATAGTGATGCAAAATGGACGTATCAACTCCCCCCAAGCTTAGACTTCGCTTGTCCCCAAGCGAAACTGAACTCGGTAAACAAGACCACATGTTTATGGAGTGAAGAGTCGATAAATAAAATACGGACAAGAAGCATCATATTAATTCACACAAGACATTCTAGTGAACAACTTTCTCATATAATTCAACTTGAAACAAGTAGAGGGAAATCACAAATAAAGGTGCATATGAAATCATAATTGGTGATGGCAAACTTCGTTCTTAGTCAGAGAACAGTTAACAGATTGCACTTATCCATCGAGCAGCGCTCTTATATTAAAGCTTATAGCAAAACTTGCATACTCAATCATAATAATCTCCTCATAATCATTGATAACCTTCAAAGCTATATTCAATCAGATAAAACTTGTACTAAACTAGGAAGAATAAAAGGCATGATTAAGTAGATCACAGTATAAATGGTTTGATCACAACAACTCAATTGCTTGCTTAATATAGAGGGAAATAGGTTTACTGACTCAACATAAAGTAAAAGATAGGCCCTTCATAGAGGGAAGCAGGGATTAAATCATGTGCTAGAGCTTTTTCAGTTTTGAAACCATATAGAGAACATAAAAGTAAAGTTTGAGAGGTGTTTCTTGTTGTCAACGAATGGTAGTGGGTACTCTAACCCCCTTGCCAGACAGACTTCCAAGGAGCGGCTCCCATGAAGGACGTTATCTCTACCAGCAAGGTAGATCATCCCCCTTCTATTTTGTTTACACATGTACTTTAGTTTATTTAAGGATGACACTCCTCCCAACCTTTGCTTTCTCAAGCCATGGCTAACCGAATCCTCGGGTGCCTTCCAACATTTCACATACCATGGAGGAGTGTCTATTGCAAAATTAAGTTGCTTACTGATGAATCAGAGCAAAACATGTGAAGAGAATTATTAATGAAAGTTGATTAATTTGGGGCTGGGAACCCCGTTGCCAGCTCTTTTTGCAAAATTATAGGATAAGTGGATGAAGCCACTAGTCCATTGGTGAAAATCTGCCCAACAAGATTGAAAAATAAAACACCACATACTTCCTCATGAGCTATAAAACATTAACACAAATAAGAGGTAATAACTTTTGAATTGTTTAAAGGTAGCACATGAAGTATTTACTTGGAATGGCAGGGAAATACCACATAGTAAGTAGTTATGGTGGACACTGATGGCATAGGTTTGGTTTAAGGGTTTGGATGCACGAGAAGTATTCCCTCTCAGTACAGGTCTTTGGCTAGCAAGGTTGATTAGCAAGCATAAGAGTTGAGGGAAACAAACAAATATACATGTGATAGAAACAATCATGCATCTTCCTTGTAAGCACAAACAATTTTAGCTTCAGAATACTAAGCTAGGAGCTAACAAGAAAGAAGGTAATGAAATAACATATCTACATGTATTTCCTCTTTTCTACTTAAACTCAAAGTGTTGTTGCTATTGACCAATGCTAAGTTTGCCAAAACCAAATAGATTTACTCAATGCTCCCAAAGTGATACCAATACTAACAACAAGGTCAATCATATAATAGAGATTGCAAACTAAAATAAGATGTGCAATATGTAAATGATAAAACTTCTCATTAATATTCCATAATGATAACTCACACCAAGGGATACATAGCAACTAAAAGAGAGATACTTCCATACTGCAACCCATCTTATATGATAACTTCCCTACTCATGATATGACACTACTTGATAGTAAAAAGGTAAAAGATAGTGATGATGTGATACCGCGGCACTCCCCCCAAGCTTGGAACAAACCATGGGGGTGCCAATACCAATGATGAATTACTCCTTCGGTGGTGGTGAATTCTTCCCATCATCAGACTTCCAAGGAAGAGGCTCTCCATCAACAAATGACATCTTGGTCTCAGGAATCCTGAAACAAGCAGCATAGCTTATGTGTTTAAACCTATTTTCATACTCACTGTTTTGATTCTGAACATCATAGAGTTGAGCTTGGAGTTTGTTGGTAGTGTCGTGAAGCGAGAGGATATCGTCCCACAGCTTTGCAGTCTCCTTCTTGTGTCCATCAATAAGTTCAGACACAATTTTGTGGAAGATGTCCACTTCACGCTCAGCCATCTTCTTGTAGTTGAAAACCTCTTGTTCTAATTTCTCCATCCTGTCCTCCAAACTTCCTTCTCCTTTAGGACCCCGGACATCTTCAATCTTCAACTCTCCATCTACGAGCAACAATTCCTTTGGGTGCATCTTCAGCTCGTTCATGTACGGGTTGATGACGTCCTCAAAGAAGCTATCCTTCGGAGTCCTCGACGAAGACATGTGGTGTCTAGTACTGGCGCGCAGTTGACGTGGGAGGTAGGAATCTCTTGTGGTGTAGCTTTTCTTCGTTCCCCGGCAACGGCGCTAGAAAATAGCTTGATGTCTAAGCACGCTTCTATTCCTGTAGACAGTGTTGGGCCTCCAAAAGCAGAGGTTTGTAGAACAGCAGCAAGTTTCCCTTAAGTGAGTCACCCAAGGTTTATCGAACTCAGGGAGGTAGAGGTCAAAGATATCCATCTCAAGCAACCCTGCAATCACGATACAAGAAGTCTCTTGTCTCCCCAACACACCTAATATACTTGTCAGATGTATATGTGCACTAGTTCGGCGAAGAGATAGTAAGATGCAAGTGATATGGATGAATATGAGTGGTAATAGCAATCTGAAATAAATATGGCAGCGAGTAAACATGCAACAGAACTTGTTGGAAACGGTGTTTCAATGCTTAGAAACAAGGCCTAGGGATCATACTTTCACTAGTGGACACTCTCAACATTGCAATCATAATTGAATATAAATATAAGCACTTCACTATGCTATTCTGAATTACTCTCTGGCAAGATAACGAACACTAATTCATCATGTAGGGCTGCAAAGCAAACCTTAAAGATGTATTCCCAAGTACTAATAAACACCCCATGCTGTCATAGTGAGCATTCATAGGAGGTACTAACACACCACAATTTCATAGAGACATCCAACTCAAATTATAACCCAGTGAACAAGTATTCTGTGAAATATAGCCTAAGAGACCCACACGGTGCACACACTGTCACCTTTACACACGTGGGACAAGGAGTCTCCGGAGATCACATAAGTAAAATCCACTTGAATAGCATAACGACATCTAGATTACAAAGCTCATCATATGGATCTCAATCATGTAAAGCAGCTCATGAGATCATTGTATTGAAGTACATGGGAGAGAGAGATGAATCACATAGCTACCGGTACAGCCCTTAGCCTCGGGGGAGAACTACTCCCTCCTCATCATGGGAGACAGCAGCGGCGATGAAGATGGCGGTGGTGTCGATGGAGATGCCTTCCGGGGGCAATTCCCCGTCCCGGCAGCGTGCCGGAACAGAGACTTCTGTCCCCCGAATCTTGGCTTCACGATGGCGGCGGCTCTGGAACTTTTCTCGTATCGTGGCTTATTGGTGTCTAAGTTTTAGGTCACGAAGGCTTAAATAGGCGAAGAGTCGGAGTCGGAGGGGTCCTAGGGGGCCCACACAGTAGGCCCCCCTTTGGCCGCGCCGCCATGTGGGGTGGAGGCCCTGGGCCTCCCCTCTGGTCCCTCTTCGGTGCTCTGGAAGCTTCCGTGAAATATAAGATTGTGGGCCTTGATTTCGTCCAATTCCGAGAATATTTTCTGTGTAAGATTTCTGAAACCAAAAACAGCAGAAAACAGAAACTGGCACTTCGGCATCTTGTCTATAGGTTAGTTCCGGAAAATGCATCAAAACGATATAAAGTGCGAGCAAAACATGTAGGTATTATCATAAAACAAGCATGGAACATCAGAAATTATAGATACGTTGGAGACGTATCAGCATCCCCAAGCTTAGTTCCTACTCGCCCTCGAGTAGGTAAACGATAACCAAGATAATTTCTGAAGTGACATGCTACTAACATAATCTTGATCATACTATTGTAAAGCATATTAGATGAATGAAGTGATTCGAAGCAATGGTAAAGACAATGAGTAAACAACTGAACCATATAGCAAAGACTCTTCATGAATAGTACTTTCAAGACAAGCATCAATAAGTCTTGCATAAGAGTTAACTCATAAAGCAATAGATTCTTAGTAGAAAGTTTTGAAGCAACACAAAGGAAGATATAAGTTTCAGCAGTTGCTTTCAACTTCAACATGTTTATCTCATGGATAATTGTCAACACAAAGTAATATGATGAATGCAAATAAGCAAGTATGTAGGAATCAATTCACACAGTTGACACAAGTGTTTGCTTCTAAGATAGAAAGAAGTAGGTAAACTGACTCAACATAAAGGTAAAAGAATGGCCCTTCGTAGAGGGAAGCATGGATTACTATTTTTGTGCTAGAGCTTTTATTTTGAAAACATAGAAACAATTTTGTCAACGGTAGTAATAAAGCATATGTGTTATGCATAAGACATCTTATAAGTTGCAAGCCTCATGCATAGATTACCAATAGTGCTCGCACCTTGTCCTAATTAGCTTGGATTTACATGGATTATCATTGCATAACATATGTTTCAACCAAGTGTCACAAAGGGGTACCTCTATGCCGCCTGTACAAAGGTCTAAGGAGAAAGTTTGCATTGGATTTCTCGCTTTTGATTATTCTCAACTTAGACATCCATACCGGGACAACATAGACAACAGATAATGGACTCCTCTTTAATGCATAAGCATTCAACAACAAATAATATTCTCATAAGAGATTGAGGATTAGTGTCCAAACTGAAACTTCCACCATGGTTCATGGCTTTAGTTAGCGGCCCAATGTTCTTCTCTAACAATATGCATACTCAAACCATTGATCATGATAAATCACCCTTACTTCAGACAAGACGAACATGCATAGCAACTCACATGATATTCAACAAAGGTAATAGTTGATGGCGTCCCCAGAAACATGGTTACCGCTCAACAAGCAACTTATAAGAAATAAGATACATAAGTACATATTCAATACCACAATAGTTTTTAAGCTATTTTCCCATGAGCTATATATTGCAAAGACAAGGAATGAAGTTTTAAAGGTAGCACTCAAGTAATTTACTTTGGAATGGCGGAGAAATACCATGTAGTAGGTAGGTATGGTGGACACAAATGGCATAGTTTTTGGCTCAAGGATTTTGGATGCACGAGAAGTATTCCCTCTCAATACAAGGCTTAGGCTAGCAAGGTTGTTTGAAGCAAACTCAAGTATGAACCGGTACAGCAAAACTTACATAAGAACATATTGCAAGCATTATAAGACTCTACAATGTCTTCCTTGTTGTTCAAACCCTCACCAGAAAATATCTAGACTCTAGAGAGACCAATCATGCAAACCAAATTTTAACAAGCTCTATGTAGTTCTTCATTAATAGGTGCAAAGTATATGATGCAAGAGCTTAAACATGATCTATATGAGCACAAAAATTGCCAAGTATCAAATTATTCAAGACATTATACCATTTACCACATGTAGCATTTTTAGTTTCCAACCATATAACAGTTAACGAAGCAGTTTCAACCTTTGCCATGAACATTAAGAATAAAGCTAAGAACATATGTGTTCATATGCAACAGCGGAGCGTGTCTCTCTCCCACACAATGAATGCTAGGATCCGATTTTATTCAAATAAAAACAAAAATAAAAACATACGTACGCTCCAAGTAAAGCACATAAGATGTGACAGAATAAAAATATAGTTTCACTAGAGGTGACCTGATAAGTTGTCGATGAAGAAGGGGATGCCTTGGGCATCCCCAAGCTTAGATGCTTGAGTCTTCTTGAAATATGCAGGGATGAACCACGGGGGCATCCCCAAGCTTAGAGCCTTCACTCTCCTTGATCATATTGTATCATCCTCCTCTCTTGACCCTTGAAAACTTCCTCCACACCAAACTCGAAACAAACTCATTAGAGGGTTAGTGCATGATCAAAAATTCACATGTTCAGAGGTGACATAATAATTCTTAACACTTCTGGATATTGCACAAAGCTACTGAAAGTTAATGGAACAAAGAAATCCATCTAACATAGCAAAACAGGCAATGCGAAATAAAAGGCAGAATCTGTCAAAACAGAACAGTCCGTAAAGACGAATTTTTCTGGGGCACTTAACTTGCTCAGATGAAAATGCTCAAATTGAATGAAACTTGCGTACATATCTGAGGATCACGCACGTAAATTGGCAGATTTTTCTGAGTTACCTACAGAGAACCCTGCCCAAATTCGTGACAGCACGAAATCTGTTTCTGCGCAGTAATCCAAATCTAGTATCAACCCTACTATCAAAGCCTTTACTTGGAACAATGATACGTCTCCAATGTATCAATAATTTCTTATGTTCCATGCCACTTTATTGATAATACCTACATGTTTTATGCATACTTTATGTCATATTTATGCATTTTCCGGCACTAACCTATTAACGAGATGCCGAAGAGCCAGTTGTTGTTTTCTGTTGTTTTTGGTTTCAGAAATCCTAGTAAGGAAATATTCTCGGAATCGGACGAAATCAACGCCCAGGATCTTATTTTTCCACGAAGCTTCCAGAACACCGGGGGAGATACGAAATGGGGCGACGAGGCGGGCACACAACAGGGCGGCGCGGCCCAAGCCCTGGCCGCGCCGGCCTACTGTGTGGGCCCCTCGTGGCGCCTCTAAACCTACCTCCTCCGCCTATTTAAGCCTTCGTCGATAATAACTCCAGTACCGAGAGCCACGATACGGAAAACCTTCCAGAGACGCCGCCGCCGCCAATCCCATCTCGGGGGATTCAGGAGATCGCCTCCGGCACCCTACCGGAGAGGGGAATCATCTCCCGGAGGACTCTTCACCGCCATGGTCACCTCCTGAGTGATGAGTGAGTAGTTCACCCCTGGACTATGGGTCCATAGCAGTAGCTAGATGGTCGTCTTCTCCTAATTGTGCTATCATTGTTGGATCTTGTGAGCTGCCTAACATGATCAAGATCATCTATCTGTAATGCTACATGTTGTGTTTGTTGGGATCCGATGAATAGAGAATGCTATGTTATTTTGATTATCAATCTATTATCTATATGTTGTTTATGATCTTGCATGCTCTCCGTTACTAGTAGAGGCTCTGGCCAAGTTTTTGCTTGTAACTCCAAGAGGGAGTATTTATGCTCGATAGTGGGTTCATGTCGCCATTAAATCTGGGGGAGTGACAGAAACCTCTAAGGTTGTGGATGTGCTGTTGCCACTAGGGATAAAACATCGATGCTATGTCTAAGGATGTATGTGTTGATTACATTACGCACCATACTTAATGCAATTGTCTGTTGTTTGCAACTTAATACTAGAAGGGGTTCGGATGATAACCTGAAGGTGGACTTTTTAGGCATAGATGCATGCTGGATGGCGGTCTATGTACTTTGTCGTAATGCCCAATTAAATCTCACAATACTCATCATAACATGTATGTGCATGGTCATGCCCTCTTTATTTGTCAATTGCCCAACTGCAATTTGTTCACCCAACATGCTTATTCTTATGGGAGAGACGCCTCTAGTGAACTGTGGACCCCGGTCCATTCTTTTACATCGAATACATTCAACTGCAATTCTCGCTCTACTGTTTTCTGCAAACAATCATCATCCACACTATACATCTAATCCTTTGTTACAGCAAGCCGGTGAGATTGACAACCTCACTGTTACGTTGGGACAAAGTACTTTGGTTGTGTTGTGCAGGTTCCACGTTGGCGCCGGAATCCCTGGTGTTGCGCCGCACTACACTCCGCCGCCATCAACCTTCAACGTGCTTCTTGGCTCCTACTGGTTCGATAAACCTTGGTTTCTTACTGAGGGAAAACTTGCCGTTGTACGCATCACACCTTCCTCTTGGGGTTCCCAACGGACGCGCGCTGTACGCGTATCAAGACTGTTTTCTGGCGCCGTTGCCGGGGAGATCAAGACACGCTGCAAGGGGAGTCTCCACCTCCAATCTCTTTACTTTGTTTTTGTCTTGCTTTATTTTATTTACTACTTTGTTTGCTGCATTATATTAAAATACAAAAAAATTAGTTGCTAGTTTTACTTTACTTGATATCTTGTTTGCTATACTAAAAACACAAAAAAAAATAGTTACTTGCATTTACTTTATCTAGTTTGCTTTATTTACTATTGCTAAAATGGGTACTCCTGAAAATACTAAGTTGTGTGACTTCACAAACACAAATAATAATGATTTTTTATGCACACCTATTGCTCCACCTGCTACTACAGCAGAATTCTTTGAAATTAAATCTGCTTTACTAAATCTTGTTATGAGAGAGCAATTTTCTGGTGTTAGTTCTGATGATGCTGCTGCCCATCTCAATAATTTTGTTGAACTATGTGAAATGCAAAAGTATAAGGATGTAGATGGTGACATTATAAAATTAAAATTGTTTCCTTTCTCATTAAGAGGAAGAGCTAAAGATTGGTTGCTATCTCTGCCTAAGAATAGTATTGATTCATGGACTAAATGCAAGGATGCTTTTATTGGTAGATATTATCCTCCTGCTAAAATTATATCTTTGAGAAGTAGCATAATGAATTTTAAACAATTGGATAATGAGCATGTTGCCCAAGCTTGGGAAAGAATGAAATCTTTGGTTAAAAATTGCCCAACCCATGGACTGACTACTTGGATGATCATCCAAACCTTTTATGCAGGACTGAATTTTTCTTCGCGGAACCTATTGGATTCAGCTGCTGGAGGTACCTTTATGTCCATCACTCTAGGCGACGCAACAAAGCTTCTTGATAATATGATGATTAATTACTCTGAATGGCACACGGAAAGAGCTCCACAAGGTAAGAAGGTAAATTCTGTCGAAGAAACCTCTTCCTTGAGTGATAAGATTGATGCTATTATGTCTATGCTTGTGAATGGTAGGACAAATATTGATCCTAATAATGTTCCGTTAGCTTCATTGGTTGCTCAAGAAGAACATGTTGATGTGAACTTCATTAAAAATAATAATTTCAACAACAATGCTTACCGGAACAATTCTAGTAACAACTATAGGTCATATCCTTATAATAATGGCAACGGCTATGGTAATTCTTATGGGAATTCTTACAACAATAATAGGAATACACCCCCTGGACTTGAATCCATGCTTAAAGAATTTATTAATACACAAACTGCTTTTAACAAATCTGTTGAAGAAAAGCTTGGGAAAATTGATATACTTTCTTCTAAAGTCGATAGTCTTGCTGCTGATGTTGATCTTTTGAAATCGAAAGTTATGCCTAATGAAAATAATAATAATAAAATTGTTACTACAGCAAATGCCATCCAAGTTATAATTAATGAGAATATAAGATTGATGGCCGAATTGCGTGCTAGGTGGGAAAAAGAAGAAAATGCTAAAGAAGATAATATAGCTAAAGTTTGGACTATTACCACCACTAGTAATGCTAATGCTCCACATGTTGCTGCACCTCCTACTATTAATGGTAAAATAATTGGTGTTGGAAATGTTTCCACTTCTAATGCAAAGCGTGAAAAACTGCCTGAAACTGCTGAAACTACCTGTGATAAAACTGCTGAAATTTTTTCCAACATTGGGGACAATGATCCCATTGCTTTATATCATAATGGTTTGGATTCTGATGATTGCCACATCTCTGAAGTTATAAAGTTCTTACAAAAACTTGCTAAGAGTCCTAATGCTAGTGCTATAAATTTGGCTTTCACGAAACATATTACAAATGCTCTCATAAAAGCTAGAGAAGAGAAATTAGAAAGTGAAGCTTCTATTCCTAGGAAGTTAGAGGATGGTTGGGAGCCCATCATTAAGATGAAGTTCAATGATTTTGATTGTAATGCTTTATGTGATCTTGTTGCAAGTATTTCCGTTATGCCTAGAAAGATCTATAATATGCTTGACTTGCCACCATTGAAAAATTGTTATTTGGATGTTAATCTTGCTGATAATTCTAGAAAGAAACCTTTGGGGACAGTTGATAATGTTTGCATTACCGTTAACAATAACCTTGTCCCCGTTGATTTTGTTGTCTTGGATATTGAATGCAATGCATCTTGTCCCATTATATTGGGAAGACCTTTTCTTCGAACTGTTGGTGCTATCATTGATATGAAGGAAGGTAATATTAAATATCAATTTCCTCTCAAGAAAGGTATGGAACACTTCCCTAGAAAGATAATGAAGTTACCTTTTGATTCTATCATTAGAACAAATTATGATGTTGATTCTTCGTCTCTTGATAATACTTGATACACACTTTCTGCGCATAGCTGAAAGGCGTTAAAGAAAAGCGCTTGTGGGAGACAACCCATGATTTTACTACTGCACTTTTATTTATATTTGAGTCTTGGAAGTTGTTGCTACTGTAGCAACCTCTCCTTATCTTAGTTTTGTTGCATTGTTGTGCCAAGTAAAGTCTTTGATAGTAAGGTTCATACTAGATTTGGATTACTGCACAGAAACAGGTTTCTTGCTGTCACGAATCTGGGCCTAATTCTCTGTAGGTAACTCAGAAAATTATGCCAATTTACGTGAGTGATCCCCAGATATGTACTCAACTTTCATTCAATTTGAGCATTTTCATTTGAGCAAGTCTGGTGCCTCTTAGAAATTCGTCTTTACGTACTGTTCTGTTTTGACAGATTCTGCCTTTTATTTCGCATTGCCTTTTTTGCTATGCTTGATGGATTTTTCTATTCCATTAACTTTCAGTAGCTTTGTGCAATGTCCAAAAGTGTTAAGAATGATTATGTCACCTCTGAACATGTGAATTTTAATTGTGCACTAACCCTCTAATGAGTTGTTTTGAGTTTGGTGTGGAGGAAGTTTTCAAGGATCAAGAGAGGAGGATGATACAATATGATCAAGGAGAGTGAAAGCTCTAAGATTGGGGATGCCCCGGTGGTTCACCCCTGCATATTTAAAGAAGACTCAAGCGTCTAAGCTTGGGGATGCCCAAGGCATCCCCTTCTTCATCGACAACATTATCAGGTTCCTCTAGTGAAACTATATTTTTATTCCATCACATCTTATGTACTTTGCTTGGAGCGTCTGTTTGTTTTTGTTTTTGTTTTGTTTGAATAAAATGGATCCTAGCATTCATTGTGTGGGATAGAGACACGCTCCGCTGTTGCATATGGACAAATATGTCCTTAGGCTTTACTCATAGTGTTCATGGCGAAGGTTGAATCTTCTTCGTTAAATTGTTATATGGTTGGAAACGGGAAATGCTACATGTAGTAATTGGTAGAATGTCTTGAATAATTTGATACTTGGCAATTGTTGTGCTCATGTTTAAGCTCTTGCATCATATACTTTGCACCTATTAATGAAGAAATACATAGAGCTTGCTAAAATTTGGTTTGCGTAATTGGTCTCTCTAAGGTCTAGATAATTTCTAGTAAGGGTCGAACAACAAGGAAGACGCTATAGAGTCTTATAATGCTTACAATATGTCTTTTATGTGAGTTTTGCTGTACCGCTTCATACTTGTGTTTGTTTCAAATAACCTTGCTAGCCTAAACCTTGTATCGAGAGGGAATACTTCTCATGCATCCAAAATCCTTGAGCCAACCACTATGCCATTTGTGTCCACCATACCTACCTACTACTTGGTATTTCTCCGCCATTCAAAAGTAAATTGCTTGAGTGCTATCTTTAAACACTTCAAAAGTCATTACCTCTTATTTGTGTCAATGTTTTATAGCTCATGAGGAAGTATGTGGTGTTTATCTTTCAATCTTGTTGGGCAACTTTCACTAATGGACTAGTGGCTTCATCCGCTTATCCAATAATTTTGCAAAAAGAGCTGGCAATGGGGTTCCCAGCCCCAATTAATTAACTTTCACAATTTTACAAAAAAAATAGACACTCCTCCATGGTATGTGATTGTTGGATGGCACCCGAGGATTCGGTTAGCCATGGCTTGAGAAAGCAAAGGTGGGGAGGAGTGTCATCTAAATAAAACTAAAACAAAAAGGCACTCCTTCATGGTATGAGATTGTTGGCAGGCACCAGAGGATTCGGTTAGCCATGGTTTGTGAAAGTAAAGGTTGGAAGGAGTGCCACCCAAAAATAAAAATGTTTCATGGGAGCCGCTCTTTGAAGGTTTGTCTGGCAAGGGGGTTAGAGTGCCCATAACCATTCGTTGACAACAACATACACCTCTCAAAACTTTACTTTTATGCTCTTTTGATGTTTTCAAAATAAAAGCTCTAGCACAAACATAGCAATCAATGCTTCCCTCTGCGAAGGGCCTTTCTTCTACTTTTTATGTTGAGTCAGTTCACCTATTTCTCTCAATCTCAAGAAGCAAACACTTGCGTGAACTGTGCATTGATTCCTACATACTTGCATATTTCACTTGTTATATTACTTTATGTTGACAATATCCATGAGATATACATGTTACAAGTTGAAAGCAACCGCTGAAACTTAATCTTCCTATGTGTTGCTTCAGTACCTTTACTATGAAATTATTGCTTCATGAGTTAACTCTTATGCAAGACTTATTGATGCTTGTCTTGAAAGTACTATTCATGAAAAGTCTTTGCTATATGATTCAATTGTTTACTCATGTCATTTACCATTGCTTTGATCGCTGCATTCATTACATGTGCTTACAATAGTATGATCAAGATTATGATGGCATGTCACTTCAGAAATTATCTTTGTTATCGTTTACCTACTCGGGACGAGCAGGAACTAAGCTTGGGGATGCTGATACGTCTCCAACGTATCGATAATTTCTTATGTTCCATGCCACTTTATTGATAATACCTACATGTTTTATGCATACTTTATGTCATATTTATGCATTTTCCGGCACTAACCTATTAACGAGATGCCGAAGAGCCAGTTGCTGTTTTCTGCTGTTTTTGGTGTCAGAAATCCTAGTAAGGAAATATTCTCGGAATTGGACGAAATCAACGCCCAGGATCTTATTTTTCCACGAAGCTTCCAGAACACCGGGGGAGATACGAAGTGGGGCGATGGGGCGGCCACACAACAGGGCGGCGTGGCCCAAGCCCTGGCCGCGCCGGCCTACTGTGTGGGCCCCTCGTGGCGCCCCTAAACCTACCTCCTCCGCCTATTTAAGCCTTCGTCGATAATAACTCCAGTACCGAGAGCCACGATACGGAAAACCTTCCAGAGATGCCGCCGCCAATCCCATCTCGGGGGATTCAGGAGATCGCCTCCAGCACCCTGCCGGAGAGGGGAATCATTTCCCGGAGGACTCTTCACCGCCATGGTCACCTCCGGAGTGATGAGTGAGTAGTTCACCCCTGGACTATGGGTCCATAGCAGTAGCTAGATGGTCGTCTTCTCCTAATTGTGCTATCATTGTTGGATCTTGTGAGCTGCCTAACATGATCAAGATCATCTATCTGTAATGATACATGTTGTGTTTGTTGGGATCCGATGAATAGAGAATGCTATGTTATTTTGATTATCAATCTATTATCTATGTGTTGTTTATGATCTTGCATGCTCTCCGTTACTAGTAGAGGCTCTAGCCAAGTTTTTGCTTGTAACTCCAAGAGGGAGTATTTATGCTCGATAGTGGGTTCATGTCTCCATTAAATCTGGGGGAGTGACAGAAACCTCTAAGGTTGTGGATGTGTTGTTGCCACTAGGGATAAAACATCGATGCTATGTCTAAGGATGTATGTGTTGATTACATTACGCACCATACTTAATGCAATTGTCTGTTGTTTCCAACTTAATACTGGAAGGGGTTCGGATGATAACCTGAAGGTGGACTTTTTAGGCATAGATACATGCTGGATAGCGGTCTATGTACTTTGTCGTAATGCCCAATTAAATCTCACAATACTCACCATAACATGTATGTGCATGGTCATGCCCTCTTTATTTGTCAATTGCCCAACTGTAATTTGTTCACCCAACATGCTTATTCTTATGGGAGAGACGCCTCTAGTGAACTGTGGACCCCGGTCCATTCTTTTACATCGAATACAATCAACTGCAATTCTCGCTCTACTGTTTTCTGCAAACAATCATCATCCACACTATACATCTAATCCTTTGTTACAGCAAGCCGGTGAGATTGACAACCTCACTGTTACGTTGGGACAAAGTACTTTGGTTGTGTTGTGCAGGTTCCACGTTGGCGCCGGAATCCCTGGTGTTGCGCCGTGATACGTCTCCGACGTATCGATAATTTCTTATGTTCCATGCCACATTATTGATGTTATCTACATGTTTTATGCACACTTTATGTCATATTCGTGCATTTTCTGGAACTAACCTATTAACAAGATGCCGAAGTGCCGATTCTTTGTTTCTGCTGTTTTTGGTTTCAGAAATCCTAGTAAGGAAATATTCTCGGAATTGGACGAAATCAAAGCCCAGGGGCCTATTTTTCCACGAAGCTTCCAGAAGTCCGAAGGAGAGACGAAGAGGGGCGACGAGGGGGCCACACCCTAGGGCGGCGCGGCCCCCCCCCTTGGCCGCGCGGCCCTATGGTGTGGGGCCCCCGTGCCGCCTCTTGACCTGCCCTTCCGCCTACAAATAGCCTCCGTGATGAAACCCCCAGTACCGAGAGCCACGATACGGAAAACCTTCCAGAGACGCCGCCGCCGCCGATCCCATCTCGCGGGATCCAGGAGATCGCCTCCGGCACCCTGCCGGAGAGGGGAATCATCTCCCGGAGGACTCTACACCGCCATGGTCGCCTCCGGTGTGATGTGTGAGTAGTCTACCCCTGGACTATGGGTCCATAGCAGTAGCTAGATGGTTGTCTTCTCCCCATTGTGCTATCATTGTCGGATCTTGTGAGCTGCCTAACATGATCAAGATCATCTATCTGTAATTCTATATGTTGCGTTTGTTGGGATCCGATGAATAGAGAATACTTGTTATGTTGATTATCAAAGTTATATCTATGTGTTGTTTATGATCTTGCATGCTCTCCGTTACTAGTAGATGCTCTGGCCAAGTAGATGCTTGTAACTCCAAGAGGGAGTACTTATGCCCGATAGTGGGTTCATGCCTGCATTGACACAGGACGATGTGACAGAAAGTTCTAAGGTTGTGTTGTGCTGTTGCCACTAGGGATAAAACATTGATGCTATGTCTAAGGATGTAGTTGTTGATTACATTACGCACCATACTTAATGCAATTGTCTGTTGCTTTGCAACTTAATACTGGAAGGGGTTCGGATGATAACCTGAAGGTGGACTTTTTAGGCATAGATGCAGTTGGATGGCGGTCTATGTACTTTGTCGTAATGCCCAATTAAATCTCACTATACTCATCATGATATGTATGTGCATGGTCATGCCCTCTTTATTTGTCAATTGCCCAACTGTAATTTGTTCACCCAACATGCTGTTTATCTTATGGGAGAGACACCTCTAGTGAACTGTGGACCCCGGTCCAATTCTCTTTACTGAAATACAATCTCTTTGCAATACTTGTTCTACTGTTTTCTGCAAACAATCATCTTCCACACAATACGGTTAATCCTTTGTTACAACAAGCCGGTGAGATTGACAACCTCAGCACTGCTTCGTTGGGGCAAAGTACTTTGGTTGTGTTGTGCAGGTTCCACGTTGGCGCCGGAATCCCTGGTGTTGCGCCGCACTACATCCCGCCGCCATCAACCTTCAACGTGCTTCTTGGCTCCTCCTGGTTCGATAAACCTTGGTTTCTTTCTGAGGGAAAACTTGCTGCTGTGCGCATCATACCTTCCTCTTGGGGTTCCCAACGAACGTGTGAGTTACACGCCATCAAGCATATTTTCTGGCGCCGTTGCCGGGGAGATGAAGACACGCTGCAAGGGGAGTCTCCACTTCTCAATCTCTTTACTTTGTTTTTGTCTTGCTTAGTTTTATTTACTATTTTGTTTGCTGCACTAAATCAAAATACAAAAAAAATAGTTGCTAGTTTTACTTTGTTTGCTATCTTGTTTGCTATATCAAAAACACAAAAAAATTAGTTTACTTGCATTTACTTTATCTGGTTTGCTTTATTTACTGTTGCTAAAATGGCCAACGCTGAAAATACTAAGTTGTGTGACTTCACAACCACAAATAATAATGATTTCTTATGCACACCTATTGCTCCACCTGCTACTACAGCAGAATTCTTTGAAATTAAACCTGCTTTCTTGAATCTTGTTATGCGAGAGCAATTTTCAGTGTTAGTTCTGATGATGCTGCTGCCCATCTTAATAATTTTGTTGAATTATGTGAAATGCAAAAATATAAAGATGTAGATGGTGATATTATTAAACTAAAATTGTTCCCTTTCTCATTAAGAGGAAGAGCTAAAGATTGGTTGCTATCTCTGCCTAAGAATAGTATTGATTCATGGACTAAATGCAAGGATGCTTTTATTGGTAGATATTATCCCCCTGCTAAAATTATATCTTTGAGGAGTAGCATAATGAATTTTAAACAATTAGATACTGAACATGTTGCTCAAGCTTGGGAAAGAATGAAATCTCTGGTTAAAAATTGCCCAACCCATGGACTGACTACTTGGATGATCATCCAAACCTTCTATGCAGGACTAAATTTTTCTTCACAGAATTTATTGGATTCAGCTGCTGGAGGTACCTTTATGTCCATCACTCTTGGTGAAGCAACAAAGCTTCTTGATAATATGATGATCAACTACTCTGAATGGCACACGGAAAGAGCTCCACAAGGTAAGAAGGTAAATTCTGTCGAAGAAACCTCTTCCTTGAGTGATAAGATTGATGCTATTATGTCTATGCTTGTGAATGATAGGACTAATATTGATCCTAATAATGTTCCGTTAGCTTCATTGGTTGCACAAGAAGAACATGTTGATGTAAACTTCATTAAAAATAATAATTTCAACAACAATGCTTACCGGAACAATTCTAGTAACAACTATAGGCCATATCCTTATAATAATGGCAACGGCTATGGTAATTCTATTGGGAATTCTTACAACAATAATAGGAGTTCACCCCCTGGACTTGAAGCCATGCTTAAAGAATTTATTAGTACACAAACTGCTTTTAACAAATCTATTGAAGAAAAGCTTGGGAAAATTGATATACTTGCTTCTAAAGTCGATAGTCTTGCTGCTGATGTTGATCTTTTGAAATCAAAAGTTTTGCCTAATGAGGATCATCATAATAAAATTGCTACTACAGCAAATGCCATTCAAGTTAGAATTAATGAGAATATAAGATTAATGGCTGAACTGCGTGCTAGGTGGGATAGAGAAGAAAATGAAAAACTAGCTAAAGAGAAGAATGTAGCTAAAGTTTGGACTATTACCACCACTAGTAATGCTAATGCTACACATGTTGCTGCACCCCCTACTAATACTAATAAAATAATTGGTGTTAGCAATGTTTCCACTTCTAATGCAAAGCGCGAAAAACTGCCTGAAACTGCTAAAACTGCTAAAACTGCCTGTGATAAAGCTGCTGAAATTTTTTCCAACATTGGGGATGATGATCCTATTGCTTTAGATTATAATGGTTTGAATTTTGATGATTGCCACATCTCTGAAGTTATAAAGTTCTTGCAAAAACTTGCTAAAAGTCCTAATGCTAGTGCTATAAATTTGGCTTTCACGCATCATATTACAAATGCTCTCATAAAAGCTAGAGAAGAGAAATTAGAGCGCGAAGCCTCTATTCCTAAAAAGTTAGAGGGTGGTTGGGAGCCCATCATTAAGATGAAGGTTAAAGATTTTGATTGTAATGCTTTATGTGATCTTGGTGCAAGTGTTTCTGTTATGCCTAAGAAAATTTATAATATGCTTGACTTGCCACCGCAGAAAAATTGTTATTTGGATGTTAATCTTGCTGATCATTCTACAAAGAAACCTTTGGGTAAGGTTGATAATGTTTGCATTACCGTTAAAAATAACCTTGTCCCCGTTGATTTTGTTGTCTTGGATATTGAATGCAATGCATCTTGTCCCATTATATTGGGAAGACCTTTTCTTCGAACTGTTGGTGCTATCATTGATATGAAGGAAGGTAATATAAAATATCAATTTCCTCTCAAGAAAGGTATGGAACACTTCCCTAGAAAGAGAATGAAGGTACCTTTTGATTCTATTATGAGAACAAATTATGATGTTGACACTTCGTCTCTTGATAATACTTGATACACACTTTATGCGCCTAGCTGAAAGGCGTTAAAGAAAAGCGCTTATGGGAGACAACCCATGTTTTACCTACAGTACTTTGTTTTTATTTTGTGTCTTGGAAGTTGTTTACTACTGTAGCAACCTCTCCTTATCTTAGTTTTGTGTTTTGTTGTGCCAAGTTAAGCCGTTGATAGAAAAGTAAGTACTAGATTTGGATTACTGCACAGTTCCAGATTTCTTTGCTGTCACGAATCTGGGTCCAACTCCCTGTAGGTAGCTCAGAAAATTAAGCCAATTTACGTGCATGATCCTCAGATATGTACGCAACTTTCATTCAATTTGAGCATTTTCATTTGAGCAAGTCTGGTGCCATTTTAAAATTCGTCAATACGAACTGTTCTGTTTTGACAGATTCTGCCTTTTATTTCGCATTGCCTCTTTTACTATGTTGGATGAATTTCTTTAATCCACTAATGTCCAGTAGCATTATGCAATGTCCAGAAGTGTTAAGAATGATTGTGTCACCTCTGAATATGTCAATTTATATTGTGCACTAACCCTCTAATGAGTTGTTTCGAGTTTGGTGTGGAGGAAGTTTTCAAGGATCAAGAGAGGAGTATGATGCAACATGATCAAGGAGAGTGAAAGCTCTAAGCTTGGGGATGCCCCGGTGGTTCACCCCTGCATATATCAAGAAGACTCAAGCGTCTAAGCTTGGGGATGCCCAAGGCATCCCCTTCTTCATCGACAACATTATCAGGTTCCTCCCCTGAAACTATATTTTTATTCCATCACATCTTATGTGCTTTTTCTTGGAGCGTCGGTTTGTTTTTGTTTTTGTTTTGTTTGAATAAAATGGATCCTAGCATTCACTTTATGGGAGAGAGACACGCTCCGCTGTAGCATATGGACAAGTATGTCCTTGGTTTCTACTCATAGTATTCATGGCGAAGTTTCTCCTTCGTTAAATTGTTATATGGTTGGAATTGGAAAATGATACATGTAGTAATTGCTATAAATGTCTTGGGTAATGTGATACTTGGCAATTGTTGTGCTCATGATTAAGCTCTTGCATCATATGCTTTGCACCCATTAATGAAGAAATACATAGAGCATGCTAAAATTTGGTTTGCATATTTGGTTTCTCTAAGGTCTAGATAATTTCTAGTATTGAGTTTGAACAACAAGGAAGACGGTGTAGAGTCTTATAATGTTTACAATATGTCTTTTATGTGAGTTTTGCTGCACCGGTTCATCCTTGTGTTTGTTTCAAATAAGCCTTGCTAGCCTAAACCTTGTATCGAGAGGGAATACTTCTCATGCATCTAAAATACTTGAGCCAACCACTATGCCATTTGTGTCCACCATACCTACCTACTACATGGTATTTCTCCGCCATTCCAAAGTAAATTGCTTGAGTGCTACCTTTAAAATTCCATCATTCACCTTTGCAATATATAGCTCATGGGACAAATAGCTTAAAAACTATTGTGGTATTGAATATGTAATTATGCACTTTATCTCTTATTAAGTTGCTTGTTGTGCGATAACCATGTTCACTGGGGACGCCATCAACTATTCATTGTTGAATTTCATGTGAGTTGCTATGCATGTCCGTCTTGTCTCAAGTAAGAGAGATCTACCACCTTATGGTTAAGCATGCATATGTTAGAGAAGAACATTGGGCCGCTAACTAAAGCCATGATCCATGGTGGAAGTTTCAGTTTTGGACAACAATCCTCAAATCTCAAATGAGAAAATTATTAATTGTTGTTATATGCTTATGCATAAAAGAGGAGTCCATTATCTGTTGTCTATGTTGTCCCGGTATGGATGTCTAAGTTGAAGAATAATCAATAGCGAGAAATCCAATGCGAGCTTTCTCCTTAGACCTTTGTACAGGCGGCATAGAGGTACCCCTTTGTGACACTTGGTAAAAACAATGCATTGTGATGATCCGGTAGTCCAAGCTAATTAGGACAAGGTGCGGGCACTATTAGTACACTATGCATGAGGCTTGCAACTTATAAGATATAATTTACATGATGCATATGCTTTATTACTACCGTTGACAAAATTGTTTCATGTTTTCAAAATCAAAGCTCTAGCACAAATATAGCAATCGATACTTTTCCTCTATGGAGGACCATTCTTTTACTTTCAATGTTGAGTCAGTTCACCTATTTCTCTCCACCTCAAGAAGCAAACACTTGTGTGAACTATGCATTGATTCCTACATACTTGCTTATTGCACTTATTATATTACTCTATGTTGACAATATCCATGAGATATACATGTTACAAGTTGAAAGCAACCGCTGAAACTTAATCTTCTTTTGTGTTGCTTCAATGCCTTTACTTTGAATTATTGCTTTATGAGTTAACTCTTATGCAAGACTTATTAATGCTTGTCTTGAAGTGCTATTCATGAAAAGTCTTTGCTTTATGATTCACTTGTTTACTCATGTCATATACATTGTTTTGATCGCTGCATTCACTACATATGCTTTACAAATAGTATGATCAAGATTATGATGGCATGTCACTCCGTAAATTATCTCGTGTTATCGTTTTACCGCTCGGGACGAGCAGAACTAAGCAGGGATGCTGATACGTCTCCGACGTATCGATAATTTCTTATGTTCCATGCCACATTATTGATGTTATCTACATGTTTTATGCACACTTTATGTCATATTCGTGCATTTTACGGAACTAACCTATTAACAAGATGCCGAAGTGCCGATTCTTTGTTTTCTGCTGTTTTTGGTTTCAGAAATCCTAGTAAGGAAATATTCTCGGAATTGGACGAAATCAAAGCCCGGGGGCCTATTTTTCCACGAAGCTTCCGAAGTCCGAAGGAGAGACGAAGAGGGGCGACGAGGGGGCCACACCCTAGGGCGGCGCGGCCCCCTTGGCCGCGCGGCCCTATGGTGTGGGGCCCCGTGCCGCCTCTTGACCTGCCCTTCCGCCTACAAATAGCCTCCGTGGCGAAACCCCCGGTCTGAGAGCCACGATACGGAAAACCTTCCGAGAGACGCCGCCGCCGCCGATCCCATCTCGGGGATCCAGAGATCTCCTCCGGCACCCTGCCGGAGAGGGGAATCATCTCCCGGAGGACTCTACACCGCCATGGTCGCCTCCGGTGTGATGTGTGAGTAGTCTACCCCTGGACTATGGGTCCATAGCAGTAGCTAGATGGTTGTCTTCTCCCCATTGTGCTATCATTGTCAGATCTTGTGAGCTGCCTAACATGATCAAGATCATCTATCTGTAATTCTATATGTTGCGTTTGTTGGGATCCGATGAATAGAGAATACTTGTTATGTTGATTATCAAAGTTATATCTATGTGTTGTTTATGATCTTGCATGCTCTCCGTTACTAGTAGATGCTCTGGCCAAGTAGATGCTTGTAACTCCAAGAGGGAGTACTTATGCTCGATAGTGGGTTCATGCCTGCATTGACACCAGGACGATGTGACAGAAAGTTCTAAGGTTGTGTTGTGCTGTTGCCACTAGGGATAAAACATTGATGCTATGTCTAAGGATGTAGTTGTTGATTACATTACGCACCATACTTAATGCAATTGTCTGTTGCTTTGCAACTTAATACTGGAAGGGGTTCGGATGATAACCTGAAGGTGGACTTTTTAGGCATAGATGCAGTTGGATGGCGGTCTATGTACTTTGTCGTAATGCCCAATTAAATCTCACTATACTCATCATGATATGTATGTGCATGGTCATGCCCTCTTTATTTGTCAATTGCCCAACTGTAATTTGTTCACCCAACATGCTGTTTATCTTATGGGAGAGACACCTCTAGTGAACTATGGACCCCGGTCCAATTCTCTTTACTGAAATACAATCTACTGCAATACTTGTTCTACTGTTTTCTGCAAACAATCATCTTCCACACAATACGGTTAATCCTTTGTTACAGCAAGCCGGTGAGATTGACAACCTCACTGTTTCGTTGGGGCAAAGTACTTTGGTTGTGTTGTGCAGGTTCCACGTTGGCGCCGGAATCCCTGGTGTTGCGCCGCACTACATCCCGCCGCCATCAACCTTCAACGTGCTTCTTGGCTCCTCCTGGTTCGATAAACCTTGGTTTCTTTCTGAGGGAAAACTTGCTGCTGTGCGCATCATACCTTCCTCTTGGGGTTCCCAACGAACGTGTGAGTTACACGCCATCACGCCGCACTACACTCCTCCGCCATCAACCTTCAACGTGCTTCTTGGCTCCTACTGGTTCGATAAACCTTGGTTTCTTACTGAGGGAAAACTTGCCGCTGTACGCATCACACCTTCCTCTTGGGGTTCCCAACGGACGCGTGTTGTACGCGTATCGCACAACAATGCAATAAAATAAAGATAAGGAGAGGTTGCTACAGTAGTAACAACTTCCAAGACTCAAATATAAAACAAAATTGCTGTAGTAAAATAAAAACATGGGTTATCTCCCAAGAAGTGCTTTCTTTATAGCCATTAAGATGCGCTCAGCAATTTTAATGATGCACTCGCAAGAAATAAGTGTTGAATCAAAAGAGAACATCAAGAAGCAAATTCAAAACACATTTAAGTCTAACCCACTTCCTATGCATAGGAATCTTGTACACAAATAAATTCATGAAGAGCAAAGTGACAAGCATAGGAAGATAGAACACAAGTAACTTCAAAATTTTCAGCATGTAGAGAGGTGTTTTAGTAACATGAAAATTTCTACAACCATATTTTCCTCTCTCATAATAACTTTCAGTAGCATCATGAACAAACTCAACAATATAACCATCACTTAAAACATTCTTATCATGGTTCATATGCATAAAAGTATCATTACTCTCCACATAAGCATAATCAATTTTATTAGTAATAGTGGGAGTAAATTCAATAAAGTAGCTATCGTTATTATTCTCATCACCATAATCATCAAATATAGGAGGCATATTGTAATCATAATTAATTTTCTCCTCAATAGTAGGTGGACTGAAAATATGATAGTCATCATTGCAATCATCATATATAGGAGGTAAAGTATCATCAAAGTAAATTTTCTCCTCCATGCTTGGGGGACTAAAAAAATCATGCTCATCAAAACCAGCTTCCCCAAGCTTAGAATTTTCCATAGCATTAGCAACAATGGTGTTCGAAGCGTTCATACTAATATCATTGCTACTAGCATGCAAATAAGATTCCATAGGTTTTTTAATTTTCGCATCAAACAATCCATGTCTTAACTCAGGAAATAGATTAAAAAGCTCACTGTTATTTTCCATTATGCCTAACTAGTGAAAAACAAGAAACAAAAAGATGCAATTGCAGGATCTAAAGGAAATAGCTTCGAGCATTCACACACCGGCAACAGTGCTAGGGAATATCTTAGTAGTCGGAGGATGTGAATACCTTTTACCTTACCTCCCCGGCAACGGCGCCAGAAAATAGCTTGCTGTCTACTACTGGCGCGCAGTTGACGTGGGAGGTAGGAATCTCTTGTGGTGTAGCTTTTCTTCGTTCCCCGGCAACGGCGCCAGGAAATAGCTTGATGTCTACGCACGCTTCTATTCCTGTAGACAGTATTGGGCCTCCAAGAGCAGAGGTTTGTAGAACAGCAGCAAGTTTCCCTTAAGTGAACCACCCAAGGTTTATCGAACTCAGGGAGGTAGAGGTCAAAGATATCCCTCTCAAGCAACCCTGCAATCACGATACAAGAAGTCTCTTGTGTCCCTAACACACCTAATACACTTGTCAGATGTATAGGTGCACTAGTTCGGCGAAGAGATAGTAAGATGCAAGTGATATGGATGAATATGAGTGGTAATAGCAATCTCAAATAAATATGGCAGCGAGTAAACATGCAACAGAACTTGTTGGAAACGGTGTTTCAATGCTTAGAAACATGGCCTAGGGATCATACTTTCACTAGTGGACACTCTCAACATTGCAATCATAATTGAATATAAATATAAGCACTTCACTATGCTATTCTGAATTACTCTCTGGCAAGATAACGAACACTAATTCATCATGTAGGGCTGCAAAGCAAACCTTAAATATGTATCCCCAAGTACTAATAAACACCCCACGCTATCACTGTGAGCATTCATAGGAGGTACTAACACACCACAATTTCATAGAGACATCCAACTCAAATTATAACCCAGTGAACAAGTATTCTGTGAAATATAGCCTAAGAGACCCACACGGTGCACACACTGTCACCTTTACACATGTGGGACAAGGAGTCTCCGGAGATCACATAAGTAAAATCCACTTGAATAGCATAACGACATCTAGATTACAAAGCTCATCATATGGATCTCAATCATGTAAAGCAGCTCATGAGATCATTGTATTGAAGTACATGGGAGAGAGAGATGAACCACATAGCTACCGGTACAGCCCTTAGCCTCGGGGGAGAACTACTCCCTCCTCATCATGGGAGACAGCAGCGACGATGAAGATGGCGGTGGTGTCGATGGAGATGCCTTCCGGGGGAAATTCCCCGTCCCGGCGGCGTGCCGGAACAGAGACTTCTGTCCCCCGAATCTTGGCTTCGCGATGGCGGCGGCTCTGGAACTTTTCTCGTATCGTGGCTTATTGGTGTCGAAGTTTTAGGTCACGAACGCTTAAATAGGCGAAGAGTCGGAGTCGGAGGGGTCCTGGGGGGCCCACACAGTAGGGGGCACCCCCCCCTTGGCCGCGCCGCCATGTGGGGTGGAGGCCCTGGGCCTCCCCTCTGGTCCCTCTTCGGTGCTCTGGAAGCTTCCGTGAAATATAAGATCGTGGGCCTTGATTTCGTTCAATTCCGAGAATATTTCCTGTGTAAGATTTCTGAAACCAAAAACAGCAGAAAACAGGAACTGGCACTTCGGCATCTTGTCAATAGGTTAGTTCCGGAAAATGCATCAAAACGATATAAAGTACGAGCAAAACATGTAGGTATTGTCATAAAACAAGCATGGAACATCAGAAATTATAGATACGTTGGAAACGTATCAACATGCTGGCTCTAGATCCGAAGCAGATCCTGGCAGAAAACAGCTCGAAACAAAACACGATGAGAAAACGATATACGGACCTCCAGGGGTCCGGGGAATTATATAGCAGGAATTTTCACGACGAAAGGAAAGTACCAGGTCGAACTAGAGTCGGAGAGGGACAACGAGGGGCCGACCTCATAGGGCGGCGCGGCCAGGCTGGGGCCCGCGCCGGCCTATGGGGGCATGCCCTCGTGTGTCTCCTCCATTCCGTTTCGATCTCGTAATTTTTCATATTTTCCAAAAATAGCAAAAATATTGTTCGGAAAGTTAAACGCGGACTTTTTATTACCAGAACTGTTACCTATTGAAAGTCGAACTCTGCAGAGCTGTCAATTTGGCCTTTGATGAAAGCTTCCGGTGTCACCACTCGAATAATATCAACATCTTCATTATAAGAATCACCAGAGATATAATGCTTGAGTCTTTGTCCATTCACCACTTGTGTGGCATCTCCTTGCAGAGAACTAAATTTAATTGCCCCTGAACGATACACCTCCACAATGACATATGGTCCTTTCCATTTTGAGAGTAATTTCCCTGCAAAAAATCTGAGACGAGACCGATACAATAGGACTTTATCCCCAACATTAAATTCTCTTTTGATAATTCTTCTATCGTGCCATTTCTTAACTTTCTCTTTAAAGAGTTTAGCATTTTCATAAGCTTCACTTCTCCATTCATCTAGAGAACTAATAAACACCCCACGCTATCACTGTGAGCATTCATAGGAGGTACTAACACACCACAATTTCATAGAGACATCCAACTCAAATTATAACCCAGTGAACAAGTATTCTGTGAAATATAGCCTAAGAGACCCACACGGTGCACACACTGTCACCTTTACACATGTGGGACAAGGAGTCTCCGGAGATCACATAAGTAAAATCCACTTGAATAGCATAACGACATCTAGATTACAAAGCTCATCATATGGATCTCAATCATGTAAAGTAGCTCATGAGATCATTGTATTGAAGTACATGGGAGAGAGAGATGAACCACATAGCTACCGGTACAGCCCCGAGCCTCGATGGAGAACTACTCCCTCCTCATGGGAGCAGCAGCGGTGATGAAGATGGCGGTGGAGATGGCAGCGGTGTCGATGGAGAAGCCTTCCGGGGGCACTTCCCCGCTCCGGCAGGGTGCCGGAACAGAGACTCCTGTCCCCCAGATCTTGGCCTCGCGATGGCGGCGGCTCTGGAAGGTTTCTGTGGTTTTCGTCGAACGTATCAGGGTTTTCGATCCAGGGGCTTTAAATAGGCGAAGAGGCGGCGCAGGAGGGTCGAAGGGGCGACAAAACCATAGGGCGGCGCGGCCAGGGCCTGGGCCGCGCCGGCCTATGGTCTGGGGGCCCAGTGCCCCCCCTCTGGTCCTTCCCAGGTGTTCTGGATGCTTCCGGTGAAAATAGGAACTTGGGCGTTGATTTCGTCCGATTCCGAGAATATTTTGTTACTAGGATTTCTGAAACCAAAAACAGCAGAAAACAGGAACTGGCACTTCGGCATCTTGTTAATAGGTTAGTTCCAGAAAATGCACGAATATGATATAAAGTGTGCATAAAACATGTAGATAACATCAATAATGTGGCATGGAACAAACGATAACACAGATAATTTCTGGAGTGACATGCCATCATAACCTTGATCATACTATTTGTAAAGCATATGTAGTGAATGCAGCGATCAAAACAATGGTAATGACATGAGTAAACAAGTGAATCATAAAGCAAAGACTTTTCATGAATAGCACTTCAAGACAAGCATCAATTAAGTCTTGCATAAGAGTTAACTCATAAAGCAATAATTCAAAGTAAAGGCATTGAAACAACACAAAAGAAGATTAAGTTTCAGCGGTTGCTTTCAACTTGCAACATGTATATCTCATGGATATTGTCAACATAGAGTAATATAACAAGTGCAATAAGCAAATATGTAGGAATCAATGCACAGTTCACACAAGTGTTTGCTTCTTGAGGTGGAGAGAAATAGGTGAACTGACTCAACATTGAAAGTAAAAGAATTGTCCTCCATAGAGGAAAAGCATCGATTGCTATTTTTGTGCTAGAGCTTTGATTTTGAAAACATGAAACAATTTTGTCAACGGTAGTAATAAAGCATATGTATCATGTAAATTATATCTTACAAGTTGCAAGCCTCATGCATAGTGTACTAATAGTGCCCGCACCTTGTCCTAATTAGCTTGGACTACCGGATCATCACAATGCACATGTTTCGACCAAGTGTCACAAAGGGGTACCTCTATGCCGCCTGTACAAAGGTCTAAGGAGAAAGCTCGCATTGGATTTCTCGCTATTGATTATTCTTCAACTTAGACATCCATACCGGGACAACATAGACAACAGATAATGGACTCCTCTTTTATGCATAAGCATGTAACAACAATTAATAATTTTCTCATTTGAGATTGAGGATGTATGTCCAAAACTGAAACTTCCACCATGGATCATGGCTTTAGTTAGCGGCCCAATGTTCTTCTCTAACAATATGCATGCTTAACCATAGGGTGGTAGATCTCTCTTACTTCAGACAAGACGGACATGCATAGCAACTCACATGAAATTCAACAATGAATAGTTGATGGCGTCCCCAGTGAACATGGTTATCGCACAACAAGCAACTTAATAAGAGATAAAGTGCATAAGTACATATTCAATACCACAATAGTTTTTAAGCTATTTGTCCCATGAGCTATATATTGCAAAGGTGAATGATGGAATTTTAAAGGTAGCACTCAAGCAATTTACTTTGGAATGGCGGAAAATACCATGTAGTAGGTAGGTATGGTGGACACAAACGGCATAGTGGTTGGCTCAAGTATTTTGGATGCATGAGAAGTATTCCCTCTCGATACAAGGTTTAGGCTAGCAAGGTTGTTTGAAACAAACACAAGGATGAACCGGTGCAGCAAAACTCACATAAAAGACATATTGTAAACATTATAAGACTCTACACCGTCTTCCTTGTTGTTCAAACTCAATACTAGAAATTATCTAGACCTTAGAGAGACCAATTATACAAACCAAATTTTAGCATGCTCTATGTATTTCTTCATTAATGGGTGCAAAGCATATGATGCAAGAGCTTAAACATGAGCACAACAATTGCCAAGTATCACATTACCCAAGACATTAATAGCAATTACTACATGTATCATTTTCCAATTCCAACCATATAACAATTTAACGAAGAAGAAACTTCGCCATGAATACTATGAGTAGAAACTAAGGACATACTTGTCCATATGCTACAGCGGAGCGTGTCTCTCTCCCACACAAGCATGATGTAATCCAAAAAACAAAAACAAACAGACGCTCCAAGCAAAGCACATAAGATGTGATTGAATAAAAATATAGTTTCAGGGGAGGAACCTGATAATGTTGTCGATGAAGAAGGGGATGCCTTGGGCATCCCCAAGCTTAGACGCTTGAGTCTTCTTAGAATATGCAGGGGTGAACCACCGGGGCATCCCCAAGCTTAGAGCTTTCACTCTTCTTGATCATAGTATATCATCCTCCTCTCTTGACCCTTGAAAACTTCCTTCACACCAAACTCGAAACAACTCATTAGAGGGTTAGTGCACAATAAAAATTAACATATTCAGAGGTGACACAATCATTCTTAACACTTCTGGACATTGCATAATGCTACTGGACATTAATGGATCAAAGAAATTCATCCAACATAGCAAAAGAGGCAATGCGAAATAAAAGGCAGAATCTGTCAAAACAGAACAGTTCGTATTGACGAATTTTAAAATGGCACCAGACTTGCTCAAATGAAAATGCCCAAATTGAATGAAAGTTGCGTACATATCTGAGGATCATGCACGTAAATTGGCTTAATTTTCTGAGCTACCTACAGGGAGGTAGACCCAGATTCGTGATAGCAAAGAAATCTGGAACTGCGCAGTAATCCAAAACTAGTACTTACTTTTCTATCAAAGGCTTTACTTGGCACAACAAAACACAAAACTAAGATAAGGAGAGGTTGATACAGTAGTAAACAACTTCCAAGACACAAATATAAAACAAAGTACTGTAGCAAAATAACACATGGGTTATCTTCCAAGAAGTTCTTTCTTTATAGCCGTTAAGATGGGCTCAGCAGTTTTAGTGATGCACTCGCAAGAAATAGTATTTGAAGCAAAAGAGAGCATCAAGAGGCAAATTCAAAACACATTTAAGTCTAACATGCTTCCTATGCATAGGAATCTTGTAAATAAACAAGTTCAAGAAGCATAATGCAACAAGCATAGAAAGATAAAACAAGTATAGCTTCAAAAATTTCAGCACATAGAGAGGTATTTTAGTAACATGAAAATTTCTACAACCATATTTTCCTCTCTCATAATAACTTTCAGTAGTACCATGAGCAAACTCAACAATATAACTATCACATAAAGCATTCTTATCATGAGTCTCATGCATAAAATTATTACTACTCCCAACATAAGCATAGTTATTCTTATTAATTGTAGTAGGAGCAAATTCAACAAAGTAGCTATCATTATTATTCTCATCAAGTGTAGGAGGCATAGTGTAATCATAATCAAATTCATCCTCCATAACAGGCGGTAACAAAAGACTACTATCATTATAATCATCATAAATTGGAGGTAAAGTATCATCAAAGAAAATTTTCTCCTCAATGCTTGGGGGACTAAAAAGATCATGAAAACCAGCTTCCCCAAGCTTAGAATTTTCCATATCATTAGCAACAATGGTGTTCAAAGTATTCATGCTAACATGTTCCATGGGTTTTTTAATTTTCGGATCAAACCATCCATGTCTTAAATCAGGAAATAGAGTAAAAAGCTCATTGTTGTCCATTATGCCAAACTAGTGTAAACAAGAAACAAAAAGATGCAATTGCAGGATCTAAAGGAAATAGCTTCGAGTACTTACGACGCCGGGAAATAGCTTAGTAGCCGAGATCCGAAGTGTGAGTACCTTTTACCTTTCCTCCCCGGCAACGGCGCCAGAAAATAGCTTGATGTCTACTTCCCCCTCCTTTTCCTGTAGACAGTGTTGGGCCTCCAAGAGCAGAGGTTTGTAGAACAGCAGCAAGTTTTCCCTTAAGTGGATCACCCAAGGTTTATCGAACTCAGGGAGGAAGAGGTCAAAGATATCCCTCTCATGCAACCCTGCAACCACAAAGCAAGAAGTCTCTTGTGTCCCCAACACACCAAATAGGTGCACTAGTTCGGCGAAGAGATAGTGAAATACAGGTGGTATGAATATATATGAGCAGTAGCAATGGTGCCAGAAAATAGCTTGCTAGCGTGTAGTTGATGGTGGTAGTATTGCAGCAGTAGTAACACAGTAAAACAGTAAACAAGCAGTAGTAACGCAGCAGTATTTAGGAACAAGGCCTAGGGATTAGACTTTCACTAGTGGACACTCTCAACATTGATCACATAACAGAATAGATAAATGCATACTCTACACTCTTGTTGGATGATGAACGCATTGCGTAGGATTACACGAACCCTCAATGCCGGAGTTAACAAGCTCCACAATTTGTTCATATTTTAGTAACCTTATAGTGTAAGATAGATCAAAAGACTAAACCAAGTACTAACATAGCATGCACACTGTCACCTTCATGCATATGTAGGAGGCATAGATCACATCAATACTATCATAGCAATAGTTAACTTCGCAATCTACAAGAGATCATGATCATAGCATAAACCAAGTACTAACACGGTGCACACACTGTCACCTTTACACACGTGCAGGAGGAATAGAACTACTTTAATAACTTTGCTAGAGTAGCACCTAGATAAATTGTGATACAAACTCATATGAATCTCAATCATGTAAAGCAGCTCATGAGATTATTGTATTGAGGTACATAGGAGAGAGATGAACCACATAGCTACCGGTACAGCCCCGAGCCTCGATGGAGAACTACTCCCTCCTCATGGGAGCAGCAGCGGTGATGAAGATGGCGGTGGAGATGGCAGCGGTGTCGATGGAGAAGCCTTCCGGGGGCACTTCCCCGCTCCGGCAGGGTGCCGGAACAGAGACTCCTGTCCCCCAGATCTTGGCCTCGCGATGGCGGCGGCTCGGGAAGGTTTTCGTGGTTTCGTCGAACGTGTCGGGGTTTTCGATCCAGGGCTTTAAATAGGCGAAGAGGCGGCGCGGGAGGGTCGAAGGGCGACGAAACCATAGGGCGGCGCGGCCAGGGCCTGGGCCGCGCCGGCCTATGGTCCTGGGGCCCAGTGCCCCCTCTGGTCCTTCCGGGTGTTCGGATGCTTCCGGTGAAAATAGGAACTTGGGCGTTGATTTCGTCCGATTCCGAGAATATTTCGTTACTAGGATTTCTGAAACCAAAAACAGCAGAAAACAGGAACTGGCACTTCGGCATCTTGTTAATAGGTTAGTTCCAGAAAATGCACGAATATGATATAAAGTGTGCATAAAACATGTAGATAACATCAATAATGTGGCATGGAACACAAGAAATTATCGATACGTCGGAGACGTATCACCATCCCATAAACCATTTTATAAGGTGACATACCCATGGGATTTTTATAAGCAGTTCTATAAGCCCATAGTGCTTCCTTCAATTTACTAGCCCAGTTCTTTCTAGATTTATTAACAGTCTTTTGCAAGATAGATTTAATCTCTATATTTGATAATTCTACTTGCCCACTAGTTTGAGGATGGTAAGCGGAAGCAATTCTATGATTAATACCATATTTAGCAAGAGTTTTTCTAAAACCACCATGAATAAAATGAGAACCTCCATCAGTAATAAGATATCTAGGAACTCCTAATCTAGGAAAAATAATATCTAAAAGCATTTTTAAAGAGGTCTCACCATCAGCACTTTTTGTGGGTATGGCTTCCACCCATTTAGTAACATAATCAACAGCAACAAGTATATGAGTGTTACCTTCTGAAGAGGGGAAAGGACCCATGAAGTCGAATCTCCAACAATCGAAGGGTTCAATAACAAGAGTATAATTCATAGGCATTTCATTGCGTCTGGAGATATTGCCAACCCTTTGACATTCATCACAAGATAAAATAAACTTTCTTGCATCTTTGAAGAGAGTTGGCCAATAGAAACCTGATTGTAGAACCTTTTGCGCGGTTCTATCTCTGGCGTGATGTTCTCCATAAGCACTACCATGACACTTACTCAATATCTCTTGTTGTTCATATTCGGGAACACATCTTCGTAGAATACCATCCAATCCTTATTTATATAAGTGTGGGTCATCCCAAAAATAATGCCTCAAGTCATAAAAGAATTTCCTCCTTTGCTGAGCTGAAAAGGTTGGAGGCAAGTACTTGGAAACAATAAAGTTAGCATAATCAGCGTACCAAGGACTATCTCGCGAGCTCACCTTTATTACAGCCAATTGTTCATTTGGAAAACTATCATTAACAGGAACAGGATCATAAGCAATATTTTCCAATCTAGACAAATTATCAGCAACAGGATTATCAGCACATTTCCTATCTATAATATGCAAATCAAATTCTTGCAAAAGAAGCACCCATCTAATAAGCCTTGGCTTAGCATCTTTCTTTTGCATTAGGTACCTAATTGCAGCATGATCAGTATGAATTGTAACTTTTGAATCAACAATATAAGATCTAAACTTGTCACAAGCAAAAACTACAGCTAATAATTCTTTTTCAGTTGTAGCACAATTTCTTTGAGCAGCATCAAGAGTTTTGCTAGCATAATGAATAACATTCAATTTTTTATCTACTCGCTGTCCAAGAACAGCGCCTACAGCAAAATCACTAGCATCACACATAATTTCAAAAGGTAAGTTCCAATCAGGAGGTTCAACTATAGGAGCAGTTGTTAAGGCTTTCTTTAGAGTTTCAAAAGCTTCCTTACAATCATCATCAAAAACAAAAGGTACATCTTTTTGAAGAAGATTAGTAAGAGGCTTTGAAATCTTGGAGAAATCTTTAATAAATCTCCTATAAAACCCAGAATGACCAAGAACACTACGAATACCTTTAACATCCCTGGGATAGGGAATCTTCTCAATTGCTTCAACTTTAGCTCTATAAACTTCAATACCTCTCTCGAAAATTTGATGTCCCAATACAATTCCTTCGTTAACCATAAAGTGGCATTTCTCCCAATTAAGAACAAGGTTAGTTTCTTCACATCTCTGCAAAACTTTATCGAGGTTTCGCAAGCAATTATCAAAAGAATTCCCATAGACAGAAAAATCATCCATGAATACATCTACAATATTCTCGCAAAAGCCATGAAAAATAGCAGACATGCATCTTTGAAAAGTAGCAGGAGCATTACAAAAACCAAAAGGCATACGTCTATAAGCATAAGTTCCATAGGGACAAGTGAAAGTGGTTTTCTCTTGATCTTTAGTTTTAACAGCAATTTGTGAAAACCCAGAATAACCATCAAGAAAGCAAAAATGAGTATCTTTAGACAACCTTTCTAACATTTGATCAATAAAAGGTAAAGGGTAATGATCTTTCTTAGTAACTTTATTAACTTTTCGATAATCAATGCACATTCTATACCCTACAACTACTCTTTGAGGGGTGAGCTCATCATTATCATTAGGCACAACAGTTATTCCTCCTTTCTTAGGAACACAATGCACAGGACTGACCCATCTACTATCAGCAATAGGATATATAATACCAGCTTCAAGAAGTTTTAATACCTCATTCCTTACCACATCCTTCATCTTAGGAATTAGACGACGCTGATGTTCAACAACAGGCTTTGCATCATATTCCATGTTGATGGCATGTTGGCAAATAGAGGGAGAAATCCTCTTCAAGTCATCAAGAGTGTAGCCAATAGCTCCTCGGTGTTTCTTCAATATTTCCAATAACCTTTCTTCCTCAAAATCTGAAAGCTTAGAACTAATAATAATAGGATATATTTTCTTATCATCAATATGAGCATACTTAAGATTATCAGGCAACGGTTTTAAATCAAAAACAGGATCTTCCTTTGGTGGTGGTGTTGTACCTAGATCTTCAACCGGCAAGTCATGTTTAAGAATAAGTTGACGAAGGAAAATTTCATCAAGCTCATTCCTTTCTTCCCTAAAGACTTCACTCTCACTATCCTCCAAATGTTGCTGCAAAGGATTACTAGGAGCAAGAGCAATAGATGCACACTGTTCAACTCTAAAATCATTATTAGGCAAATCTGCTTTATAAGGAGTTTTGGTAAATTTAGAGAAATTAAACTCATAAGATTCACCAGCAAATTTAGTCACAATTTTCTCTTTCTTGCAATCTATAACAGCTCCACAAGTATTTAGAAAAGGTCTACCAAAAATAATAGGACAAGACTTACTAGCAGCAGAACCAAGTACCAAAAAGTCAGCAGGATATTTAATCTTACCACATAGAACTTCCACATCTCGAACAATACCAATAGGAGAGATAGTTTCTCTATTAGCTAACCGAATAACCACATCAATATCTTCAAGTTCACAAGAACCAATTTCATGCATGATTTCCGTGTAAAGATCATAAGGAATGGCACTAATACTTGTACCAATGTCGCATAAACCATAATAATAATGATCACCAATTCTAACAGAGAGCATAGGAACACTGGCTTTTCTAGACTTATTAGGATGCGAAACAATATTAGAAGCATCTTCACAGAAAATAATATGACCATCTTCTACATTTTTGTCACAAGATCTTTAACTATTGCAATAGCAGGTTCAACCTTTATTTGCTCTTCAGGTTCTACAGGTTTCTTTGCACTTTTATTAACCGCACTAGTTATAACAGAATACTCCTTCATTTTAACAGGGAAAGGAGTTTTTTCAATATAAGCTTCAGGAAGAACATGATCAACAGTTTCAATTACAACACATTTATTTATAGATGAATCAGTTTTATCTTTGTACGGTTCATGATACTTATCAAAATTCTTCCTAGGCAATTCAAAATGAGAGGCAAAAGCTTTATAAAAATTTGCAACAACTTGAGGGTCAAGACCATAAGTAGCACTCATATTACAAAATTTATCAGTATCCATAAAAATTTCAATGCATTTGTAATCATAATTTATACCTGGCTCTCTATCTTTGTCGTTCTCCCATCCTTCAGTATTCTCCTGAATACGATCAAGAAGGTCCCTCTTAAACTCTTTTTTGTTGCGTGTAAATGATCCAGAACAAGAAGTATCCAGCAAGGTTTTATCTTGAAAAGAAAGTCTTGCATAGAAATTATCAATGATGATATTACCAGGAAGCTCATGAATAGGGCATTTGAGCATTAAAGACTTCAATCTCCCCCATGCTTGGGCAATACTCTCTCCATCATGAGGCTAGAAATTATATATACGGTTCCGGTCTTTGTGAATTACACTTGGAGGATAGAATTTAGAATAAAATAGAGGCACAATATCATTCCAATCAAGAGAATCCCCATTCTAGTAATTTGTACCAATGCGCCACTTTACCAGACAACGATATAGAGAATAGTTTCTTCCTAACTCCATCCATAGCAATACCTACACATTTGAATAACCCGCATAATTCATGTAAAAATAGTAAATGATCTCCAGGATGGACAGTTTCATCCCCTTCATAGCGGTTATCCACAACACGTTCAATAATTTTCATAGGTATTTTGTATGGAACCTCTCTCTCACCTGGCGCCTCATCCACTACCTTTGCAGTAGTAGTAGATTTCCCAAATAGAAATTCAAGAGAAGATCTCTACATAATGAATTATAGCAGCAGGCAAAAATAAAATCAGCACGTACAGTAAAGGTTTCCCTTACCAATAGCGCTTCACTCCCCGGCAACGGCGCCAGAAAATAGTCTTGATGACCCACAAGTATAGGGGGTGTATCGTGGTACTTTCGATAAATAAGAGTGTCGAACCCAACGAGGAGCAGAAGGTGTTGACAAGCAGTTTCGATGAAGGATTCACTGTAAATGCTCACAAACAAGTATTCAGGGGGTTTTGATATAGCAAATGAATAAAGTACAAGTAAGTAAAGTCCGAGAGTAATAATTGTAGCGAGTGGCCCAATCCTTTTTAGCACAAAGGACAAGACGGTTTGTTTACTTATAATGACCAAACGTTCTTGAGGACACACGGGAATTTAGTCTAGTGCTTTCGCTTCATATAGTTGATTAATCTTCATTGTTTTGATAAGTGTTGTGTGGGTGAACCTATGCTAATGCACCGCCCTTCCTAGGACTAATACATACTTGTGATTATACCCCTTGCAAGCATCCGCAACTACAAGAAAGTAATTAAGATAAATCTAACCACGGCCTTAAACTCTGACATCCTGCTATCCCTCCTGCATCGATATACCAACGGGGGTTTAGGTTTCTGTCACTCCGACAACCCCACAATTAGCAAACGAATACAAGATGTATTCCCCTAGGCCCATAAAGGTGAAGTATCATGTAGTCGACGTTCACATGACACCACTAGAAGAATAACACCACAACTTAAATATCAAATCATTGAATATTACTCAATCATAATTCACCACTAACATTTAGACTTCACCCATGTCCTCAAGAACTAAACGAACTACTCACGAGACATCATATGGAACATGATCAGAGGTGATATGATGATGAATAACAATCTGAACATAAACCTTGGTTTAATAGTTTCACTCAATAGCATCAATAACAAGGAGTAATCAATACCGGGAGAGGTCCCCCTATCAAACAATCAAGATACAACCCTAGATGTTACAGCGGTGACGAGGTGCAGCGGTGGAGATGACGGTGACGGTGGTGGAGATGATGATGATGATGATCCCAATGAAGTCTAGCTCGATGGCGGTGACGATGGCGACGATTTCCCCCTCCGAGAGGGAATTTCCCCGGCGGATTTCAGCCTGCCGGAGAGCTCTTTTCTCTCTGGTGTTTTCCGCCCCGCAGAGGCGGCTGTGACTCCTCGCGATTATTCTCTGTAGCTTAGGTTTTCGGGACGAAGAAGTACGCGAAGGAGAGGCGGCCGAAGGGGGCTGTGGGCCCCCTCCCCACAAGGCGGTGCGACCAGGCCAGGGCCCGCGTCGGCCTATAGGGGGCCCATGGCGGCCCTCCTCGGCTCCTCCTTTTGGCTGGCTTCATCTTCGGGAAAAATAAGATCTTCGGTGTAATTTCCGTCAATTGTTGATCTCCAGAAATATTGCATTCCGACGGTGCTTTTTTCCAGCAGAATCCTGACTCCGGTGAAAGATCCTCCAATAATCATGAAACATGCAAAATAGATGAAATAACATAAGTATCACCTCTAAATATGAAATATATCAATGAATAACAGTAAATTATGATATAAAATAGTGATGCAAAATGGACGTATCACACCTGTTAATGAAGCTAAAATTGAAATCTCTCTTGAAGATGTCATGAAAAAGTTGGAGGCCATAGAGAAAAATCTTCCAAGTGTTGAGACTAAATTGGGAATATTACTTGATAACACTGATAAACTTGATAAATCTCTAAGTGGAATTAATGAGAGAATTGCCATCTTAGAAACTTGTGCTACTCATGATAATCAAACCCATAGGATTAGTGAACTTGAAGAAGCTATGGGAACGTTGGGTTCAACTTTTTCTTCTCTTAAGTTTAAGGAGAAAGCTTATGTGGGTAAGGAGCAAAAGTTCATGTATGTCTCTAAGGTGCCTCAGCCAAAGAACTATTATAAGCCTAAAATTGATAAATCCCTTAGTACTACTATGGGAAATTTAGATAATGGAGCATCTAAGATACTATTGTGACAAGTTGTGAAAATTATGATGTTGATGCTTCATCTCTTGATAATACTTGATTCACACTTTCTGCGCCTAGCTGAAAGGCGTTAAAGAAAAGTGCTTATGGGAGACAACCCGTTATTTTACTTCTACAATTTTGTTTTATATTTGAGTCTTGGAAGTTGTTACTACTGTAGCAACCTCTACTTATCTTTATTTTATTGCATTGTTGTGCCAAGTAAAGTCTTTGATAGTAAGGTTGATACTAGATTTGGATTACTGCGCAGAAACAGATTTCTTGCTGTCACGAATTTGAGTAGGTAACTCAGAAAAATCAGAAAAAATTCATGAGTGATCTTCAGATATGTACGCAACTTTCATTCAATTTGAGCTTCTTCATCTGAGCATGTTAAGTGGCTCTAAAAAATTCGTCTTTACGGACTGTTCTGTTTTGACAGATTCTGCCTTTTATTTCACATTGCCTCTTTTGCTATGTTGAATGGATTTCTTTGTTCCATTAACTTTTAGTAACTTTGAGAAATGTCTAGAAGTGTTAAGAATGATTGTGTCACCTCTGAATATGTGAATTTTTGATTATGCACTAACCCTCTAATGAGTTTGTTTTGAGTTTGGTGTGGAGGAAGTTTTCAAGGGTCAAGAGACGAGGATGATACAATATGATCACGAAGAGTGAAAATTCTAAGCTTGGGGATGCCCCCGTGGTTCATCCCTGCATATTTCAGGAAGACTCAAGCATCTAAGCTTGGGGATGCCCAAGGCATCCCCTTCTTCATCGACAACTTATCAGGTCACCTCTAGTGAAACTATATTTTTATTCCGTCACATCTTATGTGCTTTACTTGGAGCGTCTGTATGTTTTTATTTTTGTTTGTGTTTGAATAAAATCGGATCCTAGCATTCTTTGTTTGGGAGAGAGACACGCTCCATTTTCATATGAACACTGGTGTTCTTAGCTTTACTTTTAATGTTCATGGCGAAGGTTGAAACTGCTTCGTTCATTGTTATTTGGTTGGAAACAGAAAATGCTTCATGTGGTAATTGGTATATTGTCTTGAATAATTTGATACTTGGCAATTGTTTTACTCAAATAGATCATGTTTAAGTTCTTGCATCATGTACTTTGCACCTATTAATGAAGAACTACCATAGAGCTTGTTAAAATTTGGTTTGCATGATTGGTCTCTTTAAAGTCTAGATATTTTCTCGTGAAGTGTTTGAACAACAAGGAAGATAGTGTAGAGTCTTATAATGCTTGCAATATGTTCTTATGTAATTTTTGTTGTACCGGTTCATACTTGTGTTTGCTTCAAACAACCTTGCTAGCCAAAGCCTTGTACTGAGAGGGAATTCTTCTCGTGCATCCAAATCCTTGAGCCAAAACCTATGCCATTTGTGTCCACCATACCTACCTACTATGTGGTATTTCTCTGCCATTCCAAAGTAAATTGCTTGAGTGCTACCTTTAAAATTTTATTCCTTGTCTTTGCAATATATAGCTCATGGGAAAATAGCCTTAAAAACTATTGTGGTAAAGAATATGTAGCTTATGTATCTTATTTCTTATAAGTTGCTTGTTGAGCGGTAACCATGTTTCTGGGGATGCCATCAACTATTACACCTTTGTTGAATATCATGTGAGTTGCTATGCATGTTCGTCTTGTCTGAAGTAAGGGTGATTTATCATGATTAAATGGTTTGAGTATGCATATTGTTAGAGAAGAACATTGGGCCGCTAACTAAAGCCATGAATCATGGTGGAAGTTTCAGTTTGGACACTAATCCTCAATCTCTTATGATAATATTATCTGTGGTTGAATGCTTATGCATTAAAGAGAAGTCCATTATCTGTTTTCTATGTTGTCACGGTATGGATGTCCTTAGTTGAGATCTATCAAAAACGAGAAATCAAATGCGATCTATCTCCTTGGACCTTTGTACAGACGGCATAGAGGTACCCCTTTGTGACACTTGGTTGAAACATATGTAATGCAATGATAATCCATGGAAATCCAAGCTAATTAGGACAAGTTGCGAGCACTATTGGTATTCTATGCATGAGGCTTGCAACTTATAGGATGTCTTATGCATAACACATATGAATTATTACTACCATTGACAAAATTGTTTCTATGTTTTCAAAATAAAAGTTCTATCACAAAAAATAGTAATCCGTGCTTCCCTCTGTGAAGGGCCTTTCTTTTACTTTATGTTGAGTCAGTTTACCTACTTCTTTCTATCTTAGAAGCAAACACTTGTGTCAATTGTGTGCATTGATTCCTACATACTTGCTTATTTGCATTCATCATATTACTTTGTGTTGACAATTATCCATGAGATATACATATTGAATTTGAAAGCAATTGCTGAAACTTATATCTTTCTTTGTGTTGCTTCAAAACTTTCTACTAAGAATCTATTGCTTTATGAGTTAACTCTATGCAAGTCTTATTGATGCTTGTCTTGAAAGTACTATTCATGAAAAGTCTTTGCTATATGATTCAGTTGTTTAATCATTATCTTTACCATTGCTTCGAATCACTTCATTCATCTCATATGCTTTACAATAGTATTGATCAAGATTATGGTAGCATGTCACTTCAGAAATTATCCTTGTTATCGTTTACCTACTCGAGGGCGAGTAGGAACTAAGCTTGGGGATGCTTGATACGTCTCAAACGTATCTATATTTTCTTATGTTCCATAGCTTGATGACAATACTCACATGTTTTATATACACTTCATGTCATTATTATGCATTTTCCGGCACTAACCTATTAACGAGATGCCGAAGCGCCAGTTCCTGTTTTGTGCTGTTTTTGGTTTCAGAAATCCTACATAGGAAATATTCTCACAATTGGACGAAACGAACGCCCAGGGTCTTATTTTTCCACGGAGCTTCCAGAAGACCGAAGAGGATACGAAGTGGGGCCACGAGGCGCCCTAACCATAGGGCGGCGCGGCCAAGGAGGGGCCCGCGCCGGCCTATGGTGTGGGGCCCCCGTGCCTCCTTCGACTCTGCCCTTCCGCCTACTTAAACTCTCCGTCGCGAAAATCCTATTACCGAGAGCCACGGTACGGAAAAAGTTCCAGAGACGCCGCCGCCAATCCCATCTCGGGGGATTCAGGAGATCGCCTCCGGCACCCTGCCGGAGAGGGGAATCATCACCCGGAGGACTCTACATCACCATGATCGCCTCCGGACTGATGTGTGAGTAGTTCATCCTTGGACTATGGGTCCATAGCAGTAGCTAGATGGTTGTCTTCTCCTAATTGTGCTATCATGTTAGATCTTGTGAGCTGCCTATCATGATCAAGATCATCTATTTGTAATGCTACATGTTGTGTTTGTTGGGATCCGATGAATATGGAATACTATGTCAAGTTGATTATTGATCTATCATATATGTGTTGTTTATGATCTTGCATGCTCTCCGTTGCTAGTAGAGGCTCTGGCCAAGTTGATACTTGTGACTCCAAGAGGGAGTATTTATGCTCGATAGTGGGTTCATGCCTCCATTGAATCTGGGACAGTGACAGAAAGTTCTAAGGTTGTGGATGTGCTATTGCCACTAGGGATAAAACATCAATGCTTTGTCTAAGGATATTTGTGTTGATTACATTACGCACAATACTTAATGCAATTGTCTGTTGTTTGCAACTTAATACTGGAAGGGGTGCGGATGCTAACCCGAAGGTGGACTTTTTAGGCATAGATGCATGCTGGATAGCGGTCTATGTACTTTGTCGTAATGCCCTAAGTAAATCTCATATTAGTCATCATGATATGTATGTGCATAGTTATGTCCTCTCTATTTGTTAATTTCCCAACTGTAATTTGTTCACCCAACATGCTATTTCTTATTGGAGAGACACCACTAGTGAACTGTGGACCCCGGTCCATTCTTTTACATCTGAATACAATCTACTGCAATCATTGTTCTCTGATGTTCTTTGCAAACAAAAATCATTTTCCACACTATACATTTAATCCTTTGTTTACAGCAAGCCGGTGAGATTGACAACCTCACTGTTACGTTGGGGCAAAGTTTTTTGATTGTGTTGTGCAGGTTCCACGTTTGCGCCAGAATCTCTGGTGTTACGCCGCACTACACTCCTCCGCCAACAACCTTCACGTGGCCTTCATCTCCTACTGGTTCGATAAACCATGGTTTCTTACTAAGGGAAAACTTGCTGTTGTACGCATCACACCTTCCTCTTGGGGTTCCCAATGGACATGTGCTTCACGCGTTATCAACCCCGGACATCTTCAATCTGCAACTCTCCACCTACGAGCAGCAATTCATTGGGGTGCATCTTCAGCTCATTTATGTACGGGTTGACGACGTCCTCAAAGAAGCTGTCCTTCGGAGTTCCCGACGAAGAGATGGTGGCTCTAGATCTGACAACGGTATCTGGCCGAAAACAGCTCGAAACAAAACACGACGAGAAAACGATATACGGACCTCCAGGGGTCCGGGGGATTATATAGCAAAAAATTTCATGACAGAAGGAAAGTACCAGGTCGAACCGGAGTGGGAGAGGGACTCCGAGGGGCTGTCCCCGTATGGCGGCGCGGCCAGGATGGCGCCCACGCCGGCCTATGGGGGCACGCCCTCGTGCGTCTCCTCCGCTCCGATTCGATCTCGTAATTTTTCATATTTTCCAAAAATAGCAAAACATTGTTCGGAAAGTTAAACGCGGACTTTTTATTACCAGAACTGTTACCTATTCGAAGTCGAACTCTGCAGAACTATCAATTTGATTTTTGATGAAAGCTTCCGGAGTCACCACTCGAATAACATCAACATCTTCATTATAAGAATCTCCAGAAATATAATGCTTGAGTCTTTTCCCATTCACCACTTGTGTGGCATCACCTTTTAGAGAACCAATTTTTATTTCCTCTGAACGATACACCTCCACAATGACATATGGTCCTTCCCATTTTGAGAGTAATTTCCCAGCAAAAAATCTGAGACGAGACCGATACAGTAGGACTTTATCTATAACATTGAATTCTCTTTTGATAATTCTTCTATCATGCCATTTCTTAACTTTCTCCTTAATAAGTTTAGCATTTTCGTAAGCTTCACTTCTCCACTCATCTAATGAACTCAATTGTAGCAATCTTTTCTTACCGGCAAGTTTAGGATCTTTATTAAGTTCTCTTACAGCCCAATAAGCTTTGTGCTCTAGTTCTAAAGGTAAATGACAAGCTTTTCCATAAACCATTTTATAAGGAGACATACCCATGGGATCTTTGTAAGCAGTTCTATAAGCCAATAGTGCTTCCTTCAACTTACTAGCCCAATTTTTCCTAGATTTATTAACAGTCTTTTGCAAGATAGATTTAATTTGTCTATTTGATAATTCTACTTGTCCACTAGTTTGAGGATGATAAGCGGAAGCAATCCTATGATTAATACCATATTTAGCAAGAGTTTTTCTAAAACCACCATGAATAAAATGAGAACCTCCATCAGTCATAAGATATCTAGGTACTCCAAATCTGGGAAAAATAACATCTAAAAGCATTCTTAAAGAGGTCTCACCATCAGCACTTTTTGTGGGTATGGCTTCCACCCATTTAGTAACGTAATCAACAACGACAAGTATATGAGTGTTACCTTCTGAAGAAGGGAAAGGGCCCATGAAGTCAAATCCCCAACAATCAAATGGTTCAATAACAAGAGTATAATTCATAGGCATTCATTGCGTCTAGAGATATTACCAACCCTTTGACATTCATCACAAGATAAAATAAACTTTCTTGCATCTTTGAAGAGAGTTGGCCAATAGAAACCTGATTGTAGAACCTTTTGCGCGGTTCTATCTCTGGCGTGATGTTCTCCATAAGCACTACCATGACACTTACTCAATATCTCTTGTTGTTCATATTCGGGAACACATCTTCGTAGAATACCATCCAATCCTTATTTATATAAGTGTGGGTCATCCCAAAAATAATGCCTCAAGTCATAAAAGAATTTCCTCCTTTGCTGAGCTGAAAAGGTTGGAGGCAAGTACTTGGAAACAATAAAGTTAGCATAATCAGCGTACCAAGGACTATCTCGCGAGCTCACCTTTATTACAGCCAATTGTTCATTTGGAAAACTATCATTAACAGGAACAGGATCATAAGCAATATTTTCCAATCTAGACAAATTATCAGCAACAGGATTATCAGCACATTTCCTATCTATAATATGCAAATCAAATTCTTGCAAAAGAAGCACCCATCTAATAAGCCTTGGCTTAGCATCTTTCTTTTGCATTAGGTACCTAATTGCAGCATGATCAGTATGAATTGTAACTTTTGAATCAACAATATAAGATCTAAACTTGTCACAAGCAAAAACTACAGCTAATAATTCTTTTTCAGTTGTAGCACAATTTCTTTGAGCAGCATCAAGAGTTTTGCTAGCATAATGAATAACATTCAATTTTTTATCTACTCGCTGTCCAAGAACAGCGCCTACAGCAAAATCACTAGCATCACACATAATTTCAAAAGGTAAGTTCCAATCAGGAGGTTCAACTATAGGAGCAGTTGTTAAGGCTTTCTTTAGAGTTTCAAAAGCTTCCTTACAATCATCATCAAAAACAAAAGGTACATCTTTTTGAAGAAGATTAGTAAGAGGCTTTGAAATCTTGGAGAAATCTTTAATAAATCTCCTATAAAACCCAGAATGACCAAGAACACTACGAATACCTTTAACATCCCTGGGATAGGGCATCTTCTCAATTGCTTCAACTTTAGCTCTATAAACTTCAATACCTCTCTCGAAAATTTGATGTCCCAATACAATTCCTTCGTTAACCATAAAGTGGCATTTCTCCCAATTAAGAACAAGGTTAGTTTCTTCACATCTCTGCAAAACTTTATCGAGGTTTCGCAAGCAATTATCAAAAGAATTCCCATAGACAGAAAAATCATCCATGAATACATCTACAATATTCTCGCAAAAGCCATGAAAAATAGCAGACATGCATCTTTGAAAAGTAGCAGGAGCATTACAAAAACCAAAAGGCATACGTCTATAAGCATAAGTTCATAGGGACAAGTGAAAGTGGTTTTCTCTTGATCTTTAGTTTTAACAGCAATTTGTGAAAACCCAGAATAACCATCAAGAAAGCAAAAATGAGTATCTTTAGACAACCTTTCTAACATTTGATCAATAAAAGGTAAAGGGTAATGATCTTTCTTAGTAACTTTATTAACTTTTCGATAATCAATGCACATTCTATACCCTACAACTACTCTTTGAGGGGTGAGCTCATCATTATCATTAGGCACAACAGTTATTCCTCCTTTCTTAGGAACACAATGCACAGGACTCGACCCATCTACTATCAAGCAATAGGATATATAATACCAGCTTCAAGAAGTTTTAATACCTCATTCCTTACCACATCCTTCATCTTAGGAATTAGACGACACGATGTTCAACAACGAGGCTTTGCATCATATTCCATGTTGATGGCATGTTGGCAAATAGAGGGAGAAATCCTCTTCAAGTCATCAAGAGTGTAGCCAATAGCTCCTCGGTGTTTCTTCAATATTTCCAATAACCTTTCTTCCTCAAAATCTGAAAGCTTAGAACTAATAATAATAGGATATATTTTCTTATCATCAATATGAGCATACTTAAGATTATCAGGCAACGGTTTTAAATCAAAAACAGGATCTTCCTTTGGTGGTGGTGTTGTACCTAGATCTTCAACCGGCAAGTCATGTTTAAGAATAAGTTGACGAAGGAAAATTTCATCAAGCTCATTCCTTTCTTCCCTAAAGACTTCACTCTCACTATCCTCCAAATGTTGCTGCAAAGGATTACTAGGAGCAAGAGCAATAGATGCACACTGTTCAACTCTAAAATCATTATTAGGCAAATCTGCTTTATAAGGAGTTTTGGTAAATTTAGAGAAATTAAACTCATAAGATTCACCAGCAAATTTAGTCACAATTTTCTCTTTCTTGCAATCTATAACAGCTCCACAAGTATTTAGAAAAGGTCTACCAAAAATAATAGGACAAGACTTACTAGCAGCAGAACCAAGTACCAAAAAGTCAGCAGGATATTTAATCTTACCACATAGAACTTCCACATCTCGAACAATACCAATAGGAGAGATAGTTTCTCTATTAGCTAACCGAATAACCACATCAATATCTTCAAGTTCACAAGAACCAATTTCATGCATGATTTCCGTGTAAAGATCATAAGGAATGGCACTAATACTTGTACCAATGTCGCATAAACCATAATAATAATGATCACCAATTCTAACAGAGAGCATAGGAACACTGGCTTTTCTAGACTTATTAGGATGCGAAACAATATTAGAAGCATCTTCACAGAAAATAATATGACCATCTTCTACATTTTCAGTCACAAGATCTTTAACTATTGCAATAGCAGGTTCAACCTTTATTTGCTCTTCAGGTTCTACAGGTTTCTTTGCACTTTTATTAACCGCACTAGTTATAACAGAATACTCCTTCATTTTAACAGGGAAAGGAGTTTTTTCAATATAAGCTTCAGGAAGAACATGATCAACAGTTTCAATTACAACACATTTATTTATAGATGAATCAGTTTTATCTTTGTACGGTTCATGATACTTATCAAAATTCTTCCTAGGCAATTCAAAATGAGAGGCAAAAGCTTTATAAAAATTTGCAACAACTTGAGGGTCAAGACCATAAGTAGCACTCATATTACAAAATTTATCAGTATCCATAAAAATTTCAATGCATTTGTAATCATAATTTATACCTGGCTCTCTATCTTTGTCGTTCTCCCATCCTTCAGTATTCTCCTGAATACGATCAAGAAGGTCCCTCTTAAACTCTTTTTTGTTGCGTGTAAATGATCCAGAACAAGAAGTATCCAGCAAGGTTTTATCTTGAAAAGAAAGTCTTGCATAGAAATTATCAATGATGATATTACCAGGAAGCTCATGAATAGGGCATTTGAGCATTAAAGACTTCAATCTCCCCCATGCTTGGGCAATACTCTCTCCATCATGAGGCTAGAAATTATATATACGGTTCCGGTCTTTGTGAATTACACTTGGAGGATAGAATTTAGAATAAAATAGAGGCACAATATCATTCCAATCAAGAGAATCCCCATTCTAGTAATTTGTACCAATGCGCCACTTTACCAGACAACGATATAGAGAATAGTTTCTTCCTAACTCCATCCATAGCAATACCTACACATTTGAATAACCCGCATAATTCATGTAAAAACAGTAAATGATCTCCAGGATGGACAGTTTCATCCCCTTCATAGCGGTTATCCACAACACGTTCAATAATTTTCATAGGTATTTTGTATGGAACCTCTCTCTCACCTGGCGCCTCATCCACTACCTTTGCAGTAGTAGTAGATTTCCCAAATAGAAATTCAAGAGAAGATCTCTACATAATGAATTATAGCAGCAGGCAAAAATAAAATCAGCACGTACAGTAAAGGTTTCCCTTACCAATAGCGCTTCACTCCCCGGCAACGGCGCCAGAAAATAGTCTTGATGACCCACAAGTATAGGGGGTATATCGTGGTACTTTCGATAAATAAGAGTGTCGAACCCAACGAGGAGCAGAAGGTGTTGACAAGCAGTTTCGATGAAGGATTCACTGTAAATGCTCACAAACAAGTATTCAGGGGGTTTTGATATAGCAAATGAATAAAGTACAAGTAAGTAAAGTCCGAGAGTAATAATTGCAGCGAGTGGCCCAATCCTTTTTAGCACAAAGGACAAGACGGTTTGTTTACTTATAATGACCAAACGTTCTTGAGGACACACGGGAATTTAGTCTAGTGCTTTCGCTTCATATAGTTGATTAATCTTCATTGTTTTGATAAGTGTTGTGTGGGTGAACCTATGCTAATGCACCGCCCTTCCTAGGACTAATACATACTTGTGATTATACCCCTTGCAAGCATCCGCAACTACAAGAAAGTAATTAAGATAAATCTAACCACGGCCTTAAACTCTGAGATCCTGCTATCCCTCCTGCATCGATATACCAACGGGGGTTTAGGTTTCTGTCACTCCGACAACCCCACAATTAGCAAACGAATACAAGATGTATTCCCCTAGGCCCATAAAGGTGAAGTATCATGTAGTCGACGTTCACATGACACCACTAGAAGAATAACACCACAACTTAAATATCAAATCATTGAATATTACTCAATCATAATTCACCACTAACATTTAGACTTCACCCATGTCCTCAAGAACTAAACGAACTACTCACGAGACATCATATGGAACATGATCAGAGGTGATATGATGATGAATAACAATCTGAACATAAACCTTGGTTCAATAGTTTCACTCAATAGCATCAATAACAAGGAGTAATCAATACCGGGAGAGGTCCCCCTATCAAACAATCAAGATACAACCCTAGATGTTACAGCGGTGACGAGGTGCAGCGGTGGAGATGACGGTGACGGTGGTGGAGATGATGATGATGATGATCCCAATGAAGTCTAGCTCGATGGCGGTGACGATGGCGACGATTTCCCCCTCCGAGAGGGAATTTCCCCGGCGGATTTCAGCCTGCCGGAGAGCTCTTTTCTCTCTGGTGTTTTCCGCCCCGCAGAGGCGGCTGTGACTCCTCGCGATTATTCTCTGTAGCTTAGGTTTTCGGGAGGAAGAAGTACGCGAAGGAGAGGCAGCCGAAGGGGGCTGTGGGCCCCCTCCCCACAAGGCGGTGCGACCAGGCCAGGCCCCGCGTCGGCCTATGGGGGGCCCATGGCGGCCCTCCTCGGCTCCTCCTTTTGGTTGGCTTCATCTTCGGGAAAAATAAGATCTTCGGTGTAATTTCCGTCAATTGTTGATCTCCAGAAATATTGCATTCCGACGGTGCTTTTTTCCAGCAGAATCCTGACTCCGGTGAAAGATCCTCCAATAATCATGAAACATGCAAAATAGATGAAATAACATAAGTATCACCTCTAAATATGAAATATATCAATGAATAACAGTAAATTATGATATAAAATAGTGATGCAAAATGGACGTATCACACCTGTTAATGAAGCTAAAATTGAAATCTCTCTTGAAGATGTCATGAAAAAGTTGGAGGCCATAGAGAAAAATCTTCCAAGTGTTGAGACTAAATTGGGAATATTACTTGATAACACTGATAAACTTGATAAATCTCTAAGTGGAATTAATGAGAGAATTGCCATCTTAGAAACTTGTGCTACTCATGATAATCAAACCCATAGGATTAGTGAACTTGAAGAAGCTATGGGAACGTTGGGTTCAACTTTTTCTTCTCTTAAGTTTAAGGAGAAAGCTTATGTGGGTAAGGAGCAAAAGTTCATGTATGTCTCTAAGGTGCCTCAGCCAAAGAACTATTATAAGCCTAAAATTGATAAATCCCTTAGTACTACTATGGGAAATTTAGATAATGGAGCATCTAAGATACTATTGTGACAAGTTGTGAAAATTATGATGTTGATGCTTCATCTCTTGATAATACTTGATTCACACTTTCTGCGCCTAGCTGAAAGGCGTTAAAGAAAAGTGCTTATGGGAGACAACCCATTATTTTACTTCTGCAATTTTGTTTTATATTTGAGTCTTGGAAGTTGTTACTACTGTAGCAATCTCTACTTATCTTTATTTTATTGCATTGTTGTGCCAAGTAAAGTCTTTGATAGTAAGGTTGATACTAGATTTGGATTACTGCGCAGAAACAGATTTCTTGCTGTCACGAATTTGAGTAGGTAACTCAGAAAAATCAGCAAAAATTCATGAGTGATCTTCAGATATGTACGCAACTTTCATTCAATTTGAGCTTCTTCATCTGAGCATGTTAAGTGGCTCTAAAAAATTCGTCTTTACGGACTGTTCTGTTTTGACAGATTCTGCCTTTTATTTCACATTGCCTCTTTTGCTATGTTGAATGGATTTCTTTGTTCCATTAACTTTCAGTAACTTTGAGAAATGTCTAGAAGTGTTAAGAATGATTGTGTCACCTCTGAATATGTGAATTTTTGATTATGCACTAACCCTCTAATGAGTTTGTTTTGAGTTTGGTGTGGAGGAAGTTTTCAAGGGTCAAGAGAGGAGGATGATACAATATGATCAAGAAGAGTGAAAATTCTAAGCTTGGGGATGCCCCTGTGGTTCATCCCTGCATATTTCAGGAAGACTCAAGCATCTAAGCTTGGGGATGCCCAAGGCATCCCCTTCTTCATCGACAACTTATCAGGTCACCTCTAGTGAAACTATATTTTTATTCCGTCACATCTTATGTGCTTTACTTGGAGCGTCTGTATGTTTTTATTTTTGTTTGTGTTTGAATAAAATCGGATCCTAGCATTCTTTGTTTGGGAGAGAGACACGCTCCGCTGTTTCATATGAACACTGGTGTTCTTAGCTTTACTTTTAATGTTCATGGCGAAGGTTGAAACTGCTTCGTTCATTGTTATTTGGTTGGAAACAGAAAATGCTTCATGTGGTAATTGGTATATTGTCTTGAATAATTTGATACTTGGCAATTGTTTTACTCAAATAGATCATGTTTAAGTTCTTGCATCATGTACTTTGCACCTATTAATGAAGAACTACCATAGAGCTTGTTAAAATTTGGTTTGCATGATTGGTCTCTTTAAAGTCTAGATATTTTCTCGTGAAGTGTTTGAACAACAAGGAAGACAGTGTAGAGTCTTATAATGCTTGCAATATGTTCTTATGTAATTTTTGTTGTACCGGTTCATACTTGTGTTTGCTTCAAACAACCTTGCTAGCCAAAGCCTTGTACTGAGAGGGAATTCTTCTCGTGCATCCAAATCCTTGAGCCAAAACCTATGCCATTTGTGTCCACCATACCTACCTACTATGTGGTATTTCTCTGCCATTCCAAAGTAAATTGCTTGAGTGCTACCTTTAAAATTTCATTCCTTGTCTTTGCAATATATAGCTCATGGGAAAATAGCCTTAAAAACTATTGTGGTAAAGAATATGTAGCTTATGTATCTTATTTCTTATAAGTTGCTTGTTGAGCGGTAACCATGTTTCTGGGGATGCCATCAACTATTACACCTTTGTTGAATATCATGTGAGTTGCTATGCATGTTCGTCTTGTCTGAAGTAAGGGTGATTTATCATGATTAAATGGTTTGAGTATGCATATTGTTAGAGAAGAACATTGGGCCGCTAACTAAAGCCATGAATCATGGTGGAAGTTTCAGTTTGGACACTAATCCTCAATCTCTTATGATAATATTATCTGTGGTTGAATGCTTATGCATTAAAGAGAAGTCCATTATCTGTTTTCTATGTTGTCACGGTATGGATGTCCTTAGTTGAGATCTATCAAAAACGAGAAATCAAATGCGATCTATCTCCTTGGACCTTTGTACAGACGGCATAGAGGTACCCCTTTGTGACACTTGGTTGAAACATATGTAATGCAATGATAATCCATGGAAATCCAAGCTAATTAGGACAAGTTGCGAGCACTATTGGTATTCTATGCATGAGGCTTGCAACTTATAGGATGTCTTATGCATAACACATATGAATTATTACTACCATTGACAAAATTGTTTCTATGTTTTCAAAATAAAAGTTCTATCACAAAAAATAGTAATCCGTGCTTCCCTCTGTGAAGGGCCTTTCTTTTACTTTATGTTGAGTCAGTTTACCTACTTCTTTCTATCTTAGAAGCAAACACTTGTGTCAATTGTGTGCATTGATTCCTACATACTTGCTTATTTGCATTCATCATATTACTTTGTGTTGACAATTATCCATGAGATATACATATTGAAGTTGAAAGCAATTGCTGAAACTTATATCTTTCTTTGTGTTGCTTCAAAACTTTCTACTAAGAATCTATTGCTTTATGAGTTAACTCTATGCAAGTCTTATTGATGCTTGTCTTGAAAGTACTATTCATGAAAAGTCTTTGCTATATGATTCAGTTGTTTAATCATTATCTTTACCATTGCTTCGAATCACTTCATTCATCTCATATGCTTTACAATAGTATTGATCAAGATTATGGTAGCATGTCACTTCAGAAATTATCCTTGTTATCGTTTACCTACTCGAGGGCGAGTAGGAACTAAGCTTGGGGATGCTTGATACGTCTCAAACGTATCTATATTTTCTTATGTTCCATGCTAGCTTGATGACAATACTCACATGTTTTATATACACTTCATGTCATTATTATGCATTTTCCGGCACTAACCTATTAACGAGATGCCGAAGCGCCAGTTCCTGTTTTGTGCTGTTTTTGGTTTCAGAAATCCTACATAGGAAATATTCTCACAATTGGACGAAACGAACGCCCAGGGTCTTATTTTTCCACGGAGCTTCCAGAAGACCGAAGAGGATACGAAGTGGGGCCACGAGGCGCCCTAACCATAGGGCGGCGCGGCCAAGGAGGGGCCCACGCCGGCCTATGGTGTGGGGCCCCCGTGCCTCCTTCGACTCTGCCCTTCCGCCTACTTAAACTCTCCGTCGCGAAAATCCTATTACCGAGAGCCACGGTACGGAAAAAGTTCCAGAGACGCCGCCGCCAATCCCATCTCGGGGGATTCAGGAGATCGCCTCCGGCACCCTGCCGGAGAGGGGAATCATCACCCAGAGGACTCTACATCACCATGATCGCCTCCGGACTGATGTGTGAGTAGTTCATCCTTGGACTATGGGTCCATAGCAGTAGCTAGATGGTTGTCTTCTCCTAATTGTGCTATCATGTTAGATCTTGTGAGCTGCCTATCATGATCAAGATCATCTATTTGTAATGCTACATGTTGTGTTTGTTGGGATCCGATGAATATGGAATACTATGTCAAGTTGATTATTGATCTATCATATATGTGTTGTTTATGATCTTGCATGATCTCCGTTGCTAGTAGAGGCTCTGGCCAAGTTGATACTTGTGACTCCAAGAGGGAGTATTTATGCTCGATAGTGGGTTCATGCCTCCATTGAATCTGGGACAGTGACAGAAAGTTCTAAGGTTGTGGATGTGCTGTTGCCACTAGGGATAAAACATCAATGCTTTGTCTAAGGATATTTGTGTTGATTACATTACGCACAATACTTAATGCAATTGTCTGTTGTTTGCAACTTAATACTGGAAGGGGTGCGGATGCTAACCCGAAGGTGGACTTTTTAGGCATAGATGCATGCTGGATAGCGGTCTATGTACTTTGTCGTAATGCCCTAAGTAAATCTCATATTAGTCATCATGATATGTATGTGCATAGTTATGTCCTCTCTATTTGTTAATTTCCCAACTGTAATTTGTTCACCCAACATGCTATTTCTTATTGGAGAGACACCACTAGTGAACTGTGGACCCCGGTCCATTCTTTTACATCTGAATACAATCTACTGCAATCATTGTTCTCTGCTGTTCTTTGCAAACAAAAATCATTTTCCACACTATACATTTAATCCTTTGTTTACAGCAAGCCGGTGAGATTGACAACCTCACTGTTACGTTGGGGCAAAGTATTTTGATTGTGTTGTGCAGGTTCCACGTTTGCGCCAGAATCCCTGGTGTTACGTCGCACTACACTCCTCCGCCAATAACCTTCACGTGGCCTTCATCTCCTACTGGTTCGATAAACCATGGTTTCTTACTAAGGGAAAACTTGCTGTTGTACGCATCACACCTTCCTCTTGGGGTTCCCAATGGACATGTGCTTCACGCGTTATCAACCCCGAACATCTTCAATCTGCAACTCTCCACCTACGAGCAGCAATTCATTGGGGTGCATCTTCAGCTCGTTTATGTACGGGTTGACGACGTCCTCAAAGAAGCTGTCCTTCGGAGTTCCCGACGAAGAGATGGTGGCTCTATATCTGAAAACGGTATCTGGCAGAAAACAGCTCGAAACAAAACACGACGAGAAAACGATATACGGACCTCCAGGGGTCCGGGGGATTATATAGCAAAAAATTTCACGACAGAAGGAAAGTACCAGGTCGAACCGGAGTGGGAGAGGGACTCCGAGGGGCTGTCCCCGTATGGCGGCGCGGCCAGGATGGCGCCCGCGCCGGCCTATGGGGGCACGCCCTCGTGCGTCTCCTCCGCTCCGCTTCGATCTCGTAATTTTTCATATTTTCCAAAAATAGCAAAACATTGTTCGGAAAGTTAAACGCGGACTTTTTATTACCAGAACTGTTACCTATTCGAAGTCGAACTCTGCAGAACTATCAATTTGATTTTTGATGAAAGCTTCCGGAGTCACCACTCGAATAACATCAACATCTTCATTATAAGAATCTCCAGAAATATAATGCTTGAGTCTTTTCCCATTCACCACTTGTGTGGCATCACCTTTTAGAGAACCAATTTTTATTTCCTCTGAACGATACACCTCCACAATGACATATGGTCCTTCCCATTTTGAGAGTAATTTCCCAGCAAAAAATCTGAGACGAGACCGATACAGTAGGACTTTATCTATAACATTGAATTCTCTTTTGATAATTCTTCTATCATGCCATTTCTTAACTTTCTCCTTAATAAGTTTAGCATTTTCGTAAGCTTCACTTCTCCACTCATCTAATGAACTCAATTGTAGCAATCTTTTCTTACCGGCAAGTTTAGGATCTTTATTAAGTTCTCTTACAGCCCAATAAGCTTTGTGCTCTAGTTCTAAAGGTAAATGACAAGCTTTTCCATAAACCATTTTATAAGGAGACATACCCATGGGATCTTTGTAAGCAGTTCTATAAGCCAATAGTGCTTCCTTCAACTTACTAGCCCAATTTTTCCTAGATTTATTAACAGTCTTTTGCAAGATAGATTTAATTTGTCTATTTGATAATTCTACTTGTCCACTAGTTTGAGGATGATAAGCGGAAGCAATCCTATGATTAATACCATATTTAGCAAGAGTTTTTCTAAAACCACCATGAATAAAATGAGAACCTCCATCAGTCATAAGATATCTAGGTACTCCAAATCTGGGAAAAATAACATCTAAAAGCATTCTTAAAGAGGTCTCACCATCAGCACTTTTTGTGGGTATGGCTTCCACCCATTTAGTAACGTAATCAACAACGACAAGTATATGAGTGTTACCTTCTGAAGAAGGGAAAGGGCCCATGAAGTCAAATCCCCAACAATCAAATGGTTCAATAACAAGAGTATAATTCATAGGCATTCATTGCGTCTAGAGATATTACCAACCCTTTGACATTCATCACAAGATAAAATAAACTTTCTTGCATCTTTAAAGACAGTTGGCCAATAAAACCCTGACTGTAGAACCTTTTGCGCGGTTCTATCTCCGGCGTGATGTCCTCCATAAACACTACCATGACACTTACTCAATATCTCTTGTTGTTCATATTCGGGAACGCATGTTCGCATAATACCATCCACTCCTTCTTTATATAAGTGTGGGTCATCCCAAAAATAATGCCTCAAGTCATAAAAGAATTTCCTCCTTTGCTGAGCTGAAAAGGTTGGAGGCAAGTACTTCGAAACAATAAAGTTAGCATAATCAGCATACCAAGGACTATCTCGCGAGCTCACCTTTATTACATCCAATTGTTCATTTGGAAAACTATCATTAACAGGAACAGGATCATATGCAATATTTTCCAATCTAGACAAATTATTAGCAACAGGATTATCAGCACAATTCCTATCTATAATATGTAAATCAAATTCTTGCAAAAGAAGCACCAAGAACACTACGAATACCTTTAACATCCCTGGGATAGGGCATCTTCTCAATTGCTTCAACTTTAGCTCTATAAACTTCAATACCTCTCTCGAAAATTTGATGTCCCAATACAATTCCTTCGTTAACCATAAAGTGGCATTTCTCCCAATTAAGAACAAGGTTAGTTTCTTCACATCTCTGCAAAACTTTATCGAGGTTTCGCAAGCAATTATCAAAAGAATTCCCATAGACAGAAAAATCATCCATGAATACATCTACAATATTCTCGCAAAAGCCATGAAAAATAGCAGACATGCATCTTTGAAAAGTAGCAGGAGCATTACAAAAACCAAAAGGCATACGTCTATAAGCATAAGTTCATAGGGACAAGTGAAAGTGGTTTTCTCTTGATCTTTAGTTTTAACAGCAATTTGTGAAAACCCAGAATAACCATCAAGAAAGCAAAAATGAGTATTTTTAGACAACCTTTCTAACATTTGATCAATAAAAGGTAAAGGGTAATGATCTTTCTTAGTAACTTTATTAACTTTTTGATAATCAATGCACATTCTATACCCTACAACTACTCTTTGAGGGATGAGCTCATCATTATCATTAGGTACAACAGTTATTCCTCCTTTCTTAGGAACACAATGCACATGACTAAGCCATCTACTATCAGCAATAGGATATATAATACCAGCTTCAAGAAGTTTTAATACCTCATTCCTTACCACATCCTTCATCTTAGGAATTAGACGACGCTGATGTTCAACAATAGGCTTTGCATCATCTTCCATGTTGATGGCATGTTGGCAAATAGAGGGAGAAATCCCCTTCAAGTCATCAAGAGTGTAGCCAATAGCTCCTCGGTGTTTCTTCAATATTTCCAATAACCTTTCTTCCTCAAAATCTGAAAGCTTAGCACTAATAATAACAGGATATATTTTCTTATCATCAATATGAGCATACTTAAGATTATCAGGCAACGGTTTTAAATCAAAAATAGGATCTTCCTTTGGTGGTGGTGTTGTACCTAGATCTTCAACCGGTAAGTCATGTTTAAGAATAGGTTGACGAAGGAAAATTTCATCAAGCTCATTCCTTTCTCCCCTAAAGACTTCACTCTCACTATCCTCCAAATGTTGCTGCAAAGGATCATAGGAGCAAGAGCAATAGATGCACATTGTTCAACTCCAAAATCATTATTAGGCAATTCAGCTTTATAAGGAACTTTGGCAAATTTAGAGAAATTAAATTCATAAGATTCACCAGCAAATTTAGTTACAATTTTCTCCTTCTTGCAATCTATAACAGATCCACAAGTATTTAGAAAAGGTCTACCAAAAATGATAGGACAAGACTTACTAGCAGCAGAACCAAGTACCAAAAAGTCAGCAGGATATTTAATCTCACCACATAGAACTTCCACATCTCGAACAATACCAATAGGAGAGATAGTTTCTCTATTAGCTAGCCGAATAACCACATCAATATCTTCAAGTTCACAAGAACCAATTTCATGCATGATTTCCGTGTAAAGCTCATAAGGAATGGCACTAATACTTGCACCAATATCGCATAAACCATAATAACAATGATCACCAATTCGAACAGAGAGCATAGGAACACTGGCTTTCCTAGACTTATTAGGATGTGAAACAATATTAGAAGCATCTTCACAGAAAATGATATGACCATCTTCTACATTTTCAGTCACAAGATCTTTAACTATTGCAATAGCAGGTTCAACATTTATTTGCTCTTCAGGTTCTATAGGTTTCTTTGCACTTTTATTAGCCACACTAGTTATAACAGAATACTCCTTCATTTTAGCAGGAAAAGGAGTTTTTTCAATATAAGCTTCAGGAAGAATATGATCAACAGTTTTAATTTCAACACATTTACCTATAGGTGAATCAGTTTTATCTTTGTAAGGTTCATGATACTTATTAAAATTCTTCCTAGGCAATTCAAAATGAGAGGCAAAAGCTTTATAAAAATTTGCAACAACTTGAGAGTCAAGACCATAAGTAGCACTCATATTACGAAATTTATCAATATCCATAAAAGTTTCAATGCATTCATAATCATAATTTATACCTGACTCTCTATCTTTGTCGTTCTCCCATCCTTCAGTATTCTCCTGAATCCGATCAAGAAGGTCCCATTTAAACTCTTTTTTATTGCGTGTGAATGATCCAAAACAAGTAGTATCCAGCAAGGTTTTATCTTGAAAAGAAAGTCTTGCATAGAAATTATCAATGATGATATTACCAGGAAGCTCATGAATGGGGCATTTGAGCATTAAAGACTTCAATCTCCCCCATGCTTGGGAAATACTCTCTCCATCATGAGGCCAGAAATTATATATGCGGTTTCGGTCTTTGTGGATTTCACTTGGAGGATAGAATTTAGAACAAAATAGAGGCACAATATGCTTACATTCAAGAGAATCCCCATTCTTCAGCAATTTGTACCAATGCGTCGCTTTACCAGACAACGATATAGAGAATAGTTTCTTCCTAACTTCATCCATAGCAATACCTGCACACTTGAATAACCCGCATAATTCATATAAAAATAATAAATGATATCCAGGATGGACAGTTCCATCCCCTTCATAGCGGTTATCCACAACACGTTCATCAATTTTCATAGGTATTTTATATGGAACCACTTTCTCACCTGGCGCCTCATCCACTACCTTTGCAGTAGTAGTATATTTTCCAAATAGGAATTCAAGAGAAGATCTCTCCATAATGAATTATAGCAGCAGGCAGAAATAAAAACAGCACGTACAGTAAAAGTTTTCCTTACCAATTCCACTTACCAATAGCGCTTCACTCCCCGGCAACGGCGCCAGAAAATAGTCTTGATGACCCACAAGTATAGGGGGTGTATCGTAGTACTTTCGATAAATAAGAGTGTCGAACCCAACGAGGAGCAGAAGGTGTTGACAAGCAGTTTCGATGAAGGATTCACTATAAATGCTCACAGACAAGTATTCAGGGGGTTTTGATATAGCAGATAAATAAAATACAAGTAAGTAAAATGCGAGAGTAATAATTGCAGCTAGTGGCCCAATCCTTTTTAGCACAAAGGACAAGCCGGTTTGTTTACTTATGATGACCAAACATTCTTGCGGATACACGGGAATTTAGTCTAGTGCTTTCGCTTCATATAGTTGATTAATCTTCATTGTTTTGATAAGTGTTGTGTGGGTGAACCTATGCTAATGCACCGCCCTTCCTAGGACTAATACATACTTGTGATTAAACCCTTTGCAAGCATCTGCAAATACAAGAAAGTAATTAAGATAAACCTAACCACAGCCTTAAACTCTGAGATCCTGCTATCCCTCCTGCATCGATATACCAACGGGGGTTCAGGTCGCTGTCACTCCGGTAACCCCACAATTAGCAAACGAATACAAGATGCATTCCCCTAGGCCCATAAAGGTGAAGTATCATGTAGTCGACGTTCACATGACACCACTAGAAGAATAACACCACAACTTAAATATCAAACCATTAAATATTACTCAACATAGTTCACTACTAACATTTAGACTTCACTCATGTCCTCAAGAACTAAATGAACTACTCACAAGACATCATATGGAACATGATCAGAGGTGATATGATGATGAATAACAATCTGAACATAAACCTTGGTTCAATGGTTTCACTCAATAGCATCAATAACAAGGAGTAATCAACACCGGGAGAGTTTCCCCTATGAAATAATCAAGATTCAACCCTAGATGTTACAGCGGAGACGAGGTGCAGCGGTGGAGATGACGGTGACAGTGGTGGAGATGATGATGATGATGATCCCAATGAAGTCCAGCTCGATGGCGGTGACGATGGCGACGATTTCCCCCTCCGGGAGGGAATTTCCCCGGCGGATTTCAGCCTGCCAGAGAGCTCTTTTCTCTCTGGTGTTTTCCGCCCCGCAGAGGCGGCTGTGTCTATTCGCGATGCCTCCTCGCACCTTAGGGTTTTCGGAAGATGAAGTACGCGAAAGAGAGACGGCCGAGGGGGGTTGTGGGCCCCCTCCCCACTAGGCGGCGCGGCCAGGGTGGAGCCCGCGCCGGCCTATGGGGGGCCCATGGCGGCCCTCCTCGGCCCCTCCTTTTGGCTGGCTCCTTCTTCTGGAGAAATAAGACTTTCGGTGTATTTTCCGTCAATTGTTAATCTTCAGAAATATTGTATCCTGACGGTGCTTTTTCCAGCAGAATCCTGACTCCGGTGAGTAATTCTCCAATAATCATGAAACATGCAAAATAGGTGAAATAACATAAGTATCATCTCTAAATATGCAATATATCAATGAATAACAGCAAATTATGATATAAAATAGTGATGCAAAATGGACGTATCAACTACCAAGGTCTCGGTAGGCCAATGCAATATAAAATGGAAGTTAGCTTGCCGACCAGCCAAGCTCGGTGGCCACGGGATCCTACATCTCGAGAAGTTTGCTCCCTAACCTCTCGACATGTTCTTTTTGTCGAAAACATTAAATGAATCCGAGCTTGAAATCTCCAAGCATAGACAAATTGAACTAAGAGAATGGAGATAAAAAATGACATCGATAAATGGTGTATGTTTAGTTCACAAATGGTAGTTGCTCGATTGTGCATCACACACCGCAAATCCATTATCCGGTTACTTTTGTGATTGAGATAATCTCCAATTTGATATATGAAGCTGCTCTGAATATGTGTTTTGGTCACTAACTTGCAATTCGTGAACTTTGGGTTAAGAAGTTGCCCCTCGTGAGTGTTTTGGTCAATCCGCCATGGCCAGTGTTATTTCGCTGATGTGGCCATTTTTTTTTTTTTGCAAATTTCCCCCTAAAAAATCATCGAGAGAACTAGAAAATTAGAAAAATTAAATTCTAGCGGACAATTTGCAAAAAAAAAAAACAATTGGCCACGCAAACTAACGGTCACCGTGACGGAGTGACCAAGACACTTGCACAAGGCAACTTCATGATCCAGAATTCACGATTTGCAAATTCGTGACCAAAACGCACATCCGGGACAACTTCATAGACCAAATTGGATTTTTTTTCTCTTTGTGCTTTTATCTGAAGAGAAAATAGTTACTGATACTTTGCATTTGGCATTGAGAGTGCCTTGTTATCTCATGGTTTGGCCTATATATATGTAAGCCCTGGGGCCAGGCCACAGCATGCATCACCTCCTCTCTTGACAATGAAAAGAAACAAAATTAAACAAGCGCCCCGTGCAACCGCAAGTATAACCACGGTGCACGAACCAGCGGATCGACACCAGGCGCGAACACACATTATACCCCGCGCACAGAATACCTAGTACCAATACACACTACCGACTCCGATCCGGTGGTGCATGACGGCGGACACCATGGAGCTTATAGCATGAGCCTGCGGCCGGCGGTCTTCTTGCGGAGGGGGACGAGCTTGGCGTCGTCGATGACGGGCCCGCAGAGCGTGCCGTCGGCCTTCATGTGGTAGAAGGTGCTCTGGAACACGATCCTAGTGCGGCTCCCGATGGCGGCGAACTCGAGCACGGCGCGCTTGTACCCTCCGGCGCCCTTGGAGGCGTACGGCACCTTGACGGTGGCGCGCGCCGCGTATGCTTCGGCGACCATGGACCCCGTGCAGCCGTCGGCGGCGTCGCCGACGGCGAAGGAGAGGCGGTAGGTCCAGCCCTGCACGGTGCGCACCTCCTGCACGAGCGCGCTCTCCTTGCCGCCGACCAGCTCGACAGCGCGCGCGCCCTCAGGGACCTTGAAGTGCGCGGCGTCGACGTACTTGACGGCCTTGGAGGACATGATCATCCAGGCGGGGAGCGGCGAGTGGTCGTCCTCGATATTCGGCGGCACGAGCACGCCCCAAGACGCGTTGGGCAGGAAGTATGGCCCCTCCTCGAACCCTCCGTTCTTGAGCATGTTTCCCTTGGAGAGCGTGGGCGGGTAGAGCGCCCTGATGGCGACGGCGTCGATGAGCGGGCCGCACGCGGGGTCCTCCTCGACGCCCGGGTTGTGGATGACGAGGTCGACGGCGTCGAACTTGGCCTTGAATGCCCAGGCGTAGGAATCCCAGCCGTTGCTGCCGTAGATGGTCTGCATGGGGAGCACGCCGGACTCGGGGCTGACGGAGATGTTGATGGCCTCCGCCTGCGCGCAGGTGCGCGCGGCGCTGAAGGTGACGGCGTAGTAGGCGCCCCGCGTGACGGCGAGGCGCTGCGTAATGGAGGCCTCGTTGCCGAGGCGCACCGCGTGCGCGCCCTGCGGCACCACCAGCAGCATGTCGCCCTGCTTGTGCCCGGACTCGATGTACTCCACGAACCCCGACGTCCGCCAGCTGGGGATCGAGTCGCCGCCCTTCACCACCGTGCCGTTCACCAGGTCCTTCTTGGGCGGGCCGTACTCGAAGTTGCCGTTCGGCACAAGCCCTGCACCCATATTCATTTGCCGATAAGTAAATTGCAGCATAGAACGTTTCTTCATCTAGCTAACATCAAATCATGGATGTAAAATTATCAAAATCACACTTATTTCAAGAGATTACATAAGTCTAATTCATGTTGTTCTACAGGAAGGGAATCCGCAGAAGGCCCGCCTGTATGATCTGGTCGTTGCAACCATTACTGCTGGAGGAGCTAGAAGGGAAAGCAAGCTGCTCCGAGCAGGGAGCACGCAGGGCTGTCTGTTTCGCTAGTTAGTTATTGTTAACTGCCACCGACGACAGAGGTCTCTTCTCCTACATGGGCGCATGTTACTCTGCCACAGCCCACAGACGACGCATTCACTACCCACTCCATCCACCATGCACATGCTGCAGAGCTCTGTCCAGGCATGAGATCGATGCAGCTCAAACAGAAAACTAATCGAACCGAACATTACCTCCTATTTACGTATAGTACACACCGATAGTAGCACAATCTAATGTTTGTTTACTGAAAAGGATCCTCTGGACGGTGAGCGAGCATCGGAGCATGTTTGTTCGGCCATGGGAGCTATACCCCTCAGGAGATCGCGTCAGTACTAATCAGGAAAAAGAATCCCCATGTGCATACATGATAATACAAGCAGCCATGTGAGGGCGGCCGACAGTTATACCCTACTACGCATCTCCACTAAATCAAATCATGGCCTAGTTCATGCATATGACAGCGAACCGGAATCATTCGTCCTGTTACGAAGATCGGGCATGCATGGCGAGGGGTCCAGCGGATCCAGCCAGACCAGTGTTCGCGAGATGGCAACGCTTGCGTTAAAACTGAATTAGCGGTCAAACATTGTACAGACTTGTCAGAGCTGGGTGGAGCGCTCTACTGGTGTACTCTACCCATTTGCATGAAAGGCCTATTTATTGGTGACTGACCTAGCGTACTCTTGTGCTACAACAGTCTACTGTTCAACCTCAAAGTTATCAGTTGTCAGGAGTACAGTTTTGCACTAGTGACATATTTTTTTCCTGTCTGAATATCAGTATGGCCGGGGAGAACACCTATCCATTGATTTCATGCGAGTCTAATTATTTATCGTACACGGCGACAAACCAACAAACTTTCTAGTCACCCCGACTTCATGCATTCAAGTTTACTTGAAACCAATCAAACTACATCACCTTAGTACTATCAGTATCACTGTATCAGTGATGGCACGGAGAACAACAGCAAGGAACGGGCAGCAAAGGGAGTGGCAAAAGGCGCAGTAGCAAGATAGAGATCGCTAGTACTTGGCGCAATGAACAGCAAAAAAATGAGGCATAATGATGATTAAAGTTCTGCCTGCGCCTTCTTTTATGAACCAGCGCTCCTACAAGTTAAGCATGGTTAAAATTCAGCAAGTAGTCGTCTCACCGTCGGTGACGACGGCGGCAGCGCGCGCCGCCGCGCAGAGGAGCAGCAAGAGCACGGCGCAACGCATTGTGTCCTCCTCTTCCTTGGTCTTCTTCTTCCTGAAACACCTCTGTCTTTCTGATTTGCTCGCTTTGCTTTAAGCTCGGGATGGATGAGACGAATGGAGCAACGGCGTGGCTGTACTTATAGAGCAGCCGCTACTCTAAACAACCTCGAGGATGGCCTTTATTAGCGGAAATGCCACTGTGAGCACCAGCGGGCGGCCGTTCAATCTCGGCCCTCCACGTGTCCACATGGAGAAGCGACGAACGGCAGTGGCTGAGAGGTTTTGAGGTGGATTTGGAGATGACGATCCTGCCCTCGGGCTCGAGGGGACAGTGCCTCCGTGTGGTCACATGGCTCATCCTGTTTCTTCGCAACGCGCACGCGTGGCGGTGCCTGATCTACACGAACGCGCTGCTAGCGTCGTCGACCCGGTCGCGAAACACTGATTCGGTGCGGCGGTCAGGGGGTAGTTTCGTGACTTTCAGGGTTACTTCGGCCGTGTCGGCAGTTACTCCGCTACTGATCAGCTCGCGTCCGCGTCAACACTCAACAGCTTGGTTTGAATGACAACATGAATATCGCAATTTCTAAAGCATACTTCCTATAAGCAGAAGCAGCCAACCTCCCGAACCCCTCTCTCTCCACCGCTCCTCTTCTGACTGTTGACCAAGGAAGGCCGGGCCGAACCCGATCCTTCTCCGGCGGCTCTGCCGGCCGGAGATGGAGAGGGGGACGCGCCGGAGTAGATGCTAGGTGTAGATCTAGGGTTCTCGGCGAGATGCCATTGTATTGGAGTAGTCTGCCAGCTCTTTCGGGCAAGATCTGGTGCGGGCGGCGGTGGTGGCGGCGCGGCATCGAGCTCCGGCGGTCGGAGACGGCGGCGCTCCACTCCCTCCCACAAATCTCCATCAATAAGCCCCTGGTTTGTTCCTTTTCTCTGCTTTGCACAGCCTTTTCTTCTGTTCTTCTCCCGCCGGCCGACCGAGGTGGTGAGGGGTGGGGAAGAACTGGATCAGGTAGTTGCGATTCAGAGGGGAACAAGGGCCTCTACCCCCTGGTGTTTTGGTGCAGCACCGGTGGGCGGCTGAAGAGTGGACGAGTCAAGCCCCGGCGGTGGCGGTGGATCTCGTCTGTTCTTCTTGCCGAGGCCCGCAGAAATAAGCGCCTCTGCCTGCACCGCTGCGCCCTCGACGTCCTCTACATCAACCTGGTCGGCCGTGGTGGCGAGGAGGAAGATGAAGATGGCGGCCATGGTGCTGGCGCTGCTAGGTGGTGGTTTATGTCCTGGGAAGCGATGTTTTTGAGCAGATCCAAGGTCACTCTGTGGCCTATCCAAGTGCCGGCGACGGACTCCGGCGTTTCAACCTCCGTTGTGAGGTTCTTCCTGAGGGTTGCAGCCGCATACTACGGCTGCGTAGAGGCAAGTGGTTTCGTCCCCGCCTCCTCGCATGACGGCGGCGTTGCAGCTCTCTGGCTCGACGGAGGCGAAAGAGAAGGACCTGTTTGCTTTTCTATATCTTTCAGTGAGGTCTTTTCTGTAAATGCTAGGGACCTATATGTTTTTTTAGATCTTATGGGGTCCTTTGTACCTTCTTGTACCGCCACCGTTTGTTCTTAACGAGAAGCTTCCTGCCCCTTAAAAAAAAAATATCGCAATTTCTAAGTCGAGTGAGAACTAATTTCTAATTTTATTTGCAGTCAAATGATATTATTAAATTTCAGCTGCAAGTCATGTTGTATCTCATAACTAACATAAATCACGACGCAAATCAAATGGTGTAAAACTTGACTGAGCACAAAGTTAATTTTCGGCTAGCTGACAACTAGCAAATCCCATAAAAAATCCTTCCTAGGGACAAAAGAGTACGCGCATGTTATTTTCTTACGCGCTGCAATGCTCACATAAAAATTCTCCCAAAATTGCTTTAAACTAGGACTTTTTTTTTTGAAACGGAGGCAAAAGCTTTGCCTCATCCATTAAGTAAGTAGAAAGTGCACCGTTTTTAGGAGAAAACTGCGCGAAAACCATACAACAAGACACAATGGGGCCAAGCCCACACTCGCCACGCCACAAAGAGAAACCCACTCAAACCCACCGCTGAAACAAGCAGACGACACACTCGCTAAGAACAGCTTGCCATCCAACCAAGCCGGAGAGAAGACGCCGTGCCTACTATGGGAGGAGCAGACACGGGATCCTCCAACATAGCTGAAGAAGTCGAACCTCTCAGAGAACTGCGCCAAAACGACCTTGTCGCCCTCGCGACACAAAGTCGATGTCCTCAACACTGTCAAGATGACGAACATTCGGAGCCGCCGCTCCGACATACCGCTGCTCCGTCGCGCCCTGCGTGTCCACCAAGACCACCACCTTCCGAGGCCGCCGCCCCGACGTACCACCGCTCTCTCTCGAGCTGCAACGCCGCACGAACCGTCCACCCGCAACCCAAGCTGCACAGGGCAAACGGCCGCAGACCACGGACATCACACCAACTCATCCGGGGCCGTCGTCCCGACATAACGTCCGACCGTCCCCATCAGGACGCGTCCGACCGAACCGACCACCCTGCCGCCCACACGGCCAAAAACTAGGACTGATGTTCCACGAATCGAACATATCTAGGAGTTGCCACGTGGCAAGAGTCTACCCTGGAAGTTCTCATCAACCTTCGATTAAAAGATTCAACGGCCGGCAACTCGTTCGCTTCATATTGTGAAACACACAAATGTTGGCTCACACTTTTTTATATATGAAAGATTACAAGATTGTTTGGTTCGAAAGAATTACTTTGAATGATTCAATTTTAGAGGAATCTTTCCTATAAAGCTTGTTTGGTTCATAGCATTTGGAACCATAGGCATTTTTTTTGTCTATGATCTACTTTGCATGCAATTCGGTAATAACTTTTTTTCTTAGGTCCAATCTCATAGGATTTTATTCGTGACGAACACATGATCATTCACAACAAGTTTAACGTTTTGTGCGACCTAACAAGCAACATGCAATACAAATTCCTATGTTTTCAATTCTTATAGTCTTAAATGTGTCAAGACATTTGACTTCTACGTCTTTAATATTTATGTGGTTCGTAAATCATGCAAATCAAACATGCACAATATAGGAGATACCGTAGATAGGTTTTTCTTGGGTTACATGCATCTTCACATGGAGACATGGGATGTGTTTTCTTTCAATTTTTCTTTTACGAACCCTCTCTCACAGTTTATTAGACGTAAACGTATTCCTAGGTCGTAAATTTGATCAAGTTAGCATTAGTTATATGCTATAAAAATTATATCATTAGAAAATTTAGATGTTCTATTTTCCAGTGATAATAATTTAAATTATATAGGTCAAATTGCCGACCTATGGATACGGGGAAGACTAGTAGAGGGTTACTTCAACTCCGTTAGGGCATCTCCAACGGGGCGACCCAAACCGCGCCCGCGCGTCCGGATGGGTCGAACGGACAAAAACGCGGCCCAGCGCGCGGACCCATCCCTAAAACGGATGGCCGCGGCGTCCGGGACGACCCAAACCCGGCCCAAATCTGGGACGAGTTTGCGTGGCCGCGGACGCTGGATGCTGGTCGCTCGCGTCCTCCCCTTGTCCGCCCCTGGCCCGCCTGTCTGTCTCCCAAAACACAAACCCCTCGCACACATCTCCCGCCGCTCCGCCGCCAGCCAAGGACCGGCGATTTGGGAGAGGCGTCGACGCCGGCCACCGTCGTCGACACGCCAGCAAGCGGGGCGAAAGCATAGGTCGCGGCCCCGCGCTGCTTTCGCCGCGTCGTAGCAGAGTCGGAGGACGCCGTCGCCGTCGCCGCTGTCCTCCCACCGTCGCGAGACCTCCCGCCGTTCGCAGTTGCGCCGTTGCCACCGGAGGTGAGCTCTCGTGCACCGTGTTTGCAGACCGCAAGTCGGCCGAGACGGCCATGGCCTGCAGGTCCCTACGAACGCACAGGATGGCCTCCGCGTGCGACGTGTTCGATGAAATGGGCATACTAAAATTTGTCCCTTTTCATCTGTAGATCATGGTGGACAGCGACGACGACTACTTCTTCAAGAAACTTCATCGACACGTCGTCCGACGAGGACTCGGACGACGAATTTTTCACGGATGCTGCGCTGATCATCCACGATCACATTGTCTCGCAGATCCCCGTGCACCGGGGGTCCTTGCCGGGGCGCGCCGCCGCCTTGGACCGCAAAAGAGAACGCGGCCAGGACCAGCTCTTCACCGATTACTTTCAACCCAAGGCATTGTACACGCTGGCCATGTTTCGCCGTCGTTTTCGGATGTCCAGACCGTTGTTCCGCCGGATAATGGATGGCGTCAAGCTCTACGACGACTACTTCCACGCGAAAGTGGATGCAATTGGCAAGGTAGGTCTCTCTTCGTACCAGAAATGCACGGCAGCGATTATGATGCTTGCATATGGCGTTGCCGGTGATTTCGTAGATGAGTACACGCGCATGAGTGAGTCTACCGGATTGGAAGCGATGTACAGGTTTTGCAGAGCTGTGATTGGTTCGTTCGGAGAACAGTACCTCCGGCAACCTAATGCAGAGGACACAGCTCGTCTGTTGTCAATCAACGCTTCCAGGGGGTTTCCTGGGATGCTTGGCAGCATAGACTGCATGCACTGGGAGTGGAAGAACTGCCCCTTTGGTTGGCAGGGGGCATACAGTGGCCATTCTGAGGGGTGCACAGTCATTCTTGAAGCTGTTGCTTCACAGGATACATGGGATTTGGCACTCATTCTTCGGAATGGCTGGCTCGCACAATGACATCAATGTGCTGCAGCGCTCTCCGGTGTTTGATAGGCTAGCGTACGGTCAGTCCCCTGATGTGGATTTTGAGATCAATGGCCACCACTACACCAAGGGGTACTACCTTGCTGATGGTATCTATCCACCTTGGGCTACACTCGTGAAGACAATCCGAAAACCCAACTCAGTGCAGGAGGCAAAGTTTGCCAAAGAGCAGGAGGCAGCCCGGAAAGATGTCGAGCGGGCGTTTGGCATCCTCCAAGCTCGTTGGGCTATCGTCAGACACCCTGCCAGAGCCTGGGATGTGCAAACTCTGTGGGAGGTGATGACCGCATGTGTAATCATGCATAACATGATTGTTGAGGTAGAGCGGGATGATTCACTCTATGATAATGACTGGGAGGGCCAGGTAGAGTTGGTTACTCCTCAACGTGGCCCGGCATCATTCCAGGAAATTCTTCATGCACACCATGAAATTCGAGATCTAGCTGTACACAACCAGCTGCAGGCAGATTTGATCGAGCACGTCTGGCAGCATGTAGAAAACAATGATGAAGGAAATCCGGAAGGCTAGATCATTTGTATCTTTTTTTCATTTTTTTTTTTGAATAATACTTTATCCTTCATTACGTGGACAATGTAATGTGTAATAAATTTTGAGCATTTGAACTATTTTATATATTTTCTACAATTTATTTTGTGTTTTTATAGTGGATTTACAAGAAAAAGTATTGTACGGGGCTGCGACCCAAACCTGCCGCGTTGGGCGCAGGGCGCGACCCAAACGGACGCGCGGACGCGGGGCTCCGTCCGCGCGTCCGCTCGGCCACCCAAACGGCCTAAAACGGACGGCCCAGCGCGTCCGTTTGGGTCAGTCGGTTGGAGATGCCCTTATGATGCTTCCATAAGAGAGTATTAATGTCTCACATTATATGCCATTAAACCAGAGAGGCTGGGATTGCGAAATTTGTGAGTTGATTCTATTCAGATTCCACATATTTAAGCGTGGATAGAGTGTGCAAAATGCTTTCTACAAGTGAGTAATTATCTCGAAACAAAGAGTAAGCATTTGGTGCACATGGGCACCAGTGCTCTCAGTTTTTTAAATATTAAAAAAATTATATATCCGTGTTTCAAAAAATCATCACATTTATTCTATGAATACATATATATGTTCCGAATACTCGTGAGAAGTTTTGGTAGAAATTATATTGTATTTTGAGCTCCAGGAAAAAAAACAAATTTATGGCTACGTATAGAGACGTATATTTGTCAGAAATTTGTCTTTTTTATATAGCTCAAAATATAACATATTTTTCTCCGAAATTTCTACCGTATCTTCGAAATGTTTATATGTATGTTGGTATTTAATTTTAATTTTTTTGGAATACAAATAATATGAATTTATAGCACCAGGAGCACTGGTGCTCATGTGCTAAAGACACTTTTCGCGAAACAAAGCGCTATGAAGTGAAGAATTACCTTTTGCAACTTCGAAATTACCTCGAAGAAATAGCTATGAAGTGCAAAATCTTCCACTTCATCCCCAGCTAGTCTTTCTCATGACAAATCACGTATATTTTTGACATATTTAACCCCTGGGCGGAACCAATTCTTTCCCTGACTCCTTGGCGAAACTATTTCAAAATCTAACATCTAAATTCAGCGCCACCAAGAATGGAGCCGAAGTTGTGCAGCTTGGCACCAAGAAAAAACATCACGGAACCACTCTTGGTAGTTCAGCAGCGCCATCGCCCTTGACGTCAACCTCACTTTGGCGCCAACCTGCTTTGTTGTCATGTTGAGTTGGCGCCGATTTCCACAATTTCAAGGGGTTTCGAAGCCTTGCCAAATAGTTTTACCAAGGAGTCAGACGAGGAATAAGTTTCTTATAGAGTTAAATTTGGAGGCTTTTTACAGTAGGGACTGGAGAATATTAACCGTCTAGTATGGTAGATCTAATGGTTTAGATTGATCAATACTACTTGATTTGAAGAGTAGTATTTTTTCACCCAAGGGCAGATTTGATAGGCGCAAAAATACTGACCCATCAAATAAAGGAAACTTTCCTCTGCTTAACACATTCCATATATTCGATCCATGTATCGGATCTCTTTACGTTCATAGAGAGAGAAAATACTAAACTAGTTTCTTGTTTATCTCTAACAAACGGGGGTGGAGGAAAATTTAAATAGAGTGCCCAAATCTTGATTCAGAACTTAAAAATTCGTTTATATGTATATACAAAATAACCAGAATGATAATAATTTTCTCACACAGTAAAACAATGTATTGTTCGTTATTAGAGTAAATTTTTTTTTGCACGGATAGGTTCCGTGGTTTTGGGTGACGAGATTTGATAAATCCTCGGTTGATTGATGATTAGGAAAACAAAATTTATAATACTTCAAAACTCCATTGTAATGAAGATGCAGTTTTATCTATATGGCACTGGTAAGTTTCGCCGGCTTTTAGACCAGATGGTTCTTGATTTGGGCCACCCTATTTTTTTCTAGTTATTGTATTTCAAATCATGTGATATTTTTTATTTATCTAGACATCCATATGGCTTGTTATATACTATCTATACATCTCTTATATCTATCCGGCTATTGTGCTAGATGCGGCCTCCTACTGAGCCATTGTTGTCGATGCCGAGGTCGACGTAGTTGCATGTCTCGTGCTTCGACCATGCAATGCCGATAGACAAGGGTGCCGCCATCGCTCTCAAGTTGTAGTCGGGGTTGTCTGGACGCTCCTCTTGCCATCACTCGGGGAACCGTCACCGTATTAATCAAAATTGGCCAGCACTAGATTAGGATGACCAAGTGCCATACCAATGATATGGCTGGTCCGTATGTCGGTAAATGATGTGGCGTCGACAATGAATTATGTTCGGGGCTCGCGTAACACGCGATTGGGGCCACGGCTGGTATGGTCTAAGGAATAAGGAAAAAGCATCTCATGAAGAGATAAATTTCGGTACCGACCAAAATTGCAAAAAAATTGGTGATTTCGATAAAACATTTTGGATTTAGGTATTTAAAATTCGAATAAAATTTATCCAAAATTTACATAATCTCCTCGAATTATTTCAAATAAATGATGCTTGATAGCAGTTGCGGCCTTGGAGTATCTACTAAAGACAGTACATAAAAATCGACTCCTATCTTTGGCTGAACCCAAGTGTCAGAACAGGATCACCATACATCCAGAAAATGGTCACATTATTTTTTGTGCATGTGTACGATTAAAATCTTGTGGACAAAATGTTGAATGTAGATGGGCTGTAGTCCAATAAGGCAGCCCATGTGGTCTACAATTCCTGAAATCTCAAAGCCCATCACGTTGGCAGCTTGGGACAGCCTTGGGGGACAAAGTTTAGTCCCACATTGCTAGTTGGGAGAGAGTTGGAGTGGTATATAAGGGCTGTTGTTCTAGTCATTCCAAGTGAGTGAGAATATAAAAAGCCCTCGCGCACTCCTCCTCCTCCGCCCACCCGTCTCGGCACGTCACGACACGTCACGCACGCACGTCGCGTTTCGTGACTCGAGTTCGAGTTCGAGACACACTCAAGGAAGCCTAAATTTCCTCCCAGGCTATTCAAGGAGACCGATCAGATCTGGAAACAGTGCTCTTAGATCTCTCTCGTGAAGTTCCTTTTGCTGTGCTACTCTCCAGTCTTCCCCATCCCGGCGACTGCGTGCACAGTCGTCCGGGAGAGCAGGCCTCCGAAACTCCGTCCGTTGTGATCCTGCACCGGGAGATGGGCGATAAGGTTTTTGGGGAGCGTCGGGTCGGTTCGTCTGCTTCATCGACGACTTCGACTACACCATGGGCGACATCAACAACTCCCATGGTGGTGGTGGTGCTACTGCTGGCACGACCTTCCCGGTCGCGATGTACGTGATTTCCCTCTCCTACCTTGCACTGCTACTTGTTCCATGTTCAGATCTGATGCATGTGTTTAGTCTGATGTGTATGGTTAAGTATGCTTGTGCATCTGTAATGTTGCTTTCGGTAATTAAACTCACACGGAAATTGCCTAATAATCCAACACAAAATTATTCGTCCTGGAATAAATATAGTCAATGCATCCTTCCTAAGTATCATGGAAATATTAACTGTAACGTGGCACTGATTGTGGTAACAAATCAACCTAAATCTATGTCATGATTTTCATATCGCATGAATTTCTCAAAATACCCCTAAAAATACTACTACTCCATATGGCTAGTAAATTGTACCGTAAAAACCTCTAAATTTGCAACAAAATAAAAACCTAAATCACTATCCGCCAACCGCCATGTAGGATTCATGGTGACTAGCTAGCTAGTTGCGCACGTTCAGGGAAACTAAAAGGACAGGTATGATCACGCTGGAGGTATGATCGGCGTCGATCAGGGAGATTGGCAAAGACACCCATGTAGTGCAGTAGCAGTACATATCAACCTCAACTGACACATGGTGCCATGTGTGCATGTGCACGAGCCGTAAGCCATGCGACGCTTGTCCCTCGCAGATTGCATCAGCCAAGACAGACAGAAAAACGAACAGAAGGAAAATGATTATATGCTACCCAACAAGACAGGAAGAAGCTCGCTCGCTTGCACTCAACTGCCAACTGCTGGCCCTTGGACTTATGTACCGACTCGCCGCCGTTAAATCCTTGGATCATTCTAGTACTGTATTTGTTTCAGGAATACACAAGGATGAGACATGATGTTTTGACTCATAGGTCTAGATATCTTCCATTGTATAAAAAAATTAATGTGTTTAGAAGTGTTAAAATTAAACAAGATTTTCAGGTGTAAATCTGTACATTGTATGCTCGCACAAATGTTTTAGAAAAAAAAAATTCTGTGCCTTATGTAATAAGAAGACAAAAAAAATTCAGGCTGAATAGCTATTTTGGAGCATCAAATAAAAAATTGCAGGGAAAAAAGGTATTTGTTGTCACGAAACTTTGTGTGGGAACATGAAATGTTTGATGTGCCCCAAGATTTTTTTTCAATAGTTTTTTATATTAATTTTTTTTATTAATGGATGTATCTTCACATAGCTAAAGCGGAATTCCAATCAATATGATGGTACCTAGCTAGCTCGTCTCCTCAGAATCAACATGTGGTTAGAAGGTCAGTGAAACCCGTCCGAGCAAAAATTAAAACCTTAATTTAACTTTTTTTGATGTCACATAAAAAGATAGAATATTGTCTGAGTGAGAGACCATGTGCATGTTAATCTCTTAGCAACCCCGGCTCAGACTCTTGTGTGTTTATAAAAGTGAGGGTATACACGTATTTACGAGCATCAGTGTGTTCAAAAACAAACCAGCTCGTCTTTCCCGATTCCGTGTACGTACCTGGCTAATCAATCGTGGTCAGACCGGGGTCAAGGGCACAGTGCGTCTTCCGCGGAAGAAGAGAGACCAGACACGAGTCACCGCGGTCGATCGATCGTCTTTGATTGATTGCACGCAAGTGCATGTGCCCGAGTTAGTGAGCGATCTGCAGCCCCATAAAACAAGGGATGGTTTCCATGTGCGGCGCCGCTGTCGGACTCCGTCGTCGATCGGCATTGATAAATTACTACGTACAGGGCGGGCGGGCCGGCCGGATTCGGAGGCCATGTGCGGGTACATGGCGTGCACTGCACCGTGTTGCTTTCGACGCCGATCTCTGAGTTTGGAGGAACGCAGGCAGGCAGGTGTACCGTGTACGTGGTCTGGAGTCTGGACGATGGCATGGGGACCCGCTTCGTGCGCCTGTTTGAGACTTCTCTGGGGAGCAGTGCGGTGCTAGCGCGTACCATCGACGGGGATGGTCATGGACCCCCTCCTGGGTTAAACACGCAAGAGCGACTCATGTCGCCCGCCTCTACTACACTACATAATTCTCCTACCCATCCGATCTATATTACTCCCTCGGTTCCCAAAAATACGTTATGGATTTGTTTAAGTTTAGTTGAATGTTGGTATAATTTGGTTTCATAGATTTATCTAAATTTAGATGTACCAAGTACTTGTTGCTGATTCACACATGTTTAGACATAATTTTGTACTTTCTCCGTTCTTAAAAAAGTGGACGTTTATCTTCAAACTTTGTACATAGAAAAGTGCACTCCTATGTTTCCAATGCACTTTAAAGGAGTAGCAAAAATTGCTTCACTCTCATCGCACGTAAATCAAACCCAATAATATTGAGCACATGTTATCTTTATTTTTCTACATGCTATTAGTTCATTTGAGAAATAGTAGTACCAGAGCTCATTGAGGAACTCATTGATCAAAAAGTAGACAAAGAAAAGTGCACTCCTATGTTTCAATGCACTTTGCAGGAGTAGAAAAAAATACCTCTCTCATCGCATGGAAATCAAATCCAATAATATTAGGCACACGTTATCTTTATTTTCTACATGCAATTAGTTCATATGAGGTGCAAGAATTAAAGAGGAGAGATATGTTGATTTCCATCTTCCTAATGCAATTGTCTCTGCACTTGATAATCTCTCTTGAAAAATCTGCACCTCCACTTATTTATGGACGGAGGGAGTATGCTAGTTTTAGCGACGAGTAAGATTGGTGGGAGCATGTACACATACTCGCATGCTATTTTTTTTTCTTCTAAAGTATTTTTTAAAACCAGTGTAATTCTAAACTCAATATTACTTAGTCTAGGACTAATTTACATAATGTACTGACCTTTAAGTTACAGATAAGTCAAGAGGAGGAATTTTTTAGACTGTTCATTCGGAACTTGACATTTTTGTTTGAACTACATACTTTCAAATTTAAATTTAAAAATTACACACATATGCAAACATGTATCTTTTACATGTACAAATTTTGTTTCAAATTTTTAGAAGATGGATGTACGGATTTTGGGGCTCTCCCGTTATCAGGTACTCTAGATCCCGGGACCCATCACCTATTTTCGATTTTTCTTCATGTACTAGAAGAAATAGAATGATGTACGAGAATTAATCTACGGTTGGGTGATTAGGAGGATGGTTGTACCCTTAGCCCATCAGAATTCAAACTTCAGGTTTGATATTTGTATGTCACATATAAAGGCCGAAGGTGTTCATAGGAGTAGAATGTACATATATGCGTTCATAGATATGAGTGTATGCGTGTGTATGTGAATTTGTACTGTGTTTAAAAAAAAACTGTGTACTCCGTGGCAAGCGACAAGACCCTGGCTCGTAGATTATCTTAGGGCATCTCCAGCGGCGTGACGCATAGCGTCCGCGCACGTCCGTTTGCTTCGGCCGAAATGGTCGAAATCGACCGCGCGTCCATTTGCGCCGGGGGTGGCTCCAGCGGCACGATGCATTTTTTTGCCGAATCATTTTTTTAATACATGAAACATAATTTACATAGTTAAAACATGAAAAAAAAACCCTAATGCCTACTGCTGATGAGCTCCGGTATCACCCACGACCAGTTGCCATCCGGGGGAGCGTACGCCGGGCGCGCCGGCGGTGCTGGAGGTGGAGGAGGCGCCCTGGGCTGCGGCGGTGGATGCGCCCAGAGCTGCGGCTGTGGCGGCGGCGGAGGCGCCCAGGGCTATGGTTGTGGCGGCGGTGGAGGAGGCGCTCAGGGCTGCGGCTATGGCGGCGATGGAGGCACCCAGAGCTGCGGCTGTGGCGGCGGTGGAGGCGGTGCCCAGGGCTGCGGTTGTGGCCCCGCCGAGTCCTGTAGTGCCAGTCGAAGGGCTTCATCCTCCGACAGGCCCGACAGCATGACGCCGGTGGCGTACCGGGGCAGCGTCGGCTGCACAGGCGCGTCGTTCTCGGAGACGAGGACGCCGAGCTTCGCCATCTCGTCGTCCGCCATGTTCTCCGGGAACTCGAAAACGAGGCCCTCTGCCGCGGACTGCTGCCATTCGTGGAAGACGGCCGCGACGTACTCATCGTTGTCGTCCTTCACCTCCTCGTTATGGTACGCGAGCGCCTCGATATAGTCGTCCTCATCGTCGTAGGCGGCGTAGGCATCGTCGTCATGGTCGTCGTCGTCGTTGTGCTGCGCGCACGTCGCCGCCTGCTGACGACGCCTCGGCGCCTCCTGTCGTCGTGGACGAGTCGGCGGTGCAGACCCGAAGGGAAAATCCCTGTCGCCCATGAAGCCCGCCCTTCTTCTCTTACCCGTCTCGGTCGACAGATACGTACGCCAGCTGTCGGAGTCGATGGCGTACGCCGGATCGTCGCGGAGGTCCGGCGGCAGGTACCGCCTCCTTCGCCGGATCTCCGCGGTCCGATCAGGCTCGCGCGCAGGGACGGGAGGGATGGGCACCCGGCGGCAGCTGAGCCGCCAGCCGCCAGGCAGTTGCACGCCGGCCCAGTGCTCACACGGCATCCATTTGTCGTGCCTGAGCCTCCCCAGCGTGACGGGGAGCGACACCCTCTTGCAGCCTCTGCCGGAGGCCTCGAAGTCATTCTTCTTCCCCATGGCGCTGCGGTGGTGGTGGTGCGAGTGGAGGTGTGGGGGAAGGAGGAACACGGCCGGTGGTCTTTTAAGCGCGGCCGCGCGCGGGATACGATGGCATTGAAGGCGGCGCAGAAGCCCAGTCGCTGCCCGCCAGTGCGCGTGCAGAACAGGCAGCCGCGCCATTGATAGCGAAGGCTGCGGCGCAGACGTGAAAGCGCTGACCGCCGAAGCGATACCCTCAATGCAGGCTCGCTGCCAGGCAGGCCCGGTGGAGAAGCGAGCGGACACTTTGCGCGTCCGCCGAGCGTCCGCAGAGACGCAAACCTGGCGCATATTTGGGCCAGGTTTCCGTCTCCGCGGACGGCCCGGTCACTTTGCGTCGCCCCGCTGGAAGTGGTGCCAGACGCATTTTCGGTTAGGGCATCTCCAGCGGCGCGACGCATTTCGGACGTCTGAAATGTCCGTTTGCGTCGGCCCGCAGACGCGTTGTGGCCCAGGGCGACCGTTTGCGTCGGGGGTAGCTCCAGCGGTGCGGACGCATATTTTATCCGGGGACAGCGTCAAGGTCGCTAATGGCGTTTTACGTTCCGTCGAGGACTGCCGCCGGCGATTAACTGTTCCCGCGCGATGACGATCGTTCCCGCGCGCGCCCAATACATTCGCAAGTTTGGCCGACGTTTCGCGCGCGCGGGAAACGCCCTGCGCGCCAACGCCGTTTCCCGCCCCGCCGTGGCTATATACGGTGGACACCGCCGGGTGCGACGGGCACACCTCACACTACCATCCATCCATGGCGGACCACATGAGTTGGGAGCAAGTTGTTGACATTTGCCGCCAGCTCCACCCGGAGGAGGAGGAGGAGGACGTCATCGTAGCTGCCGCCGGCGTTGAGGCCCAGCAGCTGGACCTGGAGGTCGCGGAGGCGGAGGCAGATGAGGAGGCGGCAGAGCGCGCGGAAGGGCGCCTCGCGGCGACCAGGGCGGAGATCGCCAACGCCATGGCCGAGCTCGCCGACTTCAGGGCCGAGCTTGCGGAGGCGCGGGTGGCCCTCGCGGCCCCTCCGACCGACGCCGTCATCCACGACATCGCGGACGACGACCCCCCCGTGCCCAGGCGCTTCGAGTGCGCCGGTGACCAGCGGGTTCTGCTCGCGTCCTTCGAGTCCCTGGCAGGGGACGCCCAGCGCCGCCAGGCTTTGGTGGTGGAGGAGGAAGCCGCTAGCTATGCGACGGCCATGGCTAGGAGGTTAATGTGCTCCGACCTGGACTCGCTCCAGCGTAGGGGCCGTTCTCCCGCGCGGGTCGAGCAGGAGAACCGGGAGCTGGAGGTCGCCATCGCCGCCAGGGACGAAGCTGTGGCGGCGGCGGCTAGGGACAGGGCCCGCTTCGTCGCCGACGTGGCGGCGATCCAGGCCGAGGCCCTCGAACGCCGCAGGCGGCAGGACGAGATGTCCGTTCGCCGCCGTGCGCGGCGCGCGGAGTGCAAGAAGCGCTCCGCTTCGACGACGGCGCCGGCCCATCCGGCGGCCGATAGTAGGGCGTGCGATCGCGAGTAACCGAGGCCGGTGTAGGCCGCGCGACGGCGAGTAGGTACGGCCGTTGTAGTTTTAGGTTAACTCGACTAACCATCTCTGTAAAGATGGTCCTTTTGGCCAATCAATAGTAATGAAAAAATATTTTGCTTATCTAGTCACTGCCGACCGGGCCCGGATGTACCCAACGCGGATATTTTCCGCGACCGCCCGAGCATCCGCGGAGACGCAAACCTGGCGCATATTTGGGCCAGGTTTGCGTCTCCGCGGACGGGCCGGTCACTTTACGTCGCCCCGCTGGAGCAGGGTCCAGACGCATTTCCGGTCACGGCGGACGAAAACGGTCGCTCAGCGACCATTTGCGTCGCGCCGCTGGAGATGCCCTTACGGCGACAAAAACGGTCGCTGGCCATCCGTTTCCGTGGCGCCCCTGGAGATGCACTTAACCTGGAAGTGACCGGCCGACCTTGCTTTCGATTCGCATGCTAGCCATTCAATTTCCGGCGTGAAAAGAGCACGGGGAATTGTGCGCGTGCGGCCGGCGCTGCCTCGCGTCGGCGGAGCGAGCGAGCGGAGGGCAAGGTCTCACGTTACCACGCATGGACCACTGGTGGAAAAACAGGCTTCGGGTGAGCCCCAAATGTCGCGATGCTGCAGGAGCCGCGACTAATGGGGTCTTTAGTCGCGGTTCGTGTGGCGAACCGCGACCAAAGGCCTGGGCCCCGGGCGCCCGGTGGCCTGGTGGTGCACGGGGGGGGCTTTAGGGGGGGTTGGGCGGGCCAACCGCGACTAAAGGTGCCCGAAGGCCTTTAGTCGCGGTTGGCCAGGCCAACCGGGACTAAAGCCCCTCCCCTATATATACCGATCCAGGAGCCAACACTTAGCCATTTGGAGCCATTCTCTTCACAAACTTCACAAGTGAGTGTTAGGTTTGCTTTTGGTTCCTCTTATGCACATAAGGTGTTTGATGAAATGCCCCAAGAGCATGAAACAAACATGATATGAAGTGTTGGAGCCACACTTGAGCTTTCTCATTTATTTTTTCCTCCTCGATCGCGGTTAGCAACTTGAACCTTTGATGTGTCATTGATAAAATATGCATGTGTGTGTAGTTCATTGTTTAATTCATATTGTTTGTAGCTAGTTAGTTTAACAAATGCATGATGCATGGTTAATTATATATTTTATATTATAATAATGCAGATGAATCGGCAATGGATGTACGGTAACCGACTCTCCGGCGAGTTCAGTACGGGTTTGAAAGATTTCCTCGTAGTGGCTAATGCGAACAAGCAGGAGGGTTTTGTTATCTGTCCATGTGTTAAGTGTAAGAATCAGAAGGGTTACTCTTCCTCAAGAGATGTTCACATGCACCTGCTTCGGCACGGTTTCATGCCAAGCTATAATTGTTGGACCAAGCATGGAGAAAGAGGGGTTATAATGGAAGAAGATGAAGAAGGGGATGATTTCAATGATGAAAGCTATCTTTCTCATTTCGGTGATACTTTCATGGAGGATGCTGAAGGTGAAGGGGAAGGTGAAGGGGAAGGTGAAGAAGAGGCACGTGATGATCCCGTTGATGATCTTGGTCGGACCATTGCTGATGCACGGAGACGCTGCGAAACTGAAAAAGAGAGGGAGAATTTGGATCGCATGTTAGAGGATCACAGGAAGGCGCTGTACCCCGGATGCGATGATGGTCTGAAAAAGCTGGGCTGCACTGCTGGATTTGCTGAGATGGAAGGCACGGGCAGGTGTAGCTGACTCGGCGTTTGAAAACTTGCTGAAAATGTGGAAGAATATGTTGCCAAAGAATAACGAGTTGCCCGCCCCTACGTACGAAGCAAAGAAGGTTGTCGGCCCTCTCGGTTTCGAGGTACGGACGAGACATGCATGCATCAACGACTGCATCCTCTACCGCGGTGAATACGAGAATTTGAATGAATGCCCGGTATGCACGCATTGCGTTATAAGATCAGAGGCGATGACCCTGGTGACGATGTTGAGGGCCAGAAACCCAGGAAGAGGGTTCCCGCCAAGGTGATGTGGTATGCTCCTATAATACCACGGTTGAAACGTCTGTTCAGGAACAAAGAGCATGCCAAGTTGTTGCGATGGCACAAAGAGGACCGTAAGTCGGACGGGGAGTTGAGACACCCCGCAGATGGAACGCAATGGAGAAAGATCGACAGAGAGTTCAAAGATTTTGCAGCTGACGCAAGGAACATAAGATTTGGTCTAAGTACGGATGGCATGAATCCTTTTGGCGAGCAGAGCTCCAGCCATAGCACCTGGCCCGTGACTCTATGCATCTACAACCTTCCTCCTTGGTTGTGCATGAAGCGGAAGTTCATTATGATGCCAGTGCTCATCCAAGGTCCGAAGCAACCCGGCAACGACATCGATGTGTACCTAAGGCCATTAGTTGATGAGCTTTTACAGCTGTGGGGCAGACCTGGTGTCCGTGTGTGGGATGAGCACAAAGAAGAGGAATTTGACCTACGAGCGTTGCTTTTCGTAACCATCAACGATTGGCCTGCTCTTAGTAACCTTTCGGGACTGTCAAATAAGGGATACAATGCATGCACGCACTGCTTACATGAGACTGAAAGTGTACATTTGCCAAATTGTAAGAAGAACGTGTACCTTGGGCATCGTCGATTTCTTCCGAAAGGTCATCCAGTAAGAAAGAAAGGCAAGCATTACAACGGCAAAGGCGGATCACCGGCCGAAGCTGCGGAACCTGCTTGGTCTTTGAGGTATTTGATATGGTCAAGGGTTTGAAAGTCATCTTTGGAAAGGGTCTGGCGGACAATCGGTTCGAAGGAGCTGACGGGACACGCAGCCATGTGGAAGAAGAAATCTATATTCTGGGAGCTAGAATATTGGAAAGTCCTAGAAGTCCGCTCTGCAATCGACGTGATGCACGTTACGAAGAATATTTGCGTGAACATCCTAAGCTTCTTGGGCGTGTATGGGAAGTCAAATGATACAAAGGAAGCACGGCGGGACCAGCAAAGTTTGAAAGACCACGATGACCGGCATCCGAACGGTTTCAAGGTCGTGCCGCCTACGCTACGACCAAAGAAGAGAAGGTCATCTTTTTTGAATGCTCGAGCGGTATGAAGGTCCCGTCGGGATTCTCGTCCAATATAAAGGGAATAATAAACATGGCGGAGAAAAAGTTCCAAAACCTGAAGTCTCACGACCGCCACGTGATTATGACGCAATTGCTTCCGATTGCTTTGAGGGGCTCTGCCGGAAAATGTTCGAGTAGCCATTGTGAAGCTATGTGCATTCCTCAATGCAATCTCTCGTAAGGTAATCAATCCAAGTTCTACCACGGTTACAGAACGATGTGATCCAATGTCTTGTCAGTTTCGAGTTGGTGTTCCCGCCATCCTTCTTCAATATTATGACGCACCTCCTGGTTCACCTAGTCGATGAGATTTCCATTCTCGGTCCTGTATTTCTACACAATATGTTCCCCTTCGAGAGGTTCATGGGAGTATTAAAGAAATATGTTCGTAACCGTGCTAGGCCCGAAGGAAGCATCGCCAAGGGCTATGGAAATGAGGAGGTAATTGAGTTTTGTGTTGACTTTGTTCCTGACCTTAAGCCGATTGGTCTTCCTCAATCGCGGCACGAGGGGAGACTAAGTGGAAAAGGCACGATCGGAAGGAAATCAATGATATGTATGGACGGCCATTCTCTGACTGAAGCACACCACACAGTTCTGACCAATTCCAGCTTGGTGGCTCCGTACTTTGAGAAACACAAGAATATTTTACGCTCGGACAACCCTGGGAAGCCTGAATCCTGGATTAGGAAGGCCCACATGGAGACTTTCGGCAGTTGGTTGAGAAAACATTTAATGAGTGACAATAAGGTTGTAGATCAGCTGTACATGTTGGCCAAGACACCATCTTCGACTATAACGACTTTCCAAGGGTACGAGATAAATGGGAATACATTTTACACGATCGCCCAAGATAAAAAGAGCACCAACCAAAACAGTGGTGTCCGCTTTGATGCAGCAACCGAGAATGGGCAAAAGGTCACATATTATGGTTACATAGAGGAGATATGGGAACTTGACTATGGACCCTCCTTTAGGGTCCCTTTGTTCCGGTGCAAATGGTTCAAGCTAACAGAGGTGGGGTAAAGGAGGTCCAGCAATACGGAATGACAATGGTGGATTTCAACAATCTTGGTTACCTTGACGAACCATTCGTCCTAGCGAAAGATGTCGCTCAGGTTTTCTATGTGAAGGACATGAGTAGCAAACCGAGGAAACGGAAAGATAAGAAAACGATCAGTACATCATGCGTTGATCCAAAGCGCCACATTGTTCTTTCAGGGAAAAGAAACATCGTGGGAGTGGAGGACAAGACAGACATGTCAGAAGATTATAATATGTTTGCTGAAATTCCGCCCTTCAAAGTGAACACCGACCCAAGCATTAAGTTAAATGATGAGGATGCTCCATGGATACGGCACAATCGTAAGCAAGCAGGGACACAAGGAAAGAAATGATGTGTAATAATTTATTGTACCAAACTTTGTTGAATGGATCATGTGAATTATATTACCCGTGATGTGTTTGGTGTCCATTTTCGAATGATTCAATAATTGACTCGAGATAGCACTGATGATACAAGAAATTTGGAGTGACTAAGTCATACTCCTGCATACAAGAAATTTGGAGTGACTAAGTCATACTCCTGCATACATGAAATTTGGAGTGACTAAGTCATACTCCTGCATACATGAAATTTGGAGTGATTTAGTCATACTCACGCCTAGGCGTATAATATGCATACTCGTAGTCTTCATAGCCGCCGCCGTTGTATGGTAGTCGTCGCCTTCTAAGTTGCTTGCGGCGTCGTCGTCATTCTTTGTCGTCGGCGTCGTCGGGGCGGCGCTCGTGGCTCGAATCGAGGGTAGCGCAGCGGGGATATCGCCGGCCGTGATGTAGTCCATGACGCTCTGCAGAGTCCGGCCGTACCACCATAGCCGACGGCCGGCCTCGTGGAAGTTTCCGGGAGGCGGACCGTCCTCCTCATACCGGCGAGCGCCCTCTCACGCCGATTGATGAAGAAGGCGTCCCAAGTATGCTGGTTATCGGGATGCCGGCGGGGATTCATCCGCTGCTCCGGCGTGAGGTCGAGGTAGTAGTGGTTCGTGATGGCCGCCGGCGCGCGGTACCCGAGGGACGGGAGGGACCGGCACGCCGCCGGCGCTTAGGCTCCGGCCAGCGAGGACGCGGTAGCCGGTGGACAAGGGTAGTTCGAGGCGCAAAGCTCCTCCACCTGCCGGGTAGGTTAGAGTGGGTGCGGTGGAAGCCATGAGAGAGTGATGAGAGATTGTAGAGATGTGATAATGTTGGCCAAGCCGGGCTACCTATATGTAGTGACAAATGGCGGGAAAAATGGGAGCGGGAAGACAGAGGCGGGAAGAAAGAGACGGGAAGAAAGTGGCGGGAAGAAAGAGGCGGGAAGAAAGTGGCGGGAAGAAAGTGGCGGGAAGAAAGAGGCGGGAAGAAAGTGGCGGGAAGAAAGTGGCGGGAAGTATTTTTTTGATTTTTTGATATATTATTTGTATTTTTAAGAATTTGAATTGAATTAGTTTTATTTTTCTGATTTTTCTGATATATTTTTTGTATTTTTAGGAATTTGAATTGAATTATTTTATTTTTCTGATTTATTTGATATATTTTTTGTATTTTTAAGAATTTGAATTGAATTAGTTTTATTTTTCTGAATTTTTTGGTATATTATTTGTATTTTCAACAATTTGAATTGAATTAGTTTTATTTTTCTGAATTTTTTGGTATATTATTTGTATTTTTAAGATTTTGAATTGAATTAGTTTTATTTTTATGAATTTATTGATGTATTATTTGTATTTTTAAAATTTTGAATTGAATTAGTTTTATTTTTCTGAATTTTTTGATATATTATTTGTATTTTTAAAATTTTGAATTGAATTAGTTTTATTTTTCTGAATTTTTTGGTATATTATTTGTATTTTTAACATTTTGAAATGAATTTGTTTTATTTTTCTGAATTTCTTGATATATTATTTGTATTATTAACATTTTGAATTGAATTAGTTTTATTTTTGTGAATTTTTTGATATATTATTTGTATTTTATGATTTTGAAAAAGAAAAGTAATTTGAAAAAAGCCCTTTAGTCGCGGTTGGCCTGGCCAACCGCGACTAAAGGTCTCTGCTGTGAGGAACGAAAAACCGACAAAAAGCCTTTAGTCGCGGTTGGCACGGCCAACCGCGACTAAAGGTGCCCTTTAGTCGCGGGTCGCCTCCCCAACCGCGACTAAAGGGGGGGGGGCTATAAATATCTCGCGCGAACCGTCGCCTCCGCCATCGTCTTCATCGTCTTCTCCGCGCGCCATCGTCTTCTCCGCCGCCGCCGCCAGACGCCAGACGCCGCCCGCCAGATCGACGTCGTCGCCGCACTCGCCATCGCCGCGACGCCGTCGCCGCCGCTCTCGTCGCCGCCGATCCGTAGGTCGCCGCGCGCCCGCGCCCCCTACCGTACATCGCGCCGCCCGCCAGATGACGCGCCGCCGCCGCCCGCCAGACGCGCCGCTGCGCGCCGTCGCTGTCGCCACGCCAGACGCGCCGCCGCGCCGCACGCGCGCCGACGCGCCGCCCGCAGACGCCGCCATGCGCCGGGCCGCCGGCCGCGCGCCAGAAAAGGAGAGAGAGAGAGGGCCGGGCCGGATTATTTTTCCCTTTTTTGTGTTTTTTTTTTTTAATTTTAACTAGTTAATTAGTTTAACAAAAACGGTAAATTAACAAAAAAAAGTAAAACTTGATAATTTGTAACTAAAATTTTATACTTAACACAAATTTGTAACTAAAATTTTATACTTAACACAAATTTGTAACTAAAATTTTATATACTTAACAAAAATTTACCTAAAATTTTGTATACTAACAAAATTTTGTATACTTAACAAAATCTTGACTTAACAAAAATTTTACTTAACAAAAATTTTACTTATCAAAATTTTGACTTAAGAAAATTTTTACTTAGCGCCGTCACCACCGCCCTCTCGGTCACCGCCACCGCCCTCTCGGTCCACCGCCACCGGTCATCGCTGCGTCCCCCTTTCGCCACCGCCACCGGTCACGCGGTCACTTGCGTCCCCCCTCTCTCGCCACCGCCACCGGTCTCTCGGTCACGCGGTCACTGCGTCCCCCCTCTCGCCACCGCCACCAGTCTCTCGGTCACGCGGTCACTGCGTCCCCCCTCTCGCCACCGCCACCGGTCTCTCGGTCACGCGCGCGGTCACTGCGTCCCCCCTTTCGCCACCGCCACCGGTCTCTCGGTCACGCGGTCACTGCGTCCCCCCTCTCGCCTCCCTCGTCGCCCTCTCTCTTTATATGTAGAAGAGATGTGATAATGCTGGCATATACACAATTAATTTGTTTTGACTACATGTTTTCAGGACTGACATATGGCGGACGATAGAGCTGACCCGATTCTGGACAACTATGATCCGGACGCTGAAGACCATATGTTCGGCATCATAAATGGCGATATTCCATTTGTGCCGACCGGAGAAGAAGAAGATGATATCTCTTCTTATCTGAACCTTGAGGGTGAAGATGAAGGGCGCCGTCAGCAAGATGGTGCCGAAGAAACGTCGATAAACGACGATCTTCAGTTGGAAGTAGCAACCACCTCCGGCGCCGAGGTATATATATATATATACATATTGAGCGTCTGATTTGAATAAATGTGTGTGTACTAACGCGCGCGACTCTCTTTCTTATTTTAGCCCTCGGCCGGATCGTCGAAAAAATCGAGTACGTCGTCAAAGCGTGGCGCAACCAAGACGATGAAAGCAGGAGAAACATGCACCATCGATGTTGTCGATGAAGCAACCGGCAGACGGCCGGAGCCCAAGAAGAACGCCACCAAGTTTGTCAGCCAATGCGGAGCCGTTGTTAGAGACAACGTCTCGATCACCCGCCAGGAGTGGAATGAGCCAAAGAAGGCACGTGTTGGTTTCACTTTTGTCGATAAGAGAGAAAAAAAAGATTGCTTCAACAAGCTTATGGAACATTTCGTTCTACCTCCGGAATACCGCAAATACGATGAGGAGGGTAACAAGATTGCGGAAAACAAGGAGAGGCGCAAGCTAGTCAAACAGTTCGCTCTTTCTAGGATGGCCAACGCATTCCGGAAATACAAGCAAAATCTAGCCCATGACTTTGTCAACCAGGGCAAGACTCCGGATTTCAAAGGACAATATGAGAAACTGCAACATGATTGGCCAGATTTTGTGAAGCAAAAGAAATCGGAGCAGTTCCTTGAACTATCGAAAAAATATTAGGAAAATGCGGCCAAGAAGGAGTACAATCATAAAATGGGGCCAGAGGGTATCGCTTTTGGCAGCCTAAGTGGGAGAAGATGGAGAACGAGCCGAGGGCGCGAGGAATCCGTCAGTACGGAGGGATGGGACCCAAGGGCCAAAAGCTGGTGGTACGGGCATGGGGGATCGCTGAACCCGGAGACAGGGGAGTGTGTTTATCGGGGCAAAATAATTACACCCACCCAAAAGCTTATTGAGGCAATGAGGAGGCTCAAGAGGGAGGATCAGGTTCAACAGAGAGAACGACGCCCTGACAAAAGCCCTCGGGAATCCTGAACACGGAGGACGTATACGAGGCATGGGGCCCATTCCGTGGAAAATAGGGTTCCCCCGGAACGATGACCCGTACGGTTACAGAAGCCGTAAGAGAAAGATGGATCGGGATGCAGATGTTGTGGCGAAGTTGGTAACGGAAATGGATGTGATGAAGAAAACCGTGAGTGTACTAGTCGCCGAAAGAGATGCAGCTCGGGCGCGAGATGCTGAAGATCATCCAATGGATCTCGGAAGCCAGCGGCGGAGAAGAAGCAGCGTGGCTTCCACGGAGGCCTCACCGGCTAGTGCACCGACGATAGAAATTACTGCACCGGAGCCTCTCGGTGGTCGAAATTACTGCACCGGAGCCTCCTCGCTACCCCGTGGACGATATAAAGGAGATGAAAGCATGTCATCTGTATTATCCTATCGGGAACATGTCCATGAAGGTAGCCATCGGCAGTGCTTTGCCACCTGGAGCACTCCACCACAACAACCCCATTCAAGATGGCTATGCTCGTGTGACGGTGGAGGAGATAGTCCAACGGTTTGAGGACCTGGACATTGACATTGCTACACCTGAAGGGGTGAAAAGACTTGGAGATGTCAAGCGCCGATTCATTCTATGGCGAGAAGAAATTTATCAAGTTTCCAGGCGAGGCGCCAACAAGTCCACCCCCGTACGGTGGTGGTGGTGGCGGTGGCGGTGACGGTGGCGGTGGCGGTGGCGGTGACGGTGGCGGTGGCGGTGACGGTGGCGGTGGTGCTTCACCTAATACACCTCATTCACGTCAGCCGACGCCGCCCCCCAGTCCTCGTCCGGCGGGTGATCGGACACCGTACCGCCCCCAATCCACCTCCGGCGAAGAAGCGAAAGCGATCCTGGGTTATTAACCCGGACCCTTACGTACCTAAGAAAACAAAGGTACCGGAGGTATCACTGAAGCCTCTCCCCACGAGGCCTTGGGAAAGTAGTGCCGAGGAAGTCGAGGCGGGCGCGGCTGCTGATTTAGAGAAATGGAAGGCGAGCGTCAAGAAGAAAATAGAGGGCGAGCCCAAGCCAGTATATTCTGACAAGGAAAAGCAGTGGGCTAAGTCATTTTTGAACACACCGTCCCAAGCCGCGAAGAATCTGCCTGACGACTATTTACGTGAACTTCGTAGGCAAGCACTCGCGTTCAAGAACAGGAAAGAGTTGGCGGAGAAGAAAGCCTTGAAGGACGAGGCCGAGTCAAAATTAGAAAGGGGGAAAGAAGTTGCCCAGCTCGGGGAACAAAGTAAACAATCGATCGCCCCGCTCATAGTGCAAGCCGCCGATCCGGATGCCCCGATATCATAGCAGCTGCGGCAAGACATGGATTGACCGTAACGAGTGCCGAGAGAACAAGCGGCCGAGTTAGGTATCACTCTTCGTGCACTGCTAGGCCTTGATGAGGCGCCAATGAAGGACGTAGTATTTACATATGTGAAGAATGGCCCTCTCGTCGAGCCTGCGCAGGAAGGGGATCTACCTCGACAAATGCTAGGTCTGCTAAATTGGTACAAGGGTTACATAAAACATAAAAACGCCAAAGAGTATATCTATGCGGAAGTTAGATATGAGCATCACTTCAAACATTACTGGGTACAAATTCCTCTCGAGTGAATTGTTCCAGTTGTTCAATCTGCGCGACCTCGACAAATCTATCATCGGTTGCTACGTTACGTAAGTGATTTATTAATTTCTACCCCATCTCGTTCATTGCCTGCACTGTCCTAACTATCTTGTTGTGTACGCTATTATGCGTAATGAAGAAGCGGGAAATGCGAATAAGGAACATCCATGATGTTGGGTTCATGGACCCACACATCGTTAAGTCACATGTGTTAGACCACCACCCCGCCGACGTCGAGGATGACCGGGGGCGGATAATTAGAAAACAGCACCAGAACAGTGATATTCCAGTTCCGTACCATTTTGGGTGAGTGTTTCGTCTTGAGCACATTCTCTTTTGTTTACTCCATGCATGGTATGTGGCTAATCGATGAGTTATGCATGATCGTGCATGTATCGTGTCCGCAGGTTCCACTCGGATTCTTATGGTAATTAAAGTTCAGACCTCCTCGGTTCTCGTCCACGACTCTCTGAATATGGATCCGGCGCTTTGGGGCGACATGAGAAAAATGATGCAAAAGTAATTATTTTCATTCATTTGCGCTCTATATCGATCGGCCTATTTCGTTCATCATTTCCTAATATCAAGTAACTGATTAATAACTCTCTTGTTTATTTAATTTTCTTTGCCTCGTAGGGTTTGGAGACGGTTCGTAGATACCAAGGTCGGTGAATTCAAAAAGGAGCTACATTTTAAAATGGTAGTGCTGACGATAGGGATATTCAGCCACCGGGGACCAATCTATGTGGATACTATGTTTGTGAGAGGATCCGGAGATACCGCAATGAGCGGGACCGGACGTGTGAGAACAACATCCTGAGGAATAACCTCCGAAGACGCTTAGTCCGAAGCTCGCTTCCGACCACTTCAAGAGGAACTAGCTGGATGGTTGGCGAGGAAGTCATCGATCCTAGAGGAGAACACTATTACGATGACGTAGAACTTTATATGCACCAGAATTTGTAACTAACTTGTTCAAAATTGTATATGGTCATCCGATATTGAATATATATTGTATATGGTCATCCGATATTGAATATATATTGTATATTCCTCTTGAATTCCTTTTGGTTCTAATTTCAAATTTGTTTGAAATTGTACATTCATATGCATGTATGTATACAGTACCGTAGAATATGTGAAACTCCTTCAAAATTAAAACCCAAAAGAAATAAAACAATACAAATTAAAAAGAAACCAGATTTAGGGGGAGGGGGGCTAAAACCCTAAACCCTGCGGAGGCCTTTAGTCGCGGTTGGCCAGAAGAACCGCGACTAAAGGTCCTCCGCCCTGGCGCTCGCCTGCGGCCCACGTGGACGGGCCTTTAGTCGCGGTTCGTAAGGAACCGCGACTAAAGGGGGGGGCCTTTAGTCGCGCTGCTTTGGTCGCGGTTGGGCCACCGCGACTAATGGCAGTTGCCAACCGCGACCAAACCACCAGTGGACCTCACGTCTTGTTCCGTCGATGGAGCCAAACACGAGCACATGCATGCGAACGAGCTCTCACGGATAGCCTCGACGACGCGCGTATTAAGCTGCAGTTTCCTGCTGTGGCGCTAGCAAGCTACTCCAGCTTATTTTGGATTGAGTTTTACATAGACAAGGCCAGGGGCCCGAAGTATGGGATGAGCTTTTTTGTCTGTCGCGGAACATACTATGAATTCAGCTCCGTGATTTGCGCTGCCAAAACTTGGACGGAACGAACCGATCTTGTGCAGTGTACCACATTCTCGTACGAGCACCGGCTTCAGTCGCGTGAAGCAACTTATATAAGCTGGGTTTTTTTTTTTGTCTTTGGATTTGTCCTGAATTTCTTGTGGATGCTTCTTTGATCTCTTCTACTACTACCTTTGTGTGGAGTCTGCTACACGATGGTACGTGGTGATGATTCGCGTTCTCTGATTGACGTGCTGGATCTGCGAGACATAGAAGTGGATAAGTGAAACCATCAACTGTGTGCCGTGATCCCAGCTAGCTAGCGGGTGTGGCCTGAAGCCGATTCTCGGCGAGCTCCGGCGCCAGTCCGATCGCTAGGGGCCCAAGCTTGGACGAGGACGGGATCGAGCAGCTAGCTGGCCACGAGCTGGTTCCCGGCCGATCACCTCCTAGGTAGTCGGTTCCCCTGGCAGGCGGGGCCCTGCCGGACGGGACACGGGCACGTTCACCTGATGAGGCTCGGCATCGGCAAGTAGGCACGCGGCGCGATCCGGCGAGCGGTGGTGAGCGAGACCGCGACCGACACCAGGCCACGCCGGCCCTTGCCCCTTGCGATCTGCCGTCGCCGTCGCCGTCGCCCTCGAGCTGCAGCCGCCACTAACTCCTGGCGGGTCCCGGCCGCTCGGTCTCAGCTTTCGCTCCACGTCCGCGGGCGCATTCTACGGACCCGCACCGACGAGGACGCGTGGTCGCAGCACCCGGCCACCACTGCGGAGCTCGTCCAACGGCGATCTACGGCGCGGGTGGTCCGCGTGAGAACGAGCACCGTACTGTGCTCATCATTGCGTGCCCGATTGAGGCCGCGTGAGATCCATGATTGTACTGGGTTGCTCTTCCTCTGCAGTCGTAAACTGGAGATCGCCTGCAGCAAATCGCTCGATCGGCTACGTACTTACCATCCACGAACCAATATTCCAGTGCCCGAGCTAGCTCCGGCGGCAAGCCGTAGCATGGATAGAGAGCAGCAGACTTGCATGCCGAACGCGTCTGAAGTTGAGGAAAGGACAGGATCGATGGTCACAGTGGGCGTTTCGCCAAAAGGATCTGTTTCCTCCTCGGTTCTTTCGCTCGCGCACATCCAGCACTACAACAAACCAAAACCACACCTAGAACCATACAATACTCCAATGGTAGCCAGCTAAAAAAAGAAAAACAAAACTAAGAAAATAATAGACCTAGTCAGCTAAAAAAAAGGTTTTTCTCTTTCTGGGGAGCTAAAAAAAAACGCTACTGTATTCTAGCCCTAACAACAATAATATATCTATCACCAAGGCAACACATGAACTTCAAACTCTCCAAAAACAACAGCTCAAAAAGAGAACAAGCGTCGTTGTTGCCCGATCAAAGATCTTAGGTTTCACCTTGGAGATAGTTCCCACTCTCAAAACAATGCATTTAATAAGGTTGTTACTAGGCACAACCAATTAAGGTTAGCCTTTGAATTTTCACCTTAAAAGGTAAGACTCCAAATTTCACTTGTATTGCCTCTACCTTGCATACTGCCACTATGAAACCTAGAACACAAAGCAAGTCCCTCAAGAGCGAAAAGTGTATTTGGCACATGAGCATCAGTGCTCCTGATTTTTAAAAAATCATATTTTTTGGATTTGAAAAAATATAAAATTAAATATTCACATACATATAAACATTCTGAAGGTACGGTAGAAATTTTGAAGAAAAATATGTTATATTTTAAGCTATACAAAAAAGATAAATTTCTGACAAATATATACCTCTATACGTAGCCACAAATTTTTTTTTTCTGTAGCTCAAAATACAATGCAATTTCTACCGAAACTTTGCATGAATATTCAGAATATGTGTATGTATTCATGGAATAAATATGATGATTTTTTGAAATGCAGAAATTCAGTTTTTAAATATTTTAAAAACTGAGAGCACTGGTGCTCATGTGCACCAAATTTGCTTCCCCTCAAGAGCGCAAATACTCGAACCTCCATTGCTACTCCTCCAATCCGATCTTTATGATATTCTCCACCTCTAACTTCACCATGGACCAAAATGTCACATGTTTGCAACAAACGCTAGATAATGTAGGATAACGTTGCATAGAAAACAAAAAATTTCCTACCGCGAACACGCAATCCATGCCAAGATACAATCTAGAAGACGGTAGCAACGAGGGGTTTATCGAGTCTCACCCTTGAAGAGATTTCAAAGCCTACAAGAGGAGGCTCTTGTTGCTGCGGTAGACGTTCACTTGCCGCTTGCAAAAGCGCGTAGAAGATCTTGATCACGATCGGTTCCGGCGCCACGAACGGGCAGCACCTCCGTACTCGGTCACACGTTCGGTTGTTGATGAAGACGACGTCCACCTCCCCGTTCCAGCGGGCAGCGGAAGTAGTAGCTCCTCTTGAATCCGACAGCACGACGACGTGGTGTCGGTGGTGGTGGAGAAATCCGGCGGAGCTTCGCTTAAGCGTGCGGGATGTGGTGGAGGAGAGAGACCGCTAGGGTTTGGGGAGAGAGGGGGGTTGGGCGCCGGCCCTCTAAGGGGTGCGGCCAAGGCTGAGGCTTGAAGTGATCAGCCCCCTCTCCTATGCCCCTCATTATATAGGTGAAAGCCCCAAGAGTTGTAGTCCAAGTCTTCGAATAAGACCCCAACACTAAAACCTCCCATATGTGGGAAACCTACTCAAGGAGGGAGTCCCACTCAAGGTGGGACTCCCACCTTTCCTTGAGGTGGGGTGGCCGGCCACCTCTAGGTGGAGCCCACCTGGAACTCCTCCTTTAGGGTTTGGCTGGTCAAGCTTGTGGAGTCCTTCCGGGACTCCACCTTCCATAGTGCGTTTCTTCCGGACTTTTCTAGAACCTTCTAGAACCTGCCATAAATGCACCGGATCATTTCCAAACTTGGAATATGACTTCCTATATATGAATCTTATTCTCCGGACCATTCCGGAACTCCTCGTGATGTCCGGGATCTCATCCGGGACTCCGAACAAATATTCGAACTCCATTCCATATTCAAGTTCTACCATTTCAACATCCAACTTTAAGTGTGTCACCCTACGGTTCGTGAACTATGCGGACATGGTTGAGTGCTCACTCCGACCAATAACCAATAGCGGGATCTGGAGATCCATAATGGCTCCCACATATTCAACGATGACTTTAGTGATCGAATGAACCATTCATATACGATACCAATTCCCTTTGTCACGCGATATTTTACTTGTCCGAGGTTTGATCTTCGGTATCACTCTATACCTTGTTCAACCTTGTCTCCTGACAAGTACTCTTTACTCGTACCGTGGTATGTGGTCTCTTATGAACTCATTCATATGCTTGCAAGACATTAGACGATATTCCACCGAGAGGGCCCAGAGTATATCTATCCGTCATCGGGATGGACAAATCCCACTATTGATCCATATGCCTCAACTCATACTTTCCGGATACTTAATCCCACCTTTATAACCACCCATTTACGCAGTGGCGTTTGGTGTAATCAAAGTACCTTTCCGGTATAAGTGATTTACATGATCTCATGGTCATAAGGACTAGGTAACTATGTATCGAAAGCTTATAGCAAATAACTTAATGACGAGATCTTATGCTACGCTTAATTGGGTGTGTCCATTACATCATTCATACAATGATATAACCTTGTTATTAATAACATCCAATGTTCATGATTATGAAACTAATCATCCATTAATCAACAAGCTAGTTAAGAGGCATACTAGGGACTTCTTTGTTTGTCTACATATCACACATGTACTAATATTTCGGTTAATACAATTATAGCATGATATATAAACATTTATCATAAACATAAAGATATAAATAATAACCACTTTATTATTGCCTCTAGGGCATATCTCCTTCAGTCTTCCACTTGCACTAGAGTCAATAATCTAGTTTACATTTGTAAAGATATAACACCTTGGCCTTCTGGTGCTTTATCATGTTTTGCTCACGGGAGAGGTTTTAGTCAACGGATCTGACATGCTCAGAAACGTATGTATTTTGTATTTCATTTGCGTCTCAACGCATCACTCATTTCCAAATGAGTCGGCATTAAATATGTTTGATCTTCTGGTGGAACCTTAATTCCGCGGTCTGAAATATGTCACTAATATTGTCACACATAATATAGCTTCAAAGTTCTGACTCTGTCGGAACTACACCAAGTTCTCAAAGAACCTCTTGACTTTAACATCCTTTGCTATTGTCAAAACAATGACATACTCTGCCTTCTTTTGTAGAATCCGTCACAATATTTTAGAACTCTTCTAAATCTAGCATAGACAACTTCTAGCTCATTGTGCTACCTTTCAAACAACACTTAGTCTAATTTGAGATTTGAAATTTTATTTTCATATGTGACAAAACAAATACCGGTGCAACATCTTACAGCAATTTGTTTGTCATTTCTCCATACAAAACTATATATATATCCTTGGTTCTTCTTAAGTACTCAAGAATATTCTTACTGTTTTTCAATGATCATCACATGAATCATTTTGGTACATGCTCATAACACTTTTAAGAGCACAGGACATCTGATTGTGTACATATTATCCGTGATCTATAATCACTCATGTGTTTTTACTCATTGAGTGTCAGATACACTCAAGTCTTTAAAACTTCACATGACAAGAACATTTTCTTAATATTTCTATATTGAACTATTTCAATATCCATTCTATGTACTTTGACTTAAACTTATTTTGTGTTTCAATCTATCTTCATAGATTTTGACACTAGATATGTTTCAGTCCATATCCTTTCATTGAAGTTAATTTCTCAATGAAACCTTTTTAATCAAGTATATAATTACATCATTTATAACCAACTATATGTCATCTACATAAAGTATTATAAATATGTCTCAGCGCTCCCACTTAATTTCTTGCAAATGCAAGTCTCTTCATCGTCTCTGATGAAATCAAAAACTCTTTGACTATTTCATCTGGTGAAGATTCCAACTCCATGATACTTACTTCATCCGATTGAAGTTTGTATACCTATCTAGTATTCCACGGACTAGCAAAACTTTTGGTTGTATCTTGTATACACCTTTAATACACACTTCTTATAAGCAATGTATTTTGTCATCCTACTAGCATATCTCATAAAAGAAATATGTAGTGATTACTAGAATAATCCACATAGACTATAATCATTGCTACGGAAGATCTAATCTTATCGTAGTCAACTCTTTGAACTTTGTCGTAAACAACTTTTCAACAAGTCAAGCTTTCATCAATTTTTATAGATCCATTTACTTTCAAAAAGTATTCATCTATCTTGGATTTCATGGCGTATAGCCATTTTAACGGAGTCAGGGCCCATCATAACTTCTTTGTTTGTAGTTGGTTTATCATTGTTCAAAATCAATCCTTTGTACACAAATCATTTATTTGATCACAAAGTAAACCATACCTACAAGGTTCAATATGTACTTCGATCTTCATGGCTAAAACACTTTGTAGTCATGAGAGCCATGATCGTTGTGACCGCTTCCGGAACCAATTTCCGATGCTGCGCTACTCTGATCATTATGCTCAGGTTCATAAACCTTATCAAGTTCTATTGTCCTCCCACTCAAATACTTCGCTAGAAAACAATTTCTTGGAAATAAGCAAGTAACATTAATAAACACTTTTGTCTTTTACTTCATAGTGGAACGAATTCCCAATCAATTCTTTGGGATAACCAACAAAGACATTCATCCGATTTTGGTTGTTTAACTTTTAGACCAAAATTTAAAGAAATGACTATTAGGGTTTATACCCATGCCATACCTCGTATGGTGTCATTTCTACGGATCATGATGATGCTCTATTAAGTGTAAAAGCGGTAGTCACTAAAGCATAATCCACAAAAATTATAGTGGCATCAATATTTTATCTCATCATTGATCCAACAAGGTTTGGATACGTCTTTTGGATACTTCATCATCACTATGATACTCCAAGAAACGTGAGTTGTAGAACAACTTCATAACTCTCTTAGATGTTCGCTAAAACTCGTAATTCAAATATTTCCACCATGATCCAATCATAGATATTTGACTTTTCTATTACGATGATTTCCACTTCATGCTGAAATTTATTTGAATCTATTCAAATGTTTCAAACTTCTTCCTTATCGAATATATCCACATATATATACTCAATTCATTGTTGAAAGTTTTCATGAAGTAGAAGAATCTCCCGCACACAACTATGCTCAGTGAACCATATACATCATTATGTATTTTTCACTAAGTTTGTTGCCCGTTCAACTCTTGGCCTATGAACGGTATTCTAATCATTCTCTTTAGAAAAGATTTGCAAGCGCCAAATGATTCAAAAATCAAATGACTCCAAAAAACCCATTTGCATGGAGTTCCTTCATGCGTTCCTTTCTAACATGACCTAAATGGCGGTTCCTCAAATAAGTGGAATTCAAATCATTTGCCTTATGGCATTTTAGCGTCAGTGTTATGTATGTGTGTTTCACCATTAAGATTTATAGTAACTTATCCATCATACATGGAGTAATATCATAATTTGAACAACTCATTGTTTTTCATTTGACCAGAGCAAAATAACAATTATTAAGTTCTTTATTATAAATTCTAAGGGCTAGATAGAATGCCAACGACGAACATAATAACACTTTATTTTGTTCTAGACGTGCATTCCTATCATATTCCTTGTCAGTCACTTAGGCCATTGTATTCTTGTATTGCGTTGTTTTGTATGACACTTCATACAAACCAATATGGTACTAATACCCAAGAATTTCATTGTGTGACTTAACTAGGAATACAACCATAACATGTATATCATTTATATACACCTGAGCTAGACTTTCTAGTCTTTTCTTTCTTTCTGTCAAAATATCTTTTGCAGTTTTTCTTTTAGTTTTCCTCATTATTCAGAAAAACACTTCAACATCAATAACTTCTAGGTTTGTTGGTCTAATACCAATAACCTTGAGGTTCTTATTTTGAAGTTGATCATTATATGACAAGTGTTCTAGATTTCACTATTAGTAACTTTGTAATACGATGAACAATTTCACTCATAATTTTATCCATCAATTCATGACAACTTTCTGAGACCATGTCTGTACATGCTAGGCTCATAAAGTTTAACCTTAGTATTCGCATGTGCAAATCTGGCTTGCACCCGTTGTATGCACACGTAGAATCTATCACACCCGATCATCACGTGATGCTTCGATACGACGAGTCTTAGCAACGGTGCATACTAAGGATGATAACTTCATGGATATGCGAATATTATTAGTGCCCCAATAGTTGGAGGATTGTGACGCCTGGCGTCTTCAACCTTCATACATTCCCATAAAACTTATGAGTTTATGTAGTCTCACCAAATTTATATTCTATCATCTTGCAATAAGGTCTTAGATATCACATATATCTCATACCTTGATTATTTCTGAAAACTAAATTTTCAGCTCCTTACTTTTCAAACAGATTTGAACTTCAAGTTTCACGGAGACAAGATAACTTTAGGTACTAATTGAAACCACAGCTCATTGAATCAACAATATGAGGTTTACTAAAAGTTTGCAATAGGACTTAATCAATTCTTGATTCTTTAACAATACGGTACCAATCCGTAAAGTTTCTTGTCAGATTTAACAGTATTTCTATCTCAATTACAAGACTAGCGCATGGTAGAAAAACGGATGCCAATACTACAAAATTAATTCAAAATACTACTCAGACTATGTTTATGATAATTAGTTCATGTTTTAATCTAATTACTAATGAACTCCCACTTAATACAACATCCCTCATAGTTGTTAAGTGGTACACGATCCACATCCACTACACCAAAACCGATCATCACGTGAGATGATGTAGCTTCAATGGTGAACATCAACATGTTGATCATATCATCCATATGACTCGTGTTCAACCTTTCGATTTCCGTTGTCCCGAGGCCATGTCTGTACATGCTAGGCTCGTCAAGCAAACCCAAGTATTCCGCGTGTGCAACATGGCTTAAACCCGTTGTATATGAACGTTGAATCTATCACATCCGATCATCACGAGATGCTTTGAAACGACGAACTTTGGCAACGGTGCATACGAGGGAAGAACACTTTATTATCTTGATATTAATGTGAGGGATCATCTTATAATGCTACCGTCGCGATCTAAGCAAAATAAGATGCATAAAAGGATTAACATCACATGCAGTTCATATGTGATATGATATGGCCCTTTTGTCTTTGCGCCTTCGATCTTCATCTCCAAAGCACGGACATGATCTCCATCATCAATGGGCATGATCTCCATCATCGTCGGCGTAGCGTCAAGGTTCATGGCGCCGTCTTCATGGTTGTTCACCTCATGTAGCGACTATTACAATTACTTTGAAATACTACTCAACATGAAAATTTAAAGACAACCATAAGGCTCCTGCCGGTTGCCACAATACAATAATGATCATCTCATACATATTCATCATCACATTATGGCCATATCACATCACCAAACCCTGCAAAAACAAGTTAGACGTCTCTAATTTGGTTTGCATATTTTACGTGGTTTAGGGTTTTCGAGTAAGATCTAATCTACCTACGAACATGAACCACAACGGTGATACTAGTGTTGTCAATAGAAGAGTAAATTGAATCTTCACTATAGTAGGAGAGACAGACACCCGCAAAGTCTCTTATGCAATACAAGTTGCATGTCGAACGAGGAACAAGTCTCATGAACGCGGTCATGTAAAGTTAGTCCGAGCCGCTTCATCCCACTATGCCACAAAGATGCAAAGTACTCAAACTAAAGACAACAAGAGCATCAACGCCCACAAAACCATTGTGTTCTACTCGTGCAACCATCTATGCATAGACACGGCTCTGATACCACTGTAGGATAACGTTGCATAGAAAACAAAAATTTTCCTACCGCGAACACGCAATCCATGCCAACATACAATCTAGAAGACGGTAGCAACGAGGGGTTTATCGAGTCTCACCCTTGAAGAGATTCCAAAGCCTACAAGAGGAGGCTCTTGTTGCTGCGGTAGACGTTCACTTGCCGCTTGCAAAAGCGCGTAGAAGATCTTGATCACGATCGGTTCCGGCGCCACGAACGGGCAGCACCTCCGTACTCGGTCACACGTTCGGTTGTTGATGAAGACGACGTGCACCTCCCCGTTCCAGCGGGCAGCGGAAGTAGTAGCTCCTCTTGAATCCGACAGCACGACGGCGTGGTGTCGGTGGTGGTGGAGAAATCCGGCGGAGCTTCGCTTAAGCGTGCGGGATGTGGTGGAGGAGAGAGACCGCTAGGGTTTGGGGAGAGAGGGGGGTTGGGCGCCGGCCCTCTAAGGGGTGCGGCCAAGGCTGAGGCTTGAAGTGATCAGCCCCCTCTCCTATGCCCCTCATTATATAGGTGGAAGCCCCAAGAGTTGTAGTCCAAGTCTTCGAATAAGACCCCAACACTAAAACCTCCCATATGTGGGAAACCTACTCAAGGAGGGAGTCCCACTCAAGGTGGGACTCCCACCTTTCCTTGAGGTGGGGTGGCCGGCCACCTCTAGGTGGAGCCCACCTAGGACTCCTCCTTTAGGGTTTGGCTGGTCAAGCTTGTGGAGTCCTTCCGGGACTCCACCTTCCATAGTGCGTTTCTTCCGGACTTTTCTAGAACCTTCTAGAACCTGCCATAAATGCACCGGATCATTTCCAAACTTGGAATATGACTTCCTATATATGAATCTTATTCTCCGGACCATTCCGGAACTCCTCGTGATGTCCGGAATCTCATCCGGGACTCCGAACAAATATTCGAACTCCATTCCATATTCAAGTTCTACCATTTCAACATCCAACTTTAAGTGTGTCACCCTACGGTTCGTGAACTATGCGGACATGGTTGAGTGCTCACTCCGACCAATAACCAATAGCGGGATCTGGAGATCCATAATGGCACCCACATATTCAACGATGACTTTAGTGATCGAATGAACCATTCATATACGATACCAATTCCCTTTGTCACGCGATATTTTACTTGTCCGAGGTTTGATCTTCGGTATCACTCTATACCTTGTTCAACCTCGTCTCCTGACAAGTACTCTTTACTCGTACCGTGGTATGTGGTCTCTTATGAACTCATTCATATGCTTGCAAGACATTAGACGATATTCCACCGAGAGGGCCCAGAGTATATCTATCCGTCATCGGGATGGACAAATCCCACTGTTGATCCATATGCCTCAACTCATACTTTCCGGATACTTAATCCCACCTTTATAACCACCCATTTACGCAGTGGCGTTTGGTGTAATCAAAGTACCTTTCCGGTATAAGTGATTTACATGATCTCATGGTCATAAGGACTAGGTAACTATGTATCGAAAGTTTATAGCAAATAACTTAATGACGAGATCTTATGCTACGCTTAATTGGGTGTGTCCATTACATCATTCATACAATGATATAACCTTGTTATTAATAACATCCAATGTTCATGATTATGAAACTAATCATCCATTAATCAACAAGCTAGTTAAGAGGCATACTAGGGACTTCTTTGTTTGTCTACATATCACACATGTACTAATGTTTCGGTTAATACAATTATAGCATGATATATAAATATTTATCATAAACATAAAGATATAAATAATAACCACTTTATTATTGCCTCTAGGGCATATCTCCTTCAGATAATCGCTTAAAAACAAACGGTCGGAATAAAAGCATGGTGCGTACGACCGAATATCACCAAGTCCAGCAAAGTCCAGACATAGGGTGATAGAGTGCACTGTTACATTCTCCGGCATAGCCTTTCAAAACTCACCACTCCAGCCAGATCAAGAAGGACCGGCCTCTACAACAAGATTTTATTAATTGCCAACAAAAAATACATCATTTATAAGTTTTTCTCAAAATAAAACTAGCAATATTTGTTAGCTCCCTTACGTGGCAATAGACTTTTTGGGCAGCTAAAGTCTTGCATACTGGACCTGACATGAGAAATGTACGTACAACGCTTTACATGTGGATCTCAGAAAAAGTTTCTCACGGGTTGCAAGTCTCTTGGTCGATTTTTTCCAAAATGGATTTCCCGGCCTCTGCATCAATTGGTGCATATGGCTTTCTTTATTAAAATCAGATAGTTATTACAACCAGCATTCGATATCAGTCATTGTGACATCTCATGAGTCACTCAAAGTGTCTAAAAAAATGAGCCATCTAAACAACACAAGCATGAAGCACCTTTGCATTCGTCATGTTAGTCTTCGATTAGCACACCAATCGTAATGGCTGTAGCAATCACGTGCAACCATTACTAGTCGATTGCACCCAATATCCATAGTAAGATGCTCCTCCTCTGGATGAAGATAGAGCCATATATGGATCCAATGGGTAGCCAAAGAAATAACCTGCAAAAATGATGATTTTTCCCATTAAAAATGCACATTCCATATCGCCCATATAAAAGCAAAAACTACAACTCTAATGTGGGTTTTTTTTGTCTACCCCATTTAGCCAGTTGCCAAAAAAATTAGTTAGGGCATGTCCAATGGGGTGATGTCAAGCTTTCCTTAGAGCCGCCACGCATGATTTTTGTTGAGTTGAAGAAGAGAGAATGGAAAAAAAGGTTGTCTTTCCTTAACTAAGGGATGATCCCTTAGAAAATAAGAAAAGACCAGTTTCACCATTGTATCACATTTCTTCCCTTAGCAACATCATTTTCTACCAAAATTAACTAATTCTCATTAATTGTAAGTGATGACAATAAGATATAATGCATCGTACACGTTATAACTATTGGCTTCTCTAGATGATGTAGAGGGCTAAAAGAAGGTGTGACTTCTCTACCATTATACATGGCCTTATATTCATAGGCGAGGTTATATTAAAAGTCATATAGACTGATAAACAACACCCGCGATTTGCTCGGATTAGATGCATGCCATTGGCGGAAAATGAACCAGATACTAGAAACTTGGATCAGCCTGGAATTCCTCTCCATTCGCTCTTCACCTTTTCTTTTCTTCCTAGTAGGGTATAAAACTTTGACATTTTTTGTTTTTTGTGAGCTTAGGGTAACGATTTACTTTTTTTTTTTTTGCGATTTACTTTTCCGTTCAGCTCCAACTCTTTTGCTTGCGAGGCCCTGGTTCAGCCCCTTCTCACTCACTGTTAGGAACACTACAGCACATGAAGGCCCAATCAATTGACGTTGGGACAATCCAAGACCCCACCAGCCCACCGTGCGCAATGCATATGCAAACCATTAGTCCTGTCCTGCAGGGTGTTACTAGACTAGTGTGGGCTGTTGGCCACTTTCTTGAATTCTCAAGCACGTGATTGTGGTGATCTTTGCACTGAGCCCAAACAAAAAAAAAAACGAACCAGATGTTTATCAGTTTGCAAATCGCCCAAGGGACTTGCAATTGCAACTCTTAATAAACTTCTTCTGAGATCAAAGAGGCAATGTGAAGGTAAAAAGTGAAGGGGTATTTTTTTTTTGGTTGCTTGAATTGGAAATTTGAATATCATTTGTACTTACGGCCATCTATGAAGGAAATGTTAACTCCGAATAATTCATTGTCACCGGGGATTGACACGCTGTCGCTCGACCGTCATGCTCCGACCCTGCCCCGCCTCGCCTGCCTCCTCCGGTAGCCTCAGATGGCTGGAAACGCCCTCCCGCGGCCGCAACAATCCACCAACCGAGCTGATTCTGGCCGATTTAGGCTCACCGGCACCCTCTACTGGTGGTCAGCAGGGGGCCACAACGGCCTAGCTCCTTTGCCACATTGTCGATGTAGCCTTGTACCGCCACGACCAACAAGCTCCGGTTGCACACAAGGAGTTTAACACTTTGTGCCAAAGGTAATTCATTCTTCTTCTCTTTTCCAATTTTTTTTTCTAAATTTTGTTGTGCTATTATAATTGTGATTTAACACAAGTATTATTCAATTGTAGATGAGTTCGAGAACGTATGAATATTCGACATCCGATGAGGAGTTTGATATGAAGGAGGAAGAAGAACCGTACTACAGCTTGGCATGGACAGTTAAAAGGATACAAGAACTTCATCATCATCCTTGAAGGCGTAGCCGATCAAAAGACGTGGATTTGGCATGCTTTTATTGGGATGCCCGGTTCTTGCACTGATATCCTTCAAAGTTCACCACTCATTGCAAAGATAACCATGGTAGAGACCCCGCCGGTGGAGTTAGTAGCCAACGGTCGCACCTACAATAATGGATACTACCTTGCGTCTGGCATCTACCCGAAGTGGACTACATTTGTGAAGCCTCTGCTAAAGCCAAAAGTAAGAAAGAACTTGACTTTCACTATGCACAAGTGACAGCTAGGAAGGATATGTAGATGGCATTTGAGATTTTGCAAGCCTAGTTTGCTCTTCTTAGAGGTCCAGTGAGGTTTTGAGAGCGCGAGATCCTTTTATACATCATGATGACTTGTATGATCATGCATAGCATGATCATCGAGAATGAGCGTGGTTAAAATTTGAACTACAAGTTCTTTGATTTGATAGGCCAACCAGTGCGGCCACAGTGCCGACGAGATCGTATCCCGCTTCTTTGAATGCTACAACAATATTATCTAGGCGTTTGTGATGAAGTCGATTTGTCTGAAACTTGATGATGAACTATTCGTGTTATAATAATGAACTTTTTGTATAATGTAATATTTAACACTATTTATATTTCTGTGTTTTCAAATCATTTAGATATAAGTTTTATCTACGTGTTTACAAGTGTGAAATATATAGCACTAGGGTGGTGGGGTGCTGACCTATTTTACATCAGCTGGAATTTCACATGTCCCTATTTTACATCACTTGGAACAACGAGAAAAATTTAGAGATGTAAAACTAAGAACTCTTACACATATTTAACATGACCTCCTGAAATAATTGAGCTGCACCTCTTCAAATCGGATGCTTCTTCCAGGCGTGATACCATATTTTCTTTTGAGTAAAATACATAGTGGGTAGTTAAACTTGTTGGCGGGGTTCAGATTGGTCACCATACTCAGAGAATACCAAATTGCGGTCACTGAATACGACTTAGAGACTCATATACAGTCACTGTGCAATGTATTTGATGACATGGCGAGTTGTTGACCCCACCTGCCAGTTGATATGGCAATAGATTGACTGGTCAAGTGAGTTTTTTTTTTAAAAAAAAAACCTCAATCTCTATAGCGTTAGTCCGTCATCCTCCATCCTACCGCGAGATCGTGCTCTCCTCCCCACCTACTACATGCGCGGTGACGCCGGCCTCGTTCACGGCCCGCCCTGACACCCTCCTCATGCACGACAGCAGAGCTCCCAGGCCTCCTCCTCCCAGACCATGGGGAGCGGCATGGCGCCTGACGCGCGTGTGGCCTCCTCCTCCCTGTCCTCGCCTGCTCTTCTACGCTTCCGACCACATCGACCCACACGCATCGTGGACGACGCGGCACTGACCACAACCATGTCACCACATGCCAACACCCACGACGCCACTGCCCTCACGCACGTCGCCACCACGCATTCTTGCTCGCCAATATCGGATTCGTGCTCCTCTACGTCCGTAACTCTGGCGAGCAATTTCCGCCGGAGTAGTGCCTGCCGGTATTGCGGACGCTCGGTGAACACCTCCACGAGGACGAAGAGCACGAGGGAGTGGAGGAGCACCGTCGGGCCGGGGCGGTGGCCGGAGCTGCTTGCAACTAGGGGCGCGCGAGCAGCACAGCAGGCAGGACGCGCGGGCGGCTTACTCGGTAGCGCCGCGGTGGCTAGGCTGCGGCGCCGGCGGAGGTCGGACGCGCGAGATGATGGAGTGGATGCTTTTGCAACACCTGTAGCTGGTGTCCTCGTCGCGGTCGGGGAGGGGAGCCAGAGGGGGCGGCGCCGGGGCGAGGGGAGCCGGGGGCGTTCGCTGTGCAATAGGCGATGCCTGACGCCGTTGTCTTACGCGGCGCCCTGGGTGGGAGGCTGTAATAACCCAGAACATAGGAACAACGAAGGGTAGATTTAGAAATGGGATGTGCATTTCATCGCAAAACGGGGGAAATTTTCGCGCCTTATTGCAACTAAACCTAAGAGGGATCGAGGTTCTCTCTCATTTTGCACTTAGGGTTAGGCAATGTGAGTTAGGGCAATTTCGACATGATCTCTTTTGTATCTTATTACTTTGGGGAATGATTGCATTTGACAAGTGTCAACACATTTAACAATAAACATCACACAATATAAATAATGAATTCATAATTCAAACACAAGTTATAAATTCAAATAACTTTGAATTTCAAAGTGAATATCAAATACAATAGTTAATCAAGAATATAAACATTACAAAATACAAAAGCTCATAACCCAAACTTGAGCTTTATTGATATACAACACAAATTACAAAGTCTTTACAATATTCTTGATACAAGAATTAAGACATAATGAACAGAAATAAAAAGGGAAAATTACAAGTTGTTCTAAACTAAAACATAGACTATGTGACTTGAGAATGATCTTCTGGCCATAATTCATTTCAAACCTGCAAAACAGATAACAAGTGCTAGACCCGAATGTAAGTGTAGAAATTCAGTTTGGACAGTTAGTAAAACACAGAAATTCAGTTTGGACAGTGAAACTGTCACTGCACACTTGTGCTTGTCCAAATTCCTGGACAGCACAAGATAGGCATAGGCAGACCAAAACTGAGCAGCCACAGGGGCTCAAGTTTCAGTATATGAGGGTTGTTGCTAACCAAGCAACAGCAAGGCAATGCAAGGGATGAGTCACAAAGTAACCAGGCCTTGTGTGTCATGGCCAGAGTAGAAGTAGGGACCATATAAATAGCACACAAACCCTAGAACCATGACAGTCGACCAGATAGATAATTCACCAGGTAAGAGTGAAGCTAAAGCCAACACAAGTTCATCCAGTTCTTGTCAAGAACAGAACCAACACACAACCACTCATCCCCAGGAATCATGGTGACCTGAGAAGCTCAACCAGAATCTGGAGGTGAAGGGCTGTGCACGAAACCCCAAGTCTGCAACAACCACATATTTCAATCTAGGAGCTGGAACAAGGTACACCAAGTTCATACAATATGTATGATATAATCATGGGATTGAGCAGATGCTCAAGTGGGTAGATCATCACTTGGTTTTCACCAAGGATTACTGTCAGTCTAAAAGCCACTAAAAATGGAAATCATCTAGATACAGATCTTGTACATAGAAGCTAGCAAACATGCACAGATGCACACACTAGCCAGATCATATGCACAGATAGCACCAGTAGATGTATTGCAAGGATTAGCAGCTAATAAAGACTATACAGTAAATCCTAAGCATGTAACCATCAGTAAACCCTAGATTTCATCAGGCAAGCATATTGGCATTCATATCTAGTATGATCCCCAAATATGCAAGCAAAGGTTGAGTAGCCACAAGATCCAATCAAATAAGTGAGCAACCATTCAGTAGCCTTGCTACTGAGGTCACATCACACTTAGCACCATTTAAAAGAAAGCCAACTATAACACATCATTATCCAGAAATGGATTCAGATTCATTTGCTTGCTAGACAATCATGAATAGCCAATTCATGTACAAGCAAGACATTTAAATCATCACTGCATAAGCAGTTCATTATGAATCAATGTAACTCAAGCATGAAATTATCACAGATCCATAATAATTATTGACAGTAGTGTACTGTTAAGTAACACAGCACCGACCACTAGATCATAGCCACTGGATCAAGTCCAGTAAGCTTGAATAAGCAACAGCACAAGTAAGCAGTAGCATAGTGATGCTTGAGCATCAGCATCAACAAGGTAAATGAATCACTTAGCCACAGAATTAATCAGAAAGCCATCACTGACATTTAATTGACCAAATGGATCAATTGAATCAAGTCAAGCCACACAGATAAGCTAGCCAACAAGCAATGGATGATTCAATGAATCATTAGCTTGCACAGGAAGCACAGAAGCATTTCACAAACACCACTGGCAATCACAAGTGTCACTGATGCACCACAGTACACCTAGACAAGCAAGTATGACATGCCAGTAAGCACAAGCAAGCCATAAGCAAATATAGCATGGCATAGCAAGCTCTTAAGCAAGCACAGCAGAGCATAGCAAGATTAGAGCAGGCTAGGAGCAACAGATAAGCAAACAGAGCATGTACAACAAGCAAGGCAACACTGGCCAGTACCAAAAATGGGTGCTTTGGCCATGAATTTGCAGCAAATGGAAGTATAGGCAGATTAAGCAGCCATGGTAGAGCTCTGGGTGATCACAGGATCACCAGAGAGCAACAGAACATTAGGAGGAAGAAGTACAGTAGCAAGGGAGGCGCACAGACATGAAGGAGAGAAGGAGGAGGTGAAGAACTTACACGCGCCTGGTGGCAGAAGCTAGGGCATGGTGAGGCAGTGCTCGCGCGGCCATAGCGGTACAAAGCCGGGGGTAGGCGCCGACGTTACGCCGGCGAACACGAACACACCACCGCAGCAGAGCACCAGAGATGACGGCACAAGTACTGCGAGCAGCACCTGCGCCAGGTCAGTCTCGGAGGCGCACATGTCGTCGGCGAGGACGAGAGCTCGCCGGAGATCGTCAATCGCCAAAGGCGATTCTCCACGAGATCCAGAGAGGGGCGATCCACTAGGAGAGGAAGAAATGGGGGAAACCACGCGGAAAGATCGGTAGATCTTCTCGCGGTGGTCCCGATTTGGTAGGTGGCTATGGCAGGGGAGCACAGAGCTGCCGGAGAGCGGCGGCGGCCATGGTGGCGACGCCATCGCCACAGGCGTCGCGAGGGAGTTAGGGTTAGAGACAAGCGCGTGAGAGAGACAGTGAGGGAGCGAGGTGGGCCGCTTCGGCGCCACCGACCCATAAGGGGACAAGCCTTAATGGGCTGTCCCTGGGCCTTAGTTAAGTAGGCTGGCCCAATAGGGGCCAGGGGCATTTTGGTCTTTTAACAATTTAGAAAAGACCAGAATTTCACCAATTTTTAGTAAATAAAATACAACTCTAAAAATCCATTAAAAATTGGATTAATGAATGAAAAATAAATCTTAACCAGAATAAAATATGAAATAGAATTTAAGTAACAAATTCAAAATTATGAATTTTAAGAATTTAAATAATAACTTGGAATTTTAAACTAATATTTCCTTGTATTTAAAATTCAAGGAAAAATCTCAAATAAGTTCAAATACTTATTTTCAAACATTTCAAAATGAAATTCTACTATTCCAAGTCATTTCTATTGAAATGGGGTATTTTTCCAAGAAAAATACCATATTCCTTTTTATTCCAAAAACTATAGAGGTAACTCTATGATTTCGAATTATTTTTGGAATGAGTAAAGGAATCACCAAGCAAAGTAGTTTTACTTTGAAGTATCTTACTTTATGTGAATTAAAATGATTTACACTTTTAAATCAATTGCAAGTTACTGCCAAAGGCATAAATCTTAACTCAACCCTAAATTGCTATAACTCAGCGGGGTAAAGGGATTCAACATAAAATAATACATCCATGATTGCATTATTTGGATTTTATAACATTGTCCTTACCGGACAATGATGCTTCTTACAGAACCCGAGGTCCAGGTTCCATCAACTGCATTGAACTGTACTATCTCGCAGTCCACAGGCAAGTTCACCCTTGCTCATGTCAACTTGATTATTTTATACTACTTTAATGCAAAGATATATACTTATCATTCCTGCATCGCAAATGAAATGTTACTTTCCAACTATGAATATGACTATGTGGCTGGCAATGGAACCATGGTATGTGTTGATATGGTGGAGGTTCCATTGCATGGGTTATATCACCCTAGGATTAATTACCAATGCCGTCCAGTGATTCTAGCGCCGTACCAACCGCGTTGACCATGAGATCTATAATGGCTCTGGGGAAGCCAGCCGTATCTTTTCCCTTCTGCACGCCAACGGATTGGTAGAGCCGGTGGGGTGTTGGAGGCACTGCCGCAATAGGTTGGGATATCCTTTTAAATCCCCATCTATTAGTAATGATAAGCTCTACCATCTATGATGGATTGTCCGGAGTACACCGTGAGTAAAGCCGTATTATCGGGAGAAGTCTACTGGGGGTGTACGGTTGGACAAAAGGGTGGGTTTGCAGTCGCGGAGAAGGCGGTGTGGGCTTGGATTTTCATACCTGGCCTCACACCAAAGGAAGTGTGAACGGGGGCAAGTCCCTGCGGATGGCAAAAGGGGTGGAATCTCTTATGGGAAAAGTAGCGCACCTCTGCAGAGTGTATCAAATTGTGGCTGTCACTCCTTGTTCCGGGAAGGGAACTGCGAACGCGGTAGGAAAGGAACTCCATGAAGTTCTAGTCAACCTGTGAAGACTGACGGACATAGTTTTCATAATAAAAGCAACCTTTTGAAGAAATGATTTCAAAACATGCATTGACCTGTGATTTCCTGATCAATGGTCGCAGCTAGTGCTTCAAACACCTTTTTACTCTTTTAGAACTTGCTGAGTACCCCTGTACTCACTTTCTTTCGACACCCTTGCTAGACTGTGATCTGGAAGTGGAGGCCGTCAACAATGGAGCATCAGAAGGAAGTTACGAGCTGGTCTACGAGGAACCTGATTTTACCGGCGGAGTGGAAGGAGTAGACTATGGGATAGTCTACGGACCAGATGACACGGAGGTGGAGGAGTAGTGACATACCTTAGCATCATAGAGCCGAGCAACGTAGAACTTACCTAAATAAGTTGTTGAGCTCTCTTTATATTTGTCATGAGTTGTAATCTTACTTAAGTAGTATCTTAGGGTGTTCTCATAGGACGTGTGAGAATACCAACTTGTTAAGACAATGTTTGTAATAAAGTATGTAGTGTTATGACCTGCAATGTTTATGTTGTACCACTCTGAGGGATATGGCAATTTGTGAAGAAGTCCCTTCACAAAGATCATATCAACGACTTGTATACTACAACATGCAGTGGTATGCTGGATCACCGCAGCTGGTATCAGAGCAAATGTTGCGACCTTAGGTTGGAAAAACCTAGTATAGGGAAGAAACCTGTAGGAGTCTAGTAGAAATAGTAAAGGATTCTCTAGAAATATGGTGATTATTCACATGAGAATAGAAAAACCATATATTTTAGTGCGATAATTCTTTATTATAGCTATTATGATGCATTATCACTACTAATATTCTGCTTTTGTATACAGCCATAATGGCGAACACTTTTCCTAAGAGGACTTTGAGGAAGGTTGAGGGATGGCTCGGTGATTATGATGGACCAATCATAGCTCTCCTGTGTGGGATGCTGAAGGAACTTCATTGTGACCCACGGATACCTGTTATCAAGTATACTTACTATGATGGGGAAATCCTAGCCAAGTGCAGAGTATCGGTCCAACTACCGACAAAACTGCTGATGAGTCGTGTAATGCCATACGGAGAAGCCAAAACCATCACCACATCCTACCACATGGGCCTATACAAGGCAATCCTTGAGATAAGGCAGCACAAGTCAGTAGAACTGCTATGTTCAGAGTTTTCTCATATACCTCATGCCGAGGAAGATGAGGATCCCACTCTGAATCATCTGGTGTTAGCACACAGAAGTCCTAAAGCTGCAGCACAGCACATGGATAGCTGTAAGTCTTTATTGACCATGATGTACCTTTTACACATGAAGATGAGGGGTGAGATTGACCACATGCTAGCTGAGTTCACGGACCCTGATAAAGTCCAAACTCGGATGCGTGATCTGAGGGCACAACCACAACATACTACACCTTTCTTTAGCCTAGACAGCTATGTAGATTTGAGTGACCAGTTGACCCATAAAGATCCACTCACACCCAACTTTGTCCCACACTATCCACATGTGTCAGCATCATATGAGTCTGGATATGGGGGAGATGATTCCAGGAACCTAGACTGCTCGGAGTCACCAATCGAGAATTCGACTGGTTGGCGTTTCGGGGAACCATTTGGAGATGAAGGAGAACCCATCACTTGTGAATCAGAGGATGAAGGAGGCGCGGTTAACCAGAATGTTAACCAAAGCTTTGGACAGGAAGAGAAAGACACCAACTCCATTTCTTTAGATCTGGAGATGGGATTACCCAAAACATCCCAGTACGTCGTAGGTGAGAGTTCTGGAACCAAGAAAAAGAAGAAGAAGATGATGAGAGGGCAAGTGAGTAGGAATCCTCCATGGATGGCAGAAGAAGGTGAGCTGTATCCCACTGGGGATACATATGAGTCTTTATCCAGCTACTTTGGCATGACAGATCTCTGTCTCGGCACTTCGTCCGATTCAGACTACATACCTACGGGAAGGACCTTCATTCCGGACGGTGTTCGGAAGACAAACCACTGTACCGGATGGACCCCAGGGATGTACGCGGAGGCGAGTTATGATGACGAGGAGTAGGGCTCCAAGGAAGAATAAAGTAATCTAGGTGGTATTGTAATAGAACGTATTTTAAATTTCCGTTGGCTTGGGCTTTGAGCCAAATAAGTGGTTTATATATACCACATGTAATATATGTGTGTGTATGTTATGTAATATACAAAGTATATGCATAATAAATGTTTGTTTTGTATTTGCTTCTTGATTTTATTGTGTGACTAGTTCTGGGCATTGAGTTGAGCTCAGAAAGCATTTGCATGGTGTAATTATGAGTAATCGCTCTTTGTTACAGGACTAGGGGGAAATGGCGTTAGTAGAAACCGAAGAGGCTCGCAGAGAGCGGGAGGCAAGAGAAAAAGAGGAGGCAAATGCAGCAGCTAGAGCAGAGAATGCACCACCACCACCACACCCAATGATGCACCCAGACTTTCAACAGTATATGAGGGCAATGGAGGAAGATAGGAGGCGTTATCAAGAAAGTCAAAGCAAAAACATGCAAAACTTCTTTACCCACGTCATCAATGATAGGGGTAATGAAGGCAAGGGAGTAACTTTATCCGACTTCCAAAATGCAAGACCACTACCTTTTACGTCAGCTCCAGAACCAATGGACGCTGAAGATTGGCTCATGGATACGGAACGGAAGCTGAAGACCGTTGGTTGCAACGATGAGGAGAAGATTAGATATACTACTTATCTGTTGTCAGGACCAGCAGCGTCATGGTGGGAGAATCTTGTAGCAGTACACCCTCCAGATAAGGTGTTCACCTGGGAGGAGTTCAAGAAGAAGTTCCGGGATGCCCATGTTCCGGACAGCGTGGTGGAGCTGAAGAAGAGGGAGTTTGATGAACTACGACAGAATACTGCACCCATCATGCAGTATGTTCGGGATTTCAACAGGTTATCCAGGTATGCACCTGAGGATGTAGATACGGAGGAGAAAAGGAAGAAGCGGTTCATGAAAGGCATGAATCCATACATGAAGATGCAACTGAGGTTGGCACGGACTGCTGAATTCCAGGAACTGATTGACTCGGCAATCACTTTCGAGGATGATTACCGGCAAGTCCAGGAGGACAGGAGGAAGAGGGCTCGTATCGAGCCAAGGAAGTACCCAATTAGTAAACCAATACCTGATCGGAGTTTCAAACCCCGATACCGACCTACTACTGGTAATCCATACAACCGGGGAGGTCAGAGTTAGAATCCGATCAACCAGATCGTCTGCAACAATTGTGGCCTAAGGGGTCATATGCAGAAGGATTGTCAGAAACCCAGAATCATTTGTTATGGTTGTGGGAAGGATGGACACATCAAGCCGGATTGTCCAAACAGGGCGTCTTGGAGCGGACAGAGCTCTGGAGGATGAGGTGGAAACAACAACAACAACCGCAACAACAACAACAACAACAACAACAACAACCGCAACAACAACAACAACAACAACAACAACAAGAGGGGAAAGCCTTATGGAAAGCTGAATTGCACATCTTTGGAACAAGCGGAAGAGTCGGATCAAACAGTCTTAGGTACGCTAAGCATTCTTACTCATCCTGGCAAAGTATTATTTGATACTGGAGCAACCACATCATTTCTTGCATTGGAGTTTGTGGAAAAATTTGGGCTTAGATGTTCTAAGTTAGAAACCCCTATAACTGTTCTATCCGCGGGGGGGAACGATCTTAGTAACCCACATGAAAGAAGCACAAGTCCTAACCATATGTGACTGTGTGTATTTCGCGGACCTATTCATCATACCCATGAAGGACATATCTGTCATCCTAGGAATGGACTGGTTGATAGAACATGGAGCGGTGATTAACTGTGGAGACAAAACAGTATCACTTCGCAACTCCATCGGAGGTCGAATAGTGTTCCAAGGAGATAAGTACAGTGAGTTGGAGATAGGATTGGAACTCAATAGTCTGAAAGAGGTGAGGATTGAAAATATTCCTGTAGTGAATGAGTTTCAAGATGTATTTCCTAAGGAACTACCGGGAATGCCACCCGATAGGGAGATTGAATTCACAATCGATCTGATTCCAGGCACTGCACCAATAGCTCAACCACCATATAAGATGGGGCCAAAGAAATTAGTGGAACTGAAAGCTCAGATTGATGAGTTAGAACAGAAGGGATTCATTCAAGAAAGTGTGTCACCATGGGGTACACCAGTTATTTTTGTGGATAAAAGAGATGGAGGAAAGAGAATGTGTGGAGATTACAGAAATTTGAACAATGTAACTATCAAGAACAAGTATCCTTTACCTAGAATCCAAGATCTTTTTGACCAAGTTCAAGGAGCTGGAGTCTTCTCGAAGAAAGATTTAAGGTCAGGATACCATCAAATCAAGATCAAGAAGGATGATGTACCAAAAACAGCGTTCGTATCAAGGTATGGACACCATGAATACTTGGTTGTACCATTTGGACTAACAAATGCACCAGCAATTTTCATGAATTTGATGAAAAAGATATTCATGAAGTACTTAGACAAGTTTGTGATAGTGTTCATAGATGATATTCTAATCTATTCCAAAGACAAAGAAGAACATGCCAATCATTTGAAGATAGTTCTGCAAATTTTGAGAGAACATCAGCTATATGCCAAGTTCAGTAAGTGCAAATTTTGGTTAGATAGTGTTGAATTTCTTGGACATGTTATAACCAAAGAAGGCATAACGGTGAATCCAAGCAAGGTTCAGTCCGTATTGGAATGGAAATCACCTAAAAATGCTAAGGAGATACGAGGATTTCTTGGTATGGCAGGCTATTATCGGAGATTCATAGAGGGATTTTCAAAGATTGCCGGACCCATGACCAAGTTACTCAAGGAAAATACTCCATTTGAGTGGACAGATGAGTGTGAAGCCAGCTTCCAAACACTCAAAGATAAGTTAACCACAGCACCGGTGTTAGCAGTTCCTGAACCAGGAAAGGATTACACGGTGTATTGTGATGCTTCCAAGAATGGACTTGGATGTGTTCTTATGCAAGATCGGAAGGTAATAGCTTATGGATCAAGGCAGTTGAAACCACATGAACACAACTACCCAGTACATGATTTAGAGTTAGCGGCAGTTGTGTATGCTTTGAAGAGTTGGAGACAATTTTTGTATGGATCCAAGTGTGAGTTATACACCGATCACAAAAGTTTGAAATATTTCTTCACTCAGAAGGAATTAAACATGAGACAAAAGAGATGGTTAGAGTTGATTAAGGATTATGACCTTACAATCAACTATACACCAGGCAAGGCTAATGTAGTAGCAGATGCTTTAAGCCGGAAGAGTACGGAGAATCAACCTACGGAATGGGAGATTCCAAAGGAACTTCAGAAAGAGCTAGAGGATGCTCAGATTTTGTTTATTCAAGGTGATGTTAAGGGAAGTGTAGCAACCATGAGGATTATGGATGAGATGTATTCAGACTTGAAGTATGAGATTATCCGAAAACAAGCGGATGATTTGTTCATCCAAGAAGAAATCAAAAGGATTGGAGAAGGAAGACCATCGGAATTCCATCTAGGGGATTTTGATTCATTATACTTCCAGAAAAGGATATGTGTACCGGATGATCCAGAAGTGAAGTCAATCATATTAAAAGAAGCACATGAAACCCCTTATTCAATACATCCGGGAAGTACTAAGATGTATATGGATTTGAAGGAGATGTTCTGGTGGAACAACATGAAAAGAGAAATAGCACAATATGTCTCGGAATGTCATACATGTCAACGAGTGAAGGCAGAACATCAGAGTCCTGCGGGATTACTCAAACCACTAGAGATATCGGAGTGGAAATGGGATGAAATCGGAATGGATTTTGTTACTGGTCTACCAATGACTAGTAAGAAGAAGGATATGATATGGGTAATAGTGGACAGGCTTACCAAGAGTGCTCATTTCATAGCCGTAAATACAAAGGATACTGCAGAAAAGCTTGTGGATATATATGTGAAGGAGATTGTGAGTAAGCATGGAGTACCCAAGAAGATGGTCTCAGATAGAGGTTCAATTTTCACATCAGCGTTTTGGAAACAACTCCAAGAAGCTTTGGGATCCAAGTTGGATTTCAGTACGGCATATCATCCACAAACCGGAGGACAAACCGAAAGAACCAATCAGATACTTGAGGACATGCTCAGAGCCTGTGCTCTAAACTTTGGAGGTTCATGGGAGGACCATTTACCTTTAGCGGAATTCTCATATAACAATAGTTATCAGAGTAGCATCCAAATGGCACCATACGAAGCATTGTATGGAAGGAAGTGTCGATCAACAATTTGCTGGTTTGAAACCGGAGAAAACAAGGAGTTTACACCGGACTACATCAAGGAAAGACAAGAAGTCATCGAGGTGATCCGGGATAGACTCAAAATAGCTCAGAGTCGTCAGAAGAGTTACGCCGACCTGAAAAGAAGAGATTGGAAACCGAAAGTGGGAGACATGGTTTATTTAAAGGTTAGCCCAATGAAAGGACTTAAGAGGTTCGGAGTGAAAGGAAAGTTAAGTCCTCGATATATAGGACCATTTAAGATACTCAGTCAGAATCGAGGAACAGCTTTTGAGTTGGAATTACCAACACAACTAAGTCAAGTTCACAATATGTTTCATGTTTCACAACTCAGAAAGTGTTTGAAGGCACCGGATGATTCTATCACATATGAAGAAATAGAATTGCAATCCGATCTAACTTATGTGGAAAGACCGGAAAAGATCCTAGAATTACAATGGAAGAAGTTAAGGAACAGAGCAATCAAATACTGCAAAGTTCAATGGCAACATCATCTTGAGCGAGAAGCAACTTGGGAGACGGAAGAAGAACTCAGGAAGTCTTACCCCGAGATGTTCAGGTACCAATCTTAACTTCGGGATAAAGTTTCTGTTAAGGGGGAGAGGCTGTAATAACCCAGAACATAGGAACAACGAAGGGTAGATTTAGAAATGGGATGTGCATTTCATCGCAAAACGGGGGAAATTTTCGTGCCTTATTGCAACTAAACCTAAGAGCGATCGAGGTTCTCTCTCATTTTGCACTTAGGGTTAGGCAATGTGAGTTAGGGCAATTTCGACATGATCTCTTTTGTATCTTATTACTTTGGGGAATGATTGCATTTGACAAGTGTCAACACATTTAACAATAAACATCACACAATACAAATAATGAATTCATAATTCAAACACAAGTTATAAATTCAAATAACTTTGAATTTCAAAGTGAATATCAAATACAATAGTTAATCAAGAATATAAACATTACAAAATACAAAAGCTCATAACCCAAACTTGAGCTTTATTGATATACAACACAAATTACAAAGTCTTTACAATATTCTTGATACAAGAATTAAGACATAATGAACAGAAATAAAAAGGGAAAATTACAAGTTGTTCTAAACTAAAACCTAGACTATGTGACTTGAGAATGATCTTCTGGCCATAATTCATTTCAAACCTGCAAAACAGATAACAAGTGCTAGACCCGAATGTAAGTGTAGAAATTCAGTTTGGACAGTTAGTAAAACACAGAAATTTAGTTTGGACAGTGAAACTGTCACTGCACACTTGTGCTTGTCCAAATTCCTGGACAGCACAAGATAGGCATAGGCAGACCAAAACTGAGCAGCCACAGGGGCTCAAGTTTCAGTATATGAGGGTTGTTGCTAACCAAGCAACATCAAGGCAATGCAAGGGATGAGTCACAAAGTAACCAGGCCTTGTGTGTCATGGCCAGAGTAGAAGTAGGGACCATATAAATAGCACACAAACCCTAGAACCATGACAGTCGACCAGATAGATAATTCACCAGGTAAGGGTGAAGCTAGAGCCAACACAAGTTCATCCAGTTCTTGTCAAGAACAGAACCAACACACAACCACTCATCCCCAGGAATCATGGTGACCTGAGAAGCTCAACCAGAATCTGGAGGTGAAGGGCTGTGCACAAAACCCCAAGTCTGCAACAACCAAATATTTCAATCTAGGAGCTGGAACAAGGTATACCAAGTTCCTGGATAGATCCAATGGATCTGATCCATACAATATGTATGATATAATCATGGGATTGAGCAGATGCTCAAGTGGGTAGATCATCACTTGGTTTTCACCAAGGATTACTGTCAGTCTAAAAGCCACTAAAAATGGAAATCATCTAGATACAGATCTTGTACACAGAAGCTAGCAAACATGCACAGATGCACACACTAGCCAGATCATATGCACAGATAGCACCAGTAGATGTATTGCAAGGATTAGCAGCTAATAAAGACTATACAGTAAATCCTAAGCATGTAACCATCAGTAAACCCTAGATTTCATCAGGCAAGCATATTGGCATTCATATCTAGTATGATCCCCAAATATGCAAGCAAAGGTTGAGTAGCCACAAGATCCAATCAAATAAGTGAGCAACCAATCAGTAGCCTTGCTACTGAGGTCACATCACACTTAGCACCATTTAAAAGAAAGCCAACTATAACACATCATTATCCAGAAATGGATTCAGATTCATTTGCTTGCTAGACAATCATGAATAGCCAATTCATATACAAGCAAGACATTTAAATCATCACTGCATAAGCAGTTCATTATGAATCAATGTAACTCAAGCATGAATTTATCACAGATCCATAATAATTATTGACAGTAGTGTACTGTTAAGTAACACACAGCACCAACCACTAGATCATAGCCACTGGATCAAGTCCAGTAAGCTTGAATAAGCAACAACACAAGTAAGCAGTAGCATAGTGATGCTTGAGCATCAGCATCAACAAGGTAAATGAATCACTTAGCCACAGAATTAATCAGAAAGCCATCACTGACATTTAATTGACCAAATGGATCAATTGAATCAAGTCAAGCCACACAGATAAGCTAGCCAACAAGCAATGGATGATCCAATGAATCAATAGCTTGCACAGGAAGCACATAAGCATTTCACAAACACCACTGGCAATCACAAGTGTCACTGATGCACCACAGTACACCTAGACAAGCAAGTATGACATGCCAGTAAGCACAAGCAAGCCATAAGCAAATACAGCATGGCATAGCAAGCTCTTAAGCAAGCACAGCAGAGCATAGCAAGATTAGAGCAGGCTAGGAGCAACAGATAAGCAAACAGAGCATGTACAGCAAGCAAGGCAACACTGGCCAGTACCAAAAATGGGTGCTTTGGCCATGAATTTGCAGCAAATGGAAGTATAGGCAGATTAAGCAGCCATGGTAGAGCTCTGGGTGATCACAGGATCACCAGAGAGCAACAGAACATTAGGAGGAAGAAGTACAGTAGCAAGGGAGGCGCACAGACATGAAGGAGAGAAGGAGGAGGTGAAGAACTTACACGCGCCTGGTGGCAGAAGCTAGGGCATGGTGAGGCAGTGCTCGCGCGGCCATAGCAGCTGCAAAGCCAGGGTAGGCGCCGACGTTACGCCGGCGAACACGAACACACCACCGCAGCAGAGCACCAGAGATGACGGCACAAGTACTGCGAGCAGCACCTGCGCCAGGTCAGTCTCGGAGGCGCACATGTCGTCGGCGAGGACGAGAGCTCGCCGGAGATCGTCAATCGCCAGAGGCGATTCTCCACGAGATCCAGAGAGGGGCGATCCACTAGGAGAGGAAGAAATGGGGGAAACCACGCGGAAAGATCGGTAGATCTTCTCGCGGTGGTCCCGATTTGGTAGGTGGCTATGGCAGGGGAGCACAGAGCTGCCGGAGAGCGGCGGCGGCCATGGTGGCGACGCCATCGCCACAGGCGTCGCGAGGGAGTTAGGGTTAGAGACAAGCGCGTGAGAGAGACAGTGAGGGAGGGAGGTGGGCCGCTTCGGCGCCACCGACCCATAAGGGGACAAGCCTTAATGGGTTGTCCCTGGGCCTTAGTTAAGTAGGCTGGCCCAATAGGGGCCAGGGGGCATTTTGGTCTTTTAACAATTTAGAAAAGACCAGAATTTCACCAATTTTTAGTAAATAAAATACAACTCTAAAAATCCATTAAAAATTGGATTAATGAATGAAAAATAAATCTTAACCAGAATAAAATATGAAATAGAATTTAAGTAACAAATTCAAAATTATGAATTTTAAGAATTTAAATAATAACTTGGAATTTTAAACTAATATTTCCTTGTATTTAAAATTCAAGGAAAAATCTCAAATAAGTTCAAATACTTATTTTCAAACATTTCAAAATGAAATTCTGCTATTCCAAGTCATTTCTATTGAAAAGGGGTATTTTCCAAGAAAAATACCATATTCCTTTTTATTCCAAAAACTATAGAGGTAACTCTATGATTTCGAATTATTTTTGGAATGAGTAAAGGAATCACCAAGCAAAGTAGTTTTACTTTGAAGTATCTTACTTTATGTGAATTAAAATGATTTACACTTTTAAATCAATTGCAAGTTACTGCCAAAGGCATAAATCTTAACTCAACCCTAAATTGCTATAACTCAGCGGGGTAAAGGGATTCAACATAAAATAATACATCCATGATTGCATTATTTGGATTTTGTAACATTGTCCTTACCGGACAATGATGCTTCTTACAGAACCCGAGGTCCAGGTTCCATCAACTGCATTGAACTGCACTATCTCGCAGTCCACAGGCAAGTTCACCCTTGCTCATGTCAACTTGATTATTTTATACTACTTTAATGCAAAGCTATATACTTATCATTCCTGCATCGCAAATGAAATGTTACTTTCCAACTATGAATATGACTATGTGGCTGGCAATGGAACCATGGTATGTGTTGATATGGTGGAGGTTCCATTGCATGGGTTATATCACCCTAGGATTAATTACCAATGCCGTCCAGTGATTCTAGCGCCGTACAAACCGCGTTGACCATGAGATCTATAATGGCTCTGGGGAAGCCAGCCGTATCTTTTCCCTTCTGCACGCCAACGGATTGGTAGAGCCGGTGGGGTGTTGGAGGCACTGCCGCAATAGGTTGGGATATCCTTTTAAATCCCCATCCATTAGTGATGATAAGCTCTACCATCTATGATGGATTGTCCGGAGTACACCGTGAGTAAAGCCGTATTATTGGGAGAAGTCTACTGGGGGTGTACGGTTGGACAAAAGGGTGGGTTTGCAGTCACGGAGAAGGCGGTGTGGGCTTGGATTTTCATACCTGGCCTCACACCAAAGGAAGTGTGAACGGGGGCAAGTCCCTGTGGATGGCAAAAGGGGTGGAATCTCTTATGGGAAAAGTAACGCACCTCTGCAGAGTGTATCAAATTGTGGCTGTCACTCCTTGTTCCGGGAAGGGAACTGCGAACGCGGCAGGAAAGGAACTCCATGAAGTTCTAGTCAACCTGTGAAGACTGACGGGCATAGTTTTCATAATAAAAGCAACCTTTTGAAGAAATGATTTCAAAACATGCATTGACCTACGATTTCCTGATCAATGGTCGTAGCTAGTGCTTCAAACACCTTTTTACTCTTTTAGAACTTGCTGAGTACCCCTGTACTCACTTCCTTTCGACACCCTTGCTAGACTGTGATCCGGAAGTGGAGGCCGTCAACAATGGAGCATCAGAAGGAAGTTACGAGCTGGTCTACGAGGAACCTGATCTTACCGGCGGAGTGGAAGGAGTAGACTATGGGATAGTCTACGGACCAGATGACACGGAGGTGGAGGAGTAGTGACATACCTTAGCATCATAGAGCCGAGCAACGTAGAACTTACCTAAATAAGTTGTTGAGCTCTCTTTATATTTGCCATGAGTTGTAATCGTACTTAAGTAGTATCTTAGGGTGTTCTCATAGGACCTGTGAGAATACCAACTTGTTAAGACAATGTTTGTAATAAAGTATGGAGTGTTATGACCTGCAATGTTTCTGTTGTACCACTCTGAGGGATATGACAATTTGTGAAGAAGTCCCTTCACAAAGATCATATCAACGACTTGTATACTACAACATGCAGTGGTATGCTGGGTCACCGCAGCTCTTTATTTCTTCTACTTTTAGAAACTTTGCCCCGGAATGTATCCGAAAGACTTTGTGTAATGATTAATTATGATCAACTAGTTGAATGCCTGTGCGTTGCCACGGCACCTCGAAATTTCTTTTCACGTCACAAATGTAAACATGATCCAGGTAAAATTATAAATGGCGTTGAAAAAAATGCAAATGAAGACACAACTTTAATTAAAAATTCAATGACAACAACTCTAGATGTTCAAAAAGGAGTATATAGTTTCACTTACTCGAGAGCACGCCATGAGATTTGACTAACTTTTTCACATTACGTTTGTTGGTTAATTTGTTGCCTGTTCCTAAGTGAAGCAGAAATTTATATTTGTAACTATAAGAAGAAAAAAATAGTTGTCCCTCCACCGTGTAAACCTAAAAAAATTAAAATGAGAAAAAATGAACAAACAACAAATTTATTTTAGATAAATCCCAATTTCAGTTTTCCCACGAAAATCGATATTTTATATCATGAATTTGGTGGATTTTTAGTAAATGAGACTTATTTTTGGGAAAGTTAATACATATATCTACTTTTTGGTTGTTTCCTATTTTTGCATGATTATTTTTGCTTGGTCTTGTATCCCCTTATTTTTACATAAATATTTGAAGGTCCAACAAGTTAATACCTAGATATATTGATCAATACATTTATAATTTATGATACATGCATTTCATAGCCTTTTTGTGGCAATTATCTTTGTATGTTTACTTCCTCTAAGTGACTTTCTTCCCACAATCTTTAAGTTTGTTTCGTGTCCACACATTTAAAATATTTACTATGGTGCATGTGCTTTGTAATAAAATACTTAATATCGAGATATCCAGAAGGATAAGAAAGACATATTAAGAATGTTTAAATACTAAAGAACTATGGCGAACATAATGATATGGCAACTGATATGTTTCCTTAATTGTAATGTGATGTACATGATGAATAATATTTGTAAATGTAAATCCATTCATTTCCCTTGCTATTTGTAAATGAAGAAACCAAAAGGAAAAAAAATCTTGATTTATTAGTCATATAAGACTTGTTTGGATGAATTTAAATGCATAAACCCCAGATAAATATGGGAAAAACTATCAGGACAACAAGGAAGCTGTATCATTTGGTTCTGTCATGCAGCAATAACTATCCTAAACATATTATTATTTGCGCAATTAAGAGAAGGCACAACTGCTGATAGTTCATCGAATTAGTATTTGCACAATTATATTAGCTATATCTTCTTGCATTTCGCTAACAACTTTTTGGGCTTGTATTGCTATCTGTATCATGAGCCTTAGATCCTTGAAGGATTTCCTTGAAGGACTTCCAGACATGCATGCTTCTTTTATCTATTCTCTTTTCCCGAACAAGCTTCCCAAAAGAACCTGAAAAGTGATATGAAACGATTACAGTCTGTCACGATTATCGTTGATATTTAGTTACTAATAGTCGCTCCGGTTAGAAATAATTTCCCAAGAAAATATGTATCTAGACATCTTTTACTGTGCAGATACATCCTTTTTTGGACAATTATTTTAAACCGGAGGGAGTAACTAAAACTAACCCTATTCCTATTGTAAAAGATTTTTTTTTTAACTGGCAGGCAACACTTAAAACACTAAAACGGAAAATACCATTAACTTCATAACGAAAATTTACATGTAGTCTGTAAACTAAATAAATCAGCATCGTGAGTAAGGAAACAATTCTGCACTCAATATATATTCAGATAAAACACCAATTCATGAAGCTTTTATAGCAGATGGATTGGATTTTAAGTTTTCAGAATGTAAATAACCCAAATTTTTACTCTAGAATCGTATGAATATTTAAGGTTTTCATTTTGGTAATATGACCACCATTCATCTTTTTACAGAATCGACAAAATAATTATCAGGCTAAGGCAAGACAAATAATATCCTGGACCAATCGTGTTACATTTTGTCAAATACTTCAGTTTACTCTAGAGAACTATCACCAAAGAAAAGCGACTCTTTCATTATCCATGAAGTACCAGACGATACTTTATCTTCTTAATGAAGTATGATTCAAATCTCTTTTCTAGGGAACCAATAAATAGAAGAACCACTGTTTCGAATCACCGATATCGTGAACCGGGTTATCAATTTTTTCACAAATTGAAACACTGAGCTCCCCAACTCTCTTCATAAAACAAATAGACATAAATAATATAGAAAACACTGTTAGTGAAATTCTTAATAGAAGTAGGCGTCATAAGTAGGAGATAGAACATGTAAGGGAGAGATATTTGTGATTCTTAATTGGGTTTTGGTTTAGCTATCTGATAAAACAATATAACAGAGTCATACCACAACATTTAGCGGGCTAGGAGTAACATTTTAACCTTCACATATGCACGCAATCGAGCAACAACCTACATGTTCTTAAATTTCAAATATTTTAGGAGTTAGCACACTATTAGGATGAATGGAAGCCATATATCTTGGTATGAGTGTTGTGATATTTATCCCTCGGGAGCTTTTCTGTTGCAACATGTAGTACCAACATGCATGGCAAAATGGTCATGTAGAACAATAACGGAAACACATACACACACAATCAATCAAACATTTGATCTATATACTATTTTTATTTTTTTTGAAATGCACATGTCAACTTCTGAGTTTGAGCATACTGCATTCTCTAAGATGTACATATACCAAGTACACAAATGGAGTTGCAGATAGACTCTAAAAGACATGTGATCTAAAATATAGGTAGTACTACATATCTCTAGCAAGGTATCACATGATTTCTTCTACTATTGGTAACCTAGAGAAGGCTGGTCTAACAACAGCAAGGTATGAATATTAATTGGTGATGAAAAAAGTATTCACATATTCAGGTATGAAACTAGGTCGATTCTCAGTTTTGGCTTAATTAAAGTTGAGAAATCATAGTTATGTACGATATATTGTTCAACAAATACATCTAGATCATACACCATGGTAGAGGAAACACTAAGAAGTGCAGTATGCATAACAATTCATCCCACATAAGACATGGCAGCTCTAAATTACCACCTGAAATACATGTACTGTGTGTTTCTTGCAGCCGTTTGCACCATTGGTTCAATATGAAAGGTTACCTCCAGGTGACCACATTGTCCAGTACGTGTGTGTAGGAAAAAAACAGATCGCCAGATCCCCGACCAACAGAATAGAAGTGTTTCTCACGAAGGGTCTCAATCATTGCTTCGTTGTGCCTCATGCCAGACAAATAGGTATTTAGAAACTTCAAAGCCATTACTCTTTAAAAGAACTTAGATGCAGACCTGGCCCTATTGAGAAAAACATCAGCGCATTCCCTGACAGTAGTAGTGATTAAAGGGTACCGTAAACTCAAGAATATAAAGGCAAATAAACAAATCCATGAGAACGGAGGAGAAAAAATCAGTTCTACCTCCATGAGGTGTGACGGTGAGCTCGTTCGATGCCTCGACGTCAGCACGATGGTTGCCAGTGGCCGGTCAATGAGCTTCGCTAAGGGGATGATGAAAAGGAGATCCTGATCCGCCGCTATTGATACCTTGCTGTTGTTAGACCAGCCTTCTCTAGGTTACCAATAGTAGAATAAATCATGTGATACCTTGCTAGTATCTAGATCATACACCATGGTAGAAGAAACACTAAGAAGTGCAGTATGCATAACAATTCATCCCACATAAGACATGGCAGCTCTAAATTACCACCTGAAATACATGTACTGTGTGTTTCTTGCAGCCGTTTGCACCATTGGTTCAATATGAAAGGTTACCTCCAGGTGACCACATTGTCCAGTACGTGTGTGTAGGAAAAAACAGATCGCCAGATCCCCGACCAACAGAATAGAAGTGTTTCTCACGAAGGGTCTCAATCATTGCTTCGTTGTGCCTCATGCCAGACAAATAGGTATTTAGAAACTTCAAAGCCATTACTCTTTAAAAGAACTTAGATGCAGACCTGGCCCTATTGAGAAAAACATCAGCGCATTCCCTGACAGTAGTAGTGATTAAAGGGTACCGTAAACTCAAGAATATAAAGGCAAATAAACAAATCCATGAGAACGGAGGAGAAAAAATCAGTTCTACCTCCATGAGGTGTGACGGTGAGCTCGTTCGATGCCTCGACGTCAGCACGATGGTTGCCAGGGTCAATGAGCTTCGCTAAGGAGATGATGAAAAGGAGATCCTGATCCGCCGCTTGGACAACGAGATCAAGCGGCATCTTCTCTCCGGTCTCTGCATATCCAGGAGCATAGGAGGCGGCTCTTCTATTTGGGGGAGAAGAAAAATTTGGAGGCTGTGTCCCGTCAGAAAGGAGGTATGATTCATGATAGCGTCAAATAAGGAATGTAAAACGTAGGTAAAATATGGTGATTCCATTAGCATATACAGTAATTGTGGGGATTCCACTTAGCATATACAGTAAATTATGGTGATTGATTCTGTTTGAAATCGGTGCCGTGATTATGGTGATTCTTTAGTTATTGATACATCATTTATTTCCATAATAGTCTATTCTGAAATATTTTTGACTTGCGGGGCAGTGGCCCATCCAATGGTGTTATGATCCTTCTTATGTTTAGTGGGGTTTGTTGACGGTCCAGATGATCCTGATGTTTGACATCAAATATTTTTGATGACGTACCAACTGCAATATAATAGTAAAGATAAAGTGTCGTATTCTCTGAAAAAAGAAGACCTGTTGAAGATGCTCTTACACATGTTTCAGGAAAGCATGTCCTCCTCAGCACCCGGTGATCCGATCAAAAATCAAAGGTCAAGATCGTGTAGCGGCGATGGAGAATTAGAAGGAACAAGGAAGACGAGAAACCTAGTACGCGAACTCCTTCTCAAGGCGCACGCAAGCTTAACGGCGTCACGTCCCGTCCCCCTCGTCGCCACCGGTCAACTCCGCCGCCCCCCGGCGACCCGTCGAATGCGGCCGTTCCGAGGTCGCCGCCCGCCGCCACCGCCACCGCTGTGACCGAAAGGGATGCGCCTCGTCCCCTCGGCTTCTCTCCGTCGCGCCGCCTCCATGTCCTCCCACTACAACGTGCGTCTCCCTCCGGAATCCCCTCCTCCCTGCCAATCTCTGACCTCTAAACCCGCTTTCCCCTTTTGCAGCGCCGAGGATCCCCGTGGCCTCACCGCGGGTACTCCTCCCGCCCCTCGCCGCCCTACGCCTACGCCGGCGCTGCCAATGATTCCCCCCACGGCGGCGGCGGCGGCGGTGCCCATGCGCCTCCACCGCAGTACGCGCAGGGGCCGCAGTTCCAGCCACCGCCGCCGTACGGGTATGGCTACGGTCAACCGCAAGTGCAACCCCAGGTTCAGTCCTACGGGGCTGTGCCATACAACTACAGCCATCCGCAGCAGCCGTTGCCGAACCCTCAGTACGCCTACGGGAATCGGAATCAGAACAGTCAATGGCATCCCCAACCGTACGGAGCTGTACCATCGAATGCTGGGTTCCAGCCACCGAATGCCGGGTTCCAGCAACCAAATGCTGGGTTCATGCCACCGAATGCTGGGTTCCAGCAACCAAATGCTGGGTTCATGAGACCGAATGCTGGGTTCCGGCCTTGGGGGACGCAGGGGCGCCTAAGGCTCGCAGAGTACAAACGAGAGTGGCGATATGTGCAGAAGCTGCCACCGCGCCAAGCTGGTAGCATCTCAATTCTCTAGTGTCAACGCTTTACATTTATATATTTGTAGAAATGTGTTGCAAAATCATCTTGGGACAATTGCTCCAAAGTCAAAACAGTGTGCTTGGTTTTTATTACTATATTGGATTCCTTTTTTAGCTTGATCCCATAGTTGGAAAATTCTTGAATAACGGATGCAGCCGCTTCCATATGTAGCTAGTAATATAGTTATGATGATGGAAGATGTGGAATTTGATTTCTAAATCTTCATGCATTTAAAGTTGTGACTTGTGAGGTGATAGTTCCAGTTTTTGTGCTAAGAGGCATTAAATACGTGGGTATATCTGTGATATGTTTGAAAAGATAATCTCTTGTGCTGTATTTCACACTTACTATTAGATTAGACTTTAATAAGCATAATGTGTGCAGAGATCCTAATTTTCTTCTAAACTTAGTATGCAGTGTTTGCCTTTTGTATTTTGAGTACCGACTTCTGATTCTGCAGAGAGGTTTAAGGTTATGTCATACAATATACTGGCGGACTATCTGGCCCAGGATCACCATGATCTCTATGAAGGCATATCACCAGGCTTCATGGCTTGGAACTGGCGTAAGAATCAGATAGGTCGTGAGATTGGCTGGTGGCAACCAGATATTCTATGTTTTCAGGTAGGAGTAATTATTAAGAAGAGTTATTGTACCATACCAATTTCAGCAGGTTGTTCTGCTAGGTCAATTGACTTTAGGAAACTTATTTCATGACGAGGATAAAACATGACAGTCTCTTAAACGCCTATCGATGATCACATTTATCTCTTGTCCATGGAAGTCATCTGCAATTTAGTACCATGTATGTGGATCTAATGGGGATCTATGCATGCATGTCAGCATTCCATTCCTTGTATTAATCTTCCTTTTCTTGTTCTTCTTACTTAAATCATCTTCTTTAAATCTGTAGGAGGTAGACAATTTTACAGACCTTGAAAAAGAAATGGCAATGCAAGGATATAAAGGCATATGGAAGGTAATGTTTCTGTGTTGTTTTATGGTGTGCTATACCGCAGGCATTATCACTTTTCGTGTGGGTTGATGGCAGTAAAATCATGTTTTTCTGAAAGAATACCAGCTCTTTTAATTTACACTAAGATAATGATATTACTTGGCCCAGTAGCATGTACGAAAAAGAAATGCAGTTCTTGTTATTGAGGAAATAGAAACAAACCTTTATTGAATTCGCTTGACTGTGATGTACACATTTGCTGAACTGGTGACACAGATGCGGACTGGAAATGCTGTTGATGGATGTGCCATCTTTTGGAGAACGACAAGGTAATCAATTCAAAAAAAAAAATTGGCTGATGAAACTATTTGTCTAGTCATTATCCAAAATTCGTGCTGACCATGTGAAATTCTGCTTCAGTTCGTTTCATAGGGATCATTTCATTGTAATCTAAGACTCTTACCTCCCATCAGGTTCCAGTTGCGTTATGAAGAGAACATCGAGTTTAATAAGCTTGGACTTCGGGATAATGTTGCACAGCTTTGTGTTTTAGAAGTGAGTTTAGAATTATGGGCAATTAGATGAACATTTGGTTTTCTTCTTCTTGTGCTACTGCTATGCTTCTAGTCTTGCATGGCATCAAAATCTGCTAACCAATTTTCTATGCAATGTGCAGTCGCTTGTTCAAAGAAATGTGCAAACTGGGTCTGTTCACTTATCTACTAGGTAATTTCAACTTCAGGACTTCCAAAGATAACGTGATGATTTGAAATACCTAGCATAGTCATGACCGGTAGTCTGCCGTCTTCTATTTCTCGGGCTTTTCGGACTTGTGGGTAGTTACCACATCATATTTATTTATAAGAGAGAACAAATAAGCATGTGTTTGTACGACTTATCCATGTTTATGCTGGTTCTTTTTGTCTCATAGCCAAGACAATCCACAACAAGCCAACCGAGTTGTTATATGCAACATTCATGTTCTTTATAATCCGAAGAGAGGCGACATCAAACTTGGTCAGGTATGTGCTCTTTATTATGAACCTTCTGTCTTGATTACCTGTATTTGTGTAAACTCTCATAGAATGCTCGTTTGCTCCTGACTTGGCTGCTTGACACGATTATTTATTTGTAATTGAATCAAGGTTTTGTTTTCATATTTATCTGACATTATTTAGCATATGTTCAACATGGAATGAGTACTATTTACATTATTCTGGATGCTATATAGTGAAAACCTCGATATAATTTCTCTGAGTTCTGCTTTGATGTTCGGTGATGTGATGCTTTCTTGGCGTCATTTGAAGATTTGTCCATTGTGTCTTTTCCCTCTCTGTTGTTTGCTGTTTGAAAGCATTATCTAGTGTTTCTTTTGCTTTTGACCTTCTACCACTGTCCATTAGTATTCTTATGCTGCCGTTTTTCCCTGTACAGGTAAGGACACTACTTGATCGAGCTTATGCTATGTCTAAGATGCAGAATGATGCTCCGGTAATACTCTGTGGGGATTTCAATGCTACACCTAAGGTAATATTCTAGTACTTGACTGTATATTTGTATTCAAGATTCTATTCTAGTTCGCTATTCTCTGTTATGCTCATTCTTAACACTAACAATGTCTAAATGTTGACCAGAGCCCTCTGTACAATTTTCTATCAGAGCAAAAGGTAGAACAAATTGACATTTTGTGCAGTTAATTGAGGATTACTTATCTCAGAGTATCTGAAACTTACAAAGCTTCACAATCGTGCAGTTGAATTTGTCTGGGCTTACAAGATATAGTATATCAGGGCAGCAAACTAGCAGTTCACAAGGGCTATATGCTGGTTATAATTCATCTCGGTAAATCTTCTGCTTGATTGAAGTGCATAGATTGTGTTGTTGTTTCTGATGCCCTCTTTTCTGCAATGCATGTGCAAAAATCTAACCTGTATTCACTTCATTGTTTGCTTCCTACCAGTTATACATTCCGGCCACCTTTACAGATGACCAATGCTAGAGAAGGAAGAATAATTACTAGAGACAGTCATAAGCCACAAAGTGAAGCCAAGGATTCGGTCAGAGGTTATTGCCTTACTGGAAGAGAACCTGATTTGACTGATACCGCTTCGGCATCTTTCCTAAACTCTGAATCGAGTAAATGTCCTGGGAACAATAGACCTTGTTCTGGTTCTTCTGATCTTAATGAGCAAGCATTACCAAGCTGTATGGTGGGTCATGTAAAGGATGCTTGTAATTCTGATGCTGAAGCCCATGTCAAGGCAACTGAAGGTGAAGGAGCGGCTGTTGGCAACTCCTGTGAACAAGGTTTTGGAGGGAGCAAAATCGAATCAAAAGAATCTGATATTGCGGACTTCCAGTATTCACCAACTGCAGTATATGATGAGATCCTACAGTCAGATTCAAGTGAAACAGTTGATAGCAGCCACTTACTTTCATGTCATGAATCATCTGGGCTTAAAGATTCTCTCCGGCAATCAAGGGGTGTTAGTAGTGAGGATTCAGATTCCCATGGAGTCTTGTCTGGGGATGTGATTTTGGAAGATGTTGCATGCAGTTTTGAAGGAAGCAGTGTCCAGTCAGATACAGTGTTAAATGTATCTGAAGACAACCCTAGTGAAAAGGAAGAATGCAATCAATCTATGTCTGGCCGAAACAATGGTACAACTGAGTTAGAATCATCCCATTTCACTGATTCTCTGAAGTTTGCTGATACACTTCATAAAATGAGTAATATGAGGGTAGATGAAGAAATTAATACTGGACCAACTCACTTAACATCCCCAGTGGAACCAGTGCCTCAATCAAATCGTGCAACTTTAGACGCCTGTGGCAATCAAGGTACTCCTGAAGTAATGGACAAGCATTTAAACTTGCATTCCTGTCAAGATGTGATTTCTGACCCTACCTTCAAAGAGTTCTCTGGTGATAACGAAAGCTTACATGTAGATGAATATCGGCTGCCAACCATTTCAAATCGTTCACCAGATGTCCAGAGGATGGCTCCTTATGGAAGGTACTATAATGATCCTTACAGGTGGACGGCGGATGAAATTAAAGCTGCTACTGGGAAGGAAGAATGTACTTATGTGGAGCATAATTTGAAAGTGAGGAGTGTCTACACAGATGTGGAGGTAACTGAAACCTTCGTGTTATTTCACCATTATCTCTTTGTGAGTTACCTAACATTTGGGCAAGTTGCATTGTGCGCAGTTTGTAACTCTATAAGCAGAAACCATATACTCCCTCTGAGAGTGGATTTGGTGACTAGGTGTATACGTGAGCACCCTCTAGATGCCACACGATTTGCGTTGAGATCCGGTTCTCTTCAATTGGATCTGTTGCCTTGATGTTGTCTTATCCATCGCTAAGCGTACTGGGCGTGGGTCCTACGTGATTTGAAAGTGCATCTGGTCCACTATTTGAATTCAAAAAGGTGGATCCTACGTGATTTGGAAGTGTTGTTAGTGCTAATGTGGTTTGCTAACCCAACAATGATGGTAACAGTGGATTGCTAAATGTGACACGTGTCAACCAATGGATGCGTGCTCACGTATACACCCGGTCACCAGGCTTCATCCGTACGGAGTAAAGTTTTGCTTTAGTGAATGGTGTTCTACGAGTAGTTATGTTTCAAGCTTTTGTGAGAAAACACTTGGTGTTAATTGATAACTACTAACATCTAATCAGGATTTTGGAGGGACAAAAGATGCCAATAAGGAGCCTTTAGTAACCAGTTACAACAGAAAATTTATGGGGACAGTGGACTACATATGGTAAGCAAGCTTTATTGGAACACCTTAAGCAATTCAAATGCACCAGTATCCAACAAGCTAATTACTTCTATTGGCAACCTTGTACTATGACAATGAAGGGCTTCCAAAGATCTTCAGACTGTTAATGTGCTAGATACATTTCCAAGAGAGATTTTGAAGCAAACGATTGGGTTCCCCACAAAGGTACCACCTTATTATTATATTTCTTATACTCCAGTTCCAGTAGTCCGCGAATATAAGGTGTTTTTTTAACTTCCTGCACTATTCAGTGCAAGACTCTTGTTATGGTTTCATATTCTAATATGCTAGCAGAATTAGCGTATCATGAAAATATTTCGCAATACAAATCAACAGCCATTATTTTCATAGTCAATATTCTTTTCATACATTATTATTAGTAGTCAAAGTATAAAAGTATCTTAAGATGAAGTTTTTAAATTTTTATATACTGAGGCGATATTTTTCTCTTCAGCCCAATGCCTTTTTACCAATCAGTTGTGATATCATCATGGCATCTTACTTATTGCTTCTATTTCTATTGGCTGACAGAAATGGGGAAGTGATCATATCGCCTTAGTCTGCGAACTGGCATTTACAAATGATACTCATCAGACAGGAAGGTAGGGATTTCAACACCAGTGAATGTGCCTGCGTGACAAGACAAGAACTATAGCCTAGAACAAGCCCTAGAAGAAAAATCATGTCCAGAACAGCCAGTGGCGAGTTCTCTGTCAAATCACTTCTAGCAAATATATACATGGAAACCAGATTCCTGCCTTTTTAGGTCGATATAAGAGCTCGCCAGCCTTTTTTTCTTATTTTTGGCGCGCTTGGTAACTGTACATGAGACAATAACTGATTCAGATTTTGATAGCATGTCTTTTTTCATCGGAAATAGTCCAATCACATTTGCAGCCTATCATCTTGAGCTAAGCCGTTAGGTATGCGGTTTGCCAATTTGTAGCCAACAGCAGTTACAATATGCTCACCGCGAGAATCTTGTCCTATGGGAATCTTCCAGTTGTTGAAAATAAGAAAGCAGGTTTGGTGAATATTTAGCCCCCTGACTGATTCTACATTGCGAAGTAAAGTTTGGTCACAGTGCATGCTTCGTTCGTTGAAGAATACCTGCCACTCCCTTGTCTGTGAACGCACGTACATCTATTGTTCCATGTGCCGTTGCATTTCTATTCCTCACGTTTGTACCCTGCTACATTTTTGTCTCCCTGTGAACAAAGGCATAGCCTGGTGGCAGGGAGCTACTGGCAGTCCGCTCGAGTTCGAGTGTCCGTACTCGCATTCTCGATGTTGTGCACACAATTACTGATATTAATAACCAGCGCTGCTGGATTTCTTCCCCAATACGGCCAATCTTTTTTTTTTTACATTTTTGTCTCCCTCTGTCATTCTCATCACTTCCACCAGCAGATGGTGGTGGAATACCGGCCCGTTGATCCAGAAATTAGTGGGACCAAATGAGCCTTACGATGTGATCGTTTTAATAATATGAGACCCATCTTTGCTAGATTTCCCAATATCACATGACCCTTCATCGTTGCTATTCATGTTTGATTATCTTTCAACGGCATTTTGGACACATCTATGCAGATGTGTCATGGGTACTCTCCACTTTTGGTCTGCCAACTGGCTCATGGGTTCCACCCCTCAGCTTACCCTCCCGGATTATTGCGACATGGCACCATACGAGCATGACAGGTCGTGAGGCCCTTGGATAATGGAGGACTGGTGACAAAGATAATGGGTTGGTACTACCATTATGCAAATCTTTTTATGGGATGCATATGACCTTGCGGGAATGCTCATTTGGATGGATGTAGTGAACAATGCACATTTTGAAATAAAAAAAATCAGATTTTGTCATTTTTGAGCCCATGATAAAATGAATTTAGCAATACGAGTTTGCAAGCTTGTAGGATACATCATTGACAATGTCTAGAATTGTTTAAAAAAATTAAAACATGAAAAATATGAATTTTTTTAAAAATATGGAGTGATCACTGCAACTCAGGAGCCAAAGAGATTTTCCACTTTGTTGGTCTAACTGATGCTACGCTATTCCTCCGTCAGGGCTCTCTCGAACCATCCATCAGTGATCACCATGGCCTAGAGGCAACACTTCAATCACATCTCCTCAATGTAAGCCAAATTGAGGAAGGTGTTGATGTGGTCACACCTAGACGGATCACCCGCATTGACATACCTGGTTCTATCTATCTGGAGGCCCATGAAGCCCAAGAGAGAATATATTACTCGCAAGAAACAAGAAGCCCAAAGAGTTGGTCGTATCATACAAAGGTCGGGAGGGGCCTCCGAGCGGGGACAAGCAATCCAAAAAAAAAAAACTCGTACTCACTAGGAACCAAATCCTAGCTACTCTAACATAGCCAATCTCGGCGACTCTTGTAAACTCATCAATCAATACAAGCAACAAGCAACACGTAGGGTTTTCTTCTTTGGAGGCCTTGGAGATAGCTAAATCATGTGTTTTCTCTCTATGATGTGCTTGTATGCCATCGAAAACCACCACCACGTCTTCTTCCCTAAACCCAAGTCCATCAAATATGGGCATTGCCGTGGTTACCTCACGTCAGGTGTAGGGTTATGGAAAAAGGGCAGAATGCTCACCAAGCAATCTGTGAAAAGAACAAGGGGTGCAAATTGGCGAGCATAACGAGCGTTAGAATACCCTTTCACCTTTGTTTTGAAATGTAAGTCTGTTTAGAAAGCTAAATTAGCTTTTTAAGAAGATTTATATAGTATGAGGGATGGAGGTAGTACTTCAATCAGATGAATTAACTTTTCAGAAAATCATATAACTTTTTAGATAAAAGAACTACCTCGTGTAGTTCATTTGCTTGAAGTATAGAGGAATAGAGGGTAACAATAAGGCTCATCAATTTGTATCCTTATAACGAATGTTTACAATGTTTTTTTGAACTTGGATTTCGTTTGGACTGTTTTTTTGCGAATTGATTCACTTTGGACTCTGAATACCTTCTTTAACCTTCATAAAGCTATTGACCTTTCCGTGAAAAAACATTTGTGTACAGCGCACTGACCGTTGGGGTCACACTACTACCGTCCGACGTCTACATATCGATATGGCGCGGGGTTCATAACAGCCGCGACCAGATCCGACGAGTAAAACCATCTCTCGTTTCACTTCACGCGGCCGGCCGAACTCCCCACCTTGCTGCCAGACGCTTTGCTCCGCCCCGAAGCTTCCCCTCCTCCGTCGCCGGCCAAGATGATGTCCGGCGGTGGCTACTCCGCCCTCGACGACCCCAAGGCCTCCGGATCCGTCCCGGTAAGTCCCCACCCGCCCGCCAAACCCCCGCACCGCTCACCCATCTCTCCTCGCGCCTCACCTCCTCCTCGCGTCCCGGGCAGGCGGCGACGGGGCCAGATCCGCAGGCCATCAAGTTCACCGACTCCAACCTCCAGACCTTCCCGCCTTCCGACACCAGGGGCAAGATCTCCGGCGCCTACCGCCCGCCCACCGACGCCGACGGTGAGATCAGATCTCGTCCCCTTCTTCTCCTCCCAGCTCTCTGACATTGCGTCTCCCGCGCGGATCTGACCTGGCTCTAGCGGCTATGCAGACACCTTCTCGTCCAAGGCTGGCGGAGGCGGAGGCGGGGGCGGTGGGGGCCCGGACGATGCCGCGCAGGGCGGCTGGTTCCGGATGTTCTCCGTCGCTGCCTACAAGCCCTACTTCGACGTCGACACCTCCGACGTCGTCGAGAGGATCTGGGAGTCGGTCTTCCCCTTCCGCGGCACCTTCACCGACAAGACTTCCGAGAAGCCCGACCTGTATGCTTCAATACCCATTCACTACTCTTTCTATTGGCCTAAGTTGTTCCTATTTTGCTATGATCCGTATGCTTATAAGCGAATGGGCCATGGGTAGTGAAATGATAGAATGCTTAAGGGGTTCTGCTCTGCATCGTTCCTTCCTGTTATGTTATCTCCAGTTGAGTAATTAAGAATGAGGGTTTGGTTTCATGAATCAGTTGCTTCTGTAGCTGATCGTTCCATTAGCTCTGTGTTTCTGGTTTAGTGGCCGTGGGATGTGTTGCTCTTGAACCAGCTGATCCTTAATAGTGGTGAATAATGCCTGTGAACTGTGGGAATGCTGTTGAGATGATTCGTTGGTCTTGAAATAATCTTGTGATGTTAGGCCCAATGTTTATTCAAGGGGGCAGGGTTTATTTTCAGTACACAGCGAGACATTGTTTGCTATTGACATTTCTTGTTTAAGTGGAATACTGGTTATTTTCATTCGGTAATCCTAAAGGAAAGTTAATCATTGATCACATGGTATTTCCTAGCACTATTTTCCTTTAACCATAGGTTCCAAAATTTGTAATGTTCGATGTGATCTACACCTTGAAATATTCAAACACTTAGTTTGAGGTTTCATTTTAGCTATTTTAGTGTTCTGTTAAATTTAGCTAGACTGTTTCATCTATTGTAGTTTATGGCATAGTTGACAAGATGGTCTGTAGAATACACCTGGATTGTGATACAAAAAATGTGTACTCTTACACATGGTATGCAGCTAAAGCAGATGTTAATGTATCTGTCTGGATTATTTTTCCTTCAAAGAACAGTACAAAGTCCGAATAACAGCAACTTAAAGGCATTACTGCTTCACAAAGATTTGATGTCTGTAGCTAACAGTCAGAATGTCAGATACGATCATAAATAGCTTGTGATATGTACAGAGTATCCTTTGCGACACTTCCAATTATATATATGTGCCATCTATTGTCAACATTTCACGATGATAATAGGGACCATGTGTGCTGCTTTTAAATTACAGTTCACCATATTTTTATTTTAGCTAACCTGTCAATTCTGTGCAAGATTTTATCTACAAATAATTAATTTAACAATTCCTTTTACTGAGTGGTGTATTACTTACAAATCAATGGGGTCATTAAGAGTTTCAAATTTGAACTTCTAATCAAGTTACTTTGGAGCTGTAGACACTGATTATATACCTGCTAGTTCTCATCATAACTTGTTTTTAATAGGTACGGGCCATTCTGGACATGCACCACCCTGATTTTTGTTGCAGCATCCATTGCCACATTTGTCACCTACCTGTCCCACAAATGGCACAAGAAAGAGTGGACCTATGATATTAACCTGGTTACATGGTCTGCTGGCTTATTCTATGGCTATGTGACATTTGTTCCCCTTGGGTTATATGTCATTCTGAAGTACTTCTCGGCACCTGCTGGACTCGTGCAGCTGTGGTGCCTGTATGGATACTCTCTGTTCGTCTTCATTCCAGCATCTGTAAGTAACATCCTAAAATTCGCATATACTTTGATTCTATTTAGAATATTGTTAGCTGCTCTGCTATGGTTCATCCTTTAAAGTTTATGCTTCTATTTCTATTTCAATTTGTGTATCAGTTATATAAGTTGTCTATCTGCTATTCACTGATCCTTTATGATTCGGTCGATGATGTAGTTTACCATTTAGGGTTGTTGGTTTCATGTCTTCTTTAGCAGGCAAAACAACAATCCGTTTAAATTATCTTGATTTACTCCTGCCTACACTTATGCGCCATAAACTAAGTAAAATGAGGGGCGTTAATTCGACTCAGGACTAACATTTTTCTTCTACTTTTGCGATACAGCTTCTGTCCATTGTGCCAATAGAAATATTCAGATGGGTTATTGCTGGTGTCGCTGGGTTTATGTCTGCTACCTTCGTTGCTGTCAATCTCCGTGCCCACATCTTGAACTCTGGGGAGAGGTGGTTTCTGATCGTAGCAGGAATCTTCTTGTTGCAGTTGGGATTGGCCGTCTTGCTGAAACTTTATCTCTTCACGATAACTGTATAGGGAATGGTGTCTCTGCTTGTAATAGTCAGAAATGACAATGCAGTTTTCCATGTCTGAGTCGATTCATTGATGTAATTTTCCAGGTATACATCCCACCTTACATGTGACACTCAGGAACAAACACATACCACTTCATTAGCCTCTGAAATCATTGTAGAAATGGCAAAATGTCCTTTTGTTGTTACGAGGTTAAAGTATGTTACCGTGGCTGGAATATCCTTGTGGTTTACCTTGTGTTCCATTACTTGAGATTAATAATAAATCATAAATAGCTATACTTTTTACTACATTTTCGCATGTATAGAGCATCAGGTGGGAATGCTTGTTGAAATATTAGCCTGGTTCTATTAGATTAGGGCAGCATATTAGAATTAGCTTCACATATATTCGTTTTATGTTTGTGGATGATCATGCAGGCAATTATCAACTCCCATATCCAATCTTTTGACTAGGTAAGAGTGGAGCACCGGACAATAGCAAAACGTTGTTAGAGCACACCAAATACGCTTAACATCCTTCGTGGAAGCCCCTGACAAACCAAGATCTTTTCCCCTTGACAGGAATTGAAATTCTTTTCACAAATGTTGACATCTTGGATAGATGCCATCCGCTAAGTAGTATTTTTTGGTGCACTAGGAGCATGTCCTTCAACGCATTTGTTGTCACCAGAGCGTGTCCTTCAACAAACTTGGCAAACAATTTGAGCACTGCAACACACTCATGTTGACATTGTGACATCTAGCCAGCCATACCAAAGAAATCATGCCAAATTCACATATCTAGTATGCCACAACCTCAAGTACCACACTGCAAGCTCCTTTGTGACTTTTGTACATTCTTTGCCAAGCAAATAGAAAGTTTTTCATGATTAACACATGCAATCGATGCTTTTAAATATCTCAGGAAATCCTCTTGCTTTGTTATGTGCCATAATCCGGGCAATGTCTTTTGTAGTGAGTGTTCTCACATATAATTCTCCAACCACTACCACTATTAGGCGGAAAACCGGTACATGCACTAAATAGCAGTGGATTCGGCTATGGGTAGATAGTCATCATGTGTATCAGCATGAGCTCCATAGGCAAGCATCTTCAAATCAATAGTGCATTTTTCGATCAAGGAAAAACCAATCGTGCCAACACAGTCTTGCTTGCAAACGAAGTAGGCGTCGAACTCCTTGACGGCAAACACAATCTTCATAAACAACTTGCAAAATACCACATCTTCATGTGGTGGATAATCAACGAAGTAGTGGGTGTACAACATGCAATAGCCCTCCAGCCTCTGCCTCGGCTTGCTCTTGCACCGCCACGGCCTCAAACCTCCACACCTCCGCTTCAAATCCCGAGTGTACGTGCCTAGGAGACAAAAGTGGATTTTCATATGCTTGTCGTCGTCGGTGGCAGCAACATCGATCTCTTCCTCCGGTAGTGTGGCGACCATGTCCTCATCGTTTGAATCCATGTCCAGGCAAATTGCCGAACACCTAGCGGGCAAGACGGTCACGAGGGGGCCTTAGAAGTGTCAGCGGATGACAAAGGATAGCGAAACGGGGGCTGGTGGATGGCGAGGTAGGGCAAGGGTGTTTCTGCAAGGCGGTCCGACCATTCTGTCACTGGGAAACGGTGGAGGCGGAGAGGGGTGGCGTGGGCATGGGCATGGGCATGGGTGGGGAAAGGGGCGAAATGTGGAAGATTTTTCTCCCTCGTCACTCACAATGCTGGCCCACCCGCTATTCAGCTCCATCCGATGCCTCGATGAAAACAGGTTTTAGGGGAGACACTTGGAGATGCTCTCATCCATCAGAATGGAGGAGGTAGTAGCATACATCAATAGTTTATACATGAAAGTACGAGCGTACTGTTATCTCCGTCCAGAGATCCAAACATAGATCACCAAGGAGAGGGGACCCTAAATCGCTCTTCGACCCTAACTCCCCGAGATATAGCGGCCAGGTAGGCCGCTATCGGGTATCCTAGATAATAAACTTATCCAAGCCAAGCTGTTTTTTTGTTTTGAGAATCTTGGCACTTTATTGATTAAGCAACATCATTACATACTCGGATAGAATCCGGAATAACATCAAAAGAGAAATTACATAAATTTGGCTCACTACTCCGAGCTCCGAGCTAAAGTATGTGCCGCAACATTCATATGACGACCGTAATGCTTGAAAGAACAAGTGGCGAACTCAGCAGCAAGTTTTTTGGTATCACTTAGAGCAAGTACAGTAAGGTCTAGTCAGCTGGCTATAAGGATTAAAATAATATATTTGTGTCTAGTTGGATGAGAGAGAAGAGGAGAGAGAATGTGAGTGGGTTCTTATGCAAGAGCTAGCTCTAGCACGTGCTCCTAGGCAAGGTGTGTGAATGAAAGGTGGATCATCCATTGAAAAAGTAGTATATTCTTATAGCCAACTATTATATTTGTTGGCTACATGTTGGCTATAGATGACATGACATCTTGCTTATAGCCAACAACCGGCTATACTATTGGAGTTTAAAAAAACTCTTACGATGGCTCCCACTTCAGACCGGCCCCTCTCCCGGGAAAGAATATGCTGAATCATCGATAAGCAATCTGAGACCAAAATGATGTTTAAGAAACCGTGATCTCTTGATACCGTCGCGCTCGCCTGATAGTCGTAGCCTCAGCAACTTCAGGGGAGATGATGCCACCAATGCTTTCGTTGCAAGCCATTAGCATAGTACCTATGTCCGTCTCTCCTCAGCAAAGATCGCAGCATCCACGTTAACACAAACCAGTCCTTCGGTGGTGGAATCCATCGTGACTTTGAGGAAGATTCACACGTTTTTACGTTACCAAGCTGTTGTGTGTATTTGTTCGGGCTTAAAAATTAGCTCATTCTGAAGAATCTGTTAGATGCTCGCTCTTAACATGTCATTTGCTGCCCTCTAGTGTCTTTGGAGCCTCACGGCATCCATGCCGGATTTCATCTGGAAGTTGTTGAACACTTCTCCTTCCCGGTCCCAAAATGATTGTCAGCGCCACAAATCCCCACCACCATCGTTCGATTACATCCTCTCTCTGGCCCTCTTCGTTTGAGGATACCTGCCTGAAACAACATATCCTAACAGAACACAAATTTGCACTAGCTAAAAACTGAACACAAGAATTACAACCTATTTCTGAACTAACGCAGTACTCCAACATCTTGGTTCAGCTACACCCAAACATGCCAGAATGAGCAGGCAGAAAGACCAATGTTGTTTATGCAAGGCCAAAAACTCATAATTGGCAACCGCTCATAGCAAATCATTAGAGTAGTTAAGGCAGGCACGCATGTTACTGGCACGGGGTGGGATAAAGAACACAGCCAATGTAAAACTGATGTCTCAGTAATGCAGCCAGGGTACTCATGTTTACAAAGTAATGCTAGAACTCAGACAAAAATGAAAACGTAATGCAACAGGATCATAGTTGTCACAAGAGCAGGGCGGTGGCTGTTCATTTCTTTGTAGGAGCCTGACCAATAAATTTGGTAAGAACGTGGCAATCCGGCGGAGTGATGTTCTTATAGTACTGATATATCGTCTCTGTTATTTCGAACCCAAACTTCTTGTAGAAAGCAATTGCATCGTCGTTGTTTGTCTGAACATGCAAGTATATCTCCGGGATGTTCTGCTTCGCACAGAGATCGAAAACATGGTTCAGCAGCTTAGTTCCTGCCAAAACAAAACGAATCAATCATAACGCAGCACAGATTGTACACTTCTACTCTTAAAAGGCAGCTTGTGATGTTGCCACTTGGCAAAAGCAAACTATTCACATTTCCTTGGATATCGTGAAAAATAATACAAAAAGCGAAAGCATCATAGGTGTATTTCAAGCATGTGAAGTTTAAAACAAATTCATATTCATATTCTTTCAACTAGCATTCATCTTTTGAGACCGTGCTGCTGTAGAGGTAAGGGGTAACAAACAAAAAATGCTGCAGTGAGTTGCCACAATATTTTTTCTTATCAAACATAACCATCCAAACAGTCCTAAAACGTGTATATGAACCTTTCAATTGAAGCAAACTCAAATTTCTTGGCACCACAATGTGGCCAGAGCTTTCTAAAACTGATTTGTGTAAACTCCTGAAATACTCATTTACCATCAAAGGAATCTTATTGCCAAAAGGCATGTTAGCAGTCAGTGCAGTGTGGGAAAAGGTGTAGCCTAGCATTAAGAGGACTCTGAAACGTATATAAACAAACAACACAGTATGAATAACTGCTAGGTGAACCACATGTGCTATCTAGTCACTAAGAGGACGGACATACCCAACTTACTATCATTGGATAGTACGATTGACGGGGCAGCGGTTGCTAAAAGAAAGCATGGAGAAGCAGCTATTGTTCGAAAAATATTGGAGCAGAAGTTGTGAAATCAGGCCAGAGTTTCTTTTAAGTTAGATGGTGTAAAATACTAAAATTCTCATGTTAGCAGCCAACAGTGTGATATTAGCATTTAGAGGACTCTGAAACTTACAAACAAACAACAAAGTATGGATAGCTCATTTTATGCAAAGATACTACTAGCTAAGCAAGGCTAACCCCATGTGCCACCAAGTCACGGGAAGCGGTGTGTGTGCATACTAACATACTATCATTGGATAGGATGACCGACGAGGGCAGCGGTTGGTCGCAAGGCCAAGCATGACCATTGCTCAGAAAAAAAATATGAAGAGGCAGCCCACAATTTTTTGTTGCGCGACGATCTTTAACCTTATTCTTACTGTAGTTGAAGTCACAAGGTATTTTATTGCAGATGTGTTAACATTAGTAACATCATTGTCGGGGCTTCATTTGGTTTGGGAGTACTACTACTATTACTCACATGCTCTTCCTCCTGCAAAAAATTGCAAGTGCTCATTCTGGTGGAGGGACTGTCTGAAAGACTGAAACTTTTGCCTACTTCTAAAAGTCTTGCTACATGTTATCTACATAATGGTTCCTCAGTGCTCCTATGGCATGATAGTTGGCAGTCAGGATCTAAGGCAGGTCTATCCACATTTGGCACCATTTGCTAAAAAAATAGAATTTCTTCAGTGCAGCACCTCTCTTAGACTCTTTGTTGGATTTGTTTCACTTGCCTCTGTCAGCTGGTGCATTTGCTGCATACCAGGATTTCAGTGTTCTAGTGGCAAATGCAAATGATGGAGAAGGTTCAGATTCTTAGTCAAATCCATGGGGACCCACGTTTTTTTGTATCCAAAGGCAATTCTCATTTATGAAATGAGAGATATCCTGATCAGATTCCCTCCACTTTTGGTTGGTTATGGAAATCATGCTGCCAGCACAAACATAAGGTCTTTTTTTCTGGTTGCTGCTTCAGGACAGGCTAAACCCTAGAGCTGTGCTGCAAAGAAGAAATTTTTTCATGCCTGATTACACTTGTATGTGCAATGAGGGAGTTCTAGAAACAAGAGAATGTCTGTTTTTTAACTGCCCTTTTGCAAAGGCTTGCTGGAAAAACCTACGCCCAAATAGGGATATCTCTGCTAATCAAACTCCTTTGGAATGCATTGCATATCTGAAACAGCAGCTGAATAAACCTTTCTTTATGGAGTTGATTATGCTGGGAGCTTGGGCTATTTGGAAAACTAGGAATGCATTCATATTCCAAGGAGTTAGGGCTAATTTATATAGGTGCGGAGCTCTTTAAGGAGGAACTTCACTGGCTCAAGTTCAGAGCAAAGAGGACGAGTTAATCTCTTTTTTCAACTTGGATAAATAGCTTCCTTTAATCCTTATCATTTTTCTGTACAAATATATTTTACTCTTGCAAATACAAGAACCAAAAAATATATAAATATGTGCAGTAGAATGCAGCTGTTGTCTGTCAAAACAATCAGTGTCAGCCCATTATTTCTAACCTATTTTCCTGTGCTGAATTGCTGATACATGTAAATGTTTTCTTTTAGAACTTGCATGACATCAACAGCTGCAGCAATTACATATGAACAAGCATATAGAACGGTACATGTTAAAATCCTTTTCTCCTTAAATAAAATCCTTCTCCAAAGGAAGTAAGTATTACCATCTACACAACAATAAAACACATACCATGTCCTACAGGATATAATGTGATACGGGTATTAAACCTTAATTTCATGAGCAGATGTGGCAGATAGTCACAATCTACAATCTTTGACACGCCCAACATGATTTTAACAAAAGATGCTGGCATAAGCATGATCATCATCATTTGTTGGTAGAGTTGAAATTAGGTTACAAGATAAAATGCAGATATGATGCAATGCAGTAGACATACAACTATTCAACAATTACTATCTGATCCACAATGTCAGCAACCAGGAAAATAAGCACCCAGTTATTATCTTACTTGTAAGGTTCTAAGCCTTATGAGCAAACCCCAATAGGGTGTTCTTTCATATAACCAAAAAATAAGTTTAGGTAGGAAAAAAAATCTCACCAAGACCAAGACCACGGTAGGGCGCCAATACACCCAGAGTCATGATATAAACACAGACCGCCCCTCCTTCCTTCTTCTCCAGGCGACAAGCAATTGCCCCAACACATATATCGCTGTAGTAAGCTACAAACAGACAGGAAAAAAGCAGCAATCAGACAACAGCAGGGACATATTTTTCATACACCAAATCAGCCGAACCCAGCAGACAAATCTGTACCAGCAACCTAGATGCATACATACAACTAAGGGGGGCATTCTAGAATCCAAATCCAAATGGTTATTCTTCCCCAATCTCGCAGCAATCAACCGTTTCCTGCCTTCTGTCCGCAGATCCAATAGCTGGAAGCGAGCGGATACAATCCCAATACAGGAAACGACCGGATGAGGGCACGAACTGATCCCGGCGGCGCGAGGTAGGGATTCGGACAAGATTGGAAGAGGCGGATGGGGGAGGGGGGCGTGCTCACCGAGCTTGGAGAAGTCCTTGGAGGCGATGGCGTCCTGGTAATACTTGTCGTTGTAGCGGACGGGGAAGAGCGCCGTGTTGAGCTTCTTGAGCTGCATCACGTTCTTGTCCCGCAGGCCGTCGAGGGACGTCCGGGCGACGCCGCCGCCGCTCTTGTCCTTGCTCCCGGCTGCCTCTCCTTCCCCAGCGCCCATGCTCCCCGCCCCTCTTGCTCGGATGCTCTCGCCCTCGCCCTCGCCGTCGCCCTCTCCTTGGCCTCTCCGGAGACTCGAAAGTTTGCGTGCGATGCGACCACGGCGGCGGGTGCGACTAGCGACCAAAACCCTTCCGCTGTTTTGTTGTTTTCGCTACTTCTGACTGCTTTCGCTGACACATAGGGCCTACCGACAGTCACCGACCGCGGCAAGAAACGAAGCACCATTGCCTTGCGTTGCGTGCCCTTGCATTTTTTTTTTTTAGAATTTCAGATCTTTTTTTTAGGGGGAAGGGGCCCACTGGAAATCCGGACGGCGAAATTCGGCTCAGTCGCGTCCTCGGTTCCTCGTTTTCGTCCGGATTTGACCCTTCATTCATCCGGCGAGCCCACGCCATCCCGGCCCCTCGGGGAGCCATCGGGGAGTCCGGACGAGTGAAAAGCGGGGAAGGGCCCGATCTGTCGGCGACTCGACACACGAACCCCACCACCACCTCGCTCAAAATCCCCCCACCCCTAGTATCTCTCTCGCCGCCGGCACCGGATAACCCACAAGTATAGGGGATCGCAACAGTCTTCGAGGGAAGTAAAATCCAAATTTATTGATTCGACACAAAGGAGACAAAGAATACTTATAAGCCATAACAACTGAGTTGTCAATTCAGTTGCACCTGGAGAAGCACTAGTAACAGTGGTGATGTGAAAGCAGCAGTAATATGAGAGCAATAGTAACAGTAACACAGAGGCAATGGCACCAGAAAATAGTTGATACTACTTCTAATGGCATATAGGACCGAGTGAGTATTTGATGATGAAACAGGGTCGATCCCCGTCCCAGCAGGGTGCCGAAACAGGAACTTCTGACCCCCGAAACTAGGTTTCGCGATGGCGGCGGCGCTCCGGGAGTCTTTCTGGAGTATGATCTATTGATATAGGGTTTTCGCGTCGCGAGGGAATATATAGGCAAAAGGGCGGCGCGAGGGGGTGCCCGGGGGCCCACCCCATATGGCGGTGCGCCCCCCTCCTTGGCCGCGCCCCCCTGTGGTCTGGAGGCCGTGGGCCTCCCCTGGCTTGCCCTTCTGGCTCCGTGTGTCCCTCAGAGAAATAGGAGGTTTGACTTTTGTTTCGTCGAATTCCGAGAATATTGCCCGAACAACTTTTCTGGAACCAAAAACAGCAGAAAACATGAACTGGCACCTCGGCATCTTGTTAATAGGTTAGTCCCGAAAAATGCATAAAAACATTATAAAGTGTGAGCAAAACATGTAGGTATTGTCATAAAACTAGCATGGAACATCAGAAATTATAGATACGTTGGAGACGTATCAAACATCCCCAAGCTTAGTTCCTACTCGCTCTCAAGTAGGTAAACGATAAAAAGAATAATTTCTGAAGTGACATGCTACCAACATAATCTTGATCATACTATTATAAAGCATATGAGATGAATGAAGTGACTCAAGGCAATGATCTATAGTTTGCTAACAAATAGATAATGACTAAACATATAGCAAAAACTTTTCATGAATAGTACTTTCAAGACAAGCATCAAAGAGTCTTGCATAAGAGTTAACTCATAAAGCAATAAATTCTTAATAAGAGGTTTTGAAGCAACACAAAGGAAGATTTAAGTTTCAGCAATTGCTTTCAACTTTCAACATGCATATCTCATGGATAATTGTCAACACAAAGTAATATAATAAGTGCAATAAGCAAGCATGTAAGAATCAATGCACACAGTTGACACAAGTGTTTGCTTCTAAGATAGAAAGGAGTAGGTAAACTGACTCAACATAAAGTAAAAGAAAGGCCCTTCGCAGAGGGAAGCAGGGATTAAATCATGTGCTAGAGCTTTTTAAGTTTTGAAATCATATAGAGAGCATACAAATAAAGTTTTGAGAGGTGTTTGTTGTTGTCAACGAATGGTAGTGGGCACTCTAACCCCCTTGTCAAACAGACTTTTAAAGAGCGGCTCCCATGAAGGACGTTATCTCTACTAGCAAGGTAGATCATCCCTCTTCTCTTTTGTTTACACATGTATTTTAGTTTTATTTATAGATGACACTCCTCCCAACCTTTTGCTTTCACAAGGCATGGCTAACTGAATCCTCGGGTGCCTTCCAACATTTCACATACCATGGAGGAGTGTCTATTTGCAAAATTAAGTTGCTTACTGATAAATCAGGGCAAAACATGTGAAGAGAATTATTAGTGAAGGTTAATTAATTGGGGCTGGGAACCCCGTTGCCAGCTCTTTTTGCAAAATTATTGGATAAGCGGATGAGCCACTAGTCCATTGGTGAAAGTCTGCCCAACAAGATTGAAAGATAAAACACCACATACTTCCTCATGAGCTATAGAACATTGACACAAATAAGAGATAATAACTTTTGAATTGTTTAAAGGTAGCACATGAAGTATTTACTTGGAATGGCAGAAAAATACCACATAGTAGGTAGTTATGGTGGACACAAATGGCATGAGTTTTGGCTCAAGGTTTTGGATGCACGAGAAGCATTCCCTCTCAGTACAAGGCTTTGGCTAGCAAGGTTGTTTGAAGCAAACACAAGTATGAACCGGTACAGCAAAACTTACATAAGAACATATTGCAAGCATTATAAGACTCTACACTGTCTTCCTTGTTGCTCAAACACTTTTACCAGAAAATATCTAGACCTTAGAGAGACCAATCATGCAAACCAAATTTCAACAAGCTCTACGGTAGTTCTCCACTAATAGGTTTAAACTACATGATACAAGAGCTTAAACATGATCTACTTGAGAGCTCAAAACAATTACCAAGTATCAAATTATTCAAGACAATATGAAGCATTTTCTGTTTCCAACCAAATAACAATAAGTGTTGCGGCTTTCAGCTTTCGCCATGAATATTAAAGTAAATTAAGAACACAAGTATTCACATGAAAAAGCGGAGCGTGTCTCTCTCCCACACAAGGATTGCTAGGATCCGAATTTATTCAAACGCAAACAAAAATAAAAACACACAGACGCTCCAAGCAAAGCACATAAAATATGGAAGAATTAAAATATAGTTTCACTAGAGATGACCTGATAAGTTGCTGATGAAGAAGGGGATGCCTTGGGCATCCCCAAGCTTAGACGCTTGAGTCTTCTTGAAATATGCTTGGGTGACCCACGGGGGCATCCCCAAGCTTAGGCTCTTCACTCTTCTTGATCACATTATATCACCCTTCTCTCTTGACCCTTGAAAACTTCTGCCACACCAAACTTCTCATAAACTTCATTAGAGGGGTTAGTACTCAAAAACTTTAATCCACTTTAGTTCTGTAGTGACACATTGCAAGAACTTAATAAAACATTATCTACAGCTCTCCACATCTAGAAAGCCTTACTTAAAGTCCACAAGAGACAATGCAAAAAACAGAGACAGAATTTGTTAAAACAGAACAACCAGTAAACATGAATTTTTTCGAGGTAATTCCGTTGCTCAAATCAGAAAACTCAAAACTAATGAAAGTTGCGTACATATCTGAGTAACACGCATGAATTTTTGCAGAATTTTTAGGTTCTCCTACAGAGAGATCTAGTCAAATTCGTGACAGCTAAAAATCTGTTTCTGCGCAGAAATCCAAATCTAGTATCAACTTTCTATTAGAGACTTTACTTGGCACAACAATGCGATAAAATAAAGATACAAAGGCATTGATACAGAAGTAAATAGCACCTTGACTCAAAAATAAAACAAAAATTGCAGAAATAAACTAATGGGTTGTCTCCCATAAGCGCTTTTCTTTAACACCTTTCAGCTAGGCGCAGAAGATTTTAATGATGCTTACATGGAAAATAGAAAATGAAGCAAAAGGAGCATCAAGAAGCAAATTCAAAACACATTTAAGTCTAACCCACTTCCAATGCATAGGAATCTTGTACACAAATAAATTAATGAAGAACAAAGTGACAAGCATAGGAAGATAAAACACGAGTAACCTCAAAATTTTCAGCATGTGGAGAGGTGTTTTAGTACCATGAAAATTTCTACAACCATATTTTCCTCTCTCATAATAATTTTCAGTAGCATCATGAACAAACTCAACAATACAACTATCACATGCAGCATGCTTTTCATGATCTACAAACACATAAATTTTATCAAGCTCAAAAATAATAGGATCAAAACTTTCAAAACCATTTTTATCAATAATATAACAAGATGATTGATCAATCTCAAAAGATATGGGACTCCTAAATAAAGTCAAGACCTCTCCAATCTCATTTTCATTAGTAGTACAATTAATATTATCAAGTAACATAGGACCATCATCTAGAGATTTATCATAAATATTTGCTAAGCAAAACTCTTTAGTACCATGCATTTCGATATCAGGCACAAACAAAGCATTATCATAAGATTTATCAAAATAGCATGGATTATCATAGATAACAGTAGCATAATTATTCTCACAAGTTTTACTCATAGGGAATATTTCAAGAGAATCCACAGGAACATAACATTCATCCTCCTTTGGTAAGCATGGAGGACAATCAAATAGTGTAAGAGATAAATAGTTACTCTCATTAGAAGGTTGGCATGGGTAGATAATCCATTCTTCCTCCTTTTGTTCATCACTCTCCTCCTGTTTTTCATCCAATGAGCTTTCAGGTTCATCAATTTCTTCTTTCACATGTTCCTGCAAATTGTGAGTGCATTCTTGTGCATGAATGAGTCTCTCTTTATAATCAATGATATAAGGATTATTGTTGTAATGTTCTATGCAATAATCAAGGATAGAAGAGACATAATCTTTAAGGTCCTTACAAGCAACACAGGTTTCATAATTTTTAGACATGAATGATTCTATTTCAGAAGCTCCCATAAATAAAACAAATTGTTCTACTTCTTTGAACCCAAGATGAATATAGTTATTCCAATGATAGTTCACAATTAAAACTTCTTCATTAAAGCCACATTGGAATTTAAGATGTTTAGTATCATGTTTAGAGCAACAGTTTATATCATGGCGTTTAAGCAAGATTTTAGCAATTGTATTCAATTTTTCTAACACGGCACTCATGGCTTTACCCTTTCTTGATTCTCTATAATTCATATATAATTCTATAAGCTCCATACAGGTTGTGGGTTCTTCCATAACAACAGTTTTTAATTTTTCGTTTTTTCAAACTTTTATGGATTTTCGGGTATATAAGAAAAATAAAACAAGACAAAAACAAACAAGACAAAAGTAAACTAAGCAAAATAATACTAGACAGAAATAAACTAAGCACAAATAAACTAGACAAAAGTAAACTAATCAAAACAAAATAAAATAAAAACAGAGAGAGAGGTAGAGTGTACTCCCCAGGTGAACTTATGAGTAGAGCTATGCTCCCCGGCAACGGCGCCAGAAAATAGTCTTGATAACCCACAAGTATAGGGGATCGCAACAGTCTTCGAGGGAAGTAAAACCCAAATTTATTGATTCGACACAAGGGGAGACAAAGAATACTTATAAGCCTTAACAGCTGAGTTGTCAATTCAGCTGCACCTGGAAAAGCACTAGTAACAGGGGTGATGTGAAAGCAACAGTAATATGAGAGCAATAGTAACAGTAACACAACAGCAGAGCAGAATACGCAGGCAATGGCACCAGAAAATAGTTGATACTACTTCTAATGGCATATAGGACCGAGTGAGTATTTGATGATGAAAGATGGACCGGGGTTCCCAGCTATCTACACTAGTGGTAACTCTCCAATAACAAGTGTTGGGTGAACAAATTACAGTTGGGCAATTGATAGGATTGAAATAGCATTAAGACAGAACATCAAGTTTATTAATCATGTAGGCATGTTTTCCATATATAGTCATACGTGCTCGCAATGAGAAACTTGCATAACATCTTTTGTCCTACCAAATGTGGCAAACCGGGCCTCTAGGGAAACTATCGGTAATTAAGGTACTCCTTTTAATAGAGCACCGGAGCAAAGCATTAACACTTGGTGAAAACATGTGATCCTCATATCTAAGCCATCCCCTCCAGTTATCCCGATTCTTTGTCACTGGGGCCTCGGGTTCCGGACATAGACATGTGCAAACAACTTGTAGATACAATCTAAGCAATAATTATAGAGCTTAAATCTAAGATCATGCCACTCGTGCACTAGTGACAAGCATTAAACACAACAAGATTGCAGCAACAATAACTTCACAAACTTTATAGATAGACTGATCATAATGTAACAATTCATCGGATCCCAACAAACACAACACCGATTACATCAGATGGATCTCAATCATGTAAGGCAGCTCATGAGATCATTGTATTGAAGTACATGGGAGAGAGAGTACCAACTAGCTACTACTAGAACCCTTAGTCTATGGGGGAACTACTCACGGAGCATGATGGAGGCAGTGGCGTCGATGGAGAAGGCTCCGGGGGTCGATCCCCGTCCCGGCAGGGTGCCGAAACAGGAACTTCTGACCCCCGAAACTAGGTTTCGCGATGGCGGCGGCGCTCCGGGAGTCTTTCTGGAGTATGATCTGTTGATATAGGGCTTTCACGTCGCGAGGGAATATATAGGCGAAAGGGCGGCGCGAGGGGGTGCCCGGGGGGCCCACCCCATATGGCGGCGCGCCCCCCTCCTTGGCCGCGCCCCCCTGTGGTCTGGAGGCCGTGGGCCTCCCCCTGGCTTGCCCTTCTGGCTCCGTGTGTCCCTCGGAGAAATAGGAGGTTTGGCTTTTGTTTCGTCGAATTCCGAGAATATTGCCCGAACAGCTTTTCTGGAACCAAAAACAGCAGAAAACAGGACTGGCACCTCGGCATCTTGTTAATAGGTTAGTCCCGGAAAATGCATAAAAGCATTATAAAGTGTGAGCAAAACATGTAGGTATTGTCATAAAACTAGCATGGAACATCAGAAATTATAGATACGTTGGAGACGTATCAGCACCACCCCGCCGGCTTGTTCCCAGATTCCGCCGTCCCTCCTTCCCCACCTGCCTATATTCCGCCGTCTTTCGACGGTGGCCTATTTGGCTGCTCCTCCGCCTGCCTGTTTTCCGACGACGGCCTACTCCTCGTCGTTCGTGGCTTGGCTTGCCTCGACCACGCCCGTCAGGTGTTCGTCCATTTGCCTCGCCGACCATGGACTCGGACGAAGAGGAGGAGCAGATGTTCGTCGAGCTTATGCGAGAAGAGATGGCAGCCGCCGCCCAAGACGAGGAGCACATGATGATCATCGGTTTCTTATCAAGCATGTACGCCGGGGTGGCAACTGGTCGACATGGTGGGTCGGCACCAGGTCGCCGGAAGTGCAAGCCGAGACAGAGAATGGAGGGCTACTGCATGTTGTACGCCGACTACTTCGCCGACAATCCATTGCACGGTGAGACTGTTTTCAGACGTCGTTTCAGGATGAGCAGAAAGCTATTTCTGCAAATTGTGTATGCCATCCGAGACTTTGACCCCTACTTCAGATGCAAGGCGGATTGCACTGGCTTGGTTGGATTTTCGTCACTGCAGAAGTGCATAGTGGCTATGAGGATGCTGGAGTATGGAGCTCCCGGTGATGGTGCAGATGACTATCTTCGGATGGCGGAGTCCACCGCCCTTGATTGTTTCTACCGGTTCTGCAGGGCTGTCATAGCAGTGTTCGGGGACTTTTACTTGAGATCACCCACTGTCGAAGACACTCAGAGGATCCTTGCAACAAATGAAGCTAGGGGTTTTCCAGGGATGCTTGGAAGCATTGACTGCATCTAAAGGTCTATATGATGCCCCCCATAGGGGGCCTCACAGCGATTTGAGGCTCGTAGCCGTTGGATCTTGTTTGGTGGTGGATCTCGTCCGTCCATTTTTTCACTGTGGAGTAGTCCAGGACGAGGCCCTCGCGCGAACCCGTTTTTTATCCATGGGTCATGTGAAGCCCGCCCGGCCCGGCGTCGTCGCGCACCTGCTCCTCCTCCTCTCCCTCGCGCACCTGCCTCCCGCCGCCACCCCGCGCCGCCTCTCCCCTTCTCCACCCATCGCGCCGCCCCTTCTCCTCCCGTCGCGCCGCCCCTTCCCTCGCCTGCGCATGGCAGCGCCGCCGTCCGCCGTCGCCTCGCGCCCCAGCCCCGCCGTCGCCGTCGCCTCGCGCCCCCAGCCCCGCCGCTAGCTCGCTCAGCCGCCACATCCCGCGCCATCTCCGCCCCCACGCCGCTCGTCGGAGGCCGCCGCGGGCGATGGGCGGCCGGCCGACCTATGGAAGGGGCCGCCGGCGCGAGCTAAGGGGCAGCGCTGCTCGTTTCCGCGGAGGCCGACCTCCGGCAGGGGCCGCCGGCGTGCAGACAACGCGCGGCCGGTCTCCACGGCGGTGGCGGCTCGATTGGAAGCGTGGCTTGGCAGGCCATGATGGAGATGGCCCGGGGAACGAGGCGCTAGGACGTGGTGGGCGGCTAGCGGTGAGGACATGAGCGGCCGGCGAGCTGTGAGGCAGCGCCCGACGCCGGCTCCTTCATCTCCACCAGCCATGTCACATAGACGGTACCGTCGCTCCCACCTTTGCAGATGTCAACACCCGGATTTTTAAGTCCAGATGCCTATTATGCCATTCATCGCAATCCCAGGAATATTGTTTTTGCGAGACATAATAGATTAATATCACAACACATCATTTATTACAACATCGTAATTGTCTTACAACAAAGGATCACATGATCCAGTCTCATTACAATAGTAGATGATCTATTGATCAAATACAAAACACATAGCGGAAGCGAAGTAGCGTAGTAGTAGTGGTCACGGTCCATCTGTTCCACAGGCAACTGTTGACGTCAGGAGTGATCCTAGTTGTCGTAGACGTCCTGCTGTCCTTCTTCCGGGTTCTGGTACTCCTCTTCATAGTCTGGCCATTTGAATAGCCAGGGACAAAGCCATGAGTACTTTAAAGTACTCGCAAACTAATACTAAGGTAAACACTATCAACTATAGAAGGGGATGCTAAGCTCTAGTTTCATTTGCAGAAAGCCAGTTTTATTTCATAAACATTTTAATAATCAAAAACCTTCATTTGCTCAACTAACTCAAGTGGGAACATTAGTGTCATTCCCACAACTCAGTTGTGATTCAAAGTCAAAGTCACCTTTCAATTCAAATCACAAGGCACCATTCAACTTTTCAAGTTCAAAATCACCCTTCACATGTCACATTTTGAAAGAAAAATGGTCGATGACTAACAGATATGGCCTTTCCAACCCTCCAGAACCGAGGACGCGGCTCTTCGACGAGATCTACACTCTGCAGAGGTCGTACACTTGTGCCACAACATTTGCAATAATCCGTCAGGTTAATCGGCCCTGATTTACCACACTCCGTGTGCGGACTACCAACCATAACCTTTCACTTACATATCCTAGTATAGGCATCTCTCCCCATGAGCTTGGCCTCCCCGGTGAAGACAAACCGTCACTGAATCGCACAGGGCTTGGGCCGGACATTCACCTCATTTCACGTCATTTCATATCATTTCACTTTTGTAGAGGCAGCCTCCAGCATAACCCCGATGACGCTTGTTTAGAGGGAACCCATACTAAGATACATAAACTTCTAGTTAAGCCCTACCCATATCAGGTATTGTGGGGGTACTTGCAAAATTGGAATGGTATCGCATCCAAACCCAACCATCAGTTTTTGTAAAATTCACCAAGTCATTCACCAGTCATATTCACCTTCAAAATCTTTCAATAGAATGACTCATCATTCCAAGGTTTTCAAAGTCTTTTCATTTCACAAGTTCCCATCTAGAGTAGTCAATTCTGATATTGAGCACTAGCAACTAGTCCTGAGGGATGCTAAATATCTTGGAGCTTGCTAGGCTAATTTTGATACTCTTGTAGTACTCTATTTCTAGACCAAAGTTAACTATAAAAGCAAGTTATAAATAATCAAAAACAAAAGCTTGTAAGAATAAAACTTGGGAAATAGGATCAGAAGCATAAAGTAAAAAGTAGTGGTGGGTGTGCCTTGCTCTAGTAGAGCTTTGCACTTTGCAAGACTATTAGCTTGCAAGGGTGTTAGCTTGCATTGGTAATAGCTTTCAAAATAACATAGCTTGCATTGGTAATAGCATGCAAGAATACTAGCTTGCAATAGTCTAGCTTGTATTGGTAATAGCTTGCCTTGGTTGGTGTATTGATCAAAGTGGTCTTCTTCTCCTTCTTCTTGGTAGAGTACCTCCTCTTCTTGATAGTCCCCGGTACTAGCGTCTATAAACGAATACGAGGATACAATCACCAAACAATTCATTGGCTATTCCAAACATCACATATATTCACACAAACTATTCTATTCACACTATTAATACAATTTGGTGCATTGGTGGTATTGTTTTGAGGAAGAATAGTTTCCTCTCATTGAATCTTCTTTAAGATTTAATTTCTCAAATCATCACACATGAATTTATGTTGACCTAGGTCAACCATTCATCATCATCACTTGAGAAAATGATTTAAATGAGGTAGGGATACCTCATACCATTTAATAGTGACTATTATGATTTAAAATCTCCAAGTATTTCATGTGAGAGTATTTGACCAGGGGTTCAAACTTCATATGAAGATACTTGGGACAAGATTTAAATGAAGTGGAACACTTCATATAATTTACACAAGTAAACTAGCATCACTTATTACTATTAAGTGGGTAAAAGTGTTGTTATCTTATTTAGGAAAAATAATTTCCTCTCATACTAAATAAGGTTTTGCTTTTAATTATTCAGAGATATAACTTCTTCTCATTGTCTCATTAAGATTTAATTTCTCTTATGAATAAAATATGACCTAGGTTGACCCAAGTCAACCTCTTCATACTTATCATTTGAGAAAGTGATTTAAATGAGGTGAACACCTCATACCTTTTAATCCTAACAAGGTAAAGATTTAATATCATCAACAATTCATATGAGACCTAAATGACCAGAGTCTCTACCTCATTTTGAATTGTTCATGACAAGATTTAAATGAGAGAAACACTCCCATAGGATTTAATAATTTGTTGGAACAATTTATCATGCTACTATGGCAAACATTTAGTATAAGTGAACAAATATGAGACCAAGCAACCAGGGTTATCACACTACTTCATACAACTTGAGAAGATGATTTAAATGAGGTGCTATACCTCATAGATTTGAAATCTTAAATTTGGGCAATAATTTAAATGGGCTAGTAATGGCCAGATAGCCATTATTTGAGTTTAGCCCATGATCATATGAAACAACTATAGTATTTTATTACATAATAAATTAGACCACATCAAATGTGATTTTTGAGAGGTGGAACCACCTCAAAATAGTTTATGGTTGATTTTTAATAATTGTTTGAAGTTTGAAAAGTTACTGATTTGTTATTTTTACTATTCAAATTCTACAACATATTTTGATTTGAATCCAGTGGGGTTGGATGGGGCTATTCATGAGCTTTCTAAAAATATAAAATTTGTTGAAAATGGCTCAGTAGATTTGGATCTATTAAATTTTGAAGCTAGCATCAGATTGCAAAATAAATGAAAAAGAATTAAACCATTTTGAATTCAAACGAGGGCGGGAAGCTAAACGGGCCGGCCCAGCTTCGCTGGCGATGCGGGCGGGCCGCCTGACAGTGGGGTCCACTGTCAGGGCGTTTAAAAACGCCGAAGCGGTATGCGAAAGGGGGCCGTGGGATTAAAAGAGATCGGACGGCCAGGGTTTGTCCTCATCGTCGACGAGCTCCGGCGAGGGGCAGGGTTACTGGCGGCGCTAGTCGGAGGTGGGCGGCTCACCTGAGCTCCGGCGAGACTGGGCGTTGGCGGCGTTCGACGTTGTCGAGGACGGCGAGTCGAACGGTGGTCGAGGGAGAGCTTGAGGAGGACGCAATCGGCGGCGAGCTTCTCAGCACCTCCGCGGCTCCGACGTTGCAATTGGACGGCGTCGGCGGCTAATCGAGCAAGGCGAGTGGACGAGGAGCTTGAGAAGGGGAAGGTGAGCAAGATTGGTGTGGAGAGCTAGGTGCGGGGATGCCTCCTTTTATAGCGGCGAGGGAGGGCAGCGCGGCATGGTTCGGTCGGTCATGGTGACGACGGTAGGGGGGTCGCAGGGGTACTGGCGATGATGCTCTCGTGCAGGCGACGTCGTGGCGGAGCTGTAGAGCTTGATTGTGGTGAAAACGAGGGCCGATGGCGCTCGTCATCGTCCTCGCACTCTGGCGGCAGTGGCGGGTGGTCGCCGATCATGGCGTCGTGCACAGGGTTCCCGCGGGCCAGTGAGGTTGTCTGGGAGGCTGCTGGCGTCATGGCGAGGCGACTGGGGCCTGGGCAGAGTGAGAGGAGGCGTGAGGCGATGGGGCACAGCGGCGTTCCGTCGCGTCCAGGGTTGCCATCGGGCGCGTCCTGGCGCGGGTGAGCGTCTTCTGGGCGCGTCTGGGCGTGGTCTGGACTAGCAGCTGCTGGTCAATGCCGACGTCGTCTCGGGTCAGCGCGTGCATGGTCAGCTTCAGGAGGGTCAGGGGAGGTCAGCTGACAAGGTGAGAGGTGATGGATGGGAGAGGAGGAAGGGATGGCATGTGAGGTGTCAAGTGGCCGGCATGGTGTGGGTTTTGGGTCATGGTGACCAAGAGAGAGGGGAGCAGTGGCTTGTACTGGTGATGGGAGGTGTGAGGGAGCTCCAGGGCAGCAGGGATGGTCGGCTTTGGACTTGGTCCAAGGTAAAAATGAGGTATGGGCACAAAGTTTACTCCCGCCGCTGTGTGTTTGTTTAAATGCCCGCAAGAGAAAAAGTTTCAAATTTTTGAAAATCCTTTGGTGGATCTCAAACATATATTCATAGAAGTGGAATGGTGGTGGTGGTGGTCAATTTGGTGAAGAAATGCAGAATGGCAAAAGTGAGATGATCTTCTCTTTATTTCAAAGTCTCCACTTGGCAGCACTATACTGGTCAACCTGGTCAACAAGAGGTGTGGTGGTCAACATGAAAGTTGTTGACCTTGACATGGTCTTGGATGACATGGAGAGAGTTGACTAAGTTTGGTTGAGGAATCAGAAGATAAAAGGGTGCAAAGTGGTGAAGATAAAATAAAAGTGACATATGACCATTATCATATGTGAGATGGTTTTGAGATTTCCTTTGATTGGATTCTTGTTTCTTTGATGCAATTGTGTTTGTTTAACATATATAAGAGTTTTACAACCAATAGATCAAGCCATTGTGGCCTTGCTTGAAGATTTGCAAATTTGGCCATAACACATAAGAGGTGATGTGTTAAGTTTTATTATTTTTGAAAAGGGTTCACCTTGCTTCACTTGGGCATGGGTTAGGGTCAATTTGGTGTTATAATAGGTTGAGAGATGGTTTCACACCATTTGGTCAAGGTTTAAAACCATAGGTCAAAGTTTGGTGAAATGGCTATGTGGCACATATGCTTCTATGCATATGTTTAATTTGATTTTTGATTTGAGTGTTCTTGGCCCATTTGATGTTGTTGAGTGTTGAAATGGTATATGGAAGTGATCCATCCATTCACAACAAGTCTTAGGGTCAAACTTCTCAAATTCACAAATTTGCACTTTTCTTACATATGCCTCTATGGCATTTTTAGTTTTCTTTTTATTTTCTTTGGAAACCACTTGGATTTGGTTTGATAGGTACTAGGTAAGGTGTAAGAAGGTTTTCCAAACCTCTAAGCAAAGTAGAAAGGCTTAGGGTAAAATTTTAGAAAAATAGCCATAGGCACATATACCTTTTTTTCTTATTTAATTCTCTTTTTATTTCATTTTAACTAGGGTGGTGAGAAGAGGGGTGAGGTTTAGGGTTTTGTGGGGTTCTCAAAGGTTCACCACCATTTAGCATAATTAATAAAGATAGGGTTCAAGATTTACCTATTAGGGCTATATGTCCCCATAGGTCTTTTATTTTATTTTGTGTTTCTCAAAATATAGCCCAAAATGAATTTTGGAGAAGATTAGGGTTTAAGGTTTTTCTTATTTGAATTATTTTTCTTGTATTTTATTTGATTGGTGATCTTCACTTGATCACTTTGGGGTTTTAGGGTTTAGCACATAAGCATAATAACACTCATCATGGCAAAACACAAGATTTAAACAAGGTCTATATGTATCAATCTTATTTTAATAAAAGTTTTTGTTGGTTCCAAAATTTGGAACTAGGGAAAATTAAATTTGTTTGTTTTGAAATTTTTGGGTTGTTACAAACCCTTCCCCCTTAAACAAATCTCGTCCCGAGATTTTAAGAAAAGTTAGGTTCCTAAGAGAGATTGAGCATTTTAATAACAGGAGGACATACTTGGCATGGTCTGGGGTGCTTCATAGGGGTTCATCTTTGGTTGTGGTGGGGGCATGGTCATCGGTCTACCCATGGAGTCATGTCTTGGGTAGTAGATGAAGCGAGTGTTCTTGATCTTGTCCTCATTTTGTCCACACAGACGGGAAATTGCTTCTTGCATAGCTTTGTCTAGTCCTTCCTTCCAAGTGTTTCTTGTTACAGAAAACCATATGGTTTCCCATACTGGGGCATCAAGCTTCCTTCGTAGATCAGTAGAGACGTCCCACTGAGGTGGTTCTCCTGACTGAGCCTTGAGGGGTATTCCGAAGAACTCGGGATACGGGTGTCCCAGATAGTCCACCAGTTGCTTCAATTCCTTTTCGAAACTTTTGTCGTCTCCGGATCCAAGCTTATAGGACTCCCATTGGTACTTCATCTGTGAGCAAAGAGGAGGAGTAAATTTAGAGAAGTATTCAAGTGTGCAAAATTTTAGATAGTGCTACAAAGAAAGTAGAGTATGAATTTCTCATTTTGAAAAAGATTTCAAGGATAAGAGTGAGAATAAGTTTTTCACAATTATTCACTTCTTTGGTTTTTGAAGCTAAGTTTTGCAGACGTCCATTCTAACTAGGGTCTCCTAAGGTCAAACAATGGCTCTGATACCAACTTGTCAACACCCGGATTTTTAAGTCCAGATGCCTATTATGCCATTCATCGCAATCCCAGGAATATTGTTTTTGCGAGACATAATAGATTAATATCACAACACATCATTTATTACAACATCGTAATTGTCTTACAACAAAGGATCACATGATCCAGTCTCATTACAATAGTAGATGATCTATTGATCAAATACAAAACACATAGCGGAAGCGAAGTAGCGTAGTAGTAGTGGTCACGGTCCATCTGTTCCACAGGCAACTGTTGACGTCAGGAGTGATCCTAGTTGTCGTAGACGTCCTGCTGTCCTTCTTCCGGGTTCTGGTACTCCTCTTCATAGTCTGGCCATTTGAATAGCCAGGGACAAAGCCATGAGTACTTTAAAGTACTCGCAAACTAATACTAAGGTAAACACTATCAACTATAGAAGGGGATGCTAAGCTCTAGTTTCATTTGCAGAAAGCCAGTTTTATTTCATAAACATTTTAATAATCAAAAACCTTCATTTGCTCAACTAACTCAAGTGGGAACATTAGTGTCATTCCCACAACTCAGTTGTGATTCAAAGTCAAAGTCACCTTTCAATTCAAATCACAAGGCACCATTCAACTTTTCAAGTTCAAAATCACCCTTCACATGTCACATTTTGAAAGAAAAATGGTCTGATGACGGAACAAGATGGCCTGTCCATCCGTCCATAACCGTGGACGCGGCTATTCGATTAGATCTAGACTCTGCAGAGGTCGTACACTTGTGCCACAACATTTGCAATAATCCGTCGTGGTTAATCGGCCCTGATTTACCACACTCCGTGTGCGGACTACCAACCATAACCTTTCACTTACATATCCTAGTATAGGCATCTCTCCCCATGAGCTTGGCCTCCCAGTGAAGACAAACTGTCAGCCTGGGAACTGCACAGGGCTTGGGCCGGACATTCACCTCATTTCACGTCATTTCATATCATTTCACTTTTGTAGAGGCAGCCTCCAGCATAACCCCGATGACGCTTGTTTAGAGGGAACCCATACTAAGATACATAAACTTCTAGTTAAGCCCTACCCATATCAGGTATTGTGGGGGTACTTGCAAAATTGGAATGGTATCGCATCCAAACCCAACCATCAGTTTTTGTAAAATTCACCAAGTCATTCACCAGTCATATTCACCTTCAAAATCTTTCAATAGAATGACTCATCATTCCAAGGTTTTCAAAGTCTTTTCATTTCACAAGTTCCCATCTAGAGTAGTCAATTCTGATATTGAGCACTAGCAACTAGTCCTGAGGGATGCTAAATATCTTGGAGCTTGCTAGGCTAATTTTGATACTCTTGTAGTACTCTATTTCTAGACCAAAGTTAACTATAAAAGCAAGTTATAAATAATCAAAAACAAAAGCTTGTAAGAATAAAACTTGGGAAATAGGATCAGAAGCATAAAGTAAAAAGTAGTGGTGGGTGTGCCTTGCTCTAGTAGAGCTTTGCACTTTGCAAGACTATTAGCTTGCAAGGGTGTTAGCTTGCATTGGTAATAGCTTTCAAAATAACATAGCTTGCATTGGTAATAGCATGCAAGAATACTAGCTTGCAATAGTCTAGCTTGTATTGGTAATAGCTTGCCTTGGTTGGTGTATTGATCAAAGTGGTCTTCTTCTCCTTCTTCTTGGTAGAGTACCTCCTCTTCTTGATAGTCCCCGGTACTAGCGTCTATAAACGAATACGAGGATACAATCACCAAACAATTCATTGGCTATTCCAAACATCACATATATTCACACAAACTATTCTATTCACACTATTAATACAATTTGGTGCATTGGTGGTATTGTTTTGAGGAAGAATAGTTTCCTCTCATTGAATCTTCTTTAAGATTTAATTTCTCAAATCATCACACATGAATTTATGTTGACCTAGGTCAACCATTCATCATCATCACTTGAGAAAATGATTTAAATGAGGTAGGGATACCTCATACCATTTAATAGTGACTATTATGATTTAAAATCTCCAAGTATTTCATGTGAGAGTATTTGACCAGGGGTTCAAACTTCATATGAAGATACTTGGGACAAGATTTAAATGAAGTGGAACACTTCATATAATTTACACAAGTAAACTAGCATCACTTATTACTATTAAGTGGGTAAAAGTGTTGTTATCTTATTTAGGAAAAATAATTTCCTCTCATACTAAATAAGGTTTTGCTTTTAATTATTCAGAGATATAACTTCTTCTCATTGTCTCATTAAGATTTAATTTCTCTTATGAATAAAATATGACCTAGGTTGACCCAAGTCAACCTCTTCATACTTATCATTTGAGAAAGTGATTTAAATGAGGTGAACACCTCATACCTTTTAATCCTAACAAGGTAAAGATTTAATATCATCAACAATTCATATGAGACCTAAATGACCAGAGTCTCTACCTCATTTTGAATTGTTCATGACAAGATTTAAATGAGAGAAACACTCCCATAGGATTTAATAATTTGTTGGAACAATTTATCATGCTACTATGGCAAACATTTAGTATAAGTGAACAAATATGAGACCAAGCAACCAGGGTTATCACACTACTTCATACAACTTGAGAAGATGATTTAAATGAGGTGCTATACCTCATAGATTTGAAATCTTAAATTTGGGCAATAATTTAAATGGGCTAGTAATGGCCAGATAGCCATTATTTGAGTTTAGCCCATGATCATATGAAACAACTATAGTATTTTATTACATAATAAATTAGACCACATCAAATGTGATTTTTGAGAGGTGGAACCACCTCAAAATAGTTTATGGTTGATTTTTAATAATTGTTTGAAGTTTGAAAAGTTACTGATTTGTTATTTTTACTATTCAAATTCTACAACATATTTTGATTTGAATCCAGTGGGGTTGGATGGGGCTATTCATGAGCTTTCTAAAAATATAAAATTTGTTGAAAATGGCTCAGTAGATTTGGATCTATTAAATTTTGAAGCTAGCATCAGATTGCAAAATAAATGAAAAAGAATTAAACCATTTTGAATTCAAACGAGGGCGGGAAGCTAAACGGGCCGGCCCAGCTTCGCTGGCGATGCGGGCGGGCCGCTGACGATGGGGTCCACTGTCAGGGCGTTTAAAAACGCCGAAGCGGTATGCGAAAGGGGGCCGTGGGATTAAAAGAGATCGGACGGCCAGGGTTTGTCCTCATCGTCGACGAGCTCCGGCGAGGGGCAGGGTTACTGGCGGCGCTAGTCGGAGGTGGGCGGCTCACCTGAGCTCCGGCGAGACTGGGCGTTGGTGGCGTTCGACGTTGTCGAGGACGGCGAGTCGAACGGTGGTCGAGGGAGAGCTTGAGGAGGACGCAATCGGCGGCGAGCTTCTCAGCACCTCCGCGGCTCCGACGTTGCAATTGGACGGCGTCGGCGGCTAATCGAGCAAGGCGAGTGGACGAGGAGCTTGAGAAGGGGAAGGTGAGCAAGATTGGTGTGGAGAGCTAGGTGCGGGGATGCCTCCTTTTATAGCGGCGAGGGAGGGCAGCGCGGCATGGTTCGGTCGGTCATGGTGACGACGGTAGGGGGGTCGCAGGGGTACTGGCGATGATGCTCTCGTGCAGGCGACGTCATGGCGGAGCTGTAGAGCTTGATTGTGGTGAAAACGAGGGCCGATGGCGCTCGTCATCGTCCTCGCACTCTGGCGGCAGTGGCGGGTGGTCGCCGATCATGGCGTCGTGCACAGGGTTCCCGCGGGCCAGTGAGGTTGTCTGGGAGGCTGCTGGCGTCATGGCGAGGCGACTGGGGCCTGGGCAGAGTGAGAGGAGGCGTGAGGCGATGGGGCACAGCGGCGTTCCGTCGCGTCCAGGGTTGCCATCGGGCGCGTCCTGGCGCGGGTGAGCGTCTTCTGGGCGCGTCTGGGCGTGGTCTGGACTAGCAGCTGCTGGTCAATGCCGACGTCGTCTCGGGTCAGCGCGTGCATGGTCGGCCTTCGTGGAGGGTCGTGGGAGGTCACCGACAAGGTGAGAGGTGATGGATGGGAGAGGAGGAAGGGATGGCATGTGAGGTGTCAAGTGGCCGGCATGGTGTGGGTTTTGGGTCATGGTGACCAAGAGAGAGGGGAGCAGTGGCTTGTACTGGTGATGGGAGGTGTGAGGGAGCTCCAGGGCAGCAGGGATGGTCAGCTTTGGACTTGGTCCAAGGTAAAAATGAGGTATGGGCACAAAGTTTACTCCTGCCTGCCAGGTGTTTGGTTAAATGCCCGCAAGAGAAAAAGTTTCAAATTTTTGAAAATCCTTTGGTGGATCTCAAACATATATTCATAGAAGTGGAATGGTGGTGGTGGTGGTCAATTTGGTGAAGAAATGCAGAATGGCAAAAGTGAGATGATCTTCTCTTTATTTCAAAGTCTCCACTTGGCAGCACTATACTGGTCAACCTGGTCAACAAGAGGTGTGGTGGTCAACATGAAAGTTGTTGACCTTGACATGGTCTTGGATGACATGGAGAGAGTTGACTAAGTTTGGTTGAGGAATCAGAAGATAAAAGGGTGCAAAGTGGTGAAGATAAAATAAAAGTGACATATGACCATTATCATATGTGAGATGGTTTTGAGATTTCCTTTGATTGGATTCTTGTTTCTTTGATGCAATTGTGTTTGTTTAACATATATAAGAGTTTTACAACCAATAGATCAAGCCATTGTGGCCTTGCTTGAAGATTTGCAAATTTGGCCATAACACATAAGAGGTGATGTGTTAAGTTTTATTATTTTTGAAAAGGGTTCACCTTGCTTCACTTGGGCATGGGTTAGGGTCAATTTGGTGTTATAATAGGTTGAGAGATGGTTTCACACCATTTGGTCAAGGTTTAAAACCATAGGTCAAAGTTTGGTGAAATGGCTATGTGGCACATATGCTTCTATGCATATGTTTAATTTGATTTTTGATTTGAGTGTTCTTGGCCCATTTGATGTTGTTGAGTGTTGAAATGGTATATGGAAGTGATCCATCCATTCACAACAAGTCTTAGGGTCAAACTTCTCAAATTCACAAATTTGCACTTTTCTTACATATGCCTCTATGGCATTTTTAGTTTTCTTTTTATTTTCTTTGGAAACCACTTGGATTTGGTTTGATAGGTACTAGGTAAGGTGTAAGAAGGTTTTCCAAACCTCTAAGCAAAGTAGAAAGGCTTAGGGTAAAATTTTAGAAAAATAGCCATAGGCACATATACCTTTTTTTCTTATTTAATTCTCTTTTTATTTCATTTTAACTAGGGTGGTGAGAAGAGGGGTGAGGTTTAGGGTTTTGTGGGGTTCTCAAAGGTTCACCACCATTTAGCATAATTAATAAAGATAGGGTTCAAGATTTACCTATTAGGGCTATATGTCCCCATAGGTCTTTTATTTTATTTTGTGTTTCTCAAAATATAGCCCAAAATGAATTTTGGAGAAGATTAGGGTTTAAGGTTTTTCTTATTTGAATTATTTTTCTTGTATTTTATTTGATTGGTGATCTTCACTTGATCACTTTGGGGTTTTAGGGTTTAGCACATAAGCATAATAACACTCATCATGGCAAAACACAAGATTTAAACAAGGTCTATATGTATCAATCTTATTTTAATAAAAGTTTTTGTTGGTTCCAAAATTTGGAACTAGGGAAAATTAAATTTGTTTGTTTTGAAATTTTTGGGTTGTTACAGCAGACCACCTCGTCGGCACATCCGTCCTCACTGGTCAACGCTAGATTAGTGCTCATGGTCTCCCATTTTCCTCTTCCCCTCTCTCCTCACGTTTTTATATCCCATTTCCAGTTCATGTGTGATGTATATTGTTTTTAGTTTTTCCTAATTGATAGCAAAGTTCATGGTTGTTTCAGCTGATGCCGTGTGATTGGTGGGCACCTGGGATTGTTCTGCGAGAATCAATCAGCCTGGATGGAGAATTCTGGCAACAAACTTTGGCAAGGTAATTTTTTGTTGAATTGTTCTGAGGCTGGGATTGTTCCTTTCCTGCTGTTTGTATCCAATGGATGCATGTCAGGTAACTCGTAATATTTTGTTTAGTTTTTTTACCGTTAAATAATTGTGTTGATCTCGATTTTGTTGTGATGAAATCCGTCTCTGAAACATACGCCTCAATCAGTGTTGGTATTTTTACATATGACAAACTATGATCTCTGTTGTTGTGTCATGTTATATCAGTCATCCTTTTGAAGAATACAGTACAAGCCTTGCTAAGTATTGCATTTTAGTCATAACACACGTTGCACTCCCCAAACCTCATGTACTAGGTTCATGTTCTATCTTATTCAGTAGCTTGCTTCATCTTTAGTTGATGTAACCTTGATGCTTAATTTTATCTAAAACAACACAATTACCATCTTATGAAATAACACAAAGAGGTCTACTAACATCTCAGTTTGCAAGAGGCGTTCTGATGGAAAGAAATAGCCTTTTTTGCTAGAGCTGGTTGTGTTACCTGTGCCTGGTCTATTTTTGCTTTTTTGTTGTGGAAATGATTTTCTTGCTAATGAGAAAAAGAACACACGCTCACTGTGCATGTACATGTGCCTGTTCTATTTTCTGTTTTTATTTTTGTCTTTGTTGCTTTCTCATTTAACTCTTCCCTCTTATGATCTACAGGAGTACAGGGCACAATTATATCTTTCAAGTGAGATTCGGTTTTATCTCGAAGCCGTGCAAATCAATGTCACACATCTACTGTACTTATTGGTGCTTTGCCTTTCTGCCTATCACACGTACCAAGTGTAATATATGTTTCTCAAGTAATATACGTATGAATACTAACTTAAATATGCAAGCATTTGGTTTATTTAGTGAGATGTATACATTTTATACACTGGCATGAATATGATTTTACAATAACATAGCAGAGAAACATCAGTGTACATAATTATAATATCCATCAGTGGACATACATGTCTGATCTTTTGGTGTCAGACGTTACCTACCATTGTCCCTGATCCTCCTTTCGTGATGCTTCACCCTTGGAAGCTAATGCAATGCCCTTTTGTTAACATTATGTCAATGAAAATAGGTTTGCAGTATTGCGTGTTTCGCTCCAGTTTTTTTTACTAGATATAAAGAGGCTATGTGTTATGAGGTGACATTTGTTTAACTGATGGTGCTGATAGTTGAAGAGTGATCTTTTCAAGGAGTTTAAAAATGAACATAGATGGAAAATGTTCTCAAACCCTACTTGCTCATTTTGGATAGTATATGGTGGATATTTTCTGTTTCTTTACAAAAAATGTCTTGAAATTTTAGATCAGTCTTGTGGTTGCCCAATCAGCAGAAAATGCTAGACTAGCGCCTCTCCAAATTTAAAATGACTCATAATTGCAGGTTTATTCCCTATTATTTTGATAAACTGAACTTGCCTCTGGTTTACAGATTAAAAAGGTTTTTCATTGAAAATAAATCTTTCTTCCAGCCCTAAACTTGCCTCTGGTTTTATTCTAAAAATGTATTGAGTTCACTGTCATTAGTGGAAGTTACTTAGCAGGCACTATCAATTTCTACACCAAGCAATGTATACATGTACTCAGGCACTATCAATTTCTACATCAAGCAATGGATACATGTACCCAGTGTAGATTCTTGTACTCAGTGGAGACAAACGCTTCTTTTTTCCTTAGCATATGCCTGCAAAGTAGCTTCCGTGGGCTATCGTGGATACATAGTTGTTCTTCGATGATCTTTGCTTTATTGTTTTCATGTGCCTCTTGAATTTAGAGGTTAGTTCTGTATGATGTTTTGCCAAATAGCGACGTTGCCCAACTAGAGTCTGATGGCATGCTGATAGTTTCCCTTTTCTTTTATAGCCCTAACTAATTTTCCTGGCATTTAGAGTGCCGAGGCTGGCTTTGGGCTGCCAAATTTATGCGGAATGTATGACATGGATTCTTGACATCGACAACCTTACTGTATGAAATGTTGAGATGCTTGTTGTTTTCCAGCCACTTTTGGTTCTCCCCCCTAATGCCTTTGGGCTCAGCTCTTGTGCTCGTCGTTGTCGTAATTTTTTCTCGGTGTTGTATGGTCGCTCACATGGTTGGTATGTTGCTGTCTTACCTGCAGGTTATCTTCGTGCTGGAGCTTGCCGTGTCGAGTGGTTGCTGCTTGGATATGGGTTTGCCTGTGCTACACGTAGGTTTGACCCTTCTGAATACAACTCGGCGATTATGTTTCTGCTTGCATAGCCTTGTTTCTGTGGTTACCGTTGCTTCTTTGCGTGCTGTCATTCTTATTAGTATAAGGGTATTGTTTGCTGTGTCGCAAGGTACTGAGGTGATGTTGCTTTGCGATGCAAATGTTAACTTGGTTGCTTAAAATGCAAATGTCGTTTCGTGTTTAGCTTCCTTGCTTGAAAATCAGACAGAGATAGAAACGATAGTCCAGAGACCTTATATATGATGGTCATATAAACTTTCGCCCCGATATAATAGCATGACTATAAAGACATATAGAAGTCGTACCATAAGAATAGAGAATATTATGAAATCTTTCACACATAGAGCTGAAGCAGTGAAGATTTACTAAAGTCGTACTTTGTATTATTATTGTGTTGTATGGTAATACCCTGAGCTCTGCGTGTTAAATATAAATCTGCATTTTCCTTTGTTATTTGCGATTGCAGATTTTCCTTTTTAATCAATGATTGTGATGCAAGTGCTCATTTTATTTTCCAGTATCTTCCAGGCTCACTCTTCTGTGCCTATGTGGATGGTTGTTTTGATCAAATGGTACTATCTTATATCCATACCCTCTAGCCACGGTAAGATCATCTCTTCGGCTTTGGTTCATTCAGACAATTTATGTCATACGATTGCCATATTGTAGTTCCTGATCCCTGATTTTTCTTCATTTGGCACCTTTCCTTCAGCATGTTCGTTTTACCATCACCATGAGAAGCTTAGCCCTTCAGAGTGGTGGTGATGGTTGGAGGTGAAGGCAAGGTGGTTTTTCTTGATGATTTTTCATTTGTTACTGAACAAGACTCTGAACATATTTAGTTCATGCCTTTCTATCTTATAGTAGTGTAAAGGAACCTCTTGCAGGGTAGTGCATTGTTCCTTCTCTATATTCTCTGTGTGGAAAACAAAACACATATTTACCAATTAGTAATATTCTGAATGTTGTGTTTATTGCTCCAGATTGTTTCCAAATACATAGATAAGGATTTATTTGCACACAAACTTGGTAAGTTCAGTGTGGTTGGTGATTGTGGCGCTTAGCATACAGAGCACGACCGGTGTTGTTTCGTCACATTGAGACAAGGTGATGGTCTCTTCCTCCATATTAGGCGATGTCATTTCTGAATCCTCTCTGTGATGCCAATATTGATGCATAAGGTCGTTGATAATTTGGCGATATTATATAATGGATTGCAGGTGACTAACTCAACTATATTTAGGTGTACAAAAAAAATATAGAGCAAGTTGATTTTACCGAATTAGTTGTTATTAATTGAGAAAGGCTAAGTGGCTTACCTGAGATGTTGCACATTATTACTTATTTATTTCACAATGCAAGTGTCGTGATGTTGTAACTGTGGATGTTTGGACATGAACATTGTTTCTTACAAATTACTGTACTCACTTTCTCTACACAAAAATGAACTCATGCCTATTTGTTCCATTGCTTGGTAGTTCATGGTTGGTATATGTACTGCTTAATGGATATGGTAGGCCACTGCAACATTAAGTCAGAGGTGATTGAGTGTGATTAGGTGGTCTCTGATAGTATAAAGATTTGTTACTAACCTATCAAATACATACAAGGTTCTCCAGTCATATAGTTAATAGGATGGCAATGTAAGCTTGCTGAAGCTATTTTGCTTTGATTTCTTCTTGTGATGATCTACTCTTGAAATGCTTGACTGGTACACTGATAGCTAATATAACTAGAATTTGGGTGGTTCTATATTTTTCTTGTCATATTTTGTATACTTGGAAGTTGTATCTTACTATTTTGTAATTTTTGATGATCTATAGTTTCTCGATCACAGTCTGTTCTGCGCTTTATTTTATTTTCAGATAACATAGAATAGAAAGTAGTTTTTGTCCTGCACCTTCGTAAGCATACTGTCTATACAACCCAATATCCCTGATCCGGTGATTGCAGCTAATTAGTTTTGCTTAATATATTTCTTTGGTTTCACATGCACCATACTTTCATTTATTTTTCTTCATGCAAAGCATAATGTTTTTCTCAATAGATATTGTCTGGGTTATTTTTGGAATTCATCATGGGACTGCTTCATGCTTAGTTTGCGTATGCCACCCAGAATTCAAGATGTAGTCATACAGTTAGGTACAAAGTTTTTTTTCCCCTGGTGTGTTGTAAATATTTCACTGTGATTTTTTCGGACAGCTAATTCTAAGTGCGCGCTGACATGGATTACTAATGTTCATTGCTATTAGACCGGTTTGTTTTACTAGCTGGGTCAGCTGAATGTTAAAATGGGAGGCAGGATAGTCCTTGTGGGCTGTAAATTTGAAAAGTTGTTAGGTTTCTGTTATGAAATTCTTAGAATCGTACCATTTATCTTCATACGTTAGGGCTTCTGGAGTAGAAGAATATGTTAATTGCTAATACCCTCATTCTTCTGATATTTTAGATTTGCAAAGCTGCATTGAAAAGGCATTTGACTGCATTTATATACTCGCTACTTTCAATTTAGTTCATGATTGGTTCAGTTGCTGGCCGTGTGGTTGAGGCTACCTAGGGATTGTTCTGTGAGAATCGATCAGCCTAGATGGAGAATTCTCGCAGCAAACTTTGGCAAGGTAATTTTCTCATAATGAAAAGCTTACATGGTTGCTCTTTGTCCCTTTCTTGTGAAACTCATACCAACTCATTTTTTAGATGTCAAAGTAGTTAATATTCGATAATTAATGTCACCGTTCTGCCGCTAAACGCTTTTTGTATTTTTAGGAAGCATAAGTGATGTTCTTATGATTTCTATTTTGTATCCTGGCAATGACATCAATGAAGTTGGATCATAATGGTGTTATTCGTCAATTTATAGACCCATCTATATTTTCAATAAAGATTGTACAGAGATTCATGGCTAGCTGCATAAGCATAATTCAGTAAGAATTTATCTAATTTCCCTGAACACTATTGTCCAGTATATACATGTATTTGCTGATTCTAACAAAGATGCATGCTGATCTCTGAAAAGTACAGTATATATCTTTATCTTAAAACTGTTGATGTGTAGCTTGAGTAGTTGGTTGATTTAGGTTTGTACTTCTTTGTAACTGAAACTAATTTACATCTGCATCTTATTAAGTTAGGCCAACTGCCATTTCTTTGATTATATTGTATCCCCTGATTTGCCACCCTACTTTGTAAAAATGGACTTTACCAACGTGTGAATATCCACAGACATGTCTACGAAAATTGGAGTATGTGGTTCAGATTAAGTTCCTTGAATGAAACCTCTTGCCTCAGTAAAAGGTTTGATGTGCTACAGGAATAATGTGAAATGAAGTCATATATCCACCGGAATAAAGTAGGTGTACCTTTTTTTGTTTGTTTTTTTTCAGTACCATTTCACTTCAGTTAGCTGAAAGACAATACGATGAGAAAGGTTTCTACCATTTGATTGTGTACTTTCTCGTGTCAATGAGGTGACTGAGCCAACACACTAAGGTTCTTTGTACTTTGTTATTTACTCAGTTTTTTAATATAGTCAAGTTCTCACATGTCGTAAATCCTTTTATATCCACTTTTCTGCAAGGAATGTATGTATTTCCATTGGATATATTTGGTTTTCTCTTGATAACATTCAGTTATTAAGGCTATTTTTTGGATATGAAAGCACCTGTTCATTTCTTATCTGTAACTAAACATTGCCTCCTGTAGATTTTCGTGTTTGTAATTTCTGCAAATCTGTGTTATCATCAACTATGCTATTGGTGTGTATATTTTCATGGTTTAATCAGCATGAAGAATACCAGTCGAGGAAACAACATAATCCAGTGATCCAAGCCTTTCGAACTCGGACACATCACTACCCAGTAGAGAAGCAGCAAATTAAGAACCAGTGAACAAGATGCTAACTACTGTTGCACTTCTATTTTCAATATTTCTTTGTTCAGCGAGCATGATCTACAAAAAAGATTGAACATCTTTGGCCTACATCTTCTTCTATTTCCTCATTAACCCTGTGGCTCGGAGTTGTTGTCTTGAGCCGATTGAGAATGAGAATGAGCTATTGCTAAACTTAGAATTAAGATCGTCTCCCTAAAAATTGGTGTGCACTCCGTACCAGTAGGGTTGCTTATAGCCCATTTGACTCGGCTATTTTATATCTTATATGACACACCATGTCTTATCACCCCTGTTTAAGAAGTTTCCTTTGTTGTTTCTACAAAACGCCAAGGTCCACCCCTGTTTTTTAATAGTGTTATTATACAAAATATGAACACATGCGAGAGTCACGGGGTGCACACCTCTAAATCGCATATCAAACTTGGATCTTGACGTTGTGATCGTCCATTTGGTAAAAACTAAAACAAATTACCTTTTGCATATAATCGTTTAATTAACCTAAATTAACAGGATCGTGCGCCAAGGCGCACATCTAAATCTAGTGCATTGGAAATGGAAGAACTGTCCGTTTACATGGCAGGGAATGTACAAGGGTCACAAAAAAGGCTGCACAGTGATACTTGAAGCAGTGGCTACCCATGATCTCTGGATTTGGTACTCTTTCTTTGGTATGCCTGGATCCAACAATGACATCAACGTCCTAAACTGCTTCCCGATCTTTTCCAAGCTTGTTGAGGGTCATGCTCCTCCGGTGAACTATGTGATCAATGGTCGGCACTACAACAAAGGATACTACCTTGCAGACGGTATCTATCCAAAGTGGGCAACATTTGTCAAGACTATCTCAAAACCTAGCACCCCAAACTTTCCGAGTTTGTCAAGAAACAAGAAGCTTGCCGAAAAGACGTCGAACGTGCATTTGGTGTCCTCCAGCAGAGATTTAATGTCGTCCGATTCCCCGCTATGACTTGGTCCAAAGATCAGATGTGGGAGGTAATGAACTGTTGTGTGTGCTTACACAATATGATTATTGAAAATGAGCGAAAACATCCTGTTCCTCTGGCTAAGCAAGAAGCACCATATGAGAGAGAGGGTCCTCTTGCACAGCCTAATCACCAGGTGCCGACATCATGGGCCGCCTTCATTGCTATGCGCCAGGAGATTCGAGACTCTAAAATGCATCAACAGCTGCAAGATGATCTGCTGGAGCACATATGGACGCTCCGAGGCAACGCCAACGCCGACGACAACTAGTCTGTCTTAATTTGTTTCAAAACTTGTGAAATTGTGTGCTTCATTTGTTTCAGCACTTGTTAAACATTGTACTGATTTTCGCCAATTTTGTTTCAGCAATTATCTGACTCTTGTTCGCCGAACTTGTCAAATTTTATGTCGAATTTGTTTGAAATATGTCAAATGGCCGAGGTTGGGGGTGTCCTGCCGGGGGGACGGCTGGAACTTCGGCGCTCCCCAGGCGAAACTTTCCTCCAATCCGGAGAAAAATTTCGCCGGATTTAGACGTGGGGAGCGCCAACGAGTGGAGATGCTCTAAGTTCTCGGTTTTGTGGCGATTCCGGAGCAAGCTGTTCACAGTGGCTGTCCACTAATCGGTCATGGGCGGGCAGGTGGCGGAAGGTTGACACCAGTACGTGCAATGACAACGTACTGCGTGAAAGCGCACTCGACTGAACGGGGATAGTTATTGATTGGCAGCATAAAGCTAATGAATGTACATAAAAAATTAAGGATCAATAATGTAAATAATTAGATCATAAGCGAAATTCCACCTGATACAACAGAAGCACTCCGCCTCACCTATCACCTAGCTCCACTCCATGAAGTGTCTCCACGAAAAACTAATATGCTTTGGTATGACAAAAGGAAGCCGTCTTATTTGATCACTTCACTCTACGAAATGTTTTCTACGAAGTGCGTAACCAATGCAGAGCAAACAATAAGCAAAGAAACAATTCATCATTAGGATACCGATGCATACTAGTCGCTAAATTAATACTTACATTCAAGTTGCCATCCCGTGCTACTTCGAAACTAAAGTGTTATCCACAGCCCATAGGAAAGGCTTTATCATAATCATCATCTCATATCATAAGATGCATCTTCGATTCCTCAAAATACGTTAAAGGGTGGATATGTCACTACCAGCTCTAGGTTCTCTTATGAACTTTAAATCCAAAATCAACATATATCTCATCACGATGTAGAGAGGGTTCAAGATGAAATGTTGCCATAGAATTATACCAAACTTTTGTACTTACTTTTATTATTATGGTTTTAACAAATATAAGTTGCAAATTACTTAGATATCTTTTTAACAAAATAATATTGCTTCCTTATTATTTATTATTGTCTTTTCCACTGTATAGTTGTAATGTATATAATTAATAATTAAAATGAGTTGTGCAAATGTTTTTTTTCTGAGCTTCCCTTAATAATATACATAGCCATCTTAAATGTGAAAACTCATTGAATATATTTTTTTTACAAAAAATGAATTAGACAATGTATACAATATTATTATGTGAATGTTTTTATATGTATTAGTATTATTGAAAATATTGGTAGAGATTTAAAGCGTACGTGACAAATATCTTAATAGAGATGTGTGTAGTGTATGGTTACGCAAACAAGTATATATAAACTTTTGGGATATAAGTTTTTGTTGAGCCAAGTTGGAGACTTCACCAGAGTTTAAAACCTTTCCGGCGAGCACCAAACATAGCGTGGCCTACGGATTCGGTTTAGAAAGGAGGCCATAAATCGCTTACCGTAGACACGCAGGTGCGGAAGGTTGAGGAAGCGAATCTCTCATGTCACTGGTGAAAGTGCATGGAGCGAGCCTCATATGTGGTTTTGGTATTTAATGACAAACTCTATGGACTAACATTTACATTAAATTATATTTGTAGGATTTGTCCATAGCCAATTCTTGAACCATATGTTAGCTTCAAGGTTGAAAGAAGAAGATCATGTGATGACCAAAATGTTCATGGAGTGATCCAAACATTGGTCATGAGAGAGTTGAGCCCATGTCATGTATGTCTTGAAGAACAAGATGTAGTGGTATCTCATGTGTACCTTCAAGACATCAACATAATGATGAAAGAAGAAGTCAACTGCAAAATTGCCGTCCATATGGTGTTCATAGATGTATGAAGATATGGCGAAGAAGAGGATCTCCCATGGTGGAGTATGAGGAGCAATCCGCAAGACTTCATCAGGAAAGCACAACTGAGAAAAGCATTCCATATTGCTGCAGTTAAGATTATCATCATATAACTCAAGTGGAATGCACAAGGTTAAGGTTTGTTCTTGATATGACTTTGCCTTTTAGTGTTTTTGTTGGCAGACTGGGTTTTATGATCAGTAGTTGTTCTATCAAGAAGACTCTCGAGTGAGTAACGTGGCCGTATGATACGTGCATTTTACATCATCATTATTGTCACATACTATGTTCAGTTTTCATTGATATATGCCATCATACACCATTATTTATGAATTTTTAGATGATTTTCGGGACTTTACTGCGAAGTCCCCTTAATTTGGTATTTAATTCTTGGGAGGCAGAAAACATATTTTTTCCTTTTTATTGTTTCAGGGACCTTCTGGACACCTAAAAATCGAGGAAAAATTACCTGATCAATTTTTCACCCGAAGAAAGACCGTGAGCGAAAGAAGCATGTGAGGGAGACCACGAGGGCCAAACGACCCTAGGTGGCGCGCCCTACATGTCGGGGCACGCCACCTAGGCTCGTTTGAGCCTCGGGCATCGTCTCGGGCCCCTTTTATACCAGATCCTATGTTTCTCCTAAAAAGCTAAGCCACATTTTTCCAGAGATTTATTGAGGCGGCGGTGGAGGCGAAGGTCCTCTCCTACTTCGGGAGAGGGCAGATCATGTCGCACCGGTGCCTCCAGTGAAGGGGAAATTGACGCCATTGACATCACCACTTGACGAGGGAGCTCCTCGAAAATGTCCACCATGAGGGGCTTAGGGTTGACTGAATCCTGCGGGCTAGCACGAGACATCGGATACCAAACAAACAGGGAGAGAGATTTACCCAGGTTCGGGGCCCTCGATGAGGTAAAACCCTTACTTCCTACTTGTCTGATCTTGATTTATCGAATGTGTCGGGTTACAATGGGGCAGCCGATAGGCTGCTATGGTCGACTCACCGAGAGGCAAGGATTCTAGGGTTTGTGCTCTAAGTTGCGGTGGTTCTACATATTGTTGTTCCGGTGTTCGGCAGGACCTCTCCTGGCCTTTATATAGCTGGCCAGGTCCCGAGAGTTATGTCCGAACTCGACTAGGTTACAAAGAAATCTAATCTAGTCTTTCCTTTATTGATGCCTTCTTGCCTTGTATATCAAGCATCCGTCTCCTGGTAGGTCTCCTTTGTTGGAACTGACATACGGGTCCACTTTACTTATTGGACAATCTTCGTGGCTCCTAGTTGGGCCAAGGGAGGTAGCGTAATGTCGGGTAGCCGAAGGGTAATGCCCACATCAGTATCCCCCGAGTGACTGTCTGAAGTGAAGCTTCGGCAGGGACTATAGTTTCCTTCATCCGAATATCCTTAGTTGTCGAAGAAAATTGAATCTCCTTGTTTTGCCATGAAGTCGAAATTGCTTGATATCGGATGTGCGTCCCGCGCTCCCGATGGGAGTAGCCCCCAAGCCTAGGGACGAATGTTTGCGACCGTGCGTAGAGTTAAGTTGTACTACTCGAAGATTTTACTGTCAATGCTTTCTAAGCTTCCCTCGTCATCCGATACATTTAGTATATCGGGTCATCAAAGACTTCGGGTGAAGCCATGCAATTTTGGTTGTACATAAGGGATAGAAGTAACAAGCCCATCCTTACTCGATTGAATCTATGCTGGTTAACTGCCAATTGAAAAACAACGTTGCCCTACTGATACGTCTTAAATATATCTATAAATTTTTGATGCTCCATGCTCATTTTGCACCAATTTATATATGTATTGCTTACACTTTGTTGCACTTTCATATGATTTCCGGCACTAACCTATTAACAAGATGCCACAGTGCCAGTTCCCTATTTTCTGTTGTTTTGTATTTTAGAAAAGTTGTACATGAAATATTCTCGGAATTGGACGAAACAAAAGCCGAAGTAAGACGAAGTTTAGAGGGGGATGAAGTGGCACCACAGGGCAGCCACACCTTCCCTAAGCGTGGCCCGTGCCTAGGGGTGGTGTGGGCCCCCAAGGCGTCCACCGACCTCGCCTCCTCCGCCTATTTATTCACGATCTCGGGAAAACCCTGGATACCCGAGCCTCCATCCACGAAAAGTTCCGTCGCGGCCGCCATCGCAGAACCCATCTCGGGGGGTTCTGAAGCTTTTCCGGGCACCCTGTCGGAGGGGGAAATTATCGATGGAGGCATCTACATCGCCATGCCCGCCACCGAAGTGATGCATGAGTAGTTCATCCCTGGACTATGGGTCCATAGCAGTAGCTAGATGGTTGTCTTCTCCAATTTGTGCCTCATGTTTAGATCTTGTGAGCTGCCCTACATGATCAAGATCATCTTTATGTAATGCTACATGTTGTGTTTGCTGGGATCCGATGAATATTGTATACTATGTTGAGGTCGATTATATATTCATGTCATATGTTATTTGTGATCTTGCATGCTCTCCGTTGCTAGTAGATACTCTGGCCAAGTAGATGTTTGTGACTCCAAGAGGGGGTATTTACGCTCGATAGTAGTTCATGCCTCTAGTTTTCTGGAAGAGTGACAATAACTTCTAAGATTGTAGATGTGTTGTTGCTACTAGGGAGAAAACAACAATGTTTTATCCAAGGGTAATTTTATTTTTTTACTTTACACACATTGCTTAATGCGATAATCTGTTGCTTGCAACTTAATACTGGAAGGGGTTTGGACGATAACCGGAAGATGGATTATTAGTTATAAACGCAGTTGGATTACGGTCTATGTATTATGTTGTAACTCCCAAACGAATCTGATAGTAATCATCTTGTCATGTATGGTCGATATTCTATCAATTGCCCAGCTGTAATTTGTTCACCCAACATGCTATTTATCTTTATGGAGAGACACCTCTAGTGAACTATAGACCCCAGTCCTTTCCTTTACACTGATAAATTCAACCACTGCAATCCTACTTTGTTTACTTTCTACAAGCTCTGTTCTCTTTAATTACTGCAAACATCTCCTTCCACTCGATACATTTAATCCTTTGTGTTCAGCGAAACCGGTAAGAATGACAACCTTACTGTAAGTTGGGGCAAAATATTTTGGTTGTGTTGTGTGCAGGTTCGACGTTGTTGCTGACGCCGGTATTGCGTACTACCACTAGTCAGCTAGCAACACCTTCAGAAGTCACGCCTTTCTCCTACTGGTCGATTAAACCTTGGTTTCTTACTTAGGGAAAACTTGCTACTGTGCTCATCATACCTTCCTCTTGGGGTTCCCCCACAGTGCGAAGTCGGCGTTACGATAAGCACCATCAAGCTTTTTTTCTGGTGCTGTTACCGGGGAGAAAGAGGATTTCTGCAATATCTTTACTTTGTTATTTGTTTTGCTTAGTTTAATTTATTGGGATTTCTATTTTCGTGCCCTCGGGTCCTTAGTTGTACTCAGTTTTCCCCAGCCCCTTTGTTTTTCCTCAGTTTCCCCCAAGCGTTTGTCCGAAACCCGCAGAAGGAGCTCGGACAGAAGGAATCCGTTTAGTTGAACGTTCTGTGTTGACGTGTGGGGCCGCATCATTTGTGGGGCCGCGTCGTGTGGGGCTGGTAGGAAGGGACCGTGTGGGACAGGACGAGACCATGTTTGGTTGTACGTGAGAGCTGTGTTTTGTCTCTCTCGGCCCAAATTGGCATTTTTAAGAGCACATTTTCCCCTCTTTCTCTCTCTGTCTTTTTCACCAAATTAGTATCAAATCTAGAGAAGCTTCTATTTCTGTCTTTGTTCAATTATTTATGCCTTCTGGCCCTCATTTTTTGCCCAATATGGCAGCAAATCTAGTAGCAAATCTAGAAGCTAGTATATGATAAATTCACAGCAGCATAATCAGAAAAGTAAGTATAATACATATATTGCATATAGCAGCCAAAAGCAACCAATAACGTTGTTAATGTTCACGACAAACTAAGCTAGAAAAAATACAAGACGCACGCAATGCATGGCCAACATGAAGATTAGGATACCCCAGGATGAATGAATTTGTTCTTCATTCCTCATATATTTCTTCGTCGCTCCATTCGTGCATTATCCCAAGGAAATATTCATTGAACTCCTTCCGTCTGTAGTGTGCAGGCAATACATCCTCCAAACGGTATGACCTTTGTTCACTTCTCAGACCGTAGTTTCCTATTCTATCCACACGTAGTGGCCACTCATCCCATGCATTTGTATCATGAAAGTACTCTCTGATATAACCCAATTCCGCGTAGTAGATGCCAGGTCGAAGTGTCGGGTGCACTCTGGTATCGATGGAGATACACCGGATATAATGCACGAAGAAGGCATGACTGCCAATGTTACTGACCGCATGGAGAGAGCAGCTCTGAGTATTCACATGGTACACCAATGGTTGGTCCTCCAAAAGCATGTTGTCCAACAACACAAGCAGCAGATCACCATCCGACTTCACAAGGTAGAACTTGTCATTTCCAAGTTTTGGAAATAAAATTAGTGTCTCCATCTTGACAGTGTTCCCGCGCTGCTCCAACTGTACATTGGTGCACACTAATTTTTCGAACTCAAAATTGTCCACAACTATTGCATACAATTCACCATTGAACGGGGTAATGCAACGCAGAGAATGGTGCTCGATCAAAAATTATCCTTCTCCCCAATCTTCATGTATATCCTTAGTTGGAGTGCTCTCATTGACCCAAGCAATTCCGTTCGGGTAATGTACGGAAACGAAGACCATAGTCGGGGATTTCATTACAGCGACTGAATCCAGAAAAACAGATGGCATCTGCGCCTCAAAAAAAGTGTTCGATGTCTTTGTGAGTGGGTTTAGAAGCCGTATCTTGTGCGGCTGGTTCTTCTGGGCAAGCACGATGACGCCACGACAAAAGCCGACGAAGTAGTATCTAAAATATATTGATGAAGATAACATTCAGCACTAAGATGTTTAAGATTGAAAATAAAAATAGATTAACCCTATAGATATGGAGGAATTTGAACCTTGCATGAACTTCCGATAGATCTATGGTGACGTAGCGCGGGATGTGCCGAGTTGGAGGAAGGTGAACTCAGCGGCGCGTGGAAGGGCGTGGTCTACCATGATCCATTCGTGCAGGTGCACGTCGGGCTCAGGTAAACCTGAGCGCCAATTTCTACAGACTTGCCTCATAGCAGAGTAGGTGTCCACGTACTCCTCGTTCGCCAGTAAGCATTCGCCGATCTTGTGAAGTGGTCCGTCAGCCATGAGAGAGGCCCAGTTCACAGAGGCGCCGCGCTTGGATGCGCCGCCCTCAGAGGCGACGGGCTCGGATGCGATGGGCTCGGAGGTGACGGGCTCGGAGGCGACGGGCTCGGATGCGACGGGCTCGGAGGCGATGGCCGCCGGCGCATTCTTCTTCTCCATCGCCGGCAAGGGAGCGCGCGTACGGCGGTTGGGGTTTTTTTTCCTTCGATTTGGAGAAGTTGATGGGACGTGAGAGGCGTGGTTTCGTGCGTGAGCGAGAATGAGACGTACTGTGTGGAGGGAGGGAGAGAGGGGCTTACGCGTCCTAAATGCGACCCGCATCCTACGCGTCCACTATTGCACGTCTGCACCGCGACACGCGTCAACAATTGCACGTCTTCCACTTCTGCACCGCAACACGCGTCCTAGAGTCTAACCCTGGAAATTTAGACATACTCAGGTATACCCTTGAGTCATATACTAGCATTTTTGTTTGCTCAGTTTTCCCCTTGAGTGCTAATACTGGCTAGTGCAATATACTCAGTTTTACTCTCAAGTGGCTGGTCAACAGAGAGTCAACAAATGAGATTAACTAGTTAAATGAGTCATTTAGTGTGCAAAAAAATTCCAAAAAAGAGTGGCACTTACTCATGGAGTCTTCTTACGCGACCTACCACGTTGGGAACCATAACAATCATAGATAAATCAAGTTTTACCACAAATTGCCACTTCTTAAATTGTTGGGGGGATGACCCCCGGTATGCCAAAGGCATGCCGGACTCGCTTGGTTTAGGCTGGTGAGGTACCAGTTTAAAGGTTTTTCCGGATAAGGAAGTTAAGTTCGTGCTAAGGAGAAACTATGCCGGTATCCCAGAAGGGATATACCGGAATAGGCTAAGAGGATACCGGAGTACCGGTATGGGCTACACTGTAGCACGTCGGCAAGCTGGTCAAAGATTCTCTCAAGAGCTAGAGGACAAGGATGAGCGAAGCACTTCAGCTTTAGTCGAAGCTCTGAGGCCAAAGCAGAAGATGACGTAAAAGGTACCGGAGGATGTCAGCGTTCCTAATTAAAGGTCTATCGGTGTCACCTGCTGCCAAAGAGGCTTTGTAAAGTAGTTTGTCTAGTCAAAGATGCCATTAGGATTTCTTCCCCTGTAAGCCACCCTCTCCCCTATATAAGGAGAGGGAGCACACCCTTGCGCGGGGTGCCTAGTTATGCAATAGTGAGATCCCAAGTTAGAGATAGTGCATGTACTGTACTTCTTCAACCTCTGGCAAAGGCCAAGTTCATCAATAAAGATAGCGGAAATCCGTCCGGAATTCATCGTTGTGTTACCAAAACCCTCCCCCGAATTCTCTAGCACACATTCGGCCCCAACTCAAGCCATCCCATGGCGTCTGTCTGTTCACCACGACGACAGTTGGAGCCCACCATGGGGCCAGCAGCTGCGCTTGCTGGAGTTCATATTCGGGCGGGCCTCCTCACCATCTCCGGCGAACGCGTGGTCACTGGCCTCGTGTACCGCCTCTTCTCGATGGACTTCATCAACGACAACGCTGGCTGCTTCGCCAATGGCGGTAAGTTCCCCAAGAACGGCCGCGTCATCGAGTTCGGCAGCCACCGCGTCTACTACGACACCGTCCTGGAGTGCCAGTACCTCTCGCCGGTGCTGGTAGCGCCAAACCCGCCAAGGTCTGCAGTTTGCAGCGGCCGCGCCGCCGGCAACATGGAGGTGTTGGTGGTTGGCGCGGCTGACTCCGGCAAGGAGGTCGCGGCGGAAGGCGCTGGACATACGAAGTCCACGCGCACGGGCAAGCCGCCGACCGAGCGCGACCAAGCGGTTGCGGGTGCATCGGCAGCGCTACCGGAGACTCCTCTCCAAGCAGCCATGAACGTGCTGGCGATGCCCATCGCGTAGAACATCGATCCGGCAGCGGCTCAGGCGGAGCTGGAGGCGCAACGATAGAAGCTGCTCTCCGGAGGTGCGGACATCATCCGGGCGCAGCGCGAGCTGAACCTAACCCTACGTGAGTACAACGCTGCCCATGGATTTGCTTCTGTTAGCGCTCAGCCTGCTAGAGTACCGGAAAACCGGCTTAGAGCACGCAATCTAGATCAGGATCTGCGTAAGGAAGTTCTTGCCGGAAAAAGTACCTCTGCATCTTTGAGCATCATAGAAAAACCTAAGTACAGTAGTCCGGATAAAACCATAAAAGCTGCTAGGGCTGTAGTAGAGCTGTGTGACTCGCTTACCGGAGATGCTTTAGCAAAACAGCAAGATCGAGTTAGGGAGTTGCTTGACATGATACAGGAACAAAATGCTGAGCTTGCTAGAGTAAACAAAGCAGCTGCAGCATCGAAATCGGTGCGTTCGGCAAAGAATGTCGGAAGCAAGTCTCATGGGCAGGCATCGTCCCCCCATCCGGACAGAAGAAGAGAAAAAGAAGTGAATGCACAGCAAATGACTGTGTATGATCCGGTTCTTGCCGGAAAACAACAAGCCGGACGCCATGAGGCCGGAAGAAAAAGCCAAGGGGCAGGTCGTGGCCATGCCGGAAATGGCTACGCCGGAAATGATTATGTCGGTAGAGGTGAAACCGTGCAAAATTATTGCGCAGCAAGAGCAGCTTATGTTGAGGAGGAAATGCCTCCACCAAGGTACCGGCAGGCAAGAGCAGCGGTACCAGAACGTTACGATGAAGCTGATTCCGGAATGGAAAGAACCGGAGCTTACCGGAACCCTTTGGGGGAACGCATAGGAGAAAGATGCCTGCCAGACCGAGATGCAAGGCACAGGCTGGACAGGGTGTACTTATCTGAGATGATCGAGGCGGAAGGTCCTCCGGGTCCAAAATGCTTTGGCCCATGAATCATGAAAGAGGAACCACCGGTTCACAACTTCCAGTTGCCCCGGGACACAAAAACGTATGATGACACCACTAAGCCGGAAGATTGGCTTGCGGATTATGTGACCGCAGTATACGTCGCTGGCGGCGGAGGAACCGTAACAGGTGGAGGGAACCGGCGTTGGACCGTGAGAATCGTACCGTCCTTCCTGGTAGGACCGGCACGCATTTGTCTTAACAACTTGCCAGCAGGAAGCATAAATGGCTGGTTGGACTTTGAGGAAGCTTTCGTAAGTAACTTCAGCAGTACGTACAGGAGGCCAAACAAGCCGCAGCAGCTCGCCTTGTGCGTGCAGCGTTCCAATGAAACAGACCGAGATTACCTGACCCGGTGGAACTCCACAAGGAACTCCTGTGAAGGGGTGATCGAGGCACATGCCATTGTTTGTTTTGTAATGGGTGCAGAAGAGGTTCACCGCTGTGGCAAAAGCTGCAGAGAAACATGCCGACAACTTTGGCAGAGATGATACGTGTGGCAGATAGCTACGCATTGGGAGACCCAATGCAACCGGCGGTTCAAGCTGAATCGGCGCAAACGAGCCAGCCACGCCAAGACCAATACCGGGACAACCGACTCAACAAAAGGAGGGAAGATTTTCCGGATCGGAGGTATGGTCCACAGTAAGTAGCCGCGGTGTAGGATAATTCCGGCGCCAGCGGGAGCCAGAGGCAAAAAACCGGATTGCAGCCATGGGCGGGTCCTAAGAAACAATGGGTTGAAAAGAAACCATGGCAAAATGATGAGAGGTACACCATGGAATCCGCCATGGATCAGCCGTGCCGGTGGCACACACCAAATCCTGCAAGGCCTGCGAACCATTTGACAAAAGATTGCACTTGGACCAAGAGGTTAATGGAAAGAGGCATGATGAAAGATGCAAGGGGCCAAGGTACCGGAAGGCTACCGCCACCACCCCCGCTTACTGGAGCAAATGCGCTACCGGTACAACCTCAGCCGAACCGGCAGCAGCAACAACAAGTTCATCAGGTGGAAGATGGCAATGGCCAACCACCACCGCCAGCACCTTTGGGCCGGAACGTTTACAAGGATCCGCACCTCTGCTGTGTTGTGTTCGTCACTGAGCCAACTGACAAGCAAAGCCTGCATCGCCGTTCCATGGAACTGAACGCGGTGATGCCGACAGTTCCAAAATATATGCTATGGTCAGATCAGGAAATTATCTGGTCGTTCAAGGATCACCCAAATATAATGCCCAATCCAGGTGGCTACGCTCTTGTTGTGGACCCAATCATGCACGGGCCAACGACTCGAGTCAAGTTTAGCAAGGTGCTGATAGACAATGGGAGCAACATAAACATCATGTACCAGCACACCATGCATACGCTGGGAATAACAGAAAACATGCTACAGCCAACTCACACAACGTTCCATGGAATTGTTCCGGGCTTGTCCTGTTCGCCTATGGGGAAAATCCGGATGGATGTATTGTTTGGAGGACGTGACAATTGCCGGGTCGAAAACCTTCTGTTCGAGGTGGTGGGCCTAGACAGTCCTTACCATGCCCTGTTGCGGAGACCGGCGCTGGCGGCATTCATGGCCTCAACTCATACCGCATACCTCAAGATGAAGATGCCGGCACCTCGTGGACCCTTAACTGTGGTGGGAAACTATAAGGTCTCACTGGAAACCGCTTCCGCCGGATCAAACCTGGCAGAATCGCTGGTGATAGCAGAGGAAAAAAAAAGGATACAAACCGCAGTTGCGCTGGCTCAGTCCTCACAGTTGAGATTAGCGGCAATGAGTGGCAACTTGGGCACACCGGCATTCAAGCCAACCAAGGAGACAAAGGACATCGTGCTGGACCCGGCATACCCTGAGCATACCGTTCGTATCGGTGCCGGCCTGAGTGAGGCATAGGAAAGCGCGCTCGTCAACTTCCTCCGTGAGAATCAGAATATCTTTGCCTGCTCTACCGATGATTTGGTAGGTGTTCCGAGGGAGTTGGCTGAGCACTCTTTAAATGTCCGGAAGGATGCGAGGCTGGTAAGGCAGCCGTTACGCCGGTTCGCTGAAGACAGGAGGAAAATCATTGGAGAGGAGGTGAAAAAGTTACTGCTTGCCGGTTTCATCGTGGAGGTACTGCATACTGAGTGGCTGGCCAATCCAGTGCTGGTCGAGAAGAAAAAAGAGGAAGACCCCAAAGCTCCAAAGGTGTGGCGCATGTGCATCGACTACACCAACCTGAACAAGGCTTGCCCGAAAGATCCTTTCCCCTTACCCCGGATTGATCAAGTGATCGATTCTACCGCTGGATGTGAGTTGTTGTCTTTTCTGGATGCTTATTCCGGTTTCCACCAGATTCCCCTGAAAAAGGAAGATCAAATAAAAACTGCGTTCATTACCCCGCACGGGGCTTACTGCTATGTGACTATGCCTTTCGGTTTGCGCAACGCTGGTGCAACGTACCAGCGCTGTATGCAAAAGTGTTTGTTTGATCAAGTTGGAAAAAATGTGCAAGTCTATGTGGACGATGTCGTGATAAAAACTAAGGTAAAAGAGACCTTGATCGATGATCTGAGGCAAACTGAGAAGGTTCCGGATGAAACTTAATCCGGCAAAATGTACCTTCGGTGTTCCTGCCGGAAAACTGCTTGGCTTACTGGTATCAAGCCGCGGTATAGAGGTTAACCCGGTAAAGATCAAGGCCATCGAGAGAATGACTATACCGCAAGATCTCAAGGACGTGCAAAAGTTCACCGGAAGCTTGGCGTCGCTAAGCCGGTTCATAAGCAGGTTGGGAGAAAAGGCTCTGCCACTCTATGCGCTGATGAAAAAATCTGATACCTTCGTCTGGACCCCTCAGGCAGACGCGGCATTTAAGGAGCTAAAAACAATTCTAGCCACTGCACTGGTATTGGCTTCGCCTTTGGAATGGGAGCCCATGTTGTTGTACATAGCAGCAACAAACCGGCTCGTGAGTGTCGTGGTTGTGGTGGAAAGAGAAGAGGAAGGAAAATCCGTGCAGAGACCGGTATACTACTTGAGCGAGGTGCTCTCCCTCTCAAAACAAAACTACCCTCACTTCCAGAAAATGACATACGGAGTGTTCATGGCCACCACAAAGCTCAAGCACTACTTTGAGGAGCACCCAATGAAGGTGGTGTGTGAGGCACCTATTTCGGACATCATGTGCAACAAGGATGCTAGCGGCAGGATTGCCAAATGGGCAATTCAGCTATCGCCGTACGTACCGGTATACGAGAGAAGAGATGCCATAAAATCGCAAGCCTTGGCTGATTTTCTGGTCGATTGGGCGGAAATGCAGTACAAACCGCCGGAACAAAAAATAGAATACTGGAAGATGCACTTTGACGGATCCAAGCTCAAAGAGGGTCTGGGTGCCGGTGTAGTTCTTACTTCGCCTAGAGGGGATCACCTCCGGTATGTTCTGCAAGTACACTTCAGGGCATCGAACAATGTCGCTGAATATGAGGCTCTAATCCATGGACTCAAGGTCGCAAAAGAAATCGGTGTGCACCGGATCATTTGCTACGGTGACTCAGATCTTGTGGTGCAGCAGTGTTCCGGAGTTTGGGACGCAAAAGATGCCAACATGGCTTTATACCGGTTTCATGTGCAAAATATTGTCGGATTCTTCGAGGGATGTGAGTTTCACCATGTGCCGCGGGCGGAAAATGAAGCCGCAGACACGCTCTCTAAGTTGGGCTCCTCCAGGCAAGAAATCCCTCTCGGAATAACTTTAGCTCACCTAAGGGCGCCATCGATCAAGCCAAGTCCGGAGTCTGAATCAATCTTCGTACCGGAGTCACACGTTGTGCCAATAGACATTGACGAAGGAAACCCGGGGACTGTTCCGGTAAACCCGGGGACTGCGGGATCTGAGCCGGAAAAGGCTATGTTGGTGGAAAGTATGGAGATAGACGTGCCGGTGTTTCTAGTTCGGGAAGCGCCAACTTGGGTTGAACCTATTAAGGAATTCCTGATCAACGGCACCCTGCCGGTTGACAAAACTGAATCAAGAAGGATCCAGAGGAGGTCCAAGGCCTATACCATCATCGACGGTGAGGTGTACAAAAGAAGTGTTACCGGTGTCCTTCAAAGATGTGTGGAACTGGAAGAGGGAAAATAGATGCTGGTAGAGATTCACCAAGGAGAGTGCGGGCATCACGCCTCGTCCAGGGCGTTGGTGGCAAAAGTGTTCCGGCATGGGTTCTACTGGCCCACTGCACTGGAAGATGCCGAGGATCTGGTACGGAAATGCAACGGGTGCCAGAGGTATGCCAAGCAAAACCATACCCCAGCATCCGGTCTGAAAACCATACAGTTAACTTGGTCGTTCGCTGTTTGGTGCCTTGACATGGTTGGCCCATTCAAAACTGCAAGGGGAAGCATGACCCACATCCTAGTGATGGTGGATAAGTTCACCAAGTGGCTTGAAGTGAAACCTATCGCAAAGTGTGATGGGCACACATCGGTGAAATTCTTGAAAGATGTTATCTTGCGGTATGGATACCCGCATAGCATTATCACTAACAATGGGACAAACTTTGCCCAAGGAGAGTTTAAGCGATTCTGTGAGGATAACAACATCCGGTTGGATTTGTGTTTAGTGGCACACCCGCACGGCAACGGCCAAGTGGAAAGAACCAATGCTTTGGTGCTTTCCGGTATCAAGCCAAGGCTCATTGAACCGCTTGAAAAGACACCGGGATGTTGGCTCGATGAGTTACCATCAGTGATGTGGAGCATAAGAACAACACCGAACCGGTCTACCGGATACACTCCATTCTTCATGGTTTATGGGGCGGAAGCCGTGATACCAACCGACATTATTCATTATTCACCAAGGGTTCAACTCTATACCGAAGAAGAGGTAAAAGAGGCCCGAGAAACAATGTGGACTTGCTCGAGGAGGCAAGAGAACTGGCTCTGGCAAGAACAACCATATACCAACAGAACCTCAGACGCTATCATAGCCGGAAGGTTAACCCGAGAGTGTTCCGGGAAGGGGACCTGGTGCTACGCTTAGTGCAGCACACTGAGTGGCGCGACAAAATCTCACCTCTGTGGGAAGGACCTTTCATTGTGAGCAAGGCTCTACACAATGATGCCTACTACTTGATTGATGCACATGAATCAAAGAAGGGAAAGGCGGACAGTTCAGGAGAGGAGACCAAGCGCCCATGGAACATAGCTTTGCTGCGTCCTTTCTATTCCTGAAGATGTGCTGTAAGGAGTTCCTTTTTTGTACCTTATTTGCTATGAATAAAAGATGCCGGCACCTCGAATGAATCTCGGGGACTGCCTCTACCGGAATTGCATTAAATGTGTTTATTTTTTCAGTATACCGGTTTGCTTGTTGGACGTTTTCTCTTTCCGGTTTAGCAACGTGCTAAACCTACCAGAGTCTTCGACTTTGCTGCTGTCCGAAACCCGGCTTCATGGCAAGCAAGATAAACCGGAAGAATCTAAGCATGCGAAAAACGCAAAGAGAGGTTGAGAACAAACAATCCGAAGAAAGCTTGACTAACCCCGGCTATGCCAGTTTTTTGTGAAAAATTTCGAATTATTTCTAAGTTTGTGACTCATACGCCAAAAAACCCAGAGAGTTAGGCAGAGCCAAAGCAAAAGAACCAAGTGTGCATCAGATTGGATGCGGAAACAATTCCGAAATCTTCACTGTGCAAGATCAAAGCAAACAATAAGGGCAAATTGTTAAGGTAGCGTACCAACGTAACTTAATAAGTTACCGGTATATCATATAAGATACCGACATAATAAAATGTAGCACAACCAAAAGAACTTCAAAGTGTTATCTTACATCAAACACCCCGGCATACCGGGGGAGAATTTAATGAACATTGTTTTGAGACAACAGGTGTAGCAAGCACACAGTGAGAATATTCAGGCAACAGGAGGCTGGGGGCCAGCATCAGGCGCTTCCGGGGCTTGCTCTGGAGGGGCATCGCCTTCTTCAGCATCCTCATCTTCATCGTCGCTGGCACCTTCTCCTTCCTCGTCGTCAGTGACTTCGTCCCTGATGTCGGCAGGAGGAGGGATAAAGATGCTGGTGCTGGCAAACTGAGCGACCCGGTACGCGCGGCCCGGCGCTTGGCGGTTAAGGCAGGATCTGTGTGGTAGGAGCCTTGCCGCGCAAGCTGTGGAGGGCGTCGAGGTCCAGTTCCTCATACCAAGAGCAGGCAACGCGAAGCGCTGCATCAGCTCCGGCACGGGCCGACGAGCGTTTCCACTCGCGGAACCTTCTGCCGGCGTCTTTCAAATGCTCGGAGAGGAGCGTCAGATTTGCCCGTACCGCTTCCCCGGGCCACAGGACCCTGAAGATTTGCATGGCCACATCCGGCAGATCGACCAGATGCCGGTCCACAGCTCTCATGTGAGAGATCCGAGCGGCCAGCGCAACAAGATGGTCGTAGGCGTTCCAGGGGCGTTCGGGTCGCTAACGGCATGTTCAGCCCTGAGCTCCGTCACCCTCTTGTGCGCATGCGGCTGCGAGTCCGGTAAAAGCTCTGCAATGAAAGAAAAAGAAGAAAAGGGAGCCGGTATAAGGACATGCAGCCGGAAGACATAAGCTTATAAGCGAAAAGAAAAGAGACTTAATGAGGGCCAGCGCGTCGGCCTGAATGACCAACCGGTCAAACTCAGCCTGGTCCGACGTGAGCAGGGCGTTCCGGTCCCGCGCCTCCTTCAGCAGCCGGGACTCCTCCTCCAGCTCCTTCTGCAACTGCGCGCTGGCATCGGAGAAGTCCTTCAGCGACTCGTCCAGCTTGGCCTCAGCAGCAGCCTGGGCATCCTTGAGCTCCCGCGAGTGCCGGAGTTCAGCTTGCACGAGCTTGTCCTTTAGCTCAGCGGAGATATTCTCCTGTGCGTCCAGGGCCTTGCGGTGCTCAAGGACGAGCTGCTCCTTTTCAACTGTAGTCCGGAAGAACAAACGATTAACAAAAAGAAACCGGTGGGTTCAAAAGAGGCAAGACAAACAAGCAAGAAAGTTGTACCTTTGAGCGCAGAGAGCTGGGCGGAGAGGTCCTCGGAGGAGGCTTCCGGAAGTGTAGCTATGTAAAGAGCTTATGAATATAGATTGAAAGAGGCAACCGGTAAAAAAGGAGCCGGAGGCAGAAAAACTAACCTTGGCACTTGCTGTGGGCCTCGGAAAGGAACCGGTGCTGCTGAGCGGTAAGATTGGCGCCTTCCGGGCGAGCTGGCTTGGCGGCGGCAGGTTCACCAGATGGAGGTGCCGGAGGAGATGGCGGTGCGTCCTTAGATGGCGCAGGAGCTTCCGGCGTTTCCTTAGCCGGTGGTGGGCTTGCCGGCTGATACGTCTCCGACGTATCGATAATTTCTTATGTTCCATGCCACATTATTGATGATATCTACATGTTTTATGCATACTTTATGTCATATTTATGAATTTTCTGGAACTAACCTATTAACAAGATGCCGAAGAGCCGATTCTGTTTTTCTGCTGTTTTTGGTTTCAGAAATCCTAGTAAGGAAATATTCTCGGAATTGGACGAAATCAACGCCCAGGGGCCTATTTTGCCACGAAGCTTCCAGAAGACCGGAGAGTCAACGAAGTGGGGCCACGAGGTGGCCAGGAGGTAGGGCGGCGCGGCCCCACCCTTGGCCGCGCCGACCTGTCTCCTGGGCCCCTCGTGACGCCCCCTGACCTACCCTTCCGCCTACAAATAGCCTTCGTCACGAAACCCCGGTCACGAGAGCCACGATACGGAAAACCTTCCAGAGACGCCGCCGCCGCCAATCCCATCTCGGGGGATTCAGGAGATCGCCTCCGGCACCCTGCCGGAGAGGGGAATCATCTCCCGGAGGACTCTACGCCGCCATGGTCGCCTCCGGAGTGATGAGTGAGTAGTCTACCCCTGGACTATGGGTCCATAGCAGTAGCTAGATGGTTGTCTTCTCCTCATTGTGCTTAATTGTCGGGTCTTGTGAGCTGCCGAACATGATCAATATCATCTATCTGTAATACTATATGTTGTGTTTGTTGGGATCCGATGAATAGAGAATACTATGTTATGTTGATTATCAATTTATATCTATGTGTTGTTTATGATCTTGCATGCTCTCCATTATTAGTAGAGGCTCTGGCCAAGTTTTTGCTAGTAACTCCAAGAGGGGGTATTTATGCTCGATAGTGGGTTCATGTCTCCGTGAATCTGGGGGAGTGACAGAAACCTCTAAGGTTATGGATGTGTTGTTGCCACTAGGGATAAACCATTGATGCTATGTCCGAGGATGTAGTTATTGATTACATTACGCGCAATACTTAATGCAATTATCTGTTGTTGGCAACTTAATACTGGAAAGGGTTCGGATGATAACCTGAAGGTGGACTTTTTAGGCATAGATGCATGCTGGATAGCGGTCTATGTACTTTGTCGTAATGCCCAATTAATTCTCACTATACTCATCATAATATGTATGTGCATGGTCATGCCCTCTCTATTTGTCAATTGCCCAACTGTAATTTATTCACCCAACATGCTGTTTATCTTATGGGAGAGACACCTCTAGTGAACTGTGGACCCCGGTCCAATTCTCTATACTGAAATACAATCTACTGCAATACTTTTTCTACTGTTTTCTGCAAACAATCATCTTCCATACTATACATCTAATCCTTTGTTACAGCAAGCCGGTGAGATTGACAACCTCGCTGTTTCATTGGGGCAAAGTACTTGATTTGTGTTGTGCAGGTTCCACGTTGGCGCCGGAATCCCTGGTGTTGCACCGCACTACATCTCGCCGCCATCAACCTTCACGTGCTTCTTGACTCCTACTGGTTCGATAAACCTTGGTTTCTTACTGAGGGAAACTTGCCGCTGTGCGCATCACACCTTCCTCTTGGGGTTCCCAACGGACGCGTGTCGAACGGAAAGACAATACGTCAACCACGCGCATCAAGCAAATTTCTGGCGCCGTTGCCGGGGAGATCAAGACACGCTGCAAGGGGAGTCTCCACATTGCAATCTCTTTACTTTGTTTTTGTCTTGCTTTATTTTATTTACTACTTTGTTTGCTGCACTAAATCAAAATACAAAAAATTAGTTGCTAGTTTTACTTTATTTACTGTCTTGCACTCTATATCGAAAACACAAAAAATTAGTTACTTGCATTTACTTTACTTATTTCAACATGTTTCCTTTTAATTTTACCGTAAAAGACATGCCGGTAGGACGCGGGTCTATAATTGGGAGAAATAATATAGAAGAATTTTTCAATCATGTTAGTACCGTTGAAGATTTTGAAGATAGACACTTGGTAGAACTTGCTCCTACTTATGAAATTGCTGCTGCTGCTTTAGTTCGCATGTTGGAAACTAAATTTTTTAATCTCAATCCTATAATCCAACACATGTTTCTTACACTCGGTGATATGGAAGAAGGGGAAAAGAAAGATTTTGTTTTAGAAACCCTTCTTAGAGAATTTGGTGGTATAGCAAGAGAGGCTAGAAAGGTCTTTATTAAATATAAGATGCTTGGTTCTTATACCAATTTTGTTAGTCTCCTTGAAAAGATGGACATGGAGAGAATAAGGTACACTAATAATATTAATGATGGTGGGGAGATCAAAGCACCAATACCATGTAAGCTCCTAGCGATGAATGATGCACTAGAAAATAACTATGCTTGGCTTGTTCCTGAAAATTTGTTTGATGAGAGTAGCAAGCCCAAGACTAATGAAAAGGGAGCCGCTAAAACCTATGTATCCAATATACTATGCATGGTTGAGAAAACTCCACACCCCGCTGTAGATGCACCATCTTTCGATAACACTTGATATACACTTTCTGCGCCCAGCTGAAAGGCGTTAAAGAAAAGCGCTTATGAGAGACAACCCATGTTTTTACTACAGTACCTTGTTTTATATTTGAGTCTTGGAAGTTGTTTACTACTGTAGCAACCTCTCCTTATCTTAGTTTAGTGTTTTGTTGTGCCAAGTAAAGTCGTTGATAGTAAGGTTCATACCAGATTTGGATTACTGCACAGAAACAGATTTCTTTGCTGTCACGAATCTGGGCCTAATTCTCTGTAGGTAACTCAGAAAATTAAGCAAATTTACGTGAGTGATCCTCAGATATGTATGCAACTTTCATTCAATTTGAGCATTTTCATTTGAGCAAGTCTGGTGCCTCAATAAAATTCGTCATTACGAACTGTTCTGTTTTGACAGATTCTGCCTTTTATTTCACATTGCCTGTTTTGATATGTTCGGTGGATTTTTCGATTCCATTGACTTTCAGTAGCTTTGTGCAATGTCCAGAAGTGTTAAGAATGATTATGTCACCTCTGAACATGTATATTTTGATTGTGCACTAACCCTCTAATGAGTTGTTTTGAGTTTGGTGTGGAGGAAGTTTTCAAGGATCAAGAGAGGGAGATGATACAACATGATCAAGGAGAGTGAAAGCTCTAAGCTTGGGGATGCCCCGGTGGTTCACCCCTGCATATATCAAGAAGACTCAAGCGTCTAAGCTTGGGGATGCCCAAGGCATCCCCTTCTTCATCGACAACATTATCAGGTTCCTCCCCTGAAACTATATTTTTATTCCATCACATCTTATGTGCTTTGCTTGGAGCGTCTGTTTGTTTTTGTTTTTTGTTTTTGTTTGAATAAATACTTGTGTGGGAGAGAGACACGCTCCGCTGGTTCATATGAACATATATGTTCTTAGCTTTTAATTTTCATGGCGAAGGTTGAAACTGCTTCGTTAATTTGTTATATGGTTGGAATCGGGAAATGCTACATGTAGTAATTTGTAAAATGTCTTGGATAATGTGATACTTGGCAATTGTTGTGCTCATGTTTAAACTCTTGCATCATATACCTTGCACCTATTAATGAAGAAATACATAGAGCTTGCTAAAATTTGGTTTGCATAATTGGTCTCTCTAAGGTCTAGATAATTTCTAGTATTGAGTTTGAACAACAAGGAAGACGGTGTAGAGTCTTATAATGTTTACAATATGTCTTTTATGTGAGTTTTGCTGCACCGGTTCATCCTTGTGTTTGTTTCAAACAACTTTGCTAGCCTAAGCCTTGTACTGAGAGGGAATACTTCTCGTGCATCCAAATCCTTGAGCCAAAAACTATGCCATTTGTGTCCACCATACCTACCTACTACATGGTATTTCTCCGCCATTCCAAAGTAAATTGCTTGAGTGCTACCTTTAAACAATTCAAAATTTATCACCTCTGATTTGTGTCAATGTTTTATAGCTCATGAGGAAGTATGTGGTGTTTATCTTTCAATCTTGTTGGGCAACTTTCACCAATGGACTAGTGGCTTCATCCGCTTGTCCAATAATTTTGCAAAAAGAGCTGGCAATGGGATTCCCAGTCCCAAATTAATTAACCAAAAATAGACACTCCTCCATGGTATGTGATTGTTGGACGGCACCCGAAGGATTCGGTTAGCCATGGCTTGAGAAAGCAAAGGTGGGGAGGAGTGTCATCATAATAAAACTAAAATAAAAAGGCACTCCTTCATGGTATGAGATTGTTGGCAGGCACCCGAGGATTCGGTTAGCCATGGTTTGTGAAAGAAAGGTTGGAAGGAGTGCCACACAAAAATAAAATAAAATGGGAGCCGCTCTTTGAAGGTTTGTCTGGCAAGGGGGTTAGAGTACCCACTACCATTCGTTGACAACAACAAACACCTCTCAAAACTTTACTTTTATGCTCTCTTTATGTTTTCAAAATCAAAGCTCTAGCACAAATATAGCAATCGATGCTTTCCTCTTTGAAGGACTATTCTTTTACTTTTATTGTTGAGTCAGTTCACCTATTTCTCTCCATCTCAAGAAGCAAACACTTGTGTGAACTGTGCATTGATTCCTACATACTTGCATATTGCACTTGTTATATTACTTTGCATTGACAATTATCCATGAGATATACATGTTACAAGTTGAAAGCAACCGCTGAAACTTAATCTTCCATTGTGTTGCTTCAATATCTCTACTTTGAATTATTGCTTTATGAGTTAACTCTTATGCAAGACTTATTGATGCTTGTCTTGAAGTACTATTCATGAAAAGTCTTTGCTTTATGATTCATTTCTTTACTCATGTCATATACATTATTTTGATCGCTGCATTCATTACATATGCTTACAATAGTATGATCAAGGTTATGATGGCATGTCACTCCAGAAATTATCTTTGTTTATCGTTTACACCTCGGAATGACGAGAAACTAAGCTTGGGGATGCTGATACATCTCCGACGTATCGATAATTTCTTATGTTCCATGCCACATTATTGATGATATCTAAATGTTTTATGCATACTTTATGTCATATTCATGCATTTTCTGGAACTAACCTATTAACAAGATGCCGAAGAGCCGATTCTTTGTTTTTTGCTGTTTTTGGTTTCAGAAATCCTAGTAAGGAAATATTCTCGGAATTGGACGAAATCAACGCCCCGGGGGCCTATTTTGCCACGAAGCTTCCGTAAGACCGGAGAGTCAACGAAGTGGGGCCACGAGGTGGCCAGGAGGTAGGCGGCGCGGCCCCACCCTTGGCGCGCCGACTGTCTCTGGGCCTCGTGACGCCCCCTGACCTACCCTTCCGCCTACAAATAGCCTTCGTCGCGAAACCCCCAGTACCGAGAGCCACGATACGGAAAACCTTCCAGAGACGCCGCCGCCGCCAATCCCATCTCGGGGGATTCGGGAGATCGCCTCCGGCACCTTGCCGGAGAGGGGAATCATCTCCCGGAGGACTCTACGCCGCCATGGTCGCCTCCGGAGTGATGAGTGAGTAGTCTACCCCTGGACTATGGGTCCATAACAGTAGCTAGATGGTTGTCTTCTCCTCATTGTGCTTAATTGTCGGGTCTTGTGAGCTGCCGAACATGATCAAGATCATCTATCTGTAATAATATATGTTGTGTTTGTTGGGATCCGATGAATAGAGAATACTATGTTATGTTGATTATCAATTTATATCTATGTGTTGTTTATGATCTTGCATGCTCTCCGTTATTAGTAGAGGCTCTGGCCAAGTTTTTGCTAGTAACTCCAAGAGGGGGTATTTATGCTCGATAGTGGGTTCATGTCTCCGTGAATCTGGGGGAGTGACAGAAACCTCTAAGGTTATGGATGTGCTGTTGCCACTAGGGATAAAACATTGATGCTATGTCCGAGGATGTAGTTATTGATTACATTACGCGCAATACTTAATGCAATTGTCTGTTGTTAGCAACTTAATACTGGAAGGGGTTCGGATGATAACCTGAAGGTGGACTTTTTAGGTATAGATGCATGCTGGATAGCGGTCTATGTACTTTGTCGTAATGCCCAATTAAATCTCACTATACTCATCATAATATGTATGTGCATGGTCATGCCCTCTCTATTTGTCAATTGCCCAACTATAATTTGTTCACCCAACATGCTGTTTATCTTATGGGAGAGACACCTCTAGTGAACTGTGGACCCCGGTCCAATTCTCTATACTGAAATACAATCTACTGCAATACTTGTTCTACTGTTTTCTGCAAACAATCATCTTCCACACTATACATCTAATCCTTTGTTACAGCAAGCCGATGAGATTGACAACCTCGCTGTTTCGTTGGGGCAAAGTACTTGGTTTGTGTTGTGCAGGTTCCACGTTGGCGCCGGAATCCCTGGTGTTGCGCCGCACTACATCTCGCCGCCATCAACCTTCACGTGCTTCTTGACTCCTACTGGTTCGATAAACCTTGGTTTCTTACTGAGGGAAACTTGCCGCTGTGCGCATCACACCTTCCTCTTGGGGTTCCCAACGGACGCGTGTCGAACGGAAAGACAATACGTCAACCACGCGCATCACCGGCGCGGAAGTTTCCGGCACGGTCTTAGCGGGAGAGGCGGTGGCCTTCTTCTTCTTCTTTTTTGGAGTGGGGGAAACCGGAGGTTCTGCCTGCTCCGCTTCTTCGTTACCGGCACCGGCCTTGCTAGCGCCGGTGTCTTCAAAGTTTGGAGGGGAAGTGAAATCCTCCTCCGCGCGGGGGTTTGACTGTTCCGGGGCCGCGCGCCCCAAACTTGTGTTGCCTCCCAGAGGGGAGGCTGGAGATTTGCCGGCACCAGAGGGTACCGAGCTTGCTTGAGGAGGAGGAGAGGTCCTGGCAGCATCCTTAGGAGCTTCCGGCCTCATGCCAGGCACGCTCCTGGTAAGGCTCAGAGCGGGCCTAAAAAAGAAAAGAAAGAGAGTTAGAAAGAGCAATGTGACAAGGAAAATCACAAGCAAAAGACAAAAAGTAAGAAGGACCGGAAGCTTACCCGGTAGCGACCGACATCTTATACCGGTGCTTCCTACTGTAGGGCTTGCCGCCGTCATCCTTCTTGGATCGCTTGGCGGGGGGAGCTTCGCTGGAGCCGGCCTCAGGGGCCGGAGCCTTGTTCTTTCGCCCCCGGGAGGCCAGGTTGTCCAAGAACTCCTGGCCAACCTCGGCTTGAAGGGGAACTGTGCGCTCCATGACCTGGGGGTTTGTGCTGGCTGAGCAAGGATCTACAGAGAAACAGTTTATAAGGAAACGGGTGAACAAAAAACCTCAAGGATAGCGACATCGTCGTCAGAACCGGAATCGTTTGCCGGACGAGAAGTTGGGAAGTTACCAGGGAGCTTGGTGTGCGTCCAGCCCATCTTGTGCTTTCCCTTCAGATAGGGATCCGGGTCGCAGTCGTCCTGGAACCGCCGGTTGGGGGCATATGAGGCTCGCTCCTCCTGGCAGATCCGGCGGAAGTTCAGCGACACAAAAGAAACAAATCAGTATGAAAAAAGAGAAGTCACAAGTACTCCGGTACAAAATCTTCCGGAGATCATGAGATCTTACTTGGCGCGGGGGCGAGTTGCTGCGGCTATAAGGGGCCAACCCGTATTTCCCGCTGGGCCTCAAAGTGTTTTGGCAAATCTGCTTGGCCTTAATGACCAAGTCAGAGGCGCTCAGCTGGTGAGTGGTGATCCGGGTTGGGTCCATCCGGCCCGACATCTGGCAAATCTTGTGGGCGCGCCGCTGAAGGGACAGCACCCGGTGCGAGAGGAAGGCCATGACCAGATCGTCTGCGGAGAGGTTGGTCTCCTCCTTGTTCTTCTCGACGAAAAGGCCGACCCGGACGGACTCCTTATCATCCTTGGGATGGTGGAGCCAGTTCTTCATGCTGGGTGGCCCGGGAACATATTCCGGAAGATTGATGAAGTCTTCCGGGCCACCGTTCCGGACATAGAAGAAGGACTTCTGCCAGGTCCTGACAGACTCCAATCCGGAGAGTTTGTAGAAGGAGCTCCCTTGGCGAGGCGAGAGAATGCAACCCCCGCACCGGACAAACGGTTTGGGGTGCGGAAGTTTCGTGTCGTGGATGGAGTTCTTCCGCAGATAGTAGAAAAAGGAAAAATTATCTACGGAGGGGGTCATACCGACGTCTCCCTCCATGAAAGTGGTGCAGGAAGAAAGATAGAAGATGGAGTTGCCCGGAAGGTGATGGGGCTGAAGTTCATAGAAATCAAGAAATCGCCGGAAGAAATCCGACGTCGGAAGGCCTAATCCGCGCTCAAAATGAGCGGAAAAGACAACGTATTCACCCGGCTGAGGCTCTGGCTGGCGCTCCTCGCCAGGGACGCGGCACCAAACCTCTTCCGGTATCCTCCGGGAGCGGTAGAGCCAGTCGATTTCTGCCTGGGTCATGTCGGAACCCATCCAGGCTCCGCGTGTATATGAGTCGAGATCGATGGCGGAAGATTGGGCGGCAGCACCATGTCTTGAACTGCCGGCATTTTTTCCGGAGTTACCGGTATCTTCTTCGGTCTGGGCGAGGTCCGCCTTGAGCCCGTCGGAAGCTTGGTCAGCCGGGATTTCCTCCCCGGAAGAGGTGATGGTGGTCTCGGTATGTTGACTGCTAGCGGAGGATTCCGTTATGTACTCCTCGGAAGACATACTTGCCTAAAGTTCAAAGATCTACCTACAAATTGATTTCCCCAAACCTAGCCTCCCGCGAAGATCTACGAGTAAGAGAAAAAGCTAAAGAAAAGAGGAAGTAAATACACTACCGACCTGAGAGCAATGTGGTAAAGGGAGAAGAGTGTGTCAACCGCGAGACTGACCTGAGGGCAGCGGAGGACGACGAAGGCGACGGTACGCCGGAACTTAGAAAGCTAGCGGCTAATGGCGACGAACGGAGAAGAGGAAGAAGAGATGGCCGTGCGGTGCTCAGAGCGAAAGGCGCGAAGAGGCTATGGTGAATCTCGGCGGGGCAGAGCCCTGCGGAGTTTCTTAAAGGAGTTCACCGGAGAACGAAGTCTTGGCGGCGAACGACAGCGTGGGGAGCGCTAACGGCAAGGGCTCTGTATGCTCAGGGAGTTGGGAATGCGAGGAAGAAGATGAAGAGGAATGGCCGTGCCCTTAAATAGAGAAGGAGTTCGTGGGCCGGCAACCGCTAGGCCCGCGACGCTTCGCCTCGTGGGCTGCCACGTGGCATAGAGCTACACGCACAAGAAATAAGATGCCGCAGGGAGGCCACACAGATCCGGAACGGAGGGAAGGATCCGGTATGGCATATTAAATACGAGCGCAGAAGTCGAAGGGAAGTGACCCCTGACACTGGCACGTCAGAAACAGTGCGCATGTCTCTGACATGCACTATTTCCGAGATATTCTTGACTTCGTCGAGGAGAGTTTAATGACAAAGCTACCGGAAAATATCGGTATGATGAGATGGCTTTGGCAGAGATGCCGGAAGGTTTTGAACTGGTTTCCGGAAGAGTTAAACCGGTACGTTAAGAAGTGGGAACCTGGCATGGTCCGTCGGATAGGATCCGCCGGACTATACCAACTTTGGGGACTAATGTTGGGGGGATGACCCCCGGTATGCCAAAGGCATGCCGGACTCGCTTCGTTTAGGCTGGTGAGCTACCGGTTTAAAGGTTTTTCCGGATAAGGAAGTTAAGTTCATGCTAAGGAGAAACTATGCCGGTATCCCAGAAGGAGTATACCGGAATAGGCTAAGAGGATACCGGAGTACCAGTATGGGCTACACTGTAGCACGTCGGCAAGCTGGTCAAAGATTCTTTCAAGAGCTAGAGGACAAGGATGAGCGAAGCACTTCAGCTTTAATCGAAGCTCTGAGGCCAAAGCAGAAGATGACGTAAAAGGTACCGAAGGATGTCAGCGTTCCTAATTAAAGGTCTACCGGCGTCACCTGCTGCCAAAGAGGCTTTGTAAAGTAGTTTGTCTAGTCAAAGATGCCATTAGGGTTTCTTCCCCTGTAAGCCACCCTCTTCCCTATATAAGGAGAGGGAGCACACCCTTGCGCGGGGTGCCTAGTTATGCAATAGTGAGATCCCAAGTTAGAGATAGTGCATGTACTGTACTTCTTCAACCTCTGGCAAAGGCCAAGTTCATCGATAAAGATATCGGAAATCCGTCCGGAATTCATCCTTGTGTTACCAAAACCCTCCCCCGAATCCTCTAGCGCACATTCGGCCCCAACTCCAGCCATCCCATGGCATCTGTCTGTTCACCACAACAACATAAATCACCTAGTAGCTATGAAGGTGCATGGTTTTCCACAATAAGCCCTACCCAAAACAGCTTTCCCCAAAACATACTTTGTCTGAATGAGGCCATAATTTTCACACTAATGTATATTTGTATCGCAACTAGTTTGAGGTAGGCCAAGATGGGTTTCATTATACAAAACACGCATTTTCCATTTTTTAAATCTCATATTTGAATCCCTTAGTCTGTTTACTACTCACTTGCCCTTGGTTTCTTGATACTACTCAGTTTTGCCCTCTCCCTTCACAAATTCTCACAAACGCCCAACATTGCCCTGATTGGTCTAGCCCATGTCACGCGGATCGTGCCCGCCGACCGATGATCGTATGATCTAACGGGCAGGATAACCCCTATCTCTCTCTCTGGTCAGGGCCACCACCCTCTCTCTCTCTCTCTCTGTCGGTGGTTACCCAGTACGCTAAAGTTTGGTTTTCTGCATTATTTTTCACGAGCTAAATTATAAACTCTTTTAGGCATTATTTTTCACGCAAAAAATGATAAACAATCACCGATTTGTGGTAGCCATTACTTTTCACACAAAAAATGATAAACCATCACCGATTTGTTGTAGCCATTACTTTTCACGCAAAAAATGATAAACCATCACCGATTTGTTGTAGCCATTACTTTTCACGCAAAAAATGATAAACCATCACCGATTTGTTGTAGCCATTACTTTCCACGCTAAAAATGATAAACCATCACCCATTTCTTGTAGCCACTACTTTCCACGCAAAAAATGATAAACCATCACCGATTTCTTGTAGCCATCCCTCCGGTCTTATTTAATTGACTCAAATTTAGTATAAAGTTGTACTGAATCCGAGTCAATTAAAAGTCACGCTAAAAATGATAAACTATCACGAATTACCATTTCTTTTAGGCATTACTTTTCACGGTAAAATGATAAACTATATCACGAAGTTCCATTTCCCTCAAGATAGTCCGCATTACTTTTTTGTTGAGATATATACGACCACAACAGTCATCTCCTACTTAATTTATTGTGTAAACCCCACAACGGTCACCACCTCCTTAATTTATTGTGTAAACCCCTACAATGGTCATCTCTCCCTTATAAACACCCACAACGGCCATCCCTTGTGTCAATAGGTTCTGCCTCTCTCTTCTTCATTCACATACACTTGATCCATTGCCATGGCTTCCACGTCTCGGACGCCGACCGGAAGAGGAAGGGGAAGGGGCGGCCGGGGTGGTGGATCATCATCATTGCCACCACCACCATCAACACTGCCATTGATCATAGAGGAGTTCTTCATCATCGTCTATGAAGATCCTTTGGTCAAGAAGGTACGTACGTGTTCCCACATATATGATGCATGTGATTAATTATGGGCATGTTCTAAAAAACCTTTAATTTCAAACGATCGGCGCTCGATCTCTTTGCAGGCTCTCCCAAAAAAGTTTTCGGACTATCTTGACGGCCAGGAGCCAGCTAAGGTGTATCTGCGAGCAGCTGACTACGGTCCTCGTCTCTGGACCGTGAAGGTCCTATTTGACGTACAAGGCCAGATGTACCTCGACAAGGGCTGGGAGAATTTCGCCATCGCGCACGGTGTGGATTTCGGCTGCTTCGTACACTTCAAATATGAAGGCGATGATGTGCTCACAGTGAAAGTGTTCAATGGAGCAATGTGCAGGAAGTACTACTACTCGGACGACGAAGATACTGACGATGAAAGCGACGACGACGTGAAGCCGTGCATCCATCCCCTTTAGGTAAGGGGATTATGACCAAGAATATATATGTAGCTTCATATGCATCGATTTAGAGATCTAGCTATTTTCTATATATTATGCATGTAAAAAATAATATCGCAATTTCCACCATGATTCGAGCACCACAACCTCCAAACGATGCCGATGCCGATATCGGCATGGTCAGAATGGCTATGCTCGCCGCCACTGCTAGGTCACCGTCGGGATGCACCATGTTTAGCATAAGATTCACTTTAGATTAAGATGCGAAAATAATCACCTGCCATTGGCTGAGGCGGCCCCACAGAGCGGCTCTATATGATATTCTCTAAATTAATAGACGACCCCAGCGGTCATTGGTTGCGGAGGCCCCACAGAGCGGGAATATATGATTTTCTCTAAATAAATAGACGACCCCACTGGTCATTAATTGGCTGCGGCACCCCACAGAGCGACAATATATGTCTTTTCCTGAAAAATAGACGACCCCACTGGTCATTGGCTGCGGCAGCCCCACAGAGCGGCAATATATGTCTTTTCCTGAAAAATAGACGATCCCACTGGTCATTGGCTGCGGCAGCCCTATAGAGCGGCCCCATTTTTCATTGGCAGCACCACGTATACAATCTGGAAATAAAACAGCCCACGCGTCAGCGACAGATGGATGGCTACCCGTCAGCACGAGACGGTCAGAGAGGAACTGCCCTCTATGCAGCCTCACCCGCCAGATTAACGGTAACGGTAAGGCCTCTGACCTGACGGCAACCCTCCCGTCCGAGCGTCTGCGATTGGTTTCAAACTAGAGGGAGGGGAAAACTGAGGAAAAGTTAAGAGGCTGGGGAAAAATGAGTACAACTAACGAACCAGGGGCACGAGAACAAAAAACCCTAATTTATTTTGTCTTGTTTATCATTAAAAAATACAAAAAAATTAGTTTCGTTTATAATCATCTTTATATCAAAAACACACAAAAAATAGTTTCTATTACAGCTGTTATTTCTGTTGCTTAGTTTTAATTTTACTAAAATGGGTTCCGCTGAAAATACTAAGTTGTGTGACTTTACTAGCACCAACAACAATGATTTTATTTGTACACCTATTGCTCCACCTGCTCCCAAAGCAGCCTTCTATGAAATTAAACCTGCTTTATTAAATCCTGTTTTGAAAGAGCAATTTTCTGGTGTTAGTACTGAAGATGCCGCTTCTCACCTTAATAATTTTATCGAACTTTGTGAGATGCAAAAATATAAGAAATAGATGGTTACATTATAAAACTGAAATTATTTCCTTTCTCTTTAAGAGGTAGAGCTAAAGATTGGTTGCTATCTTTGCCTAGAAATAGTATTGATTCTTGGGTTAAATGCAAAGATGCTTTTATTGGAAAATATTATCCTCCTGCTAAGATTATATCTTTGCGAAGTGACATAATGAAATTTAGATAATTTGATAATGAACATGTTGCTCAAGCTTGGGAAAGAATGAAATCTTTGGTAAAGAATTGTTCCACTCATGGACTGACTACTTGGATGATCATCCAAACTTTTTATGCAGGACTTAATTTTTCTTTAAGAAATCTCCTGGATTCAGCTGCTGGCGGTACCTTTATGTCCATTACTTTGGGGGCTGCAACAAAATTACTTGATGATATGATGATAAATTATTCTGAATGGCACACTGGGAGAGCTCCACAAAGTAAGAAGGTAAATTTTGTCGAAGAAACTCCATGCAAATGGATTTTTGGAGTCATTTGATTTTTTAATTGTTTGGCACTTGCAAATATTTTCTAAAGAAAATGACTGAAATACCATTCAAATTCCAAGAGTTGAACGAGCAACTATCTTAGTGGAAACATACATGATGATATATGTGGTTCATTGGGCATAGTTGTGTGCGGAAGATTCTTCTACTTCATGAAAACTTCCAACGATGAATTGAGTGTATATATATGGACATATTTATTCGATGAGGAAGAAGTTTGAAACATTTGAATAGATTCAAATAAATTTCAGCATGAAGTGGAAATCATCGTAATAGAAAAGTCAAATATCTATGATTGGTTATAGTGGAAATATTTGAATTACGATTTTTAGCGAACATCTAAGAGAGTTACGAAATTGTTCCACAACTCACGTTTCTCGAAACACCATAGTTATGATGGAGTATTCGAGAGACGTATCCAAACCTTGTTGGATTAATGATGATATAAAATAAAATGATGCCATTATATTTTTATAGATTATGTTTTAGAGACTACCGCTTTTACACTAAATAGAGCGTCATCATAATCCGTTGAAACGACACCATATGAGTTATGGCATGGGTATAAACTCTAATAGTCCCTTCTTAAATTTTTGGTATGCATAGCATAAGTAAATGAGTTTACAACCAAAATCGGATGAATGATGAGGTGAGCTGCCATGGCTCCTCCCACCTCTCCCTCCCGTAGCCACCTCTCCCTCTGGCGATCATGCTGATCTTTGGTGATCTCTTGAAGCTACTCCGATCTTCCTCTCCGACGTGTTCTCCTGCACAAGGTGATGTGTCATGGCTCCCAACTCTCCCCCCTCTTGGCAGATGGAAGGTTTCGTTCGTGTTCTCGCATGGCAAGGATAGGTCCAAACATCTACCTGGCTTTCTAGTTCTTTGGCCAAGGAATTGGCTTGCTTTGGTGAATCACAAAGACTCACCAATTGTGGGAAAGTACATCAAATATGGTGAAGTTTTTTACCCTGGGTCTTCTGTGAGGTTCCCCTCTCATCTGGTTTCGGTGCTCTCTTGTTTGGTTTCTCCTTCTGGATTTTCTTCCTTCCCTAAGGCTCCTCCTATCAGATGGAGGGTAGTGTATGCACCACTTGGGAATTCTTTGATGTCAGAAGATAACAAATTTCCTATGGGAAAATCGGCTTTTCTTATTCTGAAGCCTAATGCCAAGAGGTTAGTTCTGCTTGATGCAAAAGAGCAAGTGATTGATGCTAGATTTCTTCTTCTGGATGAGACAGTTTGCTCTAGTCACTCTTTGGACATTCAAGTGTTCTCTGTTTTAGTTGGGGAGCGTATCTCTTCAGATTCCATTGATCATGGCAGAAGATTGCTTAACTCTGATAAAGGTGTATTTCCCTCTTTGGAAAAGGAGCTTAACAGAACTGCAGAGATTGATGCTCCCACTTTGCATAGAAGCTTTGCTCAAGTTGTCTCCTCTGTCCCACCTATGCCTGATATTTTTTCTGCAGCCTTACCATTAGCTTTTGATTTTGCTAAAGGCTTGGCATTCTCTAAAGAGATTCATAGCAAGTTTGGAGATCAGGTCAACTTCTTGCCCAACAGATTTAAGAGAGAATTCTTCTTGGTCATCTCTTTTGGAAGAGCTTCATTTAGGCTTGATTTTCACACTGTTGGTATTGTTCTTCAGGCACATTTTGGTGGAAATGGCAGATTATTCAGAGTTAAATTCCTGAGAGACAGAACATTCAGATTTTCAGTGGCATCTACCTCAGTGGGCTTTCATATTTATAATATTGGGACTTTCTCTGATAGTAATTGTAAATTATTTATCAAGCTCTGGGGTAATGGTGGAGCTAATTGGCAAGCAGAAGAAAGAATGTTTTACAGAGAAGAAATGAATTCTTGGAATGTGGATCAAAGGAGAAATTCACTATTTGATCGTCTTTCTTTCCAAAAAAATTCCCCTGTGAATGCTCCTTCTGTGTTTGATCGTTTGAGTCTCCCCACTGATGATTCTGCAAGAACCAAAAATTCAAGATGGCAGTTTCACCCTGATAAGGAAAATTCAAATTGGCATTATGAGGAGTTTAATAGGGAATCAATTGGTGCTCATGGCCGTGTCATTGCCAAAAAACCCGCCACCTTTTTCAAATACCCTTCCTTCCCTGCCCCTGATATTTCAGCTTGGCCCGATAACGCTTTCCACTTTTTGTTTAGGGCCCATGGGCCTGCCCCTCTAATCCAGGAAGTTTCCTGTCTGAAGGACCTGGCAGTTTTTCTGACGTATCGCCACCTTTTCCTCTTGCCTCCTCGGCTTCGTCGTCTACAGTGCCACTCCAATCCTCCCCTCTCTCTGCTGCAGCGGCAGCGGCGGTTCCTCCAGCAATAGCGAACATTCCGATCGACCCCCGCCCCTACGTTCCGTGAGGCTTCCAGATTCTTGAAGTTCCTGGCCGTGTTGCAATCAAGCGGGTGGTGGTTCCTCGGTGACAATGGCAGCATGAAGACATCGCCATCGCCACCATTAACCCTGTTCTGCCAGGTCAGATTCCCTTTGAGAATATCAGAGAGGTGATGGAGGACTTCTTGACCAATGATGCTAGGGTTGCTTTTCGAGACCTCCAGCCCTGCCCTTTTGGTTCGGCTTATGTGCAGTTTGCTCATGTGAGAGATAGGGACAGATTGGTGCATGCAAGCCCTATTCAGTTTCTAGATGCAAATATTTCCTTTGTTAGGCATGACAGAGGCACAAACTGGCGTAGGACTTTGTTTAATCGTGAATGCTGGTTGATGATTGTGGGGGCCCCGCTTGATTTAATCAACACTGATGATCTGGCTGCTGATTTTGTGGATATTGGCAAGTTGCTACTCTGGGAGAAAGATGATGCTCATAAAGAAAGAGTTCTAGTTAAGATTCGTGCTACTGAACTTGATGATATTCCAAAAAGCCTAAGGTATACTGTTGGGGATGCTCATGACACTGAATCCTGGACTTGCTCTGTTGCGAACCTTGAAGAAAACCTGTTGGGAGATTTACATGCTGATGAAGATCCCCTGCCTGGTGATGGAGTGGACTCTCATCCCTTGCCTAATGAAGATGAGCAACTGCAACAGTTTTTGCCTCCACCTGTGGCAAATGAACAAGCCAATGAAGCAGTTGAGGATGTTGTGATGGAGCAAAATGCAGGGAATCAAGGTTGGGGCCTCTGGGCCCTACCACCTGACAATAATAACATGGAACTTGAGGATGTCCCTCACAATGCTGCCATGATGGACCTGATTATTGCTGCTGTCCCTGATGAGATGGAATTTCACCAAGATCTGCCACCTCCACCTGTGGAAAACAGTACTATCTCTGATCTCTCTTCAGCTGATGTGGAGAATGATGTCACTAGTGGCTGATGTCTACTTCCCCCTCCAAGAGCAGAGGTTTGTAGAACAGCAACAAGTTTTCCCTTAAGTGGATCACCCAAGGTTTATCGAACTCAGGGAGGAAGAGGTCAAAGATATCCCTCTTATGCAACCCTGCAACCACAAAGCAAGAAGTCTCTTGTGTCCCCAACACACCTAATAGGTGCACTAGTTCGGCGAAGAGATAGTGAAATACAGGTGGTATGAATATATATGAGCAGTAGCAACGATGCCAGAAAATAGCTTGCTGGCGTGTAGTTGATGGTGGTAGTATTGCAGCAGTAGTAACACAGTGAAACAGTAAACAAGCAGTATTTAGGAACAAGGCCTAGGGATTAGACTTTCACTAGTGGACACTCTCAACATTGATCACATAACAGAATAGATAAATGCATACTCTACACTTTTGTTGGATGATGAACGCATTGCGTAGGATTACACGAACCCTCAATGCCGGAGTTAACAAGCTCCACAATTTGTTCATATTTAAGTAACCTTATAGTGTAAGATAGATCAAAAGACTAAACCAAGTACTAACATAGCATGCACACTGTCACCTTCATGCATATGTAGGAGGAATAGATCACATCAATATTATCATAGCAATAGTTAACTTCGCAATCTACAAGAGATCATGATCATAGCATAAACCAAGTACTAACACGGTGCACACACTGTCACCTTTACACACGTGCAGGAGGAATAAAACTACTTTAATAACATTGCTAGAGTAGCACATAGAATAGTAGTGATACAAAACTCATATGAATCTCAATCATGTAAAGCAGCTCATGAGATTATTGTATTGAGGTACATGGGAGAGAGGTGAACCACATAGCTACCGGTACAGCCCCGAGCCTCGATGGAGAACTACTCCCTCCTCATGGGAGCAGCAGCGGTGATGAAGATGGCGGTGGAGATGGCAGCGGTGTCGATGGAGAAGCCTTCCGGGGGCACTTCCCCGCTCCGGCAGCGTGCCGGAACATAGACTCCTGTCCCCCAGATCTTGGCCTCGCGATGGCGGCGGCTCTGGAAGGTTTCTGTGGTTTTCGTCGAACGTATCAGGGTTTTTGATCCAGGGGCTTTATATAGGCGAAGAGGCGGCGCAGGAGGGTCGAAGGGGCGACGACACCATAGGGCGGCGCGGCCAGGGCCTGGGCCGCGCCGGCCTATGGTCTGGGGGCCCAGTGCCCCCCTCTGGTCCTTCCCGGGTGTTCTGGATGCTTCCGGTGAAAATAGGAACTTGGGCGTTGATTTCGTCCGATTCCGAGAATATTTCGTTACTAGGATTTCTGAAACCAAAAACAGCAGAAAACGAAACAGAACCGGCACTTCGGCATCTTGTTAATAGGTTAGTTCCAGAAAATGCACGAATATGACATAAAGTGTGCATAAAACATGTAGATAACATCAATAATGTGGCATGGAACATAAGAAATTATCGATACGTCGGAGACGTATCAGCATCCCCAAGCTTAGTTCTGCTCGTCCCGAGCAGGTAAAACGATAACACAGATAATTTCTGGAGTGACATGCCATCATAAACTTGATCATACTATTTGTAAAGCATATGTAGTGAATGCAGCGATCAAAGACAATGGTAATGACATGAGTAAACAAGTGAATCATAAAGCAAAGACTTTTCATGAATAGCACTTCAAGACAAGCATCAATAAGTCTTGCATAAGAGTTAACTCATAAAGCAATAATTCAAAGTAAAGGCATTGAAGCAACACAAAAGAAGATTAAGTTTCAGCGGTTGCTTTCAACTTGTAACATGTATATCTCATGGATATTGTCAACATAGAGTAATATAATAAGTGCAATAAGCAAGTATGTAGGAATCAATGCACAGTTCACACAAGTGTTTGCTTCTTGAGGTGGAGAGAAATAGGTGAACTGACTCAACATTGAAAGTAAAAGAATCGTCCTCCATAGAGGAAAAGCATCGATTGCTATATTTGTGCTAGAGCTTTGATTTTGAAAACATGAAACAATTTTGTCAACGGTAGTAATAAAGCATATGTATCATGTAAATTATATCTTACAAGTTGCAAGCCTCATGCATAGTGTACTAATAGTGCCCGCACCTTGTCCTAATTAGCTTGGACTACCGGATCATCGCAATGCACATGTTTTAACCAAGTGTCACAAAGGGGTACCTCTATGCCGCCTGTACAAAGGTCTAAGGAGAAAGATCGCATTGGATTTCTCGCTATTGATTATTCTCAACTTAGACATCCATACCGGGACAACATAGACAACAGATAATGGACTCCTCTTTTATGCATAAGCATGTAACAACAATTAATAATTTTCTCATATGAGATTGAGGATATTTGTCCAAAACTGAAACTTCCACCATGGATCATGGCTTTAGTTAGCGGCCCAATGTTCTTCTCTAACAATATGCATGCTTAACCATAAGGTGGTAGATCTCTCTTACTTCAGACAAGACGAACATGCATAGCAACTCACATGAAATTCAACAAAGAATAGTTGATGGCGTCCCCAGTGAACATGGTTATCGCACAACAAGCAACTTAATAAGAGATAAAGTGCATAATTACATATTCAATACCACAATAGTTTTTAAGCTATTTGTACCATGAGCTATATATTGCAAAGGTGAATGATGGAATTTTAAAGGTAGCACTCAAGCAATTTACTTTGGAATGGCGGAAAATACCATGTAGTAGGTAGGTATGGTGGACACAAATGGCATAGTGGTTGGCTCAAGTATTTTGGATGCATGAGAAGTATTCCCTCTCGATACAAGGTTTAGGCTAGCAAGGCTTATTTGAAACAAACACAAGGATGAACCGGTGCAGCAAAACTCACATAAAAGACATATTGAAAACATTATAAGACTCTACACCGTCTTCCTTGTTGTTCAAACTCAATACTAGAAATTATCTAGACATTAGAGAAACCAAATATGCAAACCAAATTTTAGCATGCTCTATGTATTTCTTCATTAATAGGTGCAAAGCATATGATGCAAGAGCTTAATCATGAGCACAACAATTGCCAAGTATCACATTACCCAAGACATTAATAGCAATTACTACATGTATCATTTTCCAATTCCAACCATATAACAATTTAACGAAGGAGAAACTTCGCCATGAATACTATGAGTAGAAACCAAGGACATACTTGTCCATATGCTACAGCGGAGCGTATCTCTCTCCCATAAAGTGAATGCTAGGATCCATTTTATTCAAACAAAACAAAAAAACAAAAACAAACCGACGCTCCAAGAAAAGCACATAAGATGTGATGGAATAAAAATATAGTTTCAGGGGAGGAACCTGATAATGTTGTCGATGAAGAAGGGGATGCCTTGGGCATCCCCAAGCTTAGACGCTTGAGTCTTCTTGATATATGCAGGGGTGAACCACCGGGGCATCCCCAAGCTTAGAGCTTTCACTCTCCTTGATCATGTTGCATCATACTCCTCTCTTGATCCTTGAAAACTTCCTCCACACCAAACTCGAAACAACTCATTAGAGGGTTAGTGCACAATAAAAATTAACATATTCAGAGGTGACACAATCATTCTTAACACTTCTGGACATTGCATAATGCTACTGGACATTAGTGGATCAAAGAAATTCATCCAACATAGCAAAAGAGGCAATGCGAAATAAAAGGCAGAATCTGTCAAAACAGAACAGCTCGTATTGACGAATTTTAAAATGGCACCAGACTTGCTCAAATGAAAATGCTCAAATTGAATGAAAGTTGCGTACATATCTGAGGATCATGCACGTAAATTGGCTTAATTTTCTGAGCTACCTACAGGGAGTTAGACCCAGATTCGTGACAGCAAAGAAATCTGGAACTGCGCAGTAATCCAAATCTAGTACTTACTTTTCTATCAACGGCTTTACTTGGCACAACAAAACACTAAACTAAGATAAGGAGAGGTTGCTACAGTAGTAAACAACTTCCAAGACACAAATATAAAACAAATTACTGTAGCAAAATAACACATGGGTTATCTCCCAAGAAGTTCTTTTCTTTATAGCCATTAAGATGGGCTCAGCAGTTTTAATGATGCACTCGCAAGAAATAGTATTTGAAGCAAAAGAGAGCATCAAGAGGCAAATACAAAACACATTTAAGTCTAACATGCTTCCTATGAAAAGGAATCTTGTAAATAAACAAGTTCATGAAGAGCAAAGTAACAAGCATAGGAAGATAAAACAAGTGTAGCTTCAAAAATTTCAGCACATAGAGAGGCATTTTAGTAACATGAAAATTTCTACAACCATATTTTCCTCTCTCATAATAACTTTCAGTAGCATCATGAGCAAACTCAACAATGTAACTATCACACAAAGCATTCTTATCATGAGTCTCATGCATAAAATTATTACTCTCCACATAAGCATAGTTATTCTTATTAATTGTAGTAGGAGCAAATTCAACAAAGTAGCTATCATTATTATTCTCATCAAGTGTAGGAGGCATTGTATTATCATCATAAAAATTACTCTCCATAGTAGGTGGCACTAAAAGACCAATATCATTATAATCATCATAAATAGGAGGCAAAGTATCATCAAAGAAAATTTTCTCCTCAATGCTTGGGGGACTAAAAAGATCATGAAAACCAGCTTCCCCAAGCTTAGAACTTTCTATATTATTATCAACAATGGTGTTCAAAGCGTTCATACTAATATTACTACCAGCATGCAAATAAGATTCCATAGGTTTTTTAATTTTCGCATCAAACAATCCATGTTTTAAATCAGGAAATAGAATAAGAAGCTCATTCTTGTCCATTATGCCAAACTAGTGTAAACAAGAAACAAAAAGATGCAATTGCAGGATCTAAAGGAAATAGCTTCGAGTACTTACAGGTCTGGGAAAATAGCTTAGTAGCCGAGGTCCGGAGTGTGAGTACCTTTTACCTTTCCTCCCCGGCAACGGCGCCAGAAAATAGCTTGATGTCTACTTCCCCCTCCTTTTCCTGTAGACAGTGTTGGGCCTCCAAGAGCAGAGGTTTGTAGAACAGCAACAAGTTTTCCCTTAAGTGGATCACCCAAGGTTTATCGAACTCAGGGAGGAAGAGGTCAAAGATATCCCTCTTATGCAACCCTGCAACCACAAAGCAAGAAGTCTCTTGTGTCCCCAACACACCTAATAGGTGCACTAGTTCGGCGAAGAGATAGTGAAATACAGGTGGTATGAATATATATGAGTTAAAGAGCAACGATGCCAGAAAATAGCTTGCTGGCGTGTAGTTGATGGTGGTAGTATTGCAGCAGTAGTAACACAGTGAAACAGTAAACAAGCAGTATTTAGGAACAAGGCCTAGGGATTAGACTTTCACTAGTGGACACTCTCAACATTGATCACATAACAGAATAGATAAATGCATACTCTACACTTTTGTTGGATGATGAACGCATTGCGTAGGATTACACGAACCCTCAATGCCGGAGTTAACAAGCTCCACAATTTGTTCATATTTAAGTAACCTTATAGTGTAAGATAGATCAAAAGACTAAACCAAGTACTAACATAGCATGCACACTGTCACCTTCATGCATATGTAGGAGGAATAGATCACATCAATATTATCATAGCAATAGTTAACTTCGCAATCTACAAGAGATCATGATCATAGCATAAACCAAGTACTAACACGGTGCACACACTGTCACCTTTACACACGTGCAGGAGGAATAAAACTACTTTAATAACATTGCTAGAGTAGCACATAGAATAGTAGTGATACAAAACTCATATGAATCTCAATCATGTAAAGCAGCTCATGAGATTATTGTATTGAGGTACATGGGAGAGAGGTGAACCACATAGCTACCGGTACAGCCCCGAGCCTCGATGGAGAACTACTCCCTCCTCATGGGAGCAGCAACGGTGATGAAGATGGCGGTGGAGATGGCAGCGGTGTCGATGGAGAAGCCTTCCGGGGGCACTTCCCCGCTCCGGCAGCGTGCCGGAACAGAGACTCCTGTCCCCCAGATCTTGGCCTCGCGATGGCGGCGGCTCGGGAAGGTGTCTGTGGTTTTCGTCGAACGTATCAGGGTTTTCGATCCAGGGGCTTTATATAGGCGAAGAGGCGGCGCAGAGGGTCGAAGGGCGATGACACCATAGGGCGGCGTGGCCAGGGCCTGGGCCGCGCCGGCCTATGGTCTGGGGGCCCAGTGCCCCCCCTCTGGTCCTTCCCGGGTGTTCTGGATGCTTCCGGTGAAAATAGGAACTTGGGCGTTGATTTCGTCCGATTCCGAGAATATTTCGTTACTAGGATTTCTGAAACCAAAAACAGCAGAAAACAGGAACTGGCACTTCGGCATCTTGTTAATAGGTTAGTTCCAGAAAATGCACGAATATGACATAAAGTGTGCATAAAACATGTAGATAACATCAATAATGTGGCATGGAACATAAGAAATTATCGATACGTCGGAGACGTATCAGTGGCCTTGCAAGCAATGATTTTGGTCAATCCAACTCTCTGGGTGCTGGACTGCAAAGCATCTTAGAAGCCTATGCCTCTGATGAAAGTGAGATGGAGGAAGGGCAGTCAAGCAACTCTAGCAATTCAGGAGATGATGGGGACTAGGGTATGTTCGAAGGAAATGCCCTTGTATAGCCAACTGTTGCACACCTACAGCTGGGGATGGTTCAGACATTCTTCTATCCTGTGAACCATGAGATTGAGAAGAACAAGTTCTCTGTTCAGGGGATGGAGCTTTGGGAAAAATATTTTGCTCCTCACTTTGAGTCAGATTTGCAGAAGAAGGGGAGTCTCTGCAAGATTCCTGTAAGTTGGTTTAACTTTATTACTATGATGCTGCTCACCCCTGAAAAATTTGATTGGACTTCTTCTTTGGTGAGATCTCCTTTATGGGATATTGTTTCTGCAACTGATGCAAATGAGAAAGTATTCCTGTTTGACATACCTGATAAATGTGTTTCCTCTCTGGCTCCCTCTTGTAAGATTGTGGAATTACATGATGTTTCTGACATGGAACCTTTGGAACAGTTACTTCCTCCTGCTGCCCGAAAAAGAAAAAGGAGAGGTGACAACCCTCTAGTTGAATCTGAGGTAAGAAGGAGCCCAAGAATTGTTGAATCAAATAAGGGGTTCAAGAAACATTCTTCTTGCAATGATAAAAATTGTTTGCCTTGTAATGCTGCACCTCATGTGAGTCAAAAAAAGTTATTTAAAACCTGGCAACTTCTTTCTGTAAGGTGGTAGAGAAAGAATATGATGGAAGAATGGTGAACCTGAGAAACAAGAAGGAAAAGGAGATGAAAGATGCAGTAGCTGATGGTAGCAAGCTGCAGGACAAGAAGAAAAAGAAATAGTTTACCCCATGTGTACAACCAGTAGCTTTTGTGTGTGTGATGAATAGAATTATTTAGCTGCTTTTGGAATTCTTCTTCTCTTTAGTTTTCAAGTGGTTGATCGGTTTATGATGAAAACAAAGTCTGTAATAATGATGGATTTGTCCTGCTATATTAGTGAACCTGGTTATTATCTTGTGTTGCCATTCTGCTGTGATTTATTGGGATGTGCTGTTGCTCTTTGGGCTTTTCTATCTGATGGGCCAATTTCTCATGGGTCATTTGATGGGAAGAAGATGATTCTCTCTGTGGGTCTGTGTACTACAAAAAACACATAGTTTATCAATGAGTGACAAAAGACTGTGGAAAATACTAAACTGGAACATTAGAGGTATAAATGCTGAGGAAAAATGGTTGGCTTTGGCAAATAAAATTGAAGAAAGTGGTTGTGATATCATCTGTTTGCAGGAAACAAAAAGACAAACCTTTGACATGGATTTCATAAAAAAATATGTCCTAGAAAATTCAACAAGTTTGAATACTTGCCTTCTGTGGGTGCCTCTGGAGGAATTATTACCATTTGGAATGGCAGCATTTTTGAGGGGGAAATTAGTTTCTCCAATGAATTTTCCGTTTCAATAAAATTCACCTGCAAAATTTCTCTGGATTCTTGGATTCTCACAAACATTTATGGTCCTTGTCAAGGTGAAAGAAAAGCAAGGCTTCTTGATTGGTTTGCAAACATTGATATGTCAGATGATACTGACTGATTAATTGTGGGTGACTTTAATTTCATCAGATCTCCCTCTGATAGAAACAAGCCAGGAGGGGACACAAATAGTATGATGTTATTCAATGAAGCCATTAGCAACTTGGGTATCATTGAATTACCCTTGAAAGGAAGAAAATTCACTTGGAGCAATATGCAAAGTTCTCCTCTTTTGGAAAAATTGGACTGGTTCTTCACCTCTGCTTCTTGGACCCTTTATTATCACAATTCAGTGGTGTATTCTCTTGTGAAACTAATCTCAGATCACATTCCTTGTGTTATTTCTATTGACACAAAAATCCCAAGATCAAATATCTTCAGGTTTGAAAACTTTTGGTTGTAGGACAGTGATTTTATGCAAATTGTACAAAATGCTTGGGATATACCTGTTAACCACTCAAACAATGCCAAAAAGATTAATGCAAAGTTGAAAATTTTGAGAAGGGCCATTAAACTATGGTCAAAAAATCTTCCATGTCTGAAGAATTTGATAAAGAGTGTCAATGAAGTAATTGAATTTTTTGATGTGATTGAGGAAATGAGAAACTTGTCAGTGGAGGAAAATTGTTTAAGAGATTTGCTGAAGTCTCATGTGCTCACTCTCTTAAAGAATCAGAAGATTTACTGGAAGCAAAGAGGGAAGATCAAGTGGGTAAAATTGGGAGATGGAAACACAAAGTTCTTCCATACAAGGGCAACAATCAATTTTAGACACAACAAGATTGCTGTTTTACAAAATGATGATCTTGCTGACATCACTGACCATGATGGAAAAGCAGAAATCCTTTGGAAAGCTTTTAAAGAAAGGATGGGCACATCTGGTAATTCATCTATGCAATTAAATTTGGATGAACTATGTGAACCAATCTCTAGTGACATGAGAAATTCCCTTGAAAGACCTTTTGAGAAGAAAGAAGTAGAAGACATTGTGAAAAATTTGCCACATGACAAATCCCCAGGACCTGATGGTTTTAATAATGAGTTCATCAAGAGTTGTTGGCCTATCATTGGTGATGATATCTTCTCCTTGGTTACTGACTTTATAATGGAGAGGTGGACCTTGAAAGTATCAATACTTCTTTCATCACTCTTATTGCCAAGAATGATACTCCTTTAAATGCTGGTGACTTTAGACCAATCTCCCTTCTAAATTTAGTTCTCAAAATAATCACCAAGCTCTTGGCAAATAGATTACAGAAAATCATCCTAAAGATTGTGCACAAAAACCAATATGGATTCCTAAAGACCAGATCAATACAGGATGCCTAGGTTGGGCATTTGAATATTTATACCAATGTCACAAGTCCAAAGAGGAAATTCTCATTCTCAAATTGGATTTTCCAAAGCTTTTGACACTATTGATCATTCAACCATTATTGATATTCTTAAAGCAAAAGGTTTTGGGGAAAATGGATAAAATGGATACATCTAATCCTTAGCTCTGGTACTTCAGCTGTTTTGTTGAATGGAGTGCCTGGGAAAAAAATTTACTACAAAAGAGGTGTTAGACAAGGAGACCCTTTATCACCTATGTTGTTTGTCCTTGCTGCAGACCTTTTGCAATCAATTCTAAATAGAGCTCTGGTACTTGGTCTTATCTCTATGCCAATTGCTTGTCCTTCCTGCCTAGACTTCCCTGTGATTCAATATGATGATGACACACTGGTAATTTGCAAAGATGATGCCACACAATTGATTTGCTTAAAAGCTCTTGTGCAATCCTTTGCCACCTCTACTGGGCTGAAAGTCAATTATAGTAAATCCAATATGATTCCCATCAATATAAATGAGCATAGATTACACCATTTTGCACTCACTTTGAACTGCCAGACTGGGAGTCTTCCTTTCACATACCTTGGATTGCCACTGGGTCTTACTAAACCTTCCATTGAACATTTATTGCCAATGGTTCAGAGAGTACAAAGAAGACTATGTGGTATTGCTGATTTTTTGAATTATGGAGGAAAACTACTAATGGTTAAATCAGTTCTTGCATCTCTACCTATTTTTTTATGTGTTGTCTGGATGTTCCAGTTATAATTAAGGAACAAGTCCAAAAATACATGAGACACTGTTTATGGAGGAAAAAGACTAATGATGTACAAGCTGGAGGTTCTGCTCTGGTTGCTTGGAAAAAGATTTGTAGACCAAAACAGCAAGGAGGGCTTGGAGTTTTAAATCTATACTTGCAAAATAAAGCCTTGCTACTTAAAAATGTTCATAACCTGCTTAACAGAGAAGATACTCCATGGGTGAACTTAATTTGGAATTCATATTATGCATCTGGAGCTGTTCCTGGGCAAAGATTAGTGGGTTTCTTTTGGTGGATAGCACATTTGAAATTACTGGATAGTTATAAAGCACTGGCTAGATGTAACCTTGGAGATGGAAAGAGTGTGTTCTTCTGGGGAGATTTGTGGAATGATCAATGTCTACACCAAAAAAATCCACACCTAATCACTTTTGCAAAAAAAAAACAAATATCTCTGTCAATGAGGTTGTCCTTACTGAATACACATAAGATCTCTTTAATCTCCCCTGTCTCAAGAAGCTTTTGATGAATTTAATGATCTGGAGGTTATTTGTCAAAATGCTATGGAAAGAGTGCTTTTAGGTGAAAAATATATCTGGTCTTACATTTGGGGAAATTCTGAATTATCTTCTCAAAAAGCATATAAAGCTCTAATTGGATCTCAACCAGCAGTACCTCTCTTCGCATGGATTTGGAAATCCTCTTGTCAAGCAAAGCATAAGTTCTTCTTCTAGCTGCTGCTCAATGATAGACTCAATACAAGAAATCTGCTTGGGATAAAGAAAATGGTTTTGCAATCTTATAAATGTGCAACTTTGGAATGTAACAGGGAAGAAACCCTACATCACCTTTTTTGGACCTGCCCCTTTGCAGAGGAATGTTGGAACTTTATCTGCCCCATACGACAAAGAAACCTCTATGTAAATGAGGCTTACCAGGATCTAAAAGATACTTTAAAGCTACCTTTTTCGATGGAAGTTATTATCTTGGCTTCCTGGGCACTCTGGATGACAAGAAACAACAAAATCTTCAGAGGACAGAGAGCAAGTTTTCAGGGATGGAAAGCTATTTACATGGAAGAGCTCAAACTCCTAGCTTATAGGATGAAAAATAAGCACAAAGCTTGTTATGATTCTTGGTTAGCCTCTGTAGTGTAGTTTTTGTTTCTTTCTTCTTCTTTTATTCTTCTTTGTAAATATGCTTGTATAGTTTGCTTTATATATATATATAAATTGCAGTGGGAGCCTTTCCCACAGTTTTACTTCAAAAAAAATCGGATGAATGTCTTTGTTGGTTATCCCAGAGAACAAAATGGGAATTCTTTCCACTATGAAGCCAAAAACAAAAGTGTTTGTCGATGTTACTTGCTTATTTCTAAGAAATTGTTTCAAGCGAAGTATTTGAGTGGGAGGATAATGGAACTTGATAAGGTTGATGAACCTGAGCATGATGATCAGACTAGTGCAGCATCGGAAATGGTTCCGGAAGCAGCCACGATGATCATGTCTCCCATGTCTACAAACTGTTATAGTCATGGAGATCTAAGTACCTACTGAACCTTGTAGATATGGTTTACTTTGTGATCAAATAATTTGTGAATAAAGGATTGATTTTGAACAATAATAAACCAACTACATACAAAGAAACTATGATGGGCCATGACTCTGTTAAAATGGCTACGAGCCATGAAATCCAAGATAGTATCTAAAATCAAGCTTGGATCTTGGTAAACCTTTTGAAGGAATAAATACTTTTTGAAAGTAAATGGATCTATAAAATAATAGACTTGGATATAATATCCTTGAACAAGCTCGACTTGTCGAAAGTTTGTTTACGACAAAGTTCAAAGAGTTGACTGCGATAAGATTAGATCTTCAGCAGCGATGCTTATACTCTATACAAATTGTTCTAGTAATCGCTACATATTTCTTTTATGAGATATGTTAGTAGGATGGCAAAATACATTCCTTAACAGAAATGTGTATTAAATGTGTATACAAGATACAACTGAGAGTTTTGCTAGTCCTTAGAATGCTAGAAAGGTATACAAACTTCATAAGATGAAGTGAGTATCACAGAGTTGGAATCTTCACCGAATGAAATAATCAAAGAGTTTTTGATTTCATCGGAAACGATGAAGATGCTTGCATTTGCAAGAAATTAAGTGGGAGAGCTGGGACATATTTATAATACTTTATGTAGATGACATAACGTTGATTATAAATAATGTAATCATGTACTTGATATGAATAGAAGGTTTCATTGAAAATTAACTTCAATGAAAGGATATGGACTAACAACATATTTTGCGTGAAGATCTATGAAGATAGATTGAAACGCATAATAAGTTTAAGTTAAAAGTACAGAGAATGAATATTGAAGTAGTTCAATATAAAAACTTTAAGAAGGTGTTCTTTTTCCATCTGGAGGTTTAAACAAGACTTGAGTGTATTTGACACTCAATGAGTAAAAACACATGAGTGATTTTACATCACGAATAATATGTACACAATCAGATGTCCTATGATCTAAGGTGTTACGAGCATATATCAGAATGATTCATATAATGATCATTGGACAACAGTAAGAATATCCCTGAGTGCTTTGTCAGAGCCGAGGATATGAATATATAGTTTTATATGGGGTAATGACAAACAAATAAGTTGTTACACCGATATTAGTTTGGTCACGTATAAAAACAAATCTCAATCTCAACTAGGCTAATGTATTCATTAAAAGGCATCACAATGGGATAGAAAGAGTCTATGCTAGATTTAGATAAGTTCTAAATATTGTGACGGATTCTACAAATGAAGGCAGAATATCTCATTGTTTTGACAATGACCGAGGATGTTTGAATCGAGGAGTTCTTTAAGAAATAGGTGTAGTTCCGGTAGTGTCAGAACTATGAAACTATAGTGTATGTGACAATATTGGTAACATATTTCAGACCGCGGAATTAAGGTTCCACCAGAAGACCAAACATATACAATTAATGCCGACTCATTCGAAAAACTGACTGATGTGTAGAGATGCAAATGAATTGCAAAATACATACGTTTCTGAGAATGTCAGATTCGTTGACCGAAACCTCTCCCATCAGCAAACATGATAAGCACTAGAAGGCCAAGGTGTTATATCTTTACAAATGTAAACTAGATTATTGACTCTAGTGCAAGTGGAAGAATGTTGGAGATATGCCCAAGAGGCAATAATAAAAGTGTTTATTGTTATATCTTAGTGTTCATGATAAATGCTTACATCCCATGCTATAATTGTATTAACCAGAAACATTAATACTTGTGTGTTTTGTAAACATAAAGGAGTCCCTAGTAAGTCTCTTGTTAAACTAGCTTGTTAATTAATAGATGATCATGGTTTCCTGATCATGAACATTGGATGTTATTAATAACAAGGTCATATCATTAGGTGAATGATGTGATGGACATACCCATAGTAAGCATAGCATATGATCAAGTCATTTAGTTCTTTGTGCTTCAAGCTTTAATATGCATAGTAAATTAATCCTTAGACCATGAGATCATGTTAATCACCTACACCAGATGAATGCTTTGATGACACCAAACACTACTGCGTAAATGGGTTGTTATAAAGGTGGCATTAAGTGTTCAAAAAGTATAGGGTTGATGCACTTGTATCAATAGTGGGATTTGTCCATCCTAATGACGGATAGATATACTCTGGGACCTCTCGCTGGAATGACATCCAATTAGCTTGCAAGCATGTGACTGGTTCACAAGGGATATCATATAACGGTATGAGTAAAGAGTACTTATCGGTAACAAGGTTGAACTAGATATGGAGATACCGACGATCAAACTTCGGATAAGTAAAATATCGCGAGACATCGTATGTAAATGGTTCTTTCGATCACAAAGTCATCGTTCAATATGTGAGAGATATTATGGATCTCCAGGTCCCACTATTAGTTATTGATCAGAGAAGAGTCTCGATCATGTCCACCTAGTTCGCGAACCGTAGGGTAACACACATAAGGTTCGATGTCGTTTTAAGTAGATATGGAATATGGTATGGAGCTCAAATGTTGTTCGAAGTCTCGGACGGGATCCGAGACATCACGAGGAGGTTTGGAATGGTCCGGAGAATAAGATTCATATATGGGAAGTCATTTTCTGGGGTTCAGAAAAAGTCCGGTGTTTTGACCGGATCTTCTAGAAGGTTTTGGAAGGACTGGAATAGTCCGGAATATTATGGAAGGTTCCGGAAGTGTTCGGGATGACCCGGGTGTCTAAGGAAGTCCGGAGGGTTCCATAATAGGTGCAACCACGTTGCCTTAAGGGAAAAGGAGTCTTTCCTTAATGCAATTTCGGAATTGGCAAAAGAGTCCGAGTACGAGTAGGTTTTCGGAACCGGAAACCTGTCGGAACTCAGTCAAACTTGGGGGCAAGTTTATGGACGACCCAATGGGGCTTTTCCACCTATTTAAAGGGACCAAGGGGCACCCCAAGGGCACCCCAAGTCGCAGCCCAAGCTCCCTATCCCAAACCCTAGCCTCTCCCCTCCTCCATCTTCTCCTGCGGTGCATACGGCGAAGCGCTGCCTAAGATCTCCACCACTGTAACATCCCAACCTTGTTATATCTAAATAAAGGAGTGACCATGTGAATTTCATGCATTTAGTTTGCATTTGAGTAAAATTTGCATTAAACCCTAATGTGCATTTTTCCCTCTAATTCAATCTCATTCAAAATCTCTCAAGTTTTCAAAATAGGCCACTGATACGTCTCCGACGTATCGATAATTTCTTATGTTCCATGCCACATTATTGATGATATCTACATGTTTTATGCATACTTTATGTCATATTTATGCGTTTTTCGGAACTAACCTATTGACGAGATGCCGAAGGGCCAGTTGCTGTTTTCTGCTGTTTTTGGTTTCAGAAATCCTAGTAAGGAAATATTCTCGGAATCGGACGAAATCAACGCCCAGGTTCCTATTTTGCCCGGAAGCATCCAGAACAGACGAGAACCGCCAGAGAGGGGGCACTGGGCCCCCAGACCATAGGCCGGCGCGGCCCAGGCCCTGGCCGTGCCGCCCTATAGTGTCGTCGCCCCTTCGACCTTCTGACGCCGCCTCTTCGCCTATATAAAGCCCCTGGACCTAAAACCTCGATACGGAAAAGCCACGGTACGAGAAACCATCCAGAGCCGCCGCCATCGCGAAGCCAAGATCTGGGGGACAGGAGTCTCTGTTCCGGCACGCCGCCGGGACGGGGAAGTGCCCCCGGAAGGCTCCTCCATCGACACCACCGCCATCTTCATCAACGCTGCTGTCTCCCATGAGGAGGGAGTAGTTCTCCATCGAGGCTCGGGGCTGTACCGGTAGCTATGTGGTTCATCTCTCTCCTATGTACTTCAATACAATAATCTCATGAGATGCCTTACATGATTGAGATTCATATGATGATGCTTGTAATCTAGATGTCGTTATGCTAGTCAAGTGAATTTTACTTATGTGATCTCCGGAGACTCCTTGTCCCACGTGTGTAAAGGTGACAGTGTGTGCACCGTGTGGGTCTCTTAGGCTATATTTCACAGAATACTTATTCACTGTTATGAATGGCATAGTGAAGTGCTTATTTATATCTCTTTATGATTGCAATATGTTTTGTATCACAATTTATCTATGTGCTACTCTAGTGATGTTATTAAAGTAGTTTTATTCCTCCTGCACGGTGTAATGGTGACAGTGTGTGCATCCGTGTTAGTACTTGGCGTAGGCTATGATTATGATCTCTTGTAGATTATGAAGTTAACTATTGCTATGATAGTATTGATGTGATCTATGCCTCCTTTCTTAGCATGAAGGTGACAGTGTGCATGCTATGTTAGTACTTGGTTTAGTCGTATTGATCTTTCATGCACTTTAAGGTTATTTAAATATGAACATTGAATTGTGGAGCTTGTTAACTCCGGCATTGAGGGTTCGTGTAATCCTACGCAATGGTGTTCATCATCCAACGAAAGAGTGTAGAGTATGCATTTATCTATTCTGTTATGTGATCAATGTTGAGAGTGTCCACTAGTGAAAGTCTAATCCCTAGGCCTTGTTCCTAAATACTGCTATCGCTGTTTGTTTACTGTTTTACTGCGTTACTACTGCTGCGTTACTACTGCTTGTTTACTGTCCTGGGCAAAGCACTTTTCTGGTGCCGTTGCTACTACTTATTCATACCACCTGTATTTCACTATCTCTTCGCCGAACTAGTGCACCTATTAGGTGTGTTGGGGACACAAGAGACTTCTTGCTTTGTGGTTGCAGGGTTGCATGAGAGGGATATCTTTGACCTCTTCCTCCCTGAGTTCGATAAACCTTGGGTGATCCACTTAAGGGAAAACTTGCTGCTGTTCTACAAACCTCTGCTCTTGGAGGCCCAACACTGTCTACAGGAAAAGGAGGGGGCGTAGACATCAGCCACATGGTTTTTTTGTATTCAATAAGTCCATGTGTGTTTATTATTCTTTGGAATTTTTTTGAGTTCAAACGAAATTCAAAACAGATTTGAAATTGAATTTGAAAAGAGAAATAAAATCTAGAAAAGAGAAAAGGGAGAAAAACCTCTCCTCACTCTCCCTGGGCTCAACCCACTTCTCTCTTTCCCTCTCTGGCCGCAGCCCAACACGGCCCAAGTGGCCTAGCAGCTCAACCCACCTAGCCCAACAGTTTCCTAGGGGTTTTTTCGCGAAATGGCTTTTTTCCCCGCATAACGAAGCAGGTGGTGGCAGCACGCCGGCCACCCGATTCTCCGGCCGGCCCCGATCGTCCCCGCCGCCCCCGGCGGCCTTCATATGGAAGGACCGGAATAGTCCAGAATATTATGGAAGGTTCCGGAAGTGTTCGGGATGACCCGGGTGTCTAAACCTACTGCTTGCAGGGACGGCCGCCGCCGTCCGATTCGCCGACGGCGAGGTCTGCCGTCGCTGACCCCTCCATCGGAACCGCGGTGAGCTGCTGCACCTTCTGGCGCCCTCGCCTTCCTCTCTCCCTCTCTATTCTGCGCCGGCGCCGTGGCAACTGTCCCGGCCGCCGCTCGAGCTCGTCTCCGGCGACGCTCAGGCGACCAATCAAGGGCGGCGGCGCCACCACTCGATTCCCCGCATCGCCGCACGTCTTTTGCCCCCAACCGCGCGTCCTCTCGCCCACGGGAGCCGCGGATTGGAGCTCCATCTGAGCTCAATTTCGAGCTCATGGACGGCTGACGTCATGATGACGTCAGCATGACGTCATAATTGCCTTTTTCCATTTTCTATATTTTTTGTTATTAATTTATGTATTTGTTTAAATAGGAAATAATATGACATGTGGGTCGCCTTGTCAGAATTTTAATAATTTCATAAATATTTGGAAAATAATAAAATTATGACATGGGGGTCCAAATTGTTAAACTTTTATTATTTTTTATAGAATTTTCAGAAATTGATTTAAAATGAATTAAAGTGGGAAATTCATAACTAAATCATGTTAAATCATAAAAATGCAAATAATATATCAAAATGTCCAGAAAAACAAATCCTAATTGTTTATCAGTGTTTCATACATGCTTGAACCAATTAAACATCAAGCCTTAGTAGAAACCCTAAATCGACCCCTCTCATATGTCGGGTTCAATGCCGAACCCCTTTAATTCCGTCGATGCACCTAGGGTTTTCCCAAACCCCTTTAATATGACATGTCATCATATTATATGTGCATTGCATTGTACCATGTCTTGATCGTGCTATTCCTTTCCGGTGTTTGGTTCTTCATCGATAGGAACCGAACGTGAGCCTGAGATCAACGCCACCGAAGAGCAGCACCCGAACAACGAGGGACAAGGAAAGACCTAACCTGGTTCATATATGGTTTCGAAATGCTTTTACTTCTGGTTCTTACATATTGCATTCACTTCAAATATGTTTTATCGGCAGTGGTAGATATCCTATGTGTGCATGTTCCATCCTTGTAGCCCAAAGTTCCTGATCCACCGCTCCCAGCAAAACTAGGTTGAGCTTGTTCGCATCGCTAGAGCCGTATATATGATATGCTTAGCCATGCTTAGCTGTTGAAGTCTGATCCATCCGATTGATGAATCAGAGCTACGAATGAACCTAGTTGATAGGATGACGTGGTAAGATCAGTGATGATGTTAATAAACATGTTTAAAGGCTTGGATGGTCCACCACATCGGGATGTGGTGATTTGACTCGTTCTCGTCGATACTAGGACCTGAGTTCTCGCCTTCGGAACCAAGACTGAGCGTACAGCCACACGGGGCCCATGAGAACCCCTTGGCCTGAACTTGCCTAGCTTACCCATGATTCAATTAGTTTGTGAGTTCCATTTTCCATACGCATGGGGAAAAGGTGGAAAAGGTTTTCAAAGTGCATCATACAGGGCGTGGCCGGGGTGAAGGATGTTGGAGGCATTGAACTGGATCCCCTCCACACAATGACCGGGAACGCCTCGGAGCATGGCTACCTACGATGATGGAGTTCCCCAGTTAGTTTGACTCATGGAATAGACGAAGTAAGGGAAAGGTTTTGGTCGACCACCCTCAGCCAGCACACCAAGGAAGTGTGTTAATCTATAGTGGCATTAAGAGTCGATCGACGCGTGTGGGTAAAGTTCTACACCCCTACAGGGTAAACCTTTTCGAAAAGCCGTGTCCACGGTTACAGACGACTTGGGAAAGGACGTGATGATCATAGACAACTTAAACCTGATCGTAAAACTTGATATCTATGTGTTAATAAGGATCCCTTCTCAGGGTGTCGAGGGGGTGATCCTAGGTAACATGTTCAGGTGATGATGAAGATTCGGTGGATTCAACATAATGATTTTAGAGCTAGATTTGTTATCGCTCTCTTACCCCTTTTGAAAATGGTCTGAATAGACGAGCTTCTGCTCCCTCTTGTTTACAAAGGAAAATTGGCTTTCTGCAAAATAAGCTCCACATAAAGCCTCGCATACCCGCTTTGCTAAAAGGTTGTACTAAGTCTTGCTGAGTCCCTGTACTCAGCCTTGCCTGCTTTGTTTCAGATGAAGTCCTTCCAAATGATGGTGGTTTCTACATTGACGTCGACGAATAGTTCGGAGTTCCCCAGGCGGCAACCTGAGACTTGTTATCTAGATAACATAATTTGCAGTCTTAGGCCCTTAGGCCCTTTGCAGTCTTGTTATCTAGATAACATAATTTGCTTTCCGTTGCTTGTTGAATTGTGGTCAGTGACCTCTGCGTGTAATAAATTTGGAACTTAACTCTGTTAAGATTTGTAATATATTTGCTTTCAGTCGTAGAGTCACTGTTGTGTTACCGATTCTCACCCTGTAGGCCCTAGAGATCTAGGTTAGGCTTATGCCAAATGTGATATCTGGGTTTGTCTAGCCCCGACCTCCGGGGTTCCCCACAACCACCACCGTCACCACGTCGTCATGCTGGCGGGATTTCGAGGAGGATCTACTACATCCGCTGCCCACTGGAACGGGGAGAAGGACGTCGTCATCAACACCGTATGTGTGATCGAGTGCGGAGGTGCTGCCCGATTGTGGCACCGTCAAGATCTTCTATGCGCTTTTGAAAGTGGCAAGTGATCGACTACATCCACCACAAGATTTATCTCGTTAACGCTTAGCAATCTTCGAGGTGATCTTCACCTTGTTGCTACCATCTACTAGATTAGATCTTGGCTTGTTATTCGTTCTTGCGGTAGGAATTTTTTGTTTTCTATGCTACAAATCCCAACACTGTGTTATCATGAACAATTTGTGAAATCCCCCGGTATGTCGGGTGGTAAGATGTAACATACAGTTAATTCCTTTTGGTGGTTCTGAACTACAGTAGTTAAATAGGTTTGGATGCTTGAACCTTTAAGCTTATTATCCTGAACCGGTAAACTTGGTTTGATGGAAACCTTACGGTTTGTTTTCTTTTTCAACTTGCATGGTGAAGACTTCGGATTCATTCCCGAATTCAATCTAATGCACGCTTGGTTCTTTTACTTTGGCTTTGTCTACCTCTTTTGGGTGTTTGACGTATGAGGCCCAAAGTTCTTTTGCCAAGCAAGCATTTTCTCGAACTTAGAGAAAAAACTCGAATTTTTTCACAAAAAACCGGTATAACCGGGCTTAGTTAAAATCTTTTCGGATTGTTTGTTTTTGTTTTCTTTCTTGTTTTTCATGTGCTCAAATCCTTCTGGTTTATCTTGCTTTCCATGAAGACGGGTTGCGGACAACAACTAAGTCGAAGATTTACCTTTAGGTTAAACACACTACTAAACCGGAAAGGAAAATTTTCAACAAACAAACCGGTATACGGAAAAAATAAACACATTGCATGCGATTCCGGTAAAGACAGTCCCCGAGATACATTCGAGGTGCCGGCATGTTTATTGATAGAAAATACGGTAGAAAAAGAACCCCTTACATTACATCCTTAGGAATAGAAAGGGCGAAGTAGAGCTATGTTCCACGGGCATTTGGTTTCTTCTCCTGACCTGTCAGCCTTTCTTTCCTTGGCATCCTGTGCATCTATTAGGTAGTAGGCATCATTGCGTAGAGCCTTGCTCACAATGAAAGGTCCCTCCCATGGAGGTGAGAGTTTGTGCCGTCCTTCAGTGCGTTGCACTAGACGTAGCACTAGGTCTATTTCTTGGAATACCCGTGGATTTACCTTCCGGCTATAATAGCGTCTGAGGTTTTGTTGGTATATGGCTGATCTTGCCATTGCCAGCTCTCTTTGTTCCTCGAGAAAATCGACATCATTTTGTCTGGCCTCTTTGACCAATTCCTCTATATAGAGTTGGACTCGTGGTGAGTCATGGATGATGTCGATTGGTATGACCGCTTCTGCTCCATATACCATGAAAAATGGTGTATAATCGGTTGATCGGTTTGGTGTGGTCCTTAGACTCCACAATACAGATGGTAATTCATCAAGCCAACATCCTGGTGTTTTTTCGAGTGGCTCGATAAGCCGCGGTTTTATACCGGATAGCACGAGCGCATTTGTTCTTTCCACTTGCCCGTATGCCTGCGGGTGTGCCACTGAAGACACATCCAACCAGATATTGTTATCCTCACAGAACCACTTGAACTCTCCTTGAGCAAAGTTGGTCCCGTTATCTGTGATGATGTTGTGCGGGTAACCATACCGCAAGATGATGTCCTTCAGGAATTTGACAGCTGTGTGCCCGTCACATTTTCGGATCAGTTTAACTTCCACCCACTTGGTAAACTTGTCCACCATGACTAGAATATGCGTCATTAGTCCTCTCGCCTGCCAGAATGGTCCGACCATGTCCAGGCACCAAACCGCAAAGGGCCAAGTTATCGGGATTTTTTTCAAACCGGATGCTGGGGTATGATTTTGCTTACTGTACCTATGGAACCCATTGCACTTCAGGACTAAGCCCTAAACATCTTCCAAAGCCGTGGGCCAGTAGAACCCATGCCGGAATACTTTTTCCACCAACGCCCTGTATGAGGCATGATGCCCATATTCTCCTTGGTGGATTTCTCGGAGCATCTCTTTTCCTTCTTCTGGTTCCACACATCGTTGCAGCACTCATGTTACGCTTCACTTGTACATCTCACCATTGAGAATGGTGTAAGCTTTGGATCTCCTTTAGATTCTTCTCGATTCGGCTTCATCGGCAGGCAAACCGCCGTTGACCAGGAATTCTTTAATATGTTTTACCCAGTTTGGTGCTTCTCGAACCACAAACACCGATACATCAATTTCCATGCAATCCACCGGCATAGTTTCTTCCGGTTTCGACCTTGAAGTCCCCGGGTTAGATGATGCAGTCCCCGAGATAAAGGGATCAGTCCCCGGGTTTGGGTTGTCAATGTCCATCGGTACCACATGTGATTCCGGTACAAAAATTGACTCGGATTCCGGACTTGGTTTGATTGACGGTTTCCTCAGGTGAGACAGAGCTATTCCGGCAGGAATTTCTTGCCTGGACGAGCCCAGCTTGGACAAAGTGTCCGCGGCTTCATTTTCCGCCCGCGACACATGGTGAAATTCCCACCCTTCAAAGAATCCGGTGATCTGATGCACATAGAACCGGTATGCGGCCATGTTGGCATCTTTTGCGTCCCAATCTCTTGAACATTGATGTACCACAAGATCCGAATCACCGTAACAAATAATCCGGCGGACTCCGACTTGTTTTGCGACCTTGAGTCCATGGACTAGAGCCTCATATTCAGCGATGTTGTTTGATGCCCTTAAGTGTATTTGCAACACGTATCTCAGATTATCTCCCTTTGGTGAGGTGAGAACCACTCCTTCACCGAGACCTCCTTTGAGCTTTGATCCATCAAAGTGCATCCTCCAATTGTCAATTTCCGGTTTAGGTGGCTTATACTGCATTTCAGCCCAATCGACCAAGAAATCCACAAAGCTTGTGATTTTATGGCATCTCTTATTTCGTAGGTGGGTACGTAAGGTGATAGCTAAATCACCCATTTGGCAATCCGGCCGCAGACATCTTTGTTGCCAATGATTTCCGAGATAGGCGCCTCGCATACCACTTTCATTGGATGCTCTTTGAAGTAATGCTTGAGCTTAGTGGCGGCCATGAACACGTCATAGGTCATTTTTGGTAGTGCGGGTAGTTTTGTTTTGAGAGGGAGAGCACCTCGCTCAGGTAGTATACCAGTATCTGCACAGTTTTCCCTTCCTCCTCTCTTTCTACCACAACCACAACACTTACGACCCGGTTTGTTGCTGCTATGTAAAGCAACATGGGTTCCCTTTCTAAAGGTGAAGCCAATACCGGTGTTGTGGTTAACATTTTCTTTAATTCCTTGAATGCCGCGTCTGCCTGTGAGGTCCAGACGAAAGTATCCGATTTTTCATTAGGGCATACAACGGCAAAGCTTTTTCTCCCAACCGGCTTATAAACCGTCTTAAAGATGCCAAGCATCCGGTAAATTTTTGCACATCTTTGAGGCATTGGGGTAACACCATTCTTTCAATGGCCTGAATCTTTACCGGATTAACTTCTATACCGCGGCTCGAGACCAGGAAACCTAGCAGTTTTCCGGCAGGTACGCCGAAGGTGCATTTTGCTAGATTAAGTTTCATCTGGAATCTTCGCAAATTATTGAATGTTTGTCTCAGGTCATCGATAAGAGTATCTTTTACTTTAGTTTTTATCATGACATTGTCGACATAAATTTGCACATCTTTACCGACTTGATCGTAAAGGCATTTTTGCATACAGCGCTGGTATAGTGCGCCGACATTTCTCAAACCAAAGGGCATGATGACATAACAATAAGCCCCATGCGGGGTAATGAAAGCAGTTTTTATTTGATCTTCCTTTTTTAGGGGAATATGGTGGAAGCCAGAGTAAGCATCCAGAAATGACAACAGTTCACACCCAGCAGTGGAATCGATCACCTGATCAATCCAGGGTAGGGGGAACGGGTCCTTGGGACAGGCCATGTTCAAGTATGTGTAGTCAATGCACATGCGCCAAGCCTTGGGTGCCTTCGGGCCTTCTTCCTTCTTTTTCTCGACGAGCACAGGATTTGCCAGCCATTCGGAATGCAGGACTTCCACGATGAAACCGGATACCAGCAACTTTGTTACTTCCTCTCTGATGATCTTCCTCGTATCTTCAGCAAACCGGCGCAAAGGTTGCTTCACCGGATTAGCATCCTTCCAGACGTTCAGAGAGTGCTCATCCAAGTCATCAGTAGACCAGGCGAAGATGTTCCGATTCTCACGGAGGAAGTTGACGAGCGTGCTTTCCTATGCTTCACTCAGGCCGGCACCGATACGAATGGTGCGCTCTGGGTAAGCCGGGTCCAGCACGATGTCCTTTGTCTCCTTTGGTGGCTTGAAAGCGGTACCGGCAAGCTGGCCGCTCATTGCTGCTAAGTTCAGCTGGGATGATTGAGCTAGCGCAATTGCAGTTTGAATCCTCTTTTTTTCTTCCGCTATGACCAGCGATTCGGCCAGATTTGATCCAGCAGAAGCAGTTTCCAGCGAGACCTTGTAATTTCCCACCATGGTTAAGGGACTGTTTGGTGACGGCATCTTCATCTTCAGGTAAGCCGTATGAGTTGAGGCCATGAACTTAGCCAATGCTGGCCTCCCAAGCAGCGCATGGTAAGGGCTGTCGAGATCAACCACTTCGAACAGGATGTTTTCAACACGGCAATTGTCTCGACCGCCAAATAGTACATCAACCCGGACCTTGCCCATCGGGGAGTAGGACAATCCCGGAACTATGCCGTGGAAAGTTGTGTGAGTTGGCTCCAGTATGTTTGGAGTTATGCCGGGCGTATGCATGGTATGCCGGTACATGATGTTGATGCTGCTACCATTGTCCACCAGCACTTTGCTGAACCAGAATCGCGATGATGGTCCATGCATGATCGGATCCACCACCAAAGCATATCCGCCCGGATTAGGCATCACTTTCGGGTGATCATTAAACGACCAAGTGTTGCTCTGACCATAGCATGTACTTTGGTACTGCCAGTATCACCGCGTTCACTTCCATGGAACGGCGATGTACACTTTGTCGGTCTCTTGGTTCGGTCACGAAGACCACACATCACACATCCGGATCATGGTAAACATTCCGGCCTTGCGGCGTGGGGGGTGGGGGACGATTGTTATCCTGCACCACCTGATGAACTCCTTGTTGCTGCTGCGGCTGGTTCTGCTGCGTGAAAACCGGTTGCGCATTCGCCCCGGTTAACGGTGGCGGTGGTGGCAATGCATCAAAACCTTGGTCTCTGGCATCTTTCATTGCGCCTCTCTCCATCAACCTCTTGGTCCTGGAACAATCTTTTGTCAAGTGATTTGCCGGTTTAGCTGGGTTAGGCGTGTGCCAGCGGCACGGCTGATCCATGGTAGATTCCATGGTGTACTTTGGCTGATCTTGCCAAGCTTTTTTCTCAACCCACTGCTTCTTTTGGCCAACCCATGGCTGTGTTCCGGTTTTTTCCCTTTGGCTCCCTCTGGCTCTTGAGTTATCTTGCACTGCGGCCACTTGTTGCGTTCCGTATCTTCTATCCGGAAATTCCTCCCTTCTTTTGTTATGGTGGTTGTTCCGGTACTGATCTTGGCGTGACGGGATTCTTGGCAAAGGATCACCCGCAATTGCCGGTTGTATTGGATCTCCCAACGCAAAGTTATCAACCACCCGGATCATTTATGCCAAAGTGATTGGCATGTTTCTCTGTATCTTTTTCCACAGCGGTGAGCCTCTCCGGCACCCATTGCAGAACCAAGCAATTTCTTGAGCTTCTATCACACCCTCACAGGAGTTTCTTGTTGAGTTTCACCGGGTCAGATAATCCCAGTCTGTTTCATTTTTGCGCTGCATGCGCATGGCAAGTTGCTGCGGTCTGTTTGGCCTCCGGTATGTACTGCTGAAGTTTCTTACAAATGCCTCTTCGAAATCAAGCCAGCCATTTATGCTTCCCTTTGGAAAATTGTTTAGCCAAATGCGTGCCGGTCCTACCAACACTGACGGTATGTATCTTACCGCCCAGCGCTGGTTTCCTTCGCCAGCTGCGGTTCCTCCACCTCCAGCGACATACACCGCTGTAACATAATCCGCGAGCCAATCCTCTGGCTTGGTGGTTCCATCATATGTTCTTGTATCTTGGGGCAACTGAAAGTTACGCACCGGTGGCTCCTCCCTCATGATTCGGGGGCCAAAACATTGCGGACCTGGTGGACCCTCAGCTTCGATCATTTCAGACAAATATACTCTGTCCAGTTTGTGCCGCGCATCCCGATCCGGCAAGCATCTTTCTCCAACACGTTCTCCAAAGGATTCCAGTAGTATCTGGCTCTTTCCATTCCGGAATCAGCTTCATCATACCGGTTTGGCACATCGGCATCTCCTCTCTGGTACCTTGGTGGTGGCATTTCATCCTCGGCATACGCCACTCTGGCTGCCCGATAATTTTGCCCGGTTTCACCTTTCCCGCCGTAAGCATTTTCGGCATGGCCATTTCCGGCATAGCCGCAACCTGCCCCTTGGCTTTTTCTGCCGACATCATTTTGCCCGCCTTTTTGTTTTCCGGCCAAAATCGGATCGTACACAGTCATTTGCTGCGCATTTGCATCTTTTTCTCTTTTTCTGTCGGGATGGGGAACGAGGCCTGCCCATGCGACTTGCTTCTGGCATTCTTTGCCGAACGAACTGTTTGAGAGGCCGCGCCCGCTTTGTTATTCCGGGCCAACTCAACATTTTGTGCCTCAATCATATCAAGTAATTCTCTTACTCGAGTTTGCTGTTTTGCTAAGGCATCGCCTGATAGTGACTCACATGCTTCTACTGCAGCTCTAGCTGCTTTCAGAGTTTTATCCGAACTGATGTACTTAGGTTTCTCTACCGGTCCCAAACATACCGACACACTTTTACCGGAAAGAACTTCCCGGCGCAGATCCTGATCTAAGTTACGAGCCTTAAGCCGGTTGCCTGCTACTTTGTTTCTTTTTTTTTCATATATTTCGAGTGCACGGAAACACTATATTTTTCGCGACTTCTATGTTGCACAGGGATATTGGTAAATATGGCTGGTTCATCCGAAAGCTCGGGTACCGGTTAATGCACTTGTGGCAATCCGTATTAACCTACTTCAAACTCGCGTCCCCGGACACGAATTCGGGATACTGGCGTAATTCAGAACGTGCCGCTTTAGGACTTACCGAAACTGAATTCCAGCAAAATTATCGGATCCACAGCGCGTCCGCTGGGTTTATTTCTTCACATCTGTTGATGTGGATAAAGTGGTAGAGCGCATTCTGTGTGCGATGTCACGCCACGCAGGACAGATCCTGGGGTCTTACCTTCGTGACCCTTTTACAAGTCACGACATTCGGAGTTTTTACCGCGGCGGACGCGCTCCGAGAATATATTGTCGAGTGCGTTTTGTTCGGCTGATGGAATGCTCCATTCTTCGGATTGAACCATTTCTTCGGGTTGCTATCTTTTATCGAATAGGATCTTGATGCTCCTATATTGACTTGCTATATTGAATTTTATTTCTTCGGGTGCGCGACCAGCGCTCCCGATGGGAGTAGCCCCCGAGGCTACAGCCGAGTGTTTGCACTTGGGTGTAGGCTCAACTTTCTTTATCGACTTTCTTGAAGTATGCTCTTCATCGAATATGCGACTGGAATAAATGACGAGTATATGGACTTGAAGATTTTTCCCTTCTCTTTTTTTTATCGGGTTCCTCCTTGAAGAGATTTTCTACGAGTTTCTCCTTGAGTAAAATTTCTTCGGGTCCTCCCTGAGGACAATTCTTCGGGTCCTCCCTGAGGACAATTCTTCGGGTCCTTCTTGAGGACAATTCTTCGGCGGGTGCGCGGCCAGCGCTCCCGATGGGAGTAGCCCCCGAGGCTATGGTCGGGTGCGCGCATCCGGATATAGGCTCAAAATATTGTATACTTTGAAATTTGCTTCCTCCTTTACTGGGTGCAGCGGAGGCGATGAAGAAGCTGGTCGTGCGACGGAGTTGATGAAGTCGTCGAGTGCAGCGGAGAACTCGAATAGAAGTCGAATCTTTCGAGTAGCGGATGTCGATGAAGAAACCGCCGAGCCCCCGAGCGCTTCCAAAACCATCGAGTCGTGGACGTATGGACTCATGAATCGCCGAGCCCCCGAGCGTAATCGAAACCATTGAGTCGAAATAGCTTTGTCTATGCCTCCAGATTTATATGTGAGTAGGCCACTCATATTTGCCGTAATAACCGCCTGAACTTCGTGTTGCCGCCATGGTTAGAGGCGAAGTCGTTGTCGAGCCCCCGAGTGTTGTTGAGGCGATGTCGTGATTAATGTTTTGACGTCGTATCGTAGTCATGGCCAGGGGCGAGGTCGTTGTCGAGCCCCCTTGTCGATTGTAGCTTGTTTGGAGAGAGGATAGCGTCTCATCGGTTGATGGCGATGTCGACTTTTCTAGAGTCAATGACTATGTCTGCTTCTCTTAAATTGATGGCGATGTAAGCTTTTTCAGAAGTCAATGACGGTATAGTTGCACTTGGATGAGAAGGTAACTCTGATGAAGTTGAAGAATTTTTTCGAGCTGTCCGCTTGCAATATACTGCCGGCTGATTTGTGGATTTAGCGTCATACGTATATGTACGTACAACCCAGCATATACGCTCATTCATCCACCACGTCTTTTTCTTTCCAGCGCAAACAGTAGCGATGACCAACCCCTGGACTGAAAACGACACTGAATCTTCGTCAATGAATTTCCCAATTGATACCTGGACGATCAGGTGTCTTGCCGGTACAATCAAACAAGCTGCGCTAAATACTGCCACATAAACAAAACCTAACCTAGTACGACCAGGAAACCACGGCCGGCTGCGGCCGGAAAATCCATACAACTAGTACTAGCCTTTTTGCAACCTCTTCTTTTAAATTAATACTTTGACGTGGCTTTTCCTTGGTATTTCATCTCTTGAAATCTATGTGTTAGGAGCGCCGTGTGAAATTTGTCACCGCCTGGAATGTTACGCCAAGACTAATTCGCTAATTTGTGGTGCCATGACGGTGGCCTCCAAATTCGTCCATGGAAGATCAGTTCTCGTTGCAATGCAGATCACCTTTTTCAGGCGGATGCATTATGGCGAAGAAGACCGTTCCAACATTCGTAGCGACGGGGTGCCTTCATTATATGATGCTTCTTGGTACCATGGGCATGTGATTCTGCGCACAAATAATAACACCAAGTGGAGAAAATTCGATGGTAATAAATTTATGAAACAATCAACTGGTTGAACAACACCTGATTTTTCTCTTAGAGGACGGAATTATGTGGCGCAGCCTCCGAGTATCGGGTGCGCCAAAAGTGAAAAATAATCGACTTTGCGTATAAAAACACTTAGCTTATTAAAATGAAGTCGACGCGGAAGGAAACCGTGTGGCGGAGTCGTTGAAGTTATCGAGTGCAGCGGAGCAGCCAAATTGAAGTAAAAATTATCGAGTGGCAGATGTAGAGGCCACCAAGTTGCTGATGAAAACCCCACCGAGGCCCCCGAATGCTGCTGGGGTTGATGTCGTAGCCGTTGCTTAGACGCCATGTCATAATTATGTAGAGGCGCAAAGGCGTTGTCGAGCCCCCGGGTATTGGCTTGAAGTCATCGACATAAGCCATTATAGATAAAGCACTTGAAGATGAATCCGCCAAAAATTAACCATTGAAGATGAATCCACCGAAAGTGCACCGGGTAATATTACATAAGATGAATTTGCTAATGTCCACTGAAGATAAATCCACCTAAGATAAATCCGCTGAAGATAAATCCACCGAAAATACATCTGGTAGTATAAGATAAATTTGCCGAAGAAGATAAATCCACTATCCCGAAGAATATAGATCCACTAAGCCGAAGAAAATAAATCTACTAAGCCGAAGAAGATATATCCACTAAAACATAAATCCACCGAAGAAGTGAATCCGAAGAATATAATGACCCGAAGAAAATAAATTTGTTGACCCGAAGAAAATAGATCCATCGATCACCATAGAAGATAAATTCACTAACCCGGAAGCGTATCGGGTCAGTATTGTGTAAGAGAATACCGATTGGTACGTGAATACATGACCATTATTGCTGAAGTTTGCTCCGGCGGTGCAGCCAATGTACTGGGCTGCGACATCGGATGAAGTCGAAGAAACAGTGTCGCCATATTCTCGGAGTCGAAGAAAATAAATCATTTGATAATGATAGAAGATAAATCCCGCCATTAAATATGAATCCGCCGAAGAAAATAAATCCAGTAATAGTTGTAGATGCTGAATCCGCTGATAGTTCTTGTATCGGATGATGCAGATGTGTACGCTACGGCAAAGTTGAGCGGCGCTTGACCGAGAGAAACATACGCGGCGGCGAGTCATGTTGTTCCGACAATTAGCGTCCCGGAAGATGCGCTGACTCGTGGTTGAGTACCGCCGTTAATCCCAACGTGCTTTTTGTCAAGTTCTCATACACAGAATAAATACAGCTAGATATAAATATCCATGCCTTATTACGTAGTCTAAGCAAAAGCAAATATATGTATCTTGTACCGTTTTAAAGGAGATAGCCTCCATCATGGAGTAGATGCAACAAGCATTGTGCGATTAGACAGTTCAATTAGCCTACGTAGCAAATAGTTTAATGAGTAGCTGAAAGAGACTAGAATAGAAGAACCTGGTTAATCGGCTGTAGCGCAGGAACGAGCCAATTGTCTCAGCTTTGGATTCCACGTCCTTCGCCTCTTGACTTGATACATCGTGCTAGCTGATTATTTCATCGGGATGCATCAGCCCAAGGATTCGCAATGAAGACACACGGAAAGAGCTGCCAGGTGCACAATCCGCGAATCGATTGCCTGAAATCGTTTCTGGCTCGGGCGCGACCTTTGCCGAGTTCGCTGGTTCGGCCGCCGCCAACTCCACCATCCGTTGGAACAACTCCACGATCTCCTATCAGCCACGAAAAAAGAAAAATTCGGCGCGATGGTTGATGATGAATATGACGGATCCCGTCCGGATGACAAAATTCAGTCGTCGCGATTCCCACAGACGGCGCCAATTGACGAGGGATCACCTCGTCAATGCCTACGTATTATAGACTTGGGTTTCGGGAGAGAGCGACGATGGAGATTCCGGGAGCGAGATTAGGCACACGACGTACCCAGCTTCGGGTCCCCTCGGTGGAGGATCCCTACGTGCTGCTAGCAATCCAGTATATAATCATATGTATGTTTACAGGGTGCCACCATAGGCGGAGCTATGTTGTCTATCTGTTGGCCTCTCTATCGGGTGCCCTGACTGATTTTATATATGCAACCATCCTAGGGTTTTACAAGAGTCCTAGTTGACTACTTCTTCGGGTTGCCTTGTTGGGCCTTCTCCATATTGGGCCGAGCCAGGTATACTAATAATGGGTACCCGAAGGGTATACCCATGTCACTACTCTAGCGGGATTTGCGCTAAATGAAGCAAAGCCATGCGCTGCGTTATACTCACAGAGAGTTAGGTTGAGCTCCTGCTAGGATCAGATGACATCTGCTGCACCGGTAAGCAGCGTCTGCCGGTCACTTCCAGCTCAACTTGCGTGGCCGCGACATCGGCGTTGTGCGCGATGGGCATGGCCAACACGCTCATGGCAGCTTGGAGCGGAGTTGCCGCCGGTGGCACGTTGGAGGTGCCAGCGATGTTCTCGTCGCGCTCGGTCGGTGGCTTTGTCGTGCGCCCGGACTTGGTTTGTCCAGCGCCCTCCTCAGTAGCTCCTTTGACAGCGCCTCCTGCGCCAGCCATCATCACCTTGACGCTGCCGGAGGCTCGGTCGGAGCGCGTCCCGCAGGCAACTGCAGATCTTGGCGGATCCGGCGCCACGAGCACCAACGATGGGTACCGGGGCTCCGGCACGATGCCGAGGTAGACACGGTGCGAGCCGAACTCGATGATGCGGCCGTTCTTGGGAAAGCGACCGCCGTTGGTGAAGCACCCAACGTTGTCGTTGAAGAAATCCAGCGAGCCGGGGCGCTGGACGAGGCCAGACACCACACGCTCGCCGGAAATGGTGAGGAGGCCCGTCCGGATATGAACTCCAGCAAGCGCAGCTGCTGGCCCCACGGTGTGCACCAACTGTCGTCATGGTGGAACGGCAGAAGGCATAGGATGGCTTAAGTTGGGGCCGAATGTACGCTTGAGGATCCGGGTGAGGGGAAGGTTTTAGGGAAAAGAGAGACAGAACTCCGGATTGTATTGATGAACTTGGCCTAGGGCCAGAGGTTGAAGACGTACATATTACAAGGTGGAAACCTCTACCCAAGTGTTGATCGTCCCGCACAGGGGTGCCCCTCCTCTCCTTATATAGGGGAGAGGTGGCTTACAAGGGAAGAAACCCTAATGACATATTTGATGAGCTAAGCTACTTTAGCCCCAGTGACGCCGCTTATGTCTTTAATTAGAGGCTGATGACCTCGTCCGGTATCTTTAACGTCAGCAACTCCTTTAGCGTCAGGGCTTCGATTAAAGCTGATATGCTTCGCTCATCCTGTTCTTTGGTCCTTGAAGGAATTTTTGACTGGAATGCCGACATGCTACAGTTGAGCCTATACCGGATCTCCGGTTTCTTTACCTTTGAGCTTCGGCATCTTTACCTTCGTATCTCAATCTCTTATGTTTCCCATACTCCGGCATACCCCTCCTGGTATACCGGATTGTTCCAACTTAGCGTTGTTAAGCTTAACTCTCAGAATACGGATTAATCTTTAATCCAGTATACAAACAATATATTATGGCATATTTGCCATAGTCTTGGCCTACCGGGGCCCATCCCCCCGACATGTTCCCTGTATTATTGTTGTTTTCTGAGTAGAGACGAGATGTGTTTCTCGAATGCACTATTCTTGTTTCCCAAGTATACGAGATGCATTCTCAGGCGCAATATTTTTGCTCCCTAAATAGACGAGATTTCTTCCTTGGAGGCAAGATTTTCGGTCCCCGAGTAGATTTCATGTGTTCACCGCACACAATATTTATTGTTCCATGAGATTTCGTGTGTTAAACGAAATTTAATCAGAACTTCTAGCTTAGTTTTTTTTGTTTCATGGTGGTCAAACTTTTTTTGTACTAGGCTTAATCATTCTGATAAAATAGGTTTGTAGCAAGCAAGCGTGTCCCTCCATGTGCAAATCAACAACTTTGCATGTAAAATATTTAAGCCAAAGACCATGAGTCATGGGCACGCGTGTGACAGAAAAATGTAGCTATTCAGCTCTGTCCGTACGAGCCATGTGTCAGGACAAACATGAGTAAGCTTGGCAACTGGCCGGAGCACATACGCCATGCATGGATTAAGTGGCCGGCGCACGTAGTACGCCATACATGGATTAAGCGGAACGTTGCATGCATGCAGTGGTGGAGCTTGAACAAAATCGTAGAGGAGGCGAAATAGTAATGACTCTAGAATTTGTTTGAAATAGATATTCGTTTTGGTGAGAAAATCGTCCATATAAAATGCATCAAAACTTTCCTACGAAAAACCAGGGTTTAGATTCGCAAAATTGTATCCATACATTATTCATGGGAACTAAAAATATCTCAAATAGTTTGATAAATAAACTGCAAATTTCTAGTTTCTAGAGTCCCAATCGCAGCAACATCCCATCGTGCCTACAGTGCAGATTATTTTTAGGGAAGCCAACTTTGTAAGATGGATTATTCATCTACTAAATGGATGGGCTAGAACTAATTTTCAATGGCCCGGTGTGGTAAATGAGAGATAGCAGAGGCGGGTTGGACAGTTAACAAGAGATGGTTTCCTGGTGAAACACTGGTCTGGACAGTGAGGAAGGCCCAAAGGTGCAGCATTCGTACGCATCAAAGATCCAATACTACTAGATCGTTCTAGCAGAAGCCAGTGACCGGTTTGGGCTAAAATTAGTACTAGTTAATGACGAAAGTTCACTTTTGTACTGCTGATGCTCCCCACTGACAGGCGCACTGCATTTTCAGGCGTCGCTCTTCTAACTTTTAAGCCGAAGATGAAAACCACCGACTTAAATACCCGCACGCAGTTGTAGATGTCAACCAGTCCTCGTCGCTAGCAGGCTAGCTTGTTTTTTTTTGAACAAGGTTGTCGGGTGAGAACACCCGACAAAAGCTGCTATTGATAATCTGGATTACAAGAAGACCTCAAAAAATACAGAAATTACATCTAGGTCTAGGAAAATAGCAAAGAGGACCCTGGAGAAAAATTGAAACGCGATCAAGTCCTCCGTCCTTCTCCTCCAGATCGAGCTCCGACCAACAGACTGCAACCTCATCGCCGGGGAACTAGCCACTTGGAGATGAAGCACAGGAAGCACCATTGGCAGAGCAGAGCAGCGGCGGAGCGACAGCACTACTGTCTTTTGGTCCAACGCGAAGATAGCATGTCGGAGAGGAGCTCCCCAACGATACTGTCGCCGGCATCAATCGACTCCCGCTGCCCAACCACCACCACGGGGCTTGTTGAAGCAAGCGAGAGAGAGACAGCAGCGACGAGAACAACATCAGCAGCAAGGAAGAAGCACGGCTGTACAACACCGCCAGCCCCCTCGCTTCCATGGTCGGCCAGGCCAGAAGGAACCCAAGCAGCCCGCCTCCTTGCGCACCTTCCCCGCCACCATGGCCGGCCAAGGGGGCAAGGAGACAACCGTCTCCTTTGATGTTGACTCCTAGGCGCCTTATGTGAGGGCGTGGTCGTCGACGAGCTCCAGTCCAAGATCCACCATGGATCTGGAGGGAGGCCGCCGCCGACAGGCCGCCTGATGCCGCGCCGGAGCACCAGAGAGGCACACCGCCCCCGCCACCTCCAGATCAAGCCCTTGTCGGCAACTTCCACCAATCCCCCTCACCACCAAGGCCGGCCAGAAGAGGGGGAAGAGGCTGCAAGAGGAGCTTGAGGGAGATGACGGTGGCCTTATTATGGAGATCAGTCGAGGTGGAGGCGCCCTGAGCTCCGACCGCCGGAGCAGTGAGGAGCACCACTAGCCACGGCCCGCACTGGATCTGGCCGAGAAACCAGGCTTCAACTCCATACCTAACCGGCAAACCGCCGGGAACTACTCCTAACGTAGGCAAACCTACTCCGGCGCCTCACCTCCGCCACCTCCGGCCGGCATCGCCGCCGGAGGGGCTCGGGATCGGGCCGGTCTTCTCAGAGGCTCCTCCGGGTACAACAGAGAGGGAGAGGGGAAAGTGTAAACGTGGAGTAGCTAATTGATGCGGCTAGCTTGGTGCAGCTGCTCAACAGCGATTGATCCTTACCCTCCGTAAATGGGCCGCCAAATAGAAGGCCCACTCACCAAATCTTGTGTACGAAAGAGAGCGCGTGAGCGCAAGGAGGAAGACTGCATAGGGTGTGCAGCTGACCTGTGCATACCGTTTTAGAGCATCTCTAAACCAAAAAAATGATTTTCAGTCTTCCGAAAACGTAAGTTGGCGCAGAACCAGAAACCGTAAAATAGAAATAGAAAAACAGAATTTGAAATGGTGCCGGTAAATTAGGCGATGATCATAGTTCGAGATGAAATTTGATGTTTCGATTGAGCATCAAAACATACAAAGTTCATTCGATTAAAGCTATAGTATTGGTACACCGGCGAGCGCTACTTAAGCTAAGCAAAATGCGGCCTATAAAGTGGCCTACGCGCGGAGGTGCCGGTGGTGGCGCAGCGTGTCGGCGACAGACGGCGCCGACGCTGTCGAGGACAAGCTTCACGCATCGTCGGTGTCAAGCTCGACTATTTCGAGTTTGACGCGGCGGACACACCCTCCGACTTCTTCCATTCCCGCCGCTCCGCCTCGATGCGGAAGACGGGCGGACACGGCGGCGAGTCGCCGCCGCCCAATCCGACGCCACGGCCTTGGAAGCCGCCACGGGACGCCATAGCGCCAACACGGGGGCTGGATCGCTGCCTAGGGCTCGCGCGATTGCTCGCCGGAAAACGTGCTTGGCAGCAGCGGAGGGAGTGGAACGACGGAGGGGAGTAGGGTTTGCGAACCGAACTCCCCTCCGTGAACCTTTTTAATATGGGGCGTGCGGGGAGTTTCTCGGGCCCCTGAACTTCTTTTACGGGTCGGCCCATCTTTTCGGGCTCCGTTCTGCGACACATTCGGCCCGAACCCGTAAATCCGCTGGAAGAATTTAGTTTCGGCGGGATTTACGGGCTCTGTTAGAGATGCTCTTAGGGGCCCAACGGTTGGCCAAACAAAAGGAAACTGCAGATCATGGCTTTTACTACGGGGATGTGGTAAATGAATGCAATTCATTTTTTTGCAATTCTACTGCCAATAGAAATTTACCTTGGTCTAAGCAAAATGGTTCCGGCCTTAAAATCCCATACAGAGGGAGTATTGCTCACAGTTAGTAACATACTCGCTCCGTCCCTAGGGTGTAAGTCACAATCCTCTAATATCTTGGCCCAAGGCGTAACGTGATTGGGGCAGAAATTGTGACCAATTAGGCCGGACTATGATGTTTCGTAACTGCAACAGCCAATAAAAACAACCCCATAATTATTGCATGCATGGTGGAGTGAGTCTCTCGAATGACTGCATGTGGAGGAGAGGAAGGTGCGGGTTGCATGCATGCGCTAATTAACCCGTGCCATGTGTTGGCCAGACGATGGTGAGTCTTGGCAGTGTTAAATACTTGTGGGTTTTAGTATTTTTTCTTTTTACAATTGTGTTTGTTCTGGCTTTACTTAAGGTGCAACGGATTTGTTGTTTAATTTTGTGTGACGTCTTTACATGGATCGATTTGGCTGGCAAAGGGCAGATGTTAATTGTGTTTGATGGTTGTATCTACAGGGATGGACATGCATTCTTGGGCTTGCTCCTTTTCCTAGTGGCAGTTATGTTGCAGTTTTGGGTCAGCGGACGCAACTATGTTGTAGTTTTGGAAAGTGGAGGCAACGTCTTAATGTTCGCGCGACGACACCCAGTGATAAAAGACACAATTTAAATGCACACCTCTTAGAGAGAATCGTTTTTCTTTCCCATTAATATTGCAAACCTCTTTCCTGTGTGACATTAGTTTGGCAGCGTATAGCAAAGCTAAACCTAATTTAGATTACACATAAGTACTTGAAATTTTCGAAGGCTGCACATGGCTGTACATCTGAAGCCACTTTCTTTCAACGTACATTGATTTCACGCACACCTGACCAATATGGACATCTCAAGGCTAATTTGCACTGCTATATATTTGCAAAAAGAACCAGTTACCTTAAAAAAACCATGTCCGTAGAGCAGATTTAAAAAATGGTAAAAACCATGTCCGTAGAGAAGATTTAAAAAATGGTTACATACTCAAGTGAATACCCTAGATCCATGAAATACGATAATTTTTACTCTCGTAATCTAATTGTTGTCTCTGATCATGTAGCAAGCTCCCATCTTTCAATCTGTAAAGCATGGCGCGTCAACATTATCCGCAACTCAATTCTCCTGCAGTGAAATAGAATTTTATTCAAACAGTGACCCAAAAGAACTCCCACATATATTGACCAGAGGCCTCGAAAAAGATTGAAAGCAAAGTCCATTATGTGTGTAACCGTTCTGATGAACATACACAAAACACATTATATTCTCAACACATATTGACCTTTTATGGGCTCGGTTACCACATTGATGACCATTGCTGAAGCAAAACAAAGGCAACCTCTAGTGAGAATACACTATGTATATTTGTTTAGGAAATAAAATTATCTCCATTAAAAAGATGCCTATACTTGTAAGAGAACTACTTGGACTAATGTTCTGAAGAAAAATATTATTTTCTAAAAAGTAACATGAGTTCGGTAAGACAATAACTGCATTGTGTATGATGAATCATGTATATGCAAGATAACAGTTAATACCTTGCGGAACAGAAAAAGATGTATGCATAAAGTACGCAGCTATGTGACTCCTAGCAGCTTAACATCAGCAGACCTCATGCTGGAACACGAATGGTGTTGCACATGCAATCGACTTAAAATGTAGTACACGTAGCTGATTTTTTCTTGTCGTTGCTGTATTCCTCAAGATGATCTGCATGTATTATAAGTTTAAAACTTCTTTTCTTTGGGTCAAACTATGCATGAAATTAATCTGCAAAGATAAGCAATTCCGAAACAACGGAACAAAACATAAAGCTTAATCCCAATCATCGCTTCATGTTGTGATCGCTTATCGTATTTATGAAACTGCATTCTGCACTCACTTAGTTAAATACACAAATGATGTCCCGATCAAATCCATGGAACCTGGAACGGATGCAAGCAATTGAATGGTAGATTGATCTTAAAGAAGAAAATAACCTAACCTGCATTAGGCTCTGTGGTTGGGAAATTATATGGAGTGTTTGGCAGGCAATCCAATCACCTGCACATAGAACAACAAATCAGTAATGTTGGGCTACAAATTAGTTATTAATCTGCAACTTAAGTCTGTCAGGCATAGAATAGATGAATCTGGATTCAATGGAAAACATATACGCATCATGAACATGAAACATATGATCGAAAAATTCCAGCAGATGGGGCCTACATTATCAAAAATCTAAAATATTGTTGAGATCTTCAAAACTAAGAGAATGTTTGGAGAGAAGATGAGGTAATGGCAATTACTGGAATTGGCATGGCGGAGCGGAACCAGCGACAGTCAATACAGGCTTCCAACAGCTCCCTAACGTCATAGTGGTGATACCTCTCCTCGGCATGCATCTTTTCTGTGGGTTGGGCCCTTAATGGCTTCACCCCAAAGTACAAACCGAGCGCGACAAATTCATGGAGAATGAGAGTACCAAGGTGAGACAGTGACCTTTTCACCCTAGCCATTAACAGCAGTAGCACGTCCATATATCTGTCAAACAACAAGAGTTCAGTAATGCAGCAAAGGAAGTGAACTACTGAACTGGTCTGTGAGCAACAAACATTCTCTTGTCTAATATAGAGAAAATTGTGAGTTGTGTTAAAAACATAAATCAGATAATTTATTCTATCTGCAATAAAAAACAGAAATATATCTAATCCTGAAAATTAATGCAGATGGTGAGGAACAATCTGTCATCGGACATCACATCTAAAAAATAAAGCCCAAGTCACGTTACATGATCTTCTATGGGAAAAAAGGTCGACCCATAAGCGTGACTAACCTGGTCTGGCCAGGTGTACAACACGGATATGTCGTCGCCCGCCTCCTCAAGGAGTAGGTTCTTCATGGTGTGTGCGGCAGCAGGCTCCAGCAGACTCTAGACTCTGCAACAGGATCAACCACCCATTTCAGTTGCCACTTGGCAATGCATGTAAACATCTTACAATGAATCTGAATGCCATATTCTTTTATCTGTGCAATCTGGCATGTGAGCATGTGTCCATTCGTGCTCCACAGCTGTGATATCAGCGACGCCGACAGGAGGACCATGCTAGCAGAAAGAACACACAGTAAGCCATTGAAAACGTCGATACCATGGCTCACAGTGCGCAATGGAGTTTCATATGGGCGAGTTCAGATGGTACCAGGGAGTACACCGCCTGAAAATTTAGAACCATACGTTGTGGAAATAAATAAATAAAAAAAAGGTGCTATGCTAGTTCTGTATATCCCAGGATTAGCTTATGCCAAGGTATGGTCAGAAACATGTATAGTTCTTACTGATACATGTTTTCATCGGGGTATGCTTCTTTTTAGCATTCTGTATACGCTAGATATAAACGAATTGATCAAAAACAAAAAATCCCTTGAAAGAGAGCAGCATTGTAGGTTCAATTCCAAATGGTTTAGTTTATTTTGAATAAAACAATCAGAAAACGAAACAACGTAAGACATGGAGAGTAAATGATTTTAAGGGTGACACACGATTGTGAAACTCAATATCTATTCCTTTGAAAGATGAGTACGATAAGACATGACATGGTAAATTGGCTTCCCATTGATAATTAAGCAGGCTTTCCTGATTGGCCTATTTTTTTGTTGGGTAGAACAAATAATACTAACTGTACGTCTATGCAATCTAGGATTTGAATCAGAATTTCCCAGTGTAAGGTGTTGGGTATAAAGCAGGGAATTTTCTTTCACTGACACATCTCTATGAGAATGACACATTCTGTTTTTTAAAATAACATCCACAATTCCAAATTAAAATCTCTGAGGACATGGAAATAAAGAGGTAACCTACTACTATTTTTTACACCATATAACTAATTGTGCCCCTTATACATGTGCAACATCAAGCTAGCTCTGCATATCCTTGGTTATATAGAACATTTATACCAAGAAAGAAGCATACATGGATATCATGATAATATAACCTACCTCCACCACCTCACCAAGAAAAACTTTCAATGTAGAAGGAAAGAAAACCTTTAAAAAATAATGATGGATTTTCCTTCTCCAATACTTAGCTGTATGAATTATTAGCATGAGTAACGAACACAAAATTAGGAAGAATACATAATACTACACACATGTGTCGATCAAGTCTAATGTACGTTTTTTTTTTTGTTTAGATGATTTATAAAAGTCATGTCCTGCAACACAACATAATATGACATCCTCTTCCTCATAAAAAAGCCTTCTTTTGTTTTTACAAATTCTCATAAAAAATCCTTGAAAATCAAATTATGCATCAAATCCATAGAAGAAATATTTGATTGGCACCAAGGTAAATAACCAAAGGAAAAAAATATGTCATGGCTTAAATTACATAAGCTTCCCCAGATTACGGGACATGAAATCTGCATGTACTCAAGACTGGAAATTACATAAAATACTTCCCAGAACCCATAAATAGATGTTCATGTATATCTTGTGCACATCAATGAGCTTTTACGTCACTATGTATGTAATTAACTCTGTCACGTTATTTCTAAATCAATCTCAGTATCGAATAGCAACAACTGCTGAAGTGCTCAAGTAGCAGTAGTCATAACAACAGTACATACATCTGCATCCAATTTAAGCTCAAATTGCCAATGTGAACTATGGGAAAATCGAATAATCTGAACCAGTAGGAAGGAGACTCACCGAGCTGTATGCAAAATTGGATAGTCAGCACATAATTCTCACAGCCAAGGTGTGACATCTTCTATTAGGAAAACACATCACCTACACAAATCACTTTATTCACTGTCAGTCCCGTGGTCAACGAAGCTGTTTCCGTCCTTACCGCATCCACTGCTGCCTGATAGAGATGGAGAGTGGTGAGACCCATATGGTAGAGGAAGGGGTCAAGATGAATCTACCAAGATCGGTCATGGAAAAGAGGAAGCTAAATTGGAGGATCGCATACCTGCGCACCGAATCGTCGACAGGTGGTTGCTGGCCTCCTCCCTCTGGTGTTGAGGTGGTTCCTCTCGCTCGACTCCGGCAGGCCCTGCGTGCTCCTGGCCTCGCCTTATCCGCTCTGGCCGTGAGCTTGGCCACGTGACCCCGCCACGAAGCTCCTCCCTCTGGCGCGCGACCCTAGCCCTCTCTCTGCTCCGCGAATGAAACGCCATCGCCGTCACCCTCAGGCCTCTTCGGCTCTTCCCAAACTGCAGCCCGCCGACGCGACACATCACTGCGCCGGCCTCCGCCGCCGCGTCCCCTCGCCTCGGTCTCCGGCGCGCCATTCTCGGCCTCCTCGCGCGGCTCTCTATGCGGTGGTGGTGGTGGTGCTGCTCACGCAGCTTTGGAGGGAGACCTCGGCCAGGGTCCAGGGAGATGCTCCCAGGATGCTCCCATGGGAGACCGGCGGAGGTGCAGGCCGAAGGAGAGGAGGGCGCTCCGCCATCCATCTCAGGAGGGAGAGAAGAGGACGTCCATCTACTCATCCACGCCGCATCCAGCTCCTCCTCTGCGCCTCCCCCGGCTCTGATGGCGACCAGGATAATAAACCAGGAGTTCAGCACAGGAATAGATGTTGGGAAGAGGCGAATGGTAGAACGTGTCAAGGCTGCCACGAATCAGCTACTCGAATTTTCTGCAGCTAGCACCGCTTTCTACAGCTAACAAAGAACAAAAGGAAGAGACAAAACGAGTTAAATAGCTACATGTGAAGACCGACAGATTGTGCAGCATCACCCCACAAGGGCCTGCCACTGTTCAGTAGCATCACAGCTATGGGCACCACCACTGCTCCACCAACAAAGAAAGATGAAGAAAGTGTGCAGGAAAAGAATTCCAAGCTCACAACGAAACCGCTAGGTAGTACCAAACTGTACCCAGTAAATAATCAGCAAAGATCAATCTAACAAGGGAACAAACGTGTCAGCTGAGCTTTAATCCAAAAATTAATCCAAAATTAGGAGAAAAATCGAAGTTGTTAAGGTTTAGTATAGTAGTTATGCACTGCTGGATTGAGTCATCGTTTCATCACATATGGCTCACAACTAGCAGTATCATATGAGAATAGTACACAAACCATCGTATGCGAAGAGGTTCCAAAATAAATTTGAGCAACAGAAACGAACATATACATAATCATCTCATACAATTAACCCACGCTAAACATAATTCTCTTCAGCACGTAACCATGTATGCCAAAAACAGCTAGTCATACAATAATCGACAGGTTCAGATGATGCAATTTATAGCCAATACACAAAGCATCAATCGTTACCCTCGAAAGTCTAGAGTTAGAAAGCACTCAACTGGCAAAGGGTAGTAGTAAAGTTCAGGCTTGAGCACCATCAAAGCTCTCCCTCGCTCAAGAGGGACAGTTTGTCTCGAACAAGGCGAGACCAAGCAACGGTAACCTCAACCGTAGAGTGGCCAAGATCACATCTGCCCCAACTTGTTTTGCATTCTCTGGCTGTGAAGAAGACACGACCACGTGCTGTTTCCTTATGACCAGTTGATGAGTAGGTAAATATGACAACTTTCAGCATTCCGTGTAATTGTACAGAAACAACATGCCTTGACAGACTAATATGGCAATCTGACTGGGTAGCGGCCATTCTATCTCGAAGCACAACTGGCTTGGAAACTTTATGTTGAAGCTCAACTGGCTTGGATGGCGGCTCCGCAACACAGATAACTCGGCAGCCATGTTTGAAAGGCTTCCCCTTAACAACATGGACGCCAACAATAGTGGCCTGAACTGTCTGTTGAAGTTCCTCAAAGTCCAGCACAATTTTGCATAAGTCATTCGACAGAGTGGCATCTGAACCACATAAATTGCCACTGTAGTGAAAGGCTTGACTCATCAACACTCTATCTTCAGACTCCGTTCTGCCCCTTACTTTTAGTTCAATCTCGAAGTTAACAGGGTCTATGGCCACAATTGCACGAGACGGGCCAGTCAGATGCAAAAAAGGTTGCTGCATTTCCCAGGAACTATAGTCAACAAACCAAGAAAAAAGGAATGATGATAAACTGCAAGAATTTCTTCTGAAGAGATAATCAAACACAATACCTTTTGGGTGAGGGTTTGGCAGTTGTATCTTTGACGAAGGAAAATGAGGTTACGGTTACGATCAACAGTATCTCGAGCGGCAACCACTCCATACACGTGGAGTGGCCACTTCAATTCAAGAGCTTCATTAATTTCTTCAACTTTGATGGAGTAGACCTGCAAGGTGTTGGCGACCACAGCAGAATGTGGAAGGTGTCCTGATGTGCAGTGTGTAAAGTGCATGGGACTCAATGAGGCTGCAGCCATGGAAGAAGAATAAGACCCAGAGGATTAATTTGGCAAGCAAAGTAAATAGCTCCTAAGGAAACAAACTGTTTACTTGAAAGATGGATTCTAGGAATTAGGAAGGAATTTCAGATGAGCAGAAAATAAGCATGGGTGCACGTTTACTCACTCGTGTCGAGGAAGCTACCAAAGCGATCAACCTTGCTGGACCACAACGACTCCCAACCATCACGGTAGCGAGCAAAGAGATCCTCCATGTCCGTGGAAAGCACCGTCAGCGCCTCCAACATCTGATCGGGTTCTTCTTCTATCTCTGAGTTGCTCCCTGCTGCCATCTCCTTGGCTTCCACTATCTCCAATTTGGTATCCGCCCCTGCCATCTCGATGCCTCCCTCCTCCAATTTGGACTCTGAGTTGCTCCCTGCTGCCATCTCCTTGGCTTCCACTATCTCCAATTTGGTATCCGCCCCTGCCATCTCGATGCCTCCCTCCTCCAATTTGGACTCCGCCTCTGTTATCACCTTGCCTTCCTCTATCTCACATCTGGTCTCCACCTCTGCCATCTCCATGACTTTATCCATCTCCAATTTGGAGTGCTCCTCTGCCATCTTCACCTCGTGCAGCTCCTTGTCTTCCTCCTCTAAGCCCAATTTGTTTCTGGTGTCTAATTTGATTTTGTAGATCTTGTTCCGCAACTCCATGAACTGCTGTTCCGATTCATAGGCGTCTCTGTGGACTGAGATCCAGTGCCCTGCCAGAGACAAGGCACGGATCAACAGTACCGTGCCCTTCCTCCTTTTCTGGCTGTTGGATCTAGAACCGATGGCTAGATGAATGTGAACAGGCACACTGCTACAGGGACATCTACAGTGCATGTGCTACAGGATTTCGCTACAGTGTCAATCCACAGTATCTAGTGCAACAGCTGTCCACAGTGTCATGCTACAGTAACAAATCCTGTCTATTCATTTTTGATCCAATGGTTGAGACAGCAGGGCACGGAACTGTTCCTCTGTGCCTTGCCTGTGGCGGGGCACCGGATCTCAGTCCGTCTCTGTAGGGAAGGCACGGAATTGGAGAAGAAATCGGGTCCGGTGCCTGGACAACCAATTTGGGTCCGGTGCCGTGTCTGTAATAACGTACATCCGATTCCAGCCTTGCACGCTGCGCCCAGAACCACTCGTAGAAGAAATTGAATCTGGAGTACAACTCCTTGCCGTTCATCTTTTTCTGACGCATCGACTTCCTCCACTTCTTCCACTTCCGCCGCTTCTCCTGTAACATATCTCTATGGATCTGGAGTAGGTCCACGATATGAACAAGGGGTTCTCCAATCCGTAGATTCGTCTCGGCATCTAGCTTGTCGATCTGCTCGGAGAAAGCATCGAATAAGGACTGAATCCCCGCTGTTCGTCGCTGATTTGCCCTCGATGTTCATCTTACTACTTTGTATATCCAACCATGGCTCCGCTTGCTGCCCCGATTCGCCACTCCTTCCCTTCCCCTTCCCTCCAGTCTCCATCTCACGAGGACTGTTGCTGGTGCTCGTCTCTCCGCCGCCACCGGCCGTGGCTCTTTACTTTCTTTCCTTTATTAGATAGGAAACATACCCGTGCGTTGCCACGGCTTTTGAAATTCTTAATAAGTTACCACGGTGTCAATGTGAAAACTTGTAACGAGAGCCACTCTACCATGAATCGATGGATATGATGAGACGTGGGGTGCCCTCGTGTGACCTGAGCCCCAATAACCTCCCTTGTACCAGCGGCATGGAGAGAAAGGGGCTAGAGCATGGTAACCTCCTATGACACCGTAGCGAACGATGGACGAGAATGCTCTAGGGTGGTGATGGGTGAGCATGAACGGTGGGCGATGCTATATGTTGATGATTGGCGAGCATGGTAGGTTTGTTGTAGGTACTCGGTTGACAGGCACCATCTGGACCGGCAAATCTAGGATTTTGAATTTTATTTAGTGATTTTACCAGCCCTAAACAAAACGGGTGAAATTCAGTCTTTCCAAACTTTTTTTACCCGTTACAAATGGAGAAGTGGTTACACCAGAGATCGGCCATAGGAATGTCCGCTTGCTCAAGTTTCTTGTCTACGGGATAAGAGCATCTCTAGGAGATCCCCCATATCGACATGGCCGATATGGGGGCTTCGGACGTTTTTTGGGCCAGACCAGACCCCGCATCGGCGGTCTGGCCTGGAAAACGGATCCAGGCCGCAACCCAAACCCGCGAATTGCCCGCATATATGACGGTCGGCGAGGCGGATGGGGGCCAAACGCCATCCGCTCCTCCGCCTCTCCGCCTCCCGCCGACGTCAAATCGACGCGCCGGCGGCGAGCAATCGACCGTAGATCCAGCGTAGATCGAGCACCCCGTGTTCCGTCCGGCGAAGATGGTGGCGGGGAAGGGTCGAAGTGGGTGCGGGGGCGGCCAGATTGGCCGCCGTGGGAGCTCCACCAAGCGCGGCGAGAGCTCAGCCGGCGATAGGGAGAAGATGGAGGAGGAGAAGCTGCGCTCCGACGCGGAACGCATCCGTGGTAGCTACCGCTACCGCAACTACGACATCGCGGCACCACCCGCCTTCGCCAAGCGCGAGTCGGAGCGGTACCGCCGCGGACGTGCGTCCTCCCCTTCCGCGGCCTCGTTGTCCTCGGGGTTGAGCTCCCGCCCGCGCCCGCCAACGGCGTTGGTGGTGAAGATGGAGGTTGACGCCGAGCCGGAGCCGGAGCCGCCGCACCTCCCTCACTTCGCCCCGGGCAAGTACCTCGACGACGAGCAGTTCAAGCTCGTCCTCCCGCAGCTCGGCGTGAACGGGCCTCGCGCCGGGCGACTTCGTCGCGGAGCGTGAGCTCGACACCGTTGTCGGCCTCGTCACGCGCCCCAGCCAGCAGGACACGGACAAGGCTGCCGAATGGAGGCACATCACCGTCGAGCAGGAGCGCCCTGTTTGTCGACCTTGTCAGCGACAAGGAGTGAGGAGCTGACGCGCCGCCGCCACGGCACAGGGCTCCGGTGAGTATCCCAGAGCTGATTTTGTTGCAATGTAGAACCGTGGCGACGGAAATTGTAGTTACTTGTACGTTGAATTTAGAATCAATGCAAGCATGAACTCTCCTATCGAACTGTTCTTCCCTCGTGTGCGTGCTTTTTTTTTAATTTACAGCTTTATATGGCGGTATATTTGAACTGTGTGCGAATCCTAAATCCGCTGTTTGGGGTTTAGGATACGGATTTGGGGTTTGGGGTTTATATAAGTGCAGAACTCCAAAACCAAATGTTGCAATAATGGCTGAATTTTTTGCCACCGATCATATCCTCTTCATAATTACCTATCTCCTCCATTATTTTCCTGACCCAAGGGAGCAGCTTCCGAAAATCCCATGACACAGCGGCGTGGCGGATTTGACATGGTCTCGCGGATCTGGTGGGAAATAGGCTCCCCCCATCATCCTTGAGATTAATGGCGGCTCGCAAAATCCCGTCGGGCGTCAGCTCCTCCTACCTCCTCCTTTTCTCAAGCACCTCCGTGCGTCCCCCTTCATCGCTTGGGCCTTCTCTCCGCCCCTGGTTCAGGCGCTGCCGGCGCTCCGTCTGATTTCGTATCTGTTGTATTATTCCATCTCTCGCCGCCCTTCGCTTCTGTGGCTGCCCACTGCCTTAATTCGTTTCTAATCCAATCTTACTGACCCAGCTTGTTGATTTTAGAGAAGTTAACATATATATACTGGCCAAATTTGTTATAATAGAGCGAGGTGGGACTATTGAGAACAACATATTCTTGCGTGTGGGCGTGTGGCAACCTTGATTGATGGAACGGACATGGCCGGCGGCCCATTGATTGATGATTGATGTATGTGCGGCCCTTTGCAGCGGGACGGACGACGAACGTCAGCGCGTCCTTTAAAAATACGCCAGAGATTTTTCCCAATATTGGTCGGTAATCGAAACGTTATGTTACTTCACGGTGGCATCACCTGTAAATTTATTCGAAAAATAGAGGCAAATAAAAAACGGACGAAAATTTAGGGGAGAAACCTTACTTCCTTTATTAGTAGGTATAGGAAAATGCCCGCGCGTTGCTGCGGAAGAGCAAAATATGTTGACACTAACACAGAAAATAAAAATATTCTCTAGCAAAATTTTAGACTAAGCTAAAGTTTTACATAAATAAGAGAGTTTGTAATATGGCTGCAGAAAATAACTAAGATCCTCCCCCTTCCTTTACACTAAAGCTTTTGTGCGGAAGCGCAATCAACACTTGTGTCACGGCAACATTACTAACTCCATACGTGCGACGATCTACATTTTTTCTAGTCACCTTCTGCTAGCAGCCTTTATATAGCAGTCACTAGAAAAGATGTTTATTTGGTTCCATATCGAACACTTAGCACCAGCCCAATCTGTTGACCCATTCAATTACAAAATACAGATGAACATATATTTCAGAATCTAGAGCCTAGAAAAATTGGATGGTACAACAATTTCGTAAAAGCATTCTCAACGATGGAACAAATGCATCATCATTATTATTGTCGTCACCACTATTATGGTTGTCATTATTGCTATAATTAGCTTGATCAGGCATAATTATCCCAGCAAATCCGATCCAAACATGTACAACATGGCACTGTTTCTCTGGTAAGAAGACGATGTTGCAGAACGCGACTGTCTCCAGGAATTTAGGAAGTAAATATGCGATGCAATCCTTGAACAGAGACTTCATGGCATCGCCAGTGCCTCGGCGTCAAAGGCCAACAATGGCTCGTCGTCGTCTTCGGTGAGCATCTACTCCAGCAGCTCCTGTGCGGCAGTCTTTATCTATTGCCCCGCCAGCAAGAGAAAGATGGTGAGTCCTGCGCCAGGTCGATCATACCGGGCGCCGCTAGAGCACATGTCAGCTTTGAGGATCTCCTCGTTGTCAATCTCATCCCGCGGGCGAACTCTTGGTAGTCGGCACAGCGACAGCTTTCCGGAGGCAGAGGTGCTTGGCCAGGAGCATGCCGTGTGCGCCTATATCCAAATTTCAACAAAATCCCACATGCAAAATTAATCTAAATAAAATCTAACACATTTTTTGAATTAGTTAATCACATCAAATCTGACCCACCCGTACCTTCTACACAACAGCCTCTCTCTCTAAGCTCCAAAGTAGACATAATAACGAAAGCAATGGATTTAAGATATGTATACTTGCCTGCTCTGGGCAAAGAACACGGACATTGACTTTTTCCAAACAGATTCATCAGGGGAACCAACGCGGACAGACTGAAGAATCAGGCGTCTGCAACCAAATACAGCCAGCAACTTCAATACATCTGGCCGCCTTCCCCTTGCCCTGTTTCCTGGAGAACATCTGACGAGCGTTCCGCATCCTGTTTTCTGCACAGCTCACCGGCTGCCGAACCCCTCGCCTGGACGAAAATCTCGGCTCGCGAGACCCTGACCCGAGATCTCAGCTTCCACTCCGTCTCCCGGCCTGCAAGATCCTGCCCCGGCTAATTCCACCTGATGGGGTCCCCTCTGTGAATCAGCGCTCAGCAATCTAATTCTCCGCCGTGAAACAACGCGAAATCCGGCGAATTTATGCGGTTGAATTGGTGGGGAATTTTCTAGGTTTTTCGTGGGAAGCGCACGCGGAATAGAGGAGCTATATATAGGTGGATTTTCGTGAAGAGAAAGTAAGAGATTGAACGGAAATCTATCGTGATCGATAGCAATCGTGTTTGGGTACGAACTCAAGGAAAGGAATTCCAAGTTTAGACGATGGACGGGAGAAGAAGGGGAGGAGCGAACCGGTACATGGCATCTGGCCGTATTATGTATTTTAGTGGGAGGGTAAAATCGTCTAAAAAAAAGTTGGACGAAAATTTTGGCAGAAACCTTAGCTCCTTTATTATTAGGTATAGATATAGATTAGATCTGTACTACTTAAAAAGAACGGGAGTGTTCCGTCATCAATCATCGGCCATGGTACGTCGTCCTCTCACTTCTTCCGTCGCCCCCTTATGGGCCTGGCCCAATTTCATTTAGCAGCTCGACTCGGTTATCTTTCTTTTCTCCCTCACCCAGCGAGCGCAACACCAAAACAGAGTTGCCTCTAGCTCTAGGGTTTCCCTGCCGCCACTCGGCCAATCTCCGGCGGCTGGCACCACCTACTTCCTCCGGCGGGAGGAACTGAAGCCTCGTCTCGCGGTTCCTCCTCTTGAAGCTGTACCGGAAGGTGAGTGTGTTGCTGTTGGAGGCCGTATACGGCGGCTCCTCTGGATCGACGTCGCCATGGACCACAGGAAGGACTCCATCGATCTCCTCCTCGCGAGCCGCTGCCTCGACCGCAGCGTCCCCTTGGCATCTGCGTCACGACCATCTCCCGCCCCATATTCTGTACGATGATGACGGTTGCCAGAACTGGGACGTCTGCACCTAGGGCCTTCGCTGCCTCTCACGGATCTGGGGAGCTACAACAGGCTAACAGCATACATGCCACATCGCAAAATCGGGGAGTGCATGTCGCACCAAGTGGAGTTGTCCATGACTTGACCAGACTGACGCCGTGTTCGCCATATTCTGAGATGCCCGTGCGCGACGCGGGGTCATCTCTAAGGAAGACAAGTCCTCCGCCTCCAACAGGATCAGTTCTCCTCTTCCTCATCAAAACTTGCATGCATCTCATTATTTGAGAAATAGGTTCCTGATCAAGGGGATGTGTCATGGGTAAAATAATATTTTAATTGTGCTGTTAAAGGCAGAAAAGGGTATACAATTATGTGATAAAATATTGCCGAAAATAATCAGATTCATTCACTAAGTCATGGGTAAAATAAAATTTTAATTGTGCTGCTAGAGGAAGAAAAGGGTATACAACTATGTGATAAAATATTGGTGAAAATAATCAGGTTCATTCACTAATAATGCACCTCAAAATGAGTCTACATTAGTGACTGATAGTTTTTAACTTGGTCATATCTAGGAAGGTTGCCCACCACAATGTCAAAAGATGATGGTACCAAATGAAAGAACAACCGAGAAAGTGGGGGACATTCAGATTGCCTTTGGCATATTCTTATTTGCATGAAAGAAACTTGATCAAGAGTTGTTGACGCAAAAATTGTGGCAACATCTTCCCGATGTTGCGCATAAAGCTTACCAATAATTCCTACTGAAATCCAAGTCAAAACTATCATCTTCCCGCTATTGAAAAAACAGCTTACCAATTACTCCTAACTGAAATCCAAGTGAAACAGGTTGAATCTATATGATTAATTTCCATCTCTTCAAGTTCAGCAAACTGCATGAAAAATATTAGAATTTCATATGAGATAATAGAACCGAGTACTTCACCACATCTCTGACAGTTTATACTTTGGTAGAATGATGAAACATTCCTAAAAGGCCCTAGATCTTTTAGTACACTTGCTAATATTATTTATCTGTATGCTCTTGTTATGCGAACAGAATGCATATTAGTTTTGTGATGGGTGCTGGTGCAGACCGGTTCAATAATTCTGCATATTTGTTGCTCATGTTTTCTCAATCAGGTAAACTTATTTTTAGATCACTGATGTTCTACTTAAATTTATATTGTCACTGACATCATGGCCTCATGATCTTAACCACACAGAGGTTTGTCTGCTCTTGAAAAAATCAAGCAACCAATTACAGATTTCATTTTCTTACGGTTAGTTTCATGAAAACCATTTACATGTAGAACTATGTTAATTGTTGGAAGCCAAAGCTTGTCAGCACTCACCACTGCAATATATAATTATCCATAATCATTAATATACGATGTAATCATTAACTTGAACAACTTGTTTTGACTGCAGAAACAACCAAATTGGGGTCAATCCGACAATACCTGAATGGATCTGGGCTAAGAATAAAACAAATCAAAATTTTGCGAAGGAAGAGAAGATGTGAACTGGCTACTACTCAGCCACATGCATGTGGTTGTATTCCCTTGCCTCACTTCAGCTTTGACAATGTTGTCGAGCTTGCTTGGTGCTCTGAGGTGTTTTTTTTTCAAGAGCACGAAGAGAATTGCGCGTCTTCCTTGTTAAGATAGAAAGAGAGTTTTGTTTACAAGATTAGAACCATGAGACAACAATCACATGCTCTGAGGTGTTGTGGCATTGGTGTGGTGCTGGACGCATTGGGCGTCTCTGAAGAGCAAGTGCGTGATGCCCTCTTGGAAGGTAAACTGATGGCTTGTTATATCCTACATTATGTAGATATTGTTTGCTCTGTTATGTCATTGATGTTTGTCAAAGTGCTATGATGTTTGTGGATATTTTACACCTATCGGCTTGTCTGCACCAACATTCTAAGTAGTAAAGGTTTTTCTAATTCTTTGAAAGATAGCGCAATCTCTGGCCCTCCTTCGTCCTAGCGCTACCGTCTGCCTTCATCCTAGCGTGTTGTAGAGGCGCCGTGCATGGACTCACCACCTTTACGCCGTGTTCTGTGCCAGGACTCGCCACCGTTACTTTATGTGCCATTGGGATTCATTTTGGAGAGGACAGATGTTACCGCGGCAACCTACCCTCTGTGCGTCACACGCGCCTGTCCCTCTGTGCACCGACACCGACGAACCAGGGTCTGAGGCTGCACTACCGGTTCTTGAGTGGCAGAAGTTTGCCATTCTTGTGTCCATTTATCAAGGATCATTTGATAACATATGATGAGGTGAGATATATAGTGCTGGTATTACTCACTCAGCTAAATCGTTTGATCCAATTTGGTAGTTTAAACTGACAAAATAGAATTCAGTATATCCTTCTTTAGGGTAATGCTAGCTGCCTGTCAAAGTCCTCTTTCAGCTTTTATTTAGTCCTTATAAATTGATGAAAACATCAGTGGCCTATAAATGTAGTGTTCTATCTATCATTACCGCATTTCCAAAGTTCAACATGATAGCTTTTACTGCAACACATAGCAAGTCACTGATGCATATCCAACAGTAGGTTTCTTCGTTGGCACTAACCTTATGTTGACACTAAGATTTATTCTTGAGGTGTAACAATAATTCTGCCCAAATGAAACACAATGAGTGGAGGATTCCCTATTTCTTTATTACATGCTTTCAAATAAAAGGGGGCCTTTTTATATTGTCATCGACATCTTGTGTACTCTTCCATAGTTTATAGAAGAGCCTAATTAATTAAATATATATAACATATTGATCGCTGTAATATGCATTTTAACTGCATTTGATGCAACATGTAGAAGTTCATTGTTTGTTTGCAACTACTGTGAAGTAAAATATTTGGGGACGCTATTAAATTTGTAATTGAAGGTTAACATTGCTTAGTGTGATCATATCAACACATGTAGAGTTTCCGATCCATTTAGCACATGATTTCTGGTGCATTTAGCACATGCCACATTCTTGGTTGTGGTCTGTGGGAACCTGTATTGTTGCATACTTGGATGTGCCACTTAGTACATGGATCATTTTCTTGCAAGTATCACATTTAGTAACCAACCTGTCTCATGTGCTAGCATATATTTGTACCTGCATTCTGTTTCAAAATGCTAGAAGAAAACTGGGAAATACACTTGCATCATTTAATTAGGACAACAAAACTGGGTTATCATTTTTTGTTCAGAATTATCTAAAGGTTTGCAAATATCTACTTCAGTCAAGAATCTTTCTGGTCAGCCATGGCTTATAGTTCGACAAATATTATGATCCTCTACCTGGAACATAGTAAGTATCATTTATGGTATGTATTCATGTCCGGCCTAAAAATATCATGTTTTTGGGTGTTGTTAGGCAATCGTCCGGCCCTCCATGAGGACACTTAGTCCAAGTCACCTTGCTTATGTGTTTTTATATGTTTACTGGTTTCTCAATATATTTATTGTACCTTTTGTTTTCTGTAAATAACTAGTACAAATGCCCGTGCGTTGCCACGGGTCTTTAAATTTTATTTCTCAATGCACATATATAATTTACAACACACATGCATTTCTTAAAATGCATGAACTTGTTTTTGGAATTGGTGAACCTTTTTCGGACATAAAACATTTTTGTAAAATAATGATCATTTTTTTGGATGTCCGTGAACAATTGTTGGACAATATGAACATTTTTTGTAATGCTAACTTTTTTAGATTCACCGTGACTGGTTATTGAAAGCTAACTTTTAATTTTTTTCTTTCTTTTAGACAAACAAACATAATGCGTCAACTTATCCCGTGAATGGCCAAGGCTGCCCGGGTGCTACAGAAATCAAAGGCAGGAGGGCCCGCCGCGGCGGCAAAGCAGAAACGGAATGCAGCCATCCCACCGCGCCCTCCGCCGTGCGATTCCTCTAAGTCCCACCGCTATGTTACTATCTTCGACGGTGGCCCGCGCCTGATGAATTTGGGTAAGCAATTTGGTCGCAGCCTTGATTTTTAGGCGCGTGATTTTCGTTAGAATTAAAACCTCCATTGTGTTGCATTTGTAGTTCGCTCCTTCACATGCTGGAGTCTAGCAACGTTGATGTCGAGTCGAGTAAACTCACTTTTAAGTAGTCATTATAGCGAGTGAGATGTATCTACCCAGAAATGTTAGACAAAATACTTATTGTCTAGAATTTCATGATATTTTTATGATAAATTTTTATTTCACAAATTATCAAGAAGTTTTAATGGTTTTAAATTATGATTTTAAAACACAAATACACACAGAGTACCCTTACGACAAGATGCAAATACACACAGACTGCCCCTCTCTCTCGTCAAGTGTGTGTATCTTTGCTCTGGATAGATACGCTGCCGAATCTGGGTCCTCTAACGGGCAGACAAATCTGGTTCTGACTTTGCTTCGTCTCAAACTGATATCTACTCTGCAGAATTATAAGACGTCGGCGGATTCACGGTCAAATATTTTTGTGCTATATCTAATTTTACGAGTTTCCTTTTCTACCCCTGCACCGACAGGCCCCGTCGTCGCCACTCGCTCCCACTCTCAACCTCTCGCCCGCATCCCCCTCTCCCCGTCTCTCACCTCCCTCGCCGGCGCCCGTCCGCGTCGCTGGCCCCCACCCGCGTCGCCGGCGCCCGCGTGCGTCGCCGCACTCTTCCTCAAGCTTCGTCGCCTCTTCCGCTCTCTCCAACAGAAGTGCCGCATCAAGGTCGAGTTGAAAGGTCGTATTTTTCCTCCTCCCACGACCGGATCTGCACCGGCGGTGGTCGATTTTTGGAGCAGAGGTGAGGGCCGAGCTCCAATTGTGGTGGTGGTGGTGGTGCGGAGCTCAAATTGTAGCCGGAGAAGACCTCGTCCCAGATCTCGGCCAAAGCCGTCGCCCACAGCTAGCGTCGGCGCCGTCTCCCGCGCCCGTCTCTTCCTACTGTATTGCTGTTGAGCTGCCTGACGAAGCTGGAGAGGTTGTTGTGCTTGAAGTTGGCGCGGCCCCAGGAGACGGCCCCGTCCAGTTGCGGCTCGCTGACCAGCTGCAGGCCCTGCGGCAGCGCCTCCAGCGGATGCGGCAGCTCCGCCCACGAGAGCGGCGGTTGGACGAGGTGGTGGTGGTTCAGCGCGACGTAGTGGGACACCTGGGGCGACAGGTAGCAGCGGCTCCCATCTCCAAGCATGCCAGATTGATGCGGAGCTCCAATCGTAACCATGCTCGGTGCTCCAGGCGCTTTGCTTCTAATCAAAGGTACGTACTCCGTACAACATTAATCAAAGGATGACACTGCTTCTGTACTTTTCTGAAATTGAGCTATCATCCCTCCTTCTGTAATGCATCATGTTTTATCTGCAATAGTCTTATTGCTGCTGCCCATTAGTGTTCATTGTCACGTACTCGTAGAGTAATTTGAATGGAGAAATCAGAAATGTCCTGCTGGGAATGACAGTTACGATCAGAACATGAAATTAATTTATACAGAGCTTACATTATAGAGTATGGGCATGCATTACTCCAATCTTGTCTTCAGTATCTTGTTTCAGAGTATAAAGTTCGAATATCTGTTGTCAACATTAGCAAGCCTTCATTCTTATTTCCTCTGTTTTGTGTACAGGAAAATGAAGGAGTGGTGTACCCGCCTATTCTTGGGAATTCACTGTTCTTGATGTCATTTCTAACCACACCTCCGTCAGAAGTCTGCCCCGTGGGCAGAGACTGAGGTCGGGCCGCCGCGTGCGCCCTGCCACTGTCCGCGCCGTGGCGGCGAGTGAGGCCGGGCTGCCGTGCACCCTGCCACCGTCCGGGCCTTCGTCTTCCACGGCGAATCGACCGCACCGCCGGCCACCCCTTCTTCCAGCTCCAAGATGTGGAGGCGACTGAGGCTGTCCGGTTCGTCGCGTTAGCTGGCCCAGGAAATACAGTGCGGCGCCATGGATGTTCCGCTCATCGCCGCAATCGGCCAGGTGGGGACATGTTGGCTCGCTCCGCCCAGCTCATCGGTGGCCCCCGGCGACCCCAGCTAGCATGCTGCTCCGAGGCCCCTCATTGACCCCCGTGGAGGCAGCGAGTGTGCTGAAGCTGAGGCTGGAGGAGGACATCGACTGCGTCATGAACCCTCTCCTCTTCGGCTCTCCTTCATTCCCGTCGGCGGAGGCAGAGGCTCAGACCTGGTCTTCCTCGAATCCGCAGCTGCGAGCCTCCTCGAGCGGCCCAAGTACGGCATGCTCCCGGATTTGATGATCGACGCCCATGCCCACCTCGCCTGCGACTGTCACTGGTATTTTGTCGTGCCCCACACTGCTCGGTTCGCGTCTGTTCAATATTTATTTCTAGGTTATAAAATTTACAAGCTCAATTTCCGTTTGTAGGCTATAGCTGTTGAGGAGTTGGAGAGGACAAAATTATATGGAGAGCAATTGCATATATTCAGAAAAGCCTTCCTGTTTTATAACATAGGTGAATCCTTTCTTTCACATATAAGTGTGCAACAAGTATTTATATATATGCTTAGACATGATAAAATTATGTAATGGACATTCTATGTACAGAAAAGAAATGGAATTCTCAATTCTCAATTGTATATTTTCCTCACTTAGTTTGATCTCTTCCTCTCTTAGCTTTTGTCTCTAGCGGATTATTTGTCTGTGTTTGACAAATTCCCTTTTTTTGTTGGCTCTACAACATGCTTTATACTTCCTCTATATAGCCATTGGTGTTTTCTTTGCTGCATGGTTCTGAACTCTTGTTGTACTTGTTTTGTTTTAGGCGCAAGGATGTATTATTCTTGAGCAGCTGGAGGAGTTGATGGTCAGATAAGTAGGTGGATTCTTGGATCAGTCCACCAATTTACAGATTTAAAATATTGGGTCAAGGGTATAGCTGTTGAGAAAAGACCAACCGATTTTGGTGGAATCAGATGATGACCCTTTCAGTTTTTGGTTAGACAAAGACCAACCATCTAAGGTGGAATCAAAGGTGATAGTTGTCTTTGGCCTATTTGCGCAGCTGTATAATTGAAACCTGTCCAATAATATAAGACATTTTGTATAGCTAAATTTTAAGTAGTAGAGATTAAGTAAAAACATAAGCAATGTAATTACAACACCGCATCATGTAATAGTGAACAAACATCAAATCACCTCGTATTAGTGATTCTCCACACCTATGGACGCTTAGTCTTTCGTTAATACCTAAGGAAAATATTTCAGAGATTTTCTATGAAATTTTTTCAGGGTATTGGCTATTACGGAAGGAGTATTCCATAGAGAAAATTCATCCAGAGAGCACGTAACTTGGCAAAATGAAATTCTGGACCAGCATCACATGAAATTGTGAAGGCATTACTGGACACACAATCTAGAGTAACTCAAGTGAGCAACAAAGCTGGCAGGTACACCGGCCCTTTGTCCCTCTCGGTGTAATTCAAGATGTGCATGCACACTTCTTTCTGCATTGTAAGAATGCATTGTTACTGATATCTGAGAGTGGATATCAATAATATTTTTTTAACCTGTCCAAAGGCAATAAATACTTGGTGCGCCATCAACTTATATAAAATCTGCTCATAGCATTATCCAGCATTCAAACGAAAACCGCTAAGGTCTTTTACAAGAGTAGACTATAAATCCACAAACTGGGAGTGTTCAAAATACCGAAACAACAACTTTTCAAAGAAAAAAATCTGACCCAAGCATTTTGACTAAATCTTTAACATGTTGTGGGATGTTGGCTTCACACTCGTTGTCCATGTAGGACAGCATGTGTATCACCGCTTTGTTCCGCAGAGTGTAACCAACCTACACATGAATTATACGTCAATACTGCCCAAGAGTTCAAATTTACAGTTCATAATATGTTAGCACCAAAATTTAGTACCCACCTTGACATTTGCTGGGACTTCTTGGCCATTCCACCACCGCATATATGATAGCACCAAAAATCCTGACATGAGGCTATATAGAAAGCATACATTATTGTTAGCGAAATTGTAGACAAGATCTTGAAAATCAGTAATAACTACATGGATTCTAACCTGTCATTATTGATTGGCAACCCACATGGTGTGATGCGACGCTAAAGAAAAACGCCATCTTTCCAGCCTTTGATTGCAACACCACTAACTTATTGATCTACATGTGCAGGTGTCCTGATAAAAAAGCACGGAAGTACTGGCGTGTGACCTTTATGAGTTCGATAGGATCTGGAATGACATGAGGACATATCAGGATATAGACTATGTCATGTCCAAAGCCAAGGTTTGTGTCAGTACACCACCCCAAGGCACAATTCAGTTTATGTATGCTTGCAGCCTATCCATAAACTGGTAGAATACATCAAGTATCGAGAGGCTTGCATCTTCTAAACTTATTGATGGCTGCTGATCGTCATGCAATCAGGCCTCAGGCATTTTCGTGCATATATCAATGGCAACATGTTAGCCTATCCATAAAGCTCAATTCTAGAAATGTAGATAAACTGAGTGACCTCTATGACATTTGTGCATTCATTGCCCCAACGTGAGTGATCTAATGATCTTTGTAAATTGTATGCCAGAAGAAGTAAGAAACTGATGCGATGTCTGAGCGTCAAAGAAGAGGGCGTCGGCGAGGCGGTAGACCAATGAGGCAGACCACGGGGCGTCGGCGAGGCGGCAGACCAATGAGGCAGACCACGGGGCGTCGGCGAGGCGGTAGACCAATGAGGCAGACCACGGGGCGTCGGCGTTGGCAACCAGCAAGGTCGATGGAGAGATTGCAGTCGTCGGCGAAGATACGGCAGACCACGGGGCGGCGAGCTGGTTGCCAGAAGGCAGGCGTCAAAGAAGAGATGTCAGACCACGAGGCAGCGAGGTGGTTGCCGGACGGCAGGCGTCGGAGTAAAGACGACAACGTGATGGTGAGAAGAGACGGCAGCGTGAGGGGGAGGTGATTTCGTTGGTCTGATTGATTTCCATATACGTTTTGGCTGATTTTTTCCTTGTACGTGAGGGGGAGATGATTTGGTTGTCCATTTCACTGATTGATATTTCCTTGTACGTGAGGGGGGAGATGATTTGGTTGGTCTGATTGGTTTCCGTACACGTTTTGGCTGATTGATATTTCCTTGCATGGAACGTGAGACTGCTTGACTTTCCCTGTTTTGGTTGGGTGGACGGACGACCAAAGTGACGACCAAAATGGCAGAAAACGGAGGAAGTTCCTCCTTTTTATATAGTAGAGAAATGTACAATATTTTCTTATGTATTGTAATAGAATTAAATCTATGATAAGAACATTTCCCTCATTGCATATTATTGTGTCAGCCTTTATTTTAACATGGCACTCCCTCCGTTCGAGTGGTGGAGATGCTAGCATGCAGGTACATGGTGTCCGACGTTAATTAAATTAAATTAGAACGGAAGACGTGCATCTTAGTTTTCCCGTGCAATTGGCTTATTAAGATTTGTATACCAGTTGAATGCTTCATAAATTTTAGAGATGTCTAATGTTAATGGTTTATTTTGTAGTACTAAGGATGATGAATTCCATGGTCATATAATTTACAGCTCTAAAATATGGGCTTTGACAAATTACCCTCTCTTGGTTCTTAGTCATGTAAAGCGATCTCTTAATTGGTACATATCTCTACTACTAACACAGATGCCAGGTTCCGTTTTCCCCCTACGAGTATTTTGCTCGGCCCTTTGTCAATGTCAAGTATTTTGCATTTTTTTCCCTCATGAAATGGTAATCAAACCAGCTACGCCCTTCCACCTTATCACTTTGTGAAATCCATATTCGTGTAAGCCATTTGAAGTTCTGGTGAAAAAGGATAATGTATCTGTTACATGGACCAGTTACCAGGGAAGCAGATGCCAGCAGTTAACTGCTTGAGGTTAATGAGCTAGAGGAGAATCTTGAAGTACATCTATATATTTCTCACATTGTATAATCCGTACCATAACAAACTTGTAGCTGTGTGTTTTATCTACCTTGGATATAACATAGGCGACATGTGAAATCTAACAAAACGGATCAAACCAAACCATATTTCTAAGAATTTTGAAGTAGTATTGGCTGATAGAATGAAATCTAAGAAGCTTAAAATGCTCCTTTCCCTCTGTTCTCTTTCAATCAAAATTTTAGACTAAAATCTTGTTCCACGTTAGTCTATATTTTAGCTTCGTATAATTAACAACAAGAAAACCGAAGATTCCTTACTCTCTCTTGGATGTCGTTAATTTTATTGTACTCCATCCGTACAGGTTTATAAGGGTTACACATAGTTTTAAAAAAAGTTAGACCGCTAATTTAATCATCAAAATATGAATTATATCTCACAGAAATTAAAACAGAAGTGTTAAATGACTTACTAATTGATTCTAAAAAAAATTAGTATACATGTGATGGGAAAATAAATTTGCGCACCCGTAGCAACGCACGGGCATTTAACTAGTAGAAGAAGAAGAAAGAGAAGGTCCTGGCTAGGGTTTCGACGATACGAACTGACGGGTTGACTTGAGCCCAGACGCACCCCGTCTCGCTTCGATCGGATCGGATGGCCTGTTTTCTTGACGCACCCGAATCTTCGATGGGCTGGCCCATCTGGGTGTGGTATCCCGATAAACCGTGCCGGGCTCAGCCCGAGATGCAATATTCTAGGCATCACGCGAACGTTAGCGCGCTTAAACGGGCAGGCCCGGTAGGACTCCAGCCAGTCATTTTTGTATTCCGGTTTTCGGAAGGATCTAGAACCTTCCCAGCCGGTTCACTTGTTTTCTTGTTTTCTGGGAATTTGGCGGTTTTCTCTTTTTCTTTATTTTTTCTGTTTCCTTTTTTCTTCTTCTGACTTTTGGAAGTTTTCTAAGTCTGAATATTTTCAAATTTTAAATTTTGAACATTTTTGGATTTGAGCAATTTTCGAATGTGATTTTTTTTATTTTTTGAACATTTCAAAATTCGGAACATTTTTTGAATTTGAATTTTTAAAATTGTGAATATTTTTTAAAAATTAAACCTTTTCAAATTTGATACTTTCAACTTTCAAGTTTTTAACATTTTTAAATTTTGAACAATTTTCGAATTTTGTTTATTTTTCCAAAATTTGGACGTAATTTCTAAATTTGAACTGTTTTTTTCCGGTTAGCTCTCCGAGTGAAAAAATTGGGAGCTCCTCGCCACCGATCTGGTCGGTGGCTGTTCGGCACCGCACACCCTCCCACGATCCAGGTAATTTAGTGGGTTACGTCAGGTGAGTTTCTTTTTTCCTTTTTCTTCCTTCTTTTCTGTTTTTTCTTTTCTTTTTATATTTTCGTTTTTTAAAATCTAACCGTTTTAAAAACTTTTTTTGAGAATTTTTTTTTCATAAAATTTGAACAGTTTTCTGAAACTAAAACAGATTTTAAATTTGAACATTTTTTCGATTTGAATATTTTTCAAAATTTGAAATTTGAATAATTTTTTAACTCGAACAATTTTTAAAATTGAACATTTTTAAAATATGAACAAATTTCGAATGAACGCCTTTTCTATTTGAACAATTTTCATATTTGAACAATTTTCAAATTTTCAAATTTGAACGGTTTTCGAATTTGAACGGTTTTCAAATTTGAACATTTTTGAATTTAAACATTTTCTCAATTTACAATTTTTAAAAATAAAAAATTTCGAATCTAAAAGAATACAAACAAAACCGAAACCTGAAAAAAGAAAAAAGAAAAGAAAACAGAAAAAGAAACCAGAAAAGAAAAAAGAAAAGAAAAGAAAAAACGAACTGTTACAGGCCAAATAGCCATAAATGGGCCTGGCCCATACCCGACCAGGGGGTGTGCGGTGACCGGTAACCACCGACCTGGTCGGTGTATAGGTTTTGCCGAAAAAATTAGCCTCCGCGACGAAGGGCGGTCGTCTATCATGGGCCACGGGCTCATACCTTCGTCAACCCGAGGTCGCCATGCTTCAAGCATCAAATAGGATGCCCGAGATTCTCATGTATGTATACATGTAAACGCTCATTAAGTAATACTCGTTCCGATTCGTATTACTTGGCGTTACTATAGATATATCTAGACACATTTTAATTGTAAATACATCTATTTTAGCATCAAATAATATGATCAGAGGGGTAGTAAACTTACCTAGTTAGGACCTCTCATTGCGATTTGGTGTCCTAACCGTCGGATCATCTCATCTTACGGTCTAAATCAACTCAGCGTCCTCGAACCGTCCGTACGCAGGCTTTTCACTCTTTTGATCGCTTCAACAGCCTAGCGGTCGTTACTGGGTTGCTACTTCACAAAATGAGTTTTTTTTCGATTAAAACAGCGGAAGCTTTATTGTATAGTAACTAGCAGGATGACCCGCGCATTTTGCGCGGCTAGGTATTCTTCATGCTCTTATACATGGACTTTGAATTTGACATGCCCTATAGCAAACCACTTCGATGTTCAATTTTCATGGATATTTACTAATTGTAATTTTAGTATTATATATAAAAAATCATGACAATTTATATAATATATGTCAACTTGATCAGACTCGATTTTTTTAAATATAATGATAACCAAATTAAAAAAAAAGGTTAAATATCATATATTCTCAAGCAATGTGAGCCATATGTATTATTTTTATTTCAGTTATCTCCTTCGAAAAGATCACTACGAATATTAAACAACATTTTAGCAAAATATGTTTTAATGAAAGAAAACCGGTAGTGGACTATAGGTATGCCTGCTAGCATTTGAGAAGGCAGTCTCTCTCGAAAAACATGGCTCGTTTTATCTCCTTTCTATTTACATGGGCAACAACAGGAGATAAAACATAGATGGCAAACATCAGTTTCAGGTGTAAAAGTTTTGAAAGACTTGCTATTTTCTATAGCCTCTAGTGTGCGGGAGAGCTCAATACAGAATCCATGTAATTTTTTAAATAGGGATCTACAAACAACTTACCGATTGTTTTGAGCAAACTGAAAAGGGCAATATATATGTAAAAGCTACCTGGCATTCTCCATGAAAATTTGACTGAACTTATATTGTCACATATTCCACAACCCCTTGTCCAAAAGGATCTGATGCCTGCAAAAATGGATAACGAAATATATAAACACATGTGCAGGCTTTAAGTAGTAGTTGCAGAATTTTTTGATCATCCAGCCATATGCGTTTGAGCAAGGGAATTTTCTTCCTTCAAGAAAAAGAGAGCAAGGAAATTTTATGTGCATAATACGAAGCAAACATATATGATTGTCGAGAAATCGAATGAAATCACTATTGGAGTGATTTTAAAATTACAGAGCGTGTAGAATAAAATATAAGAACAATTCAATTTGTACCAACCAAATTATCCAAGAACATTACAATGTTGAAACAATAGAAATAAAATTATACGTATTTGCCTCTACCTGCAAAGGCCATTGAATATGGATAAATATTAGCCATGCAAAACCTGTACCAATTCAATTGATACTGATAGGTCGTAGCACTTGCAGCACAAGATCAAAGCAGTATAACAATCATGTACCATAGAGCAGTTGTCACTTTGTTTCATCCAGGCTTCGCTTCAGCTTCAGCTAGTACCAACGAAGGTCGTAAAACTATTTGAGTGATGTCTGGTTAGTCCCAACACTTCAAAATTGCATATTTGAGGACCAAAAGTTCAGGACTTAATCATGGCAGGTCCTAGGTGGCTCAAGACCGTATATGGTATAAACATCCTTGGAAGGTCAGTTTGCTCTCACTTGCGTTCCCTCTATTCTTTTCCCCACACGCAATGTCTGTCAGTCAAGGAAGCCCCGGCGGCCGACGTTCAATGCATCTGGTTGCCATTGGCCTATACATAGAATTCACCAATATGTATGTTGACTCCAAATACTCATCCTTTTGATGCAAGCAGGTGTCAACTCTGCCAAACTGCATATCATTCGATCTGTGGGCGTCACCGCGTTAGGACATGCCGCTGAACCAATTCCTTCAATTTAAGAACCACGCTTCGGCAGTAGAATTTCTTAGAAGCCGTGTGTTTCATCAATGGCGGCCAGAACCACATTAAGAGTACTTCGCGGACGATGGCGGAGAACTTGCTGTTTGTCGATGATTTTTATCTTTCATTAGCGCTATGCCGCCATCGGTATATCCCGCAACCACTGCCATTAAAGTTCTCACGCCGCCGACATGGCCACCATGGCTTCACCAGCCAATTCCATCTTGCCTAATCTTCGACCGCAGCAGCATCATTGATTTCTTCCCGACCTTAGCAGGTGCCAGATGTGACCGTGCGAGGACACTCTCCTCCTTGTATATACGCCACAGAGAGCTACTCCGACGACCAGCTGAACGATCATGCTTTGATATCATGCTATGGTTTTAGGAGAAAACGCGGCGATCCAGCCACATCTCCTGACGCGGTAATGCCCAAAGGAAGGATTAAGATCCGATTATGTCGCGTGAAAAGGGATTGGGTCTCGCATGAAAAGGGTTTGAGTCGGTTACGCGTTTCGATCAGCCGGATATTTAGGCGCCGGTCGGTTTAAAGAAAATTGAGGTTGGATCAGGATACATTGAACGGATCGTTTCTAGTACGTGCTGGTCCAGATATCTAATCTGTTTTTTTTTTCTAACGATGATGGATTTTGTACGCTGCCTATTTTTTCGTGTGTGCCCTCTATCTAAATCCGTTGGTTTTGCGTTGTCTAATCTCCACCATTGGTTGTCTTGTACTTTAATTATATAATAGATAGATATTCAGAGAGATACAAAGATGATCCGGAGGATCATTGAGCCAAACATAGCGCCCTATCTCAAGGATGGTTGCCATTCTAGCCAGCCTGTGGGCTTCCCTATTCGCTTCACGCCCGTTCATATCCGAAGACCGAAACTAGGAACTTCGATCTGTTCTGGACAATGTCACGAAAGATCATACCATTCTTGCCACTGAGACTTCTGGAGTTGATGTAATTTACTGAGAAGATTGCAAGCCTTTGTAAGTTCAAATCATTTGCTAGATCAAGTCCTTCTCTGCACGTGTAAAACTCCAGGGTCATTGGATCTGTAACTCCCGCAAAGACAACTGCAGACGCACCTAGAAAAATTCCTTGATCATTTCGACCGCTTCTGCTCCGGTGCTCCCCCCTGGGAAAAGTCTGGACACGCCAAACACATGGACGGCTGAGATCTTCTGATACCTCTTCGGCAGCGGGGGTAAAATCGTAATTTCGCTATGCGTAGACCGTCCGTAGAGCCCTGTACAAGCCCGTATGGCCCGCGCACATCATTCTGTACGTATCTACAGCGTGCCTACAGCACGTGCGTACGAGCGTGCGTGTACCGAAATAGAAACCCATATAAAAAGCCGACGTTTCCTTCTCCGCCTCCCTCGCCCCACCATTCCCCCCCAAATCAGGTACGGAGAAAACCCTCTCCTCCTCCCTCGGCCACTTCGTCTTCTCCACTCCCTCTCCACCTCCAGTTCTCTTCTTTAATCCCTTCTTCTCCGCGCATTTCCATCGAATCGGAGGCCGATGGAGGGTAGCAGCTCCACCGCGAGGGCGGCCGCCGCAGCCTTGGTCAAGAACACCGGCGTGGCGGAGGCAGATGTGGTGCCGGGTGGATGGAGCCATCGTAGTGCGGCCGCGTCGGGCGGAGGCTTGGTGCTGACGGCGGCGGATGAGCAGGAGCACGGATTCGGCGGCGAGATCGTGCCGGATCTGAACGTGCAGCCAACGGTGGAAGACCCTCTGGTATGTGCTATCCTCTCAACACCTCAGCTTATTTGCCCTTATTTGATGGTGATTAGGGTTCGATGAAACCGAAGAATAGACGAATCATATGATTTGTGATTAGGGCTTACTGTGGACCAAATGGATCTAGCAGACTGTCCTGTGGTTTGTGTATGTTGGCAAGGGTTTTTTTAATCTGGTTTGACATCCGTGTGCATTCGTAGTTAAGGGGGTTTTATTGTCATGTGACCCCAATTTATATATCGTGTGCACAATTTATCTGGTTTGATTACTGTGTGCACAATTTATTTGTTAGTAGTAGCATCAATTGTTTGCTACAGAGATTCATTAGTATGTTTTTATTACATGATTGCATAATTGCTTTAGGGATTCACATTGATTTGTAAATCTATGGTAATGTTGTTGTGCTCCAGGAGTGTTATCTTGCTATGATGGCAACAACATTGACATAATAATTTGTTCCCTGCTATGGGAAAATATGTAGTTACTATAATTGTGCATCACCACAGTATGAATAATAGCATGTGTACCTATTATTTGAAATGGTATGATTTGGCAGGACCTCCACTTCTGGGTGTTAGAAGCTAAAAACCCCTAAATGCTGCTTACTTAACATCTTATGGTGATAATTATTGCTTATTAAATTTATGGTACTACTGCTCCAGGGGCATTCCCATTTGTGCATAAGATATTTCCTTTTTCAGAATGTGTTATAATCTATTAATTCCACCTGTATTAAACATGCTTTATGTAGTAATATTTGACATGCTTTGTATAGTAAGGTATAGTTGTCATGTTTTGAAAGTACAGTTGTAAATTAGAATGTGCTACATTTCTTTGAAGCACCTATAATGTAGTAATTATTGCAATAGAATCTTGACTCTATTTCCTATATGAAATTTATTAATAAGAGCAACATTATGGTAAGGTGAAACATAATATTGACTATGATTACTCTATGATATTAAGATCAGTATTAATGATAGGTTGACAGATTTATGTTTCACCTTAACATAGTAGGAGAAATATAATGTTACTGGCCTGTTATTGTAATGATTGCAATAAGGATTTGTAGTATATGTGTTATGTTGCTATGATTGCAATTTAGATTGACATAATAATCTGTATATATTCCATCAGCTTGGTGAGACCTCCTCTGTCCGCAAGAGGAAGTTTGAGGAGTTTGATGACTCGGAGGACTCTGGCCACTCCTACATTTCCTGCGAGGTCGAGTCCGGGGACGCCGTGTCGGTAAGATAGCATTCTCAATATTGATTGTGCATGGTTGACAAGTTTATTGAACTCATTGCTGTACAATAGTTGTGACATATAATTGTGACATTGTTGTTTTGCAGTACAACTCAGATGCTTCATCTGATAATGAAGTCAGCAAGTACAATGTGCTGTCATATGAGAAGAAGGTGGAGGAGAAGATCTGGGCTGAGGGAATCAGTGCTTACATGAAACCTGATGGGAGGTACTACTGCAAGTTCCATCCATCCAAGCAGGTTCCTAGGGATGGTATGCGTGAAGGACTTGTTAGCCATGTGAAGGATGTGCACCCAAAAGATCTCCGTGACAAGGCGAACCATGCTGCCCTGAGGAAAGTACTGGAGTACTATGGTCATGACTGAATGTGTGAAAAAGTTAGTGAAGAAGTACATCATCAGTAGTTATGATGATGTTAAGTAATGTATGTTATTAAGAACTGCTAGTTTATGTGTGCACCTTCTGTTATGGTGCGGTAACTATGTATGGACTTGCTAGGCATGTGAACTTTAGCTATGGTAGCTATGTATGCACTGTACCAGTGTGCTAGATGGTATGTAGCACACTGTGTTTGCTTTTGCTGGTTCTTCACTTTGTTATAAGATAAGTGAAGTTATGGATGGCTACAAAGTATTGTCAGCCTTTTTATCTACCATCCATGTTCTGTTGGAAAAATGGTAGTCCATAAATATTATCTTGTTTGCAAGGAAATGGTAATTCTAAAATTTTGCTTGTTTGAAAATTTGATAGTTCAGTAATATTGAGTTATGTACCAATTTGATCTCTGTCATAATGTATTCAATAGTTTAAAAAACATAGTAGATAAGTTACATGAATGAATAGCAAGCCGCTATGTGATGAGAATAGCAACCACCAATGTCATGAGAATAAAACAGAGTAGCAATTTCATATGTTATTTGTATCTGATATTTCATATGTGAATTTAAAAAATCGAATTTGTAAAAAGTTCATATACAGAAAATGTACAAAAGATGCATTGAAGGTAGGCAGATCAACCCAACCTTGTATGTTTTCATTAATTTGTTTTAGAATTGTCCTTTATCAAAATATATACTTGAAAGTATAGTGATTGAAATAAAATTATAAACTTTTTTTAAAAAGTTTTTTCAATAATACTTTATATTACATGCATGGGAGCATAAAAAATAGGATGAACTAGAGATGGTCGAAAAAAATCATTTGCTCTACGACGGACTGTTAGGTCTAACATTTAGCCCCATTTTTAAAGCAAGTGATTTTTCGACCTCCTCCAAATCACCTCAAATTTTTATCACATTGTATGTAACACAAGAAAACATGGAATGTGACGATTTTTTTTTCATTTTGAATATTTTTGAATTACTAATGGATGCTCCATGGTTGGGAGGTGCCGAAACAAGGGTTTTAGGGTCAAAATGGGTCTACCATGGCCTAAAACATATCCAACCACCTTGTATGGGGCCAATATTTGGCACACTTGTGCATGGTGGTGTGCCTCACCTTTTTTGGCTTGCTTTTTCTAGGTTGGTTTTTACATTCATGGTGATCCCTTGGTTGGGAGGTGCCGATACTAGGGTTTTAGGTTCAAAATGTGTCTACCATGGCCTAAAACATATCCAACCACCTTGGATGGGGCCAATATTTGGCACACTTGTGCATGGTGGTGTGCCTCACCCTTTTTGCAATGCTTTTTCTAGGTTGGTTTTTACATTCATGGTGATCCCATGGTTGGGAGGTGCCGATACTAGGGTTTTAGGGTCAAAATGGGTCTACCATGGCCTAAAACATATCCAACCACCTTGGATGGGGCCAATTTTTGGCACACTTGTGCATGGTGGTGTGCCCTACCGTTTTTGCAATGCTTTTTATAGGTTGGTTTTTACATTCATGGGGATCACATGGTTGGGAGGTGCCGATACTAGGGTTTTAGGGTCAAAATGGGTCTACCATGGCCTAAAACATATCCAACCACCTTGGATGGGGCCAATTTTTGGCACACTTGTGCATGGTGGTGTGCCCCACCCTTTTTGCAATGCTTTTTCTAGGTTGGTTTTTACATTCATGGTGATCCCATGGTTGGGAGGTGCCGATACAAGGGTTTTAGGGTCAAAATGGGTCTACCATGGCCTAAAACATATCCAACCACCTTGGATGGGGCCAATATTTGGCACACTTGTGCATGGTGGTGTGCCCCACCCTTTTTGCATTGCTTTTTCTAGGTTGGTTTTTACATTCATGGTGATCCCATGGTTGGGAGGTGCCGATACAAGGGTTTTAGGGTTAAAATGGGTCTACCATGGCCTAAAACATATCCAACCACCTTGGATGGGGCCAATATTTGGCACACTTGTGCATGGTGGTGTGCCCCACCCTTTTTGCATTGCTTTTTTAGGTTGGTTTTTACATTCATGGTGATCCCATGGTTGGGAGGTGCCGATACAAGGGTTTTAGGGTTAAAATGGTTCTACCATGGCCTAAAACATATCCAACCACCTTGGATGGGGCCAATATTTGGCGCACTTGTGCATGGTGGTGTGCCCCACCCTTTTTGCATTTCTTTTTCTAGGTTGGTTTTTACATTCATGGTGATCCCATGGTTGGGAGGTCCCGATACAAGGGTTTTAGGTTCAAAATGGGTCTACCATGGCCTAAAACATATCCAACCACCTTGGATGGGGCCAATATTTGGCACACTTGTGCATGGTGGTGTGCCCCACCCTTTTTGCATTGCTTTTTATAGGTTGGTTTTTACATTCATGGTGATCCCATGGTTGGGAGGTGCCGATACAAGGTTTTTAGGTTCAAAATGGGTCTACCATGGCCTAAAACATATCCAACCACCTTGGATGGGGCCAATATTTGGCACACTTGTGCATGGTGGTGTGCCCCACCCTTTTTGCATTGCTTTTTCTAGGTTGGTTTTTACATTCATGGTGATCCCATGGTTGGGAGGTGCCGATACAAGGGTTTTAGGGTCAAAATGGGTCTACCATGGCCTAAAACATATCCAACCACCTTGGATGGGGCCAATATTTGGCACACTTGTGCATGGTGTTGTGCCCCACCCTTTTTTCATTGCTTTTTCTAGGTTCGTTTTTACATTCATGGTGATCCCATGGTTGGGCGGTGCCGATACAAGGGTTTTAGGGTCAAAATGGGTCTACCATGGCCTAAAATATATCCAACCACCTTGGATGGGGCCAATATTTGGCACACTTGTGCATGGTGGTGTGCCCCACCCTTTTTGCATTGCTTTTTCTAGGTTGGTTTTTACATTCATGGTGATCCCATGGTTGGGAGGTGCCGATACAATGGTTTTAGGGTCAAAATGGGTCTACCATGGCCTAAAACATATCCAACCACCTTGGATGGGGCCAATATTTGGCACACTTGTGCATGGTGGTGTTCCCCACCCTTTTTGCATTGCTTTTTCTAGGTTGGTTTTTACATTCATGGTGATCCCATGGTTGGGAGGTGCCGATACAAGGGTTTTAGGGTCAAAATGGGTCTACCATGGCCTAAAACATATCCAACCACCTTGGATGGGGCCAATATTTGGCACACTTGTGCATGGTGGTGTGCCCCACCCTTTTTGCATTGCTTTTTCTAGGTTGGTTTTTACATTCATGGTGATCCCATGGTTGGGAGGTGACGATACAAGGGTTTTAGGGTCAAAATGGGTCTAACATGCAATTCTTAAACTTGTGTAGAAATTTATGGACGAAATAATTAAATATTTTATTAATGTTGTCCATATTTACATATCAACATTGTTCATGATAAGTATAGATTCTAATTTTGTTGTTTAATTTCGTTGGCCCAACATGGACCAACCAAAATGCCATATGCAACAATAATGAAAGTGAAAAAATGTTATTAAAAAAAGGCCCAACCCGAAACGGCGGATGGAAACGCACCATTACGATCTTCACGCGCGCCACGATCTTATCATGCATGGTTTGCGCATGGCATGTTCCGGAAATTACGGACGACGTGGTCGGCCTATAAAAAGGTGTTCGTGCTGCCGTCATTGAGATCGTGCAAACCCTAGCTAGAGCCGCCGCCACCGCCACCGCCCGCGCAGTCGCCCTCTCTATTCTTCTCGCCTCCTCCGTCTCCAAGGCTCTCATCCCCGCCACCGCCGCCATCTGCAAGGCACCCTCACCTGAGACCGCCGTACCCAGGAATCTTCTCCACGCCAGGCCCAACACCGTCACCTAGATCTCATGGGAGACATACCAAGACGGTTCCAACACTCCCTCGTCAAGTAAGTACACATCAAGACCTTCGTATCTACATCGTATGAAGCAACTAAAATTTGTATAGTTTAGAGTCGCCGCTCCTCTAGAGTCGCCGTGTGTCTTCATATTTGCAGTTGTTAGAATAATTTTCTTAAGTGTTGACTCTGATTAGGACTTGGAGTTGTTGTGCTGGTTGTGTGCATGCATGTGCACACCTGTAGTCAATTCGTTTAGGTTAAGTAAAATTTAACGTGACTTCATGCCCGAGTACGTCGGATCCAGTCGATCCTTTGTCAGCAGTTTGCCTATATATGCATCGCTCTTGTAGCATGAAAATAGAAAACACTGCAAGTATCGGTTTTTAAGATGTAAATTTTATTGAGGGGTTTCATATATAGGCAGATGTTTGCTCTCAATTTTTTTGTATAAAATTTCACCATGATTTGTCTGTTGAAAGCATGTCATCTCACACATCGTATGTACAATAATGTCATCTCACGCATCGTATGTAAAATCATGTTGTATTCAAGTCTCCCTCTTGCACATTTAATTTAGTTTTTTGTACGTGACATATTACTTTCTTAATATAGTGTTTTTCCTTGATAGAATGGACGAGCTTAGGGGTGAAGTTTGCTGCAACATCGAAAAATGGTGTAGGCTCATGGCCCGTCTTACCGTGGATCAATGTGCTAGACTAGCTCTAACTAATTTAAGAAGTATGATGATGATTCCTTCTGTGAAGATGCGTACAATATTGATCAGGTACACCTTCTCACATGTATATTACGTAATATTTCATCACATGTTCATATGTCATTTATAATTCGTGGATTATTTTTGCATAGTACTTATTGATTCATCTTCATTTTTGTTCCAGGTTCATGCTTGATGTTTTTTACCCTGCCACTGGTACATTCAAAATAGGAGAGAACAATGGCGCGGTGTCTCTTGGTTTTGTCGATGTTGAGTGTCTCCTTGGTCTGGTTAATGAAGGTTTTTCAGCTGGGGAAATACTTACCGAGGAAGGTGAAGACGTGAAGCATCACATCCCACCACAGTTCATAAGCAAATCAATCGGTAACATCGTTATCGACGAATTAATTGACGACATCATTAAAAGTAAACTTGCCGATGATGACTTCCTAAGGAGGGTAGTGCTAGTGCTTCTAGGAACAGTACTTGCTCCTATGGCGACGAAGATTGTTCCACACAAGTTCTATGCACTAGTAGAAGATGTGAACCGAATGTCAAAAATCAATTGGAATGCATTCACTCTTAGGATTCTGTTGGATAGCATTAGGCTGGTAAGAAAAGGTAGACAATTCCGTCAGTGGCCAAAAGGGAACTTAGGAATGTTGCAGGTGTATGTATGGTCTTATGTCAGAGTGTTGTGCATACTACATCTCACTGCATTTTTCACGTATAGATAATTAATTTACTCTCCTTTGTTTACATGCAGTACTTGTACTGGGAAAAATGTCAGCCGCTAGAAGGCGACTGTGCATTTAATCCTAAACTGTCCATGCGCCCTCTAATGAGGAACTGGAATGAAGCAGCTGCCACGCGGAGAGACAATTTTGACTATGAGAATGGTCGAGGTCGTGGTAACGTGAAGGTACTAATTTTAGTGTTACGAGTAGGCACACTTAATTTTGTAAATACTCAATTCAAAACTGTAGTACTTAACTCTTGCATTATATAACGTGCAGATTGATGAAAATATCACTGAAGAGTATCGGATGATGGAGCCAGTTGTGCCAGATCCTGTGGCTGCTCATTAGAATAACGTCAAGCCCGCGAGTGTTGTTCCAAAAAAGAAACAGGCTCTAAAACCCATTGATAACGGTCAGACGGAAATTCTGATAAATCGTTTAACGGGTTACCTAGATGCACAATTGCAGAAGATGTTGGCTACCATCCCTGCTTTATGTGCTCAGGTGAAACGCCTAATTGTTGTGTCATTTTCTTTTGTTATTGAAAATGCAATCGTTCATGAACTTATATATTTTTGTGTTGCAGAGAACATTGGAGATGTTTAATAAGGAAGACGTGACTTACAAACCAGCAGCCGCACCAGTTTCCGGTAACATGGAGGACCAGGAAGATGTCAACTCTTTCCGGAACGGGCCTCGTGATAAAAAAGAGTTCATGTACAAGGAAGAGAGCGATTCAGCAGGAGGTGGAGATTCTATTCGTATCATTGACATGAACCTGGCTGATGAAGTTGATAAATTGGAAAAAAAATTAAAGGAGCCTGCTAAGAATGGTACTGCAAAGAATGCAAATGATGCTATGCGCACACCTGCCAAGGCTGGTGGACTGAATGGTACTCCAGCAGAAAAGCCATTTGGCGATGTTGGTAGCACACCAGATAATCCATTCATCATTGAAAATGCTGATCCGGTGACATCAGATTCAGAAAAATTGATCTTGACACAGTAACTATTAGCAAGTTCATATCTAAATCAAAGGAAGATGAGTTGGCTGGGAAGAGGAAGCGAACAATTCCCAAAAAATTTCAATCTCCCTATGCTCTAGACAGACGCACCAAGCGTCAAGTCCGTGGTTCATCCACAAAAGGTAGTTTATTTTTCCCATTATTTTTAATATTCTCTATAAGAAATGTTGTATTTGCTAATCATTTTCATATGCATGCAGCTCTGAATTTCGATGATAAATCTGGAGCAGATAAAAATGCAAAACCGGATGCATCATGTGATTTGACGGCTGAACTTGTAGACGCAGCTATAGTCTTCCTCGAGCTTGCATCTCGCTCAGACCAGCACAAAAAAAAAGAATGTTTACCGGAGTGCGAGGGGAGATGAAGTTAACGCTGAGCGGCTACGTGTTGTTCTCGACGAAAAATGGTTGTCTGATGATGTAAGTGTGTAGAACACATCTATTCCATACATTTAATATTTACATGTATGTTATTAACATATAATGTCATTATGTTATTCGCAGGTCATAGATGGTTACATTGGGCATTTAAACCTCCGTGTTGGGGATGATCGCTTCTTGTGTCCAGCATGGAGATCTAAATATCTAGTAGACCGGGCAAACGCCGGAGACAAACCCAAAGAATCCAGCAAGAACATGGATAGCGCGATGGTAAAATCTGGCGCGGTTGGTAGAGTGGTGACGGAATACACCGTCCGTGACAAGGTACGTAATATATGATTGTTATAAAATATTGTACTACTCTGCTAATAAACATGCCGAATGACATCTCATTTTTTTCATATGTTATAATTTTTTGCAGGTTTATTTTCCACTCAACATTGGCAATACACGCTGGACGACCGTTGTCATGCACACACCGAAGCAAGAATTCCAAGTTCTCGACTCGCTTTATCCTCTAGAGTTTACGTTGGAGACTGTTGAGGCACTTGTAAGTGAAAAACAAATTGTCCACATTACTTCTAACACACTGAATTGCGCAAATTAGCATAACTGTTATCTCTCTACAGCGGCGCCAAATTGCAGATGACATGCAAGTGGCCAACAAAGTCACGAGTGGAAATCATCCCGACGTTTCAAAGTGGCCGATATTAGAGTACGACATGCCGCAGCAACATGACGGGTGAGTTAATGTTACACCAATTTAAGTTTATGATCAATACATGGGAGGATTAACGTTATCGAGATTTTGCATTTACAACAGGAACTCTTGTGGATTGTTTGTGATGGAATGCATGGAGCATTGGGATGGGGACCGGATGACTGCAGAGATTTCACAGGTTTGTTAAAAATCGTCTGTATGTACACCCTTGGATTAACAAAAATATGTTACATCTAACCCAAATTTCGTAATATTGTATAGATCAAAATTAATGCAAGGCGAAGACGAATTGTCGCTGAAATGATGTTATCACCTTCGAACACGTTAGAGTTGGTGAAAGAGAGAATTCGGTCCATCGCTTCCAGGATCAACAAGAAGACATAGAAAATGGAAGATAAAAGTTTGAGTGGTTAGGTTTTAGTCCCGAAGAAGGTTTCCTGACCATGAATAGCTTTTTTCCTTCTATCAACTATGTTATGTTGTAAAGTGACCATGAATACTTTTTTCGTTTTGTTCAAGACATATGGCTATCCTATTATTTTGTTTGCTTAATCATATATTCTTGTTTCTTGTTTTATTGAGGTGCACATACAGACACACACGTACATATTTGTTGATCATGTTTTCTTGATGATTTTTTCATTTGCACACAAACACTGAAAGTAACCTTTAAGCTACATACACAAACACAGTGTACCAACTCGGTATCATTTTCGTTGAAGATTTTTTCAGGTGTAGACACACGCTTTGCATTTGTAAAGGATCATACACCAACATAGTAGCCTTTTTTCAGCTACACACTCACACACTAGAATTTTTCACGTACACACAGCAATTTCGTTGAAGATTTTTTCACGTGCACACACACACACTTTGCATTTAGTCAAGTAGTTCAACCCATTTACAAAACCATAGTATCAACATACACACTTCACAGAACATAGATCTATCTAGGGTGTGTTTGGGGCATCACCACTCCAACCTATCTTCGACTTCTTCTCCTCCGGCCACTTGTCCCACGCGACCCCAGGAAAACGAAGAGGGCTTGTTTGATCATAAGTGGGAAAACTCCAGGATGCGTCACTCCATTTTTCATGCCCATCGGTGATGCGCATGTATGTCCACCCTTCATCCCCCCTTGGGCGCTTGGTGCTGGTAAATTCTTTTCCCTTGCTGCTGCTCGATGAAGAAGCCTTTGTGCCGCACGTTGAACTGGGTTGGTGTTGCTTGCGGAGGTAGCCGGTGGCGCTGTCCATAGTTGCAGAGATGGATTATATGGTACAGTTTGTACGCCACAAACCCATCTCTGGCTGCATACTCCAGATTAATTTCATCGAGGGGATTCTTCTCCCAGAACTTGTGCTGGATAGATGGGAATTCTTTCTTCATTCCTTTGTAGCTCATATCGATGAGTGTGGCTTCCATGTCAGCCATCCCAGTCCTGTCGCGTTCAAGCTTGAACAAGTCCTGCAGATCAATGTGGTTCTCAATTGGTATCTCAATATTCCAACTTCGCTGCACTGCTATTCTGTCATTTCTGATATCGACGCTAGCAAAGTGGACACCACTGCGTAGGAAATCCATGAGTTTGGGACACCACTGCTGGCTACTGCTCCACCAAAAAAATGGAAAAGATTAACTGGTAAAATATTGTTTGGAAAAAAATGCTGAAATTGTGTAGTGAAATGCAATGAAATTATGTGATAATATTTAATTCCTACGTGTCATTTAACATTTTTAGTCTGAACTTGAATGGAAGTACATATCATGGTTCATATCAGTACATTCAAATGGATTTAGAAGTTCAGATTTTATCCTTAAAGATGAATGAGTACCAGTACTATGTTTGTGAGGGGGATTTACCATAACTACAGGCACATAATTAACTAAATAACAACTAACTAACCACATCAAAAAGATCAAATCACAGAAATGAACTAGCATGATGCATCAGATCAAGATGATAGACGTTATGTAAAACCGGGTTTCATATTTCAAGTTTGTAAGAGCCACTGTAAAAATCAAATATACATACCTTGACCATTGGTAGACCAATACGTGATCTTTCATCGCCAGTTGGACGACAGCGATCCGATAGTCACCGTCGTACTCCGGGTCGCAGTACTCGAAGTCAAGGCCCATGAACTTGTATTCTTCCTTGCTCAACCACTGCTCGTACATGTCCACAATCTCGGCTGCTTTATGGTTGTTGTCGGTGTAGACAACCTCAATCTCAGTTGGATGTGCAACAATCTTCCGGATTTCAGTTTTGTGACTAGTAACCTCCCCTTCCTGATCCGTTTCACTGCTCTGATTGCTAACCTCCCTTTCCTGATACATGTCAGTGCTGTGATTGCTAACCTCCCTTTCATGATCCATGTCAGTGCTCTGATTGCTAATCTCCCTTTCCTGATCCATGTTAGTGCTGTGATTGCTGAACTCTCTTTCCTGATCCATTTCGAGAGGTAGACGAAGAGGGCAGTGTGGAGAAAGTAGGAGAAAGAAGGGGAGGGAAGATGAATCGGTGGGAAATGCACTGCAGAATAAATGGCAAATGAGGAGGAGAAAGAAGGGGAGGGAAGATGACTCGGTGTGAACTGCCCTGCACAAAAAATGGCAACTGCCCAGCCGAAATTAAACCACCTTTTGTGGGAAGACACCGAAATGGGCTACCTTTTTACGCGGGCCCTGCACAATATGGCCTAGATTTGGTGCATGATGTCGCCACTTTTTATGCAGTGCTTATGTGATCGATTAATAGCAAACACCAATATGTCATGACAATATAACATGCGTTAATCATTATTCAAACATAATATGTAGCACACACTAATGTCATGATCGACAATAAAACATGCGTTTACAATTATTCAAACATAATATGTAGCACACACTAATTTCCATGTTTCATGACAAAATTGTCATGTGTAAGCATTTAAAATACGTGGTGATTTCATAGTTGATCAACTAGGAGCTTCAGACCACCCTCCTTGCTACCACGAAACCAGAATATGTAGATGTCACCAACTTGCATGTTATTTTGCTTCACAACATCCATCCAATTTGAGGTAATCATGGCAGTTTTCCCTACTTTGCTCAAGACCATCCTAACTTTAGCAACTTTTCTATTCCTGGAAAAGACTTGAATTTCGGATGGTAATTCCAGATTCTTCACAATGTACTCCATGGTGTAGGCCTTTGAGAAGTACTGCAAAAGGAGTCAATGCAAAAAAAATTGACATACGCTTGGACAGTATTGATGGCTTATGATTTATTCAAAAATTGATTACCATTTTGGCTTTGCCCTTGATGATGATTGAATTTTTTATGGTGAAGACATAGAGGGGTCTACTTGGGTTGTGCTTATGAACTACACGCTTCAGTCTAGCAAGTTGTTCATCATCCATCTCCACCAGATTGGGAAACACACAGAAGGAGTCAAAATATGCATTCCCCATAATTCCTGGACCTGAATGCATAATTTTGGATATTAATGAACAATAATATATGTACTGAAACATTATTGTTGGAAGGATAATTCTTACCTCTCATAGTAATTCTTTTATGCGCATCCCCAGGAGCAACAACTTCAGGTACGTGAGCGTCCATGTTCACCTTCATAGTAATAAAAAATGCATTTAATGTAACATTCATGATGATCTATAACATATGTTACATGACAACTTCAATAGTATGACCTCAAAATGTACAAGATTCAATCTTTTAGTACTGCATGTTACTGTAGCAGATCTAGGTGTTGTCGACAAATAGATGAGAAACTGATTGCAGTTATTGTAGCAGATCTAGGTGTTGTCGACAAATAGATGAGAAACTGATTGCAGTTACTGTAGCCGATCTAGGTGTTGTCGACAAATAGATGACAAAAATGAATGCATATTAGGCCCGGGACATCAGATGAAAAACAGATCTAACATGGCGCATGTACTGGGCAATAATTGCTACAGCTACTGTATGAGATCTATGTGTTGTCGACAATTTGATCAATTTTCAGAAACAACCGCACGGAGAATAGAGGGGAGATAGATGAGCAACAGTCCGCACAATATGTATTCATCATGATCTACTTCCGGACGGATATGCATAGGGTTTTATCATACCTCTCTCCGACGACAGCTCCACAATGGTACGCAGGGTTCTGAGGCGGCGACGGCAAAAAATGGGAAGAATTTATCAGGCACTCCCACGATTAGGGTATAAGAAAGCGTTGAGGTTGTTGTTGCGGTCAGAAACCCACCGGCAAGCAGCGACGGGCAACACAGTAGAGCCGGGAGGCTCCCAGGACTGCGGCTGGCCCTGGTCCCTCCGAGCGACGGCCCGCAAAGACTCGGCACGCACGTCCGATGCTGGTGCAAGGGCGTGCCACCTGACCTATACCTGGTCAGGAAGGTGATGGATGTGCCTCGCTTAGTTTCCTGCATGGCATACACGTAAACATTAAATACGAGCCTCGATCGGCTCTCAAGTTGTCCTGTGAATCGGCTCAAAGAGCCGATCCACCCATGATCCGTACGAGGTGTACGAATATATGGTGGTCCTGCTTGATCAAAACAAAGCTAAAACGACCTACTACGATCTAGGGTTTTCACCACATAATCGGAACATCCTACTCGTGATTGAGCCTGGCGGCCACGCACGGTGATCGTAAACCGACCCTAGACAAGGCCTAAAAACCAACACGAGGTTGATCCCCGGAACATCCTGTCTAGGGCTAGCAAACTACACCCTACGCGCCACTGGATCCTTCAACCCGTTTGTAAGGCCTAACTATGCAGATATTAAACTAATCCTTGAAGAACAAGGAGCAATCATAACGGATCGGATCTACTAAATAATGATCAAGTGGGGTGCCGCCCTTACACCTAAGATAGGCGTAAGGGCGGCTAGAAGTCTCAGGGTTGCACGACGATAGCATATGATATGAGGAACAATGCTAACCCTAACACGTCTAAGATAACTACGTTGCTCGCCATCAAAAAGGCTTCAGTACGAGCAACACATGAACAGCGGATAAACGTGTACTGCCTAGATCGCAAGATGCGATCTAGGCAGCATGATGCTTACCCGGAAGAAACCCTCGAGACAAGGGAGTTGGCGATGCGCCTAGATTGGTTTGTGGTGAACGTGATTGTTGTTTATTTCATAAACCCTAGATACATATTTATAGTCCGTAGACTTTCTAACGTGGGAATAATCCCAACCGTGCACGAGCCAAACTCTAACTAACCGACACGTATCCTATCATATTTACAGATACAAGGGCAAACTAGCCCAAACTTCGTGTACAAGGCCGGTTCGCATATTCTTCCATATATATATTCTTCAAGCCCAATCTTGATCGTGGCCCACCTCTGATCCGGTCAAATTCTGGTGATAACACATGCCCCCCTGGTTTTGGAATTGATAATTCCAAAATCACTCTGCTTTTCTTCGTCGGGTCATGTCGTGGCAGAACCGTCGCAGTATCCTTCATCATGATGCCTTGCCTCTTCCACTTCTGCGTGTCCTGGCAATTTTTTTTTACTGGCCGATTTTTCTATCGGCCCCCAATATTTCACTGCACATGTATCGCACATGTTCATCTGATTAGGTGCCCCCCGAGCCGAATCTGTCAGGTAACTGCAGATATCGGCTCTGTAGTTAGCCAAGGCACTGTATTTGAACGTTGGCTCCGTTAGGACGCTGCTGCCCATTAGATCGACGTTGAACACAGGCAGAATGTGTGGTGAGGATAATTTTGGCCGATTGCTGGAATCGGCTTCCATGTCGATTGAATCGCTCAATGAAGGTTTTGTAATGTTCCTCCATAGATCTTTGGGACCGATCCCAAGGATCGGCCTCGCCACGTTTGTCCATAGGTTTGTTCTTGCTATACGGTCAGGCCGGTGGATAAGACCAGCCTAACCCCATCCTTTGTCACGTCGATGCGCTCGCAGTCATCCAAATTGATACCTGAGAGTGGCTCTTGGCCTGCTGTCTCCCAAGCGTTCATGCCAGCCGTTGAAACCTCGGCTAAGTCATCTGCATGGACGACCTCTACCTCATCTCCATCCCACTGTATTACGCATTGGTGCATTGTGGATGGAATGCAACAGTTGGCGTGGATCCAATCTCTTCCTAGCAGGACAGCATAGGTGCTCTTGCTATCGACAATAAAGAACGTCGTAGGGATGGTTTTCCTTCCTACGGTCAGATCCACGTTCAGAACACCTTGTGCGTCAGACGCTTGGCCATTGAAATCGCTCAATGTCTCGTTGGTCTTGATCAGATCCGAGCTAGAGCGTCCCAACCGACGTAGCATGGAGTATGGCATAATGTTGACTGCCGCTCCGGTGTCCACCAGCATCTTGTTGACAGGCTGCCCATTGATATAACCTCGCAAGTACAGGGCCTTCAGATATGTACGTAGCTTCTTTCTCGTGGCTTCTCAAAGATAACTGGCCGTGGGCCGCAGTCAAGTTGTGCCACGGGTGCCTCGTCTAATCCTGGAGCACTAAACTCCGTCGGAAGGATGAACACCATGTTTGTGCCAGCCGATGTTTCATCATCGGCTTTCCTTTGCTTGGGGCGCCACTCCATTTTTTGTGGTCGACCCTCTTCATCCAGGGTTCGTTGAATTTTCGCGGCCAGATCAGGCCGCGCCTTCCTTAGCGTGTGCAGGTATAACCTTTCGGCTTCCTCCAAGCCACGCAGTCGCTGAACCCTACGCTTTTGGGAACGGCTGAGTCCATCAGGGCACCACCTTGGCCGGTGGTACCTGTCTTCTTCTTCTTCATCATCGTCTTCCAAATCCTCGAGATCTTCCACCCGAGGGGACTCAGCGTGCTTGTTCCGAGGCGGGAGAGGCCCTAGACGTTGGAACACGGACACGTTAGCTGCATCCTTCCTCTCCTGTCTACATTAGGCGATTGCCGATTGTAGGCAATCGGCTCATTCCTGAATCCCAGCAGTGTCTGAAGAAGGGACAGTCCCAGTGCCTATCCTCGTCGTCTTCCTCCCTTGACTTTTCCTTGGCACGGCGCTCATACTTCTCCTTATCACGATCATGCCGACGATGTCTCCTGGCATCCTTAGCCAGACGATCTCTTTCACCATCGTCGTTGGGTCGTCGGTGTTGGTCATATTGACTCACATACTTGTTGAGGAGGTGATCAGAGAGAGGTCGCTGATATCTCACATTCCTTACTTCTCCCTCTGTGATGTAGCGCTTGCCATCGTGATGGAGCCGATCGCGTGGAACGGCTTCCTCTGTGTCCTTGCTACGAGAGCAGTTGCCCTCGTCTCCGTCCTTACCAGAGTGGTGTCCAGGTCCTACCATGTTGATGTTGAACGAGAATCCTGGCTGGCACCCTCCAAGGTAAGTGCACTCCACCATGTTAACGGCGGGGAAGGGGTGAGTGTCGACTTTCATGGCGTACTGGTTGAAAATTAGACATCCTTGTTCTATCGCCATTTGGATCTGCTGACGCCACACCCTGCAGTCGTTGGTGGTATGGGAGAACGAGTTATGCCATTTGCAGTATGGCTTTCCGTTCAGCTCCTGTACCGTGGGGATTTTGAGGCCTTCGGGTAACTTCAGCTGCTTCTCCTTAAGTAAGAGGTCAAAAATTTGCTCAGTTTTAGTTACGTCGAAATCAAACCCTCTGGGCGGACCTGGTGGCTTAACCCATTTGCAGGATATGGGGGTTGCCCCCCGAGTCCATTCAGCCACTGCTACCTCTTGATCTCCCGCAGACCCTTCATCTTCTTCTGTCTCAACCAGGACCACCGCACGCTTGAATTTATCCTGGTATACATCTGGGTGGCGCTGTTCATATACTGACAGCTTCTGCACCATGTGCGCCAGTGAAGGGTAGTCGGCTTGGGAGGCCACGTCCTTGATCGGTGATGCGAGACCCACCACCGCCAACTCGACTGCTTCTTTCTCAGTCACACGAGCCGAATAGCATCGGTTCCTAACGGTCCTGAAGCGCTGGACGTATTCTGACACTGTTTCTCCGCGCTTCTGACGTACTTGTGCTAAATCGGCAATGCCAGCCTCGGAAGCCTCTGAGTGATACTGCATGTGGAACTGCTCTTCCAACTGCTTCCAAGTCCGGATTGAGTCTGGTGGCAGCGACGTGTACCATCCGAAAGCCGATCCTGTGAGGGACTGTGCGAAGAACCTCACACGCAGCTCATCTGATGCTGAGATCGTGCCCAGCTGTGCCAAATATCGGCTCACATGCTCGATGGAGCTGGAACCATCTGATCCATTAAACTTCGAGAAATCAGGGAGCCGATATTTGGGTGGTAGCGGGATCAACTCGTACCCGTTGGGGTACGGCTTGGAATAGCCAATTGTCCTCCTTTTCGGCACCATGCCGAACTGGTCTCTCAGGATTGTACTGATCTGATCCGCGGTGCTGGCTGCAGGAGTCGAACTCTGAAGATTCGCCGGAGTGGCATACTTAGCCAGCCATGCTTGCTTTTCCAGCTCTGAGCCAACTGCAGGAGCTGAGCTCTGGAGGTTTGTCGGAGTGGCATACTTAGCTAGCCACGTCTGCTTCTCAAGGTCTGTTCCCGAAGTTCCTCCTGTTGTTCCAGAAGTCCCTCTTTGTTGCGATCTGGTTTGTGAGTGCCCGATTCTGCCGGTCAGCACGTATGTGCACGTGTATCCGTGAGGGATCTCCTTAGGTGCCTCATGCAAGAACTGGTAGTCACTAGGGTCACCACCGATCTTGTAGACGACGTATGCCGGTGAATTCGGCACTTCTGGTGCTGCCAACGCGAATGGCAGCGGTGGACGGGACTGGAGTGGCATCTCTCCTTGGTAAGTCCCGAGAGCTGGTCCTGACGGAGAGTACTGATGCCTCATGATTTCCTGGATCACCCGAAGAGCGACACGCTCCAAAGTGTTCACCAGGCTCTCAGAATGGCGGTGTAGCGAATGAGCCACCATGAAGTTAACCTCCTGACGCAGGGACCTGGTACGTTCTTCTGATGGGGCGGACAGGTCCACTCCATCGAGCGCGCCTTCAGGTGAGAACCCTTTCCACCTGATGCCATGCGAGCGGGTTCTGTGAAAAGAGCCGATGAGGTCGGCTTCGAGGATAGCTTTGACCTCGTCATACTTCTTCTTGAGCTCCTCGGTCAGATCCTCGTACGTGACTGGAGTGTCGTCCGCCATCTCAGATGTAGATGGCGATGCGGTTGATGTCGCAGATTGTCCCACCGGGCGTGCCAGAATGTGTTGCGGTCAGAAACCCACCAGCGAGCAGCGACGGGCAACACAGTAGAGCCGGGAGGCTCCCAGGACTGCGGCTGGCCCTGGTCCCTCCGAGCGACGGCCCGCAAAGACTCGGGACGCACGTCCGATGCTGGTGCAAGGGCGTGCCACCTGACCTATACCTGGTCAGGAAGGTGATGGATGTGCCTCGCTTAGTTTCCTGCATGGCATACACGTAAACATTAAATACGAGCCTCGATCGGCTCTCAGGTTGTCCTGTGAATCGGCTCAAAGAGCCGATCCACCCATGATCCGTACGAGGTGTACGAATATATGGTGGTCCTGCTTGATCAAAACAAAGCTAAAACGACCTACTACGATCTAGGGTTTTCACCACATAATCGGAATATCCTACTCGTGATTGAGCCTGGCGGCCACGCACGGTGATCGTAAACCGACCCTAGACAAGGCCTAAAAACCAACACGAGGTTGATCCCCGGAACATCCTGTCTAGGGCTAGCAAACTACACCCTACGCGCCACTGGATCCTTCAACCCGTTTGTAAGGCCTAACTATGCAGATATTAAACTAATCCTTGAAGAACAAGGAGCAATCATAACGGATCGGATCTACTAAATAATGATCAAGCGGGGTGCCGCCCTTACACCTAAGATAGGCGTAAGGGCGGCTAGACGTCTCAGGGTTGCACGACGATAGCATATGATATGAGGAACAATGCTAACCCTAACACGTCTAAGATAACTACGTTGCTCGCCATAAAAAAGGCTTCAGTACGAGCAACGCATGAACAGCGGATAAACGTGTACTGCCTAGATCACAAGATGCGATCTAGGCAGCATGATGCTTACCCGGAAGAAACCCTCGAGACAAGGGAGTTGGCGATGCGCCTAGATTGGTTTGTGGTGAACGTGATTGTTGTTTATTTCATAAACCCTAGATACATATTTATAGTCCGTAGACTTTCTAACGTGGGAATAATCCCAACCGTGCACGAGCCAAACTCTAACTAACCGACACGTATCCTATCATATTTACAGATACAAGGGCAAACTAGCCCAAACTTCGTGTACAAGGCCAGTTCGCATATTCTTCCATATATATATTCTTCAAGACCAATCTTGATCGCGGCCCACCTCTGATCCGGTCAAATTCTGGTGATAACAGTTGTATAAAGGTGCGGGATGGGCCGTCAGGCCGTTATATTTTAGCTTTTCCATTTGGGCAAAACTGGGCCACCGGAACTATTATGTTATCCTAATGCGGCCCGACTGACTCAACTCCTTTATATTTTTATGCTGTAATTTTCTATTGGAGCATAAAATTGGTACACCTATGCACATTACAGTGCAGACATAGCTAATGTGTAGAGGAGGGCAACCAACGCGACGCAAAGTGCTCAAACATGCAACCACCAGCATTTCGAAGACATCATCATTTTTGTCGGCACAATTATGCAGATGACAAGTTGCACCAGATGATGCAAATGGATGTAACATGCAACCACCATCATTCCAAAGGCAAGACATAGCTAAGCATCAGCACACCAATACATAGATTATACTTAATTACATAACTTAGTTCCACACAGATTCACAAAATAAGACCATCAATATAATAGATGATCACACTAGGTAAATAACTTAGTTATTTACGAAACTAACTTAGTTCAACACTCATTACTAACATAGTTCAACACCATAAAGCAAAAGCAACAACATCACATCAGTCCACAACATCTAGGCATCATCCTCGACAGAGAGCACCACCACTAGTCCATAATGCTCTACCCTAATCTGCCTAGAGGTGCCAGAGATGGCTAGCTCCTCGGCATGCTGCCTCAGATGATCAAGCTTGCCACCCTTCGGCTTCGACTTGTCCCATGGACAGAAGTACTTCCCACGCTTCTTGAAAGGCAGGTCCCCATTATGCAGCTTCTCCAGGAGCTTCCTTTTGAATGACCCAATGTTCCTGCTGTCAACCGACTCCGCAGAATCCTGTGAGTCATACTAGACAAGAACAATGTGTACAAATGACAATTACAGATGCAAACCAAACAAAATGAAATAGATGGAAGGGTACACAACTAAATATATTGCTCACCTCCAGGGAGCCATCAGATTCCTCCAAGTCCTGGTATGGACCATCCACAGGCACCACCACCTTCTCCTGGTTTTCAGCATCAGCATCAGCAGGTTCTTCCTCCTCCTGGTTTGGTGGAGGCACAGGTTCCACCACCTCCTCCTGGTTTGCTGCATCAGCAGCAACAGGTTCTTCCTCATGCTGGTTTGGAGGAGGCACAGGTTCCACGTCCTCCCGCTTCCTCTTCCTAGACCCTTCGCCAGCCTGCATACCAAAAAGATAAATCCACACATTAATCCCCTCAAGGAAAAAGTCATCGAAATAGTTTGCATACCAAAAAGGCAAAAAGGAAACAATAATCCATATCATATTTAATATTCTTTCATTGTATCATCTTATGTATACTCCTAACTCCTAAGTCCTAATTATTAATTACAAACAAGTAATGGTAATCATGTCATACAGAAATGCTTTATTTATTCTTCTGTACTAGAAATGATTTTGATCAACATTTATTAGTTGTTGTATTTTCCTACGGCGCACTAAATAAATTTGATAATAAAGTACCGAAACATGGAATTTATCAGCTAGTTATGTGGACCATATCATGCAATTTGTAGTACCTATTGCAAAAGTAAAATACTTAAAAGGATTAGACCTAGTGTACAAACTCAGAATCACTATCATGGTTTGAGATTCTAACTTGCGTTATGCATTTGTAATAAGCCATAGTTCACTTACATCAACTACTCCCTCTGATTTGTACAATAGAGATCCTTGTGCAACTATCCAGCACATGGTCAAAATGAACAAACAACATGGCACAGCACAGAACATCGGTTAAGCTCCATAGTTGCTACCGTCATAACGTCAGAGTAAACCCCGAGCATAACCTACCCTGTTTCAACATTATCAGAGTAAGTAATTAAGCTGTTGTTTGGATAAGGTGGCAAGAAACAGCGTCCGCATTGTTCATATACTAGTACTACAAAATAATGCGATAATCTTTGGCTATTCCGTAGGCACCATCTGTGTACGGAAGCTAGCCTGGTAGACCCGTTAATCCACAGGAAAAAAAGGGACAGATTGAGCAGTTACCTCCATTTGCAAGTCCGGCTTCACCTCTGAGACGTCGCCGGATGCCGGCGCAGCAAGCAGATCCGCCACGGCCTTCTCCGCCAAGGTCGATGAAGCCTCCTCCACCAGATCCGGCAACACGATGATGGATGAGCCAACATCACCCCCTGCGATGGTGGATGCTCCCGCATCGCCTTCTTCTCCCCCTGTAGCAGAGTCGTCCGCGTCCAGATCCGCCTGTGCCACGACCACCGGGCTGACGACGACCGACCCGATGACAGAGGCATCGACGACGGTGGACCTCGCAGCGACCGCCGTAATGCTGGACTCTCCACCACCGCCTTCGCCTCCAACCGCCTCCGCCGATGCAGCAACATCGACGACCGCCACGTTGTCTAGATCATCCGCGCCAACTGCTACTCCCCCAGCTTCCATCGCCGCCGAATCGACTGGATCGGCGAGGCGAAAGCCTAAACTATCGGCGGAGTGAGGGAGATGGAGAGGGAGAGGGTTTTTTGGTGGAGAGATTCTCGGAGAGGTGGGGAACGGGGGGAAATGGCTGCAGATGTGGGAGACGAAGCTTTTATATGCGCCAACGCCTCCGCTCCCTCGCCACGCTCTAGCTTTACACGTCACCGTCGCCTCCTCTCCCTTGCCACGTTGCTCTACGCGTCATCACCGTATACAGGAATAAGACGTCCTCGGTTTAGGAGATTTTTGTTTGCCAAACTTTACTTCAAATAGACGATTAATATTTGTATTAGATTAGTATCATTAAAAAGTGTTTTGCAATGCGAATCCAACGATAGTATATACATATAATATAATCAAGATTTTGTTGGTCAATTTTTATGGGAAAAGTTCGTACACATATTGGCACCTCCCAACCAAGGGATCACCATGAATGTAAAAACCAACCTAGCAAAAGCAAGCCAAAAAGGGCGGGTCACACCACCATGCACAAGTGTGCCAAAAATTGGCCCCATCCAAGGTGGTTGGATATGTTTTAGGCCATGGTAGACCCATTTTGACCCTAAAACCCTTGTATCGGCACCTCCCAACCATGGGATCACCATGAATGTAAAAACCAACCTAGAAAAAGCATTGCAAAAAGGGTGGGGCACACCCCCATGCACAAGTGTGCCAAAAATTGGCCCCATCCAAGGTGGTTGGATATGTTTTAGGCCATGGTAGACCCATTTTGACCCTAAAACCCTTGTATCGGCACCTCCCAACCATGGGATCACCATGAATGTAAAAACCAACCTACAAAAAGCAATGCAAAAAGGGTGGGGCACACCACCATGCACAAGTGTTCCAAATATTGGCCCCATCCAAGGTGGTTGGATATGTTTTAGGCCATGGTAGACCCATTTTGACCCTAAAACCCTTGTATCGGCACCTCCCAACCATGGGATCACCATGAATGTAAAAACCAACCTATAAAAAGCAATGCAAAAAGGGTGGGGCACACCACCATGCACAAGTGTGCCAAATATTGGCCCCATCCAAGGTGGTTGGATATGTTTTAGGCCATGGTAGACCCATTTTAACCCTAAAACCCTTGTATCGGCACCTCCCAACCATGGGATCACCATGAATGTAAAAACCAACCTAGAAAAAGCAATGCAAAAAGGGTGGGGCACACTACCATGCACAAGTGTTCCAAATATTGGCCCCATCCAAGGTGGTTGGATATGTTTTAGGCCATGGTAGACCCATTTTAACCCTAAAACCCTTGTATCGGCACCTCCCAACCATGGGATCACCATGAATGTAAATACCAACCAAGAAAAAGCAATGCAAAAAAGGGTGGGGCACACCACCATGCACAAGTGTGCCAAATATTGGCCCCATCCAAGGTGGTTGGATATGTTTTAGGCCATGGTAGACCCATTTTGACCCTAAAACCCTTGTATCGGCACCTCCCAACCATGGGATCACCATGAATGTAAAAACCAACCTAGAAAAAGCAATAAAAAAGGGTGGGGAACACCACCATGCACAAGTGTGCCAAATATTTGCCCCATGCAAGGTGGTTGGATATGTTTTAGGCCATGGTAGACCCATTTTAACCCTAAAACCCTTGTATCGGCACCTCCCAACCATGGGATCACCATGAATGTAAAAACCAACCTAGAAAAAGCAATGCAAAAAGGGTGGGGCACACCACCATGCACAAGTGTGCCAAATATTGGCCCCATGGAAGGTGGTTGGATATGTTTTTGGCCATGGTAGACCCATTTTGACCCTAAAACCCTTGTATCGGCACCTCCCAACCATGGGATCACCATGAACGTAAAAACCAACCTATAAAAAGCAATGCAAAAAGGGTGGGGCACACCACCATGCACAAGTGTGACAAATATTGGCCCCATCCAAGGTGGTTGGATATGTTTTAGGCCATGGTAGACCCATTTTAACCCTAAAACCCTTGTATCGGCACCTCCCAACCATGGGATCACCATGAATGTAAAAACCAACCTAGAAAAAGCAATGCAAAAAGGGTGGGGCACACCACCATGCACAAGTGTGCCAAATATTGGCCCCATCCAAGGTGGTTGGATATGTTTTAGGCCGTGATAGACCCATTTTAACCCTAAAACCTTTGTATCGGCACCTCCCAACCATGGGATCACCATGAATGTAAAAACCAACCTAGAAAAAGCAATGCAAAAATGGTAGGGCACACCACCATGCACAAATGTGCCAAATATTGGCCCCATCCAAGGTGGTTGGATATGTTTTAGGCCATGGTTGACCCATTTTGACCCTAAAACCCTTGTATCGGCACCTCCCAACCATGGGATCACCATGAATGTAAAAAACCAACCTAGAAAAAGCAATGCAAAAAGGGTGGGGCACACCACCATGCACAAGTGTGCCAAATATTGGCCCCATCCAAGGTGGTTGGATATGTTTTAGGCCATGGTAGACCCATTTTAACCCTAAAACCCTTGTATCGGCACCTCCCAACCATGGGATCACCATGAATGTAAAAACCAACCTAGAAAAAGCAATGCAAAAATGGTGGGGCACACCACCATGCACAAGTGTGCCAAATATTGGCCCCATCCAAGGTGGTTGGATATGTTTTAGGCCATGGTAGACCCATTTTGACCCTAAAACCCTTGTATCGGCACCTCCCAACCATGGGATCACCATGAATGTAAAAACCAACCTATAAAAAGCAATGAAAAAAGGGTGGGGCACACCACCATGCACAAGTGTGCCAAATATTGGCCCCATCCAAGGTGGTTGGATATGTTTTAGGCCATGGTAGACCCATTTTAACCCTAAAACCCTTGTATCGGCACCTCCGAACCATGGGATCACCATGAATGTAAAAACCAACCTAGAAAAATCAATGCAAAAAGGGTGGGGCACACCACCATGCACAAGTGTGCCGAATATTGGCCCCATCCAAGGTGGTTGGATATGTTTTAGGCCATGGTAGACCCATTTTAACCCTAAGACCCTTGTATCGGCACCTCCCAACCATGGGATCACCATGAATGTAAGAACCAACATAGAAAAAGCAATGCAAAAAGGATGGGGCACACCACCATGCACAAGTGTGCCAAATATTGGCCCCATCCAAGGTGGTTGGATATGTTTTAGGCCATGGTAGACCCATTTGACCATAAAACCCTTGTATCGGCACCTCCCAACCATGGGATCACCATGAATGTAAAAACCAACCTAGAAAAAGCAATGCAAAAAGGGTGGGGCACACCACCATGCACAAGTGTGCCAAATATTGGCCCCATCCAAGGTGGTTGGATATGCTTTAGGCCATGGTAGACCCATTTTAACCCTAAAACCCTTGTATCGGCACCTCCCAACCATGGGATCACCATGAATGTAAAAAACAACCTAGAAAAAGCAATGCAAAAAGGGTGGGGCACAACACCATGCACAAGTGTCCCAAATATTGGCCCCATCCAAGGTGGTTGGATATGTTTTAAGCCATGGTAGACCCATTTTAACCCTAAAACCCTTGTATCGGCACCTCCCAACCATGGGATCACCATGAATGTAAAAACCAACCTAGAAAAAGCAATGCAAAAAGGGTGGGGCACACCACCTTGCACAAGTGTGCCAAATATTGGCCCCATCCAAAGTGGTTGGATATGTTTTAGGCCATGGTAGACCCATTTTTACCCTAAAACCCTTGTATCGGCACCTCCCAACCATGGGATCACCATGAATGTAAAAACCAAACTAGAAAAAGCATTGCAAAAAGGGTGGGGCACACCACCATGCACAAGTGTGCCAAAAATTGGCCCCATCCAAGGTGGTTGGATATGTTTTAGGCCATGGTAGACCCATTTTGACCCTAAAACCCTAGTATCGGCACCTCCCAACCATGGGATCACCATGAATGTAAATACCAACCTAGAAAAATCATTGCAAAAAGGGTAGGGCACACCACCATGCACAAGTTTGCCAAAAATTGGCCCCATCCAAGGTGGTTGGATATGTTTTAGGCCATGGTAGACCCATTTTGACCCTAAAACCTTAGTATCGGCACCTCCCAACCATGAGATCACCATGAATGTAAAAACCAACCTAGAAAAAGCATTGCAAAAAGGGTGAGGCACACCACCATGCACAAGTGTGCCAAATATTGGCCCCATCCAAGGTGGTTGGATTTGTTTTAGGCCATGGTAGACCCATTTTGAACCTAAAACCCTAGTATCGGCACCTCCCAACCAAGGGATCACCATGAATGTAAAAACCAACCTAGAAAAAGCAAGCCAAAAAGGGTGGGTCACACCACCATGCACAAGTGTGCCAAAAATTTGCCCCATCCAAGGTGGTTGGATATGTTTTAGGCCATGGTAGACCCATTTTGACCCTAAAACCCTTGTATCAGCACCTCCCAACCATGGAGCATCCACTAGGTCTTCCAAAATATCTAAAAATGAAAAATATCTTCACATTCCATGATTGTTTGTGTTACATACCATGTCTACAAAATTTGAGGTGATTTGGAGGAGGTCGAAAAAATCACTTGCTTAAAATGGGGATAAAGTTAACCAAACGGTCCGTCGTAGAGCAAGTGATTTTTTCGACCATCTCTAAATCACCTCAAATTTTTTTATAGGCTCCCATGTATGTAATATCAATTATTAATAAAAAACATTTAAAAATAAAGTTTACAAAAATATTGTGGGGTACACCATGGTTAGTTGCACCCAGACACCCGAAACATAGGGTTTTAGGCGAAAACATGCATTTTTTTGGGCAAAGCAGGTAGATGGGCATGCTAGGGTGAGGCCACACTTGCACATGCCTGCACCATTCCATCTACAAGAATATTGGCCCCATCCAAGGTGTTTGAATCTATTTTAGTGCAAGTTAGACTCATATTCACCATAAAACCCTTTTCGCCACATCCTAATTCAAAAATATTCATAATGAATGTAAAAACCAACCTACAAAAAGCAATGCAAAAAGGGTGGGGCACACCACCATGCACAAGTGTGCCAAATATTGGCCCCATGGAAGGTGGTTGGATATGTTTTTGGCCATGGTAGACCCATTTTGACCCTAAAACCCTTGTATCGGCACCTCCCAACCATGGGATCACCATGAACGTAAAAACCAACCTATAAAAAGCAATGCAAAAAGGGTGGGGCACACCACCATGCACAAGTGTGACAAATATTGGCCCCATCCAAGGTGGTTGGATATGTTTTAGGCCATGGTAGACCCATTTTAACCCTAAAACCCTTGTATTGGCACCTCCCAACCATGGGATCACCATGAATGTAAAAACCAACCTAGAAAAAGCAATGCAAAAAGGGTGGGGCACACCACCATGCACAAGTGTGCCAAATATTGGCCCCATCCAAGGCAGTTGGATATGTTTTAGGCCATGATAGACCCATTTTAACCCTAAAACCTTTGTATCGGCACCTCCCAACCATGGGATCACCATGAATGTAAAAACCAACCTAGAAAAAGCAATGCAAAAATGGTAGGGCACACCACCATGCACAAGTGTGCCAAATATTGGCCCCATCCAAGGTGGTTGGATATGTTTTAGGCCATGGTTGACCTATTTTGACCCTAAAACCCTTGTATCGGTACCTCCCAACCATGGGATCACCATGAATGTAAAAACCAACCTAGAAAAAGCAATGCAAAAAGGGTGGGGCACACCACCATGCACAATTGTGCCAAATATTGGCCCCATCCAAGGTGGTTGGATATGTTTTAGGCCATGGTAGACCCATTTTAACCCTAAAACCCTTGTATCGGCACCTCCCAACCATGGGATCACCATGAATATAAAAACCAACCTAGAAAAAGCAATGCAAAAATGGTGGGGCACACCACCATGCACAAGTGTGCCAAATATTGGCCCCATCCAAGGTGGTTGGATATGTTTTAGGACATGGTAGACCCATTTTGACCCTAAAACCCTTGTATCGGCACCTCCCAACCATGGGATCACCATGAATGTAAAAACCAACCTATAAAAAGCAATGAAAAAAGGGTGGGGCACACCACCATGCACAAGTGTGCCAAATATTGGCCCCATCCAAGGTGGTTGGATATGTTTTAGGCCATGGTAGACCCATTTTAACCCTAAAACCCTTGTATCGGCACCTCCGAACCATGGGATCACCATGAATGTAAAAACCAACCTAGAAAAATCAATGCAAAAAGGGTGGGGCACACCACAATGCACAAGTGTGCCGAATATTGGCCCCATCCAAGGTGGTTGGATATGTTTTAGGCCATGGTAGACCCATTTTAACCCTAAGACCCTTGTATCGGCACCTCCCAACCATGGGATCACCATGAATGTAAGAACCAACATAGAAAAAGCAATGCAAAAAGGATGGGGCACACCACCATGCACAAGTGTGCCAAATATTGGCCCCATCCAAGGTGGTTGGATATGTTTTAGGCCATGGTAGACCCATTTTGACCATAAAACCCTTGTATCGGCACCTCCCAACCATGGGATCACCATGAATGTAAAAACCAACCTAGAAAAAGCAATGCAAAAAGGGTGGGGCACACCACCATGCACAAGTGTGCCAAATATTGGCCCCATCCAAGGTGGTTGGATATGCTTTAGGCCATGGTAGACCCATTTTAACCCTAAAACCCTTGTATCGGCACCTCCCAACCATGGGATCACCATGAATGTAAAAAACAACCTAGAAAAAGCAATGCAAAAAGGGTGGGGCACAACACCATGCACAAGTGTCCCAAATATTGGCCCCATCCAAGGTGGTTGGATATGTTTTAAGCCATGGTAGACCCATTTTAACCCTAAAACCCTTGTATCGGCACCTCCCAACCATGGGATCACCATGAATGTAAAAACCAACCTAGAAAAAGCAATGCAAAAAGGGTGGGGCACACCACCTTGCACAAGTGTGCCAAATATTGGCCCCATCCAAAGTGGTTGGATATGTTTTAGGCCATGGTAGACCCATTTTTACCCTAAAACCCTTGTATCGGCACCTCCCAACCATGGGATCACCATGAATGTAAAAACCAACCTAGAAAAAGCATTGCAAAAAGGGTGGGGCACACCACCATGCACAAGTGTGCCAAAAATTGGCCCCATCCAAGGTGGTTGGATATGTTTTAGGCCATGGTAGACCCATTTTGACCCTAAAACCCTAGTATCGGCACCTCCCAACCATGGGATCACCATGAATGTAAATACCAACCTAGAAAAAGCATTGCAAAAAGGGTAGGGCACACCACCATGCACAAGTTTGCCAAAAATTGGCCCCATCCAAGGTGGTTGGATATGTTTTAGGCCATGGTAGACCCATTTTGACCCTAAAACCTTAGTATCGGCACCTCCCAACCATGAGATCACCATGAATGTAAAAACCAACCTAGAAAAAGCATTGCAAAAAGGGTGAGGCACACCACCATGCACAAGTGTGCCAAATATTGGCCCCATCCAAGGTGGTTGGATTTGTTTTAGGCCATGGTAGACCCATTTTGAACCTAAAACCCTAGTATCGGCACCTCCCAACCAAGGGATCACCATGAATGTAAAAACCAACCTAGAAAAAGCAAGCCAAAAAGGGTGGGTCACACCACCATGCACAAGTGTGCCAAAAATTGGCCCCATCCAAGGTGGTTGGATATGTTTTAGGCCATGGTAGACCCATTTTGACCCTAAAACCCTTGTATCGGCACCTCCCAACCATGGAGCATCCACTAGGTCTTCCAAAATATCTAAAAATGAAAAATATCTTCACATTCCATGATTGTTTGTGTTACATACCATGTCTACAAAATTTGAGGTGATTTGGAGGAGGTCGAAAAAATCACTTGCTTAAAATGGGGATAAAGTTAACCAAACGGTCCGTCGTAGAGCAAGTGATTTTTTCGACCATCTCTAAATCACCTCAAATTTTTTTATAGGCTCCCATGTATGTAATATCAATTATTAATAAAAAACATTTAAAAATAAAGTTTACAAAAATATTGTGGGGTACACCATGGTTAGTTGCACCCAGACACCCGAAACATAGGGTTTTAGGCGAAAACATGCATTTTTTTGGGCAAAGCAGGTAGATGGGCATGCTAGGGTGAGGCCACACTTGCACATGCCTGCACCATTCCATCTACAAGAATATTGGCCCCATCCAAGGTGTTTGAATCTATTTTAGTGCAAGTTAGACTCATATTCACCATAAAACCCTTTTCGCCACATCCTAATTCAAAAATATTCATAATGAATGTAAAAACCAACCTACAAAAAGCAATGCAAAAATGGTGGGGCACACCACCATGCACAAGTGTGCCAAATATTGGCCCCATGGAAGGTGGTTGGATATGTTTTTGGCCATGGTAGACCCATTTTGACCATAAAACCCTTGTATCGGCACCTCCCAACCATGGGATCACCATGAACGTAAAAACCAACCTATAAAAAGCAATGCAAAAAGGGTGGGGCACACCACCATGCACAAGTGTGACAAATATTGGCCCCATCCAAGGTGGTTGGATATGTTTTAGGCCATGGTAGACCCATTTTAACCCTAACACCCTTGTATCGGCACCTCCTAACCATGGGATCACCATGAATGTAAAAACCAACCTAGAAAAAGCAATGCAAAAAGGGTGGGGCACACCACCATGCACAAGTGTGCCAAATATTGGCCCCATCCAAGGTGGTTGGATATGTTTTAGGCCATGATAGACCCATTTTAACCCTAAAACCTTTGTATCGGCACCTCCCAACCATGGGATCACCATGAATGTAAAAACCAACCTAGAAAAAGCAATGCAAAAATGGTAGGGCACACCACCATGCACAAGTGTGCCAAATATTGGCCCCATCCAAGGTGGTTGGATATGTTTTAGGCCATGGTTGACCCATTTTGACCCTAAAACCCTTGTATCGGCACCTCCCAACCATGGGATCACCATGAATGTAAAAACCAACCTAGAAAAAGCAATGCAAAAAGGGTGGGGCACACCACCATGCACAAGTGTGCCAAATATTGGCCCCATCCAAGGTGGTTGGATATGTTTTAGGCCATGGTAGACCCATTTTAACCCTAAAACCCTTGTATCGGCACCTCCCAACCATGGGATCACCATGAATGTAAAAACCAACCTAGAAAAAGCAATGTAAAAATGGTGGGGCACACCACCATGCACAAGTGTGCCAAATATTGGCCCCATCCAAGGTGGTTGGATATGTTTTAGGCCATGGTAGACCCATTTTGACCCTAAAACCCTTGTATCGGCACCTCCCAACCATGGGATCACCATGAATGTAAAAACCAACCTATAAAAAGCAATGAAAAAAGGGTGGGGCACACCACCATGCACAAGTGTGCCAAATATTGGCCCCATCCAAGGTGGTTGGATATGTTTTAGGCCACGGTAGACCCATTTTAACCCTAAAACCCTTGTATCGGCACCTCCGAACCATGGGATCACCATGAATGTAAAAACCAACCTAGAAAAATCAATGCAAAAAGGGTGGGGCACACCACCATGCACAAGTGTGCCGAATATTGGCCCCATCCAAGGTGGTTGGATATGTTTTAGGCCATGGTAGACCCATTTTAACCCTAAGACCCTTGTATCGGCACCTCCCAACCATGGGATCACCATGAATGTAAGAACCAACATAGAAAAAGCAATGCAAAAAGGATGGGGCACACCACCATGCACAAGTGTGCCAAATATTGGCCCCATCCAAGGTGGTTGGATATGTTTTAGGCCATGGTAGACCCATTTTGACCATAAAACCCTTGTATCGGCACCTCCCAACCATGGGATCACCATGAATGTAAAAACCAACCTAGAAAAAGCAATGCAAAAAGGGTGGGGCACACCACCATGCACAAGTGTGCCAAATATTGGCCCCATCCAAGGTGGTTGGATATGCTTTAGGCCATGGTAGACCCATTTTAACCCTAAAACCCTTGTATCGGCACCTCCCAACCATGGGATCACCATGAATGTAAAAAACAACCTAGAAAAAGCAATGCAAAAAGGGTGGGGCACAACACCATGCACAAGTGTCCCAAATATTGGCCCCATCCAAGGTGGTTGGATATGTTTTAAGCCATGGTAGACCCATTTTAACCCTAAAACCCTTGTATCGGCACCTCCCAACCATGGGATCACCATGAATGTAAAAACCAACCTAGAAAAAGCAATGCAAAAAGGGTGGGGCACACCACCTTGCACAAGTGTGCCAAATATTGGCCCCATCCAAAGTGGTTGGATATGTTTTAGGCCATGGTAGACCCATTTTTACCCTAAAACCCTTGTATCGGCACCTCCCAACCATGGGATCACCATGAATGTAAAAACCAACCTAGAAAAAGCATTGCAAAAAGGGTGGGGCACACCACCATTCACAAGTGTGCCAAAAATTGGCCCCATCCAAGGTGGTTGGATATGTTTTAGGCCATGGTAGACCCATTTTGACCCTAAAACCCTAGTATCGGCACCTCCCAACCATGGGATCACCATGAATGTAAATACCAACCTAGAAAAAGCATTGCAAAAAGGGTAGGGCACACCACCATGCACAAGTTTGCCAAAAATTGGCCCCATCCAAGGTGGTTGGATATCTTTTAGGCCATGGTAGACCCATTTTGACCCTAAAACCTTAGTATCGGCACCTCCCAACCATGAGATCACCATGAATGTAAAAACCAACCTAGAAAAAGCATTGCAAAAAGGGTGAGGCACACCACCATGCACAAGTGTGCCAAATATTGGCCCCATCCAAGGTGGTTGGATTTGTTTTAGGCCATGGTAGACCCATTTTGAACCTAAAACCCTAGTATCGGCACCTCCCAACCAAGGGATCACCATGAATGTAAAAACCAACCTAGAAAAAGCAAGCCAAAAAGGGTGGGTCACACCACCATGCACAAGTGTGCCAAAAATTGGCCCCATCCAAGGTGGTTGGATATGTTTTAGGCCATGGTAGACCCATTTTGACCCTAAAACCCTTGTATCGGCACCTCCCAACCATGGAGCATCCACTAGGTCTTCCAAAATATCTAAAAATGAAAAATATCTTCACATTCCATGATTGTTTGTGTTACATACCATGTCTACAAAATTTGAGGTGATTTGGAGGAGGTCGAAAAAATCACTTGCTTAAAATGGGGATAAAGTTAACCAAACGGTCCGTCGTAGAGCAAGTGATTTTTTCGACCATCTCTAAATCACCTCAAATTTTTTTATAGGCTCCCATGTATGTAATATCAATTATTAATAAAAAACATTTAAAAATAAAGTTTACAAAAATATTGTGGGGTACACCATGGTTAGTTGCACCCAGACACCCGAAACATAGGGTTTTAGGCGAAAACATGCATTTTTTTGGGCAAAGCAGGTAGATGGGCATGCTAGGGTGAGGCCACACTTGCACATGCCTGCACCATTCCATCTACAAGAATATTGGCCCCATCCAAGGTGTTTGAATCTATTTTAGTGCAAGTTAGACTCATATTCACCATAAAACCCTTTTCGCCACATCCTAATTCAAAAATATTCATAATGATAAAAATATCATCACATTCCATGTTTATTTGTGTTACATACTATGTGTGAAAATTTTGAGGACATTTGGAGGAGGTCGAAAAACAGGTTGCTTCAAAAAATGGGGCTAAAGTTCCGAACGGATATGCATAGTAGCCTTTTTTCAGCTACAAACTCACACACACTAGCATTTTTCAGGTACAAACAAAAACACACTTCCATTTCATCTGAAACCACATTTAATTTTTCATCCACACACAGAAACACACTTGCATGATATTTTGACATGACCACATCATTGGAAATAAAAAACTATAGTTGTTTGATGATTTTTTTTAGCTGAAAACACAGTACCATTTTTTCATCTCGACATTTCCAATTACACACCTGACTAATTTGAATATGTTGCAAATAAAACAACTATTTGAAATGCTTGCATATTATTCCTACTACTAACCCAAACATTGCAACACACATTGTTGCTAGAAAGCAAATAGTATTGTCCTTAGACTTCAACACTTTTCTCTGCATTTTCAATTGTATCTTCAAGGTATTTTCTTTGTCTTCATTTTCGTTCTGCACCTTGTTGATCTTCTCGGATAGTTGCCCTATCACATATCTTTCTCTTCCTTTCCATTCACTGTCAACCCACTCTACATACGCGCATGTATGTATTCCCTGAAAGAAAACATATCATATGAAAACATAGCATATAAATAATGTTCACACATGAAATTATATGGTTTGAAAGTATACCTCATTAGGACAACCCAAAAACCGTCTTCCAGTGTCGTAACCGTCGTTGCAAACACGGCGAGCAGGGAACACCGAGTGGCCACACCTGTTCTTTGTGTTCTGCTCAATACCGTAGTACAATGGATCAAACTCATACTGCGGGGCAAAACATCAACAAACTGAACCATGCCTTCGTCATCATCCTATATTTCATCATATCAGATTATGGGTTATGGAAGAATTCTTTTAAAAAACAGCAAATAATCAGGTACTAACCGGCTCAACTAGGGTATGTGCTGCCGCAGTCTTCATCTTCCCTCTGTTGTAATGCACAACAGATGTAAGCTTCGCCCATCCGTGGTCGCCGTCCATCGGATCCGCTCTATCCGATGAGTTCACGAGCGCGTGCAGCCGCCGATCACCCCTGCGGCGAGACATAGGCAACACAGACGAACCCTAACGGCGAGTTAGGGAACACTTTGTTAAATAGAAATGGCCCATCGAGTTAGGCTTTATATTTAATTGGGCCGCCAACTCTATCGGCCCAAGACATGCTATACCCAACCACCTAAAGCTCAACGTCCACGCATGCAAAAAAATTGTTGGTTTATTATTTTAACATCATTTAGGAAAGATAATTCTTTGTGTTATCACAAATTTGTAATGGAATCGAAAATATTACGATTTATTGTGAAACATTATAGGAAAGAATAAAACTATAGTACAGAGAACCAACATGAAAGCAAACAATAATATAGAAAAAATTGAAGAAAAAACAGGATACATAAAAGAGAAGCCACCCAGTACAAATCAGCTTTAGAAGAATTGAGTTAATTGACTCATAAAAAGAGAACATAGTTTAGTACAAATCACTCATAAAAACATAATAAACACAGTAATCCTTCCATGATTATTGAAGTTCAGCAAAAGAACATACAATTTCACATAAAAAGAGAGAGGTAGTTCAAATAGTCGCGACGATTACATAGATTAGCACAAAAGACACCAGAGTGAACATATCCACCACTTTACAAACAGTAGGTTCATCGTCTGAAACTTAAACCCCTACATCTTACTGGAAATATATAACAAAGTACGTGAAGTAATCACTCGATCACATCAACAAACATAAAAAGCATGCCCTCCATCTTAAAGAACAAACACAGGACTAACAGGCCAGCCACCAAGTTATTCTTAACACAGAAGTCACTCCAACCCGACTTAAACCTGATTCTGCCATCAACGGATGTGTAGTAGACAGCATGGCTGTCATCATCATCCTCACCCCTCAGAAAGTAGATATCATCACTATGACGAACGTCATGAACAGATACAATAGTCTTCGGGATACGCTGTGATATAATAAAAAAAAAACCACATCAAAAAGACAATCATTCAAAAATGAACAGAAAAAAACATATATCAAGGAAATTACCAATGCATTGGAAGCAACATCATATGTAGATAGGCGATGTACAAAAACACCGCCAAGGCCCAGACCACGGTCGTAAACACGGCTGTTGATATTGATGATCTCAAAATTTTTAAGTTCAACAATTTTTGAGATAAAGATGGATTTAGCATCTCCTTCAAAATAAAAAACTTCCGCAGGAAAAAACAATGAGAGAAAAATCCATGAGAAAAAGAGCAGTTTGTTAAACACAAAGAACAGATGAACAAAAAAGTGATAGCAAATTACCTTTGAATAATTCCTTGGAGTAATCTTCAATGTCTAACAAACACATTTTCTTCTTCCTCTATGATATCAAATCTTATCTTCTCATTCAGATGCATATCATAATCAGTGAGGAATTTCTTGTAGTCAGGACCGAAAATACGAGTCTTCTTGTCCATCTTGTCCAACAGAAAACTGTAAACACCCCTGTCCCCAGACTCAACAGTCAAGGCATTACCAGTAGACTTGTTGATATACTTCCTAACATAGCAAGGGATGTTCTGCAACAAAGTTCACATTAGTAATCTTACAAACCTATTTTCCGTGCATAGAATATTTAGCTGCATGGCAAATTAAGATTGTGGATACTAAATAAAAATGCAAATCTGCTGGTTGTGTGAAGTGATCTCATTTCACATTGTCTACAGTACTGTCTACAAGCTAAAACCACAATTTCCAGCAAAGAATGAATCTAGCAAACCTAAAACAGCCAACCACCAAAATTTTCTTTATTCAAATATATGTGCTATAATACAAAACAATCAGTTCTTCTATCCACCAAAATGATACTGATGTATAACAACAACAGTCACACACTTGTGATGTTTCTTCAATCTGAAAATTAAATGGGGAATGGATTCTAAATACACCAGTAACACAACAAGCATATCAAAATAACTTACAGAGTATTCTTCAAAGTTTGTACGCATAGTAATGCAGAAGAACTCTGGTTCCTTCAGCTTCATGTGGCAACCACCATCACGGTTTCCACAGATTGGACACTTCATCTAATATATGAATACAAAATTATTATAAATGATACAAATGGGCATATCTAAATTCATACAAGAAACCATATTCAACAAATGAACAACACTCTTGAGTACACTGGAAAAAAATGAAATAGCATAATTTCTCTGCATACCAAAAAGAGGTGAACAACATCTGAATGCTTAGTTTACTACATTGTTCATATTGTTACTCAAATAAATCCTAAACCATTATGAAGTGCAAAAAATATAAATTAGACTCAAACCCTAAAGTAACAATCTAATTAAGAATTCATGCAGACCATAATTACTAGAAAGAAATGCAGACCACAATTTAAAATGGTTATAAGTGATGCTATAAAAAATATATTAAAACATATATAATCCCATTAAGAGTAAGAGGAAAAGTAAGAGGAGAAGTTTTAGGATTTTTCTCATCTTAAACATACATGCTGCATACAGAGAACAGCTCCATTAGGACCCATCATAAATAATAGGGATAGAAAAGTAGGGGAAAGTAATACATAGACAAAGACAAAAAAACAAGTACGAGAAAAGGACCACACCAGTAGGACCGCACAGCACGTGCACATACAAAAAAAGGACTTCCAGATCTGGGTGGTGGATAGAAAAGGAAAGAAAAAGAGGGCTTCCTCTGACAAGGAATTGATGAAAAGCCTCACAGTCACTAGATCGAGTACTAAAACCGTCAGATCTTCTTGGATTTACCTTGTTCCCTTCTCTGCAACCGCCGGTTCAGACGGCCACGTCCACAAGCTCCGACGTTGACCAGGAGAGGAGAAGAACAGTCGACAGGAGGGGATGGAGAAGAACCGACCGGTCCAGGGTTGGGAGGCTTGAAGCAGAGTTAAATATCAACGGCCCAACAAAATGAAAGACAAGGCCCGCTGATACGTCTCCGACGTATCGATAATTTCTTATGTTCCATGCCACATTATTGATGTTATCTACATGTTTTATGCACACTTTATGTCATATTCGTGCATTTTCTGGAACTAACCTATTAACAAGATGCCGAAGTGCCAGTTCCTGTTTTCTGCTGTTTTTGGTTTCAGAAATCCTAGTAACGAAATATTCTCGGAATCGGACGAAATCAACGCCAAAGATCTTAGAATCCCCGGAAGCATCCAGAACACACCAGAGAGGTCAGAGGGGGGCCACAGGCCCACCAAACTACAGGCTGGCGCGGCCAGAGGGGGGGGCCGCGCCGCCCTATAGTTTGGCCCCCCTGTCAGCCCTCCTGCGCCGCCTCTTCGCCTATATAAAGCCCCTGGATCAGAAACCCTGAGGCGTTCGACGAAAACCACAGAAACCTTCCAGAGCCGCCGCCATCGCGAGGCCAAGATCTGGGGGACAGGAGTCTCTGTTCCGGCACGCTGCCGGAACGGGGAAGTGCCCCCGGAAGGCTTCTCCATCGACACCGCTGCCATCTCCACCGCCATCTTCATCACCGCTGCTGCTCCCATGAGGAGGGAGTAGTTCTCCATCGAGGCTCGGGGCTGTACCGGTAGCTATGTGGTTAATCTCTCTCCATGTACTTCAATACAATGATCTCATGAGCTGCTTTACATGATTGAGATTCATATGAGTTTTGTATCACAATTCATCTATGTGCTACTCTAGTGATGTTATTAAAGTATTCTATTCCTCCTGCATGGTGTAAAGTGGACAGGGTGTGCACCATGTGGTTCTTGTCGTAGGGTATGATCATGATCTCTTGTGGATTGTGAAGTTAACTATTACTATGATGGTATTGATGTGATCTATTTGGTTATGTTGATCTATCTTACACTATAAGGTTACTTAAATATGAACAAATTGTGGAGCTTGTTAACTCCGGCATTGAGGGTTCGCGTAATCCTACGCAATGCGTTCATCATCCAACAAAAGTGTAGAGTATGCATTTATCTATTCTGTTATGTGATCAATGTTGAGAGTGTCCACTAGTGAAAGTGTAATCCCTAGGCCTTGTTCCTAAACATCGCTATCGCTGCTTGTTTACTGTTTCTTTGCGTTACTACTGCTGCAATACTACCACCATCAACTACACGCCAAAAGTTATTTTCTGGCACCGTTGCTCTTGCTCATATATATTCATACCACCTGTATTTCACTATCTCTTCGCCGAACTAGTGCACCTATTAGGTGTGTTGGGGACACAAGAGACTTCTTGCTTTGTGGTTGCAGGGTTGCATGAGAGGGATATCTTTGACCTCTTCCTCCCTGAGTTCGATAAACCTTGGGTGATCCACTTAAGGGAAAACTTGCTGCTGTTCTACAAACCTCTGCTCTTGGAGGCCCAACACTGTCTACAGGAAAAGGAGGGGGAAGTAGACATCAAGCACTTTTTCTCGGCGCCGTTGCTGGGAGGAAAGGTAAAAGGCACTCATACTTCGGTTCCAGGTAAAGTACTTTTCTGGCGCCATTGTGTTTGTGCTCGAAGCTATTTCCTTTAGATCCTGCAATTGCAACTTTTTGTTTCTTGTTTACACTAGTTAGGCATAATGGAAAACATCTGTGAGCTCTTTGTATTATTTCCTGAGTCAAGACATGAATGGTTTAATGCGAAAATTAAAAAACCCATGGAACATGTTAGCATGAATACTTTGAACACCATTGTTGCTAATGATATGGAAAATTCTAAGCTTGGGGAAGCTGGTTTTGATGAGCATGATCTTTTTAGTCCACCAAGCATTGAGGAGAAAATTTTCTTTGATGATACTTTGCCTCCTATTTATGATGATTATAATGATAGTGGTCTTTTGGTGCCACCTACTATGGAGAGTAAATTTTGTTGTGATTATACTATGCCTCCTACACTTGATGAGAATAATAATGATAGCTACTTTGTTGAATTTGCTCCCACTACAACTAATAAAATTGATTATGCTTATGTGGGTAGTAATAATTTTATGCATGAGACTCATGATAAGAATGCTTTATGTGATAGTTATATTGTTGAGTTTGTTCATGTTGCTACTGAAAGTTATTATGAGAGAGAAAAATATGGTTGTAGAAATTTTCATGTTACTAAAATGCCTCTCTATGTGCTGAAATTTTTCAAGCTATACTTGTTTTATCTTCCTATGCTTGTTACTTTGCTCTTCATGAACTTGTTTATTTACAAGATTCCTTTGCATAGGAAGCATGTTAGACTTAAATGTGTTTTGAATTTGCCTCTTGATGCTCTCTTTTGCTTCAAATATTATTTCTTGCGAGTGCGTCATTAAAACTGCTGAGCCCATCTTAATGGCTAAAAAGAAAGAACTTCTTGGGAGATAACCCATGTGTTATTTTGCTACAGTAATTTGTTTTATATTTGTGTCTTGGAAGTTGTTTACTACTGTAACAACCTCTCCTTATCTTAGTTTTGTGTTTTGTTGTGCCAAGTAAAGCCGTTGATAGAAAAGTAAGTACTAGATTTGGATTACTGTGCAGTTCCAGATTTCTTTGCTGTCACGAATCTGGGTCTACCTCCCTGTAGGTAGCTCAGAAAATTAAGCCAATTTACGTGCATGATCCTCAGATATGTACGCAACTTTCATTCAATTTGAGAATTTTCATTTGAGCAAGTCTGGTGCCATTTTAAAATTCGTCAATACGAACTGTTCTGTTTTGACAGATTCTGCCTTTTATTTCGCATTGCCTCTTTCGCTATGTTGGATGAATTTCTTTGATCCACTAATGTCCAGTAGCATTATGCAATGTCCAGAAGTGTTAAGAATGATTGTGTCACCTCTGAATATGTCAATTTATATTGTGCACTAACCCTCTAATGAGTTGTTTCGAGTTTGGTGTGGAGGAAGTTTTCAAGGATCAAGAGAGGAGTATGATGCAACATGATCAAGGAGAGTGAAAGCTCTAAGCTTGGGGATGCCCCGGTGGTTCACCCCTACTTATATTAAGAAGACTCAATCGTCTAAGCTTGGGGAGGCCCAAGGCATCCCCTTCTTCATCGACAACATTATCAGGTTCCTCCCCTGAAACTATATTTTTATTCCATCACATCTTATGTGCTTTTTCTTGGAGCGTCGGTTTGTTTTTGTTTTTTGTTTTGTTTGAATAAAATGGATCCTAGCATTCACTTTATGGGAGAGAGACACGCTCCGCTGTAGCATATGGACAAGTATGTCCTTGGTTTCTACTCATAGTATTCATGGCGAAGTTTCTCTTTCGTTAAATTGTTATATGGTTGGAATTGGAAAATGATACATGTAGTAATTGCTATAAATGTCTTGGGTAATGTGATACTTGGCAATTGTTGTGCTCATGATTAAGCTCTTGCATCATATGCTTTGCACCCATTAATGAAGAAATACATAGAGCATGCTAAAATTTGGTTTGCATATTTGGTTTCTCTAAGGTCTAGATAATTTCTAGTATTGAGTTTGAACAACAAGGAAGACGGTGTAGAGTCTTATAATGTTTTCAATATGTCTTTTATGTGAGTTTTGCTGCACCGGTTCATCCTTGTGTTTGTTTCAAATAAGCCTTGCTAGCCTAAACCTTGTATCGAGAGGGAATACTTCTCATGCATCCAAAATACTTGAGCCAACCACTATGCCATTTGTGTCCACCATACCTACCTACTACATGGTATTTTCCGCCATTCCAAAGTAAATTGCTTGAGTGCTACCTTTAAAATTCCATCATTCACCTTTGCAATATATAGCTCATGGGACAAATAGCTTTAAACTATTGTGGTATTGAATATGTAATTATGCACTTTATCTCTTATTAAGTTGCTTGTTGTGCGATAACCATGTTTACTGGGGACGCCATCAACTACTCTTTGTTGAATTTCATGTGAGTTGCTATGCATGTTCGTCTTGTCTGAAGTAAGAGAGATCTACCACCATAGGGTTAAGCATGCATATGTTAGAGAAGAACATTGGGCCGCTAACTAAAGCCATGTTCCATGGTGGAAGTTTCAGTTTTGGACAACAATCCTCAAATCTCAAATGAGAAAATTATTAATTGTTGTTATATGCTTATGCATAAAAGAGGAGTCCATTATCTGTTGTCTATGTTGTCCCGGTATGGATGTCTAAGTTGAAGAATAATCAATAGCGAGAAATCCAATGCGAGCTTTCTCCTTAGACCTTTGTACAAAGTGGCATAGAGGTACCCCTTTGTGACACTTGGTAAAAACAATGCATTGTGATGATCCGGTAGTCCAAGCTAATTAGGACAAGGTGCGGGCACTATTAGTATACTATGCATGAGGCTTGCAACTTGTAAGATATAATTTACATGATACATAAGCTTTATTACTACCGTTGACAAAATTGTTTCATGTTTTCAAAATCAAAGCTCTAGCACAAATATAGCAATCGATGTTTTTCCTCTATGGAGGACCATTCTTCTACTTTTCAATGTTGAGTCAGTTCACCTATTTCTCTCCACCTCAAGAAGCAAACACTTGTGTGAACTGTGCATTGATTCCTACATACTTGCTTATTGCACTTATTATGTTACTCTATGTTGACAATATCCATGAGATATACATGTTACAAGTTGAAAGCAACCGCTGAAACTTAATCTTCTTTTGTGTTGCTTCAATGCCTTTACTTTAAATTATTGCTTTATGAGTTAACTCTTATGCAAGACTTATTGATGCTTGTCTTGAAGTGCTATTCATGAAAAGTCTTTGCTTTATGATTCAGTTGTTTACTCATGTCATTACCATTGTTTTGATCGCTGCATTCACTACATATGCTTTACAAATAGTATGATCAAGTTTATGATGGCATGTCACTCCAGAAATTATCTGTGTTATCGTTTTACCTGCTCGGGACGAGCAGAACTAAGCTTGGGGATGCTGATACGTCTCCGACGTATCGATAATTTCTTATGTTCCATGCCACATTATTGATGTTATCTACATGTTTTATGCACACTTTATGTCATATTCGTGCATTTTCTGGAACTAACCTATTAACAAGATGCCGAAGTGCAGGTTCTGTTTTTACGCTATTTTTGGTTTCAGAAATCCTAGTAACGAAATATTCTCGGAATCGGACGAAATCAACGCCAAAGATCTTAGAATCCCCGGAAGCATCCAGAACACACCAGAGAGGTCAGAGGGGGGCCACAGGCCCACCAAACTACAGGCTGGCGCGGCCAGAGGGGGGGCCGCGCCGCCCTATAGTTTGGCCCCCCTGTCAGCCCTCCTGCGCCGCCTCTTCGCCTATATAAAGCCCCTGGATCAGAAACCCTGAGGCGTTCGACGAAAACCACAGAAACCTTCCAGAGCCGCCGCCATCGCGAGGCCAAGATCTGGGGGACAGGAGTCTCTGTTCCGGCACGCTGCCGGAACGGGGAAGTGCCCCCGGAAGGCTTCTCCATCGACACCGCTGCCATCTCCACCGCCATCTTCATCACCGCTGCTGCTCCCATGAGGAGGGAGTAGTTCTCCATCGAGGCTCGGGGCTGTACCGGTAGCTATGTGGTTAATCTCTCTCCATGTACTTCAATACAATGATCTCATGAGCTGCTTTACATGATTGAGATTCATATGAGTTTTGTATCACAATTCATCTATGTGCTACTCTAGTGATGTTATTAAAGTATTCTATTCCTCCTGCATGGTGTAAAGTGGACAGGGTGTGCACCATGTGGCTCTTGTCGTAGGGTATGATCATGATCTCTTGTGGATTGTGAAGTTAACTATTACTATGATGGTATTGATGTGATCTATTTGGTTATGTTGATCTATCTTACACTATAAGGTTACTTAAATATGAACAAATTGTGGAGCTTGTTAACTCCGGCATTGAGGGTTCGCGTAATCCTACGCAATGCGTTCATCATCCAACAAAAGTGTAGAGTATGCATTTATCTATTCTGTTATGTGATCAATGTTGAGAGTGTCCACTAGTGAAAGTGTAATCCCTAGGCCTTGTTCCTAAATACTGCTATCGCTGCTTGTTTACTGTTTTACTGCGTTACTACTGCTGCAATACTACCACCATCAACTACACGCCAGCAAGTTATTTTCTGGCACCGTTGCTACTGCTCATATATATTCATACCACCTGTATTTCACTATCTCTTCGCCGAACTAGTGCACCTATTAGGTGTGTTGGGGACACAAGAGACTTCTTGCTTTGTGGTTGCAGGGTTGCATGAGAGGGATATCTTTGACCTCTTCCTCCCTGAGTTCGATAAACCTTGGGTGATCCACTTAAGGGAAAACTTGCTGCTGTTCTACAAACCTCTGCTCTTGGAGGCCCAACACTGTCTACAGGAAAAGGAGGGGGAAGTAGACATCACCCGCCGGTAAAAAAGCCCAGTAAACACGCAGTCACAAAAAAACCTAACCCAACAGCCTGTCCCCGGAGCCCTGATGTCTACGGGTGCTTCTATTCTTGTAGACAGTGTTGGGCCTCCAAGAGCAGAGGTTTGTAGAACAACAGCAAGTTTCCCTTAAGTGGATCACGCAAGGTTTATCGAACTCAGGGAGGAAGAGGACAAAGATATCCCTCTCAAGCAACCCTGCAATCACGATACAAGAAGTCTCTTGTGTCCCCAACACACCTAATACACTTGTCAGATGTATAGGTGCACTAGTTCGGCGAAGAGATAGTGAAATACAAGTAGTATGGATGTATATGAGTGGTAATAGCAATCTGAATAAAATATGGCAGCGAGTAAACATGCAACAGAACAATAAATAAACAGAGTTTCGATGCTTAGAAACAAGGCCTAGGGATCATACTTTCACTAGTGGACACTCTCAACATTGATCACATAATAAAACCACTCTACACTCTCTTGTTGGATGATGAACACCACTAATTGTGTAGGGCTACAAGAGCACCTCAATGCCGGAGTTAACAAGCTCCACAACATTCGATGTTCATATTTAAATAACCTTAGAGTGCATGATAGATCATTGCAATTACACCAAGTACTAACATAGCATGCACACTGTCACCATCACACTATGAAGGAGGAATAGATCGCATCAATACTATCATAGCAATAATTAACTTCGTAATCTACAAGAGATTACAATCATAAACTACACCAAGTACTACATGATGCACACACTGTCACCGTTACACCATGGAGGAGGAATAGAGTACTTTAATAACATCACTAGAGTAACACATAGATGAATTGTGATACAAAACTCATATGAATCTCAATCATGTAAGGCAGCTCATGAGATCATTGTATTGAAGTACATAGGAGAGAGATTAACCACATAGCTACCGGTACAGCCCTTAGCCTCGATGGAGAACTACTCCCTCCTCATGGGAGACAGCAGCGTTGATGAAGATGGCGGTGGTGTCGATGGAGATGCCTTCCGGGGGCACTTCCCCGTCTCGGCGGCGTGCCGGAACAGAGACTCCTGTCCCCCAGATCTTGGCTTCGCGATGGCGGCGGCTCTGGAAGGTTTCTCGTACCGTGGCTTTTCCGTCTCGAAGATTTAGGTCAGGGACCTTTAAATAGGCGAAGAGGCGGAGTCGGAAGGCTGACGGAGCCGCCACACAACAGGGGGCGCGGGCCCTAGCCTGGCCGCGCCAGCCCCATGTGTGGGCCCCCTGTGGCTCTCCTCTGGTGGCTCTCGGGTGTTCTGGAAGCTTCGTGGAATTCTAAGATGCTGGGCGTTGATTTCGTCCGATTCCGAGAATATTTCCTTACTAGGATTTCTGAAACCAAAAATAGCAGAAAACAGCAACTGGCCCTTCGGCATCTCGTCAGTAGGTTAGTTCTGGAAAACGCATAAATATGACATATAATGTGCAAGTAGCATGGAACATAAGAAATTATAGATACGTTTGAGACGTATCAAGCATCCCCAAGCTTAGTTCCTGCTCACCCTCGAGTAGGTAAACGATAACAAGGATAATTTCTGAAGTGATATGCTATCATAATCTTGATCAATACTATTGTAAAGCATATGAGATGAATGCAGCGATTCAAAGGAACGGTGAAGATAATGAGTAAACAAATGAATCATATAGCAAAGACTTTTCATGAATAATACTTTCAAGACAAGCATCAATAAGTCTTGCATAAGAGTTAACTCATAAAGCAATAGATTCAAAGTAAAACCATTGAAGCAACACAAAGGAAGATATAAGTTTCAGCAATTGCTTTCAACTTCAACATGTATATCTCATGGATAATTGTCAACACAAAGTAATATAACAAGTGCAATAGGTAAACATGTAAGAATCAATGCCCACAGTTGACACAAGTGTTTGCTTCTAAGATAGAAAGAATGGGTAAACTGACTCAACAATAAAGTAAAAGATAGGCCCTTCGAAGAGGGAAGCATTGATTACTATATTTGTGCTAGAGCTTTTCATTTTGAAAACAAGAAACAATTTTGTCAACGGTAGTAATAAATCATATGTGTTATGTATAAGACATCTTATAAGTTGCAAGCCTCATGCATAGTATACCAATAGTGCTCGCACCTTGTCCTAATTAGCTTGGATTAACATGGATTATCATTGCATAGCATATGTTTCAACCAAGTGTCACAAAGGGGTACCTCTATGCCGCCTGTACAAAGGTCTAAGGAGAAAGCTCGCATTGGATTTCTCACTTTTGATTATTCTCAACTTAGACATCCATACCGGGACACCATAGACAACAGATAATGGACTCCTCTTTAATGCATAAGCATTCAACAACAGTTAATATTCTCATAAGAGATTGAGGATTAGTTGTCCAAACTGAAACTTCCACCATGAATCATGGCTTTAGTTAGCGGCCCAATGTTCTTCTCTAACAATATGCATACTCAAACCATTTGATCATGAAAATCTCCCTTACTTCAGACAAGACGAACATGCATAGCAACTCACATGATATTCAACAAAGGTAAAAGTTGATGGCGTCCCCAGAAACATGGTTACCGCTCAACAAGCAACTTATTAAGAAATAAGACACATAAGTACATATTCTTCACCACAATAGTTTTTAAGGCTATTTTGTCCCATGAGCTATATATTGCAAAGACAAAGAATAGAATTTTAAAGGTAGCACTCAAGTAATGTACTTTGTAATGGCGGAGAAATACCATGTAGTAGGTAGGTATGGTGGACACAAATGGCATAGTAGTTGGCTCAAGGATTTGGATGCACGAGAAGAATTCCTCTCAATACAAGGCTAGGCTAGCAAGGTTGTTTGAAGCAAACTCAAGTATAAAAGGTGCAGCAAAGCTCACATATGAACATATTGTAACTATTATAAGACTTTATATTGTCTCCTTGTTGTTCAAACACCTTAACCAGAAAATATCTAGACTCTAGAGAAACTAATCATGCAAACCAAATTTTAACAAGCTCTATGTAGTTCTTCATTAATGGGTACAAGGTACATGATGCAAGAGCTTAAACATGATCTATATGAGCACAACAATTGCCAAGTATCACATTATTCAAGACATTATACCAATTACCACACGCAGCATTTTTTGTTTCCAACCATATAACAATGAACGAAGCAGTTTCAACCTTCGCCATGAACATTAAAAGTAAAGCTAAGAACACATGTGTTCATATGCAACAGCAGAGCGTATCTCTCTCCCACACAAGCATGATGGATCAGATCTTATTCAAACACAAAACAAAAATAAAAGCACACAGACGCTCCAAGTAAAGTACATAAGATGTGATAGAATAAAAATATAGTTTCACTAGAGGTGACCTGATAAGTTGTCGATGAAGAAGGGGATGCCTTGGGCATCCCCAAGCTTAGATGCTTGAGTATTCTTGAAATATGCAGGGATGAACCACGGGGGCATCCCCAAGCTTAGACTTTTCACTCTTCTTGATCATATTATATCATCCTCCTCTCTTGACCCTTGAAAACTTCCTTCACACCAAACTCAAAACAAACTCATTAGAGGGTTAGTGCATAATCAAAAATTCACATATTCAGAGGTGACACAATCATTCTTAACACTTCTGGACATTGCTCAAAGCTACTGGACATTAATGGAACAAAGAAATCCATCCAACACAGCAAAAGAGGCAATGCGAAATAAAAGGCAGAATCTGTCAAAACAGAACAGTCCGTAAAGACGATTTTTTTTGAGGCACCAGACTTGCTCAGATGAAAATGCTCAAATTGAATGAAAGTTGCGTACATATCTGAGGATCACGCACGTAAATTGGCAGATTTTTCTGAGTTACCTACAGAGAGGCAGATCGAAATTCGTGACAGCAAGAAATCTCTTTCTGCGCAGTAATCCAAATCTAGTATTGACTTTACTATCAAACACTTTACTTGGCACAACAATGCAATAAAATAAGATAAGGAGAGGTTGCTACAGTAGTAACTACTTCCAAGACTCAAATATAAAACAAAAGTACTGTAGTAAAATAAACACATGGGTTATCCCCCAAGAAGTGCTTTCTTTATAGCCATTAAGATGGACTCAGCAGTTTTAATGATGCACTCGCAAGAAATAAGAGTTGAAGCAAAAGAGAGCATCAAGAAGCAAGTTCAAAGCAAATTTAAGCCTAACCCACTTCCTATGCATAGGAATCTTGTAAATAAACAAATTCATGAAGCATAATGCAACAAGCATAGAAAGATAAAACAAGTGCAGCTTCAAGATTTTCAGCAAAAAGAGAGGTGTTTTAGTAAAATGAAAATTTCTACAACCATATTTTCCTCTCTCATAATAACTTTCAGTGGCATCATGAACAAACTCAACAATATAGCTATCACATAAAGCATTCTTATCATGAGTCTCATGCATAAAACTATCATTACTCCCAACATAAGCATAGTCATTCTTATTAATTGTAGTGGGAGCAAATTCAACAAAGTAGCTATCATTATTATTCTCATCATCAAATATAGGAGGCATATTGTAATCATAATTAGATTTATCCTCCATAGTAGGCGGAACCAAAAGACCACTATCATTATAATCATCATAAATAGGAGGCAAAGTATTATCAAAAAAAAATTTCTCCTCAATGCTTGGGGGACTAAAAATATCATGCTCATCAAAACCAGCTTCCCCAACTTAGAATTTTCCATATCATTAGCAACAATGGTGTTCAAAGCGTTCATACTAATATCATTGCTACTAGCATGCAAATAAGATTCCATAGTTTTTTTAATTTTCGCATTAAACCATTCATTTCTTGACTCAGGAAATAGTACAAAAAGCTCACATATGTTTTCCATTATGCCTTACTAGTGTAAAACAAGAAACAAAAAGATGCAATTGCAGGATCTAAAGGAAATAGCTTCGAGCACACACACAACGGTGCTAGAAAAGTACTTTACCTGGGACCGGAGTATGAGTGCCTTTTACCTTTCCTCCCCGGCAACGGCGCCAGAAAAGTGCTTGATGTCTACGGGTGCTTCTATTCTTGTAGACAGTGTTGGGCCTCCAAGAGCAGAGGTTTATAGAACAGCAGCAAGTTTCCCTTAAGTGGATCACCCAAGGTTTATCGAACTCAGGGAGGAAGAGGACAAAGATATCCCTCTCAAGCAACCCTGCAATCACGATACAAGAAGTCTCTTGTATCCCCAACACACCTAATACACTTGTCAGATGTATAGGTGCACTAGTTCGGCGAAGAGATAGTGAAATACAAGTAGTATGGATGTATATGAGTGGTAATAGCAATCTGAATAAAATATGGCAGCGAGTAAACATGCAACAGAACAGTAAATAAACAGAGTTTCGATGCTTAGAAACAAGGCCTAGGGATCATACTTTCACTAGTGGACACTCTCAACATTGATCACATAATAAAACCACTCTACACTCTCTTGTTGGATGATGAACACCACTAATTGTGTAGGGCTACAAGAGCACCTCAATGCCGGAGTTAACAAGCTCCACAACATTCGATGTTCATATTTAAATAACCTTAGAGTGCATGATAGATCATTGCAATTACACCAAGTACTAACATAGCATGCACACTGTCACCATCACACTATGAAGGAGGACTAGATCGCATCAATACTATCATAGCAATAATTAACTTCATAATCTACAAGAGATTACAATCATAAACTACGCCAAGTACTACATGCTGCACACACTGTCACCGTTACACCATGGAGGAGGAATAGAGTACTTTAATAACATCACTAGAGTAACACATAGATGAATTGTGATACAAAACTCATATGAATCTCAATCATGTAAGGCAGCTCATGAGATCATTGTATTGAAGTACATAGGAGAGAGATTAACCACATAGCTACCGGTACAGCCCTTAGCCTCGATGGAGAACTACTCCCTCCTCATGGGAGACAACAGCGTTGATGAAGATGGCGGTGGTGTCGATGGAGATGCCTTCCGGGGGCACTTACCCGTCCCGGCGGCGTGCCGGAACAGAGACTCCTGTCCCCCAGATCTTGGCTTCGTGATGGCGGCGGCTCTGGAAGGTTTCTCGTACCGTGGCTTTTCCGTCTCGAAGATTTAGGTCAGGGACCTTTAAATAGGCGAAGAGGCGGAGTCGGAAGGCTGACGGAGCCGCCACACAACAGGGGGGTTGATAACCCACAAGTATAGGGGATCGCAGCAGTCTTCGCGGGTAGTAAAACCCAATTTATTGATTCGACACAAGGGGAGACAAAGAATACTTGGAAGCCTTAACAACGGAGTTGTCAATTCAGCTGCACCTGGAAACAGACTTGCTCGCAAGAGTTTATCAGTAGTAACAGTTTTATAGCAGTAGCAGTAGTGAAATAACAGCAGCAGAGTAGCAGAAACAGCAGTAGTAATTATAGTAAACAGCAGGATTAAAATACTGTAGGCACAGGGATGGATGACGGGCGTTGCATGGATGAGAGAAACTCATGTAACAATCATAGCAGGGCATTTGCAGATAATAATAAAATGGTGTCGAAGTACAAAGCAATCAATAGGCATGTGTTCCAATTATAGTCATACGTGCTCGCAATGAGAAACTTGCACAACATCTTTTGTCCTACCAGCCGGTGGCAGCCGGGCCTCAAGGGAATCTACTGGATATTAAGGTACTCCTTTTAATAGAGTACCGGAGCAAAGCATTAACAATCCGTGAACACATGTGATCCTCACATCACTACCATCCCCTCCGGTTGTCCCGATTTCTGTCACTTCGGGGCCATTGGTTCCGGACAGCGACATGTGTATACAACTTGCAGGTAAGACCATAAACAATGAATATCATGATGAAATAATAACATGTTCAGATCTGAGATCATGGCACTCGGGCCCTAGTGACAAGCATTAAGCATAACAAGTTGCAACAATATCATCAAAGTACCAATTACGGACACTAGGCACTATGCCCTAACAATCTAATGCTATTACATGACCAATCTCATCCAATCCCTACCATCCCCTTCAGCCTACAGCGGGGGAATTACTCACACATGGATGGGGAAAACATTGCTGGTTGATGGAGAGGCATCGGTGGTGATGGCGGCGATGATCTCCTCCAATTCCCCGTCCCGGCGGAGTGCCAGAACGGAGACTTCTGGCTCCCGAGACGGAGTTTCGCGATGTGGCGGCGTTCTGGAGGGTTTCTGGCGACTTCGACTTCTCTCCGTGCGTTTTTAGGTCGAGGGCGATAAGTAGTCCGAAGGAGGGCGTCGGAGGCCGACCGAGGGGGCCACACCACATGGCCGCGCGGGCCCCCCTGGGCCGCGCCGCCCTATGGTGTGGGGCCCTCGGGCCTCCACCTGACTTGTCCTTCTGGCTCCGTCAGTGTTCTGGGAAAATAGGGCCTTCTGCATAAATTCCGAGGATTTTCCTGAAAGTTGGATTTCTGCACAAAAACGAGACACCAGAGCAGTTCTGCTGAAAACAGCGTTAGTCCGTGTTAGTTGCATCCAAAATACACAAATTAGAGGCAAAACAATAGCAAAAGTGTTCGGGAAAGTAGATACGTTTTGGACGTATCAACTCCCCCCAAGCTTAGCTTATTGCTTGTCCTCAAGCAATTCAGTTAACAACTGATGCGATAAAAGAACTTTTACGAACACATTTATTCATATGATGTATATATTCTCATGCTATGGCTAACACTTAGGCAGTTCATAATAAGATGCATGCAAATAAGATCATCTAACAGCTATGTCAATCATGGAGAGGTACCAACAATTAATAATAAGCATCATGAATCATGTCTATAAGCAGGATTGCAATGTTCATAAAAGAGTATGATAAAGTGGTATCTCGCTTGCCCATATTTGATCAGCAAAACATAAATGCTCAGGCACCTCTGAGGTTCATAGAAATACTAGAAATAGAGATTGTCAAAGATAAAAGCATCAAAGTTATACCACAATCAATAATATTTTGAGACAAGCATATTGTACTAAGAATGACAGTTGTGCTCTCAAGAAAGTGCTCAAAGAAAGGATGGAGACACAACATAAAAATAAAAGATTGACCCTTCGCGAGAGGAAGCAGGGGATTAACATGCGCTAGAGCTTTTCATTTTTAAAACAAGAGTAAAATTATTTTGAGAGGTGTTTGTTGTTGTCAACGAATGGTAATGGGTACACCAACTACCTCGCCAACCAGACTTTCAAGAGCGGCTCCCATGAAGGACGTTATCTCTACCAGCAAGGTAGATCATCCCTCTTCTCTTTTGTTTACACACGTATTTTAGTTTTATTATGGGTGACACTCCCCCCAACCTTTGCTTACACAAGCCATGGCTAACCGAATCCTCGGGTGCCTTCCATCAATCACATACCATGGAGGAGTGTCTATTTGCAAAATTAAGTTGCTTACTGATGAATCAGAGGAAAACATGTGAAGAGAATTATTAATGAAGTTTGATTAATCGGGGCTGGGAACCCCATTGCCAGTTCTTTTTGCAAAATTATTGGATAAGCGGATGTGCCACTAGTCCATAATGAAAGTCCGTCAAGAGTAAATGACAAGGTTGAAAGTTAAACACCACATACTTCCTCATGAGCTATGAAACATTAACACAAATTGAGAAGCATTTTGAAGGTTTTAAAGGTAGCGCATGAGAATTTACTTGGAATGGTTTGAAATGCCATGCATAGGTATTTATGGTGGACACTTTGGAACAACTTGGTTTTCAGGTGTTTGGAAGCACGAGCAGCGTTCCCGCTCAGTACAAATGAAGGCTAGCAATAGACTGGGGAGCGACAAATCAAGAGAGCAGTAACTGTCATAATCATGCTTGCGGCAAAATAAATTAACGGAGGCATAAAAGTGATACAAGAACTCTGAAGCAGCGTAAATCATCGAGGCTTAATTGACTTTTGTTCAGTCATATGCATGCGTGAGCATGTGCCAAGTTGATATAAATGAATTATTCAGAGGAGGATACCACAATGTCATACCTATTTATGAATAAAACAATGCAAGCAAGCATCCATGACATGCTACTCATATTAATAAATTGGAGCTAAACATGAGAGATCATGAACTACTAGACTTTCTCAAATGACATATACCTCACATGAACCAATTAAGCATGCTCACATGGATGAGTATATGTACAAAAATGAAAACAAATAGAGTTCATACCAGCCTCTAACCACAATCCAATTGTCGTAGATCGTCATTATTGCCTTTCACTTGTGTAGCTTGGATAATATGAAATGAAAACCACGCTCCAGCCACCGAAGACCATTGAACTCAAAATGAACTTTACAAACCAAAGAAGAACAACAAATATTTTTGATATTTTCGAATCGGAAACAAGAACAAAAGGAGACAAGCAAATAAAGCAAAATCTTTTTGGATTTTCTTATAGCAAACCAACGATAGCAAATAAAGCAAAATAAATGCAAGAAACCAAAACAAACAAATGGTGAAGAGAAACAACAGAAATATTTTTGGTCTTTTTTGGGTTTTAGGAAAGAAACAAAGCAAAAACAAGAAATGGCAAACTAGAAGAGTCACATAAACACAAAGCAGCAGAAATTTGTCAAACTTGACAGCAGAACTGTACTCGATTTTTAAGAAATTCTTCCACTGCTCAAATCGAAAAGTGTTCAACTAATGAAAGTTAGATAACAACCTGGGGAACATGCTCAAAAATTGGTTTCGCAAAATACTGTTCTGGCTGTTTTTGAGAATTTTTATGGTGACAGCCCAGAATCTGTTTTCAATCAGCACTTCCCCAAATATCATCTCCCTCTCATTAGAAAACCACTCAAACAAACTAAACGAGTATGTACAAGTATCCAGCAATCATAGTATGCAAACAATGGGTGATGCCGGTATACCTCCCCCCAAGCTTAGGCTTTTGACTCTTCTTGATCACATTATATCACCCTTCTCTCTTGACCTTTGAAAACTTCCGCCACACCAAACTTCTCATAAACTTCGTTAGAGGGGTTAGTACTCAAAAACTTTAATCCACTTTAGTCCTGTAGTGACACATTGCAAGAACTCAATAAAACATTAGCTACAGCTCTCCACGTCTAGAAAGCCTTACTTAAAGTCTACAAGAGACAATGCAAAAACAGAGACAGAATCTGTCAAAACAGAACAGCCAGTAAAGACAAATTTTTAAGAGGTACTTCCGTTGCTCAAATAAGAAAACTCAAAACTAATGAAAGTTGCGTACATATCTGAGGATCACTCACGTAAATTGGCAGATTTTTCTGAGTTACGTACAGAGAATAATACCCAGATCCGTGACAGCGAGAAATCTATTTCTGCGCAGTAATCCAAATCTAGTATCAACCTTCTATTAGAGACTTTACTTGGCACAACATTGCAATAAAATAAAGATGCAAAGGTATTGCTACAGTGAGTAAAACAAGTGGAGGAAGAAAGAGATGTTGTTTAACTCCTCTATGCATATAAAAAGTATTTGTTAACAAGGTTGATCAAGTCTTGCCACCAAATAAATTTTACAAAGCATAAGAAGAAATAAACCTCAAATCAATCATGTTACCTTGAATTGTATTGATATGGATCCAATCATAAGAGTTTGATATTCTTCTTTAGGCTCATATATAGGACAATCAATTGTTCCAATTTTGATAGTTCTCACATTAGAAATAGTATTGACTCCACATACTTTATCAATCCTCTTGGGGAAATAAACGGTATGCTCCCTATCATCAACATTGAAAGTAACCTTCCCTTTATTGCAATCAATAACAGCCCCTGCGGTGTTAAGAAAAGGTCTCCCAAGAATAATAGACATGTTATCATCTTCAGGCATTTCCAACACAACAAAATCAGTTAATATCAAGCAGTTAGTAGTAACTTGAACAGGAACATCCTCACATATACCAACAGGAATAGCAGTAGATTTATCAGCCATTTGCAAAGATATATCAGTAGGTATCAACTTATCTAAATAAAGTCTCTTATAAAGAGAAAAAGGCATAACACTAACACCGGCTCCCAAGTCACATAGAGCAGTTTTAACATAATTATTCTTAATAGAACAAGGAATAGTAGGTATACCTGGGTCGCCCAACTTCTTTGGAACTTTACCATTGAAAGAGTAATTAGCAAGCATGGTGGAAATTTCCTCATTTGGGATTTTCCTTTTGTTAGTAACAATATCTTTCATATACTTTGAATAAGGAGGCAATTTAATAGCATCAGTCAAAGGGATTTGCAAGAATAAAGGTTTCATCCAATCACAAAATTTATTATAGTGTTCTTCTTCCTTTGATTGTAGTTTCGTAGCAGGAAAAGACATTTGCTTTTGCACCCAAGGTTCTCTTTCATTACCATGTTTCTTAGCAATAAAATCTTCTTTAGTATACTTTTTATTTTTAGCATGCTTTTCAGGTTCATCTTCAACTTCTTCTTTATCAGAAACGTCATTCTTATCATTATCATTACCATTATCATGTTCATTACCACTTTCAGTTTCAGCATCGGAAATAGAAATACTATTAGGATCATTAACAGGTTCAGAGGATTCTACAACATTTTTATGTTTCTTCTTCTTTTTCTTAGAAGGAGCACTAGGTTCAATTCGTTGAGAATCTTGTTCAATTCTTTTGGGATGCCCTTCAGGATATAGAGGATCCTGGGTAGAGACACCACCTCTAGTTGTTACTTCATAAGCATGTTTCTCTTTAGAATTATTTTTTAACAAGTCTTTTTGAACTTTAGTGAGTTGATCAATTTGAGTTTGAACCATTTGAAAATGTTTAACAAGCATCTTAACATCATTGGAGGTTCTCTCCACATTATCATGCAAAATTTTTCCATTAGATGATTCTCTACTCTCATATTAAAATTTTCTTGCTTAACAATATAATTATCAAACTCATCTAAGCATTGAGCAGGAGGTTTCGAATACGGAATATCTTCCCTAGTAAAGCGTTGAAGGGAGTTTACCTCGATCATGGATGAAGGGGGAATTATCTCACATATATCTTCTATGGGAGGTAGATTCTTCACATCTTCGGATTTAATACCTTTTTCCTTGAGAGACTTCTTAGCTTCCCTCATATCTTCATCATTCAATTCAATTAAACCCCTCTTCTTCAATATTGGCGTTGGAGTTGGTTCAGGTATATTCCAATCATCATAATTCCGGCTTATTCTAGCCAACAATTCTTCAGCTTCGTCTGGAGTTCTTTTCCTGAAAACACAACCAGCACAACTACCCAAATATGCTCTAGATTCAATGGTTAGTCCACCATAAAATATATCAAGTAGATCATTCTTTTCTAAATCATGTCCAGGTCGAGCTCTGATAAGAGAACAAAATCTTGTCCAAGCCTCAGGCAATTTCTCTTCATCTCCCTGGTCAAACCTATAAATTTTCTGTAAAGCAATATGTTGAGCACTAGCAGGAAAGTATTTTTGAAAGAAAACATCACGCAGCTCAGTTGGATTTTTAATAGAACCAGGAGGCAAATTATTATACCAAGTTTTAGCATCATCCTTTAATGAGAAAGGAAAAAATTTAGCGACAAAGTAAGTACGCATCTTGGCATCATCAGAAAACAAGCTACTCATAGAAGAAAGCTCAATCATGTGTTCTACAGCACTTTCTTTTTCAGTACCACAAAAGGGTGTTTTCTCTACAATAGCTATATGAGATAGATCAAGAGAAAAATCATAATCTTTATCCTTAATGCATATAGGAGATGTGGCAAATTCAGGATCGGGAGATAACTTATGTCTAACAGTATATTGTGCGAGAAACTTTTTAATTTTTCTTGCATCAGTAGTAGCATTGCATCTATTAATAAAATCATCATTAAGCTCCACATAATCCTCATCAGGATCATCACTAGAATAATCAAGTTCAGGTGAATTAACAGGTGTAGTAACATCAGGAGTTTCAGTATTTTCAATTTGTCTAGACCTAGCAATTGTAGCATCTAGAAAGGATCCCAATGAACCACTATCATCAAGCACAGCAGAAACATTATCAATATTATGAGAGTTTTCAGATTCAGCAGAAGTACCAGCAAGTGAAGCTTGCGGCGGTGAAACAAGTTGACTTATCACAGATGGTGAATCAAGTGTAGCAGAGGTACTCAGAGTGTACCTTTTCTTGTAGTGGATGGTAATATGGCGACTTTAGGATCGCGAGTTTTACCCATGATGGAGAATTTGCAGTGAACAATATCAATCCAAGTGAACTTCCAAATAAAGCTATGCTCCCCGGCAACGGCGCCAGAAAACAGTCTTGATAACCCACAAGTATAGGGGATCGCCGCAGTCTTCGCGGGTAGTAAAACCCAATTTATTGATTCGACACAAGGGGAGACAAAGAATACTTGGAAGCCTTAACAGCGGAGTTGTCAATTCAGCTGCACCTGGAAACAGACTTGCTCGCAAGAGTTTATCGATAATGCAGTTTTATAGCGATGAGGTAGTGAAATAACGACGAGTAGCAGAAACAGCAGTAGCAATTATAGTAAACAGCAGGATTAAAATACTGTAGGCACAGGGATGGATGACGGGCGTTGCATGGATGAGAGAAACTCATGTAACAATCATAGCAGGGCATTTGCAGATAATAATAAAACGGTGTCGAAGTACAAAGCAATCAATAGGCATGTGTTCCAATTATAGTCGTACGTGCTCGCAATGAGAAACTTGCACAACATCTTTTGTCCTACCAGCCGGTGGCAGCCGGGCCTCAAGGGAATCTACTGGATATTAAGGTACTCCTTTTAATAGAGTACCGGAGCAAAGCATTAACACTCCGTGAGCACATGTGATCCTCACATCACTACCATCCCCTCCGGTTGTCCCGATTTCTGTCACTTCGGGGCCATTGGTTCCGGACAGCGACATGTGTATACAACTTGCAGGTAAGACCATAAACAATGAATATCATGATGAAATAATAACATGTTCAGATCTGAGATCATGGCACTCGGGCCCTAGTGACAAGCATTAAGCATAACAAGTTGCAACAATATCATCAAAGTACCAATTACGGACACTAGGCACTATGCCCTAACAATCTAATGCTATTACATGACCAATCTCATCCAATCCCTACCATCCCCTTCAGCCTACAGCGGGGGAATTACTCACACATGGATGGGGAAAACATTGCTGGTTGATGGAGAGGCGTCGGTGGTGATGGCGGCGATGATCTCCTCCAATTCCCCGTCCCGGCGGAGTGCCAGAACGGAGACTTCTGGCTCCCGAGACGGAGTTTCGCGATGTGGCGGCGTTGTGGAGGGTTTCTGGCGACTCGACTTCTCTCCGTGCGTTTTTAGGTCGAGGGCGATAAGTAGTCCGAAGGAGGGCGTCGGAGGCCGATCGAGGGGGCCACACCACATGGCCGCGCGGGCCCCCCTGGGCCGCGCCGCCCTATGGTGTGGGGCCCTCGGGCCTCCACCTGACTTGTCCTTCTGGCTCCGTCAGTGTTCTGGGAAAATAGGGCCTTCTGCATAAATTCCGAGGATTTTCCTGAAAGTTGGATTTCTGCACAAAAACGAGACACCAGAGCAGTTCTGCTGAAAACAGCGTTAGTCCGTGTTAGTTGCATCCAAAATACACAAATTAGAGGCAAAACAATAGCAAAAGTGTTCGGGAAAGTAGATACGTTTTGGACGTATCAGGGGTGCGGGCCCTAGCCTGGCCGCGCCAGCCCCATGTGTGGGCCCCCTGTGGCTCTCCTCTGGTGGCTCTCGGGTGTTCTGGAAGCTTCGTGGAATTCTAAGATGTTGGACGTTGATTTCGTCCGATTCCGAGAATATTTCCTTACTAGGATTTCTGAAACCAAAAACAGCAGAAAACAGCAACTGGCCCTTCGGCATCTCGTCAATAGGTTAGTTCCGGAAAACGCATAAATATAACATATAATGTGTATAAAACATGTGAGTATCATCAATAAAGTAGCATGGAACATAAGAAATTATAGATACGTTTGAGACGTATCAAGCCAACCCACGAGGTAATGATGAAACATTTGCTGAATTAATGTTTATTTGTCATTTCTGTTTTATACTGAATAATGGCTAAACCTTCAAAATATTTCAAAAACTTCAGCTAGCCACGTTAACTGTTTACGTGCATAATTAATTAGTAGTGCTGATTGTAGTTACATGTAGACGTGAAAAGCTATTGATTTTATCACAGTGTACAGATATGCATGCTCACTACTTAGGCCACCATTAAATGCAACTTAACATGGAAAAATCTTCGTGTACAAGCTATAAGAGTTGCCATTAAACATAAGATGATGCATGAGTCCACTACTGATGCCGCCAGTACATATAATGGTAACAATTCTTGTACTACATGGATTGGAAATTACATGCTAATTATAAAATGCTACTTTTGTTGAATTATGTAAGTAGGACAACTTATAGGCACTCACTTGTTGTTAAGTTTGCATTTCTTGCTGCGTCGGTTGTGACCTGGCTCTTTGCAAGCCCTGCACTTAATTTTGTGCTCGTCGTACGATAGAGGTCTTCCATTTTTAGACTTGGGACGGTTGTCATCATATGAATTATGTGTACCTTTGCTCGATACTTTAATAGGATCCTGGACCTTAACCATGTTTCCTTCTCGGTCCTCCACATGTTCAACTGCTAATGAGCTTAGACAAATCGGAACAGCACCCACCGTACCCTCCTTGTCGTACTCAACCGCCTTTGCTATCACGTCCTTTAAACTGTCCTGTAACTGAGCCCAAAGTGTTGGGTGTTTGCATGCTGCATGCATAGCTTGCGAGGATAACACACTGACCTTGCTATATTCAATTCTATCCGCTGTACCTGACCAACCTACTCCAAACATATCACTCGTTCGCCTAGCAGGCAGTCCATTTCTTGCGTCTTTTGATAACCGACGAAGAACACAACACTTTGGAATTTCAGATATTTGCAGAACACATAGAACATGGAATATATGTTTGCAAGGGAGTCCTTTTCGAATCATTCTCCTGCAGCTGCACTTTATAGTTTCTTTAGGATTTCTCGGTGTATATTCCACGGTGAACTGCCGCTTTGGTTTATTATGCCATGCCACGACAAAAGTTTCAGACCCACATCCCAGCTTTCTTTCCAAAGTCACTATGCCGCCAACTGACCTTAAATCTAGCTGCAATATATAGAAGTTTGTCGGGGTAAACACGTGGGTAGCAAATACCTCCAGATCCCTGCAGCTTGTTACGGGCACAGGTAATGTCTGTGAGGCCGTGCAGTCATCATGCGCCTCGTTCTCACGGATGCGGGTAATGCAATTCTCATAGTGCAATATCATGTCCACCAAAGTCATTTCTCCATCAAGGTGCAGGTGAAGGCAGGAATTCAGACTTTCACTCCGCTGGTTGCTCTTCATACCAAGCCAAAAACCCTCTGTCAGAAAAGCTGCAGCCCATAGGTGCCTCTTCCTGTACATCTTCCTCAACCAAATTTCTGTGTTCTCCGTCTTCCATCTTTTTAAAAAAGCCTGCCATCTCTGCTCAAATTCGGCTATGGACGTGCTATAGTACAACATAGACCGGAACTCGCCCAACGACTTGTGACTGAGATGGATCTTCATATTTTTTTCAACATGCCAAGAACATATGCGGTGCCAGACATCGGGAAATACAGTGCGGATTGCCCTAATCATCGCTGAGTCGGCGTCTTCTGACACATTGCCTTCAGAAATGTTTGCAGCAACCACACATAAGTTTCTTCTTTCTCATCTGAAACTATGGCACAACCAAAAATCGTAGTCCTATGGTGATTGTTCAGACCAACAAAAGGTATGAATGGCATACGATAGCGATTCATCTTGTATGTGCTGTCAAACACAAGCACATCTCCATAGTCCTCATAGTCCTGTACAGACTGCGAGTCACACCAGAACATTCTCTTCAGCCGTCCTTCTTCATCTAAGTCATAGTCGAAATAAAAACTTGGGTCCTTCTCCTTTCTGCTGAGCATAATGCCTATGGTCGTGGCAGCATCACCCTTCGCAAGTAGTTTCCTCTTTTCCTTGCCGCAAAGGTTGTACAGATCCCGTCGGACGTACCCAACGCCGCCATACCATCCACTTCTGCTAATCATGGAATCCATTATGGTGTGCTTCCTAATACCTGCAGCTCCCATAGCTAAGATCTCGGCCTTCTGATGATCTCTGATTTTTCTATGCGACCAAAGAAAAGGTGTTTCATCCGCTCTTGCTAACGTATGACTGTGCTTGTCATCAAAACTATCAACATACCAGACACCAAGTTTTTCATCCAGCTTCACAGTCATCTGCGCCTCACAGCTGCATCGAGACAGTGGTCTGAGCCTCCGGCTATGTCCCTCTTCGGTCATCAACTTTGGATCACGCTCACCTTCCATTGAACACAAAAAACGCCTGTAACGCCTATGTTTCGTTTTTTTTTGCTATATCTGACCTTATCCAATCTGATGCTGAATCCATTATCGTTGGCATAGCTGTTGCAGAATTCGAATGCAGCTTCTTCACTAGGAAAAGTCATCTCCTTTATCATCATGTACAACTCTATCGTATCCTCTGCCTGACAAGCTTGACTGAGGTTCACATCATCACCATCATCAACATGGGACTGTCACATAAAAACATAGCAATCAAACTCTAATTTTTTTATGTGGCTATTAAAAAATTTGGTTTCCACAAATAATTAACCAATACGTACCTCCTTGCTCTTCGACGGCTTTGCCTCCACATAATGTTTGCCAACTACTGACTCATCATAAAAATAATTCTCCACGTCGGATTCACCATAATAGTCATACACATTTTCAAGTCCAAATATTTCCTGCAAAAATTAAAGACAACAAGTAAATGTACCTCATTACTGTTTCCCACTTTTTAATGGTAATCTCATTTCATTGCATATCAAATAACAATTACACTCCATGTACCTCATTGTTGTTTTCCTCCAACGCAACATCATCACTAATATCTCTCTCATAATCATTGTCAATGTCGTCCATCTACATATTCAATGATAACATGACAATGTTAAAACATTTATCCTTCTGCATTTGCTTTCCATGAAAAAAATTGAATATATCAAATACACTTACATTAATAATTGCTTCCATCCCATGCTCTGAGCTCATGGAATTATCTGACCTTGAACCAACGAAAATATTCTCCCTCCCTGACAAAGATTCATTACCAAGCCCCGTTCTAGAATTATCTGACTCATCTCCATGAACTCCAATTCCAGGAACCTTCTCTACCTCACAAACAACAGACATCGTCTCATCCATTTCCTAGCTACAACAAAAATCATAAATTCAGTACATCCGCATCAAATTCTTTCACAAGTTAAAATGACCCAACAAGAGGTGAGTTATCATGTACGTACCTACCAATCGATCGATGCGCCGGCCGGAGTAAACCTACACCCACCACAGGGGTCGATTGATGCGTCCGAGGAGGAAGAAGCCGCTAGGCCACGCTCAAGGGCAAGAGGAGCCGGCCCTAACCCTAGCCGCGCTCGCCAACACTTATCTGGTTGGAGCGATCAACGGCGACGGCGGAGACGGCCGGCGCGCCAGCGGCAGATCCCACCCGGGAGGAAGAGGAACCCTACCCCCACCAGCTCGGTTGATGCGTCGGGCTCGCGCTAGGGTTCCAACGAGGAGTAAAATGCTCACGGCGATCGCGGCAACAGAAGGGGACGTGCACGACGGCGGAGACGGCCGGCGCGCCGGCGGCAGATCGATCACTCCCGAGAGGAAGATCAACCCTACCCCCACCAGCTCGTGCTCGCGCTAGGGTTTCCGACGACGGAGGAGTACAACTTCTTCTCACGACGATCGCGGCAACAGAAGACACAAGCACGACGATCGGCGAGTTTTAAGCGGATTAGATCTTAATTAACTGCTCACGTGATCACCTTTTTTTTTAGACGTGACGTACATATACCGTATCCATACATATGGGTATACACGGGCTGGATATGGGTTCGGGCTAGCCCAACGCTTAAAAAATAAACTCAATATGACCCCTCAACTTCACTTAGGGGGGAGCACCGGAGCATCCCTCCATTTCGACAGACCACCCCTACTGCACCTTTTGCTGTCGATTTTGCCACGGCGCCATCGACATTCAGTTTCATGCATCCCGCCGGTGGTCTGATCCAAGCCGATGATGCTGGTTCGATAATCCCTCGAGTCGTTTTATCACTCTGAGGTGTCCATTTAAGTTCTTCGAGGTATCTTGTGATGAACAAACGAGTAGATAAAGGGCTTTGAAATTCTTCCTCATGTATTGCTCTCCTTCTAGCCCACCAGATGGACCAAAGTGTTTGTAGCACCTGAATGAAATCTCTCTGACTCAGCGTGGTGCATAAAGACATCAGCCAAAGTTTTGGTCCGTGGTCTCATCCATTTGCATGGCCTCAACTAGATTCTCATCCATCAGTGCCCATACAGCCCTCGCCAGATTGCACTCCACCAAGGAGTGTCGCCAATCGTCCAAGGAAGCACTGCATAACGTGCATGCCGAAATGTTGGCCATATGACGGTGCATCCGTTCCTGCCCCGTCGGCAGTGACGAGCGTGCCAGCCTCCACATTGCCACAACTTTTTCCATTGTTTCTCCTGACCCTCCATGCAAGAAGAGCCAGCCCTTTTCTCTAGCCAATTCTCTCATCTGTGCTCTGTCTCAGCTAACATCTTATATGCAGATCGAACTGAAAAAAAACCATTCTGCTCATAGTGCCAGGCCCATGAATCTTGGTGTACAGTATAGCTCAATGGTATCTGTTTCACCACTTCCACATCCATCGGGAGCAGGTGGTGATTTAGAGCCTCCGAATTCCAAGTGCGAGTGGCAGCACACATAAGATCACAAACTCTTTGCGGTGGATTTCTTTGGTTAGCACATAGAGGCCTCAAACTGAAATCTCTTGGTATCCAATTCTTATCCCTTACGCTGGTTGATCTTCCATCCCCAATGCGCTTGACCAGACCCTGTTTCAAGACATCACGTCCTTCACATAGGGCCCTCCAAATCTGAGACGGGTTAGCTCCAAGTGTTGCACTCAAGATGTCAGTGTCCGGGAAATAGACTGCTTTTAACATGCGAGCACTCAAAGAGCCAGGATCTTGCAGCACACGCCAGGCTTGACGAGCTAGCAGAGCGAGCTTAAAGATCTCTATATCACGGAAACTCATACATCCTCTGTATTTCGGCACAGCCATTGATTCCCAAGACACCCATGCCGTCTTCCTTTCACCCTGCTTGCTTCCCCACCAAAACTTCCTAATCAGAGATGTGATGTGTTGGCATAAGCCTCTCGGTAATTTGAATAGCGCCATGGAATAAGTTGGAATAGCTTGGACTACTGATTTGATCAATATTTCATTTCCACCACTGGAGAGAAGCTTCTCCATCCACCCTTGCAACATCTTCCAAATCCTTTCCTTTTAAAAAGCAAAAGTCCCATTTTTTGACCGGCCTACATCCGAAGGGAGTCCCAAATATTTTCATTCAACGTTTCAGATGACACATCAAGAATTCCTTTGATCTCCAATTTCTTTTGCCTTGAGACTTTCTTGCCAAAATAGACAGAAGATTTATCATAGTTAACTCTCTGCCCTGAGGCATTACAAAATTGCTCAATGATACTTCTCAAACTGGTAGCCTCGACACATGATGCCTTGCAAAACAAGAGGTGAATAACAGGTGGTTCACTTTAGGGGCTGTTTGAGCTACCTGAATTCCTTCCACGCTGCCCGCAGTCATTGCATCCTTCAGCGCACAAGATAAATCGTCTGCTGCCAATAAGAAGAGATACGAGGATATCGGGTCTCCCTGCCGTACTCCCCTAGAAGGCCTAAATTCCTCGGTTGGACTCCCATTAAGTAAGACCAAGAAAGATACCGATCGAACTCCTCTCATAATAATATCCACAAAATGAGTTAACTCACATCTGGTTTGTCGGGCCACCAAAAGATTGTATGGGTTGAGCGGTTGAGCCTTTATATAATAGCTAAACGCTGAGCACTGGTGGGGATTCACCGGAAAAACCTATTTCCTGCCCAACTGAAGGGCGGATTAACATCGGCATGGGGCAGCCGCGGCCCATCACATTCGGTTTTTCGTTTTATTCGCGGTTACATTTATGGTTTGATCGGTTTTCTGTTGTTTTCTTTTCTTTTTTTCTTTTTCGGTTTTTCTGTTTTTCCCTTTTCTATTTTGAAAATATTTTTCCAATTCGAGCAAATATCAAATTCAAGCAAATTTTAAAATCAAGCAAAAATTAAATTCGAACAAAATTTGAATTGGAGCAATTTTAAAATTCAAGCAAATTTCAAATTTTGAACATATGTAACATTTGAACAATTTCTTCAAAATTTGAACTTTTGCATCTTTGAACACTTTTTGAAGTAATCTGAAAGGTTTCAAATCTGAAATTTTTAAGGAAAACGATTGAAAAAATACAGAAGAACCTTTTCTTGTGTGGCCGCCGGCCCAACACGGACTCGTGAGAGCCTGCGGGGCATCCGGGGTATAGGTGCACCCGGATTCACCCCTTTAGTTTCCTCCCGAAGCATGGTTCCATGGTGTTGTGGTTGTTTCATTATTCCTGCTTAGAGCATCTCTAGCCGTCTCCCCGACAAGGTCCTTAGGATCCTTTTTTTCTCATCCGGACGGCGAAAAATGGCACAGTCGTGCATCTGGATCCTCTTTTTCGCTCGGATTTGGGCTTTCATCCATCCGACGAGCCCATGTTAACCCCCCCCCCCCCCCCCGGGGCGCGCTCAGCGAGTCCGGAGGAAACAAAAGCGCGAAATCGTCGAGGAAAGTTCTCGCGCGCCTGGTGGCCCCGACTTGTCGGCGAGAAACGCCGATCGTCGTCCTCATCGCATGATCTTCCACGCGCTGTAAAAGCCTGCCACCGATCAGTCATCGCCTTGACGCGTAGCTTCCACGCAGCGAATTAATGCCGTCTCCTCACATTCACGTCCGCTCCCCTCTATTTATCGCGGAGCTACCGCGCATGCTCGCATTCATCACCGTCATTCCACCTCTCTCTCCCCTCTCCTCTCATCTAAAAAAACCTCGGCTCCAATGGTGGATTGGTTCCCCGACGACGGCGTGGCGAACAACGGCTTCGGCCACCGTTCCCTCCATCAGTGGGAGGGGCGGCTGCTGTACATGGCCGGCTACCCGGCGTCATGGTCGCGGAGACCAAGGTGGAGCTCGCCTCCGTGAGCGACGAGCAGCGCGCCGACCCGCGTTTCTTCCCCGACAACTACGAGGCATGGATCGAGTTCTTCCGGCGGAGGTATGAGCGCGAGTTGGCCGCGTACGACGGCCCTCCTCCCCCTTCCGCACGCAACAACACCGCAGGCCGCCGCGGCTGGTGAAGCGTGCTGGGCCGCACGCTGGAGGCCTTCCTCGCGCACATCGAGGGTGGCAACTACCCCGTGCTGGGGATGCCGCCGTTGAGTCTGGTGCCTTCTGTGTCACGCTGATGACCCACAAATATAGGGGGTGTATCGTAGTACTTTTGATAAATAAGAGTGTCGAACCCAACGAGGAGCAGAAGGTGTTGACAAGCAGTTTTGATCAAGGATTCACTGTAACACTAGCAAACAGGTTTTCAGGGGTATTTGATGTAGCAAGTAAATAAAATATGAGTAAATAAAAGGCAGTAATAATAATTGCAACGAGTGGCCCAATCCTTTCTAGAGCAAAGGACAAGCCGGTTGTTTTACTTATGATGACTAAATGTTCCTGGGGACACACGGGAATTTGGTCAAGTGCTTTCGCTTCACGCAGGTGAATAATATTTGTCAGTTTGGTAGGTGTCGTGGTAGGTGTTGTGTACGTGAACCTATGCTACTGCACTACCCCAACTTGGACTAATGCATACTTGTGATTATACCCCTTGCAAGCATCCGCAGCTACAAGAAAGTAATTAAGATAAATCTAATCACAGCCTTAAACTTTGAGATCCTACACTCCCGCATGCACTGGTTTCCCAACAGAGGTTTAGGTTTCCGTCACTCCCGCAACCCCATAATTAGTAGGCAAATACATGATGTATTCCACTAGGCCCATAAAGGTGAAGTATCATGTAGTCGACGTTCACATGTGAAAGTTCATAGATGGTAAACCTAGAGGGGGGGTGAATAGGTTTCTACAAATTTTAATTCTTTCTTTGCAATATTAGGCTTTGCGGAATATAAAGATGAGCCTAATGCAAACTAGGTGAAACAACATATACGAGGAGCAAATCCACAGCCCGGATGCTTCCGGACCACTCTTGCCCACCTAGGGTTTCCAAGGAACTCTAGGAAGCAAGCTTCTTGATGAATACAAGGGGGAATGAGATTTGGCTTGGTAGAACAGTAGATCGGGTCCTCCTCTATCGTTTCCCCGGAGGGATTTGAGTTTGGGTGGAGGAGGAGGGAGATCTGAGGCTTTTGGTGTTTCTAGTAATGGAGTATGAGAGAGAGAGCTCAAGAACAGCTTGTAGTGTAGTGCCTAACTTTTCAGAGGTAGGAGAAGGGCTATTTATAGTGTCACTTGAAATATGGCCGTTGCTCACTTGACACATCAGCTTTCTCCTGAGGTTCCCGGTCAGACCGGAGAGCCCGGCGCAGGGGCCGGTCGGACCGGACCAGGGACCGGACCCGCCGGTCCAAACCGGCCGGCAGGCCAGACCACGACCGGACCCTTGAAATGTCCCGCAGTACTCCATCCGGTTGCAGTCAGCGTAGAGCCCGGTCGGCGCCGGGGCGTCCGGTCCAGAGCCCGGTCAGACCGGGCCAGGGACCGGACCCGCCGGTCCAAACCGGGCGGCAGACCGGAGCTCGACCGGGGGGCACTTCGTGTCTCCCAGTAGGTCGCCCGGTTGGCATCAGCGCAGGAACCGGTCGGCGCCGGAGCGCCCGGCCGTGCTCCCGGTCGACCGGGCGGCAGGCCGGAGCCAGCCGGCTCACGGTCTGGTCCAACCGGGACACTGACCGGATTCCTGCTGTAGACCCCCTTTTGATTGTTGTCGAAGTGGGGGGTCTCCTTTAGCCTTCTAGTTCCTTTTATACACCATTTATTCCTCTTTGGCTAATACCTGAGATTATCCTTACAAGCATGTATTAGGCCAAATACTCTAGCACGGTGTCATTGTTACCAAAATAATGGATAAGGGTAAAATACCCTTACAATCTTCCCCTTTTGGTATACGATGACAAACCGAGCTAGAGTCACATATAGATATTATGATAAGCTCTAAACCTTGATTCGATATAAGATATTACGACAGCTCCCCCATAATGTGTGCACTTGGAGAATTTGTGTTTGAATGCAAAGTGCACCATTTGTGAAATATGAGAAGCTCCCCCAATATTTTTAGGAAACAAGCATGGTATGGACAAGTATATCAAGATATATAAGCATAGAGCATGATCATCATAATAGAGTGATTAAGCATACAAATAGTCGTCCATACACAAATTATTCAAAGTAGCAAATGGTTCTTGAGAAAGCAAAGCAAATAAGCACAAACCATATAAGAATCAAATAAAGCAACACCCATGGCTTGTGACAACCAAAGAACCCCGTGGTCCTAGACTCTACTCTCTTCTCCCCCTTTGGCATCGGAACACCAAAAAGGCGAAGAAAAGAGGAGAGGGGCTAGCGCTCCCATCAGTAGAACTCATGCCCAACGGAATATGAGCCCTCGCCATCATCATTCTCATCCTCAGCACCTTCATCCTCTTCATCATCATCAGCAGCAGGGGCACTAGCAGTCCTAGGAGGAAGGCCACCATGAGCATACATGGAGAGGTCGAAGTTCTGGAACATCTCATCAGTAATGGGAGGTATCTCCCAGGCAGGTGCAACCACAGGCTCCATCTCAGGTCCAGAAGGAGGAACAGGGACATTCCTTCCAACCATGAACTCATTATGTCGCCTCCGTGTCTCCTGGTTCAAAGCAAGACTTTGATGTGCAACATCATTGGTGTTCTTGCACATTTGCCACAAGCTGGACAAGAAGCGAGTGGCACCGCGCTTGGGGCGCCGAGAGTAGCTGGAGCTAGCTGCAGGATCATGTCGTTCCTTGGAACGGCGCTCAGAGGGCATCATGGCAGGGACTTCCGGACGAGTGTCCTGAATGGGGAACTTGAATGGTTCCATTGTGATCCTTTGATCTAGTGTGTTGTTGGGAGGAGGAACCATGTGGTTGATGAGCCGCTGAACATACTAAGCATAGTTGGGAGTCATGCGGCCCAGAACAGAACGCTTCAGTTCACAGTGAATGAGATCACAGCCATCAATTTTCCTTATCCTGTCAGGATGGCAATAGTACATCAGATTCAGGTGGTAGTTCCTGACTTCACTGGTGTCGCCTGACTTGCTGATGAGACTCTCACGGAACATCTTGGCAAGGACAAGATAAGAGTAGTACATCCCAGAGATAGTGGGAGGCCCAGCTGTAGGGTTCGGGGGATAGCAAAAGGAGATGTCACCTTTAACGAGCTTAGGCTGAGAATGAATCTTGAACCCTTGAGCACGGCCACCACCAAAACCCATGGCTTCACAGAACTGAGTGTAGGTGCATGATTACTTCTCCTTGCCAGTCATCCAAGTCATAGTGCGATCCTCATCATCATGGAAGAATACGGTGCAATGGAATTGACGGACAAGAAGGGGACAATAGGTGCCTTTTGTTTGGTCATCATCGGGCTTCAGGTGTTGGAGATATGCCCAAGAGGCAATAATAAAAGTGGTTATTATATATCTTTATGTTTATGATGAATGTTTATATACCATGCTATAATTGTATTAACCGAAACATTGATACATGTGTGATATGTAAACAACAAAGAGTCCCTAGTATGCCTCTTAACTAGCTTGTTGATTAATGGATGATTAGTTTCATAATCATGAACATTGGATGTTATTAATAACAAGGTTATATCATTATATGAATGATGCAATGGACACACCCAATTAAGCGTAGCATAAGATCTCGTCATTAAGTTATTTGCTATAAGCTTTCGATACATAGTTACCTAGTCCTTATGACCATGAGATCATGTAAATCACTTATACCGGAAAGGTACTTTGATTACACCAAACACCATTGCGTAAATGGGTGGCTATAAAGGTGGGATTAAGTATCCGGAAAGTATGAGTTGAGGCATATGGATCAACAGTGGGATTTGTCCATCCCGATGATGGATAGATATACTCTGGGCCCTCTCGGTGGAATGTCGTCTAAATGTCTTGCAAGCATATGAATAAGTTCATAAGAGACCACATACCACGGTACGAGTAAAGAGTACTTGTCAGGAGACGAGGTTGAACAAGGTATAGAGTGATACCGAAGATCAAACCTCGGACAAGTAAAATATCGCGTGACAAAGGGAATTGGTATTGTATGTGAATGGTTCATTCGATCACTAAAGTCATCGTTGAATATGTGGGAGCCATTATGGATCTCCAGATCCCGCTATTGTTATTGGTCGGAGTGAGTACTCAACCATGTCCGCATAGTTCACGAACCGTAGGGTGACACACTTAAAGTTGGATGTTGAAATGGTAGAACTTGAATAAGGAATGGAGTTCGAATATTTGTTCGGAGTCCCGGATGAGATCCCGGACATCACGAGGAGTTCCGGAATGGTCCGGAGAATAAGATTCATATATAGGATGTCATTTTATGTGAATTAAAATGATGCGGAAGTTTCTATGGAAGGTTCTAGAAGGTTCTAGAAAAGTTCGGAAGAAACCACCAAGGAAGGTGGAGTCCACATGGGACTCCACCTCCATGGCCGGCCAACCCTAGTGGGGGAGGAGTCCCAAGTGGACTCCCCCTTAGGGGGCCGGCCACCCCCCCATATGGGAGGTGGAACTCCCACCTCTAGTGGGAGTCCTAGCTTGGGTAGGTTTCCCCACCATATGGAAGGTTTTTGGTTCGGGTCTTATTCGAAGACTTGGAGACCAACACTTGGGGTTCCACCTATATAATGAGGGGCCAAGGGGAGGGGGCCGGCCACCCAAAAACCACCAAGGTGGCCGCACCCCTTAGTGGCCGGCGCCCCCCTCTCCCAAACCCTAGCGGCCTCTCTCCTCCACCACGTCCCGCACGCTTAGCGAAGCTCCGCCGGACTTCTCCACCACCACCGACACCACGCCGTCGTGCTGTCGGATTCAAGAGGAGCTACTACTTCTGCTGCCCACTGGAACGGGAGGTGGACGTCGTCTTCATCAACAACCGAACGTGTGACCGAGTACGGAGGTGCTGCCCGTTCGTGGTGCCGGAAGCGATCGTGATCAAGATCTTCTACGCGCTTTTGCAAGCGGCAAGTGAACGTCTACCGCAGCAACAAGAGCCTCATCTTGTAGGCTTTGGAATCTCTTAAAGGGTGAGACTCGATATCCCCTCGTTGCTACCGTCTTCTAGATTGCATCTTGGCTTGGATTGCATGTTCGCGGTAGGAATTTTTTTGTTTTCTATGCAACGTTATCCTATAGTGGTATCAGAGCCGTGTCTATGCATAGATGGTTGCACGAGTAGAACACAATGGTTTGTGGGCGTTGATGCTTATGTTATCTTTAGTTTGAGTACTTTGCATCTTTGTGGCATAGTGGGATGAAGCGGCTCGGGCTAACTTTACATGACCGCGTTCATGAGATTTGCTCCACGCTCGACATGCAACTTGTATTGCATAAGTGGCTTTGCGGGTGCCTGTCTCTCCTACTATAGTGAAGATTCAATTTACTCTTCTATTGACAACACTAGTATCACCGTTGTGGTTCATGTTCGTAGGTAGATTAGATCTCTATCGAAAACCCTAAACCACGTAAAATATGCAAACCAAATTAGAGACGTCTAACTTGTTTTTGCAGGGTTTGGTGATGTGATATGGCCATAATGTGATGATGAATATGTATGAGATGATCATTATTGTATTGTGGCAACCAGCAGGAGCCTTATGGTTGTCTTTAAAGTTCATGTTGAGTAGTATTTCAAAGTAGTTGTAATAGTTGCTTCATGGAGGACAATCATGAAGACGGCACCATTGACCTTGACGCTACGCCGACGATGATGGAGATCATGCCCGAAGATGATGGATATCATGTCCGTGCTTTGGAGATGAAGATCAAAGGCGCAAAGACAAAAGGGCCATATCATATCACATATGAACTGCATGTGATGTTAATCCTTTTATGCATCTTATTTTGCTTAGATCGCGATGGTAGCATTATAAGATGATCCCTCACTAAAATCTCAAGATAATAAAGTGTTCATCCTTAGTAGCACCATTGCCAAGACTTGTCGTTTCGAAGCATCTCGTGATGATCGGGTGTGATAGAATCAACAAGTGCATACAACGGGTGCAAGACAGTTTTGCACATGCGGATACTAAGGTGGCCTTGACGAGCCTAGCATGTACAGACATGGTCTCGGAACACGAGATACCGAAAGGTAGAGCATGAATCATATGGTTGATATGATGAACACTTTGAATGTTTGCCATTGAAATCACACCTTGTCTCGTGATGATCGGACTTAGGTGCGGTGGATTTGGTTCGTGTGATCACTAAGACAAGGCGAGGGATATTGTTTTGAGTGGGAGTTCACCTAGTTTTTAATTAAGTTGAATTAAAATTTGAACTCAATTTGTCATAAACTTAGTCTAAACTATTGCAAATATATGTTGTAGATATGGCGTCCCCAATTAATTTTAACCAGTTCCTAGAGAAAGAAAAGCTTAAGAGCAACGGTAGCAACTTCACCGACTGGTTCCGTCATGTGAGGATTTTCCTCGCTGGCGGAAATCTGCAATATGTGCTTGATGCACCGCTAGGTGACCCTCCTGCAGAAACAGAAACCGATGAAGTAAAGAATGTTTACGCGACTCGGAAAACTCGGTACTCTCAAGTTCAGTGTGCCATCCTATGCAGTCTGGAAGTCGATCTTCAAAAACGTTTTGAGCACCACGATCCACATGAGTTGATAAAAGAGTTGAAGACTATTTTTGAAACTCATGCAGCCGTGGAATGCTATGAAGCATCGAAACACTTCTTCAGTTGCATGATGGAAGAAGGTAGCTCCGTTAGTGAGCACATGCTCGTTATGACCGGGCATGCGAAGAAACTCAGTGGCTTGGAAATAGTTATTCCTAACAGACTGGGGATTAATCGTGTCCTTCAATCACTGCCACCTAGTTACAAGAACTTTGTGATGAACTACAATATGCAGAACATGAACAAAGAGTTACCTGAACTCTTCTCCATGCTTAAAGCTGCTGAGATTGAGATCAAGAAAGAGCACCAAGTGTTGATGGTCAACAAGACCACCAGTTTCAAGAAACAGGGCAAGTCTGAAGGCAAATTCAAGAAGGGTGGCAAGAAAGCTGCTACGCCTCCTGTGAAACCTAAGACTGGCCCTAAACCTGATGATGAGTGCTATTACTGCAAGGAGAAGGGACACTGGAAGCGTAATTGCTCCAAGTATTTGGCGGATCTGAAGAGCGGCCTTGTCAAGAAGAAGAAAGAAGGTATATCTGATATACATGTTATAGATGTTTATCTTACTGGTTCTCGTACTAGTACACAGGTATTTGATACTGGTTCGGTTGCTCATATTTGTAACTCGAAACAGGAACTAAAGAATAAACGAAGACTACTGAAAGATGAAGTGACGATGCGCGTTGGAAATGGATCCAAAGTCGATGTGATCGCTGTCGGCACACTTCCTCTACATCTACCTTCGGGATTAGTTTTAAGCCTAAATAATTGTTATTTTGTACCTGCGTTGAGCATGAACATTATATCTGGATCTTGTTTAATGCAAGATGGTTATTCATTCAAGTCTGAGAATAAAGGTTGTTCTATTTTTATGAATAATATCTTTTATAGTCGAGCACCTGAAAAGAATGGCTTATTTCTGTTAGATCTCGATAGTAGTGATACACATATACATAACATTGATGCTAAGCGAATTAAATTGAATGATAATTCTACTTATATGTGGCACTGTCGTCTTGGTCATATTGGAGTGAAACGCATGAAGAAACTCCATACTGATGGATTACTTGAATCACTTGACTTTGAGTCACTTGATAGATGCGAAGCATGTCTAATGGGAAAAATGACTAAGACTCCATTTTCTGATATGATGGAGCGAGCTACTGACTTATTGGAAATCATACATACCGATGTGTGCGGACCAATGAGCGTAGCATCGCGCGGTGGTTATCGTTATGTTCTAACCTTCACAGATGATCTGAGTAGATATGGGTATATCTATTTCATGAAACATAAATCCGAAACTTTCGAGAAGTTTAAGGAATTCCAAAGTGAAGTAGAAAATCAACGTAACAAGAAGATCAAAATTCTACGATCTGATCGCGGAGGTGAATATCTGAGTTATGAGTTTGGCATGCATTTAAAGAAATGCGGAATACTTTCACAATTGACACCGCCGGGAACACCACAACGTAACGGTGTGTCCGAACGTCGTAATCGAACTCTCTTAGATATGGTTCGTTCTATGATGTCTCTTACTGATTTGCCGTTATCATTTTGGAGTTATGCATTAGAGACAGCCGCATTCACTTTAAATAGAGCACCATCAAAATCCGTTGAAATGACACCGTATGAATTATGGTTTAACAAGAAACCTAAGCTGTCGTTCCTTAAAGTTTGGGGTTGCGAAGCCTATGTAAAGAAGTTACAACCGGACAAGCTAGAACCCAAAGCGGAGAAATGCGTCTTCATAGGATACCCTAAGGAAACTATAGGGTACACTTTCTATCACAGATCCGAAGGCAAAATCTTTGTTGCTAAGAACGGAACCTTTCTTGAGAAAGAATTTCTCACTAAAGAAGTGACTGGAAGAAAAGTAGAACTCGATGAGATTGATGAATCTTCACTAGTTGATCAGAGTAGCGCAGTACCGGAAGTTGTTCCTATGCCGCCTACACCGACAACAGAGGAAGCTAATGATAATGATCATGAAACTTCAAACGAGATAGCTACTGAACCTCGCGGATCGACAAGGGAACGTGCCACTCCTGATTGGTATGATCCTTGTCTAAATGTCATGATTGTGGACAACAATGATGATGAGCCCAGATTCCAACAAATGGCAAGAAGCCATGAAATCCGAAATGGGATCCATGTATGATAACAAAGTGTGGACTTTGGTAGACTTACCTGATAGCCGAAAGGCTGTCGAGAATAAATGGATCTTCAAGAGAAAAACAGATGCTGATGGTAATATTACTGTCTATAAAGCTCGACTTGTCGCAAAGGGTTTCCGACAAATTCAAGGTGTTGACTACGATGAGACTTTCTCACCTGTAGCGAAGCTAAAATCTGTGAGGATTTTGTTAGCAATAGCTGCATTTTTCGATTATGAGATTTGGCAGATGGATGTCAAAACAGCGTTCCTTAACGGAGACATTGAGGAAGAGTTGTATATGGTACAACCCAAAGGTTTTGTCGATCCTAAAAATGCTGACAAAGTATGCAAACTTCAGCGTTCAATTTATGGACTGAAGCAAGCATCGAGAAGTTGGAACCGACGCTTTGATAAAGTGATCAAAGACTTCGGATTTATACAGTGTCATGGAGAGGCCTGTATTTACAAGAAAGTGAGTGGGAGCTCTGTAGCATTCCTAATATTATATGTAGATGACATATTATTGATTGGGAATGATATAGAACTATTAAGCAGTGTAAAAGGTTATTTGAATAATAGTTTTTCAATGAAAGACCTTGGTGAAGCATCGTACATATTAGGCATCAAGATTTATAGAGATAGATCAAGACGCCTAATAGGGCTATCACAAAGTACATACCTGGACAAGATTCTAAAGAAGTTTAGAATGGACGAAAGTAAGAAAGGATTTTTACCTATGTTACCAGGCAAGGTCTTGAGTAAGACTCAAGGACTGGCTACGGCAGAAGCAAGAGAAAGGATGAGTCAGATCCCCTATGCCTCGGCAGTAGGCTCTATCATGTATGCCATGCTATGTACTAGACCGGATATAGCACATGCTGTCAGTTTGACTAGCAGATATCAAAGTGATCCAGGAATGGAACACTGGACAGCGGTCAAGAATATCCTGAAGTACTTGAAAAGAACCAAGGATATGTTTCTTTGTTATGGAGGTGACCAAGAGCTCGTTGTAACCAGTTACACCGATGCAAGTTGGAACACTGATCCTGATGACTCTAAGTCACAGTCTGGGTACGTGTTTATATTGAATGGTGCTGCAGTAAGCTGGGCAAGCTCAAAGCAGTGCACGGTGGCAAAGTCTTCAACAGAATCGGAGTACATAGCGGCTTCAGAGGCTTCATCAGAAGCGGTATGGATGAAGAGGTTCATTGTAGAGCTCGGTGTGGTTCCTAGTGCATTGGACCCATTAGTCATCTACTGTGATAACATGGGTGCCATCGCCAATGCACAAGAACCAAGGTCACACAAGAGGCTGAAGCATATCAAGCTGCGTTTTCATTCGATTCGCGAGTACATCGAAGATGGAGAAGTAAAGATTTGCAAAGTACACACTGATCTGAATGTAGCAGATCCGTTGACTAAAGCTCTCCCTAGGGCTAAGCATGACCAACACCAAAGTGCCATGGGTGTTAGGTACCTTACAATGTAATCTAGATTATTGACTCTAGTGCAAGTGGGAGACTGTTGGAGATATGCCCAAGAGGCAATAATAAAAGTGGTTATTATATATCTTTATGTTTATGATGAATGTTTATATACCATGCTATAATTGTATTAACCGAAACATTGATACATGTGTGATATGTAAACAACAAAGAGTCCCTAGTATGCCTCTTAACTAGCTTGTTGATTAATGGATGATTAGTTTCATAATCATGAACATTGGATGTTATTAATAACAAGGTTATATCATTATATGAATGATGCAATGGACTGATACGTCTCCGACGTATCGATAATTTCTTATGTTCCATGCCACATTATTGATGTTATCTACATGTTTTATGCACACTTTATGTCATATTCATGCATTTTCTGGAACTAACCTATTAACAAGATGCCGAAGTGCCAGTTGCTGTTTTCTGCTATTTTTGGTTTCAGAAATCCTAGTAAGGAAATATTCTCGGAATTGGACGAAATCAACGCCCAGGGGCCTATTTTTCCACGAAGCTTCCAGAAGTCCGAAGACGAAACGAAGAGGGGCCACGGGGTGGTCAAACCCTAGGGCGGCGCGGCCCCACCCCTGGCCGCGCCGGCCTATGGTTTGGGCCCCCCGAGCCGCCTCTTGACCTACCCTTCCGCCTACTTAAAGCCTCCGTGACGAAACCCCCAGTACCGAGAGCCACGATACGGAAAACCTTCCAGAGACGCCGCCAACGCCGATCCCATCTCGGGGGATCCAGGAGATCGCCTCCGGCACCCTGCCGGAGAGGGGAATCATCTCCCGGAGGACTCTACGCCGCCATGGTCGCCTCCGGTGTGATGTGTGAGTAGTCTACCCCTGGACTATGGGTCCATAGCAGTAGCTAGATGGTTGTCTTCTCCCCATTGTGCTATCATTGTCGGATCTTGTGAGCTGCCTAACATGATCAAGATCATCTATCTGTAATTCTATATGTTGCGTTTGTTGGGATCCGATGAATAGAGAATACTTGTTATGTTGATTATCAAAGTTATATCTACGTGTTGTTTATGATCTTGCATGCTCTCCGTTACTAGTAGATGCTCTGGCCAAGTAGATGCTTGTAACTCCAAGAGGAGTACTTATGCTCGATAGTGGGTTCATGCTCGCATTGACACAGGACGATGTGAGAAAGTTCTAAGGTTGTGTTGTGCTGTTGCCACTAGGGATAAAACATTGATGCTATGTCTAAGGATGTAGTTGTTGATTACATTACGCACCATACTTAATGCAATTGTCTGTTGCTTTGCAACTTAATACCTGGAGGGTTCGGATGATAACCTGAAGGTGGACTTTTTAGGAATAGATGCAGTTGGATGGCGGTCTATGTACTTTGTCGTAATGCCCAATTAAATCTCACTATACTCATCATGATATGTATGTGCATGGTCATGCTCTCTTTATTTGTCAATTGCCCAACTGTAATTTGTTCACCCAACATGCTGTTTGTCTTATGGGAGAGACACCTCTAGTGAACTGTGGACCCCGGTCCAATTCTCTTTCTTGAAATACAATCTACTTTGCAATACTTGTTCTACTGTTTTCTGCAAACAATCATCTTCCACACAATACGGTTAATCCTTTGTTACAGCAAGCCGGTGAGATTGACAACCTCACTGTTTCGTTGGGGCAAAGTACTTTGGTTGTGTTGTGCAGGTTCCACGTTGGCGCGGAATCCCTGGTGTTGCGCCGCACTACATCCCGCCGCCATCAACCTTCAACGTGCTTCTTGGCTCCTCCTGGTTCGATAAACCTTGGTTTCTTTACGAGGGAAAACTTGCTGCTGTGCGCATCATACCTTCCTCTTGGGGTTCCCAACGAACGTGTGAGTTACACGCCATCAAGCATATTTTTAAGGCGCCGTTGCCGGGAGATCAAGACACGCTGCAAGGGGAGTCTCCACTTCTTAATCTCTTTACTTTGTTTTTGTCTTGCTTAGTTTTATTTACTACTTTGTTTGCTGCACTAAATCAAAATACAAAAAAATTAGTTGCTAGTTTTACTTTATTTGCTATCTTGTTTGCTATATCAAAAACACAAAAAAATTAGTTACTTGCATTTACTTTACTTATTTCATCATGTTTCCTTTTAATTTTACCACAAAAGACATACCGGTAGGACGTGGGTCTATAGTTGGGAGAAATAATATAGAAGAATTTTTCAATCATGTTAGTACCATTGAAAATTTTGAAGATAGACACTTGGTAGACCTTGCGCCTACTTATGAAATTGCTGCTGCGCATTTAGTTCGCCTGTTGGAAACTAAATTTGTTAATCTTAATCCTATAATCCAACACATGTTTCTCACACTTGGTGATATGGAAGAAGGGGAAAAGAAAGATTTTGTTTTAGAAACCCTTCTTAGAGAATTTGGTGGTCTAGCAAGAGAAGCTAGAAAGGTCTTTGCTAAATTTAATATGCTTGGTTCTCATACTAACTTTGTTAGTCTCCTTGAAAAGATGGACATGGATAGAATAAGATACACTAATAATATTGATGATGGTGGGGAGATCAAAGCACCAATACCATGTAAACTCTTAGCTATGAATGATGCACTAGAAAATAACTATGCTTGGCTTGTTCCTGAAAATTTGTTTGATGAGAGTAGCACGCCTAAGACTAATGAAAAGGGAGATGCTAAAACTTATGTAACTAATATATTATGCCTGGTTGAGAAAACTCCGCACCCCGCTGAGAATGCACCACCCTTCGATAATACTTGATACACACTTTCTGCGCCTAGCTGAAAGGCGTTAAAGAAAAGCGCTTATGGGAGACAACCCATGTTTTTACCTACAGTACTTTGTTTTTATTTTGTGTCTTGGAAGTTGTTTACTACTGTAGCAACCTCTCCTTATCTTAGTTTTGTGTTTTGTTGTGCCAAGTTAAGCCGTTGATAGAAAAGTAAGTACTAGATTTGGATTACTGCGCAGTTCCAGATTTCTTTGCTGTCACGAATCTGGGTCCACCTCCCTGTAGGTAGCTCAGAAAATTAAGCCAATTTACGTGCATGATCCTCAGATATGTACGCAACTTTCATTCAATTTGAGCATTTTCATTTGAGCAAGTCTGGTGCCATTTTAAAATTCGTCAATACGAACTGTTCTGTTTTGACAGATTCTGCCTTTTATTTCGCATTGCCTCTTTTGCTATGTTGGATGAATTTATTTGATCCACTAATGTCCAGTAGCATTATGCAATGTCCAGAAGTGTTAAGAATGATTGTGTCACCTATGAATATGTCAATTTATATTGTGCACTAACCCTCTAATGAGTTGTTTCGAGTTTGGTGTGGAGGAAGTTTTCAAGGATCAAGAGAGGAGTATGATGCAACATGATCAAGGAGAGTGAAAGCTCTAAGCTTGGGGATGCCCCGGTGGTGCACCCCTGCATATATTAAGAAGACTCAAGCGTCTAAGCTTGGGGATGCCCAAGGCATCCCCTTCTTCATCGACAACATTATCAGGTTCCTCCCCGGAAACTATATTTTTATTCCATCACATCTTATGTGCTTTGCTTGGAGCGTCGGTTTGTTTTTGTTTTTTGTTTTGTTTGAATAAAATGGATCCTAGCATTCACTTTATGGGAGAGAGACACGCTCCGCTGTAGCATATGGACAATTTTGTCCTTGGTTTCTACTCATAGTATTCATGGCGAAGTTTCTCCTTCGTTAAATTGTTATATGGTTGGAATTGGAAAATGATACATGTAGTAATTGCTATAAATGTCTTGGGTAATGTGATACTTAGCAATTGTTGTGCTCATGATTAAGCTCTTGCATCATATGCTTTGCACCCATTAATGAAGAAATACATAGAGCATGCTAAAATTTGGTTTGCATATTTGGTTTCTCTAAGGTCTAGATAATTTCTAGTATTGAGTTTGAACAACAAGGAAGACGGTGTAGAGTCTTATAATGTTTTCAATATGTCTTTTATGTGAGTTTTGCTGCACCGGTTCATCCTTGTGTTTGTTTCAAATAAGCCTTGCTAGCCTAAACCTTGTATCGAGAGGGAATACTTCTCATGCATCCAAAATACTTGAGCCAACCACTATGCCATTTGTGTCCACCATACCTACCTACTACATGGTATTTTCCGCCATTCCAAAGTAAATTGCTTGAGTGCTACCTTTAAAATTCCATCATTCACCTTTGCAATATATAGCTCATGGGACAAATAGCTTAAAAACTATTGTGGTATTGAATATGTAATTATGCACTTTATCTCTTATTAAGTTGCTTGTTGTGCGATAACCATGTTCACTGGGGACGCCATCAACTATTCATTGTTGAATTTCATGTGAGTTGCTATGCATGTCCGTCTTGTCTGAAGTAAGAGAGATCTACCACCTTATGGTTAAGCATGCATATTGTTAGAGAAGAACATTGGGCCGCTAACTAAAGCCATGATCCATGGTGGAAGTTTCAGTTTTGGACATATATCCTCAAATCTCATATGAGAAAATTATTAATTGTTGTTACATGCTTATGCATAAAAGAGGAGTCCATTATCTGTTGTCTATGTTGTCCCGGTATAGATGTCTAAGTTGAAGAATAATCAATAGCGAGAAATCCAATGCGAGCTTTCTCCTTAGACCTTTGTACAGGCGGCATAGAGGTACCCCTTTGTGACACTTGGTTAAAACAGTGCATTGTGATGATCCGGTAGTCCAAGCTAATTAGGACAAGGTGCGGGCACTATTAGTACACTATGCATGAGGCTTGCAACTTATAAGATATAATTTACATGATGCATATGCTTTGTTACTACCGTTGACAAAATTGTTTCATGTTTTCAAAATCAAAGCTCTAGCACAAATATAGCAATCGATGCTTTTCCTCTATGGAGGACCATTCTTTTACTTTTAATGTTGAGTCAGTTCACCTATTTCTCTCCACCTCAAGAAGCAAACACTTGTGTGAACTGTGCATTGATTCCTACATACTTGCTTATTGCACTTATTATATTACTCTATGTTGACAATATCCATGAGATATACATGTTACAAGTTGAAAGCAACCGCTGAAACTTAATCTTCTTTTGTGTTGCTTCAATGCCTTTACTTTGAATTATTGCTTTATGAGTTAACTCTTATGCAAGACTTAATTGATGCTTGTCTTGAAGTGCTATTCATGAAAAGTCTTTGCTTTATGATTCACTTGTTTACTCATGTCATATACATTGTTTTGATCGCTGCATTCACTACATATGCTTTACAAATAGTATGATCAAGATTATGATGGCATGTCACTCCAGAAATTATCTGTGTTATCGTTTTACCTGCTCGGAATGACGAGAACTAAGCTTGGGGATGTTGATACGTCTCCGACGTATCGATAATTTCTTATGTTCCATGCCACATTATTGATGTTATCTACATGTTTTATGCACACTTTATGTCATATTCGTGCATTTTACGGAACTAACCTATTAACAAGATGCCGAAGTGCCGATTCTTTGTTTTACGCTGTTTTTGGTTTCAGAAATCCTAGTAAGGAAATATTCTCGGAATTGGACGAAATCAACGCCCAGGGGCCTATTTTTCCACGAAGCTTCCAGAAGTCCGAAGACGAAACGAAGAGGGGCCACGGGGTGGTCAAACCCTAGGGCAGCGCGGCCCCACCCCTGGCCGCGCCGGCCTATGGTTTGGGCCCCCCGAGCCGCCTCTTGACCTACCCTTCCGCCTACTTAAAGCCTCCGTGACGAAACCCCCAGTACCGAGAGCCACGATACGGAAAACCTTCCCGGAGACGCCGCCAACGCCGATCCCATCTCGGGGGATCCGGAGATCGCCTCCGGCACCCTGCCGGAGAGGGGAATCATCTCCCGGAGGACTCTACGCCGCCATGGTCGCCTCCGGTGTGATGTGTGAGTAGTCTACCCCTGGACTATGGGTCCATAGCAGTAGCTAGATGGTTGTCTTCTCCCCATTGTGCTATCATTGTCGGATCTTGTGAGCTGCCTAACATGATCAAGATCATCTATCTGTAATTCTATATGTTGCATTTGTTGGGATCCGATGAATAGAGAATACTTGTTATGTTGATTATCAAAGTTATATCTACGTGTTGTTTATGATCTTGCATGCTCTCCGTTACTAGTAGATGCTCTGGCCAAGTAGATGCTTGTAACTCCAAGAGGGAGTACTTATGCTCGATAGTGGGTTCATGCTGCATTGACACAGGACGATGAGAAAGTTCTAAGGTTGTGTTGTCTTTGTTGCCACTAGGGATAAAACATTGATGCTATGTCTAAGGATGTAGTTGTTGATTACATTACGCACCATACTTAATGCAATTGTCTGTTGCTTTGCAACTTAATACTGGAGGGGGTTCGGATGATAACCTGAAGGTGGACTTTTTAGGCATAGATGCAGTTGGATGGCGGTCTATGTACTTTGTCGTAATGCCCAATTAAATCTCACTATACTCATCATGATATGTATGTGCATGGTCATGCTCTCTTTATTTGTCAATTGCCCAACTGTAATTTGTTCACCCAACATGTTGTTTGTCTTATGGGAGAGACACCTCTAGTGAACTGTGGACCCCGGTCCAATTCTCTTTACTGAAATACAATCTACTGCAATACTTGTTCTACTGTTTTCTGCAAACAATCATCTTCCACACAATACGGTTAATCCTTTGTTACAGCAAGCCGGTGAGATTGACAACCTCACTGTTTCGTTGGGGCAAAGTACTTTGGTTGTGTTGTGCAGGTTCCACGTTGGCGCCGGAATCCCTGGTGTTGCGCCGCACTACATCCCGCCGCCATCAACCTTCAACGTGCTTCTTGGCTCCTCCTGGTTCGATAAACCTTGGTTTCTTTCTGAGGGAAAACTTGCTGCTGTGCGCATCATACCTTCCTCTTGGGGTTCCCAACGAACGTGTGAGTTACACGCCATCATGGACACACCCAATTAAGCGTAGCATAAGATCTCGTCATTAAGTTATTTGCTATAAGCTTTCGATACATAGTTACCTAGTCCTTATGACCATGAGATCATGTAAATCACTTATACCGGAAAGGTAATTTGATTACACCAAACACCACTGCGTAAATGGGTGGCTATAAAGGTGGGATTAAGTATCCGGAAAGTATGAGTTGAGGCATATGGATCAATAGTGGGATTTGTCCATCCCGATGACGGATAGATATACTCTGGGCCCTCTCGGTGGAATGTCGTCTAAATGTCTTGCAAGCATATGAATAAGTTCATAAGAGACCACATACCACGGTACGAGTAAAGAGTACTTGTCAGGAGACGAGGTTGAACAAGGTATAGAGTGATACCGAAGATCAAACCTCGGACAAGTAAAATATCGCGTGACAAAGGGAATTGGTATTGTATGTGAATGGTTCATTCGATCACTAAAGTCATCGTTGAATATGTGGGAGCCATTATGGATCTCCAGATCCCGCTATTGGTTATTGGTCGGAGTGAGTACTCAACCATGTCCGCATAGTTCACGAACCGTAGGGTGACACACTTAAAGTTGGATGTTGAAATGGTAGAACTTGAATAAGGAATGGAGTTCGAATATTTGTTCGGAGTCCCGGATGAGATCCCGGACATCACGAGGAGTTCCGGAATGGTCCGGAGAATAAGATTCATATATAGGATGTCATTTTATGTGAATTAAAATGATGCGGAAGGTTCTATGGAAGGTTCTAGAAGGTTATATAAAAGTCCGGAAGAAACCACCAAGGAAGGTGGAGTCCACATGGGACTCCACCTCCATGGCCGGCCAACCCTAGTGGGGGAGGAGTCCCAAATGGACTCCCCCTTAGGGGGCCGGCCACCCCCCCATATGGGAGGTGGAACTCCCACCTCTAGTGGGAGTCCTAGCTTGGGTAGGTTTCCCCACCATATGGAAGGTTTTTGGTTCGGGTCTTATTCGAAGACTTGGAGACCAACACTTGGGGTTCCACCTATATAATGAGGGGCCAAGGGGAGGGGGCCGGCCACCCAAAAACCACCAAGGTGGCCGCACCCCTTAGTGGCCGGCGCCCCCCTCTCCCAAACCCTAGCGGCCTCTCTCCTCCACCACGTCCCGCACGCTTAGCGAAGCTCTGCCGGACTTCTCCACCACCACCGACACCACGCCGTCGTGTTGTCGGATTCAAGAGGAGCTACTACTTCCACTGCCCGCTGGAACGGGAGGTGGACGTCGTCTTCATCAACAACCGAACGTGTGACCGAGTACGGAGGTGCTGCCCGTTCGTGGCGCTGGAAGCGATCGTGATCAAGATCTTCTACGCGCTTTTGCAAGCGGCAAGTGAACGTCTACCGCAGCAACAAGAGCCTCATCTTGTAGGCTTTGGAATCTCTTCAAGGGTGAGACTCGATATCCCCTCGTTGCTACCGTCTTCTAGATTGCATCTTGGCTTGGATTGCATGTTCGCGGTAGGAATTTTTTTGTTTTCTATGCAACGTTATCCTACATCAGGCACACAAGATCATATAGTCCCAAACCCTTCAAGGTATCAACCACAAAGCGGTACTTTGTGGCTTCATGCAAGGCAAGCTCTTCAGGGTTGATGGCCTTGGGCATCACAACATCACCATTCTTCATACACTCTCTAGTGTCATAGAAATCATCCCATAGGTTTGCTTGAGTCTTGGTCCAGAAGAACTTGTCCCCACCAGTGTAAGTCCGTTGCACAAAGCAATACAGATTTTCCTTCCTCACACTTTGCCAATCACCAAGATGTGTTGCTCCCACATTATTGTCTGGCACTATTTCATCATCATCTTGGGCTGCGTGCTTGTCTTTCGTCTTACCGCCAACTGTCTTGCTTCTCCCCCCAGCAGAGCTGCCAGTGTTAGTAGTCTGAGGTGCCTTAGAAGGCATGCGACCGCTAGAACGGCGGGGTGGAGGCACCGTAGGCCTTTCTCTCTTGGCAAGAGTGCCACGTTCTTCACCACTCCAACTACCTGTGAATGAGCAAATAGAGCGAGGATAGCAGTGGGGTAAGTGTACATGTCATCAGTAAGTAGGGAAGCCAAAAAGCATAGCATATATCCAAGTGTTTCGATGAGATTATGCGAAGAATTGGGCGATCCGGCGCACAGGCCGGACCAACCGGACGACAGACCGGATGAGCCGGTTGCCAATCCGGTTGACCGGGTGGCACGCCGGGCCGGCCGGTTGGGAGGCCGGTTGACCGGGCCTATAACCGGGTCTGTCGAATTGTGAGGTGTTGCCCAGAATTTCTACCACAAAATCATGCAAAAACTCATAAACTATAGCAATAGAGTGGAATATGTGCATAGTGTTGTGAGACACTCTAATGGCATGAGGACTTACAAACCCTAACCCTAACCCTAAAATTTCCTCAAATTTTCTCAAAGATGTGCAATGTGTGATGAGGACTAGAAAATAGAGGGAAAAAGGAGAACAATTTACCCGAAGACATGGTCCTCCTTGCTCAAGGGAACAAGAAGAACACCAAGGTAGGGCTTGAGAGCCAAATCCCCAAGATCTCCCAAAGTAGCTTGAGAGGGACCAAATCCCTTGGTGGAGATGATGCAAAGGGCCCGATCTATGATTTGGTGAAGTTTGAGAGGTTTCTAGTGGTGGGAAGGCCCTAGGAAGAGATGGGGATGGTGGAGGCGGCGGCAATGGTGGATATGGTGGAGGGGGGAAGTGAGGAAGAAGACCCCCAAGGGGTAACCTCCTCCAAACATAACCAGCCGCACGACCGGTTTGCCGCCTGGTCGACCGGGCCTGGCGCCGGCTGGCCCGGCGTAGAGGCCGGTCCAACCGGGCCAGAGACCGGCCAAGGTCATTCTGCCCAGTTTTGTCTCGTTTTGCCCCTATTCTTTGTGTAAATGTGTATGAATGCTCAGATGATGACATATACATATAGATAGATAGATGATGATGAGATGAGCATAGACATGGGGTTGGAAACACAAAGTTCTCTAGGCATACCCATTGGAGTGAAAATCCAAACAAGATGTAAATAGCAACAATGGGCATGATTCGAAATATATATCAAGAATCATAAGTCATTTTGAAGTGATTTTTGCAATAATATCATTTAGCCTTATATAGTCAAATCAAGTTGTAACTGAGGCTCAATAAGGGGCGGGGGATTACTCCCCCTATGTGAAAGCGCAAATTTCATGAGACCTCGAAGAGACATGCTTGGGTCCATATAATGACATTGGGTCTATTTATGTTGCACACATAGGTATGCATCATACCAATTCATGGTAAGATGACTATCCCCATATGTGCTGTGCCTCTAAGCTAGAGAGCAAGATAAATGCAAGAATATAGTGCAAGAAGTTAGTCAATCCAAGTTTTTAAGATCAAGAATACCAAGTTCTCCTCTCAAGTTAACAAACCGGGCTTCATCCAAAGGCTTAGTGAAATTATCCGCCAATTGGTAGGTTGTCCCCACATGAGTGAGATCAATATCCTTATTGGCAACATGGTCACGTAGGAAGTGATGGCGAATGTAAATATGTTTGGTGCGACAATGTTGAACCGGGTTATTGGCGATCTTAGTTGCACTTTCATTGTCACAAAGAAGAGGCACCGTACCAAGAGACACACCATGGTCTTTCAAGGTTTGCTTCATCCATAACAATTGAGTGCAACAAGATGCCGCGGATATGTATTCGGCTTTGGCGGTGGATAGAGCGGTGGAGTTTTGTTTCTTGGATGACCAACTCACCAATGCCCGGCCAATAAGTTGGCAAGCCCCGAAGGTAGACTTCCGGTCAACCTTATCACCGGCCCAATCGGAATCCGAATAGCCAATGAGTTCAAAGGTTGACCCCTTTGGATACCATAGCCCGAGAGTAGGAGTGAGAACAAGGTATCTTAGAATCCGTTTGACCGCCATTAAATGGCTCTCCTTAGGAGCGGATTGAAAACGAGCACACATCCCTACACTTAGCATGATATCCGGCCTAGAGGCACAAAGGTAGAGAGAGGATCCTATCATGGAGCGGTATACCTTTATGTCCACATCCTTCTCACCGTCACATGAGCCAAGTTGCCCCTTTACGCGCATGGGTGCTTCATTGGGCTTGCATTGGTCATGTTGAATTTCTTGAGCATGTCCTTCACATACTTTTCTTGAGAGATGAAGGTGCCTTTTGCAAGTTGCCTCACTTGGAAGCCTAGGAAGAACTTCAACTCTCCCATCATGGACATCTCAAATTTCCTAGTCATCAATAGCTCAAAAGCTTTGTTATGATTGGGGTTAGTTCCACCAAAGATGATATCATCAACATATATTTGACATATAAATAATCCACCCCCTTTAACCCGCTTGGTGAAAAGGGTGGAATCGACCGTACCCATGCAAAACCCATCATGTAGTAAGAAATCCCTAAGGAACTCATACCAAGCACGTGGAGCTTGCTTGAGACCGTAGAGTGCCTTATGGAGTAAATACACGTGGTTGGGTCGGCATGGGTCTTCGAAACCCGGGGGTTGAGCCACATATGCGGTTTCTTTTAGGGGACCATTCAAAAAATGCAATTTTCACATCCATTTGAAATAGTTTGAAATTGTGGAAAGATGCAAATGCAAGCAAAAGACGAATAGCTTCAAGACGGGCTACCGGCGCGAAGGTATCCTCAAAATCCATACCTTCTGTTTGGGCAAACCCTTGCGCCACTAACCTTGCTTTGTTTCGTATGACAATGCCATTCTCGTCTTGCTTGTTCTTGAATACCCATTTGGTCCCAATAACATTGATGCGATGATCCTTGGGTCTCTCAACTAGAGACCATACTTCATTACGAGTGAAACACTCCAATTCTTCTTGCATGGCAATTACCCAATCCGGATCAACCAAGGCTTCATGTACCTTGAGTGGTTCAAAACTAGACACAAAAGCATGGTGTTGACAATAAGTGATAAGTAATGCATGGTGTCTACGAGTTACCACTCCTATTGAGATGCTACCAAGGACTTGATCTACTTTCATGTCACTTGCCCTTGTAGCGGCCTTGAACTTCCGAATGGTTCCTTCATGATCAATGAATTCATCTCTTGCTAGTACTTGATCATGAGGGATCACTTGAGCTGATCATGAGTTGAGGATGTCTCTTGATCATCATCATGGTCTTGCTTAGTGGAATGAGGACTTTCTTCTTGTTCTTCGGAATGTGACTCATCTTGAGTGGAGGATGGTTCTTGAGTTGCACTTGATGGTTTGGCTTGAGTTGAGCTAGGCTTCACTTGATCCGTGCTTGATACTTCTACTCCATCATCTTGATCATCATTATGAACTTCCATGGGACAGATGTGTCCAATGCCCATATGCTTGATGGCACTAGATGGATCATCATTATTACCTGCAACACATGGAACAACTTGCTCCACTTGGGAGCCATTATCCTCCAAGAACACCACGTCACAAGATACTTCAATAGTCCCAGTGGACCGGTTGTAGTACCTATAGGCGTGAGAGTTCTCCACATATCCAACAAATATACCCTCTATGGTTCTAGTTTCAAATTTACCGAGCTTTCCTTTGTTGTTCTTAACAAGACATTTGCATCCAAAGACACGAATGTACATGACATTAGGCTTGTTACCTGTGAGAAGCTCGTATGGAGTTTTGTTATGGAGGGGGCGGAGGAAGAGCCGGTTGGAGTAGTGGACAGTCGTAGAGATGGCTTCTCCCCAAAAGTTGTGGGGTGAGTTGAATTCACTCAACATGGTTCTTGCCATCTCAATGATAGTCCGGTTCTTCCTTTCAACAACACCATTTTGTTGAGGGGTGTATGGTGCCGAAAACTCATGCTTGATGCCCTCATCATCAACAAACTCTTGCATGGTGTAGTTCTTGAACTCGGTGCCATTGTCGGTCCTAATCGCCTTGATCTCGGATTCATACATACGTTGAGCTTTCTTGGCGAAGGTGATGAACTCTCTATGGGTCTCGTCCTTAGACTTAAGGAGAAAGACCCAAGAGTATCTTGAGTAATCATCAACAATGACAAGTCCATACTTGCTCCCACCAAGAGTATCATAATGTGATGGCCCAAAGAGATCCAAATGAAGGAGCTCCAAAGGCCTAGATGTGGCGACGATACTCTTGATAGGATGTTTCTTCTTGAGTTGCTTTCCGGCTACACATGCACTGCAAACACGATCTTTCTCAAAAGAAATGCCAGTTAGTCCCACAATGTGCTCACCCTTTAGGAGTTGTTTAAGATTTCTCATGTTGACATGACCAAGGAGGTGATGCCACAACCAACCTTCGTCATGCTTGGCCGCCATTATACATGTGGAGGGAGAGGAGCTCTCTTTCGAGAGGTCAACCACGTAAAGGTTGTTCTCCACATATCCAACAAGGACCAATTTGAGATTGTCACTCCTAAAGACTTTCACACAATAATTAGTAAAATATGAATTGTAACCGGCATCGGCAAGATGATATATAGAAAGTAAGTTATAGCCAAGGGATTCAACAAGCATGACCGTCTCAAGGCACAAGTCCTTAGAGATTGCCACCTTGCCATACCCAAGTACCTTTCCCTTTGAGTTGTCACCAAAGGTGATGCTTGACTTCTTGTTGATATATTCAATGAATTGATCAAGCACACCTCTTCCTCCGGTCATATGATTGGTGCATCCACTATCAAACATCCATTTTGGACCACCGGAGGAATACCCCTACAAAATCAAGTGGAGGATTTAGGAACCCATCGATTAATGGGTTCCTTTGCAATGGCAACAATATCTTTTGGTACCCAAATTGAGTACTCTCTATAAGCATAGCCATTACGAGGGCCAACATAGCTAGCATAAACATCACCATAATAATCAACAAATAAAGCATAGTGATTGTTTGGCCCCGTGCGGTCACCACTAGTGGCTTTGCCCTTTGAGGCTTTGCCATCATTAGTGACCTTCTTGTTCTTATCTTGAGAGGGCTTCTCCTTCTTGTAGTTGTTCTTCTTGTAGGACTTGGGAGTATATCCAAGTCCAAACTTTTGATTGTTTGACCTTTGCTTACTCAAGAGGTCATCCAATCCCATCTTGTTCTTGGCGGTGGTGAAATTTGCAAGTTCCTTTGTTAACCTAACATTTTCCTCAAGAATAGATGCTTGCTCACAAGAAGATTCATTAGGATGATAGTCGAGACCATATTTAGTCACCAAGGATTCAAGATATGCATTCGTCTCAACATGCAAAGAGAGTTCCTCTTGTAAACGAACATGTTCCTCAACAAGCTTAGCATGCTCACTAGTAAAAGAAGTGGAGGAGCTAGCAAGCTTTTCAACAACAATGGGATCCTTCATTGATCCAAGAGCCTTTTTGTAGGTTTCTTGGAGTAGGTCATGGTTCTCTCCAAGTTTCTTGAGATCATCCTTAACAAGCTTGTTAGCTCTTTCAAGGTGGTCAAGATCCCTAGTGAGAGAAGCATGAGCAACTTCAAGCTCCTCCTTTGAGGCATTGAGCTCTTGAGTCAATGATTGAGCCCTATCAATAGTTTCTAGGTCCTTAACTTTATCAAGTTCATAAGTTTCAATTTGTTGCTTAAGGCCTTGAGATATGCACCTTTCGGTTTTTAGCTCTTGTCTTAGGAGATTGAATCTCCGTTCTTTTTCATTCAAATGATATTCTAATTCCTCAATGGACTCATCCTTTTGTTTGAGGGAGTCCATCAAGAAATAAAACTTGACAAGAGCTTCACCACGAAGGGTGCATCTAACATTGTAAAGTTCCTTAAGCACAATTAATTCTTCTTGATTTTCAGTTTCATCATCAAGAACACTAGATAAAGAAGGTGGGGATTCCATTACCTTGGTTTCTCTTGCCATAAGAAAAAAGCCAACGATTGTAGAGGAGGGAGAGTCATCGGAGTCAACATCTTGAGTTGTTCTTGCCATGAAGGAAGAACCAACATCATTCTCCGTGGAGTAATCCTTGGAGTAGTCATATGTGAAGAGTGACCCGGGCTTAGAGAAAGCCAAACCGGCCACTCCGGCCTCCTTCTCCTCATCTTCCTCTTCTTCATCGGACAAGTACTCGGCCCCAACAAAGGCTCTTCCCTTGTTCTTCTTGTATCGATCGTTGATTGGGTTTGGCTTCAATCTTGGCTTGACCCCTTTGATGAACTTTGGCTTGTCTACCCTCTTCTCATAAGGGCACTTATTTGCAAAGTGGCTATCTTCATCACAGTTGTAGCAAGTTCTATTCTTCTTCTTGTCATTGAGGAGCATTGGAAACTTTGCCTTGTACTTCTTGGCAAAGAAAGCAAAGTCGGTAGCAATGTCACTAGTTGAATTCATCTCTTCTTCTTCTTCTTCTTCTTCAATTTCATCGTCTTCTTCTCTTCCATGGTTAGCTCTAGCTTTGAGAGCAAGGTTGTGTGACGCTTCATGGTTGTGTGAGGCTTCATCAACACAGTTCATTGCCATGAGCCTTTTTCCTGCCTTGGCCATGTTTTCATTGGCGGCCACATAGGAGACTAGGTCATCGGAGTTCAAATCAGCACTCTTGGTCATGATTTGCAAGTTGAGTGCAAGGTTGGTGTCTTCTTGCTTGACAGCAATCATAGCAATGACCTTGGACTTTATGAATGCTTCATTCATCTCGAAGCCGTCATTGTACTTCTCAACACCAAGTCCCTTGACCCTTACTCTAAGAGCGCCAACCCTTGCATAGGCATCGGCCACGGATTCTCCTTCTCGAATCATGAACTGGTGGGCCTCTTGCTTTGCGGTCTCATAAAGAGCTGATTGGATCAAATCGGTTCCCTCTTGGAGTACTATGATTCGATCCCACAACTCTTTAGCGGAGTCAATGTCATTGACTTGATCAAGGAGCTTGCGGTTGATGCCACTTCTAATCTTGTCACGTGCGGAGGCATTGAGTTGACGGTTGTAGAATTCGGTGGAGGTCAACCGAGCGGGATCATGTGGCTCCCGGTATCCATGAACAATGATCTCCCATAACTCCACACTGTAGCTGCGAATATGAGATTCCATAGCAGATTTCCAAAAAGGAAAGTGAGTTCCATCAAAATGGGGAACATTCCCACTATGGTTTATATGAGGCATGGGTGAAGTGTTTTTGGGATAGTCATGGTTGACTTCATGAAAGCTCCCTAGGGAGGCCGAAGCCGCACTAGGAGTCCCACTAGTCAAGTTCTTAAGCATGGCAGTCATCTCTGCCATTTGGCTTTGTAGGTCATCCTCCTTTTTCTTCTTCTCGGCATCATATGCCAAGAATCTAGATTTCATCTGTTTAACCGAAAGGTTAGAGTCTTCATCTAGACCCTCGAATAGTTTATCCATCTCACTCTTAAGGCAGTGAAGCCTTTAATAAGAGTCCAGGCTCTGATACCAATTGAAAGTTCAGAGATGGTAAACCTAGAGGGGGGGTGAATAGGTTTCTACAAATTTTAATTCTTTCTTTGCAATATTAGGCTTTGCGGAATATAAAGATGAGCCTAATGCAAACTAGGTGAAACAACCTATATGAGGATACAACTAACTCGAGCACGAAGGCTCTCACAGGCAGTTAAATCACAAGTAAGGAGTTCGGTTAGAGATAACCGATAGCACGCGGAGACGAGGATGTATTCCCGTGTTCCCTTCCTTTGCAAGAAGGTACGCCACGTTTGGAGGGGTGGAGGTCCCACGAAGGATTCCCCACGCCACGAAGGCTCAGCCTATTCTCCGGAGCCTATCCCACGAAGGAATAGCTCACTCACTTGTGGTAGACTTTGAGGTAGCCTACAAACCTTCACAATCTTGCCAGGAGCAAATCCACAGCCCGGATGCTTCCGGACCACTCTTGCCCACCTAGGGTTTCCAAGGAACCCTAGGAAGCAAGCTTCTTGACGAATATAAGGGGGAATGAGATTTGGCTTGGTAGAATAGTAGATCGGGTCCTCCTCTATCGTTTCCCCGGAGGGATTTGAGTTTGGGTGGAGGAGGAGGGAGATCTGAGGCTTTTGGTGTTTCTAGCAATGGAGTATGAGAGAGAGAGAGCTCAAGAACAACTTGTAGTGTAGTGCCTAACTTTTCAGAGGTAGGAGAAGGGCTATTTATAGTGTCACTTGAAATATGGCCGTTGCTCACTTGACACATCAGCTTTCTCCCGAGGTTCCCGGTCAACCAGACCACAGACCGGAGAGCCCGGCGCAGGGGCCAGTCGGACCGGACCAGAGACCGGACCCGCCGGTCCAAACCGGGCGGCAGGCCGGACCACGACCGGACCCTCGAAATGTCCCGCAGTACTCCATCCGGTTGCAGTCAGCGTAGAGCCCGGTCGGCGCCGGGGCGTCCGGTCCAGAGCCCGGTCAGACCGGGCCAGGGACCGGACCCGCCGGTCCAAACCGGGCGGCAGACCGGAGCTCGACCGGGGGGCACTTCGTGTCTCCCAGTAGGTCGCCCGGTTGGCATCAGCGCAGGAGTCGGTCGGCGCCGGAGCGCCCGACCATGCTTCCGGTCGACCGGGCGGCAGGCCGGAGCCAGCCAGCTCACGGTCCGGTTCAACCGGGACACTGACCGGATTCCTGCTGTAGACCCCCTTTTGATTGTTGTCGAAGTGGGGGGGGGGGTCTCCTTTAGCCTTCTTGTTCCTTTGATACACCATTTATGCCTCTTTGGCTAATACCTCAGATTATCCTTACAAACATGTATTAGGCTGATGTCTACGGGAGCTTCTATTCTTGTAGACAGTGTTGGGCCTCCAAGAGCAGAGGTTTGTAGAACAGTAGCAAGTTTCCCTTAAGTGGATCACCCAAGGTTTATCGAACTCAGGGAGGAAGAGGTCAAAGATATCCCTCTCATGCAACCCTGCAACCACAAAGCAAGAAGTCTCTTGTGTCCCCAACACACCTAATAGGTGCACTAGTTCGGCGAAGAGATAGTGAAATACAGGTGGTATGAATGTATATGAGCAGTAGCAACAGCACCAGAAAAGTGCTTTGCTGTCCAGGACTGGCGTGTAGTTGATGGTGGTAATATTGCGGACAGTACAGATGCAGTAGAACAGTAAACAAGCAGCGATAGCAGTATTGGAAACAAGGCCTAGGGATCATACTTTCACTAGTGGACACTCTCAACATTGATCACATAACAGAATAAATAAATAGATGCTAGACTCTACACTCTCTTGTTGGATGATGAACACCACTAAATGTGTAGGATTACACGAACCCTCAATGCCGGAGTTAACAAGCTCCACAATATTCGATGTTCATGTTTAAATAACCTTAGAGTGCATGACAGATCAACATAACCAAACCAAGTACTAACATAGCATGCACACTGTCACCTTCACGCTACGAAAGGAGGCATAGATCACATCAATACCATCATAGCAATAGTTAACTTCATAATCTACAAGAGATCACAATCATAGCCTACGCCAAGTACTACACGATGCACACACTGTCACCATTACACCGTGCAGGAGGAATAAACTACTTTAATAACATCACTAGAGTAGCACACAGATAAATTGTGATACAAAACACATTGCAATCATAAAGAGATATAAATAAGCACTTCACTATGCCATTCATAACAGTGAATAAGTATTCTGTGAAATATAGCCTAAGAGACCCACACGGTGCACACACTGTCACCTTTACACACGTGGGACAAGGAGTCTCCGGAGATCACATAAGTAAAATTCACTTGACTAGCACAATGACATCTAGATTACAAGCATCATCATATGAATCTCAATCATGTAAGGCAGCTCATGAGATTATTGTATTGAAGTACATAGAAGAGAGATTAACCACATAGCTACCGGTACAGCCCTTAGCCTCGATGGAGAACTACTCCCTCCTCATGGGAGACATCAGCGGTGATGAAGATGGCGGTGGAGATGGCAGCGGTGTCGATGGAGAAGCCTTCCGGGGGCACTTCCCCGTCCCGGCGGCGTGCCGGAACAGAGACTCCTGTCCCCCAGATCTTGGCTTCGCGATGGCGGCGGCTCTGCATGGTTTCTCGTACCGTGGCTTTTCCGTCTCGAAGATTTAGGTCGAGGGGCTTCTTATAGGCGAAGAGGCGGCGTCAGAAGGGGTCTGGGGCCACCAGACAATAGGGCGGCACGGCCAGGGCCTGGGCCGCGCCAGCCCCATGTGTGGGCACCCTGTGGCCCCTCTCTGGCGGCTCTCGGGTGTTCTGGAAGCTCCCGGGGATTCTAAGATGCTGGGCGTTGATTTCGTCCGATTCCGAGAATATTTCCTTACTAGGATTTCTGAAACCAAAAACAGCAGAAAACAGCAACTGGCCCTTTGGCATCTCGTCAATAGGTTAGTTCCGGAAAACGCATAAATATGACATAAAGTATGCATAAAACATGTAGGTATCATCAATAATGTGGCATGGAACATAAGAAATTATCGATACGTCGGAGACGTATCGGCATCCCCAAGCTTAGTTTCTGCTCGTCCCGAGCAGGTAAACGATAACAAAGATAATTTCTGGAGTGACATGCCATCATAACCTCGATCATACTATTGTAAGCATATGTAATGAATGCAGCGATCAAAACAATGTAAATGACATGAGTAAACAATTGAATCATAAAGCAAAGACTTTTCATGAATAGTACTTAAAGACAAGCATCAATAAGTCTTGCATAAGAGTTAACTCATAAAGCAATAATTCAAAGTAAAGGTATTGAAGCAACACAAAGGAAGATGAAGTTTCAGCGGTTGCTTTCAACTTGTAACATGTATATCTCATGGATATTGTCAATGTAAAGTAATATAAAAAGTGCAATATACAAGTATGTAGGAATCAATGCACAGTTCACACAAGTGTTTGCTTCTTGAGGTGGAGAGAGATAGGTGAACTGACTCAACATAAAAGTAAAAGAAAGGTCCTTCAAAGAGGAATGCATCGATTGCTATATTTGTGCTAGAGCTTTGATTTTGAAAACAAGAAACAATTTTGCCAACGGTAGTAATAAAGCATATGTGTTATGTAAATTATATCTTACAAGTTGCAAGCCTCATGCATAGTATACTAATAGTGCCCGCACCTTGTCCTAATTAGCTCGGATTACCGGGATTATCATCGCAATACACATGTTTTAACCAAGTGTCACAAAGGGGTACCTCTATGCCGCCTGTACAAAGGTCTAAGGAGAAAGCTCGCATTGGATTTCTCACTTTTGATTATTCTCAACTTAGACATCCATACCGGGACAACATAGACAACAGATAATGGACTCCTCTTTAATGCATAAGCATTCAGCAACAATTAATTTTCTCATATGAGATTGAGGATATTTGTCCAAAACTGAAACTTCCACCATGGATCATGGCTTTAGTTAGCGGCCCAATGTTCTTCTCTAACAGTATGCATGCTCTAACCATTTTAGTGGTAAATCTCCCTTACTTCAGACAAGACGAACATGCATAGCAACTCACATGATATTCAACAAAGAGTAGTTGATGGCGTCCCCAGGAACATGGTTATCGCACAACAAGCAACTTAATAAGAGATAAAGTACATAAGTACATATTCAATACCACAATAGTTTTTAAGCTATTTGTCCCATGAGCTATATATTGTAAAGGTGAAGAATGGAAATTTTAAAGGTAGCACTCAAGCAATTTACTTTGGAATGGCGAAGAAATACCATGTAGTAGGTAGGTATGGTGGACACGAATGGCATAGTGGTTGGCTCAAGGATTTTGGATGCATGAGAAGTATTCCCTCTCGATACAAGGTTTAGGCTAGCAAGGTTATTTGAAACAAACACAAGGATGAAGCGGTGCAGCAAAACTCACATAAAAGACATATTGTAAACATTATAAGACTCTACACCGTCTTCCTTGTTGTTCAAACTCAATACTAGAAATTATCTAGACCTTAGAGAGACCAATTATGCAAACCAAATTTTAGCATGCTCTATGTATTTCTTCATTAATAGGTGCAAAGTATATGATGCAAGAGCTTAAACATGAGCACAACAATTACCAAGTATCACATTATCCAAGACATTTTAGCAACTACTACATGTATCATTTTCCAATTCCAACCATATAACAATTAACGAAGCAGTTTCAACCTTCGCCATGAACATTAAAAGCTAAGAACACATGTGTTCATATGAACCAGCGGAGCGTGTCTCTCTCCCACACAAGCATGCATTTATTCAAACAAAAACAAAAATGAAAACAAACAGACGCTCCACGTAAAGTACATAAGATGTGACCGAATAAAAATATAGTTTCAAGGGAGGAACCTGATAATTTGTCGATGAAGAAGGGGATGCCTTGGGCATCCCCAACCTTAGACGCTTGAGTCTTCTTGAAATATGCAGGGATGAACCACCGGGGCATCCCCAAGCTTAGAGCTTTCACTCTTCTTGATCATAGTATATCATCCTCCTCTCTTGACCCTTGAAAACTTCCTCCACACCAAACTCGAAACAAACTCATTAGAGGGTTAGTGCATAATCAAAAATTCACATGTTCAGAGGTGACACAATCATTCTTAACACTTCTGGACATTGCCCAAAGCTTCTGAAAGTTAATGGAACAAAGAAATCCATCCCACATAGCAAAAGTGGCAATGCGAAATAAAAGGCAGAATCTGTCAAAACAGAACAGTCCGTAAAGAAGAATTTTATTGAGGCACCAGACTTGCTCAAATGAAAATGCTCAAATTGAATGAAAGTTGCGTACATATCTGAGGATCACGCACGTAAATTGGAATAATTTTCTGAGTTACCTACCGAGAATTAGGCCCAGATTCGTGACAGCAAGAAATCTGTTTCTGCGCAGTAATCCAAATCTAGTATGAACCTTACTATCAAAGACTTTACTTGGCACAACAATGCAACAAAACTAAGATAAGGAGAGGTTGCTACAGTAGTAACAGCTTCCAAAACACAAATATAAAACAAAATTACTGTAGTAAAATAAACACATGGGTTATCTCCCAAGAAGTTCTTTCTTTATAGCCATTAAGATGGGCTCAGCAAATTAAATGATGCACTCACAAGAAATAGTATTTGAAGCAAAAGAGAGCATCAAGAAGCAAATTCAAAACACATTTAAGCCTAACATGCTTCCTATGCATAGGAATCTTGTAAATAAACAAGTTCATGAAGAGCAAAGTGACAAGCATAGGAAGATAAAACAAGTGTAGCTTCAAAAATTTCAGCACATAGAGAGGTGTTTTAGTAACATGAAAATTTCTACAACCATCTTTTCCTCTCTCATAATAACTTTCAGTAGTATCATGAGCAAACTCAACAATATAACTATCACATAAAGCATTCTTATCATGAGTCTCATGCATAACATTATTACTCTCCACATAAGCATAATCAATTTTATTAGATGTAGTGGGAGCAAATTCAACAAAGTAGCTATCATCATTATTCTCATCAAGTGTAGGAGGCATATTGTAATCATAATCAAATGTACTCTCCATAGTAGGTGGCACCAAAAGACTACTATCATTATAATCATCATAAATAGGAGGTAAAGTATCATCAAAGTAAATTTTCTCGTCAATGCCCGGGGGACTAAAAAGATCATGCTCATCAAAACCAGCTTCCCCAAGCTTAGAATTTTCCATAGCATTAGCAACGATAGTGTTCAATGTGTTCATGCTAATATGTTCCATGGGTTTTTTAATTTTCGGATCAAACCATCCATGTCTTAAATCAGGAAATAGAATAAGAAGCTCATTGTTGTCCATTATGCCTAACTAGTGTAAACAAGAAACAAAAAGATGCAATTGCAGGATCTAAAGGAAATAACTTCGAGCACAAACACAATGGCGCCAGAAAAGTACTGTTACCTGGAATCGGAGTATGAGTGCCTTTTACCTTTCCTCCCCGGCAACGGCGCCAGAAAAGTGCTTGATGTCTACGGGAGCTTCTATTCTTGTAGACAGTGTTGGGCCTCCAAGAGCAGAGGTTTGTAGAACAGCAGCAAGTTTCCCTTAAGTGGATCACCCAAGGTTTATCGAACTTAGGGAGGAAGAGGTCAAAGATATCTCTCTCATGCAACCCTGCAACCACAAAGCAAGAAGTCTCTTGTGTCCCCAACACACCTAATAGGTGCACTAGTTCGGCGAAGAGATAGTGAAATACAGGTGGTATGAATGTATATGAGCAGTAGCAACAGCACCAGAAAAGTGCTTTGCTGTCCAGGACTGGCGTGTAGTTGATGGTGGTAATATTGCGGACAGTACAGATGCAGTAGAACAGTAAACAAGCAGCGATAGCAGTATTAGAAACAAGGCCTAGGGATCATACTTTCACTAGTGGACACTCTCAACATTGATCACATAACAGAATAAATAAATAGATGCTAGACTCTACACTCTCTTGTTGGATGATGAACACCACTAACTGTGTAGGATTACACGAACCCTCAATGCCGGAGTTAACAAGCTCCACAATATTCGATGTTCATGTTTAAATAACCTTAGAGTGCATGACAGATCAACATAACCAAACCAAGTACTAACATAGCATGCACACTGTCACCTTCACGCTACGAAAGGAGGCATAGATCACATCAATACCATCATAGCAATAGTTAACTTCATAATCTACAAGAGATCACAATCATAGCCTACGCCAAGTACTACACGATGCACACACTGTCACCATTACACCGTGCAGGAGGAATAAACTACTTTAATAACATCACTAGAGTAGCACACAGATAAATTGTGATACAAAACACATTGCAATCATAAAGAGATATAAATAAGCACTTCACTATGCCATTCATAACAGTGAATAAGTATTCTGTGAAATATAGCCTAAGAGACCCACACGGTGCACACACTATCACCTTTACACACGTGGGACAAGGAGTCTCCGGAGATCACATAAGTAAAATTCACTTGACTAGCACAATGACATCTAGATTACAAGCATCATCATATGAATCTCAATCATGTAAGGCAGCTCATGAGATTATTTGTATTGAAGTACATAGGAGAGAGATTAACCACATAGCTACCGGTACAGCCCTTAGCCTCGATGGAGAACTACTCCCTCCTCATGGGAGACAGCAGCGGTGATGAAGATGGCGGTGGAGATGGCAGCGGTGTCGATGGAGAAGCCTTCCGGGGGCACTTCCCCGTCCCGGCGGCGTGCCGGAACAGAGACTCCTGTCCCCCAGATCTTGGCTTCGCGATGGCGGCGGCTCTGGATGGTTTCTCGTACCGTGGCTTTTCTGTCTCGAAGATTTAGGTCGAGGGGCTTCTTATAGGCGAAGAGGCGGCGTCAGAAGGGGTCTGGGGCCACCAGACAATAGGGCGGCGCGGCCAGGGCCTGGGCCGCGCCAGCCCCATGTGTGGGCCCCCTGTGGCCCCTCTCTGGCGGCTCTCGGGTGTTCTGGAAGCTCCCGGGGATTCTAAGATGCTGGGCGTTGATTTCGTCCGATTCCGAGAATATTTCCTTACTAGGATTTCTGAAACCAAAAACAGCAGAAAACAGCAACTGGTCCTTTGGCATCTCGTCAATAGGTTAGTTCCGGAAAACGCATAAATATGACATAAAGTATGCATAAAACATGTAGGTATCATCAATAATGTGGCATGGAACATAAGAAATTATCGATACGTCGGAGACGTATCATAGGCCAAATACTCTAGCACGGTGTCATTGTTACCAAAATAATGGATAAGGGTATAATACCCTTACAACATGACACCACTAGAAGAATAACACCACAACTTAAATATCAAACCATTAAATATTACTCAACATAGTTCCAGTACTAACATCTTAAATTCTCTCATGTCCTCAAGAACTAAATGAACTACTCACAAGACATCATATGGATCATAATCAGATGTGATATAATGATGAATAACAATCTGGACATAAACCTTAATCCAATGGTTTCACTCAATAGAATCAACTACAAGGAGTAATTAACACCGGGAAAGTTTCCCCTGTGAACTAGACAAGATCAAACCCAAAATGTTACAGCGGGACGGAGTGGAGATGGTGGAGATGATGGTGCTGGTGATGGAGATGATGATGATGATGATGGTGATCCCGAAGAAGTCCAGCTCGATGACGGTGACGATGGCGATGATTTCCCCCCTCCGGGAAGGAATTTCCTCGATAGATTTCTGCCTGCCGGAGAGCTTTTCTCTCTCTGTGGTTTTCCGCCCCGTCGCGGCGGCAGAATATTTCTCTGTTCGCTCCCCCTCTGCTTAGGGTTCTCGGGGGATGAAATACGCGAAGGAACGCTGTCAGAGGTGGGCCACGGCCACCACACCATGCCTAGGCACGACTAGGGGGTGGCCCGCGCCTAGGGGTGGTGTGGGCCCCTCCTGGCCCACCTCAGGCTCCCCTTCTGGATTCCTCCGGCATCTGGCAAAATAGGAACTTCTGGGTATTTTCCGGGAATTGTTGTTCTTCACAAATATGGTATCTTGACGGTCCTTTTTCCAGCAGAATTCTGACTCCGGCACTTAATTCTCCAATAATCATCAAACATGCAAAATTAGATGAAATAACATAAGTATCATCTCTAAATATGAAATACATCAATAAATAATAGTACATTATGATATAAAATAATTATGCAATTTGGATGTATCACGCGCCGACACGGAAGCGCCTGGATGCCACGGCGCATGGCGTCGTCTTCGTCATCGCGCTCTGCGTCAAGGTCGGCGACGAGGTCGTGTGGATCGGCGCCTGACAAGGTATCAACTTGTCAATGCCTACAAGTAGTAGACTAGGGTTTCGTTGGATGTAGAGGGCAAGTAGATCTCGAAGGTTTCAGCCGAAAAGTACTCGACGATTGTAAAACTAAGGTTTAGAAAACAATGATTCCATCCTTTCTTTGTCCCTCGACTCCCCCTTATATAGGAGGCGGAGCCGAGGGATTCGTATACACAAGTTTACAGAATCCGGGAGGGTTTCTGACCCTCCCCGCAAGATTACAAGTTACACTTCCTATTACAACTCTATCTTTCCATAATAGTATCTTGGGCTTCCGAATCTTCTTATTCTTCGAGTCACGGGCCTTGAATAAATCCCGGGTACTATCTTCGGCAGGCCCATTGGGGATGCCTATGTCAGTAGCCCCCGAGATTTTATTTGAATCGTAGAGTCAAGGAAAATCTCGACTCTTATATTTATTCGACAACTCTGAAATTTATCACACGTCTTTGCGTATGAATTTCTATATTGTACAGGGATAATGGTAATTGGGGCTAGTTCATCTGACGGATCAGGTACTAGTTAACTGCTCTAGTGGCAATCCGCAAAAACCTACTTCAAGATCACGTCCCTGGACATGATCTCGGGATACTGGTGTAAACTTCGACAGGTGCCGCTTAAGGTGTTACCATTCTGTCGAGTCCCAGTCATATTAATCGGGTACCTAACGCGTCCGTTAGGATTTTTCTTCGTATCTGTTGATACGGAAAAAAGTAGCAAACCGACGTCAGAGACGGTGCCACGCCGCACAGAATGTATCTGGGGTCTTACCTTCGCAAAGTTTTGCGGCATTCAGAAATTGTTCGCAACTTTGGCGTTCTGAGAATATATTGTCGAGTGCGTATTCGGCTGTTGGAATAACACATTTTATTGAGTCAACGGATGACTTTATATTGTTCTCCCGATGGGAGTATATGTAGAGTTATTTTCATAACTCGAAATATGCTCCCTTTTTCTTCTTTTTCTCTCTCTTTTTATAATTTCATCGGGCACGCGAACAGCGTTCCCGATGGGAGTAGCCCCCGAGGCTACAGCCAAGAACTAGTGCTTGGTTGTAGGCTCAACATTTTATTGCATCGTGTCGCTATATTGTCATTCTTTCTCGAGCTTTTCATATCTATCGGGTGCGCGAACAGCGCTCCCGATGGGAGTAGCCCCCGAGGCTATGAACAAATTCTTGCGTTTTGATCATAGGCTCCCGCAATTTCTATATTGTCATACTCGAATTTTACTTTTTTCAAAGTAGCCCCCGAGCATTTGGGCAAAAATTTGTATTTGATCAAAGGCTCCCGAAGTATTCAATAATTTTCCCTGTCGCCAATTCTCTTTTATTTTTCATGTCGGAATTTCCTTCCTTGGTCAAAGTGACCTCATAACTGACGATAGCCACGACCTTTGCATCCAGAAAGCTTGAATACTATTCTCTCCCTGCCTTGTGGGTCCTCTTTTTCTGCCATGTTGACACGTCGTGCAAGTGGGGGGCACACGTCCTCCGCTTTTCCTGGCGCATGTACTGTAGCGCCTGTTCCGTTCCATCCCAGTAAAAATACTTTTTTACCCTTCAGTTACAAGACCATTTTCCACCGTACGATTTCTCCATCCAACGGTGCATTGCTTCGCCAAATCCCTATATAAACCCTTCTTCTACCTCCGTTCATACCTTCGCTCGCGCCGCACTTCTGCTCCCCTTTGCAAAAAACCTCCATTGCGCCCAATTCTCTCTGAGCTCACCCACGCACAAGCTTTGCTCCTTCGTTGCCGTTGATGCCACCACGCGCGCGACTTACTCGCCACAGCACTCCTGAATCGAAGATGGCCGCTGAAGACCTCGAGTGGGAGAGATCTAAAATCTCCAACCAGGACGTGAACATGCTGAAGAGGCTGGGACTGATGAAGAAGGAGGGCGCCATCCGCTTCCCCAGTGAAGAAAGCTACCCTGCTCCGCCAATCGAGTATCGGGTTAGTTTTGTCGACCACCTCATCCGCGGTCTTTCCACCCCAATCCATGATTTCCTTCGTGGCCTTCTCTTTGTCTACGGGATTCAGCTACACCAGCTGACCCCCAACTCTATCCTCCATGTCGCCATTTTCATCACTCTTTGCGAGTGCTTCCTCGGAGTCCCTCCTAACTGGGCTCTGTGGAAGCGCATCTTCTGTCTCCGCCGCAATGGCTCCCACAACGCCACCTACAACATAGGCGGCGTTGTTATCTGCGTCCGCTTCGACGTTGAATACTTCGACGTCAAATTCCCTGACTCTGTCCAAGGGTGGCGCAAAAGGTGGCTCTATATACACGAAGAAAGTGCCAATTCTATCGAGCACAACATAACCCCTTTTGACGGAAACGCCAAGATTCTTCGCCGCCGTTCCTGGGATGCTGAAGCTACCGAAGAAGAAAAAACGGCGACAGAGGCCCTCATGTCCCGTATTCACCAGCTTCAAAATACCCGAGGCAAGGAACTGTCGGGTATCCAGATCACCGCCTACTTCCTTAGGATTAGGGTGCGGCCTCTTCAGGCTCGCAAAAATCCCCTTTGGACTTATGCTGGTGCAAACGATGCTAATAGGCTCTCCAAGGATCTTTCCGTGAAGGACTTGGAGAAGCTTATTCGAAGAATTTCCTCACTCAGCAAGAAGGATCCTATTCCGTCCTCTTGCCGTGTGGAACCATACAGCGCCACCAATCCTCTCCCCCAGGTATTTTGTCTTCTCAATTTTTTGTCTTTCCCCGAACTTTTCCTGCTTTTTTCGACTGGTAAATTTTTATTGACATCTGTGTAATTTTTCTTGTCGCTATTTTTCTGTAGAACCATCCAACTTTGGCTTCCCTTTCTCCTCTTCCTGAAGATGGAGAAGTCGAAGAACAAGCTGTTGTCGCTGAAGACAACCAGGGTACTACTCTCCCTGAGAGTGAAGTCGCAGGTTCTCGCAAATCTGCGGCTTCCTCTGAAAAAGAAGTTGAATCTGACGCCAGCGAGTCGACGCAATCCCTTCCTTATGCTGTTTCCACGGGAAACAAAAGGAAAAGGCTTGAAGTTGTCGACACTGGCACCTCCAAAGCTGCCGAAGAAGTTGCTCCCACTGAAGGAGGGACAACTTTAAACCCTTACGAAGCTGCCCTTATCAGCTCGTAAGTTTCCTTTTAATATTTGTTCTCGAATTTTTTTCTATATTGTCTCTTTTATACTGTAACTTGCTTATTGCAGTGATGAAGAGGGAGATAATCCCGCCATTGATGTGACTGCTCGAACGAGCACGTCTCGCACTTTGGTCGTTTCGGAAACTCAACCAGATGGAGATGAAACTTCAACACCTCAACAAGGTATTGAACTTACTGCTCCAGCTGCAAGCCCCCGAGCCCCTTCACCGAAGAGAGCAAGGGTTGAGCCAGTCGAAGAACCCACCCAACTAAGTGGTGGTTTCACGACTTCTTCATTAAATGACGTAAGTTTCTTCCCTTCTTTTTCTTCGCACCTCTATTTTGGCTTGTAGCTTTCCAACCCCTTCTTTTTTGCACTGTATTTGATTTTTCTTTATCTGGTTCTCTCCTCAGCCTCTGATGAACGAATTTTTTCGCCTTGGTACCCAATTCGTCGGGTACCGTGATCTTTCGAACTCGCTGAAAGGTACCATCTTGTTATTTTTTCCTGCTTGTATCTTCTGTATCATGGTTGTTAACATGACAATTGTTACTGTCGCCTGTTTTACAGCTGACCTTGCAGAAACCAACAAACGTGCTGATGCTCTTGCTCTAAAACTAGAACAGAGCGAAAAGGCTCGCAAGAAGGCTGAATCCAATGCCGCCCTTGTTGAAGATCTTCGAAAAAGACTTCTCAACGCGGAAACCTCTCTGAGTGACCACATCACCCAACAAACATCCCGAGAGAAAGAAATTATCTCGCGCTTATCGTCGCAGAGTTGACGTTTTGTTAGTAAGTGCTCTTAACTCTCTTTGTTCATGATTGTCTTGGTATTCCTTTTTTGACAAGCCATGTTTTCCACCATCAGGGAGGACGCGTCAACCGTATGAACTCGAATTTCCTGAGAATGACCCCCTCCTCGACGCGCTCTCCCTCCTCGAGATTCACAGAGATGAAGCGCGCCAAGGCATGGAAGATGCTGACTCAAGCCTGGCGAAGCTATTTCCATACTTCTTCCCGAAGAAAGAAGAGCCAAAGACCTTCGGCGAACTAGCCAAGTGCTTTAGTGTTGAAGAGGATCTTGGGCACAACCTTCGACAAGAAGGCGTGAAGGTTGGTGTTGAAGGTACTATTGCCTTGGTTGCTAGCAGCCAGAAAAACGTCGACTGGGCTAAAGTTGGTGACGTGCCGAAAATGGAAATGAAGACATGGGTGTCTTTGATCAAGGCCGCCAAGCCCAACTCGAAGAAAATCCTTGCCTTCCTTGGATTCAAACCAACTCCAGCTCCAAGTTCATCGAAGCCGGAGGTCAAGTAGATCGCCTTGTCTTTCCTCCCCTCTCTTTTTTCCTTTTTCTTTTTTCCTTTTGAGGTTGTCGCCAAAGTAGCTTTTGGCAACACTTTTCCCGCTAGCTTCCTTGTAATGTCTTTTGTAATTATTCTGAAGATCAATGGAATTCTATTTTGCTTGACGATTGATGTCGATTTTTTTTTTAATTTCAGTTGATATTTGATAACTATACTCCAACTCATGCTCCTTCCGATATTTTGCCTACCAATCACTCGAAGAAAGTTCTCATTAATACTGAACTTGGTGAAAATTCTTCGAGTGAGAGTTTGTCGCAAGATTTGGAAGAACTTCGACAGCAGCTTCAATATGCAAAGAGGCAAACACTTGTAATGATGGAAAAATCTCGCAAGGCCTCCGAAGCTGAAAAAGTTGCTCTTCAACAAGCTCAAGAGGCCATGGCTGCCAAAGAAGCTGCCGTTTCTGAAGCTGAAAAAGCAACTTCTCGAGAGAATTCCATGCTTGAGTTGATGAATGAGGCCGCTGCCGATATATCTGGTATTTTATTTCGAACCAAAGCTCCTTCTATCTTTCTGCTGTATCCTTTTTGAGATCTTCATGCTGTCATCAAATAGGTTCCTTTCTCGATGCTGCGGCTGAAGATGACAGGGTAAACACGAGGACCAACCTGCTCGTCAATCTCTCCCTTGACCATGGCTGTTTGTTCTGGGCCACTCCAGAAAGGACCCGTCAGATTGTCAGATTTCAAGACCGCGCCTGTCAGGTTCGCGATTTCCTGGATTTCTGTATGAGAACCTTGTCTTTGGTTTTCAAAACAATGTTTCCTCGGAATGAAGCACCCGATACTCTTCTTGGCTTGATGGAGAAATTCCGAGATGCTCCGAAGATCCATGACTTTGTTCGGGCGCAGCTCTCTGCTGGTGCCAGATTTGCTATGATTATGATCAAAATCTGCCATCCTAAGTTTGATATGAGCCAAATTGTCACCAAGTGCTTGGCGAAGATGGCGAAAAAGAAAAGGGATATTCGCAAAATTGACGCTTATGTAACCCCTGTAGCCGAAGATATGATGGACGAACTTCTTCGGCTGGATTCTGAGTTCTTCGTGAAAGGCAGCTATGCTGAACATAGCACTCGTACTTCAAATCGGATGACCATAGATAATATACTGGGCCATCATTGACTTCTCTTTTTCTTTGAATTTTTCTCAAGAATTGTCTCTTGTATGTTGTAAATATGTTATATATTGTAAAGTCCATAAATTTCCTTATCATGCCTCCGGGTGTTGTGGTGGTGAATTTCTATATTGTATGTGCGAGGTTTTGAACCAAAGCAGCTAAGTTATATTGTGTATGCTATATTTGCGGGTATGAGCCCCCGTGTCTCTGTTGTTGATCGCTATCTTGTATCTATGTTTATTTTGCGAGGTGTTTATGCACCAAGGCAAAATATTTTTCGGCAATATATATATTGCAAGTCTGAAGCACAAGCCCCCGAGCTTGTCGAAGAAATATATATCTCAACTATCTTTATTATATTGCAGCCCCGCGAGCCCGCCTCATTAAAAACCTTTCCCGGCCCCACTCGGTGCCCCGAAAAAGGAAAAGAGTGCGTCTGAAAGCTCGCGGGTGTTTCAGTACATTGTTTTTTTACAAGGACTATATTTCGACTCTAGGCGTAGAACCGCCTGAGTTGCGCCACGTTCCAGGGGTTTTGCTCGACTACCCCTGTTTTCTTGTCCTTTATCCTGTATGCTCCTCCTCCGATTACTTCTGTGACGATGTAAGGGCCAAGCCATGGCGACTCGAGCTTTTCATGACTTTTTTGCGTGAGCCGAAGAACTAGGTCTCCCACCTGAAAGGATCTTGGTCGTAAACGTCGGCTGTGGTAATTCTTCAGGTCCTGCTGATATTTGGTTACCCGTGAAAGTACTTCATCTCGATCTTCGTCGAGTGCATCGACGTCATTTTCTAGTGCTTTTCTCGACACTTCTTCATCATACTCTACGACTCGTGGAGAATCGTGTTCTATTTCGATTGGCAACACCGCTTCCTCTCCATGGACCAAGAAGAACGGCGTTTCTTGTGTCGCTGTATTTGGTGTTGTTCGTATACTCCATAACACACTGGGCAGCTCCTCTGGCCAAGTGTGTCGAGCTTTCTCCAGTGGTGCTAACAAGCGCTTCTTGATGCCATTGCAGATGATGCCATTGGCTTTCTCGACTTGGCCGTTAGTTTGTGGGTGCGCAACCGAAGCAAAGTGTAGCTTAATACCCACATCTTCACAATAATCCTTGAATTCATGGGATGTGAAGTTACTACCATTGTCCGTGACGATGCTATGAGGCACTCCAAACCTGAAGACGATGCTTTTTATGAACTTAACGGTAGATGCCCCGTCTGGTGAGTTTATCGGCTTTGCTTCTATCCATTTTGTGAACTTGTCGACAACTACGAGCATATACTCCTTTCCTCCTGGCCAGGACTTGTGTAATTTACCCACCATATCTAGGCCCCATTGAGCAAAGGGCCAGGACAATGGTATTGGCATCAGCTCTGCTGCCGGAGAGTGCGGTTTTGCGGCAAATCTCTGGCACGCGTCGCAAGTTCATACTATCTCCTTTGCGTCCTCTATTGCTGTCAACCAGTAAAATCCAGCTCGAAACACCTTTGCGGCAATAGCTCGACTACTCGCGTGGTGTCCGCAAATTCCCTCGTGTACGTCCTTCAAGATCATTCTTCCTTCCTCGGGTGTGACGCACCTTTGTAATACTCCCGAGATACTTCGTTTGTATAACTCCCCTTTTACCACAGTAAAGGCTTTAGATCGTCTAATAACTCGCCTTGCTTCAACTGGATCGTCGGGTATTTCTTTTTTTACGATATATGATATATACACCTGCATCCATGGTATTTGTACCATCATAACCAAGTCCTGTTCTTCTTCTTCTTCTTCTTCTTCCTCTGGTGCTTCTTTGTTAGCCTCCGAGGTTTTCTTGTCCTTTTCCTTCTTTTTTGGCTTTGTCAACTTCGTAGATCTCTCTGCTATCTCTTCCCAGAACACGCCCGGTGGAATTGCAAGGCATTGTGATCCGATGTTTGCGAGAGCGTCGGCTTCATCATTGCTCAGCCTACTGATGTGATTTACTTTGCATCCATCAAACAACTTCTCGAGCTCATTATAGACTTCCTTCTATGCTATCATGCTGTCATTGACTGCGTCGCATTGGTTCATGACTTGCTGAGCTACCAACTGCGAGTCGCGAAAGATTTTTAGTCGGGTTGCGCCACAAGCTTTCGCCATCTTCATCCCGTGTATGAGGGCCTCGTATTCTGCTTCATTGTTAGATGCGTTAGGGAACGTCATCCTCAAAACGTACTTCAGCTTGTCGCCCTCAGGTGATATTAGTATCACGCCTGCTCCAGCTCCTTCTAATCTCTTGGACCCGTCGAAGTTCATAGTCCAAGTTCTCGATAAATCTGGTGGTCCTGTGGTTTGTAGCTCCATCCACTCTGCGATGAAGTCTGGTAGAATCTGTGACTTTATTGCCTTTCTTTTTTCATACGTGATGTCCCGAGGGGAAAGTTCTATTCCCCAAAGGGAGACACGACCCGTAGCTTCTGGATTATTGAGTATGTTGGACAAGGGAGCCTCGTTAACCACTATTATCGGGTGTGCCGAAAAATAGTGCCGCAATTTTCTTGCGGTTGTAAGCACTCCATATGCTAGCTTTTGATACTGAGGGTATCTCTGTTTTGAAGGCGATAAAACTTCGCTGACGAAGTATACTGGCCTCTGTACTCCGTGGAGTTTTCCTTCTTCCTCTCTTTCAACGATAAGTACCGTGCTTACCACCTGAGGCGTGGCCGCAATGTATAACAACAAAGGTTCCTTCTCTTTTGGCACCACCAAGATTGGAGGTGTCGAGATTTTACGTTTGAGATCCTCAAAGGCTCTGTCTGCTTCTTCATTCCACTGGAACTTCTCTCCCTGTTTAATCAAGGCGTAAAAAGGTAACGCCTTTTCTCCCAACCTGGCGACGAATCTGCTTAAAGCCGCGACTCGCCCGGTTAACTGCTGTATTTCTTTCAACTTTGTTGGCTTCCTCATCGTTACGATGGCCTGGATTTTTTCGGGATTTGCTTCGATCCCTCTTGCTGAAACTAAGAACCCGAGAAGTTCTCCTGCAGGGACGCCGAAAGAGCACTTTGTCGGGTTCAACTTGAGACAGAACTTATCGAGATTGTCGAAAGTTTCTTTCAAATCCACGATTAGCGTGTCCCCCTTTTTTGTTGTTATGACGACGTCATCGATGTATACTTGTACGTTCTTCCCAATCTGTGTTGCCAAGCACTTCTGCATCATCCACTGATATGTTGCTCCCGCGTTTTTCAAACCGAAGGGCATTGTTCGATAGCAGAACACGCCGTACGGTGTGATGAACGCTGTTTTGACCTCGTCTTCTTCTTTCAATCTGATCTGGTTATAACCAGAGTATGCATCCAGGAAGGAAAGATGTTCACATCCTGCTGTGGAGTCGATAATTTGATCGATCCTTGGGAGGGGAAAGTGATCCTTTGGACAATGTTTATTGAGACACGTGAAGTCGACGCACATGCGAAGGACTTTTGTGTTTTTCTTCGGCACCAGCACTGGGTTAGCTACCCACGTGGCTTCTGTATGTAATTCCTTGATAAAACCAGCTTCTCTGAGTCTATCGATTTCCGACAGCATAGCCTTGCGGTTTGGTTCCGAAAAACGCCGCAGAGGTTGTTTGATTGGTTTCGCAATTGGATCCAAGTTTAGGTGATGCTCGGCAAGTTCCCTGGGTACTCCTGGCATGTCAGCTGGACACCATGCGAAGATTCTCCAGTGCTCACGGAGGAACTCGACGAGCGCGCTTTCCTATGCGAGGTCCATGTTTGTTGCAATGGACGTCGTTTTCTTCGGATCTGTCGGGTGGATCTGTACTTCCTTGGAATCCTTTGCAGTGTTAAAAGTTGATTCTTTATTCGGCCTCCCCACGTCTGGCAGTACGTTGTAGTCAGTCGTGAGCCTTGACGCCATGTATTCTGCTTGCATCCCGAAGGTTTCTGAGAGCCGATGGAAATCCTTATAACATTTATCGGCTAGCGCGAAACTTCCTTTAACTGTGATCGGCCCCTTAGGTCCAGGCATCCTCCACAACAAGTATGTGTAATGTGGTACTGCCATAAACCTGGCATATGCTGGGCGCCCCAACAGAGCGTGGTATTGTGATGGGAAATCCACGACTTCAAACTCCAGCCTCTCTATCCTGTAGTTTTCTCGAGTGCCAAACTGAACATCGAGATTGATCTTCCCCAATGGGTAACTTGGCTTTTCTGGTGTAATGCCGTGGAAACGTGTGTCCGTTGGCTTGAGGTTTGCCAAGGATATGTTCATCTTCCTTAGTGTATCTGCGTACATAAGGTTTAAACTGCTGCCTCCATCAATGAAAACTCGAGATACATCAAATCCTGCGATCACTGCTGGTAGAATAAGTGCTGACTGCGAGGAACTTGCTGCGGATGATCCGCAATTGTGAAGCCAATATCCTGTCCTGACCAATTGAGGTACTCGACTGTTGGTGGAGGCATCTTTTCTGCCATGAACACCTGTCGCGAGATTACTTTCTGAGCTCTATTGGACGGTCTGCCTTTCTGAATCATCGAGACCGCTCCATGGGAATTGGGATCAACATAAGGTGGTGGTGCTGGTGCTGCCGCTATTCTGAGCTGATGTCGATTCTCGTCTGTAATTGCGGGAGGAGGTTGCAGGTGGATCTCACTCCTAGGTCCTTGAGGATTTCGACTTGCTGCCTGAGCATTGGCTTGCCCGGCGAACCTCATCATTGCTTGAAAATTTCGGCAGTCTTTCTGTAAATGTCCCGACTGCCTCTTCCCATTATTGTCGACATAGAAATGCATCTGACACGGGCCGTTCATCATATCTTCAGGGGACACGAAGGGCCTCTGGAACCTAGGCCCATTATTTGGCCTGTTGTTTCGGTAATCATCTCTGTTGTCGCCTCGCTGCTCGTTGCTTCGTTGATAATTATCTCTATTGCTTCCTCCAGCGCTTGCTCGAAACCCAACCGAAATTTGGCTTGGTGGATCATAACTCGAAAATTGAGAAAATCGTCGTCTATTTTGAAAATTTCGACTGCGGTCCTCCTCAGGAGACCTGTGTCGTTTATTATGCACAGCATCCTCGCCATCTGCCCATCTGTTCGCTATTTCCATTAATGCTGATACTGTTCTTGGGTTGGCTCTTCCCAAGTCCTCCACAAAATCTCCTCGTCGAACTCCTGCCACAAACGCATCTATTGCTCTCTCATCCGATATGTTTTCTGCCGAGTTTTTGATGATGTTCCACCTTTGGATGTACTTCCTCATTGATTCATCATGTTTTTGTCGACATGATCTCAATTCCTCGAGTGTCGCAGGGTTTTTGCAGGTAGACCGGAAGTTTTTGACGAATATGTCCTCGAAGTCAGTCCAACTGTCGATGGAACCTGAAGGAAGCTTCTTTATCCAAGATCTTGCAGCTCCACTCAAGTGCACCTGAATACTTTGCATCGCAGTTGCCCTCGTTCCGCCTATTAACTTCACTGTCTCGAGATAATCTACCAGCCAATCCTCAGGATCCTGCAATCCGTCGAATTTTTTGAAGTTATCAGGCAACTTGAACCCCGAAGGTACCCGAGTTTTTCGGACCCTCCTTGTAAAACATGGTAGCCCACACATGTCCTCTTCGGCTATCTCTGAAGAATGTCGATGCTCCCTTCTATGTTGTCGTGCTCTGTCTACCCTTGCTTGGATTTCCGTATCCCTTGCTTCACCCGTTCTCTCTGGAACTGCCTCTACGACAACAGGACGTGGACTGTTTTGCCTTGTTGATCCTTCGGGAGGTGAATTTACAAATGCTGCTCCCATGGCTCCAACTCCCGCTATAGCCATGTTGTACAGTGCCTCTTTTGGATCTCCGGCAGGTGGTTTGGACGCGAGGATGAAAGCTTGCGTCGCCATGTACCCTGCTTCTGGTGTTTTCGGGATAATGTTTCCCCTTGTGTCTATCGACATAAAGGACATGTCGAGATTTTGGACTAGGTTCTCCCTCTCTGCTTCAGGTATATTGTTTAATCGAGACCTTGCCCTGTTGCGAGCTTCTCTGTGACTGCTGCCCGAAGTTCCTGATTGTCGGCTCAATGCTGCTCTTCGCCTACTCGACGCCGATGCTGCTTCTTGCCTTTTATCGAGCTCTATTTTTTGTTTCTCGAGTTCTCGCCTGGCACGCGCGAGCTTATATTGGTACGCCTGTAACTCCTCTGGTGTTGCCGCGACAGTCATTGGTTCTGTCCCATTGATAGCTCTCTCCACTCGATCCCATACTGCCTGCGGAAATCGCACCATCTCCCGTGTTGCCGTGCCGATATATTTTGTCCCCAGTCCTCGCGTAAGGTCCGTAGGATCAACGAACGGATTTCCCGCCTCGTCGAAGTTTTCTGATGTCTGTTCTTGAGGTCTGCTTGAATCTCCGATCGCATAGATCTGATGATACTTTATTTTTTCTATTTTTTCAAGATCGGTGACACCATCATATAGACTGGCGAAGACCTTTCCCACAGTAGTAGATTTGTCGATAAAGTCGAAGTTGTCAACAATATCAGAATCGCTGCTTATATTGGAGTCCGCAGACGACTCGAAAGACATGTCACTGAAGATCTTGGCGAGTTTTTCACTTGCCCTGGTGCTGATGAAACGTGGCGAGGAGATTTCTTCGTCGCCTGACTCGACCGATGATGCCGAGCTTGAAGAGTCAGTATCGACCGCTGAGAACCTCGAGAAGGTCGGAATTTCGAGACGATACGTTCCCTCCTTTCCGACGCGAAAGTGGAACCTTCCGAACGTCATCTCCGTGGGCTCCTCCAGATACGCATATGCATCCAAACGGGAGGGCGGGTGAGGAACAAAATCAATGAGACCAGTTTCGATCTGTTTACCTCTGTCCATGATATTGCTTGCTATCGATGAAGTCGACGATCCTGAACGTGCCATCGAGATCAGCTCCTTGTCGCCTCTAAATCCCACAGACGGCGCCAATTGACAAGGTATCAACTTGTCAATGCCTACAAGTAGTAGACTAGGGTTTCGTTGGATGTAGAGGGCAAGTAGATCTCGAAGGTTTCAGCCGAAAAGTACTCGACGATTGTAAAACTAAGGTTTAGAAAACAATGATTCCATCCTTTCTTTGTCCCTCGACTCCCCCTTATATAGGAGGCGGAGCCGAGGGATTCGTATACACAAGTTTACAGAATCCGGGAGGGTTTCTGACCCTCCCCGCAAAATTACAAATTACACTTCCTATTACAACTCTATCTTTCCATAATAGTATCTTGGGCTTCCGAATCTTCTTATTCTTCGAGTCATGGGCCTTGAATAAATCCCGGGTACTATCTTCGGCAGGCCCATTGGGGATGCTTATGTCAGCGCCTACTGCAACGCCGAGGAGTGGCTTGTGCCCCATCAAGATGGAGCCCGCGTCTCCACCGACAACCCGAAGATGCAGCGCCGGCGCCCTCGTCATCCGCGAGGGGCGTGCCCCGTCTCCGTCACGCGGGAGGAAGCGGAAGACAAAGAGGGAGGCTGCCGCGGCGACCGACCACGCCGCCGAGCAGGCCGCAACCACGGAGGACGCCACGATCCGCGAGGCGATCGTGAGGTCGTTGAACGACCTCGTCCCCGCCGACAACGCCCTCCCATGTACGCGGCTCTCTTCTGGTCCAGGCAGGAGTGGGAGAGGGAGGAGGCGGAGCAGCAGCGCGAGATTCCGGAGGAGGCGGCCGCGCGGCGCGCCGCTCATCAAGCTGGAGGACAGCGGCGGCAATGAGTGGTATCGCTCGGCGACCCTGGCCAGGGTTCTAGCCGTTGGGGAGACCCGGCCAGAGCAGCAGCTAGCAGGCGCCGCCCGAGGACGATGGCGACTCCGACGACAACGACGGTGAGTGCACGACGTTCTACCACCATTTCGGCATGTAGAACGTCGTGTTTTTATGTTTAGTTAATATTCCCTCTAGCCGAATTCAAATATATTACAAATTCGGCTTATATATGTACGAACTCCTATATATGTTAAATATCTCTTATTTTAGGTTAAGTTTGAATGATTTTCGTCATGTTCCGTTTGAATTCGTCATATCACCAGGATTTCCTGGGCTCCACGCTAAGAAACTGAACCGCCACAGGCCAAAATTTACATCCATCCGGTGCTATTTAGTGCCGGATTTCGGCCTGGGAGCCCAGCAACTGGATATGCTCTTAATGGATCCTTAATGGAGGTGTCCCCAACCCTTCTGGCAACAGTTTATAGCTTGCCCACATTCTTCTACCCATCCTTCATCCTCTTCTTGATTGCATCTTGTTTTTCTTTCTTTTTGTAGTATCCATGGTGGGGAAGCTAGAACGGCGACGCTGAGGACACGTCTCACCAACCATCGATCTGCTCTCGACGACGGAGCAGACCTTTTTGGTGGAGATCTCAGCCACTGGTCGGACTTGTGTACACCCTCTCTCGGCGATTCAGGTGGGCACTAGGCGGTGGGGATTAGAGTTTCGTGTTAGTTCCTAACCATGGACGACCGACCGTGTTGGGAATGCTGAGTCAGGGAGCACTGGGAGGGCTGGGATCACGGCGACACTGCAGTGCGGCCATGGTTCCCATCTCAGTAAGGGGTGATGCACGGCGGCAACATTGACGGCCCATGTGGCGGTAGTGCAGGGACGATTGGCATGAGTTGGTATGGACAGCTCCTGTTGGTGCCTGACCGACCCGCTAATCGGACAGTCTACAACTTGGACTTTAACCTTGCCTCCCTGCTTGAGATTGCTCTTTGTCCTTTGCACTTGAACTGTTTGATGAATTGCCAATGACTGTGATGCGAACACAAATGATGTCAACATTCACCAATATTTTTAGTTACTCATCCCTTCTAAAAAAATCTAACCTGTTAATCATTACTCCTCACTGCTTACAACTAGACATGACTTTTTTTTTTTATGTTGACATCTTCCTTTAAATCTGGTTGATGTCATCAGATATGAGAATGTTTGTGCAGGCATATATATATTCCACACACATGTATTCAGTATAGTGTACCAAAAAAAATATGATGTCTATGTGCTTCAATTAGTCACCAATTCACCATACAGCTGCAGATTGGTCGATGTAGTAAGAGCTAAGTATTTTGATTAAAACATTATTCTCCCTCTAGCGCTTTGATCTTTCATCTATGACATATATTTCTACTTCCTACATGCATTATGAGATGTCGCAGTGAAGATTAGTGGATTCATTTTTTTCTTAAGCAAAATGTATCAGTTCTTCAAAGTAAGGTTGACGCTTTCGCTTTTCCATTATTTTTCATTTTCTTGTTTCCTCTTTCTCGTTTGTTGCAAAATTCGTTCCCTTCATTTTTTTTTTGTAATTCACCTGTTACATGACTGGCTGCACCTAACTAAGTCCTTACTGGTTCTATATATTGCTCACGTATGTACATTGTGATCATAATTCAAGCTCCTTTTCTAATCTTTGTCATTGGGGATGGTTAAATTATAAGCTTAAACTATTTAATCCGGTCCATGCTGCATCCAAATATGACTTATCTTCTGTTTAAAAAAACTACTGATCAAGCTGTACCGTTCATTTTCTGAGCTATTTCAGATCACCCTTCTTCGGGTCAAACCAAACATTTGTTGAGTTATTTGTGTATGTAATGGTGTAGGGCCTTTTCTTTGAGCTATATGATCTGAAGCGATGCATGATTCACTATGGTCAAAGTGGGAGGTCTACAGCACAAATGCAGTTTTTTTTTTTTTTTTTTACTTTTGCATGTATCTATTATATGTGATGTCTGATATTGCCTCTTCTTGCAGGAACAGTGAAGTTGTATTTGCATGGTGTGGTAATGTTGTCACAACACCGAGGAAAAATAATAATGTTCAACCTGACAGAACATTATGAAAACAGATACCTAGGACCAACACTACAATTTTAGCTGCACTTTAGGCAACAATGGAGTCTATACTAGGAATGGTGGTAAAAGGTATGTTCTGCTAGCTTTATCATTTACTTATAAATTGAGTGCACAACAAATTGAGTATATGCATGTCCATGTTTGCTAGAGCTGTGAAAAACGTTTTGGTCCACTGAGTGGATAAGTGTTAGGGATGGTGATACAACAATCATTCACTATAATTGATAAGTATGTATCACGGTATGACACTTACAGACGACCCATTGCACCAAGTTCAAGAAACTTTAGGCTTTTAAGGTGATACAAGCATACACGGCTTAGGTGATTTAATATTTCTTCTTATTTTATAAGGAGTGGGAGAGTGTAAGCACCCATGGAAAAGCTGTAAGTTTAAGTGACATTTGCAGGTCAAGTTTGATTTCCCTAGCCAATTTATTCGATTATGTGATGTTCCTTCCTAAATTACAAATAAATATTTTGTATCCCCTGTTCAAAAGCATCTCATGTCTATTTGGAGCTATGTATGCACATATGTTTACCATGGTATATATGGCAATTAGTAATCTTACTATTAGGTGTGTTCTCGCGTGAGATGTATTTCTTTTCTCTCTCTTTTTAGTGGATCTTCTATTTCGGATTGGGTATTGCTGATTTTACTTGAGCTCTCTATTATTCGTTAAACTAAATGGCAGTACACATACCGTGTTCCTGACAACATGATTTGCTAGAAACCGTACTCTCCTGTTGTCCATTAAGCACCATTATGTTATCGGTGAATAATTGACACAATTCAAATCGTCTGAAAGCTTAATAAGCATGCTTTGGTATTCATGGCATCCACTCAGCACGATAAATTTTCTTATGTAAATAAGCTTTATTATAAAGACATATGCCATGACAGAAAAAATGACAATGGTCCCAGAGGAAGAAATATTCTATATCAACTTATCATCAAGTGATACAGAAAGATCTATAGGATGTGTTGAAGTATCTTGCAAAGAGCAGTCAGCATGAGAAGATCAAAAGACATAAATAATAATACTTCCTATGATCCAAATTAATTGACTTCACTCTGTCTACATACGGATGTACCTAGATACGTTTGTTAACTAGATACATCTATTTTTAGACAAAGTGGAGTCAAGTAATTTGAACCGGAGGAAGTACTAAAACCGCCAAATGATATGCAAATAAGAGGAAACGCAAAACAAAACAAAAAGGTTAGCTTCAAGATGATTAAAGGACTCACCAAATAACCTGATTTCTTAGCAAAAAGGATAATATTGTCCAATAGAGAAGTCCAGAGCATTTCCTTTGTCACTTTACTTTTGATAGTTTACGCGAGTATACATATGTACTCTCTCCATTCTTGAATACAAGGCCACTATCGAAAATACATTTTTCATCTATACAAAACCACTAACACTAATAGAGAAAATCTGAATAGATTTCTACCTAGTAGGATGGTGCTTATTAATGTGAATGTTGCATGCAGCCATAGAGAAGAACGCACCACATGCAACACCTTCAATTGACTCGAAACACAAGAACATTTTCAAATAATTAATCATGCTATTTATTAGTTAGATTTGTTTTCTTAGTACCTAGAATATGAGTCTGTGGCCATGTATACAAGAACAGAGAGAGTATTATTCAACAGTTGATCCATATCCTTGCTTTTAGTTGCAAAAATGAAAATTCCACCACGGTATACTGACAGTTTAAGTCATGCTATAAACTCTAGGTTGCACCATGGTACACTGAACCAATACACCAAAAAGAAAATGTATCAAAAAATATAGCAAATCTGATGGAATAAAAAACTGCAGGACCAAGCTCACAGCATGAGAACAGATCAGATTAAATACACATCAGCTGACGCAAGGACGACAGCGGTGTGGTGGCGGTGGGGGCATTGGGGGGGTGGGGGTGGGGGGGGGGGGGCTAATAGCTCAGCCACCGAGAACCCTACCTTGGGCGTTTCGCAAAGAAGAGAAGAGAGCAGAGGAACAGGAGGTGCTAGCGGTGGACCGATTCGGTGGACCACCTCTCGGTTTTTGTCTGTACTATTTTAACGTAACTGAGCACATGCCCATCAGTGATCACACAGGGCTTTCACCAAGCATAAAGCTTGGAGTAATGAGGATATTTTCCTTCGATTTCTTCATTTGTGGTTCAGTAAGCTCATCAAGAACTATACATTAAGGTGGTTTCTTGGCCCGAAGGTCTTTCTTAACTGTTCCAACAACCTTATGAAATGTATCTTCAGAAAGTTTTGCTACCTCTTGTTTCTCTGATCTGAGAACGTCGTTTGCAGAATTTGGAACATTATAGTTGAGTAACATCTTTAGAAACTACCAACTAGTAGCAAAAAAACAAATGAAAATTTGTTTCTCGATTGTTAATTAGATTTTGAGCTAATCTAATTTGTCCATGAGGATGATAAGTGATCTTGCAAAAGAGCTGTACATCTGCAGTCTAGTGAAACTGGACTGCAGTGGGAATATAAACAAGTCTTTTTTGCGTAGGAACGTTTTCTACAGCCCAATTGCAGGCTCAGATTGACGATCCATGTAACGTGGTAAAATCAGTGACCAGAATATCATGCATGATTTGGGAGGATCGTGGTGAAAGCTATCTTCACCATCAAAGGGGAGTTGGTGATGGTGACGGTGATCCGTTGCTCCCTGGTGTGGATCTGGTTCCTGATTTTTTTGCCAGCTTCGCTCTTGAATTCCCAACGTGTCTTCCTCATTTCTTGCTTGCACCCTGCTCCAAATCATCTCCTAATCTTCCCACGATGACCTACCCACACTCCATGCTGGCATTCTCAATCTTCTCCTGCAGCTTCCCTGTATTCCTTTCTCCATCTTAGTATGCTCTTCCACCATAGGAATACAGGAGCCATAGGTGGCGTGTCGGTGGCGTCAGGTATGAATCTGAATCAGAGGCGAAGAGGTAGGCCACCGCAGGGAGAAGTAAGGCCCTGCATCACTGCTGCCATCAAGGAAGAGATCAACATAGCGGGTGCCCTCCGCGCCGACTGATGGATACGACTAGGGGTTGCACCGGCTGTTGCAACCAAAGTTTCCCTCGCTAAATGTTAGGTGTTCAAGATCCAAGACCTTGGAGGAATGGGTTGACTGCCTCGGAAAATATTGCAGTGCCAGGTTTTTGGAGATCCAACAGATTCGGGGATCATGTCAACTGCCTCAGCAAGCAGGGAGGCTCATGTAAGCACAGATTGTATTACCGGATGACCTCACGTGCCAACATCAAGCACTAGGAGTTCATCCTCCGCTGGAGCCTCAAGGTCATTTTCCCTGGCCGGTAATACAATCTGTGCTTACCGCTTCCCAAAGAAACAGGCTGTCACTGGATCAGGACGGCATGTGCTTAGATGCAATTGCATGAATTTTGCTTGTCAATTTTATGATGAGACTGTAATTGACTAGCTAGCCTACCCCAACTTGCATGGGAAAAAGGCTTTGATGTTGTTGTTCTGTTATTGACTAGCTGAAGAACATACCTCAGATGAGATTTATTTCTATTGCTTCCATAGCACTGATTCTAAAGCACTTGCTTGCATAAGATTAAACCCGAAGCTTTAGTTCTACTGATACATATCGACAACCTAATTGCATCTCATTCCTTATTCTTGTGGAAGTTCATTACTTATTTGTTTCGTCTACTTTGGTTTCTTGCCCTGTTATGCTTAGTCTTGGCCCTACTATATTATTTAGTGGATGTCCTTGCAGGTGAAAAGTTAGATGATGGGAGAACTCCAGGAGCTCATTCTGTTGGTAGGGATAACTTGAAAGCATAAATAAAAGGAGGATTCATGGGGCTTCACTAATTGATAGCATTATCTAGGGGGTGTCTAAAGTGGATTTACAAACAGATATATTATCCGCACAGTATGTGTTTCTGGGCAGACTATCAATACTTCTACTACTAATCTATGTTAAAGTAATTGGTGATACTATGGATGAATCATGCATCACTAATGGACATGCCCCTGTCAGTGAGAATTTCTTGATAAGTGACATTCTATTTTAGTTTCACCAATATTAGGATGAATGGTCATAGTTAGTTGGCCACATTCTGGAGGGAACCCATGTTAGTTCCAGGTTTAAGTTCAACAGTATGCTTATGAATAAAATTCATCTAATGTATCACAATATATACATTATTGTAGACTGAGGATGAGACTACAAAGATTGCAAAAACATTTTATCAAACTATAATCAGGCAATTCCAGTCATAGTACTACATGTTTTAGTTCGATACAAAATAGAAAGGGAGAATACTACATCTCTTCATTTTCACATGTGATTTCTGACAAAAGTATTTTCTTTGGAACTAGTAGTAACTTTCCAACATATTCTCATGTAGACAAGATAGGTATGTAGTCTAGAAAAAGATAGGTACCAATGTACCATAGGCAAAGTCAGTGCAGCATTTCATAAAGCAACAGAATACCCAATTCAGACTGGCTCTAATTTGGCATAGTGTCCCGTAAGGCGCTATTTGGCATAATATCCCATAAAACACTATTTGGCATAATATCCCATGAGACACATTATATGTCTAAATAGTATTCAGGTCTCAAGACAATGTCATGACTTCATTTCTGGGATGGGAGAACTATTTTTCAATGAAAAGGCAGGGTTGTGTCCTAGAAAAATGAAAAGACAGGATTCCTTGAAAAAGCAACTATAAAGCACCTCAGCAGCTCTTTGCTTGTCATGGTCCCTACTAGCCTACAACACCTACAGACCTAGCTGGCAAATTCTAGCTGCACTGAGCCAAGCAGTAAGAATCTGGGTGCTGCTGATGCCAGGAAAATTATGGTGTCATCTGATCAGCATATGCATGATCCAACTAAAGCAGACAATTCCACACCAAAGATGCTAAAGAACATCCTTACAAATGCTCAATCGCATCACTTAATCCATAGCAAACAGTGTCTCCACGCCAACATCTCAGTTGTATCAGGGATCATCATGGTGAACAACAGCTACCCTTGTCAAAATGCACAGCATGCACATAAAACATAGATATACCTCAGATAAAACATAGCTATCCAAAATGGCACAACGTAGAGATAAAGCATAGCTATACCTCAGCTCGTGTGACCTTTTATCCTTACATATATTGCAGCCCTGGTCAGAAGCTTCAGGGGTGGTGGAGCCAGCCAATCCTCCTAGTCCAAATTGACCACCGCAGCCCTTCTTCACGACGGCGCCACCCATCTCGTTAGCCTTATCGCCCTCCTACAGAACACAAAGATCGCCATCAACACGCTTTCGCACCCAAAAGTCTGAAACCTCACCCATCAAAACAAATTGAACTCGGTCGTACTCACAACGGCGGCGACAACAACATTGAGAGGAATGGACCACTAGGTCAAAATGGTGAAGAGATCAAACGGTCAGCAAATCACCAAGAATCCTTCCAACCTGGGCACGAATCATACTTTAGATGTTTCCTCGATGGCGATCTGATGTGAATGAGAGGACAACCCTTCATACATATCAAGCAATCGGCCATATCAGCTTCAAGAATTACTTGACAAAGAACTATGCTAACAAACGAACCCTGCTTCTTGAAGAGAAAGATTGTGCTACCACGAAAGGTCTTGCTGATTTTTTGCTAAAACAGTATGCATGAGAAGATAATTTATTAACCAATACATAAATAGTCAGAAATATTGTGAGGACAAACAGTACCAGCAGCCCAGTACATAAATAGTTCCGATAACATAACTAGCATGAATTGATACACTGGAAGACTAAATACATATAGTTTGACAGCTTTCATAATGTCTGGACACCAAGATACTTAGACACGCCCCTTCATCAATATGGAAAGCTTCTCCCGAACAAGGCAGGACCAAGCAACAGAGATCTCCACCTCATAGTCATCAATGTAACATAAACCATGACTTACATTGCTCTTTTGGGCATCAAAGAATATATGACCGCGGGGAGCTATATCCCCAGATCGTGAGTAAGCATAAACAATAACTTTGAGCCGTCTGCCTAATTCAACAGAAACGACATGCCTTGCCAAATCAAGATAACCATCCTTGCACACGGACATTGCTCCATCTTGAAGCACAACTTGCCGAAATGAGGGCTCAGTAATATGTTGAGAATCAGGCAATATACCATTCAGAGGTGTTGAGGAGCAGACAACTCTACATCCATATTTAAAAGGAGGCGAACTATCTTTTTTTTTTGCAGGTAAACTACCTTCAACAATACGGACACCCACAATAGTGGCCTGGACCGATTCTTCAAGTTCCTCAGAGCTTAACACTATCGTGCAAAGGTTAGTGACAAGAGGGGTATATAGGGTACATAACCCACAATAATTATCCCTGTAATACCAGGTATCGGTCATCAACACTCTATCTTCAGACTTTGTTCTTCCCTTTGCTTTTAGCTCGATTTCCAAGTGAATAGGGTCCCGAGTCACAATTGCACGAGACGGACCAGTCAAGCGCAAAAATGGATCCTGCATTTGCCATTAAATAATCAGTTTTGCTAAGCTAGAAGTATTTTTCCCCTCCCCCTGCATGCACCTTGTGATTGTCTATTGTTTAATAGAGCATTGCTTGACAAGTGTTTTAACAGAACGTAATTCTAGATTCACCTCCTTTGAACTAATCAACAAGTGCGCAGATAACTAGAAGAGAATATAAATAATATGATAAGAACCTTTTGAGTGAGTGTTTGACAGTCATCCCTTCCACGCAGGAAGATAATGTTGCGATTGCGATCCACATTGTCTCGGGCAGCAACTACACCGTACACATCCAGCGGCCATGTCAACCCAAGAGCCTTTTTTATTTCCGCGACTTTGATGGAGTAGAACTGCAAGGTTCTCCCAGTAGAAGCAGCATATGGGATGCGTCCCGGTGCACAATATGTAAAGTGCATAGGACTCAATAACGCTGCAGCCATCACAGAAGAAGATTATTACAAGTAAATTCTCCCGTCCTACTTGTTAGGCATAAACAAGAAGCAGATCAGTGGCATGTTAACTCACTTGTGTCTTCGAATCGACCACAGCGTCCAAACTTGCTGGACCACGACGTTTCCCACTTGCGACGGTAGTCATGAAAGAGCTTCTCTTCCTTCTCCATGGAAACTCTCGGCGACCCCTTGTCCCTCTCTTTTGTTTCCTCTGTCTCCAAGTTGATTTTGGTCTTGTCCTCCGTCTCCATGGAGATCCTCAGCAGCACCTCGTCCGTCTCCTGGACTTACTTTACCTCGCTCAATTTGAAATCCCTCTCGCACGCGATTCTATAAATATTGTGTCGCAGCTTATTGAACAGATCGGAGATCGAATTGGATTGATGTTCCTTCTGCGACAGGGTGCAGAACTTTTCCATCTCCTCCAAGATTGACTCTCTGGATTCATATCGGATCCTCCGCTCCCGCATCACCGTGGTTGATTCTCCCTTTTGTCCTCAATCCTAAACTGCGTTTCCCGGGTCAACCCCAAATCGGTTAGTATGTCGACTATGTCGCCCATAAGAGCATCTCCAGCCGTATTTTCAAGCAAGGTTTTAGATAGATTTCCATATCAAATATGATCATGAATACGATGTGATGCATAGCTATAATTTTTACATCAAACATGATCATAATATTCTGTTTTACATGTTGAGAATACCGGGCCTGATATTTATGAAGCGTTTTCAGCCCGTAAAAACCGTTTACAGGGTCCTTTACACGTCCGATATGGATCGACTAAATACGGGACCTACTAAACTTGCTTTTACGTACTATAATATGCAGTGGTATATTGGGTCACCGTACATTGTTTGTGTTTTTTGGACATAAGGCTTTGATGACCTACTTTGAGATGGAGGTAGTAATAAAATCTCTAAATCCCCTTTTTCAAAAAAATGGCCTAGCTTACACATATGCTAGGTACAATATATAGCTTATATAGCTGCGCATATTAATTTGAGCCGGCGGGAGTAGTATTTTTCTGTTTTTTTCTATTCTCACGATTAAAACATGAATCAACCATCTTATTTTTATGTTAACGTAAAAGTTGGACTCGAACTAGGTGGATGGATTTACAGCATATCCACCCAACGCTCCACTAGTATGCATCTTGCCCACTGAAAATTAACACAAGTAGCACTAGAATATCAACGTCTTACGCACCAAACAGGCATGCCCGTCAGAGCTCCAAAAGGGCCTTATGTCATCCTAAATTTGTGACTGCACAGGACTTAACACTGAGCAAAATGTAAGTAAAAATGCTTATTCTCGAGTTCAATGCTCTTATTCAATACGCAGCCCACGTTCTGCAAAAGCAATAGCACCTACAAGATAGCTGGCAGGCATGGAGTCTTTACAATAGGAACAGTATCTCTACGATCAGGTGCATCAAAGCACCGATGTGATTTACCAAAAAAATGTGCAAAAGAAAAAAAAAAGAATATAGATAAGTAGTTGAACACATGTTGACCAAAGGTTTCACCGAATATAATTTACAGATTCCCAGATGGATGGACTTAGGCTTTCGTTGGCCATGTTGCTTGAGCTGACATGATTATGCCCACGATCACTCCAAACAGGCCCAAAGCACTGCCGAAGATTTCAATCACCAGGATCTTTACAAAGAGTGTTGAATTCTGAGCATCAGACAGTGCACAGCTGCTTCCAATTACTCCCACGCATACCCTGAAGGTTCGAAATCTGATCATCTGGAACCATGGAAACATAATACACAAGAAAACAAAATCTGAACTCTGGCACTTACCCGCAAACAAGATTAGCAAAGCCAACAATGAGACCTGAGGCAAAGATTGCATAACCAGCTCGCATGGACTCTGGATCATGCATTCGGGATGTTGGCACACTTTCAAGCTTTGTTTGGAGGATGATTGCCACGATTACACCATAAATTGCAACAGCCTCACAGAAGATGACACTGTAAAGCAAAGGAGATACATGTATGTATCAAAAAGTTAGAAGGCAATACCCACGATATGCTAATCAGAAAATTGAGAATTAACACCAGATAAATTTCTACTACATAATTAGATGCAAACATCCCAACCAGCTTTGCCAAATTCACAAGATTGTATTTCTTTTCTTACTTTCCTCAAAAGAGGCATAAATCATTAGATGCCAAGATAAGCCCATCTGATGGTGTTCAGTTGAGTGAGTGAAATTATGGGAATTACTGACGACATAATGCAATCTTTCTCAAACCAGGAGGCTCCTGTTTCCTTACACAAATACCGAGAGTTCTTACAGAGAGACAGAGGCAGGTTATAAGCCAGGTATGGAACTTATTTCAGGGACTAACGCAAAAAAAAAAAAAAAACTTCAAAAACATCTTGGCACAAAAAGGAGCCACCCGCTTAAATGACCAATTAAACCGTGTTTGTCTGTTAAGGATGAGATCCAGCATCATCCAGTCATGCAAGACGAGTAATTAATTTTTTTAAGCTACCAAACACATCCCAAAAATCAAGTAATCCATGTTGTGTTATCCACTGCAAACTGTTAGAAGAGTACTCATATGCATCACGATGTATTGTAAGTGCCCTTTGCCTCAGAAATTACAAATGACAATGCTGAGTTCAAATGAGCAAAATAACTAATAGGTTGTTAAAAACATATACTTTATTCACAAGATGCACATGCTATGACTCCCTCCGGTCCATATTAGTGGACTCAACTTTGTCTAGATACGCATGCATCTAGTCTAAAAACTTAGCTAGATACATACACATCTAGATGAGGTCCATTAATATGAACCAGAGGGAGTATACCAAAGCTATAATTAACGAAACTACTGAAATTCATCACCACGACTCCATCTTTATTACTGGTTGGACTACACAAAACGTTAAATATGGCCTACTAAATAAATAGGGGCAGTGCAGATCTCACCGAATAACGGACCAAACACTCCACTAGTATCTCCAATATTGGTTAAGCTTGTACTCTAGTAACAAAGCAGTTTTAGCTTGTGTATTAACAAGTGTATAAAACTGTCAATTTAACTCCCAGGTTCCTATCAGACTTGGTGTTTCTCCAATACAGCATATGTACTTGTGTGCTTCCTCCTCTAGCTAAGTGCCTGTGCTACATGACATTATTTGTGAAGTGAAAACACCTTACTTTACATATTAAGACTATAATAGATTAAGCATGAATGATGATCATCCGTGCAGAGCCAACATTATAGTTACACACTTATAATATTATCATTCTAATGAACATCCTACATCACAACAATAGTAGAGCAATAAAAGCTACAAGCACAGCTTTGAATGATGAATCAAATGATAAAGCCCAACTAAAGAACAAGACTGCACCACGCAAGATCACTGGACGAACTTGATTTCCCTAACCATAACAGAGGAACTTGATTTCCCCTAGCTAATTGTCTTTTTCACACAGCCCATAAAAATGTCCTTTTGTCACAAAATTTGATGTGTGAACATTGCATATCCGTATGTACACCCAGAATTTTGTTTCAGAATTTATTGACATTTTAAAATACATTTCAAATGTATTTTTCATAATAGGTGAATTTGGACCTATGAGCCAAAACAACATGTCCCCTCCAGCTTTGACTTTCTATGTACCACGATCCAGTGAAGTTGATAGCAGTATAGCTTTTGTGTGTTGCCAGCATATGTGCATGCGGAGCGCTTGTGAAAAACTTAGAAAACAATAAATTCAGTTTGATAATAAAGTGGGAAACGTGAGGATTCAGGATGCCTGACTGAGACAACAATTGGCTAAGGATCTACTTCCAGGTTAGACATCACGATAGTTTCTTCACATGGTAAGTATAAGCGGTAACAAGAAGTATCAACAAAGAGTGAGTAGAGGTGAATTATACATGACAAGGACGCTACAAATCAATAGTTTACAAAAACAAAGTTAACCCTTCATATATATACCATAAAGGCCATAATGACAAACTTAAGTGATGATGAAAGGTTCAGGTAGGTGGTAATAAATGCACATTGTTGCCAGCCAGCCAGCCAGCCAGCATTCGTTAAATGTCTCATTAGCGTATTCTTGAGAGTATTTGGATAGCTTGCAACTGAGACGATGCCCTGTTCTTCCTACCAAGAGATCTATGTAAGTCAACTCATATAGAGTAATTGACCAGAGAAAGAATCCAGGATGCATAAGTACTTTGCAGAACAAGACAAGAGAATGGCAAGCTAACTTGAAGCAGCACTAACAGAAGAATGGTACTTGGCTCTATTCAACTATCCTCCTAACAAATTTCCTCGAGCACTGACGTTAACTAAGCTCACAGAAGAAACAATGCCCAACCCGTTGAGGGCTTGATGCAGCCTCGCATAATCATCAATTTCAAAGCGGCACGAAATCACAAATCAGGAGCTAACAGCGAGCGAAGCAGGGCCAAATCTAGCTACCGCGGCGCAAGCGAGACGGCACGGAACCAAAACCAGGCCCATGACGGCAGCAAGGCTCACCTGATGAGGTTCTTGGAGGTGATCCTGGGCGCCTTGATGGCGGCCCCGATGAGGCTGCTCCCCGTGATGAAGATCCCCCTGCGAGAGAGAGCAGCGTAAGCAGATCCGAGCAGATTTGCGTGAAGGAGGGGGGGGGGGAGATTTGGGCTCACCATGCCGCGCCGAGGACGGAGACGCCGATGGACACGGCGATGCCGATGGCGGCGAAGGTGTAGGGCGAGATGTGCACGAGCGCGCGCGCCCACGACGACGAGTCCGACGACATCCTCCCGCCTCGATCTCCTTCCCCACCAAATTCGCCGGTGCGCGCTGTGCTTGCTGGATCGGGGATTTTTTCTTCTTCTTCGGGATGGTTGGCTGGATCGGTGACTGCACGGGCAAGGAAGAGAGAGAGAGGAGAAGGAAGATGTGTGCGTGGTCTGCACGAGGACCACCCAGCCGTGGTGGGCCCAGATGGTGTGCGGACCGTCCGATCTGGCTATGGATGGCGCAGAGAAGATCGTGGCGGGCCCACGTGCCTGTCTTCAGACCGAGCGCTAAGCCCAGATCTTTCGGACGGGCCAGGGCTGGAAAGCTGTTGGGCCAATGGAGCTTGGTCGCACCGAACCGATTGGTCGAGCCCGCTCAAAGAAGAAACGGAACGGACCGTCTCGGATACGGACATGGACTCCGTTTCCAATAGCGTCGCACGAGCCAGCCATCCCATACATAGCGTCGCGCCGGGATTCTCCACAAGTCTACTTCCGATCTCTCGACTCGAGTCGACCGCGAGAAGGGAACAGGCGTCGCCGGCCGCCACCATGGACGCCGAGAAACTCGAGTCGCTGCTGGAAAGCATGCTCCAGCTGAGCCTGGACTCGCCGCAAGATAGCGACGGCGTCGCCGATCAACTCGCCGCGGCTGTCCCGGCACAACCCGCTGCCGCGGCAGAGAGCATCGGATCGGCGGGTGACTGGGCAGAGGTCCTCGTGAGCCAGCTGGTGAGCGCCACCTCCGTGGAAGATGCCCGGTGCAGCGCCGCCAAGGTCCTCGAGGCATTCGGGGGCAGCGTCTGCTCTCGCGCCGCGCAGGTACAGGGCGACAAGGACCAGCTGCTGAGAACCGCCATGCAGCATAACTCCCTCCTGAAGAGGGCGGTACTAGCGCAGCACCGGCGGCGCCAGGAGGACGAGGAGAAGGGCAGGCAACTCCAGGGTCAGATCCTCCAGTACCGGGAGCAGGTCAAGCGGCTGGAGGCGGACAAGTACGCGCTGTCCGTGCACCTCAGGAACGCAGCGCCCGGGAGCTCCATGCCGGGGAACTACCACCCGGAGGTTTTCTGAACACACGGTAGGAAATCGATCAGAAAAAACGAATATTAGCAGGTTGATTTCCATAGCGTGAGGATCTCATCCTCCGTCCAGGCAATGTACGATTTTTTTTTTAAAAAAAAAGAGAAAATCTCACATTTTTTTGGTAAATTGTTTTAGACAATCTAAATCTCACAATTTAGTAAGCTTGACTTTGTTTTTCGAACAAATTAGGCCACATGACAGAGGAAGCGGTTCTCTTGTGTTTTCTTAGGCTGAACAAAAACTAAAGAAAACCGCCTCCTACCATGTGCATCTAACTTGTGGGTTCGGGGTGTAGATGACATCATGACAATGTCAAACTTATCAAATCGTGGGATCTAGGTTATCTAAATCAATTTACCACATTTTTTTATTTTTCTGATAAGATTTTCTTTTGTTGTGGTTTGTGAAGCTCTAGTTCTAATAAATGTGGTTTTGTGAAATTTGCTCTATTCAAGTGAGAGATGCCCGACTTGATTTCGTCGGTAGTACTCCCTCCATCCCACCAAAATTATCTCAACTTTGTCAAAACTTGAATGCAACTGCCTACTAGATAGTGTCTAGATACATCCAAATTTTAACAAAGTTGAGACACTTTTGGTGAGATGGAATGGAGTAATTGTCTGAGTAAGTAAGTTTGTTAGCAGGGGTAGAGCCCTAGGTAGCATAAGATTGGAGCTAGACTTCTTTTATGTTCAAACTCTTCCATTATTTCTTGTTGTTCCCCTAAACAAAAATTTATGTTTTGTTATTATTGTGTACAGATCTTTATACCACATCAAAAAAAAAAAGCAATTAGACTTGCTTTAGTCATTATGTTGTTGGACAGGTTAAGTGTAATTGATATCACCTTAGTATTAATATTATTTTATTGAAAAAGTAAGAAAAATAATTGTTAAGTAAGAACGAACCGTAGTTAAGTCGACGCTTTGCTAGGTTTGCTCTCTATCTTGCAATCCTTAGGGCATCTCCCGCGGCGGCGACACAACGTTTTCGTCCGCCGTGACCGGAAATGCGTCTGGGGCCTGTTCCAGCGGGGCGACGCAAAGTGACCGGGCCGTCCGCGGAGACGCAAACCTGGCCCAAATATGCGCCAGGTTTGCGTCTCGGCGGACGTCCGGAAACGTCGCTCGTGTCTGGCGGACGTTTCGGCTGGCCCGCCTGGCAGCGACCCTGCGTCGATGCGTCTTCTCAAACGCGCCAGCGACTGCAAAGCTGCGTCGCTGCATCGTTTCGGCTGGCCCGCCTGGCAGCGACCCTGCGTCGATGCCTCTTCTCAAACGCGCCAGCGACTGCAAAGCTGTGTCGCTGCATCGCTTCGGCACACTGCGCCACTAATGGCGACGATGCCTCGGCTGCCGAGCGGCCGCCCACCTCCGCCAACCAGGTTAATGGCGACGCCACGCGTCCCGCGGCCACCGCATGCCGCCGGCCTATATAAAGGGGGCGCGCGTTCTTCTTCCTCATCCACTCCTCCAAAGAAACCCTAGCTAGCCGCCACAAAGCTCGACCGTAGCGCCGCCTAGGTGTTCCTGCGACGCAGCCAAGCCCGCGAGGAAGTCCATGGCCGGTCCTGGTGGCCGGCGAGGCGGTCGAGGCCGCGGCCTGGCGCCCCGTGGCCGGGGCAGGGGCCGCCGTGGTGGAGCAGCTACGGCCCCACGCTCGCCGTCGCCTGCGCCCTCCTCGTCCTCGCAGGAGGAGGGCTGCTTCGAGTTCCTCCTCCGCATCGACGACGACCCACTCGCCATCAAGCGTCTACCGGACAAGTTCGCCGAGTTCGTCGACGGCGTCGAGCCGGCGCACTTGCAGCTACGGGAGGCCAGCTGCAACTTCTGCCGCTGGATCGTGGAGGTCCTGTTCGACGGGCAGGGCAAGATGTACCTGCACACGGGGTGGGACAAGTTCGCCCGTGACCTCGACCTCGAGCCCGGCTGCCAGCTCACCTTCCTCTACGAGGGGGACGGCGAGATGATCGTCAAGGTGTTCGACGATACAGCCTGCCGCAGGCACTACCACACCGACGACTCCGGCTCCGACACCGATAGTTAGAACGTCGAGTGTTCTTTCTTTGCAGCGAATCTGGCTATAGGCCAGACGAAGCCAGTAGTGAAGGTCTCTGTCTGTTCTTCCTCGGTAGAACCAACAAGGACACCGTCTCCTCCCGCTGGATTTTCCAGTTTGGATGATTAGGTGTGCCCTCGAATGTTCTTCCTTGGCAGCGAACATACGGAAATCAACACAAGTGGCTTCTGTTTTTTTAAATTTTATATTTGTGTCAACCATGGTTCAAACTATGTGTTAGTTTGTGTAAACCATGTGCCTAACTATGTGTTAGTTTGTGTAAAATCATGTTTTAAAATGTTATATTTGAAACTATGTTTAAATGGAGAAGAGGGAAGAAAGGAAAAAAAATTAAATGCGTCGCCCCGCTGGAGCAGACCCAGACGCAAATGGACGCGCGGACAAAAACGGTCATTTTTGCGTCCGCAGCGTGACATAAACGGACGCTCGCGGACATTAAAATGCGTCGCGCCGCTGGAGATGCCCTTAGGTAGATGTACACATCGGCCACAGCTTTTCCTTTTTGTCTGAAAACTGAAAATGGAAAGCAGTGTGACCTTGACAGTGTACGTGCGGACCAGAAAAAAGGCTCGTCCTGAATCTACATGTACCTACTGTAATGTGACCACTGACCAGCCCACTCGCCACTGCAATGTACCTACTGCGTTGACTAAACCATCGACTTCTCCCATGTCAACCATAAGAAAGTTTGACCTCCCACTCTGAAACCTGTCTTGGCAACCTGTACTTGATCGTGCATGCTACAAACATGTTAAAGTTTCAGTTCCAACATATTCCATGATTAGTACACAGATATTGCAGCCAATCTCCCGAGCATTGAGCCAAACAGTACACGAATATGCTTTTCTTCCCCTTTCTAAACAACAATATTCGAATGGAAGCCGGTTTTCTCCTCGTGTTATCAGCAGCCTTACCTACTGCATGGTGTGATGCGGCGCCTCCGTCAGTCAAGAGACTACATGCAGGATTGACCGGTTCGTCCATTCCATATGAACCTCCGAAAATCTCCATGACCTACCTCTGCCACTTGCCCTTGATCGATCTGGTCAACTCTACTTGATTTTATAGCTAGTCTAGCTTAAAAAGGATTAAGAACATTCCAAGTACCCGTCAATATGGCTATGGGCAAGCCAAACCACTGGGTATGCCAAAACAGCATGCACTGTTACGTGATCGGACGGTCCATGTCACACCATGCATTCTTCTTAGACAAAAGCTTAAGAAGGATGTCTCTGCTTGTCTGGTCAAATGAGAACCTTCCGTTTGTTGTTTGTTCTTTAGAAACAGAGACAAGAGTTTTGTTTCGTCTCATTTATTAAGAAGAGAATTGCCCGATTTTAGCGGAAAACGGACGGTAACCGTCTCAAGCACCCTCTTGCATACTGTCACAAAACATGACCGCCGGGAGAGCACACCCAGCCAACCTGGCTTCCGTTTGTTTAGGTGTCAACATCTAATGAGAATCATCAGTTTTTCCAAGACGCCGTACTCTCTCAGAAGTCAGAACATATCAAGATCAACAATAGTATGCACGAACATATCAAGAGTAATTATACTATGTGGTGATGTTGCCAGAATAAACTGGAGAGCAGCTTGTTGAATTGCTACGCACGTACGTATGCGCTTTCGTACAGCCTCTGCCTATGCGGCGTCGCCTTTCTGCTTCCGGCGTTGAAGAGTTCTCGTGGCGTCTTATTTTCGGTCGGGGTCTGCCGCGCTACGTCGACGTCTGAACATCTGACCCCTGCCTCTGATAGCTTATGGATGTTCACGAACGAAACCTGGTCAGTTTTTCTTTGAGCTTGAAACCTGGTCAGCTGATGCAGTTTTCAGACAGTATGACATCGTAACGACTAACGAGCAGAATAAAATGACCGGCATGTGTTGCTGCTCGTGAGGCATTGGGTGCTGACCTCTATCAGTGCGTGTCCCATTCGCATTCGTCCCGACAGCTTAGGGATGTGAACATCTCGATTTGGGTATGTTAGAGCATCCTCACCCAGGGTCCCTAGATAAACAACGGCAGAAGGGCCGGTACTGTGTTGTTGAGGACCTCGGTAGGCCGGTAGTACCCCTTTTGATATAGGAAAGGGTTCCCACACCGGCCACCCCTATAATTTTAGGGACCTCGGGAGTTTTCATTCAAATTTAGTTATATTTTACGAAGTTTAAAAAAAACTGCTATAGTTTAATTAAAATCTAGCCTACTAGTTACCAGTTGGGGCCGCGACAGGCCATCCTCGCCATCGTTCATCCCCTTGGCCGCCTGCTCCATCGCCTTCCTTGACAGCCTTTCTTCACGCATCTGGCGGTGCAACATAGCCGCGGGTATCGCTAGAGATCCCTTGCGACGCTCGGCCTTGAGTGTCACCCACCACTCGCGGGACGCTTCGTTCTGGGTGACCCTTGCTTCTTCGAGGGAAGCCTCCTTGGCCTGGCGCTGAGCGGAGCTCGAGCAGCCATTGCCGCTCAGCCGCCTCCTCCGTGGCCACATGTCACGCTCGAAGATGGTGGCGCTGGTCTCCTCGAACACTTATTCTCTAACCCTCCTGTCACGCGTCATGTTGAGGGACGCCAGTATAGCCGCCTGCTCCGGGTCCTTGACAAACTCCTCCTCCCGTGGCCCACTTCACCTCCTCCTCGGCGACCTCAGCATATGCGTTCGCTACGAGCTTGGTTCCACTAGTCGAACCCGGAGTCATCGGACTCATCGTTGAAAGCGAAGTACGCCTGCTCAAGCTCGGGCTCGGGTGGCGGGGCCACAGGCTTGGGCTGCAGAGGCATGCAACCAATGCGCCCAACATGGAGTAGGTGGTGGCGAGACCATGCGACAGAGGCGAGTGTGGCGGGAGGTGTGGAGGATAGGGCGACAGAGACGAGTGAGGGGGAGGTGTGGAGGCGTGTGCAGCAGGTGGTGCTATAATATAGGAGGATAGGCGTCTCCGCTTAGGGAACTGGCACATCCATTAAGATGGTGAACCACCTCATGTGAGATGTCTCACTAAAGCATGGAACAGCGAGTGGGGACTGAAGCGATAGACGGGAACTAAAGCAGCGGTTGGGAGAATGAAACTACGGAATAGTTGTGGAATTGGTTGTGTGGCGGCCAGGTGGGACCCACGGGTGAAATTCGACGTGGCGCGGAGCGTCAACGCACACACTTCCTGATGAGCTCAGATTGCACACCGTTGGGGAATCCCAAGAAGAAGGTATGATGAGCATAATAGCAAGTTTTTTCTCAGTAAGAAAACCAAGGTTTAATCGAATAGTAGGAGAAAGGCGTGACTTCTGAATGTGTTGCTAGCTAACTAGTGGCAGGGCGCACTACCGGCGTCAGCAACAACGTGGAACCTGCACACAACACAACCAAAATACTTTGCCCCAACTTACAGTGAGGTTGTCAATCTCACCGGTTTTGCTGAAACAAAGGATTAACTGTATAGTGTGAAAATAGATGTTTGTTTGCAGTGAAATTAAAGAAAACGGTATTTGCAGTAAGTAAACACAACAAGATGATTTTATCAGTGTAAAAGAAAAGACCGGGGTCCACAGTTCACTAGAGGTGTCTCTCCATAAAAATAAATAACATGCTGAGTGAGCAAATTGCATCTGGGCAATTGACAGAATAAAGACCATACATGACAAGATGATTATTATGAGATTCGTTTGGGTATTACTGTAGGATAACGTTGCATAGAAAACAAAAATTTTCCTACGGCGAACACGCAATCCAAGCCAAGATGCAATCTAGAAGACGGTAGCAACGAGGGGGTATCGAGTCTCACCCTTGAAGAGATTCCAAAGCCTACAAGATGAGGCTCTTGTTGCTGCGGTAGACGATCACTTGCCGCTTGCAAAAGCGCGTAGAAGATCTTGATCACGATCGGTTCCGGCGCCACGAACGGGCAGCACCTCCGTACTCGGTCACACGTTCGGTTGTTGATGAAGACGACGTCCACCTCCCCGTTCCAGCGGGCAGCGGAAGTAGTAGCTCCTCTTGAATCCGACAGCACGACGGCGTGGTGTCGGTGGCGGTGTAGAAGTCCGGCGGAGCTTCGCTAAGCAATGCGGGCAATATGGAGTGGAGGAGCTTGGCTAGGGTTTGGGAGGGGTTGGCCGGCCACTCTATGGGGGGCGGCCAGCTTATGGTCTTGGGGTGGCCGGCCCCCTCCCTTGGCCCCTCATTATATAGGTGGATCCCAAGTGTTGGTGTCCAAGTCTTCGAATAAGACCCGAAACCAAAACCTTCCATAGGAGGGGGAAACCTAGCCCAACTAGGACTCCCACCCAAAGGTGGGATTCCCACCTCCCATGTGGGGGGTGGCCGGCCCCCTATGGTGGAGTCCACTTGGGACTCCACCCCATCTAGGGCTGGCCGGCCATGGAGGTGGAGTCCCTTGTGGACTCCACCTTCCTTGGTGGTTTCTTCCGGACTTTTCTAGAACCTTCTAGAACCTTCCATAGAACCTTCCGCGACATTTTATTTCACATAAAATGACATCCTATATATGAATCTTATTCTCCGGACCATTCCGGAACTCCTCGTGATGTCCGGGATCTCATCCGGGACTCCGAACAAATATTCGAACTCCATTCCATAATTCAAGTGCTACCATTTCAACATCCAACTTTAAGTGTGTCACCCTACGGTTCGAGAACTATGCGGACATGGTTGAGTACTCACTCCGACCAATAACCAATAGCGGGATCTGGAGATCCATAATGGCTCCCACATATTCAACGATGACTTTAGTGATCGAATGAACCATACACATATATTACCAATTCCCTTTGTCTCGCGATATTTTACTTGTCCGAGGTTTGATCTTCGGTATCACTCTATACCTTGTTCAACCTCGTCTACTGACAAGTACTCTTTACTCGTACCGTGGTTTGTGGTCTCTTATGAACTCATTCATATGCTTGCAAGACATTAGACGACATTCCACCGAGAGGGCCCAGAGTATATCTATCCGTCATCGGGATGGACAAATCCCACCGTTGATCCATATGCCTCAACTCATACTTTCCTGGATACTTAATCCCACCTTTATAGCCACCCATTTACGCAGTGGTGTTTGGTGTAATCAAAGTACCTTTCCGGTATAAGTGATTTACATGATCTCATGGTCATAAGGACTAGGTAACTATGTATCGAAAGCTTATAGCAAATAACTTAATGACGAGATCTTATGCTACGCTTAATTGGGTGTGTCCATTATATCATTCACACAATGACATAACCTTGTTATTAATAACATCCAATGTTCATGATTATGAAACTAATCATCCATTGATTAACAAGCTAGTTTAAGAGGCATACTAGGGACTTCTTGTTTGTCTACATATCACACATGTATCAATGTTTCTGGTTAATACAATTCTAGCATGATATATAAACATTTATCATAAACATAAAGATATAAATAATAACCACTTTATTATTGCCTCTAGGGCATATCTCCTTCAGTCTCCCACTTGCACTAGAGTCAATAATCTAGATTACATTGTAATATACCTAACACCCATGGCATTCTGGTGTTGGTCATGCTTTGCCCTAGGGAGAGCTTTAGTCAACGGATCTGCTACATTCGGATCGGTGTGTACTTTGCAAATCTTTACTTCTCCATCTTCGATGTACTCGCGAATCGAGTGGTAACGCAGCTTGATATGCTTCAGCCTCTTGTGTGACCTTGTCTCTTGTGCATTGGCGATGGCACCCATGTTATCACAAGAAATGATTAATGGGTCCAATGCACTAGGAACCACACCGAGCTCTACAATGAACCTCTTCATCCATACCGCTTCGATGAAGCCTCCGAAGCCGCTATGTACTCTGATTCTCGTTGAAGACTTCGCCACCGTGCACCGCTTCGAGCTTGCCCAGCTTATCGCGGCACCATTCAATATAAACACGTACCCAGATTGTGACTTAGAGTCATCGGGATCGGTGTTCCAACTTGCATCGGTGTAACCGTTTACAACGAGCTCTTGGTCACCTCCATAACAAAGAAACATATCCTTAGTTCTTTTCAAGTACTTCAGGATATTCTTGACCGCTGTCCGTTGTTCCATTCCTGGATCACTTTGATATCTGCTAGTCAAACTAACGGCATGTGCTATATCCGGTCTAGTACATAGCATGGCATACATGATAGATCCTCTTGCCGAGGCATAGGGGATGTTACACATCCTTTCTCTTTCTTCTCGTAGCCGGTCCTTGAGTTTTACTCAATACCTTGCCTGGTAACATAGGTAAGAACCCTTTCTTACTTTCGTCCATTCTAAACTTCTTTAGAATCTTGTCCAGATATGTACTCAGGATAGCCCTATTAGGCGTCTTGATCTATCTCTATAAATCTTGATGCCTAATATATACGATGCTTCACCAAGGTCTTTCATTGAAAAACTATTATTCAAATAACCCTTAACATCGCTTAATAGTTCTATATCATTCCCGATCAATAATATGTCATCTACATATAATATCGGGAATGCTACGTAGCTCCCACTCACTTTCTTGTAAATACAGGCCTCTCCATGACACTGTATAAACCCGAAGTCTTTGATCACCTTATCAAAGCGTCGGTTCCAACTTCTTGATGCTTGCTTCAGTCCATAGATTGAACGCTGAAGTTTGCATACTTTGTCAGCATTTTTAGGATCGACAAAACCTTTGGGTTGTACCATATACAACTCTTCCTCAATATCTCCATTAAGGAACGCCGTTTTGACATCCATCGCCAAATCTCATAATCGAAAAATGCAGCTATTGCTAACAAAATCCTCACAGATTTTAGCTTCGCTACAGTGAGAAAGTCTCATCGTAGTCAACTCCTTGAATTTGTCGAAACCCTTTGCGACAAGTCGAGCTTTATAGACGATAATATTACCATCGATTCTGTTTTTCTCTTGAAGATCCATTTATTCTCGATGACCTTTCGGCTATCAGGTAAGTCTACCAAAGTCCATACTTTGTTATCATACATGGATCCCATTTCGATTTCATGGCTTCTTGCCATTTGTTGGATTATGTGCTCATCATCGCTTCTTCATCAGTCTCAGTGTCCTAATAATTTTTTTCTACAATCATGAAATTTAGACAAGGATCATACCAATCAGAGTGGCACGTTCCCTTGTCGATCTGCGAGGTTCGCAGTTTCCTCGTTCGAAGTTTCATGATCATTATCATTAGCTTCCTCTGTTGCCGGTGTAAGCGGTGCAGGTACAACTTCGATCTTTGCGCTACTCTGATCAACGAGTATAGATTCATCAATCTCATCGAGTTCTACTTTTCTTCCAGTCACTTCTTTAGTGAGAAATTCTTTCTCAAGAAAGGTTCCGTTCTTAGCAACAAAGATTTTGCCTTCGGATTTATGATAGAAAGTGTACCCTATAGTTTCCTTAGGGTATCCTATGAAGACGCATTTCTCCGCTTTGGGTTCTAGCTTGTCCGGTTGTAACTTCTTTACATAGGCTTCGCAACCCCAAACTTTCAGGAACGACAGCTTAGGTTTCTTATTAAACCATAATTCATACGGTGTCGTTTCTACGGATTTTGATGGTGCTCTATTTAAAGTGAATGCGGCTGTCTCTAATGCATAACTCCAAAATGATAACGGCAAATCAGTAAGAGACATCATACTACGAACCATATCTAAGAGAGTTCGATTACGACGTTCGGACACACCGTTTCGTTGAGGTGTTCCCGGCGGTGTCAATTGTGAAAGTATTCCGCATTTCTTTAAATGCATGCCAAACTCATAACTCAGATATTCACCTCCACGATCAGATCGTAGAAATTTGATCTTCTTGTTACGTTGATTTTCTACTTCACTTTGAAATTCCTTAAACTTCTCGAAAGTTTCGGATTTATGTTTCATGAAATAGATATACCCATATCTACTCAGATCATCTGTGAAGGTTAGAACATAACGATAACCACCGCGCGATGCTACGCTCATTGGTCCACATACATCTGTATGTATGATTTCCAATAAGTCAGTAGCTCGCTCCATCATACCAGAAAATGGAGTCTTTGTCATTTTACCCATTAGACATGCTTCGCATCTATCAAGTGACTCAAAGTCAAGTGATTCAAGTAATCCATCAGTATGGAGTTTCTTCATGCGTTTCACTCCAATATGACCAAGACGACAGTGCCACATATAAGTAGAATTATCATTAAGTTTAATTCGCTTAGCATCAATGTTATGTATATGCGTATCACTACTATCGAGATCTAATAGAAATAAGCCATTCTTTTGTGGTGCTCGACCATAAAAGATATTATTCATAAAAATAGAACAACCATTATTCTCAGACTTGAATGAATAACCGTCTTGCATTAAACAAGATCCAGATATAATGTTCATGCTCAACGCAGTACAAAATAGCAATTATTTAGGCTTAAAACTAATCCCGAAGGTAGATGTAGAGGAAGTGTGCCGATCGCGATCACATTGACCTTGGATCCATTTCCAACGCGCATCGTCACTTCATCTTTCAGCAGTTGTCGTTTATTCTTTAGTTCTGTTTCGAGTTACAAATATGAGCAACCGAACCAAGTATCAAATACCCGTGTACTAGAACGAGAACCAGTGAAATGAACATCTATAACATGTATATCAAATATACCTTCTTTCTTCTTCTTGACAAGGCCGCTCTTCAGATCAGCCGGATACTTGGAGCAATTACGCTTCCAGGTGTCCCTTCTCCTTGCGGTAATAGCACTCAAGCATCGGGCTTAGGGCCGTTCTTAGGTTTCATAGGAGGCGTGGCAGCTTTCTTGCCACCCTTCTTGAATTTTCCTTAGACTTGCCCTGTTTCTTGAACCGGTGGTCTTGTTGACCATCAACACTTGGTGCTCTTTCTTGATCTCAATCTCAGCAGCTTTTAGCATGCCAAAAAGTTCAGGTAACTCCTTGTTCATGTTCTGCATATTGTAGTTCATCACAAAGTTCTTGTAACTTGGTGGCAGTGATTGAAGGACACGATTAATCCCGATCTGTTAGGAATCACTATTCCCAAGTCATCGAGTTTCTTCGCATGCCCGGTCATGGCGAGCATGTGCTCACTAACGGAGCTGCCTTCTTCCATCATACAAATTTGAAGAAATGTTTCGATGCTTCATAGCATTCCATCGCCGCATGAGTCTCGAATATAGCTTTCAGCTCATTCATCAACTCATGAGGATCATGGTGCTCAAAACGTTTTTGAAGATCGGATTCCAGATCGCACAGATGGCACACCGAACTTGAGAGTACCGAGTTTTCCGAGTCGCGTAAACAGCTTTTACTTCATCGGATTCATCTTCACAGGAGGGTCACCTAGCGGTGCATCAAGCACAAATTGCAGATTTCCGCCAGAGAGGAAGATCCTCACATGACGGTACCTGTCGATGAAGTTGCAACAGTTTCTCTTAAATTTCTCTTTCTCTAGGAACCGATTAAAATTGATTGGGGACGCCCATCTCTACAACATATATTTGCAATAGTTTAGACTAAGTTTATGACAAATTGAGTTCAAATTTTAATTCAACATAATTAAAAACCTAAGTGAACTCCCACTCAAAACAATATCCCTCGCATTGTCTTAGTGATCACACGAACCAAATCCACCGCACCTAAACCCGATCATCACGAGAAAAGGTGTGATTTCAATGGCGAACACTCAAAGTGTTCATCATATCAACCATATGATTCATGCTCTACCTTTCGGTATCACGTGTTCCGAGACCATGTCCGTACATGCTAGGCTCGTCAAGGCCACCTTAGTATCCGCATGTGCAAAAGCTGTCTTGCACCCGTCATATGTACTTATTGAATCTATCACACCCGATCATCACGAGGTGCTTCGAAACGACAAGACTTGGCAACGGTGCTACTAAGGATGAACACTTTATTATCTTGAGATTTTAGTGAGGGATCATCTTATAATGCTACCGTCGCGATCTAAGCAAAATAAGATGCATAAAAAGGATTAACATCACATGCAGTTCATATGTGATATGATATGGCCCTTTTGTTCTTGCGCCTTTGATATTCATCTCCAAAGCACGGATATGATCTCCATCATCTTCGGGCATGATCTCCATCATCGTCGGCGTAGCGTCAAGGTCAATGACGCCGTCTTCATGATTGTCCTCCATGTAGCAACTATTACAACTACTTTGAAATACTACTCAACATGAAATTTAAAGACAACCATAAGGCTCCTGCCGGTTGCCACAATACAATAATGATCATCTCATACATATTCATCATCACATTATGGCCATATCACATCACCAAACCCTGCAAAAACAAGTTAGACGTCTCTAATTTGGTTTGCATATTTTACGTGGTTTAGGGTTTTCGAGAGAGATCTAATCTACCTACGAACATGAACCACAACGTTGATACTAATGTTTTCAATAGAAGAGTAAATTGAATCTTTACTATAGTAGGAGAGACAGACACCCGCAAAGCCTCTTATGCAATACAAGTTGCATGTCGAACGAGGAACAAGTCTCATGAACGCGGTCATGTAAAGTTAGTCCGAGCCGCTTCATCCCACTATGCCATAAAGATGCAAAGTACTCAAACTAAAGATAACAAGAGCATCAACGCCCACAAACCATTGTGTTCTACTCGTGCAACCATCTATGCATAGACACGGCTCGATACCTTTGTAGGATAACGTTGCATAGAAAACAAAAATTTTCCTACGGCGAACACGCAATCCAAGCCAAGATGCAATCTAGAAGACGGTAGCAACGAGGGGGTATCGAGTCTCACCCTTGAAGAGATTCCAAAGCCTACAAGATGAGGCTCTTGTTGCTGCGGTAGACGATCACTTGCCGCTTGCAAAAGCGCGTAGAAGATCTTGATCACGATCGGTTCCGGCGCCACGAACGGGCAGCACCTCCGTACTCGGTCACACGTTCGGTTGTTGATGAAGACGACGTCCACCTCCCCGTTCCAGCGGGCAGCGGAAGTAGTAGCTCCTCTTGAATCCGACAGCACGACGGCGTGGTGTCGGTGGCGGTGTAGAAGTCCGGCGGAGCTTCGCTAAGCAATGCGGGCAATATGGAGTGGAGGAGCTTGGCTAGGGTTTGGGAGGGGGTGGCCGGCCACTCTATGGGGGGCGGCCAGCTTATGGTCTTGGGGGGGCGGGGCCCCTCCCTTGGCCCCTCATTATATAGGTGGATCCCAAGTGTTGGTGTCCAAGTCTTCGAATAAGACCCGAAACCAAAACCTTCCATAGGAGGGGAAACCTAGCCCAACTAGGACTCCCACCCAAAGGTGGGATTCCCACCTCCCATGTGGGGGGTGGCCGGCCCCCTATGGTGGAGTCCACTTGGGACTCCACCCCATCTAGGGCTGGCCGGCCATGGAGGTGGAGTCCCTTGTGGACTCCACCTTCCTTGGTGGTTTCTTCCGGACTTTTCTAGAACCTTCTAGAACCTTCCATAGAACCTTCCGCGACATTTTATTTCACATAAAATGACATCCTATATATGAATCTTATTCTCCGGACCATTCCGGAACTCCTCGTGATGTCCGGGATCTCATCCGGGACTCCGAACAAATATTCGAACTCCATTCCATAATTCAAGTGCTACCATTTCAACATCCAACTTTAAGTGTGTCACCCTACGGTTCGAGAACTATGCGGACATGGTTGAGTACTCACTCCGACCAATAACCAATAGCGGGATCTGGAGATCCATAATGGCTCCCACATATTCAACGATGACTTTAGTGATCGAATGAACCATACACATATATTACCAATTCCCTTTGTCTCGCGATATTTTACTTGTCCGAGGTTTGATCTTCGGTATCACTCTATACCTTGTTCAACCTCGTCTCCTGACAAGTACTCTTTACTCGTACCGTGGTATGTGGTCTCTTATGAACTCATTCATATGCTTGCAAGACATTAGACGACATTCCACCGAGAGGGCCCAGAGTATATCTATCCGTCATCGGGATGGACAAATCCCACTGTTGATCCATATGCCTCAACTCATACTTTCCGGATACTTAATCCCACCTTTATAGCCACCCATTTACGCAGTGGTGTTTGGTGTAATCAAAGTACCTTTCCGGTATAAGTGATTTACATGATCTCATGGTCATAAGGACTAGGTAACTATGTATCGAAAGCTTATAGCAAATAACTTAATGACGAGATCTTATGCTACGCTTAATTGGGTGTGTCCATTATATCATTCACACAATGACATAACCTTGTTATTAATAACATCCAATGTTCATGATTATGAAACTAATCATCCATTAATCAACAAGCTAGTTTAAGAGGCATACTAGGGACTTCTTGTTTGTCTACATATCACACATGTACTAATGTTTCGGTTAATACAATTCTAGCATGATATATAAACATTTATCATAAACATAAAGATATAAATAATAACCACTTTATTATTGCCTCTAGGGCATATCTCCTTCAATTACAACATAATACATAGACCGTAATCCAACTGCGTCTATAACTAATAATCCACCTTCCGGTTATCATCTGAACCCCTTCCAGTATTAAATTGCAAGCAACAGATTATCACATTAAGCAATATGTGTAAAGTAACCAATAGAATTATCCATAGACAAAACATTGTTGTTTTCTCCCTAGTAGCGACATCACATCTACAATTTTAGAAGTTATTGTCACTCTTCCAGAAAACTAGAGGCATGAACCTACTATCGAGCATAAATACTCCCTCTTGGAGTTACAAGCATTTACTTGGCCAGAGTATCTACTAGAAAACGGAGAGCATGCAAGATCACAACATATGACAAGTATATAATCGATCTCACCATAGTATTCAATATTCATCAGATCCCAGCAAACACAACATGTAGCAGTACATAAAGATGATCTTGATCATGATAGGCAGCTCACAAGATCTAAACATGAGGCACAAATTGGAGAAGACAACCATCTAGCTACTGCTATGGACATGTAGTCCAGGGATGAAATACCCAAGCATCACTTCGGAGGCGGGCATGGCGATGTAGAGGCCTCTGGTGATGATCTCCCCATCCGGCAGGATGCCGGGAAGAGCTTCAGAACCCTCCCGAGCTAGGGTCAGCGATGGAGGCCGCGTCCGAACTTTTTGTGGATGGAGGCTCGGATGTTTAGATTTTTCCCGAGATCATGAATAAATAGGCGAAAGAGCAAGGTCAGTGGAGGCCAGGGGGCCCACACCACCCCTTGGCGCGGCTAGGCCCTGGGTCGCGCCTAGGGATGGTCTGGCCGCCCTGTGGCCCCTCTTCGTCTCTCCTCCGGACTTCGTCTTCGTTACGGAAAAATAAGATCTTCAGCTTTTGTTTCGTCCAATTTCGAGAATATTTTCTGTACAACTTTTCTGAAATACAAAACAGCAGAAAAAAAGGGAACTGGCACTGTGGCATCTTGTCAATTGGTTAGTGCCAGAAAATCTATAAAAGTGCAACGAAGTGTAATCAAAACATATATAAAGTGGTGTAAAACAAGCATGGGGCATCAAAAATTATAGATACGTTTGCAACGTATCAGCATCCCAAGATTAACTCATGCAGCCAACGCAATCTTGATCAAAACATATATAAACTGGTGTAAAACAAGCATGGGGCATCAAGAATAATTGTGTACTGAAAGTAACTGTTTGTTTTTTAGCATAGATAAAACATAGCAAAGTGGTACTCATTTTGTCCTTTATGGAGTAGCAAAACATAAATGCCAGTACACCTTAAAAGTTCAAAGGGTGAATAGATACAAGTAATTTGAGAACAAGCAATATCATAATCATGAATCAATCAATAATAAATTTTGGAACTATGCATATTATACTAAGAATGACAACTATGCTCCCTTAATTGGTGCATAAAGCAAGAATATGAAGACTCAACATAAAAGTAAAAGAGAGGGTCCTTCGAAGAAGGAAGCAAGATTAACAAGTTTTATAAACCTACCAAAAAAGTATGGTACTCATTAGTTTTGAGCTCTTATTACCCCTAGCATAAGCATCTTGAATGGTTAAAGTTAATGTAAGGGCAAATATGAGTTATATGCTTGACAAATCACAAGTTGAAAATCTCGTGCCCCTTGAATACGAGTACCTAAACCTCATGCTACTCAATTTAGGTTCCAAGTAAGTTCTTGTCATTGTAAGTATATATGTATCATTGACAACGCCAACGGGGTACCTCCTGCCCCATGATATAGGAGCACCCCCATACCAAAATGACAAGACAAACAGACAATGAGCATCTCAACAATCCTTTTATTTACTATGGGCATAGTTTTATTGAAGTTGCGTCACAGAATGCTCATTATGGTTCGCTGTAAATTTCCACCATGAATGATGCATGGCTTAATTTGGCCGCCCAGACGTTTCTCTAACACATATACAAACTCCATGGACTTACAAGTTTCCATTTTATTTCACACCACTAGGCATCCATAAACAAAAGAACATGATATCAACTAAATAGGAATGAGTGCAATGTTGAGAGCGTGCCTCATGAAAGCATGGTTGTGCTAACTCCCAACTCGTAATTTGCAATCATATAATCTTCATAAGATAGTCACAATGGTCCAGGTTTATTAAGTGCACGAGTAAATGTGCCATCAAGTTCGTGAGAGCTTTACTAACTAATTTTCTCATGACAAGATTTAATTTGAAAGATAGATAAAAACATGATGAATATATATTTGGAATAGCAATGATGCTAGTATGTAGATATGGTGGACACTTTATCAAATTTGGTTTTTGGTGGTTGGATGCACGAGTAGAGCTCATACTCAGTATAGGTGAAGGCTAGCAAAAGATTGGGAGCGACCAACTAAGAGAGCAATAATGGTCATAATCATGCGTAGCGACAAAACATTATTAATCAAAGCATAAAGTGATATTACAAGTTAAAAACTAAATGATCACGGAGGCTTTAGGTGACTGGTTTGTAGTCATAACATGGTGTAAACATGTGCCAAGTCAACCCAATAAAGCATCAAAGGAGAATAACACAATATTATGATTTTTATGATGGAAACAACACATGATTCTTTCAATGGCACATTATGCACTCTCAGCTATTTGAGACAAGTCATCCTACAACAATAACCACTAAGCATATGATAAGAATGACATCAAACATGACATGCCAAAGTCTATGCCACAGTCTAAACAAGCTTCCCTTTGCATCACTGTAAGCATGAAACATTTTACTCGTCTCCAACACCAATCAACTCATTTGAAAAAACTCTCATAGATAATAATCAATAAGGACCAGAGAGCTAATCATACATGACAAAACAAAATTAACAAGGTCTGAACAAAATAAGAATGGAAAACCAAGAGCTAAACGCAGCACTAGCAAACTAGAACACTCGCAGAACAATAAGAGCGAAAACTAGAGCGTTCTATGCAATTAAAATGGAGTGTGTCATTATCCAAAACAAATATGCTGGGATCCAACTGATGGGATTCGTAGCATAGAAAACAAAAAAATTCCTACCGCAAGAACGAATAACAAGCCAAGATCTAATCTAGTAGATGGTAGCAACGAGATGAAGATCAACATACCCTCGAAGATCGCTAAGCGTTAACGAGATAAATCTCGTGGTTGATGTAGTCGATCACTTGCCGCTTTCAAAAGCGCGCAGAAGATCTTGATGGTGCCATAGTTGGGCAGCACCTCCGTACTCGGTCACACGTTCGGTGTTGATGACGACGTCCTTCTCCCCGTTCCAGCGGGCAGTGGATGTAGTAGATCCTCCTCGGAATCACGCCAGCACGACGGCGTGGTGACGGTGGTGGTGGAGATCTCCGGCAGGGCTTCGCCGTAAGCGCTGCAGGAGAAGAAGGAGGAGGGAGTAGCTAGGGTTTGGGAGAGAGGAGGGGCTTGGGGCGCCGGTTTGGGTGCCCCTTGGTGGTGCGGCCAAGGTGTAGTCAGCCCTCTCCCTCTCTTTATATAGGTGGAACCCCCAAGGGTTTGCCCAAAATACGAATAAGAGTCCAACTCAAAAACTTTCATATGGGTGAAACCTAGGGGAAGTGGGATTGCTCCCTTTCCTTCCCCTATGGCCGGCCATGGAGGTGGAGGCCACCATGGACTCCACCTTCCCCTTTGGCTGGCCGGCTAGGGTTGGTGGAGTCCATCCGGGACTCCACCTTCCATGGTGATTTCTTCCGGAAGGTTCTAGAACATTCTAGCGCCTTCCATAAATGCACCGGATCATTTCCAAACTTGGAAAGTGACTTCCTATATATGAATCTTATTCTCTGGACCATTCTGGAACTCCTCGTGATGTCTTGGATCCCATGCGAGACTCCGAACAACATTCGAACTCCATTCCATATTCCATATCTACTTATAACGACATCAAACCTTAAGTGTGTCACCCTACGGTTCGAGAACTATGCGGACATGATCGAGACTCCTCTTTGATCAATAACTAACAGCGGGACCTGGAGATCCATAATAGCTCCCACATATTCAACGATGATTTCGTGATCGAAAGAACCATTCACATAAAATAACAATTTCCTTTGTCTCACGATATTTTACTTATCCGAAGTTTGATCGTCGGTATCTCCATACCTAGTTCAACCTCGTTACCGATAAGTACTCTTTACTCGTACCGTGATATGATATCCCTTGTGAACCAGTCACATGCTTGCAAGCTAATTGGATGTCATTCTACCGAGAGGGCCCAGAGTATATCTATCCATCATTAGGATGGACAAATCCCACTATTGATACAAGTGCCTCAACCCTATACTTTCCGAACAATTAATGCCACCTTTATAACAACTCATTTACGCAGTAGTGTTTGGTGTCATCAAAGCATCCATCCGTTGTAGGTGATTAACATGATCTCATGGTCGAAGGATTAAGTTACTATGCATATTAAAGCTTGAAGCATAAAGAACTAAATGACTTGATCATATGCTACGCTTACTATGGGTGTATGTCCATCACATCATTCACCTAATGATATGATCTTGTTATTAATAACATCCAATGTTCATGATCAGGAAACCATGATCATCTATTAATCAACAAGCTAGTTTAACAAGAGACTTACTAGGGACTCCTTTATGTTTACAAAACACACAAGTATTAATGTTTCCGGTTAATACAATTATAGCATGGGATGTAAACATTATCATGAACACTAAGATATAACAATAAACACTTTTATTATTGCCTCTTGGGCATATCTCCAACAGTCTCCCACTTGCACTGGAGTCAATAATCTAGTTTACATTTGTAATGATATAACACCTTGGCCTTCTGGTGCTTATCATGTTTTGCTCATGGGAGATGTTTCAGTCAATGAATCCGACACGCTCAGAAACGTATGTATTTTGCAATTCATTTGCGTCTCAATGCATCACTCATTTTCCAAATGAGGTTGCATTAATCATATATGTTCAGTCTTCTGGTGGAACCTTAATTCCGCGGTCTGAAATATGTCACTAATATTGTCACACACAATATAGCTTCAAAGTTCTGACACTATCGGAACTACAACAAGTTCTCAAAGAACTCCTCAACTTAAAATTCCCTAGTCATTGTCAAAACAATGACATACTCTGCCTTCGTTTGTAGAATCCATCACAATATTTAGAACTCATCTAAATCTAGCATAGACTTCTTCTAGCTCATTGTGCTACCTTTTAAACAACAGTTAGCCTAATTGAGATTGATTTTTTTTATATGTGACCAAACTAATATCGGTGCAACACTTTACAGCGATTTGTTTGTCATTACCCATACAACACTATATATATATATCCTTGGTTCTTCTAAAGCACTCAGGGATATTTTTACTGTTGCCCAATGATCATTACATGAATCATTCTGGTATATGCTCTTAACACTTTAGAGCATAGGACATCTGATTTTGTACATATTATCCGTGATCTAAAATCACTCATGTGTTTTTACTCATCGAGTGTCAAATATACTCAAGTCTTGTTAAACCTTCACATGGAAAAGAACACCTTCTTAATATTTTTATATTTAACTACTTCAATATTCATTCTATGTACTTTAACTTAAACTTATTATGTGTTTCAATCTATCTTCATAGATCTTGACACTAAATATGTTTCAGTCCATATCCTTTCATTGAAGTTAATTCTCAATGAAACCTTTTAATCACATCAAGTATATAATTACATCATTTATAATCAATGATATGTCATCCACATATAATATTATAACTATGTCTCAGCGCTCCCACTTAAATTCATTTCTGATGAAATCAAAACTCTTTGATTATTTCATTCGTTGAAGATTCCAACTCCGTGATACTTACTTTATCCAATGAAGTTTGTATACCTATATAGTATTCCATGGACTGGCAAAACTCTTTGGTTTGTATCTAGTATACATCCTTCATACACACTTCTGGTAAGGAATGTATTTCTGCCATCCTACTATCATATCTCATAAAAGAAATATGTAGCGATTACTAGAATAATCCACATAGACTATAAGCATCGCTACGGAAGATCTAATCTTATCATAGTCAACTCTTTGAACTTTGTCGTAAACAACTTTTCGAAAAGTTGAGCTTCTTCAAGGATATTCCATCCAAGTCCATCAATTTTATAGATCCATTTACTTTCAAAAAGTATTCACCTATCTTGGATTTCATGGCGCATAGCCATTTTAACGGAGTTAGGGCCCATCATAACTTCTTTGTATGTAGTTGGTTTATCATTGTTCAAAATCGATCTTTTGTCCACTGATACGTCTCCGACGTATCGATAATTTCTTATGTTCCATGCCACATTATTGATGATATCTATATGTTTTATGCATACTTTATGTCATATTTATGCATTTTCCGGCACTAACCTATTAACGAGATGCCGAAGAGCCGATTCTTGTTTTTCTGCTGCTGTTTTTGGTTTCAGAAATCCTAGTAAGGAAATATTCTCGGAATTGGACGAGATCAACGCCCAGGGGCCTATTTTGCCACGAAGCTTCCAGAAGACCGAGGGAGAGACGAAGTGGGGCCACGGGGCGCCGCCACACTAGGGCGGCGCGGCCCAAGGGGGGCCCGCGCGGCCCTAGCGTGTGGGGCCCCCGTGACGCCTCCAAACCTGCCCTTTCGCCTACATATAGTCTTCGTCGCGAAACCCCCAGTACCGAGAGCCACGATACGGAAAACCTTCCAGAGACGCCGCCGCCGCCAATCCCATCTCGGGGAATTCAGGAGATCGCCTCCGGCACCCTGCCGGAGAGGGGAATCATCTCCTGGAGGACTCTTCACCTCCATGGTCGCCTCCGGAGTGATGAGTGAGTAGTTCACCCCTGGACTATGGGTACATAGCAGTAGCTAGATGGTTGTCTTCTCCTCATTATGCTTCATTGTCGGGTCTTGTGAGCTGCCTAACATGATCAAGATCATCTATCTGTAATGCTATATGTTGTGTTTGTTGGGATCCGATGGATAGAGAATACTATGTTATGTTGATTATCAATCTATTACCTATGTGTTGTTTATGATCTTGCATGCTCTCCGTTATTAGTAGAGGCTCTGGCCAAGTTTTTACTCTTAACTCCAAGAGGGAGTATTTATGCTCGATAGTGGGTTCATGCCTCCATTAAATCTGGGACACAGTGACAGAAAGTTCTAAGGTTGTGGATGTGCTGTTGCCACTAGGGATAAAACATTGATGCTATGTCCGAGGATGTAGTTATTGATTATATTACACACCATACTTAATGCAATTGTCTGTTGTTTTCAACTTAATACTGGAAGGGGTTCGGATGATAACCTGAAGGTGGACTTTTTAGGCATAGATGCATGCTGGATAGCGGTCTATGTACTTTGTCGTAATGCCCAATTAAATCTCACAATACTCATCATATCATGTATGTGCATTGTCATGCCCTCTCTATTTGTCAATTGCCCAACTGTAATTTGTTCACCCAACATGCTATTTATCTTATGGGAGAGACACCACTAGTGAACTGTGGACCCCGGTCCATTCTTTTAATCGAATACAATCTACTGCAATACTTGTTCTACTGTTTTCTGCAAACAATCATCATCCACACTATACATCTAATCCTTTGTTACAGCAAGCCGGTGAGATTGACAACCTCACTGTTTCGTTGGGGCAAAGTACTTTGGTTGTGTTGTGCAGGTTCCACGTTGGCGCCGGAATCCCTGGTGTTGCGCCGCACTACATCTCGCCGCCATCAACCTTCAACGTGCTTCTTGGCTCCTACTGGTTCGATAAACCTTGGTTTCTTACTGAGGGAAAACTTGCCGTTGTACGCATCACACCTTCCTCTTGGGGTTCCCAACGGTCGCGTGCTGTACGCGTATCAAGACTGTTTTTTGGCGCCGTTGCCGGCGAGATCAAGACACGCTGCAAGGGGAGTCTCCACATCCCAATCTCTTTACTTTGTTTTTGTCTTGCTTTGTTTTATTTACTACTTTGTTTGCTGCACTAAATCAAAATACAAAAAAAATAGTTGCTAGTTTTACTTTATTTGCTATCTTGTTTGCTATATCAAAAACACAAAAAAATTAGTTACTTGCATTTACTTTATCTAGTTTGCTTTATTTACTATTGCTAAAATGAGTAATCCTGAAGTAGAAGTTCGTTCGTTTAAGCAAAAAGGGGGAGAATGTTTAAAAGATGCTCGGTATAGAATTAGTGATGCCCATAATAGGTGCACTAAGAAACACTCCACCACTATCCTACTGAGGAATTTTTATGTTGGTATCTCTAGCTGGAATAGGTATGTTCTTGATTGTCTCGCGGGAGGTAACTTCCTAGGTACTCCTGCCTTAGAAGCTAGTTGCATTATTGAGATTTTATTTGGAATACAACCTGTTAATGAAGTTAAAATTGAAACCTCTCTTGAAGATGTCATGAAAAAGTTGGAAACCATAGAGCAAAACCTTCCAAGTATTGATACTACTTTGGGAGCATTACTTGATGGCACTGATAAACTTGATAAATCTCTAGGTGGAATTAATGAGAAAATTGCCATTTTAGAATCTTGTGCTATTCATGATAATCAAACCCAAAGGATTAGTGAACTTAAAGAGGCTATGGGAACATTGGGTTCAACCTTTTCATCTATAAAGTTTAGAGAGAAAGCTTATGTGGGTAAGGAGCAAAAATTCATGTATGTCTCTAAGGGGCCTAAACCAAAAAGCTATTATAGGCCTAAAATTGATAAAGCTCTTAAAACCACTATAGATAAGGGAGCATCTAAGATACCCAATGGGACAAACTGTGAAAATTATGATGTTGATGCTTCGTCTCTTGATAATACTTGATATACACTTTCCGCGCCTAGCTGAAAGGCGTTAAAGAAAAGCGCTTATGGGAGATAACCCATGTTTTTACTTCTGCACTTTTATTTTATATTTGAGTCTTGGAAGTTGTTACTACTGTAGCAACATCTCCTTATCTTAGTTTTGTGCATTGTTGTGCCAAGTAAAGTCGTTGATAGTAAGGTTCATACTAGATTTGGATTACTGCGCAGAAACAGATTTCTTTGCTGTCACGAATCTGGGCCAAATTCTCTGTAGGTAACTCAGAAAATTATGCCAATTTACGTGAGTGATCCTCAGATAGGTGCGCAAATTTCATTCAATTTGAGAATTTTCATTTGAGCAAGTCTGGTGCCTCAATAAAATTCGTCTTTACGAACTGTTCTGTTTTGATAGATTCTGTCTTTTATTTCGCATTGCCTGTTTTGCTATGCTTGATGGATTTTTCGATTCCATTGACTTTCAGTAGCTTTGTGCAATGTCCAGAAGTGTTAAGAATGATTATGTCAGCTCTGAACATGTAAATTTTAGTTGTGCACTAACCCTCTAATGAGTTGTTTTGAGTTTGGTGTGGAGGAAGTTTTCAAGGGTCAAGAGAGGGAGATGATACGATATGATCAAGGAGAGTGAAAGCTCTAAGCTTGGGGATGCCCCGGTGGTTCACCCCTGCATATTTCAAGAAAACTCAAGCGTCTAAGCTTGGGGATGCCCAAGGCATCCCCTTCTTCATCGACAACATTATCAGGTTCCTTCTCTTGAAACTTTATTTTTATTCCATCACATCTTATGTACTTTGCTTGGAGCGTCGGTTTGTTTTTGTTTTTGTTTTGTTTGAATAAAATGGATCCTAGCATTCATTGTATGGGAGAGAGACACGCTCCGCTGTTTCATATGGACAAATATGTCCTTAGGCTTTACTCGTAGTATTCATGGCGAAAGTTTCTTCTTCGTTAAATTGTTATATGGTTGGAATCGGAAAATGATACATGTAGTAATTGGTAAAATGTCTTGGATAATGTGATACTTGGCAATTGTTGTGCTCATGTTTAAGCTCTTGCATCATATACTTTGCACCCATTAATGAAGAAATACATAGAGCTTGCTAAAATTTGGTTTGCATAATTGGTCTCTCTAAGGTCTAGATAATTTCTAGTAAGAGCTTGAACAACAAGGAAGACGGTGTAGAGTCTTATAATGTTTACAATATGTCTTTTATGTGAGTTTTGCTGCACCGGTTCATCCTTGTGTTTGTTTCAAATAGCCTTGCTAGCCTAAAACCCTGTATCGAGAGGGGATACTTCTCATGCATCCAAAATCCTTGAGCCAACCACTATGCCATTTGTGTCCACCATACCTACCTACTACTACCTCCGATTCAAGGAATAAGGCGTCCTCGTTTTACGTGTTTTTCATTTGACTAAGAATTACTTTAAATATATAAAGATTATTTGTGTGAAATTGACATCATTAGAAAGTGTTTTTCAATACGAATCCAACGATACTAATTACATATAATATAACCAAGATTTTATTGCTTAATTTTTATGGTCAAAATTCGTCTTGGAATACGCGTGCGCCTTATTCCTTGGGACGGAGGTAGTACATGGTATTTCTCCGCCATTCCAAAGTAAATTGCTTGAGTGCTACCTTTAAAATTTCTATCCGTTATCTTTGCAATATATTGCTCATGGGACAAATAGCCTAAAAACTATTGTGGTATTGAATATGTACTTATGCACTTTATCTCTTATTAAGTTGCTTGTTGAGCGATAACCATGTTCCTGGGGACGCCATCAACTACTCTTTGTTGAATATCACGTGAGTTGCTATGCATGTCCGTCTTGTCTGAAGTAAGGGAGATTTACCGCTAGAATGGTTAGAGCATGCATAATGTTAGAGAAGAACATTGGGCCGCTAACTAAAGCCATGATCCATGGTGGAAGTTTCAGTTTTGGACAAATATCCTCAATCTCATATGAGAAAATTAATAATTGTTGAATGCTTATGCATAAAAGAGGAGTCCATTATCTGTTGTCTATGTTGTCCCGGTATGGATGTCTAAGTTGAGAATAATCAATAGCGAGAAATCCGATGCGAGCTTTCTCCTTAGACCTTTGTACAGGCGGCATAGAGGTACCCCTTTGTGACACTTGGGTAAAACATATGCATTGCGATGATAATCCAGGTAATCCGAGCTAATTAGGACAAGGTGCGGGCACTATTAGTATACTATGCATGAGGCTTGCAACTTGTAAGATATAATTTACATAACACATATGCTCTATTACTACCGTTGACAAAATTGTTTCTTGTTTTCAAAATCAAAGCTCTAGCACAAATATAGCAATCAATGCTTCCCTCTGCGAAGGGCCTTTCTTTTACTTTTTATGTTGAGTCAGTTCACCTATTTCTCTCCACCTCAAGAAGCAAACACTTGTGTGAACTGTGCATTGATTCCTACATACTTGCATATTGCACTTGTTATATTACTTTACATTGACACTATCCATGAGATATACATGTTACAAGTTGAAAGCAACCGCTGAAACTTCATCTTCCTTTATGTTGCTTCAATACCTTTACTTTGAATTATTGCTTTATGAGTTAACTCTTATGCAAGACTTATTGATGCTTGTCTTGAAGTACTATTCATGAAAAGTCTTTGCTATATGATTCATTTGTTTACTCATGTCATTTACATTGTTTGGATCGCTGCATTCATTACATATGCTTACAATAGTATGATCAAGGTTATGATGGCATGTCACTCCAGAAATTATCTTTGTTATCGTTTACCTGCTCGGGACGAGCAGAAACTAAGCTTGGGGATGCTGATACGTCTCCCACGTATCGATAATTTCTTATGTTCCATGCCACATTATTGATGATATCTACATGTTTTATGCATACTTTATGTCATATTTATGCATTTTCCGGCACTAACCTATTAACGAGATGCCGAAGAGCCAGTTGTTGTTTTCTGCTGTTTTTGGTTTCAGAAATCCTAGTAAGGAAATATTCTCAGAATTGGACGAAATCAACGCCCAGGGGCCTATTTTGCCACGAAGCGTCCAGAAGACCGAGGGAGAGACGAAGTGGGGCCACGGGGCGCCGCCACACTAGGGAGGCGCGGCCCAAGGGGGGCCCGCGCGGCCCTAGCGTGTGGGGCCCCCGTGACGCCTCCTGACCTGCCCTTCCGCCTACATATAGTCTTCGTCGTGAAACCCCCAGTACCGAGAGCCACGATACGGAAAACCTTCCAGAGACGCCGCCGCCGCCAATCCCATCTCGGGGGATTCAGGAGATCGCCTCCGGCACCCTGCCGGAGAGGGGAATCATCTCCCGGAGGACTCTTCACCGCCATGGTCGCCTCCGGAGTGATGAGTGAGTAGTTCACCCCTGGACTATGGGTCCATAGCAGTAGCTAGATGGTTGTCTTCTCCTCATTATGCTTCATTGTCGGGTCTTGTGAGCTGCCTAACATGATCAAGATCATCTATCTGTAATGCTATATGTTGTGTTTGTTGGGATCCGATGGATAGAGAATACTATGTTATGTTGATTATCAATCTATTACCTATGTGTTGTTTATAATCTTGCATGCTCTCCGTTATTAGTAGAGGCTCTGGCCAAGTTTTTACTCTTAACTCCAAGAGGGAGTATTTATGCTCGATAGTGGGTTCATGCCTCCATTAAATCTGGGACACAGTGACAGAAAGTTCTAAGGTTGTGGATGTGCTGTTGCCACTAGGGATAAAACATTGATGCTATGTCCGAGGATGTAGTTATTGATTACATTACACACCATACTTAATGCAATTGTCTGTTGTTTTCAACTTAATACTGGAAGGGGTTCGGATGATAACCTGAAGGTGGACTTTTTAGGCATAGATGCATGCTGGATAGCGGTCTATGTACTTTGTCGTAATGCCCAATTAAATCTCACAATACTCATCATATCATGTATGTGCATTGTCATGCCCTCTCTATTTGTCAATTGCCCAACTGTAATTTGTTCACCCAACATGCTATTTATCTTATGGGAGAGACACCACTAGTGAACTGTGGACCCCGGTCCATTCTTTACATCTGAAATACAATCTACTGCAATTGTTCTATTGTTCTCTGCAAACAATCATCATCCACACTATACATCTAATCCTTTGTTACAGCAAGCCGGTGAGATTGACAACCTCACTGTTTCGTTGGGGCAAAGTACTTTGGTTGTGTTGTGCAGGTTCCACGTTGGCGCCGGAATCCCTGGTGTTGCGCCGCACTACATCTCGCCGCCATCAACCTTCAACGTGCTTCTTGGCTCCTACTGGTTCGATAAACCTTGGTTTCTTACTGAGGGAAAACTTGCTGCTGTACGCATCACACCTTCCTCTTGGGGTTCCCAACGGTCGCGTGCTGTACGCGTATCATCCACAAATCATTTATTTGATCACAAAGTAAACCACATCTACAAGGTTCAATAGGTACTTTGATCTCCATGACTATAACACTTTGTAGACATGGGAGCCATGATCGTCGTGGCTGCTTCCGGAACCACTTCCGATGTTTCGCTACTCTGATCATCATGCTTAGGTTCATCAACCTTATCAAGTTTCATTGTCCTCCCACTCAAATACTTCACTAGAAACAATTTTTTTGGAAATGAAAAAGTAACATCGACAAACACTTTTGTCTTTGACTTCATTGTGGAAAGAATTCCCAAATTGTTCTCTGGGATAACCATCAAAGACATTCATCCGATTTTGGTTGTAAACTCATTTACTTATGCTATGCATACCAAAATTTAAGAAAGGACTATTAGGGTTTATACCCATGCCATAACTCATATGGTGTCATTTCAACGGATTTATGATGACGCTCTATTTAGTGTAAAAGCGGTAGTCTCTAAAGCATAATCTACAAAAATATAATGGCATAATTTTATTTATATCATCCTTAATCCAACAAGGTTTGGATACATCTTCCGAATACTCCATCATAACTATGGTGTTCCGAGAAACGTGAGTTGTGGAACAATTCCATAACTCTCTTAGATGTTCGCTAAAAATTGCAATTCAAATATCCAGATCCAATCATAGATATTTGACTTTTCTATTACCATGATTTCCACTTCATGTTGAAATTTATTTGAATCTCTTCAAATGTTTCAAACTTCTTCCTCATCGAATAAATATATCCATATATATACACTCAATTCATTGTTGTAAGTTTTCGTGAAGTAGAAGAATATTCCGCTCACAACTATGCCCAATGAACCACATATATCATCATGTATGTTTCCACTAAGTTAGTAGCCCGTTCAACTCTTGGCCTATGAACGGTATTTCAGTCATTTTCTTTAGAAAAGATTTGCAAGTGCCAAACGATTCAAAAATCAAATGACTCCAAAAATCCATTTGCATGGAGTTTCTTCATGCGTTCCTTTCTAACATGACCAAAATGGCGGTTCCACAGATAAGTGGAATTCAAATCATTTGCCTTATGGCATTTTAGCGTCAGTGTTATGCATGTGTGTTTCACCATTAAGATTTATAATAACTTATCCATCGTACATGGAGTACGGTCATAACTTTGAACAACTCATTGTTTTTATTTGACCAGAGCTAAATAACAATTATTAAGTTCTTTATTATATTTCTGAAGGGCTAGGTAGAATGCCAACGACGAACATAATAACACTTTATTTTGTCCAGACGTGCATTATTACCACATTCCTTATCAGTCACTTAGGTCATTGTATTCTTGTATTGCGTTGTGTTGTAGGACATCTCATACCAACCAATATGGTACAAATACCCAAGAATTCCATTGTGTTTCCAATCAAAGAATATATTCATAACATGTATATCATCTATTTACAACTGAGCTAGACTTTCTAGTCTTTTCTTTCTTTCTGCCAAAATCCTTTTGTAGTTTATCTTTCGACTTTCCTCATATTTCTGAAAACACTTCAACATCAATAACTTCTAGGCTTGTTGGAAAATACCAATAACCTTGAGGTTCTCACTTTGAAGTTGATCATCACATGACAAGTGTTCTGGATTTCACTATTAGTAACTTTTTAATGTGATGAACAATTTCACTCATTATTTACACATCAAATCATGACAACATCATGATGAAGCTACTATGGCTTACATGGATATGCGAATAATGTTAGTGCCCAACTAGTTGGAGGATCGGGACTCCTAGCTTCTTCAACCTTCGTACATTCCCATAAAACTTATGAGTTTATGTAGTCTCACTAAATTATATTCTATTATCTTGTAATAAGGTCTTAGATATCACATATATCTCATACCTTTCTTATTTCTGAAAACAAAATTTTCAGCTCCTTACTTTTCAAACGGATTTGAACATCAAGTTTTACGGAGAAAAGATAATTTTAGATACCAATTGAAACCATTGCTTTTTGAATCAGCAATTTGAGGATTACCATAAGTTGCTATAGGACTTAATCATTTCTTGATTCTTTAACAATATGGTACCAATACGTAAAGTTACTTCTCAGACTTAACAGTATTTCTATCTCAATTACAAGCCTAGCGCAAAGTAGAAAACGGATGCCAATTCTACAAAATTTAATTCAAAATACAATTTAGACTATGTTCAGGATAAATTGAGTTTACTATTAATTCTTAAATTAACTATGTGAACTCCCACTTAAAACAATATCCCTCGCATTGTCTTAGTGATTACACGAACCAAATCCACTACACCATGTCCGATCATCACGTGAGACGATGTAGTTTCAATGGCGAACATCAACATGTTCATCATATCATCTATATGATTCATGCTTAACCTTTCGGTCTTCCGTGTTTCGAGGCCATGTCTGTACATGCTAGGCTCATCAAGTCAAACCCTAGTTTCGGCATATGCAAATCTGGCTTGCACCCGTTGTATGCACACGTTGAGTCTATCACACCCGATCATCACGTGATGCTTCGAAACAATGAGTCTTAGCAACGGTGCTAACTAAGGACGAACACTTTATTATCTTGATTTTTAGTGAGAGGGATCATCTTATAATGCTACCGCCGCGATCTAAGCAATATAAGATGCATAAAAAGGATTAACATCACATGCAATTCATAATGTGATATGATATGGCCTTTTTATCTCACGCCTTTGATCTTCATCTCCAAAGTACGGGCATGATCTCCATCATCGTCGGCGGTGCGTCAAGGTCCATGGCGTCGTCTTCATGGTTGTTCACCACATGTAGCAACTATTACAACTACTTTGAAATAATACTACTACATGAAATATAAAGACAACCATAAGGCTCTTGCCGGTTGTCACAATACAATAATGATCATCTCATACATATTCATCATCACATCATGGCCATATCACATCACCAAACCCTGCAAAAACAAGTTAGACGCCTCTAATTTGGTTTGCATAATTTACGTGGTTTAGGGTTTTTGAGTAAGATCCAATCTACTTACGAACATGAACCACAACGCTGATACTAGTGTTCTCAATTGAAATAGTAAATTGAATCTTAACTATGGTGAGAGATACAGATACCCGCAAAGCCACTTATGCAATACAAGTTGCATGTCAAGCGTGGAGCAAGTCTCATGAACGCGGTCATGTAAAGTTAGCCCAGGCCGCTTCATCACACCATACCGCAAGATGCAAAGTACACATAATAAGAGACAACAAAAGCATCAACGCCCACAAAACCATTGTGTACTACTCGTGCAACCAATCTATGCATAGACACGGCTCTGATACCACTGATGGGATTCGTAGCATAGAAAACAAAAAAAAACCTACCTCAAGAACGAATAACAAGCCAAGATCTAATCTAGTAGATGGTAGCAATGAGATGAAGATCAACATACCCTCGAAGATCTCTAAGCGTTAACGAGATAAATCTCGTGGTTGATGTAGTCGATCACTTGCCGCTTTCAAAAGCGCGTAGAAGATCTTGACGGTGCCACAGTTGGGCAGCACCTCCGTACTGGGTCACACGTTCGGTGTTGATGACAATGTCCTTCTCCCCGTTCCAGCGGGCAACGGATGTAGTAGATCCTCCTCGGAATCCCGCCAGCACGACGGCGTGGTGACGGTGGTGGTGGAGATCTCCGGCAGGGCTTCGCCGTAAGCGCTGCAGGAGAAGAAGGAGGATGGAGTAGTTAGGGTTTGGGAGAGAGGAGGGGCTTGGGGCGCCGGCTTGGGTGCCCCTTTGTGGTGCGGCCAAGGTGTAGCCAGCCCTCTCCCTCTCCCTCTCTTTATATAGGTGTAACCCCCAAGTGTTTTCCCAAAACCTAATAAGAGTCCAACTCAAAAACTTCCATATGGGTGAAACCTAAGGGAAGTGGGATTGCTCCCTTTCCTTCCCCTATGGCCGGCCATGGAGGTGGAGTCCACCATGGACTCCACCTTCCCCTTTGGCTGGCCGGCTAGGGTTGGTGGAGTCCATCCGGGACTCCACCTTCCATGGTGATTTCTTCCGGAAGGTTCTAGAACATTCTAGTGCCTTCCATAAATGCACCGGATCATTTCCAAACTTGGAAAGTGACTTCCTATAAATGAATCTTATTCTCTGGACCATTCCGGAACTCCTCGTGATGCCCTGGATCCCATCCGAGACTCCGAAAAACATTGGAACTCCATTCCATATTCCATATCTACTTATAACGACATCAAACCTTAAGTGTGTCAACCTACGGTTCGAGAACTATGCGGACATGATCGAGACTCCTCTCCTATCAATAACTAACAGCGGGACCTAGAGATCCATAATAGCTCCCACATATTCAATGATGACTTCGTGATCGAAAGAATGATAACCCACAAGTATAGGGGATCGCAACAGTCTTCGAGGGAAGTAAAACCCAAATTTATTGATTCGACACAAGGGGAGGTAAAGAATACTTATAAGCCTTAACAACTGAGTTGTCAATTCAGCTGCACCTGGAAAAGCACTAGTAACAGGGGTGATGTGAAAGCAGCAATAATATGAGAGCAATAGTAACAAGAATACGTACAAATAAAGAACACAGGAGCAATGGCACCAGAAAATAGTTGAAACTACTTCCAATGACATATAGAACGAGTATATGATGATGAGAGATGGACCGGGGTTCCTAGCTATCTTCACTAGTGGTAACTCTCCAATAACAAGTGTTGGGTGAACAAATTACAGTTGGGCAATTGATAGGATTGAAATAGCATTAAGACAGAACATCAAGATTATTAATCATGTAGGCATGTTTTCCATATATAGTCATACATGCTCGCAATGAGAAACTTGCATAACATCTTTTGTCCTACCAGCGGTGGCAGCCGGGCCTCAAGGGAATCTACTGGTAATTAAGGTACTCCTTTTAATAGAGCACCAGAGCAAAGCATTAACACTTGGTGAAAACATGTGATCCTCATATCTACGTCATCCCCTCCAGTTATCCCAGTTGCTGTCACTCTGGGGCCTTGGGTTCCGGACATAGACATGTGCAAACAACTTGTAGATACAATCTAAGCAATAAGTATAGATCTTAAATCTAAGATCATGCCACTCGTGCACTAGTGACAAGCATTAAACACAACAAGATTTCAGCAACAATAACTTCACAAACTTTATAGATAGACTAATCATAATGTAAAAATCCATCGGATCCCAACAAACACCACACCGGTTACATCAGATGAATCTCAATCATGTAAGGTAGCTCATGAGATCATTGTATTGAAGCACATGGGAGAGAGAGTACCAACTAGCTACTGCTAGAACCCGTAGTCCATGGGGGAACTACTCATGGAGCATGATGGAGGCGGTGGCGTCGATGGAGATGGCTTCCGGGGGCACTTCCCTGTCCCGGCAGGGTGCCGGAACAGAGATTCTGTCCCCCAAAATGGAGTTTCGCGATGGCGGCGGCGCCCCTGGAGTCTTTCTGGAGTTTCGTCAATTCGTATCGGGTTTTTAGGTCGCGAGGGGTTATATAGGCGAAGAGGCAGCGCGAGGGGGTGCCTGGGGGTCCCACCCCATAGGCTGGCGCGCCCCCCCTCTAGGCCGCGCCGCCCTGTGGTCTGGGAGCCCTGGGCCTCCCCTCCGGCTCTCCTTCGGTGTTCTGGTCCGTCTCGGTGAAATAAGATGTTTGGACTTTGTTTTGTCGAATTCCGAGAATATTGCCCGAACAGCCTTTCTGGAACCAAAAACAGCAGAAAGCTGAAACTGGCACTTCGGCATCTTGTTAATAGGTTAGTTCTGGAAATGCATGAAATCATTATAAAGTGTGAGCAAAACATGTAGGTATTGTCATAAAACTAGCATGGAACATCAGAAATTATAGATACGTTGGAGATGTATCAAGCATCCCCAAGCTTAGTTCCTACTCGCCCTCGAGTAGGTAAACGATAAAAAGAATAATTTCTGTAGTGACATGCTACTTACATAATCTTGATCATACTATTGCAAAGCATATGAGATGAATGAAGTGACTCAAGGCAATGATCTATAGTTTGCTAATCAAATAGATAACATATAGCAAAACTTTTCATGAATAGTACTTTCAAGACAAGCATCAAAAAGTCTTGCATAAGAGTTAACTCATAAAGCAATAAATTCAAAGTAAAGGCATTGAAGCAACACAGAGGAAGATTTAAGTTTCAGCAATTGCTTTCAACTTTCAACTTACATATCTAATGGATAATTGTCAACACAAAGTAATATGATGAATGCAAATAAGCAAATATGTAAGAATGAATGCACTATTGACACAAGTGTTTGCTTCTAAGATAGAAGGAAGTAGGTAAACTGACTCAACATAAAGTAAAAGAAAGGCCCTTCGCAGAGGGAAGCAGGGATTAAATCATGCGCTAGAGCTTTTTAAGTTTTGAAATCATATAGAGAGCATAAAAGTAAAGTTTTGAGAGGTGTTTGTTGTTGTCGACAAATGGTAGTGGGCACTCTAACCCCCTCATCAAAGAGACTTTCAAAGAGCGGCTCCCATGAAGGACGTTATCTCTACCAGCAAGGTAGATCATCCCTCTTCTCTTTTGTTTACACATGTACTTTAGTTTTATTTATGGATGACACTCGTCCCAACCGTTTTCTTTCACAAGCCATGGCTAACCGAATCCTCGGGTGCCTTCCAACATTCACATACCATGAAGGAGTGTCTATTTGCAAAATTAAGTTGCTTACTGATGAATCAGGGCAAAACATGTGAAGAGAATTATTAATGAAAGTTGATTAATTGGGGCTGGGAACCCCGTTGCCAGCTCTTTTTGCAAAATTATTAGATAAGCGGATGAAGCCACTAGTCCATTGGTGAGAGTCTGCCCAACAAGATTGAAAGATAAAACACCACATACTTCCTCATGAGCTATAAAACATTGACACAAATAAGAGATGATAACTTTTGAATTGTTTAAAGGTAGCACATGAAGTATTTACTTGGAATAGCAGAGAAATACCACATAGTAGGTAGATATGGTGGACACACATGGCATAGGTTTTGGCTCAAGGTTTTGGATGCACGAGAAGCATTCTCTCTCAGTACAAGGCTTTGGCTAGCAAGGTTGTTTGAAGCAAACACAAGTATGAACCGGTACAGCAAAACTTACATAAGAATATATTGCAAGCATTATAAGACTCTACACTGTCTTCCTGGTTGCTCAAACATTTTTACCAGAAAATATCTAGACCTTAGAGAGACCAATCATGCAAACCAAATTCAACAAGCTCTACATTAGTTCTCCACTAATAAGTTTAAACTACATGGTGCAAGAGCTTAATCATGATCTACTTGAGACCTCAAAACAATTGCCAAGTATCAAATTATTCAAGACAATATGAAGCATTTTCTGTTTCCAACCAAATAGCAATAAATGCAACAGCTTCCAACTTTTGTCATGAACATTAAAAGTAAAACGAAGAACACCAGTGTTCATATGAAAAAGCGGAGCGTGTCTCTCTCCCACACAAGGATTGCTAGGATCTGAATTTATTCAAACACAAACAAAAATAAAAACACAAAGACGCTCCAAGTAAAGCACATAAGATGTGACCGAATAAAAATATAGTTTCAATAGAGGTGACCTGATAAGTTGTTGATGAAGAAGGGGATGCCTTGGGCATCCCCAAGCTTAGACGCTTGAGTCTTCTTGAAATATGCAGGGTTGAACCACGGGGGCATCCCCAAGCTTAGACTTTTCACTCTTCTTGATCATATATCATCCTCCTCTCTTGACCCTTGAAAACTTCCTTCACACCAAACTTCTCATAAACTTCATTAGAGGGGTTAGTACTCAAAAAACTTTAATCCACTTTAGTCCTGTAGTGACACATTGCAAGAACTCAATAAAACATTAGCTACACCTCTCCACGTCTAGAAAGCCTTGCTTAAAGTCCACAAGAGACAATGCAAAAAACAGAGACAGAATCTGTCAAAACAGAATAGCCAGTAAAGACGAATTTTTTAGAGGTACTTACGTTGCTCAAATCAGAAAACTCAAAACTAATGAAAGTTGCGTACATATCTGAGGAACACGCATGAAAATTGGCAGATTTTTCTGAGTTTCCTACAGAGAGACCTACTCAAATTCGTGACAGCTAGAAATCTGTTTCTGCGCAGAAATCCAAATCTAGTATCAACCTTCTATTAGAGACTTTACTTGGCACAACATTGAATAAAATAAAGATAAGGAGAGGTTGCTACAGTAGTAACAACTTCCAAGACACAACAAAACAGTAGCAAAATAAAAACATGGGTTATCTCCCAAAAAGTGCTTTCTTTATAGCCATTAAGATGGGCTCAGCAATTTTAATGATGCTCACATAAGAAATAAGAGTTGAAGCAAAAGAGAGCATCAAAAGCAAATTCAAAACACATTTAAGTCTAACCCAATTCTGCATAGGAATTTTGTACACAAATAAATTCATGAAGAACAAAGTGACAAGCATAGGAAGATAAAACAAGAGTAACTTCAAAAGTTTCAGCATATAGAGAGGTGTTTTAGTACCATGCAAATTTCTACAACCATATTTTCCTCTCTCATAATAATTTTCAGTAGCTTCATGAATAAACTCAACAATATAACTATCACATGCAGCATGCTTTTGATGATCTACAAACACATAATTTTTATCAAGCTCAAAAATAGTGGGATTAAAATCAAACCCACTTTTATCAATAATATAACAAGATGATTGATCATTCTCAAGAGATATGGGACTCCTACATAAAGTCAAGACATCTCCAATCCCATTTTCATTAGTAGTACAATTAATATTATCGAGTAACATAGGACCATCATCTAGAGCTTTATCATAAACATTTGCTAAGCCAAACTCTTTAGTACCATGCATTTCGATATCAGGCACAAACAAAGCATTATCATAAGATTTATCAAAATAGCATGATTATCATAGATAACAGTAGCATAATTATTATCACAAGTTTTACTCATAGGGAATATTTCAAGAGAATCCACAGGAACATAACATTCATCCTCCTTTGGTAAGCATGGAGGACAATCAAATAGTGTAAGAGATAAAGAGTTACTCCCATTAGAAGGTTGGCATGGGTAGCTAATCCATTATTCCTCCTTTTGTTCATCACTCTCCTCCTCTTTTTCATCCAATGATCTTTCAGGTTCATCAATTTCCTCCTCTTTTTCAGTCAATGAGCTTTCAGGTTCATCAATTTCTTCTTCCACTGGTTCCTGCAAATTGTGAGTGCATTCTTGTGCATTAATGAGTCTCTCTTTATAATCAATGATATAAGGATTATCGCTGTAACTTTCTATGCAAAAATTAAGGATAGAAGAGACATAATCTTTAAGGTCCTTACAAGCAATACAAGTTTCATAATTTTTAGCCATGAAGGATTCTATCTCAGAGGCTCCCATAAATAAAACAAATTGTTCTACTTCTTCGAACCCAAGATGAATATAGTTATTCCAATTATAGTTCATAATCAAAACTTCTTCACTAAAGCCACATTGGAATTTCAGATGTTTAGTATCCTGTTTAGAGCAACAGTTTATATCATGGCGTTTAAGCAAGATTTTAGCAATTGTATTCAATTTTTCTAACATGGCACTCATGACTTCACCCTTTCTTGATTCTCTATAATTCATATATAATTCTATAAGCTCCATACAAGTTGTGGGTTCTTCCATAACAACAGTTTTTAATTTTTAGGTTTTTCAAATTTTTATGGATTTTTGGGTATATAAGAA